>NC_047044.1:1794600-3069183 GCF_011762595.2 Tursiops truncatus | reverse complement strand
TAAACGCAACAAGTAAACTTCGCAGTGTCTTCCAAGGAGCTGAGCGCTACAGAACAGAACGCGAGCAAAAAGTAGGGGGGATCCTGAGGGTGAGGCCGGCGGCCGGGGCGACACCTGTGAGCAGGCACTTGGGTGGGGGGGAGGGACGTGGCCACGCAGGGTCTGGGGCAGCGCGTCCAGGTTCCTGGGTTCTTTGGAGAGGGATGTACCAACTCCAGCAGCGCGTGGGCCCTCGGGACGCGGTGCAGACCAGGCGGCCCCGCTGCCTGGAGCCGTGCTTGGACGTTGAGGGTAAGCAGCAGAAACTAGCAGCGTCCTCGGCCCCGATGCCGAGAGGAGGGGCCGCTCCTGTGGAAGGGCCAAGGCGGCGCCCGAGCCTGGAGCCCAGACCGAGCGTGTGGGAGCTGGCCCTGCAGAGGGGCAGGAGGAGGGCGGGCGGCTTCATCAGGCCCGGCAGGTTCCGTTCCAGGCGCCGTGGCTCCTGCCGTCCGCGCTGCGGCCTGTCCTCGGAGCTGAAAGATCCTCCTGTACACGAAGGTGCACAGCCGAGTTCCCATAACATTTTACCGACAGAGTATCCTGTGGGCTGGACGTGGCCTGTGGGTGGTAGTTTGCTGACCTTGATGCAGAGGAGAAGGGCCCCGGGCAGCGGGAGCAGCGAACTCAGAGGGGCCATGAGCCAGGGTGAGTGAGGGAAGGGGAGGGGAGAGTGTCCCCCGGCTGCGAGCTGGGGAGGGCTGGGCCGGGCGGGCGGGAGGGCAGGCGCGAGCACACTGAGAGGGGGCAGGGGCCCTGGGGCGCGGTGCTGGGCGGTCCGGTCCTTCTTTTCCACAGCAGCGCTGGCAGGCGTGCGGGGATGGCCTGACGGGTGGGGAGAGAAGCAGGGCCTGGTCCACCGGCAGCCGGCCGCCGCAGCATCCCTGCATCCCGGTGCTGTCAGGGGACGTGTGTGTGTGGCAACGTGGTGGCGGGGGACTCGGTCCCTGCTGCTGTGAACGAAGCCAGGTGGCCCCGAGCAGGTGGGGCCTCAGGTGGGCCGGCTTTGCCTTCAGTCCCCCACCAGGTCCGCGTGCCTCTGGGGCCCGCTTCCTCACCTGGGAACAGCGTTGGCGTGGCCTGTGTGCGCCGGCGAGGGTTCGAGGCAGGTCTGTGTGCCGCCTGGTGAAGAGCTACACGGTCACCCGTGACTGTGGCAGCTTTAGGACGAAGAAAAAGAAGTAAACCCCGGAAATCGTTACTCTCCAGGAGGCGACAGAGCCTTGACATGGCAGTGAGGCCAGCCTGGGCGTGGCCGACGCCCCTGGGCCCACACGGATTCTCTGAAGCTGTGACTTCCCTCGGGGGGCAGGGCTGGGAGCCCAGCAGGAAGGGGGCTCTGTGCGGGGCCCCCAGGCCGGCATGTTGCAGGTGGTGCTGGCTGCAGAGGCCGCGTCCTGAGCCGCTCAGCTTTGCCGGCTGGCACGTGGAGGCTCTGCGGGCGGGCCCGGCACTTCCGTCCACACTGCGGGGCTCCCGTCTGTTTTTGGCGCTGGTGTAATTCCGTGAGGCGGTCTGCTCTTTGGAACACACATGCCTCACTTGACCAGAAAATAGAGGCAGGTGGGAACCGCGGCCACTCCTTTCCTCGGTAGTAGGGCCGCTCACTATCTGACTCTCATGTATTGTCAGATGGACCTGCTGCTCTGGGAATGGGCCCCTTTCCGACCAACGGTAATCAGTTGAAGCCGTGTGAGGGCAGGTGTTCTCCATGGGGGCTTCTCCTCGCTGTTGGGGAAGGTGGAGGGCAGGTGACACCTTGTGCCGAGGCTGCTGGGATGTAAATTGCTACACCTCCTGGCAGCGTCACTTGGAAAGAAAGGCATCAGGAGCCTTAAATGTAGCCCGTATCCCTTGGAGCTAACGATGCACTTGTAGAAATATTACTGCTCACGGCCACGTATTGTAGAATACTGGACAATTGGAAGTTGTCAAAACGTTCAGAAATCGAGGAAAGGTTAAATAGAAATCCGTATAAAGAAATATATATGGTGGAAGGCTATGCAGCCTTGGGGATCAGTGGTTTTAGAGCAGGGGTTGGCAAGCTTTTTCTGTAAAGGGCTGCAGAGCAAGTGTTTCAGCACGTGTTTCAGTGGGTCACATGGTCTCTTTCCGACCACTCAGCTCTACCTCGGTTGCGTGCAGCCATACACGTGAGCAAACGGGCGTGGCTGTGTGCTGCCAAAGGTCTGTGCATAGACATGGGCAGTGGGCTGGCATTTGCCGACTCCTGCAGTGGAACAATACGACGTGACAGCGGTAATACGGCCATGATTTGAAGTTGAGATACATAAGCACGGAATGTTGGAGAGGAAATTTCCTTCAAAAGGACTAGTCATTAAAAGTAAATTGGGCTTCGTTAAAGTCAGGAACTTCTCTTCATCCAGAGACATCCCTAGTAGGGAGAAAAGGCAAACCATGGGGACGAGGAGGAGATGCTTGCAAAGGGCTCACGTCAGCCTACATGTGGCAGGTGCTTATGCATCAGGAGGAGAGAGGGGGACCACCTGACGGGAGGGAAAGGGGCTGCACTCAGATGACGTACACGGCATCCTTCAATCCACTGGAGATGCAGGTGAAAACTACATTCTGATAGCTACCTCCGTGAACCCATCGGGATGGCCAAAATGAAAAGATGTCTGATACCAAGTGTTGGTAAGGATGTAGGGCAGTGGGCGTTCCCATGCGCTTCGAATGGGAGTGTAATCGCTTTGGAAGATTCTTTAGCAAAACCTGTCAGAGGTATGCCCACCTAGCAGTTCTGTTCCCAGGTGTATACTTAACAAGATGCGCATCGTGCATTATAAAAGGCAGGTACAAGAGTGTTTATCCCAAAAACCTGGTAGCAACCCAGATGTCTGTTAACAGACGGATTTTGTACATGGAGATATTATGCAACAGTGAAAATTGTTTTTTTATTTTTGGCTCTGTCAGGTCTTAGTTGCGGCACGTGGGATCTTCGTTGCGGTGTGCCGGCTTCTCTGTAGTTGTGGCATGCGGGTTTTCTCTCTCTAGTTGAGGCATGCAGGCTCAATAGTTGTGGCACGTGGGCTTAGTTGCCCCGTGACATATGGGATCTTAGTTCCCCGATCAGGGATCGAATCCGCGTCCCCTGCATTGGAAGGCGGATTCTTTACCAGTGGACCACCAGGGAAGTCCCACAACAGTGAAAATTAACTACTGTTTTCGTGTTACAAAATGAATGAATTTTTCAAACATAATGCTGAGTTTAAGCAACGAGCCAAAAAAAGAAAAAAAAAGACTCTATGTATATAAAGTTCAGAAATAGGCAGAATTTATCCAGGTGTCAGGAGTCAGGGAGGTACCTCTGACACCAGATCAGGAGGTAAGGGTCAGTGGTTGGAAGGCTCCCAAAGGGCCCTGAGACAGGGTCAATCTATGATCATTCACACACACTTTTTGGGAGCGCATGTGCACACACACGTTATGTTTCAGTACAAGTTTATTAAAAAGTTTAAATGCTGTGATCCAAATGTGATAAAACAAATGTGCCTGAGTGTGTAATCTGTAATACAGAGCAAATGCTAATGGAGATGCCTTAGAGAACTAAAGGGGATGCGTGTGCTCACGCAGCTGAGAAGATGCGGCTGGACTTAGGTTGATTTCATCATCAAGGCGACTGAGCTCAGCTCTTCTTGAGTCAGCTCTTCATGGTGGACCTGCAGCTCGTGGTTCTCCCTCGTGGTCACAGAGTGGCTGCTGCAGCTCCAGACTGTGCACATTCTCTTTGATTCACAAGCAGCAGCAAAGAAGGCCCCGGGCCTGGCTTTTGTGCCTGCATCGGGTCCCCCCTTTACCCCTGAGCCTGCCGGTCACTGGCTGGTGGGATGGTGTAGCTGTTTAGCTTATTAGCCCATCAAGACCTGTCCTGAAGGAAGGGGATTACCCACCTTCAGGTGGCACATGGGTTGAGACTAGGAAGACGCAGTTCCCAGAGGCTCTTCAGGGCTCTGTTTGAACAAAGGATGCATAGATGTTTAGCAGTAAGCACAGTGACGTTGACTTTGGATGTGAAAGTGCTTTAAAACGCAGAAAGCACTGCAGGGGATGTATTGGTTCATTTTTCACTCATACATGAATGCACTCAGTGAAAACTTGGGTGCCTGCCATGTGGCTGGCACAGTGAGGGGCTGGCTCTGCAGAGCCTCGTGCCAGGTGCTGCTGGGGCGCTGCGTGAGCAGCCTCTTCGAGGGTCAGGTCTAGCCTCTGGAGGGGGTGACGTTGAAGGGACACTCGAGGGATAGGCTTTAAACGTTAGGAAGAAAGCAAGGAGAAAACACTTCTCACATGGGACGCAAGGACCACTAAATACAAAAGAAAAACTTTGTCCATTGGACTTCATGAAAATGTGAAACCTCTGTTGTTTGAGACTTAAAAAGGCAAGCCACAGGCTAGGAGAGTATAATCACAGTGCATATATTTGACAGAAAGACTCGCGTCTCGAATGTATACAGCACTCATAAAACTCACTAAGAAGACAAGCAACTGATTAAAAAACTGGGCAAAAGATGTGAACAGACGTTTCACCAGAGAAGAGAAGCAGCGGCAGGAGGGTTTGTGAACAGACGCTCAACATCATGAATCATTCGGGAAATGAAATTAGAAGCCCTCGACAGAGCGACTGATATTAGAGGTTGACAATACTGAGTGTCAGGGAGGGTGTGGAGCGTCTGAGAGTCTCAGGCATTGTTAGTTGGGATGGAAAATGGTATCATGCTTCTGGGAGAGGATCTGGCAGTGTCTTAGAAAGCTGAACATATAACTACATTGTGACCCAGTAACTCTGCTCCTGGGTATCTGCCCAGGAGAAATCAAACTGTATATTCATAAAAATCTTGTGCAAGAATATTTAGGACAAGCGTTATTTAAAATAACCCCAAACTAGAAACAACTCAAATGATCAGCAAAGAGTGAATGGCTTAACAAACTGGTAAATAGCCGTACCCTGGAAATTCCACCTGGGGAGAAAGAGGAGGCCACTGTTGGTTCCTGAAAGAATCTCAGAAGACAGCAGGCTATCATACGGCATTTGTCTTTCCCTTTCCGACTTACTTCACTTAGTATGATCATCTCTAGGTCTATCCACGTTGCTGCAAGTGGCATTATTTCGTTCTTTTTTATGGCTGAGTAGTAGTCCATTGCATATATGTACCATATCTTCTTTATCCATTCATCTGTTGAAATCTAAAATATGGCACAAATGAACTTATCTACAAAACAGGAACAAACTCACAGACATAGAGATCAGACTTGTGGTTGCCAAGGGGGGCGGTGGGGAGGGAAGGACTGGGAGTTTGGGGTTGGTAGATGCAGATTATTCCATATAGAATGGATAAACAACAAGGTCCTACTGTTGAGCACCGGGAACTAGAGCCATTCTCCTGGGATAAACCACAGTGGAAAAGAATATAAAAAAAGAGTGTCTATAGGTGTATAACTGAGTCACTGCTGTACAGCAGAAATTAATACAACACTGTAAATCAACTATACTTCAGTTAAAAAGAAGCCAGCAGGCCGAGTGAAGGAAACCTTGCCCCCAGGCACAGGTCCACATGATTCCACTTACGGGTGATTCTAGGGCGGCAGCCGCGACCTGTGGGGAAGAGGGGGTGGGGGGACCGCAGAGGGCACTGGGGCGGTTTTGGGGCGATGACACTGCTCCATTCTTCACGGGGGCAGCTGTCGCATGGCTGTGCCCCTTTGTCAGATGTCATGGAACCGTTTCCTGAAAAGAGGCACCTTCTGTTTTATCCCTGGTGTGGTGGTAATGTTGACTGAAAAGTAGAAAATGTAAGACAGGAGTCTGGGCTCTTCACGGCCACCCTTTGCTGCCTGCCGGACCCTTTCTGAGTCTGTATTGGGCCTGCAGCTGCCAGAGCCCAGGAGTCTTTGGAGAGAGGAGAACATGTGCGTGAGAATTTACATATATGTGTGCGTACACACACACACACACACACACACACACGCATACGCACGTGTATGTGTATATATGCATGCGTATGTGTGTACGTGGACACACACACACATGTATAGTTGTAGGGCCTACACGCTTCTGAGCTCTCCGTGGTGTCCAAGGCATTTAGAGAGGGGGGCTTTCATCTCTCAGCTGTGCTGTAGATGAGCGCGGTAAATGCCAGCCTGCTGCGCCGGCTCCGGCCCACTCCTGTACGGCTGCAGGTGGAGTTCCATCACCTCGGTGGAGGCTGCAGACGCCTGAGCCCAGACCCCATGGAGTGCGGTTGGGGGTGATACTTCCATGGGGCTCAGCTCACTGCTTTTCTTTGTGTCTCTTTCTTCACAACTCATTTGTCCTCCCCTCTGTGTCAGATTTCAGAGCGCCAGGCTCGTTTAAGATGTGAGCCTTTGGGGCTTCCCTGGTGGCGCAGTGCTTGAGAGTCCGCCTGCCGATGCAGGGGACGCGGGTTCGCGCCCCGGTCCGGGAAGATCCCACATGCCGCGGAGCGGCTGGGCCCGTGAGCCATGGCCGCTGAGCCTGCGCGTCCAGAGCCTGTGCTCCGCAACGGGAGAGGCCACAGCAGTGAGGGGCCCGCCTACCGCAAAAAAAAAAACAACAAAAAAAAGATGTGAGCCTTTTGATTACAGACTTCTTTCTCACAGAGACTCCAGGAATTACCATTAACCGTATGTACTTTTCTTGTTTGTTTTTTCTCACACAGGGTTACCTTCCTGCCAACGTAGACCGAAGACCAGCCACGCTCCAAAGAAAACAGAAAGAATATTTTGCTTTTATTGATCACTATTATGATTCTAGGACGGATGAAGTTCACCAGGACACATACAGACAGGTGGGGATACTTCTTCTTTTTCTTGTCACTTGAGCCACTCGGTGACGTCTGCCTTCTTGGAGGAAATGGTTTATCTGGTAAGTTCCTGATTGGGTCACAGATCTTTATTTTCTAGTAAAGAAATAAACTTGAAAGCAAATAATGGTGAATTCCCGCTGATGCTAGCACCTTGCGCATCTCCAGTTCCTTCTGCAAAAGTGGGAAGGGGGCTCTTAATTGGAGCCACAGAACAGGTAGCCCAGACCCCTCGCCGTGCACCGAGATCCTCCCCGCCGACCCCCGCCCCGCCCTGGGTGGAGGGTGTCTTGTGACTCAGCGAGCGGCCGTCTCACCAGAAGGTCAGGAGCACACATTTGTCTGGGTCGGGTCAGACGTGTGAGTCCCCTGGGCCCCGTGGGCGCTGTCCTCTGCTGCTGTCAGGGACGTGATGTAGGTCGAGGGGAGCCGTGCTGCGCGGCTTGGTTCTGGGGACACACAGTTCAGTCCGTGGCAGAGGTGCAGCCAGCTTATCAGTCTGCTGTTCAGTTTAATACAAAATGGGTATAATTATGGCTTCTTGAATAGTCAGTTGACTGTGTGCATGATGGGAAAGATACTTAAAATTGATTCATGGTTCATGGTGTATCCAGAATTTGCTGTTAGAATCCCTCGAAGCCTTTATAATTCTCGTCTTTGTAACTTGTGAGAATTCAGAATGGTTTGTGCTGCAGTTGAACCACCTTTTGGTGGTTAGGAATGGGTAGCACTGCCTCGTATCCTGACATGAACTTCTGATTTCCCTGATGCGTGTCAGTATGGAGTATTTCCTCTTGGAAACCCGACCTCTAGGTGGATGAGAGTTGCCGAATTTTTCCCCCTCAGATGTGGGATACCCACATCTCCTTGTCAGTTTGGTGTAGCGCTGTCAAAAGGTCCAAGACAGGCCTTAGCGCTGATTGCTGACCACAGGTTCTTTAAGTTAGATGGATTGCTGAAAGGCATCTTCCCCACACAGACACGTGGCAGCTCTGCAGGAAGAGTGACTCGTTTGGGGGCGGGGGGAGATGGGGCCGGGGACCCGCTTCCGTCACCTCCCAGGGCGGGGCCTTCTCTGCGTCTGGCCCCTGCGGCCCACACTGGGGCTTGTCCTCTGTCTCCCACCCGGGTGGCTCCCAGGCCACACGGTGCTGCCACCCGTCACTCTGGGAAACTGATTTGTGGTACAGATCGCATTTGGATTGGATTAGGGAAATACTAGCTTACCTGGTTTGCTTTTCCACTTCACTGGTTTTAGGGAATGGGTACATTTGGTATTGTGTTGCATGTATTTTTGCTGTGTGTGGTTTTTTTTTTTTAAATTTATTTATTTACTTTTGGCTGCGTTGGGTCTTTGTTGCTGCGCTCGGGCTTTCTCTAGTTGCGGCGAGCGGGGGCTACTCTTCGTTCGGTGTGCGGGCTTCTCGTTGCGGTGGCTTCTGTTGTTGTGGAGCATGGGCTCTAGGCGCGTGGGCTTCAGTAGTTGTGGCACGCAGGCTCAGTAGTTGTGGCTCACGGGCTCTAGAGCGCAGGCTCAGTAGTTGTGGTGCACGGGCTTAGTTGGTCCGCAGCATGTGGGATCTTCCCGGACCAGGGCTCGAACCTGTGTCCCCTGCATTGGCAGGTGGTTTCTTAACTGCTCCGCCACCAGGGAAGTCACTTTGCTGGTTTTTATTCCAAAAAAAGACGCCCAAAGGATGGCACGAGCGTCTATCAGCAAGATTTACCAGGCTGCGTTCTATTATGAATTTCTTGAGGGAAAGTTAATTAAAAATGGGTTGCATATATCTTTATTCATTACTGTGACAGGTAATAAAAAGCTCCTGTGTTACTGTGAGTCCCGCACACGTTCCTCCATTACTATAATTGAGCAGTGGAAGCTGGGGCAGTGTCTCCCGTGGGCCTGCTCGCTTTGTGCTGCGCACACACGCCTCTTGGAGGTGGGCCCTGAGCCGTCCTGGCGTGGCCGTTTCAGGCGCTCTGTTTAGCTCAAGGTGGAGCCAGCCTGGGTTTGGGGCTTGGGCACCCTGGTCTCTCCCCGCTGCCCGCTCACGGTGTTTGACCCATGAACTGACCTTAGCCGGCCGTCTGCCCCGAGGGGTGTGGCCTGGCCTTCCCACAGCACTGGGAGGCCGCAGGGGGCCAGGGTCCCCTGTCTGCTTCCCTGTCCTTTTTCTGTCCTCTGTTCATTTGAGTTCTGTGTTTACTCTTTGGGTGAAGATGTCCCATCCACAGCACACAGAGTCGGTCAGAGCTAAAGGTTCATCTGTGTGTCCTCCCCGCTCTGCGGGTTCTGCAGACTTCGTGGCCGCCCGACCGGCTCAGTCCTGTATGGGGGGCGGGGCACACAGAGCCGCTGCTGGTGTGCACCATCCCGTCCCCCAGCGAACGCACGACGGGCAGCTCTTCTGTCATGTGGGCCGTGCTGGCCCTCGGCGTGCCGGGGACAGACGCGTGCCCACGTGACTCTGATGGCATGTGATCAGTGCTCTGAGGGCGACCCTAGGGGACGCCCTGGTCAAAGACTGAGAAGGTTCAGGGCTCCTGCTAGTGGCCAGCTGCAGCCTTCCGACCCCACCAGCCTGGAATGTTCCCTCCTGTCCTCCCCGTCCAGGCCTCCTTCCCTCAGCTTGCTAGATTCCTCCCCGCGTTGCTCGGTGGGCTTGAGAATGCTTATTTCTTGCCTTCTCTGATGCCTCCTCCTCTCCTCTCTAACTGTCCTTCTCACTCTCCCTGCCGCCTCATCGTCCACGCTCCCTCAGCACTTCAGTCTGCTGGCCCCTGGCCCGGCTCGTACCCTGAGCAATCTCATCCCCTCCCTTGGTACCACTGATGGGCAGCTGATTTCCAGGTTCTCCCCTGAGGGAAGAGCTCAGGCGGGAACCTGTGAGTGCAAAAACAATTCCCACGTCTCAGAGCCGTGCAGCTGATGGAGCTCTGGGGGCTGTTGGTCCACCTTCCTGTTGGATCTTCCCCAGTAGCCCTTTGAGGGACGTGGCAGGTGTCTAATAGGCGAGGATGCTGAGCCCCAGAGCCTGGTGAGGGACCCAAGGCCACGGTGCTGGCGAGGCAGAGTGAGGAGACTCCCAGGCCCTGTGGATCTCAGAACCCTCGTGGTCACGGGCAAGGACGGGGGATGAACCTGAATCGTAGGCTCCCCACGGCGTTAAGATGTGCACGTCTTCCCTCGGCCTGTTCGGGCCATTTTCCTGGGTTGCGTGGGGATGGTGATAGCGTTGGCCGCTGTGGGGTGCTCGTGTAGGGCGTTGAGGGCCGGCCTGGATGCCAGCTCAAGCCCTGAACGACCGTACTTGGTCGCGTCTTGAACCCGCAGCTGTGCTGCTCCGCGGTGTGGGGGACTTTGTCACGACTCTCATGTCAGATGGTGGTCAGGCGGGGATCGGCTGATTCCACCAGAGGTTTTTAAATGCGTCCTCTGAAAAGTGCCCTGGGTCCCCCAAGGATTTTGTAAAGTGGAGAAAACTGTGGCTGGGGTTCGAAGAAGGAGCCGTCCCAGTTGAACGCTTGTACACTGTTGATGTGCTTGAGTCGCTCCCCGTGTCAGAGGCTGGAAATCAGTGTTTGCTAATTGCTGTGGATCCTGTTACTGCACAGCCGAGGGCCTGCTCTGCTCCTAATCACGCAGCCGCCACTGGGCTGGAAAGCGTGGAACAAGCCTGTCGTGCTAGGACCGGGGGCGGGGAGGGGGGCCCAGGCAGACGGAACCTGCCTCTCCTCCACGGGAGAACACGTGACACAGAATCTGTCTTCTCAGAGAGAGCAGAGCGAGACCCGGAGCAAATCCGTTGCTGTCATTAAGCATCACCCTCTAATCATAATGCCTGTCATGATGTTCATCATCTTTTAACATACATGTGTCTTTCTCCTCCATCTGCAGATCCACATAGACATCCCTCGAATGAGTCCTGAAGCGTTAATACTTCAACCCAAAGTGACAGAGGTAAGAGCTGGGATCCGGAAGTTCCCTTTCTTGGAGGGAGATGGGTGCCCACCGTCCTAGTGGCTCTCCCCATGGCAGGTGTGGGGATGGCCCCTGGGGACAGAATCGCCAACCGGAATTGCTAACTGTTCTTTAACTATTTTTATTGTGCAGTACTGGTGTGTACAGAAGAACTTAGCTGGAGTTGTGTATGTAGTTTACACTCCCGAGTCCACCACCCAGTTTAGAACCGAGACGCCCACTCGAGTGAGACTGATAGTGTGGAAGCCACCTGCTGTTCTCACTCGTCTCCAGGCCCCTCCCCAGGAGATGACCTCTCTCCTGACCCGTATCTGTGATTCTTCACGCCTTTAACACATGTCACGTGACACTGGGAAAGCCGTGTTCTGGAGCCGGATCATTCCTCTGTGTAGTCTGATCTCTGCAACTTGGCTTTTTTCATCTACATTATTTTCTTAGATTCGGCTAATCTCTGTGTCTAGTTATTTAAATATTCCACACTTTCTGTTGCCTTTTTTCCTGTTGGTGGACATTTGGGTTGTTTCTGTGGTTTGCTATTGGGAATAGTGTTGCCTGGAAGCTGCACGTGCAGTTATGCAGATGCCGCCTGGCAGGGATTTCTCAAGAGCATTTACGAAGAAGGAAGATTGTTGCAAGGTTGGCTGTCAGCCTGTTGAACTTTCCAGATGACGTCAGGACGCTCCCCAGTGGGTTGTCCTGATTCAGCTCTCTCCCCTGTAGAGGACCAGCCGTCCTGGTGCTCACACCCCTGCCAGGTCTGGGTGTTGCCAGGCTTCTCAAGTTCTGTCTCTGGTGGGCATCCTTCACTTTCCTTTCTCTGATCACGCGTGGAGTAAGCATCTCTTCGTGTATTTATGTGCTTCTGTGTCCCCCTTCAGGGAAATGCTTGTTCCCACCTTTGCCTGATTTCTTGTGTGGTTGATCTAGTTGTTTGTTGGTTGTTGATCTTTATATATTAGGGATTCTAATTCTTTGCAGTTTGTATATGGCAGATTCCTCCTCCTACTCTGTGGCTTGTTTCTGACACTTTCTTCTTGATGGCTGTCGTGATCGGAAGTTCTCAGTTTTCGTGGCATTGAACTTACCCATCTCTTCTATTAGGGTTAGCTTCCTGAGGAGATCTTTTCCTACCCAGACATCCTCAAGCCATTCTCCCTCCCTTATTTTCACCTCAAAGTTATAAAGTGTTAGCATTCACACCTGTTTTAATTCATCTGTATCTGATGGCTGTGTGTGCTGTGAGGTGGGAATCCAGCTTAACGTTCTCCCGTGGTGGCCGGTCCAGCTTATCTCCCCACGTTTGCAGTGTCCCTCTGTTCATGCCATTTTCACATTCGCGGAGATCTGGTCTCTGTTTTGTCCCAATATTCGAGTTACCTTCATTCATTCAGCTTCACCCTAAGTCTCAGTATTTGGTAGGAGGTGTTCACACCCCCTCTTCCTCTTCAGAAGTGATCAGGTCATCTTAAGGCTTTGCTCTTCCACGTAAGTCCCAGAGTCAGGGGGCCAAGTTTTTCTCTCTCTATCTTTTTAAAAAATATTTATTTATTTTCCTTATTCCTTTTTGGCTGTGTTGGGTCTTAGCTGTGGCGTACAGAATCTTTTTGTTATGGCGTGTGGTCTGCTCGGGCTTCTCTCTAGTTGCGGCGCTTGGGCTTCTCTCTAGTTGCGGCGCTCGGGCTTCTCTCTAGTTGTGGCGTGCGGGTCTTCTCCCTCTAGTTGTGGTGCACAGGCTCCAAAGCGTGTGGGCTCTGTAGTTTGCGGCACGTGGGCTCTCTCGTTGAGGCACGCGAGCTCAGTAGTTCTGGAGTGTAGGCTTTGTTGCCCCGTGCCATGTGGGATCTTAGTTCCCTGACCAAGGATCGAACCCGCATCGCCTGCATTGGAAGGCGGATTCTTTACCACTGGGCCACCAGGGAAGTCCATCTCTCTCTCTCTCTCTCTCTCTTTTTTTTTTTTAATTGAAGTATGGTTGATGTACAATATTATATGTCACAGGTGTACAATGTAGTGGTTCATAATTTTTACTCCATTATAGTTATAAAATACTGGCTATATTCCCTGTGTTGTACAATATGCCCTCGTAGCTTATTTTATACCTAATAGTTTGTACCTCTTAAACCCCTCCCGTGTAGTCCCTCTCCCCACTGGTAACCATTAGTTTGTTCTCTATATCCGTGAGTCAGCTTCTTTTTTTATTATATTTACTAGTTTGTTGTATTTTTTAGATTCCATTCTTATTGGTTTTTAACGTGTGTTTGACTTGAGATTGGAATTGCACAGAATCTATAGGTCAATTTGGGAGAATTGACATCTCTATGAAATTTAGTGTTCATTTTCATGAACATGCTAATTCCCCATTTTTTAGGCCATTCTTTAATGCCTTTCAGTGAAGTTTTAGAAGTTGTTCCATAATAGGTCCTGTGTACATTTTATTAGATTTATTCTTAGTTGTCATATTTTTTGTTGCTATTATAAATGGCATCTCTTTAAATTGAATTTTCTTATCGTTTTAAATGTTTGTTTTGCATCTTGATTGGTCCAGTAAATGCACTTTTAAACTTTGATATCTCTTGTCTGTGCAGTAAGTTTGTTAAAAAGAAATTCAGGATTATTAAAGCCAAAGTGCTTTAGATTACAGGACACAAAAGGAGAAAATTGGTTTTCCACAGACGTAGTCATTTTGAGGTGCTTGACGGGCGTCTGCCGCCCCTCGGTGGGGAGGTCGTCAGCGGTGCATCGGCTGCCCCCTGTGCTTGGCTTTCTCTTCGTGGTCCAGGTTGGGGCTCTAGCTCCCTCCCTCACGCTTGCATTCCAGCAGTAGGAATGCGAAGACACAAGACACAAGACACGAGGGAGAAGAGCAGCCCCTCCCATAACATAGGTTCTGAGAGAAGCTGCTTGTAGCGCTTTGGCTCGTATCCTACGTGCTTGTCCTTGGCTGTATAGGACCAGGAAACGTCACTCTGATTTCACTTGGTCTTGTGTCCCTATAAAGTCTGGGCTTCTCATGACTCGGGAAGAAGGGTTTCTGCCATGAGCGTTTCCCCCAGTCTGTCTGCGCTTTGGTTTATTCGTCCAACAGGTGATGCCCGCTTCTGCTCTGGATGTCTTTTCCCCCCTCCCTTCCCCTTCCCCTCCTCCCTCCCCACTGTCCTCCTTTTCTCCTGTCAGCATTATTGACGGCTAATTGACACACAGGAGAATTCACCTGTGTTAAGCATGCAGTTAGATTAGTCTTGACACCTGTGTGTAGGAATGTACCAGCCGCTGGAATCATGGTGTGGACACTTCCATCGCCCTGAGAAGTCCCCTCGTGTCTCTTTGCTGTCAGTCTCCCGTCCCCTCCCCCTGCCCCTGGCAATTGCTGATCTGCTTTCTATCCCTAGACTTTTGCTTTTAAAGCATTTCACAGAAAGGGAATCATACAGCTTACAGACTTAGCGAGTGGCTCCCCTGACCTGGACAGGGCGTGGACGTTCAGCCCTGCTGTTCACGGCACCGCCGAGCAGGGCCGTCTTCCGGGTATGTGTTTGCCCAGTCACCAGTTGGTGGGTACTGGGGTCCTTGCCAATTCTGGGCCATTACAAAGTACATTTGCTCTAAACCTTCACGTATAAATCTAGGGGAGGCATCTGTGTTTTCCCCTCTCTGGTAAGTGCCTAGGTGTGGAGTTGCTGGGCCGTATGGTATGTTTATACACTTTCTAAGAAGCCTCCGAGCCCCTTTCCGGGGTGGCCATGCCGGGCCGCCATGCTTGGGGCGCCTGGTCGCTCCACATCCTTTTGTCGGTTCTTGGGACTTGCCAGCCTTTAATTTTAGCTGTTTTAAAAGCAGGTGTGTCGCGGGCTGTTACGGGGTCACAATTCGCATTTGCCTGCTGACTGGGTGTCGAGCAGCCTTTCATAGGATGATTTGTCACGCTCAGAGCTTCTTTGCTGAAGCGTCTCTTCCATTTTTCGCTCACTTAATTGCTTGAAAAACCTTTAGCCCGCCTGTCCCCTGGCCTCCCTTGGACCTTTTGAGTCAGACTCCTGGGGTGGAGCCTGGAAATCCCCACCTGAAGGGAGGCCACCGAGGGAGGGAGGGTCTTTGCGGAGGTAGGACCTCCTGGGGTAACCACTAGAGGCTGCGCCACCTGACCTCCCCAGGAACCTGGGACCTGGGGCCCAGCTGCTCCTGGGTTGGGGCTGCTCCCCGCCTGTGCTCTGCTCTTCTGTCTCCGCTGCATCTGAGCAGACCTTCTGTCTGTCTCGTTTTCAGTCCTCACGCAGGTGCCTCAAGCGGCGCACGGCACAGAGCAGCTGTGAACAGGTACTTGTTTCGTGAACAGCTGTCTGGATTCCGCCTTCTCTCACCTGTGACCTCAGGTGTCTGGTTCGGAGACGCTGTTCCCCACGACCCTGGCTGGTGTCCCAGCCCCTCTCCCCGGCTTTCACGCACGCTCTGGCTGTCTCACGGTGCTTGTCGTCCAGTAGGATTTGTCTTCTTGTTGGTGAGGTCTCACCCCCACTGTGCGTCAGCTCCCTGGGAGCAGGGCCGTGGCTTGGTGCCTGGAGCGTTGCCTGGAGCCTCATGGGACTCAGGAGGTTTTGTTGAAACCAGTAATTAATCTTTTTATCCAGCGCTGTTATTTGAAAGTAAAATTCGTAACTTTTTTGCCACTTGCTCTTTTTATCCTCTGTCCGCCGTTGAATAAACTCAGCCTATTACTTGGGAGAACACGGACTGGGACCCGAGGCCCTCTGGCCCTGTGATTGGTGCAGGGAGCTCACGGGAAGAAGCTCTTTCAGATTTCGCAGCTGGGCCTTTTCACTTGATAAGTTCATCATCTGTGGGGTCACTTCTCCGTAATTGTTATATTATCTACCCTCTGGTTATCTGCTTCTTAGGGCTGTTTCACAAATTAGGGAAAGTAGATGCTTTTTCCAATTAGCCGTGGAGAAGTGATGTCTCATTACATTTAAACAGACACAGAGGATAATGAAACACGCAGGCCTTTTAGACACATTATGTACCGTTCTTCCAGTTGGTGTGATGAGTTTTCCGTGGCCCTGAAGGATGGTCATTTTCCAGGAGGCAGGTGCCAGTGGAGCACAGACGTGTTCATGCTGGACTCCTTCCCCGACTGTGAACTTTCTGTAGACAGACTTCCCGACCGGAGCCTTTGCGTGGAGAAGCGTGGGCCCCGCGGTGGACGGGAAGAAAAGCCCGCTTCCGAGGAGCAGGCGTTGGCTCTGTCCACGAGGATCCGGGCCAACCTGAAGAGGGTTTCGGCATTTGCACGTGCCGTTCCTCTGCCTGGGGGCCCCAGCCTACTCTGCTCGGCAGCCCCCCGAGCTTGCCAGCACCCCCTCTCCTGCCCTGGCTGGCCCACCGCGCCCACGTGCTTCCCGCGTGTTGTCCCGTGCCTCTGTCCCCTGAGACTCAACCAGCTTCCACGCTGGTTTTGGCCCCCTCTGGTGCCTAACGGACATTGGTGGGCTTGGGTGGGTGAGTCAGCTGTCTTGCTGGGATTCCGGCCGTGGCTGTCTCTTCTCACGCTGCAAGCTCCCCAGGGCACGGCCTGGGTCTTTCTTCTCCTGGGGCCGGCACGTAGCATGGTAAGCGCTTGCCAGATGTTGGCGGGACGCATGCGTTAAACACGCACTCCTCCTGGTGTGAGCGTTCTGTACCGCGGGGCCCTGATCCTGGGGCGCTGCCGGGGCTCAGTGCTCCGCGAGTCCGCGTCTTCTTTCTCCTCCTCTCTTCGTTCGGTCTCATAATTCATCTTTTTTTTTTTTTTCTTCAGAGGTGGGGATGCATTTGTGAGAGCCTGAGAGATACATATTTGTTATAGAATCAGTCCATTAAACTCTTCTGGTATATATTTTGGGGATCTAATCCATAGAGCTTTCCGTTTTTTGTCCTTTTGGTTTTATGGTAAAATAGAGCAGAAAGATTTCTATAATATATATGTCCAATTTAAAGAAAAAATTAAAAATTAGCTTCCATATACCCACTGTCAGGCTGAAGAAATAGAACCAGACTGGCGTCATTGAGGTCCCTTCTCTGTCCCTCTGCAGCTGTGTCCCTGTCCCCCAACAAGTAACTGTTCTCTTGAATTTTGGTTAATTATTTTCTTGCTTTTCTGTATGGTTTTATGACACGAGTTTGTGTGTGTGTGTGCGTGTGTGTGTGTGTGTGTGTGTGTGTGTGTGTGTGTGTTTCGCCTGTTTTTAATCTTTGTTTTTAGTGGACTTGTGCTGTCTGTACTCATTTGCCATCACTCTTTATATTACAGAGTTAAGGGTCTGAGCTCCATCCACCGATGCTTGTCGTGTAGTTCATTTTCACTGCTGTGTAGTATTCCCTCGTGTGTTCCTGGTTTATTGATCCAGTCCAGTGTTGATAAGCATCTGGGTTATGTTCGTTCTTGTGCTTTTTCTCAGAATGTTGCCGTGAGCATTCCGAGTCCCTGTGCACAGGTCTGAGGGTTTCTCTGGGGGGTGTACCAGGGAGTGGCCCCAGGGGCCGGTGGTGAGTGCCCAGTGCTGCCCCCTCCCCTGCACTGGGAGCTGTGAAACCGAAAGGCTCCCTGACTGCCTGGGTCTCAGGGTGCTGTTCACTTCCGATCCCTTCACTGCTGATCACGTTAAGTATTTTTTCTTAGGTTTCTTAGGCCATTTGATTTCCTCTCTTGGGAAATGCTTCTGCCCCTCTTTCTACTGCATCTTTTTGTTTGTTAGTTTATCCTCCTGATTGTAGAAGTTCCTGATATAATCTGGATACTAATTCTTTTTTGGAAACATATGGATACATATATCTTCTTTTAGTTAGTAGGCTGTTTCTTCACTCTCCTTGGTGTGAACAGCAATTCCTAATTTAACAAAGGCAGTTCAGCAGTCTTTTCCTTTATGATCAGGCCTTTTTGCGTACTGAGACATCCTTTCCAACCTCACGATTTCAAAGAAGTCTTATATTCTAAGAGTTTTAGAGTTTTGCCTTTTACCTTTAGGACCGTAATCCATTTGGGATTGACTTTGCACGGAGTTTGACACAGCAGCCCCATTTCTTTTAAAATCCCCCACGTGGATAAGTGGTTGTGCCCCTTGCCCTCATGAGCTATCATACAGCAGCTGTGTGTGGGCTCCTTCTGGGCTGGCGTCTCTTGCCCTGGTCTGTCCACCCATCCCTGTGCCGTCTTCATCCTGTCTTGGTTACATGGTCTTGATGTCTGGTAGGACAGGCCACCCAGGCCTGGCTCTTGTTTCTGGGCTACTCATGACCTTTTGCTTTTGAAGGTAAATTTAAAATCGTTGTATTTCATAGAAATCTCAGAAATTACATAGAATCTGTTGAACAGTTGGAGAAAATTAACACTTTGTTTTTGCATTTAGTTATTCTGATCTTTTAAACGACCATACCTCCTTAAATATATTACAGAACTTACTAAATTTATTCATAGATACGTTTTAAGCAAATAGCGTTTTTAAAATTTTTAGTGGCATTGTCTAATTTTTTATTGACAGTATATGGAAATGCAGTTGACCTTTGTAAGTTAATTTTGTATCTGGCAAACTTACTAATCTCTTTCATCAGTTCTAATATTTTGTGTGTAGATGTATTTGAGTTTTGAAAGAAGTTAATCATATTACTTATGAATAACGATAGTTTGTTTTTTTTCTTTCTGTTCTGTATATACATGCTTGGCTTTTTTTTTTCCTGCTGGCCAAGACTTCCACTGCAGTATTGAATGTTAGTAGTGAAAGCAGGCATCCCGGTGTCATTCCGATTCTAAAGAAGTCTTTTAACATTTCTTCTTCGACAGGATATTTACTGTAGATTTTATAGATGCCTTATGTTAAGGATGGTGCCTTGCTTTTCTCATAGTTTGAAAATCCTAAATTCCTGTTGAGATTCATCATGTCCTTTCCCACGTGTCATCGAGAGGAGAATAGGTCTTTGCTCCTTTATTCTGTTGATATGGTAGATTTTATCAGTGGGCTTCCTAGTATCGAGGTGACTGTACATTCCCGAAATAAATCCAAATTGGTCAGGATGGATTTTTTTTTACTGCCTCGTGGGATTAAGTGTCATAACATCTCATGTGCCGAACCGCCAGGAGGGGAAGCCTGGCCTCTCTTTAAATGGAAAAATGCCCTCTGACCAGTGTCTGATTCCTCAGTTGTGCTTTGATATGTTGTCCCATCAGCTGTGCCGAATATTTGGTCTGGTGACGTGTGTGACACTGTGATGTTTTGTTCGAAGGTGTTGTTTCTTTTCCGTACTTCAGTTTTGAGTGTGATGAGACGTCTGTGCTTTGCTAACCTATCCAGACAACTGGCTTGAGCACAAGATGTGGGATGTAAATCCCCACGTTTGAAGGAGGTGAAGGTGGAGTAATCACAGCCAAATGTGGCGTTGTTGCTTGTTCCGAGAGTGCTGCGTTCGTTATTCATTGTGTTGTAAACCTATATTCAGTGTGTACTTTATGTGGTATCTGGGGGCCTGTTAATCTACATTTTACATTGGTTATAGACTGTTATTCTTGTTTCATTCATCAGATGTTATAATTCGTACGGGGGAAGGTTCCCTCAATCCTGCTGCAAGCACTTGTGTTGTAAGTATCTCTTCTTTCTGAGCCCACACGGCTCCTGGATCTCGGGAGATATAAATCCCACAGCTCTTCTCAACAGAGCTGTATGTTTTGCAGCTCCTCCCGTAGAAATTAACTCCACGGTGCTCTATACGCTGTGAAGTCATGTTGCCGATGCATATGATAGAATTATGATGTTTTCACGTTTCTGGAATCAGATTTTTTCCCTAAGTAATCATGAGCACAGCGACATTTTCAATTTCAAGATATTTCATTTCTTAGAATGCAAAACATCTCAGCTCCCCGAGTGGCCTGAGTTACTGGCATCCTGGTCCTGCCTTGGGGGCATGTGGAGGGCCTGTGATAAGGTTTACACAGTGAGGACAGAAAGAGCTGCCAGGAGGAGGCCTCCTGAGCCCCTCCCCAGAGCCCTCTGTGGGAGAACGCTGGAGCTTTTTAGGAAAAACCTGGCATGATGCGCAGGTTTCTGAAGTTGGGCAAGCAAACTGGGGATGCCTGTCGCATTTTCATTTTTTTTTAGCCCTGCTGGTAATAGTAGCAAGTATTTTAATTATTGTCGTTGAGTATAAATTGCTCTGTTGTAGAAAAGATACTTCAGGAAGAGTTTAAAGTTTGAATGACTTTTAATGAATTCTTCCTCTCTAATAAAGACAAGAGCATCAGGAATGTCAACAGAACTTTAAGAGCGAATAATAACCAGTGCGTATCCATCGCTAGAGCCGTCTTGGATTGTTCTGTGTTTTCATTAAACACATCCACACACGGAGGGCATCCTTTCTTTATCGGCAGATAATACCGCTACTTAAACCCACAGCACATTCATTTAAATGGGAGTTAATGTGCTGTGACAGGTCTGACCCCCTCTCCGTGTCTGTTATTTCTTGAACTCCCCGGCGTCTGCTAATAATAGTCTTGTTCAAGTGAATGCATTGTTTTCACCTTTCCTGTGACAGCTGTTAATGAAATACCTGGATTTTGGACATACCGAGTCGTGGGGACCGTGGCCCCTGAAGAAGCGCCAGTGACCAACTGCTGGGCACGTGGTGGCTGCGGTGGGCCCCGTCCTCGGCAGCATGCGGCGGAGGCCCTGGGGCACAGAATCCGTTTGTGTGGTGCCAACCCTGCTCCCGCTGTGCGTGGCCTTGGGGAGGATGACCTGGAGGCAGGGCCGTCTGTGGGGACACGAGTTTGGAGGGGACACCGAGCTGCTGAGGCCAGCCGGCTCACGGTCTGGGAAGCCTCTCCTTCCTGACCTGGGCCTTCGGGCGCCTTGCGGCCAGGAGGCCCTCATCCCCGGCTGGCCGGCACCCCTCCCTGGTGCACCTGTGGCCCAGCTGCCTCTGCCGCCGCCTTTCCCCTGGGCCCGGGGTGCTGGGCTGACTGCACGGTGAAGCCCCGCGGCCCTGGCTAGAGGGGGCTCGTCCTTGCAGGGGGGCTGCAGGGAGGGTGCAGACTGGGCTCCTGCCGCGTGGCCCGCCCGGCCTGTGCCATCCCAGGGTCCCCCTCCGTCTGCAGTCCTGGCCCGGGGCTGCTGGCTTTTGACCCCTGATGTCAGTGACCCATCACCTCTTCCCACTTTGTCTTGGGGGACTCAGAGCGGCTCTGGCCTCTGGGCTGGCCTCTGAGCCGGGCCTGAAGTTGCTCTGAGGATCTGGGTATGTCGGGGCCCTTGGAGACGGGGGTCCCGGCAGTGGGCTGGAGCCGGCTGTCCCCACGTTGGCCCTCCTGGGGCTGTGCCCGCTTGGTGAGGTGGCCTGGGCGGGGAAGGAGGAGTGGGTGTCCTTTGTGAGGTTCCTCTCTGTCGTTGTAGCTGAGACTCGGTATCAGAGGCCCTGGAGAATCGGATGGGACCCGGGGAAGGGGGCGGGGCAGGAGGAGAGAGTGTGCTCCCCGCTGGCCTCTGCAGACACGCCGGGGGACCCTGTGTGTAACTCGTACCCCTTAAAGCCTGTTACAGTTTGGGGAAAGCAGTGCACAATCAGTGGCTTATGTTTTGTTTTGTTTCGTTTTGTTTTTTAACCAGTCTGAGAGCAAAAGCTTAGAAATGGCTCGATGCATTCATTCTTTGCAAAATAACCGTGCCATTGTTTGATGCAGGTGTAGAAGTCCCTCAGCACGGGCCGCTCCGCGCTGGGGCCGGGATTGCAGTTCCTCCGTCGGGGTCTCTGTGTCTGATCTGGGGAGAGCTCATTATGACGGCGGCGAGGGCAGGGCACAGTGACCTCAGGGGAGCCCTCCCTCCACGCTGCTGCCCGAGTGCTCGCACGGTCGGAGCGCCTTCCCGGGCTGCGTGGCGGCCTTGCTGGGAAACGAGCCGAGGGGCTTCCAGAGGGAAGCAATGGGGACCCCGGGGCCCGTGGGCCTGTGTCGGATTAATGGTTGGGGGAGTTTTTCAGTGACGCTAAGTGACTTCGGCTGGAATCAGTGCTACTTTTTGTGATTTCAAAGCAAAAGCAAAGCATGCTCCTATGAAGTGATTTAAGACAAAAGATACAGAATAAATCAGTCAGTGAAAAGGAAACAACAAAGAAAAAGAAACGCTGCACCCTTGCAGCTCGGCTGTGGTTTCCGATGGCAGGCGGCGGCCTCCTAATCGGCATCACAGCCTGGTCTGTAGTGACTGCCTCTCTGCCCACAGCCTTTATGAGTAAGTTAACTGTGCCGCCGATGGGTTTAGGTCTGTCCCGGGCGTCCTGCAGCAGCCCTGTCTCCCGGGGCCACCGAGTCCAGTGTCCCGCTCCTGTCCCACTGGCACCCGGGGAGAGGGTCCGGGAGCAGGGATGGGAGCGGACAGAGCCTGGAGGCTGAGCCAGCCGGACAGCTCAGGGCGGGCACGCAAGGGGCAGACGTCGGAACACGTGGTCTTGGCACATGGGTCCTGGAGGCTGGAGCTGAGGGGGGCCCGGGGCACGGCCAGGGGCACGAGGGAGCCTCGCTGCCTTGCGGATCCTGCAGCCCCTGCCCCAGCCAGCGCCCTCCCTTCAGCCCCCCTCAGCTATGGGCAGGTCAGGACTCGGGGTCCCCCTCCATCCTTTTGGGTTCACGTTTTCCCAGTGTCACCAGGCATCCTCTCTGTATGGAGATCTCTTCTACATTATTACAGTCAGTGGAGTTTTTTCCTTGGAAGTCTAGACGGGGCTCATCTCTCTGTCAGCTTCTGCCTGCCCCTCAGCCAGATGCTGCTTCCTGTTTGGGGCTGGGGTGGCTGGTCCCAGAGCAGGGCTGGAGGGGACGCCTGGGCCAGGCGACTCGCCCGCGAGGGCAGGTGCGGGGCCTGGGACGGGTGGTTGGCTTGTCTGGGGTGGAGCCTGCCTCGGCCTCCTGGTGTCCTCAGCACGGCAGGACCGTTACCATTGGTCCTTGTGATCTGTGAAAACCTCAGGTTGAATTTTTCTTATTAATTACTTCATAAGAGGAGGATGACAGTGGACCCATGATTCCTAAAATATTTGAAATTACATAAATCATTGATCCTATCTAGAGAATTGTTCCTGTTATGCGTGGGGCGTATTAAATTTGGATGTACACACTTGCTTTGTGAAAGGGGTAGAAGGGATGGAGATGGGTGATTTGGGGGGAGAGGAAGCTGCTCCTTGAAACTGACGAAGATAAGCTCTTGGAAGAGAGAGGCTGAAGGAGATTTAAGCAAGTGGTTTACCTTTTCTTCCCCCTCTCCCGCCCAGAGACGCATAAAGCACGGGAGTTGTTCTTACTTTCTAAATTAATAGCTACTGTTACAGGGAAATAACGTGCAAGAAGGCGAGAGGCTCTAGGTGCAGCCTCCTGGCTCTGATTACGTGAGGAAGTAGGAGCGCTTGCCCAGAGCAGATGGCAGGTGAAGGGCACGCAAGCGTCAGAGCCACCGGGGATGTTATTTATTGGCATCGAAGCTGTGAGGGCTCCAGGTCTCGGCAGCGGCCGGGTGCCTGTGTGGCATCGGGGCACGTGGGCATGGAGACGGCTCGCAGGTGGCATGGTCCCCGAGGAGGGCGCGCGGACCCGGTGCTGGCGGACAGTCGCGAGTGCTTTGCCCGGCCTCCTGCGGTAGATTCTGTTCACTCTCGGTGCTTGACTTGTGGCCTGGAAGCAGGGAGACCTGTGTGTGGATAAACAGAAAGTTCTCTGTACGTGGAACCAGCCGTCTTGCGAAGGCCGCTGACCCCGCTCCTCAGCCACGCGTGGCGCCTGAGCCCTGCCCGTCCTGCTGCCTCTTGCCGTGGCTGTCTGTCTGTCTGTCTCTCTCTAGGAGGCTCCTCTTGTTGCCTCCTTCCCTCTGAACAACTCCTCGTCAGCCTCACAGCCCTGTTTGCCGTCGCCTCCTCTCCGAAGTCTCCCTGCACCAAATGCCCCCACCTCCTTCCCCTCCGTGGAGCTGAGTCTCCCCTCCCAGGCCATTTCCCATCTTACACAAGTGGGGGACCGTGAGGTCCTGACTGGTTGGCATCTGAGGAGCCAGGTCTGGAGCACTGCTTGATGGAGAAACAGAATGGGAAAAGCCAGTCCCAAATCCAGGAGACTCCCCGGGTGTCGTCTGTCCAGAGAGACCCCAGGCGGGAAGGTCCAGGTGCCCCCTGATGGCAGAGAGCTTACAGAGCAGAGGGGAGCAAGGGCTGAAAATGGAGGGTGGGGGACCTTACTCATATACACGTCCATTCAGCCAATGGAGCTCCATTCAGCTACACGCCAGGACCCAGGGCACAGAAGTGAGCGAAATAGAAGAAGACCCTTCCTGGGGGGGCGGGGCTTCCGTGGAAATGGGCGGGGCTTCTGTGGAAATGGGCGGGGAAGAGGATCTGCCGCCTCAATGGGGCGTAAAGGATGCTGTCTTCCGTGAGAAGGGTTTGAGCTAAGATCTTATACTGAAAACCATAGTGGCCATGGGAAGTTTGGGAGAAGGGCATTCCAGGCAGAAGGAACAAGTAAGTAAGTGCAAAGGCCCCGAGGTAGAGACAGAAGTGGGCGCAGTGTGAGGGGACCCGGTGGAGGCCACGAGGGGTGGTGGAGTCACGGCTAGGGGTCTGCTTTTTCCCTCAGAGTCAGGGAAGCCCCGGGGCTGGACGTGTGACCTGATGCGTTCGCATCTCAGCAGCCCCTGCGCCGCTCCATGGGATGGTGAGTACAGGTGTCAGCAGGGCGACCAGCCAGGAGACCGGGGGCCGCTGGGCCTGCCGCGGGGGCCTAGGTGAGGGATGGAGGTGCCTGGGGGCACGGTGCTGCCCATGCGATCTAGGCCTGACCTCAGGGCCTCATGGCCCCAAAGCCACGTCTCTGTGGTGGCAGAGCCTGGATTTGCACCTGGTTTGCAGACCTCCAGGGACGTGCTCTTCTCGCCGCCGCAGCCTGCCTGCCGCCTTAGAAGCCGCTTTCGTTTTATGCTTGAGGCACCCGGCCCTTTATTTACACATTACTGGGGTTAAAGTTGTAAAAATATAACTTCCAGGTTATCCAGAGAGATCAAGTAGCGTTAAACCTAAGGGATTTGAACTGACAGCTTGCCTTAGCTCATAGGAACTCTGAATTCTACATTTTTCCTCAAAATAATACAGTGCACCCTTTCCAAGCGCCTTAACATCAAGGCTGGCGCCAGCTGCCAGAGGCCTAGATGGCTGGTTTCTCTCCTTGTGGACGGCGCCGTGGACGTGCCTGGCCTCTGCCTGTTCCCTGAGGGGGATGCTCAGCGCCCCCCCCCCCGCCCCCCGCCCATGCCCTGCAGCCTGGCTCCGGGGACTGATGGTTCTGGGGTTCTCTCTTTGGGTTCCTTGTGGAGTGTTCGGGGGAACTAGTTCATCTCAGGACAGCCTGCTCTGGACTCCCCACAGGAGAAGCTGGGCCAGTGGAGGCTTTGCTTTGGGCCTGAGTCAGGAGCCCCGGCCAGCCCAGCCCCCCTGCAGCTGTCTCAGGCCTTTCCCGGCACCAGGAACAGTCCATTCCAGTCGCCTGCACAGGCGCTGAATTGTTTGCACTGGACAAGATTCGAGTGCCCCGGCCATTCCTCCCAGGGTAAAGCCGGCCACGTCATCTGTGCCAAATGGCTTCTCTTGGTGCCAGGGCCGCCGAGGGCAAAATGGCATTCATGCTTGTGAGCAGGTTTACGAGTGTGTGTGTGTGTGTGTGTGTCACAAGGCCTCTGAAAGTGTGAGGCTTGTTAACGGACTCCCATGGCTTAAATTACCACTTGCCAGGAGGATGAGATTGCAAAGGAGGGGAGGTCTCTGTGCTCCGGGCTCTGGCGTGTCCTTCAATCCACATGTGCGCTCTCTCTCTCTCTCACACACACACACACACACACACACACACACACACACCCCAAACCCCTGCTGCATGGACGGCTCCCTGCTGCACCTCAGGCAGGTGCAGATACAGCTGATGCAGACTTTCCTCACCAGGAGCTCATAGTCTTTTCTGTGTCTTTCTTACTATAAAATTCTAATTTCTTGGTCTTCTCTTCTTTTTCGATTCATGTATGAAAACAACTCTTTTATCCTAAAGCATAGCAGTGGTGGCCCTTTCTAGGCTGTACAAGGCCCCCATTTAGTCAGACCAGCAGGGTGGAATCCTGGCTCTGCTGCTCACAGGCTGTGTGACTTTGGGGAAGTTGCTTAACTCCTCTGTGCCTCAGTTGTCTCCTCTGTGTTAGTTATGTCTTGCTTCATAACAGCATTGCCACAAACCTAGCGCCTTGAAACAACACACATTTATTCACATTTGTTGTCTCAAAGTTTCTGCGGCTCAGGAGTCTGGGCAGGTCTTAGCTCAGGATCTCCGCAAGCTGCAGTCAAGGTGCTGTCTGGGCCACAGCCTCATCTGAGGCTCCCCTAGGGAAGGGTCTGCTTCTAAACGCCCCTGGCTGCTGGCAGAATCTGGGGGCTTGCAGGCTGCAGAGCTGGGGGTCTCGGGTTCCTGCCGGCTCTCAGCCCCACTCAGTTCCTCGGCACGTGGCCCTTTGCATGTGCAGCTCATAGCTCAGAAGCTGGCTTCGCGGAAGCCAGCAGGGGAGAGTGTCTCCTGGCAGGCTGGGTTATGATCTTTGGACGTAATCCTATCCCCTTGGCTGTATTTGGTTGGTTAGAAGCAGGTCACAGGGCCCTGCTCAAACTCCAGGGGCGGGCGTCCCAGGAGGTGTGCAGGTGGACCCCCTGCCTGCCGGTCAACTTTGGCAGACTGTGCAGCATTGGATGGAGGTCTGCCAGGGCCCCAGTGAGCGAGGAGATGCTCAGCTAACCTTCGCTGCCCCTCCTGCCCTCGTGTGGCCAGCCGTCCGGGCCTCCCCTGCCTGTCACTGCTCCTGCCTGTTGCGTGTAGCCCCCGTCCACCCTCCCCTGCTCCTGGCCTGCAGGGCTCCAGGCCCCTACGGAGCTTCCTGACGAGCAGTCCTGGGGTTCTCCTGCCAGCGGAGCCTGGGCTGAGGGTGCCTTACCCTCCCAGCCTGTCCGCACCCAGGCCGCCCCCTGCACGCGCAGCCCTGCCGCCCGTCCCTGGGCTTTCCTCGTGTACACGCGGCCGGGCGGGGCCGTGGCTGCTGCATGTCTGACCTGTGACTGAGAGGTGCTGGGGCCCGAGAGGGGTCCCCCCGCAAGGACCCCGCCTGCTCGTGTCCTCTCGGCTGCCCGCCACCCTGGCTTGTGGGGTGCTGCTCCCCGCGTCACCGAGGGCGGTGAGCCTGATGCTGCAGCGTGAGGACTCACCACCTGGTGCTGTCTGTGGGAGACAGCAAATGGCGAACGTCGCTGAATGATTTTGGTCTTTTGATCTTACTTAAATATTCAGTTCTGGCTGGAAAGCTGTTGACTTAAAACGACAAATGTGTATGGATAGAGAGCATGAACGTGTTGCTCACTCAGCAAACATTTACCGGGTGCCCCTGTTACAGGTGCTGGGCCGAGCTGCCGCCTGATGAACGGGTGGTTCCGTTGTGGCTCAGTTGGAAGAACCTCAGTGGACGAGTGCTAGGGTGGGGTTTGGGCGGTGGCCTGGGATCTAGGGCCGCTCGTGCCCTGGTTGACCTCCCCCGTCTGGGCGCCAGGCCCCTCGCTGTAAATGCCGGAGCTGGTGGTGACTTGGGGGTGTCTAGACCACAGGCCCGGTGATGTGTAGGAATGTAGGCGGTATTCGGAGGGGTTGACCTCCTTGGGTACAAACATGCTTGGCTTTGCAAGGTCGGCCCGTTTGGAAATGATGTGAGTCATCCTCTGTTGGCACGCTCGCTGGTCCAGCCTGCGCTGGTGGGAGGCCCAGGAGGGCGGCGAGGCCTGGCCCAGTGGCAGGAGCCCGGAGTCGGGGAGCTGGCAGTGGGTGCGTCACTGAAGGGAGGCGCTTCGGCTCAGTAGGGACGCTCTGCCGGGTGGGGGACCCGGGGAGGCTCCCAAGCAGGAGCGCTTGGCTCTCCCAGCAGGCTGGGAGGCACAGGTGGCAGCACAGTCTCCATCGAGGGCTGGGGCTTAGCTGGAAGCCAGGTAAACAGGGGAGGGACAGGCTCTCTAGGCAGCGAGCCCGGCAGGAGGTGTCAGCCTGGTGGGCTCAGCGCAGCTGGAATCTGGGAGCTGGGCGGAGAGGAGGAGAGGACCGTGAGGCAGGGGCCGGACACGGAGGCGCTCTGTGTGTGTGTGTGTGTGTGTGTGTGTGTGTGTGTGTGTGTGGTGTGTGTGCGTGCGCGTGGCTGAGGGCGCTGTGTTGCGCCTGGCGAGATCCCTCTCCTGAAGGAAGGTGGAGGAGAGGGTGGCGTGAGTGAGTGTTGTAGCGGTCGGGAGAGAGGCGGCCCCCGGGTTGTCGGACGGCTGGCGGGGGCAGGGGTGATGGAAGACGCCGGCCTCCAGATGCTGATTGGTCTCCGGGGGTTTAAGAGGACGTCTGTCGTGTCACTGACGTGTGGAGTCCAAGAAGTAATACACGTGAATGCATAAACCAAACAGACCCACAGACATAGAAAACAAACCTACAGTTACCAAAGGGGAAGGGAGGGGGAGGGATAAATTAGGAGTGTGGGCTTGAGAGGGACAGACTACTATACGTAAAGCAGACCCCACAGACATAGAAAACAAACCTACGGTTACCAAAGGGGAAGGGGGGGAGGGATAAATTAGGAGTGTGGGCTTGAGAGGGACAGACTACTATACGTAAAGCAGACCCCACAGACATAGAAAACAAACCTACGGTTACCAAAGGGGAAGGGGGGGGAGGGATAAATTAGGAGTGTGGGCTTGAGAGGGACAGACTACTATACGTAAAGCAGACCCCACAGACATAGAAAACAAACCTACGGTTACCAAAGGGGAGGGGAGGGGGAGGGATAAATTAGGAGTGTGGGCTTGAGAGGGACAGACTACTATACGTAAAGCAGACAAGCAGCAAGGATTTGCTGTATAGCACAGCCGGCTGTATTCAGTGTCTCATAATGAGCTATTCAGTATTGTGGGAAATAATCTGAAAGAAAATCCATTAAAAAACCAACCAAGCTCAGAGATGCAGAGAACAGATTGGTGGTTGCCAGAGGTGAGGGTTGGGGTGTGTGTGTGACATGGGTGAACGGGGTCAGAATGAAACAAAAAGTCTTAGGGCTGTAATGTACAGCTTGGAGAGTACAGTTAATGATATTGTATCCCGTCTTCGAAAGTTGCTAAGAAACTAAATCTTAAAAGTCCTCATCACAAGAAAAAAAATGTATAACGTGTGTACGGTGATGGATGTTAACTAGACTTATTATGGTGGCCATTTCCCAATAGAGTATTTACAGATATTGAACCATATGTTGTACACCTGACACTAACATACTGTTATATGTCAATGATACCTCAATAAAAAAAAATCACATGTGGGAAATTTAGAGCATCCATCCATCCACTCCCTCCCTCCCTCCCTCCCATGCACCCTTCCGTCCATCCGTGTGCCCATTCATGCATGCGTCCACCCCCTGCCCATCCATCCCTCTGTCCCTCCATCCCTGTCTCCTTCGCTGATGGGCTGGGTGCTCCTGTGCTGGCTGGCCAAGTCCAGGGCAGCCACATGCCGTGGTTACCCAAGGGGCTCGGAGGAGCAGAGAGCATCCTCTGGAGCCAGCTCGTGGGGTGGGACTGAGCCCAGGGGTTGGTGACGTACTCCATATTGCTTGTGAGTCTATAAAAAATTAAGATAACTGGAATTTTACAAAAAAATGAAACCCATTGGTATTTTCGTACTAGAGATCGAAAAGTATTGATAGTGTATATTTTAAGAATGTGTACATTTAAAAGTTTCTGATGCGTTCACTTTTTGCTTCACCAGCTGTTCAATTTTCTTTCAGATTTTTGAAAGGATATTGTTTATATGGGCCATACGTCACCCTGCCAGTGGATACGTTCAGGGGATAAATGACCTCGTCACCCCTTTCTTTGTAGTCTTCATCTGCGAATACATAGGTAAGACCATATCATGATGTTTTCTTCTCACAAACATTAAACATGGACTTCAGTGGCCTTACGATGTTGCTATGCATAATTATACCAGTACTGAAAATTGCTATTAGTTTTACTGTTATTAATGACAACTGATATTAGAGAATAGTAGTTTTCTCATTGATGCCAGCTTTAAAAAAGTCTTTAAATCCACATGCCCAACTACTGAAGACATTAAGATGCAGTTATTATTATTAATATCTTCCTTTTACTAATATATGAGGAGAAATGCAGTATATATGGGGAGTGTAGTTTTGTGTTAACGGTCATCAGAGCACTGGCTTTAATGGTTTGGATTGAAATGGGTAAGGTTAAGGTGGCAGAATATTAGTTGAATGTTTTGCTTACAAGCTAAAAACCGAATCTTCTTTAATTGCATTTGTGCAGCAGTTCATCACCTTTCTGCTTCTGATATACTAGTAGCATTTAATTTTATGGAAATATTAATTACATGCAAAATAATTGGTTTAATGGGCATTTAGGTTGGGTTGTGCTGTTTCTCTGTGAGGACTGCATATTTTTTCTTCCATTTATGTTGCAGCAGCCAACTGTAATATACCTTCACCTGGTTTATATTTCAAGTTTAAAAACAATTCTGATAACACATGTGCAGGATCTGCTTTTTAATTCATCTATGGATAAAATCTAAATGCCACGGGAGGGGTTTACTCTTTAGTTGTAGCATTTTTTTTAAAACTGATATTACTTTGTCTTCATGCGAACCTTCCTGCCTTGGTGTTTGTTGGTTTTTTCGCTTGTGTTTTAGCCATTTCAGTTTCTGGTCAGCTTCGATTCCATCGTTGTTGTAATCTGGAGGGTGAGGTTGACTCCGGGGCAGATGTGATCCTCTGAGGATGAGAATGTACCCACTTGGTCCGTTTTGTGGCCACCCCTCTCCCAGCACTGACGATTTCATGGGAGTCTCTTCATTGCTAAGCAACCAGCGAGCACGGGCTGCTCCCCCCACGTCTCTTCAGCAGGGACAGGTCACTCCTGAGAGCGCTCCTGCCTCTCTGCTTCTCCCTCTCTCATCTGACAGATAATGAAAATGTTCTTAATGATCCTAGAACAGCAGGACCTCTGTCAGTAGACTTCAGAGCTGTTAATTGAAAGAAGAAGTTCAACTGAGATGTGATTAGAGAACTGATATTCCGTGTTAAATAGACCGTTTAATTAATGTGGTAAATAAGTTTGCCTTAATGAGTCTAGCAGCAACTTACATTGTAAGGCCCAAGCGATCCATTGTGCGTTTGTCTGAATGATCAGCAAGCTAGGACGAAGGGACATGACCGTGATGTTAATTGTCCGGAAGAGAGAAAAGCTGGAGGAAAGAGAATCTGTGTTCAAGTGGTGCCTTCGGTTAGAGACTCAAAGAGACTCCCCTTGCCTTCCGCAGCCCTGACCGCACACTCCCGCACGCACGCACGCACACACGCACACGTGTAGCGGCCCGCCTGGCCTCCTGGGGCTGCCAGCAGCCCAGGTCTCCTCCTGGGACACAGTGTCTTCAAAATGCAAGTTTGGTGCACACACACGTGCATGCACGCTCGGGCACACACAGACACATGCATGTGCACCACCGCCAGCCACAGCCTCTCCAAGTAAGTGTGGAACAAATCCCCAACTAACCTCGGGATGGAGCCCATGGTCTTGGGTGGGCCCTGGAGGTGCCTGTCCCCCCCAAGGGACGGCTGGGGACGGAGGTCAGCAGAGCTCTTGGGACCCTGGAGGTGGGGTCACGGTGTGCGGACTGTCCAGAGGCGGAGGTGGGAGAAGATGGCCATGCAAGCGGTGCTGAGGCCAGCGGGGGGAGCCCAGGAGCTGAGTGTCACTCTGGGAGGGTGCTGTGTGCTCGGAGGCGGAGGAGGGCTCCGTGTGGCGAGGTGCGGCTCCCGGCTGGGAAGCACAGGGTTGGGTCCAGTTTCTTTCTCTCTAAGCTCCGCTGAGCCCGGGGGTCCTGATGTCTTGGTTTGTGCTGGAAGGAAGGAGGGCCCCCCTAGCCTTGAGCCGGCCGCGTTTCCCACCGCCCTTTGCACTGGGGCCCCCGACGGCTGCTCGCTGGTCATCCCTAGTTGGTGTCTGTGCCTGTGTGTCCCCATCAGGCCGACCTGGAGACGGGGCACGGGCCCACGGCAGCGCCCGGGGAGGACAGCCGTTTGGGCAGAGCTCCTGAGTCTTTTCGCCGTGTGTTGTATTTATGTAGTTCAAAGCACATTATGTATAAAATCGTTTCATGCCTTTTCCCCGTTTAACCTTGTAACATAAGCTCATCCCTATATTATTAAGAAATCTTTGTAAAGATCGTTTCCACCTCCTGCACATAATATTCTGTTGAGATAATGTAGCATAATTCATGAAACCATTCTCCTGTCGTTGGATTTTTTTAGTTTTCTTCCCCCCAGGCGTGGCGCACGTTTTAAGTAAAGCCTGTGTTTTTCAAACAGGGACTGCCACGTTCCTTTGAGCAATGTTAAATGTGATTTAAGATCAAGAGCCATTATTCGGTCACCTTGAGTCCCACAGTTTAAGTAGAGACATCTTTTACTTGAACCAAGTAATTTCAGCACAGCGAGAAACGGAGAAGCACCCCCTCCCCATCCTCTGTGCTACTTAGCCTTAGAAACTACTCTGGCACTTTGGACCAGCTCTTCGGACGGACTGAACGAGGGTTGGGCGCATGGGACGAATGCCGGTGACGAATTTTGGAAGATGAGGAGTATTCTACAATTGATTTTCATTATCAGAATGTGTAAGCTCTGATTGATTTGATTTTATATGTCATTTTCTCGTAAAATAAATTACCCTTGAAAGCTAATACAGAAAGTGACTGGCATAAACAGTGTATTTGCTTATGAACATTACGGGTATTTATTTATTTATTTATTTATTTATTTATTATTATTTGTTTTGCGGTACACGGGCCTCTCACTAATGTGGCCTCTCCCGTTGCGGAGCACAGGCTCCGGACGCGCAGGCTCAGCGGCCATGGCTCACGGGCCCAGCCGCTCCGTGGCATGTGGGATCCTCCCGGACCGGGGCACGAACCCGAGTCCCCTGCATCGGCAGGCGGACTCCCAACCACTGCGCCACCAGGGAAGCCCCATGGGTATTTATTTTTATGTTCCTGTTTGTAAATCAGAATCTCAAAAGCACAGGTTGTTTTTAAACAGGTTAATTTTGCCCAGAGAAGACATTTTAGCACGTGGTTCCTGGAGATTGGGACGCGCTGGAATTGGATTTGGTGTGCGGTTGGCAAGGGGCGCAGAGGAGAAGTGATGCCAACCAGTCGGGACACAGAGCAGAAATGATGCTGGGAGTTTGCTGTCAGCTGAATGCCAGTGGCGCCGCCATTCTTTTGCCTTTTCCACTGTCAGTATGAATTGGGCTTCGAGTGACAGGGAGAGAAGAGCTGTTGCTCATTTCTCATTGATAAGTTACAGTTTTAGAAACAGTTGTTTTAATTTTCCTTGTTTGCATTTAAGTTTTCCCTCATTGCACTTTGTTTTTTCCATGTGTTACCTGAACCAAGACTGCTTTTAAATGCATCCTTACCTGGCTTCCTTTGGTGTTCCTCCCACCTGATGTACTTTCGGGGTCCACAATTCGTCTCAGAAACATTTTAAAGACAGAAACGAGCGCATCTGCATACAGGAGGCTTCCTGTGGCAGTTCTGTTCCATGTGGGGGGAGTGGAGAGCAGAGGGCCCTGGCAACGCCAGTGGGTCAGAACCAGAGGGTGGGGCTGCTGTCCGGCAGCCCCTGAAATGACAGGAGCAGGCTGTATGCTTGCAGAGCCCGTGACGTGTATGTAGTCAGATTTTCTACTTAAAAACATCTTGATGATGGTCAAAATAATGGACTTATTGAAAAATTGGAAAACTCATTAACAGTATAGCTCCTTGTCCCAGAAGCCGTCATTGGCATGTTTTATTAATTTCCTTCTGGTCTTTTGTCAATATACTTTTTACACTGCAGCAGTTATATTATGCATGCACATTCTAGTGTTGCTTTTTGTTTAATAGCTACTACACATTTCCCAAAGTCATTAAGCACTTAAAAAACGTCTTTTTAAAACATAGTGACACAGTCCTTTCAATAATGGGTAGGAAAACTAGACAGAAGATCAACAAGAAAGAAAGAAAACTAAGCACCTGAAAACCCCTAGACCTAACAGACATGTACAGAGCAGTGCACCCATCACAGCAGGATCACATTCTTCTCAAGTGCACACGAAACATTCTCCAGGACAGACAATACGCTAGACCATAGAACAAGCGCCAGTACAGTTGAACGGGTGGAAGTCATACAAATTGTGTTCTCTGACCACACAGACATTAAATTAGATATCAGTAACAGAAGGAAATTTGAAGAATTTGACAAATACGTGGAGATTTTAGAACACAACCATAAAGGAGCAATGTGGGGACTTCCCTGGTGGCTCAGTGGTTAAGAATCCGCCTGCCAGTGCAGGGGACACGGGTTCGAACCCTGGTCTGGGAAGATCCCACATGCTGCAGAGCAACTAAGCCAGTGCACCACAACTACTGAGCCTGCGCTCTAGAGCCCACGTGCCACAACTACTGAAGCCCGCGCACCTAGAGCCTGTGCTCCACAACAAGAGAAGCCACTGCAACGAGAAGCCCGCGCCCCACAATGAAGAGTAGCTCTTGCTTGCCGCAACTAGAGAAAGCCCACACGCAGCAACAAAGACCCAACACAGCCAAAAATAAGTTGAAAAAAAAAAGATTAAAAAAAAGAAGCAATGTGTCAGAGAAGATATCACAAGGAAAATTACTTTGAGATGAATGAAAATGAAAACACAACACACCCAAACTTACGGCATGCAGCTACAGCAGTGCTCCAAGAGATACTTATATTAAAAAAGGACGTCTCAGGTCATTAACTTGAGATTTCAATTTCAGAAACTAGAAAAAGAAGAGCAAGTTAAAGCCAAAGCAAGCAGAAGGAAGGAAATAAAGACTAGAACAAAGTAAATGAGGTAGAGGATACAAAACAGTGGAGAAAAATCAATAAAACCAGTGTTGGTTCCTCAAAAATATCAACAAAGTGTTGGCAAACCTTCAGCTAGCCTGACCTAGGAGAAAAGGGGAGAAGACTCAAATGACTAAAGTTATGAGTGCTTTTAGAGAGAAACAGCACTAAGGAAACGCTGTGAGCAACTCTCCAAATTCCAGAATGTGGACGAAAAGGAGATGTTCCTAGAAAGGCACAAATGACCAAAACTGACTGTGATGGTTAATTTTGTATAAATTCGACTAGGCTGTGGCACCTACGTATTTGGTCAAACACCAGTGTAGATACTGCTGTGAAGGTATATTCTAGATGTGATTAACATTTAAATTAGTAGTCTTTGAATAAAGCAGATTACCCTGCCTAATATGGGTGGACCTTATCTAATCAGCTGAAGACCTTAAGAGCAAAGACTGAGATTTCCTGAAGTAGAAGAAATTCTTGTTAAGACATAGAAATCCTGCCTGAGCTTCCAGCCTGCTGGCCTGTCCTACAAGTTTCAGACTTGCCATTCCCCATTATTGTGTGAGCCTGTTCCTTAAAATAAGTTTCTCTCTCTCAATATAATTTAATATAATACAGTATAATATAGTATAATGTAATATGTACATTTGTTTGTCAATATCTACATGGATATATACAAGAACAATGTATATAGGAGATTAAATTAGTAATTTAAAAAATTCCAGCAAAGAAAAGCCGAGGATCATGTGACTTCACTGGTGAATTCTCCCCACATTTAACAAAGAATTAACACCGCTCCTTCACAAGCTCTTCCAAAAATAGAAGAGAGGAAACGATTTTCAGTGCATTCAATGAGGCCAGTGTTATCCTGATACCAAAATGGGAGACAAAGATATCACAAGGAAAGAAAGCCAGAGACTAGTATTCCTTATGAAGATAGATGTAACAATCCTCAACGAAATACTAAGAAACTGAATGTAGTAGCGTAGTAAAAGAACAAATGGGATTTATCTCAGGAATTCAAGGTTGGTTCAGCATAGGAAAAAATCAGTCAGTGTAATACACTATACTAACAGATTGAAAGACAAAACAACGTAATCATCTCAGAATGATTGACACAGAAAAAGCTTTTTGACAAAATCCAACACGCTTTCACGATAAAAACACTCAACAAACTGGGAATAGAAGAACTTCCTCTCTAATAAAGAGCGTCCACGAAACACCCACAATTAACGTCATGCTTAATGGGAAAGACTGAACGCTTTCCCCTTATGATGAGCAGCAAGACAAGGATGCGTGTGCACCGCACTTCTGTTCAACCTTGTACTGGTTCTAGCCTGGGCAGTTAGGCAAGAAAATGAAGCAAAAGACATTGAGAATGGAAATGAAGAAGTAAACTACCTCCCTTTGCAGGTGACATGATCTGTATATAGAAAATCCAAAGAAATCCTAAAAAATTATGAAAGCCAACAAGTGAGTTCACCCAAGGTTGTGGGATAGAAGGTCAAGGTAGAAACACCAGTTACGTGTCTATACACTTGCAGTGTACAATCCAAAAATGAAATTATGAAAACAGTTCCATTTACAGTAGTGTCAAAATGAATAAAATGATCTAAGTTTAGCAAAAAGAAGTACAGTATTTACTCTGAAAACTAGAAAACATTGTGGAAAGATATTAAAGAAGATCTAAATAAAGGAAAGACACCCCATGTCGTGGACTGGAAGATTTAATAGTATAAAGATGGCAGTCCTCCCCAAATTGATCTAGAGAGTCGGTGCAATCCCTGTCAGAACTGTAGCCGAAATTGACATGTTTATCTTTAAATTCCTATGAAAATTTAAGAGACACAGAATAGCCAAAAGAGTCTTGAAACAGAACAAAGTTGGAGGATTCACACGTCCTGATATCAAAACTTACTACCAAACTACAGTAATCAAGAAAGTGTCATTCTGGCTTATGGATGGACATGTAGATCAATGGAACAGAACTGAGAGTCTAGAAATAAACCTTCATATTTACAGTCAGTTGCTCTTTGACAGTGACGCCAAGACAGCCCAATGGGGAAATGGCCTTTTTCAACATATGGTGCTGGGACAACTAGATATCAACATGCAAAAAAATGAAGTTCCATCCCTGCCTCTCACCAGACACAAAAATAAAATGAATCATGGACCTATATGTAAGAGCTAAAACTATAGGACTCTAATAAGAAAGCATAGGAGTAAAGCTTCACGGCCTTGGGTTAGGCCACGGTTTCTTAGATATGACACCAAAAGCAAAAATGACAAAAGAAAGAAATAGGTGAACCGGACTACATAGAAATGGAAACTTTGTGCTGTAGAGTCTCAAGAAAGTGGAAAGACCTCTGCAGAATGGGGGAAAATATTAGCAAATCATCTACCTGCTAAGAGACATAGCCATTATATATAAAGAACTCTCATAACTCAATAAGATAGTCTAATTTTTAGAAACGGACAAAGCATTTGAATAGACGTTTCTCCAAAGAAGATAAGACAAATGGCCAATAAGCATGAAAAGATGCTTGACATCATTAATCCTTAGGGAATGCAAACCAGTCACAATGAGATACCACCTCACCCCCCCTAGGATGGCTGAAATCAAAAAGAGGAACAGTAGGAGAAGTTGGCAAGGATGTGGAGAAATTAGAAACCTCATGTGTTGCTGGGGGCGTCACCCTAGCCGAGCAACTTTGACCAACAGCGTGTGGCATCTCAGCAAAGGGTTAAACCTAGAGTTACCGGCAAAAGCCTGCCCAAGCACGCACGGGGGCACTGTTCCTTTCAGCCAGTGAAACCCAAACCCCAGCCCAAGTGTTCATCAGCTGATGAAGGTGTAAATAAAGGATGATCTACCTGTACAATGAAGTAGCTTTCAGCAATGAAAGGGAACCGGAGGACCGAGACACACTGTAGCACGGATGGCCCTTGAAAACATCATGCTCAGCGAAAGAAGCCAGCCACAAGAGGCCACGTGCTGTGTGATTCCGTCCGTATGAAAGGTCCAGAATGGCGAATTTGTAGAGACAGAGCATAGACTAGCGGTTGCTTGTGGCTTGGGAGCAGAACCGGGGGGATGGGGGTTGACGCGCTGGGCGCAGGCTTCTATTAGGAGGGACGAGATGTCCTCACATCAGGTTGTAGTGATTGTGCACAGCTTAGTGAATATACTCAGAGCCACTTTCACTGGCTGGATTGTGTGGGGTGTAAGTTGTATCTCAGTAAAGCTGTCGTAAAGGAAGTAGAGGTCCTGTCCTCGTCTGTGTGGGCTGCTGTACGAAGTTCCACAGACTGGGTAGCTCACAAGCAGCGAAGTTTGTTTCTCGCGGTTCTGGAGGCTGGACGTCTGTGATCAGGGGCCGGCATGGCTGCATCCTGGGGTGCCTCTCTGCCTGGTGCACAGCCGGCGTCTTCTCACTGTGTCCTCGCGGGGTGGGAGGGGCGCGGGAGCTCTTGGGGGTCCCTTTTGTAAGAACACTAGTCCCATTCGTAAGGGCTGCGCCCTCATGACCAAAGGACCTCCCAAAGGCCCCACCTCCTAACACTGTCCTCTTTGGGGCTAGGGTTTCAGCATTTAAATGTGGGGGGAACGCAAGCATTCCGGCCCGTAGCCTGCCGTGTGGTGATATAATTTGGCTGTTTTCTGCTGATGCACGTTTGCCTGGTTTCTGCATTTTCAGTGTCACGGATGGTACACGTAGTGTCTCAGTAAGTAAATTCCTGATTGCATTTTGGAGGGTTTCCTTGACATGTACTCTTAGAAGAGCCGTTACCGACTCAACGGTTGGGCATTTTTAAGTCTTGATAACGTTTGCCAGGTTGTGGACCAGAAGGATGTTCGAACGTCTGCCCTGCAGCCGCGTCGGGGTTGCCATCTTGCTCCGTCTTTGGGGTGCTCCGGACGTTATTGGCAGCTCCTGGCTGGAGACGGGACCTGCGTGTGCGTCTGTGTGCTTGTATGTGTGCATCACTTGTTTGTAGATGCATCAGTGTTGGCCCGTGAGGCTGTTCCAGTGTGGGCCGGGCTCCACGACGTTAAGGGACTTAGGGAATTAGCTGAAGGGCCAGGAGCAAGTAGGACCCTCTCCAGCATTGACGTTTGAGTTTTCAACCTGCAGGAGCTGTGTTCAGCAGGCCTAATTAGGAACCTGGAATAGACAAGGGTGCGTGCGCGCGCGCGCGTGCGTGCGTGTGTGTGTGTGTGTGTGTGTGTGTGTGTAGGGAAACAACACTGTAGTGGAGCCTGGCGGCTGCAGGCCTTGTGCCCTGTGTGCGCTAGTGTGGCAGAAGCAGGTGTGTGACCAGCAGCCACTCTGGGGGACGTTACACACAGGATCGTTTGTCCCCAGTCCCTGAGGCTCACGCTGGCCCATCTGGAGCGAGGTGGAGGTGGACTCAGTTGGGGCAGTTCTGTGGAAATGCAGCGCGTGCATATGCGGAACACGCGTTGGCCTCAGCCGGTCTCTGCTACACTTCCACCAGCCGAGGAAGGTGCTGGTGTCTCTCTCTCTTTTTTTTTTTTTAGAAGATGTTGGGATAGGAGTTTTCTTAATTTAGTTATGGTCTTTGTTTCTGTGCGAGGGCTTTCTCTAGCTGTGGCGAGCGGGGGCCACTCTTCATCATGGTGTGCGGGCCTCTCACTATTGCGGCCTCTCTTGTTGCGGAGCACAGGCTCCAGACGCGCAGGCTCAGCAGCTGCGGCCCATGGGCCCAGTTGATCCGCGGCATGTGGGATCCTCCCAGACCAGGGCTCGAACCCGTGTCCCCTGCATTAGCAGGCAGCTTCTCAACTACTGCGCCACCAGGGAAGCCCCGCTGGTGTCTCTTATGAACGACAAAGCAAAGCCTGTACAGTCGTCAGCCACCCACAAGGCGGCCAGTCCTCTCTGTGGCCTGTGGGCCTTTTTCTGGGACCTTGCTTTCCATCAGTTGGATCCCACTGTGTCCTCACCTCGCTCTCCAATCAGACCCCGGGGGTCTACAGTCTTTTCCTCCGTTGCCAGAAGTGATGGCTTAGCTGCAGCCTTTCATGTGTTAGGTGACAGTCCCCAGCGTTTAAGGAGCAATTGTTCTGGGCTGGTGCGCTGGTGAGCGGGTTAGTCTCTTAGGACCAGGGGCTCCGAGGCCCCCGATCCATGAGCTAATCGTCTTGTTCCTCCTGGTACTTAGGTGGTGGCTCCCCTTCCTTGAAGTGACAGCCGCTGTCTAGCTGGAGTGTCATAGGGTTGTGGGGTAGAGAAGGGGTTCTCCCCGACCCCTTCCCTGATTCCCCTGAGCTAAGTTCACAGTTTAATTAACTTCACTGTGCATTTCTTTTCATTCTAACGACAGCCTTCTAGGGTCGGCGTTACTGCTTTGAGTTTAGGAAAAAGGAAGCGTGGAGAAGTTAAGTAACTTGCCGAGGTCCTGGCGTTTCGGATCTGGAATCGGTGTCTCTGCTTTATTTGAACAGCCAGGCGGGCAGCCCTGCCCCGCGGATACCTCCGAAGCTGCCGGCAGCCTGGCTCTGCTCGCGGCCGGCCACGAGTTCCTTGGTCATGTGCGTTTGTGCTTTTGCTGCTGGTAGTTAAGTCAAGGATTAATCTCCCCAATTTGTAGCTTTTCTTACTGACACGTGCCGAAGTGCTTTCTTACGTTCGGATATGATTCCCGAGGCCGAGGTAGTAGAGTTTTATCCTCCCTAATTGGGGCCCTTTGTGCAGCCTTTAAAGGCCTTTCGTCAGAGGACAAGTTCTGCTTCCTCTCCACTGGAGTGCAGTGTCACGGTTGTTGTTGTTTTCTGATTTATTTCCTTTCTTTTAAATGGTTTCTCTTCATTTCTTGTTTCAAGTTGCAGGCATTGCTGAAGTGGTCCTGGCTGTGGCTAACAGGAAAAAGCTAACCAATACATCAGTGGGATCCTTTCCCTCTTTACCCTCCTAATGTAAAATGCCACATGATCTGACATCCAGAAGCTTCAGCGGTTCAGCCCAGGGCCTTCGGAAACGCCTGACTTCACCCGAGTCGTGTGAAGGCCACTTGGAGGCTGAGCCTGTGCTCAGAGCCTGCGGCCCTGGGTGCTCTGCCCAGAGAGACCCCTGCCCACACTTGCGTAGTGTTGCAGGATGCCGTGTATTTCCTGGACCCGGGCTCAGGCCCTGCGTGATAATTAAAGTCCTGCAGGGGGCGCGGGCTGAGTGGGGGGCTCTGCATTTACAATTGAAGACTCTCGCTCATCCTTCCTCCCCACAAACTTCAGCTTTCTTCTAGAATGTTCATATCTCACTGTGTTAGAATCAGGAATTTGCAGAGTGTTTCTTACATAACACGTACCAATTCCTGTCTCTTTGTTTTTCAGCATCTTTAAAGGTTTCCCTTTTATCAGAGGTTGTTGTTAAATCACAGAAACCCTTTTCAGATCAAATTTTACTTTGTTAATATTAATTTAACAAATCCATACACACACATACGTCTTTACACACAGGCCACATGCTTATTCCTCCTGTAGTGCTGCGTGTTACAAGAGCTACTGGTGGAGCGTCACAGCTTCTTAAAGAGGGGGTTGTTCTCTGTGTTGGATTCTGTCCGTGCAGCCCAGATGGCGGACAGCATCGGTGAGACCCCCACCTGCTGGGGTTGTCCTTCACTTTCCGTGCCCCCCTCCCTGCCCCCCACATCCTAAAGCCCCCCGGAGGTGGGGGGAGGAGAGGTTGTGAGCCAGGACGGGGTGAGATCTCTTTTTCACTGACAGTGACTTTGAGGCGTGGGCAGCCTTTGTTTTCAAGCTGAGAGGCCATGGTGTCAGCGTAGTTTTATTTTTCCCTTTTGGTGGTTCTGTATTGTTTTGAGAGGAAATATTGGGAGACGAGTGGTTTGGTGGCGGCCATTGTTTCCAGCTACCTGCACGTCCTCCCTCCAGAAATCTTTATTTTCTGCCTAAGACCAATCAACCACCTATCTACTCCTCTCTCTGAGCTGTTCGTGTCCATCGCCAGGTCTAACAAGTGACATTCTTTCCACGACCATTTTCTCCAAAGAAGCACGAGTCAGGCCCGATTCCAGCCCTGGGTCCCTCTGCGCGGCAAGCACAGGCGACGTCGGGGCAGCTGCTGCCGGCGGTCAGGTGGCTGTGGCGGGCTCAGGGGGCGGCACAGCCCTGCTCGGCCTCCCTGGTCGGGGGCTTTCACGAGTCCTGCACAGACAGCTTGAAGTCTTGCTGAGGATGGCTCTTCCACGGCCTGCGGCCAGGCCAGGCTTTTGGGTCCCATCTGGTGACCTCCACTGCCAGGCGGAGGTGCGGACACCAGGCGGGCAGAGCATGAGACAGACTCGCGGTGATTATGGCTCTTCCCGTCGGGTCTGGACGGGGTTCTGTTGGTCAGCCACTCAGGCTCAGCCAGGCGTCCCTGGATGAAGAACAGAGTGTGAAGCAGGCCTGGATCCCGGACCTCTTGTGGGCGTGGACACAAGCCAGCGGGGCGGAAGGTAGCCTTGAGCGTTAACTGACCGATGAAGACTGTGTTCACCAGCCCCTCTGACTGGGCCTAAAGGATCGTCAGCTTTAGACTCCAAGGGAAAACGGTTACTGACCAGAAAGCAGACTAACAGATGTTCCTCACAGACTGATTAGCTAGACCTGTCAGATACCGGAAGTGAAAAACCGTTCTCAGGATGAATGTTTTACCCCTCACGAGCATCGCATGGGGTCTTCTTGGTCGGGGACAGATAGGGTTCTTCGAGGGACGCACCAGGAGGATGAGGGGCGTTGTGCAGGCTGCTGGAGTGTCCTGTGTTGTCCTTGGTTTTGAGGAACGGCGTGAACCTCTGTGAACCCTCAAGGACCATTCGACCCAACTTTAGTTTTTGAGTTTCCTGTTTGAGTATTTCAGACTATGTGTATGGGTTGATGATTTTTATTCCATTCTTCAAAGAGCAAGGAGAAAATCTACTTCGTTTTGGAAAATAGAATAAAATCCCATTCTGTCTTGCAGCTGCTCTGTAGGTCCATTGGACCTCTTTATAAATCTAAGATATATTGTCAGATCATAATGATCTTACTTTTTTTCTGTGTCTTAAAGTATTTTGCTATTGTGTCATCCCAGGTATTATTTTGTTGTTACTCATCAATTATTCCTAACTACAGTTAAAAAAAAGGACTAGGGCTTCCCTGGTGGTGCAGTGGTTGAGAGTCCGCCTGCCGATGCAGGGGACACGGGTTCGTGCCCCGGTCCGGGAAGATCCCACATGCTGTGGAGCGGCTGTGCCCGTGAGCCATGGCCGCTGAGCCTGCGCGTCCGGAACCTGTTGCTCCGCAATGGGAGAGGCCACAACTGTGAGAGGCCCTCGTACCGCACAAAAAAAAAAAAAAAAAAAAAAAGGACTAAAATAATAAGAGGATGGAAGAATGGGAAGATGGAATCATCTAGAAGGCTGATGTCACTGAGAAATAAACCATCCGTTCTGTGTGATCCTTCAGTTTTCTTATTGTGTTTCCCAAATGATTGTGTTATCTTTTAAGAAGGTATAAAAAGAGTCTGGAGACATTTTTGTAGTCTTTTCTTTTAAAAGCTTTTATTGAATATAGTAGAAAATTAGGATTTTTTATTTTTTTACACCTGTAATGATAAGGAGAGGAAAATTGGCAGAGGAAGACATTTCCTCATTATTAGACGAACTAGGAGATGCACGCAGAGGGATGCAGGGCAGCTCTTTAGATGCTAATGATGACAGCGAAACTGATCGTCTAAGCAGAATCACAGACTGTGAGTCTTCAGCCGAAGGTGTCTTAGATGAATTTTCTCAAACTCAGGCATCAGTGACTGAACGATGTAGCTCTAAGGACATGAAGGAAATGTGGTTTCTCATCCACCTAGTCATTCAACAGGAAGGACTTCATCACGTAAGATTTTGTGACAAGAATGTGGGCCATCCCCCCTTTACCAAAAAGGGGAGATGTTTGTGGACCGAACTTGGATATAAATGGAGAAATGCTGAAAGCAGGTGTGTCTGCAAGAGGTGATTGGAATGCAGGCTGCCCTGTGTGCTGTTCACAGCAGACATCAGTAACAGGGCCATCTTTTTTGTTGTGCTTTTTTCTTTTACCTTTGTTTTACCCATTTTTTTTGCGGTACACAGGCCTCTCACTGTTGTGGCCTCTCCCGTTGCGGAGCACAGGATCCGGACGTGCAAACTCAGCGGCCATGGCTCACGGGCCCAGCTGCTCCATGGCATGTGGGATCCTCCTGGACCGGGGCACGAACCCGCGTCCCCTGCATCGGCAGGCGGACTTTCAACCACTGCGCCACCAGGGAAACCCTTTCCCATTCTTTATAGAGATGTCTCACTGACTTCTGAAGGCCCCGAGCCTCACCACTGTTGTTTGTTTCTTTGGGCAAGTTTCAGGGACTCTTCCAAGGGTGGTTAGAAACGGCTACAGTGGCCACACTCTTCCAGCTGCTTAGCTAAGCCATTAACGTCAGACGTCTGAGTTTTTGCTTCAGTAACAAGAATTGAATGATATTCAAGAAGGATTCAAACTGCATTAATATTTAAGAGCCTTTCTGAATCCAGGAAGTGCCTTGGATCTAATATATACAAGCACACGTCTGTTAGGAAGGGCGGCCGCACGCTTGGCTCCCTGTCTGTGAGCCTTTCTGAATCCAGGAAGTGCCTGTGGATCTGATATATACAAGCACACGTCTATTAGGAAGGGCGGCCGCACGCTTGGCTCCCTGTCCGTGGAGGTTTATTCCAGGGGAGTGCGTCTTGCTCCAGCACTTAGCTTGCCAGCCTCCCAAAGGCATCCGCGCCGAGAAATCATGCTTTCTATTACTTTGCTGTCTTAAATAAACCTGTGTCCCAAATAGCAGGGAAAATCAATTTAATTACTTATGAAACTTTTCCTTAAGGGTGAGTGAATTATGGGGAAGAGATGAAGTATCTGTCATCGGTCACCTCATTTCAGAGCCAGATAGGAGAGAAATGCATTTCGTTATGAAGATTAGCGTGGCTTGGCTGGTGAAAGCAGAGAGAGGCCCGCAAAGGCCGGTCCACCCGGCAGTGTGGGCGGAAGAGCGTTGTGCTCCTGGGACCGACGGAAGTGAGCTTGAGTGGCGGTGGTGGCGGTGGTGGCGGGGACAGGGCATTGAGCCGGAGCCACTTGCGCGGGTGTCACAGCAAGAGCCTTAGGAAGGGGAGAGAGCTGATTGCAGTTACCATAGTGATGGGGGCGGGCTCGGAAGGGAGCAGCCCGCTCCTGGTTTGGCTCCTGCGCTGCTCCCAGCCTCCCCCCAGCCCCCATCATCTGATCCGCCCCACCATCCATCGTGATGTAGTTCATGAGCCTCGTCGCCCACCTTACAGAATCTGCCCCAGCGGTTTTCGCCAGTGGCAGAAAGCAACTGTGTTTTCCCTCCACCTGACACAACTTTGCAGTTTATCTGCTGGAGCAGAGACCAGCTCAGAAGATGAAATGGTCTGTAGCTGCGGCTTTAAATGTTCAACTGTCAAGGATGTAAGTACAGGATAAGGGAGGGTGCTGCTGGATGGCCAGGACCGAAGAGGGGAGGAGAAATCAACTCTCCCATCCCTACTTGTGTCTTCTGTCTGACCTGTCAAGTGATCAATTTCTTCACCCACCTGCCTGCCTACCTACGTTCTGCCCACCTGCAGGTACCTGTCTCTCTTTTAGTGGGTATAATTCGGTGGCTTTTAGTGTATTCAGAGTTGTGCAACCATGACACTACTTCCAGGACATTTCCATCTCTCAGAAAGAAACCCTGTACCAACGGGCAGTCATTCCACATCACCCGCTCCTCCAGCGCCCCCGGCAACCAGTGGTTTACTTTGTGTCTCTGGATTTGCCTGTGCTGAGCATTTCATATAAGTAGGATCACACGTCTGGTGACTGGCTTCCTTCACTTTGCGTAATGTTTTTGAGGTACATCTGAGCTGTAGCGTATGTCAGAGCTTCATTCCCTTTTAAGGCTTAATAGTATTTCATTGTATGCGTAGATCACCTTCTGTTTATCCACTCATCAGCTAGTGGACATTGGGATTTTTTTCCCTCCATTTTTGGCTGTTATGAATAATGCCACTGTAATTATTTGTTTACAAGTCTTTTTGTGTGGACATGTTTTCAGTTCTCTTGGCTATATACCTAGAAGTAGAATTGCTGGGTCATATGGTACCTCCATATTTAACTTTTAGAGGAACTGACAGACTCTTTCCCAAAGGGGCTGCAGCATTTTCCATTCCCACCAGCAGTGCATAAGCGTTCTGATTTCCCCACATCCTTGTCTACACTTGTTAGTGTCTTTTTTATTTTAGCCATCCTAGTGTGTGTGAAGTGGTAACTTGTGGTTTTGATTTGTATTTCCCTGATGACTGATAATGTTGTGTGTCTTTTCACGTGCTTATTATTATTATTATTATTTTTTGCGGTACGCGGGCCTCTCACTGTTGTGGCCTCTCCCGTTGTGGAGCACAGGCTCTGGACGTGCAGGCTTAGCGGCCATGGCTCACAGGCCTGGCCGCTCCATGGCATGTGGGATCTTCCCGGACCGGGGCACAAACCCATGTCCCCTGCATCGGCAGGCGGACTCTCAACCACTGCGCCACCAGGGAAGCCCCGTGCTTATTATTTTTAATGTGGTGGGATTATATTTGATGCTGATTGGATTCATTAAAAAATCTTTTGAACTTTAAAATTTATTTTACTAGCATTAAAGTTTATGTATGCCTTGCTTTTAAAAAATAATAAACCTTTCTCTCACTTGATGTTTTCTAATCTATAATAACTTGACTGAAATTGGTCTCAAATTTTAAAATGAAGATACTTTCCTTTTCATTATTATTACTTTCATTTTTTTTTACAGGAAAAAGTATTCTCAGGGAAAGTTGGGTGCAAAAATTTGATTTATTTTCTTATTCACAAAAGCTGAAAGTGTAGGCTGATTTTTCTTATAAGGTAGAGATATAAGTTTGTAGAGAGTAGGTTATTTCAATTTCTGCCATCTTGTGCTTGAGAGAGATTAAAGGAAAATTTCAAGTGAGAAGTCACCTCTTCTAACTTTGCAACTTTATGCTTCGAGCAACTGATCCTCTTCAGAATCTGTGGGTTGGTTGTGACTTTGGTTCTTAAAGGTCAAAATAGAATCCCCATCTTCTGGTCTCTTTGCAGTTTCTTTCAATTCCACAGACTTTTTATAGAATCGCTCACAGTGGAAGGTGTTTGGCATACCTAGGTGTGTAAGACATGGTCTTAGCTCTTAGATAGTTTAAATTTCAGAAGGGATAAATGGTAATTTATTATATTCAGTCTGCAGTTACTGCTGGAGAGACAAAGATGATGTTGATTGTGGTGATGGTGATGGTGATGGTGAAGATGGTGGTGGTGGTGATGGTGGTGAAGATGGTGGTGGTAGTGGTGATGTTGATGGTGGTGATGATGATGGTGGTGATGATGATGGTGGTGATGGTGATGGTGGTGATGGTGATGGTGGTAGTGGTGCTGGTGGTGATGATGGTGGTGGTGGTGATGATGATGGTGGTGGTGATGGTGATGGTGTTGAAGATGGTGGTGGTGATGGTGGTGATGGTGATGGTGGTAGTGGTGCTGGTGGTGGCAGTCACTGCAGCCAACTTCCTTTGTACCAGGAGCTTTCACAGAACTTTCCTTATTATTACATCACTACTCCCTGAGGTTGATGCTCTTATCATCCCATTTTGCAGGTCAGCAAACTGAGGCACAAAGAGGTTGATCAAGGTCTTTAAACTACTGACTGTCAGAGCCAGGATCAACCCCCGGCTGTCTTCTGCTGTGTGGACGGCTTTTCTCTTGTATGGGGAAAGGGGCAGCCAGAAGGATGATATCAGAAGCCCCAGCCACCGGCGCTGTGTCCTCATGCTTCTGTCCCTTCCTCTGTGGGCCTGTGTAGGGACAGAGTTCATGGGGTCCCCTCTGTCAGTGCAGACTCCTCACTGATGAATATTGCCTCCTGCTTCCTCGTGTGGGTTTGGGGCCCCATCCTTCTGTAGAGGACAGAAGGGCAGCTGAGCCACGGAGGAGCGGATGGCTCATCCACGCGCCTACAGCTCACGCTTGGTTGCAGTGAGCGTCCTCCTTCTGACTGATGTGATGTTTTGTACACTTCGGATTGGACGTTGCTTTTCTGCTCAGTATCGAAGTGTGACCTAAAGTACTTTGGAATGATCTTTATCACAGTCAAAGCAACACTGCCATTCTGTGTAATTCTAACTCTCTGCATTGAAGAGCCGTCTCGTTAGTGGCCCTGTGTTAGTATGCACCCTTCTTTCTTACCTTGCGCCTTAGAGATGTGAACACAGCTTCCGAAAATGAGGGGCTGGAGTGTTTTTGTTGAATCGACCCAGCAGCTGCATTGAAACTCAATTTCTCTGCCAGGCAGGCCAGCATCAGCTCGTGCATCGCAGCGGCCTCCCACTTGGTCCAGCCCACGTGATGGGCACCTGCCCGCGCCACTGTATTCTGGCCGCGCTTGGCACCAGCGACGTTCCCGTCCTTGCCTGCAGAGCGTGCTCTGTCCGGAGGGGGAGCAGCCGGGACACACAGTGCTTCTCCCACGGAGGCAGTGTGGTCGGCGGCCTGTGGGGGGCAAGGGAGGTGGTGTCCTCGACACGCAGGGGCCCGGGCGTTGCCCTCCCTCTGCCGCTCAGGCCCACGGGCCTGGGGTGACCCTCTGCCTTCTCATCTGCAGGGCAGCGCTGGGATCAGAGCAGATGGGGCTTGAGAGCAGAAAGCCTGGTGGAGAGCAGGGGGTAGTGTTGGATGCCAGGACAAAGGTGCCACCACTGCGGTAGGTGCACAGGGAGGGCCTCAGGGTGACAGGCACGTGGGCCCCATTTGGTGCATTGAGAGATTTCCCAGGCAGTCTCACTCTGGGACGAAGGTGCTTCATCCACGCGGTCAGCGCCCTGCACAGTGTTTTCAGCATGACCACATCTCCCAGGGCGAGCCCGGGGCTTCCCTCCAACGTCGTGGGCTCGGCGTGCCGGCCGGGTTGGGAGGTACCTTCTGAGCTCGTCACTGGCCTGCAGGGCGATCACACCTCCTGCTCTTACGGTGGCAGGACGTGGCCCCGCTGGCTCTGAGAGACAGAGCTAAGCTGCAGAGACAGGCCCCCAGATGCCTCCTGCAGGCCCCCGCCATGCTGGTGGCGGTCATTTAAGTTTTAGCGCACGTCCCGGCCTATGGGAGGCACGTGCGTTGTTCACCATTTGCCCGTGTGACTGTTGTGTTGCACGGCCTGGGTTTCTTCCTGTGTCCACTCGAGCGGGTGCGACCTCTCCCCGCTCCCTCTGTCCCCCCCTTCCCCCCCCGCCACCCCCCGCAGCAGCCTGGCTCTTCTCTCCAGTGACTTGGCTGCTACCTGCCGTTCTGTTGCTAACCGGGGGACCTGGTTATTGAGCTTTTTCTTCTCAGGAGGGATGCGGAAAAATTACCAGGGCTTTTAGAATCCTGCTCTCACCTGATAAACTTGCCTTTTAATGCCAGGCGTGAATGAAGTATGCTGCTCTTTGTACCCTTGCATAAATGTGGTGTTGTCTAGGAAACACGCCTTTGGAGGGCTGCTGGGCCGGAGGACCAGAGCATCAGAGACAAACGGGAGAGATTGACCCAGCTGAGCAAATAAAAACCGCAAACCGCCTGCCCTCGAATAAAACATTTTAGGTGGCAGAGAGAAAACAAGGAATGAAAGCTCTTTAAGTAGAAAAGATTTTCACATACATTTTAGCTCTTAAATTGGCAAGTGAGGTGGCATCCATACTTTTTCCCCGTTTTGGTCAGTTCCGTTCCAGAGCAGGACGTGGACAGACAGGGTCAGTTGTATCTGCTGAACTCTCAGGAACCTGCTGGGAGCGTTGGTTTCGTATGTGGTCACGACTCTGCGATTCCCCATTCTTGGTCCTGCCCTTCACGATTCCCCACGTGCTGCATGCCCTGGGGTGGGCCCTCCTCCACCAGCCATGGTCACAGTCACAGTCACAGGCTTTGCTCATTTCCCCCTCTCTGTGAATTTCTAATTCCTGTCACGTGTTAGCCGATAGCCGTTTGTCGGAGTCTTTTCTGTGTCCGTGGCTGCTGCCCAGCTCGGTCGGGGAAACGTTGACTCAGGTGCAGCAGTGCCTCCTGTCTGTGGTCTTCGTCCCTGTGGGGCAGAAGCTGCAGCTTCTCAAGAAGGAACAAGAATGGTTGTTTAAACTGAGCCCATCCCTGCTGCACAGAGACCCCGTGAGAGCGGGGAAGACCGTGCCTTTCCACCTGGAAGCAGGGTCGTCTCCAGACGCTGCTACGCAAAGGTGCTCAGACGCGAGGCAGAGAGCCCAGGAGGCGCGTCACAGCCAGGCCTACTAACGCAAAGTCAGCCCCACGTGCTGGGCCAACACCAAGACATGCACACGCACACCCACCTGCACACACGTGCACACGCACCCATGTGCACACACGCCCATGCACCCACGCGCACCCACGCCCGTGCACACACATGCCCATGCACACACACACATGCACACACATGCCCCCACATGCACACATGCCCATGCACACACGCACCCATGCACACACGCACCCACGTGCACACTCGGCCATGCACACACATGCCCGTGCACACACACGTGCAGAGGCAGGTCACACTGTTTCGGTCATGTGAGCAGTTATGCACGGTTCCCTGAGGGAGCAGGCGCCCCGGAAGGACCATGAGCTGGGAGCCTTTTGCCTGGGGTTCTCTTCCCCACACATCTGTCAGCCTCAGTGAGGGGTGAAGCTAGAGCTCTTTATAAAGTGTGCCCTGTATGTGAGACACAGGCATCTCACCGGACGTTCTGAGTGAGGGTGAACCCTCTCGGGTGGCCCTGAGGCCCAGCCAGCCCGAGGGCCCAAGCAGAGGCTCTTGTGGACATCAGAGAAATGACACCCAAGCGGTGATGGCCCGGGTCCCATAGGACACGTGAGCCCTTGGAAGGATGTTGGCTTTTGATCTGGAAGAGAGAGGCTTTTCAGCAGAGGGTTAACGTGCCGTCGCCTGTGAAAGGTGGCTTGGGACACATGCAGGGGGCGGGGCGCAGGGAGAAGCTGGGTGCAAGTCAGGGAGGCCAGTTAGGTTGTTGACCGAATCCGAGGGGAGGCGATGGCGTGGGCTCAGAGCCAGGTGGCGGCGAGCTGGGGTTGCATCTGACTGGTTTGAAGGGTTTGCTGAGATTGGTTGGAGGTGAGAGGGAGAGGTTAAGGATGACCCTGAGGTTTTCCCTCACTAATGGGAGGGGATGGAGTCGCCTCTTCCAGAGAAGACCACGGAGACGGACCAGGACCCCGGTCTCGGGCGTGTGTTGTGCATGTTGTCTGTTAGACACCCCAGTGCCCCTCTCGTGTCAGACACCGCTGGTCTTTGCTTTCTCCTTCCTCGGGAGCAGTTGATTTGGGCCCTTTTCCTGGTCTTGGTGTCCAGTGTGAAATGCAGGCCTCTTCTCCAGGGCAGGTGGCCACGGCCCTGGCTTCTTGGAATGCTGCCTTTCACTTTCCCGCCCGAGATCAGAGCCGGCCCTGTCCTCTGAGCTTCCCGGTCTGCATTTCCAGTAAGGGCTTGGCGACCCGAGGTGGGAAGTCCCAGGACCCCTGAGACGAGAGTGGTGCATCTTTTATCCACTGAAAGAGTCATTGCAGACAGGCACAAATGATGGATGGATGTTGACGTGGGTACTGACAAAGGAGAGATGCATCCTTGCATCTTCTAGATGCTTGTGTATGTGAAAACTCCGCCCTCAGGAGTTCTGCTTCGTTTCTCTCAGGGTTACAACTGGGGTTGCGGTTCTGTTGTTCTTTCTCTCCAGAGCTTTCTGCTGGCTCACGTTCCTTGCACACATCCAGGACATGGTTTTGTCGTGAGAAGTGTGTGAACCTCCTTTCAGCCTTTGCTCTCGCTGGGAGGCTAATGATTGAGTTATATATATAGTGGTGTGAAGTCTTTGAAATAAAATCACAAAGTACATGTGCATTATTATTATAGCTCTAATGGTGTTGATATTTAAATCCTGATTGCAATAATAATACACCATTTTGCCAATAAAACACAAAACTACTTCAGAAGAACATTCTAAAATGATAGCGTTTTCTGGGGCTGGTCAGCAGTGTCTAATTTGGGGCCTTCACAATTGGTTTCATGATTCATGTATTATGTATTTCCAAAGAATAATCAAGGGTGTGCAGCATTGCCCAGGGCAGTGAGTATGGAGAATACACAGTTGGTGCAGTTGGACTGAAAGAGCAATTGGCCGCCTGGATCAACACGGTTGGATTTCACGTGGGGTCGGGGCAGCAGCCCTTCCTGCTGGTTGTGAGCCCGTGGAGCTTGACTTTGTGATAGTGCGACCTCAGGGCCGAGGGCCTTTTGTCAGCTGTCCAGCTACGGCAGAGATGTGTGGTGGGTGAGCAGCCCAGTGGGCACTGAGGGTTTTTTCCCAGATACATGCAAAATTCATAAACCTGATTTATAACCACTGGAATTTGTGCTACTTAAGCAGAAGGCTCAGATGCGGAGCTTTATTTAGTGGGAAACGTGTCTCTTTTAGTCGCTCTGGCACTCCAGTCCCTGTGGATGTACAAGGTGGTGAGTCTGGAGGCTGTGCTGTCTGCAGAGAAATGGGGGACAGCGGTGCCCCCCTCCTTTCATCTCCCGGGGTATTCCATTTGGCTTATTGGAGCTGGACCAATTACTGCATTAAGAGCAGAAGTCGGCGAGAGGCGGCCCTTTATTATTCGTTATTTTATTTTATTTTTAAAAAAATTTTTTTTTTTGATGTGGACCATTTTTAAAGTCTTTATTGAATTTTTTACAGTATTGCTTCTGTTTTATGTTTTGGTTTTTTGGCCGCGAGGCATGTGGGATCTCAGCTCCCCGACCAGGGATCGAACCTGCACCTCCTGCAATGGAAGGTGAAGTCTTAACCACTGGACCGCCAGGGAAGTCCCTGTTATTAGTTTTGAAATTAAGAGTGTTCTGCTGAGCCGCACGGCACAGGGTGGTGGTGTCCATGGCCGGTGTGGCCAGAGCACGTCTGTGTCCACCTGCAGCCACTCCTGCCTCTAGAGCTTTCTCCTTGGCTGGCTTCAGGACGGCCCCTCCTGGTCTTGCTGCCCAGGTCCTCCCCCCTCTCTTACATTGGGACATTCATCTCAACTAAGGAATCAATATTGATAGATTATTATGACCTATATTTAGTTTTTACTAATGACCGTTTTCTGCTCCAGGGCCCCGTCCAGGTCACCACATGACATTTAACCGTCGTGTCTCCGTAAGCTCCTCTTGGCTGTGACATTTTCTCAGATTTCCCTTGTTTTAATGACCTTGATGGTTTGAGTACTTGCCAGGTTATTTTGTAGAGTGTTCCTAAATTTGGGTTTGCCTGATGTTTTTCTTGCAGTCAGACTGGGGTTGTGGGTTTGGGGAGGGAACACAAAGGAGCAAGTGCTGTGTCATCACATCAGGGCGCACGCGGTGACAGGGGTGATCACCTTTGGTGCTGACCTTGATCACCTGGCTGAGGTGTATTCATCAGGTTTCTCCTCTGCAAAGTTCCTCTGTTTTTCCTCTCCTTTCCTTCCTGTCCTCTTTGGAAGGAAGTCACGATGTGCCCAAACGTAAGGGGTGGCAGTTATGTCCTACCTCCTTCAAGGTGGATCTCTACATAAATTAATTGGGATTCTTCTGCATGAAAGATTTGTCTGTTTTCCCTATTAATTTATTCAATCATTTATATCAGTATGGTTGCATAGATATTTATTTTACATTTTGGGTTATAGTGCGATGGTACTGCATTATTATTTTTTTTTGAATTTTATTTAATTTATTTTTTTATACAGCAGGTTCTTATTAGTTATCCATTTTATACATATTAGTGTATATATGTCAATCCCAATTTCCCAATTCATCACACCCTCCCCACCTGCCCCCTCCACTTTCCCGCCTTGGTGTCCATACGTTTGTTCTCTACATCTGTGTCTCTATTTCTGCCCTGCAGAATGGTTCATCTGTACCATTTTTTCAGGTTCTACATATATGCATTAATATACGATATTTGTTTTTCTCTGACTTACTTCACTCTGTATGACAGTCTCTTGATCCATCCACGTCTCTACAAAATGACCCAATTTCGTTCCTTTTTATGGCTGAGTAATATTCCATTGTATAGATGTATACCACATCTTCTTTATCCATTCGTCTGTCGATGGGCATTTAGGTTGCTTTTATGACCTGGCTATTGTAAATAGTGCTGCAGTGAACATTGGGGTGCATGTGTCTTTCTGAGTTATGGTTTTCTCTGGGTATATGTCCAGTAGTCGGATTGCTGGGTCATATGGTAATTCTATTTTTAGTTTTTTAAGGAACCTCCATACTGTTCTCCATAGTGGCTGTATCAATTTACGTTCCCACCAACAGGGCAACAGGGTTCCCTTTTCTCCACACCCTCTCCAGCATTTGTTGTTTCTAGATTTTCTGATGATGCCCATTCTAACTGGTGTGAGGTGATACCTCATTGTAGTTTTGATTTGCATTTCTCTAGTAAGTAGTGATGTTGAGCAGCTTTTCATGTGCCTCTTGGCCATCTGTATGTCTTCTTTGGAGAAATGTCTATTTAGGTCTTCTGCCCATTTTTGGATTGGGTTGTTTGTTTCTTTAATATTGAGCTGCATGAGCTGTTTATATATTTTAGAGAGTAATCCTTTGTCTGCTGATTCATTTGCAAATATTTTCTCCCATTCTGAGGGTTGTCTTTTCGTCTTGTTTATGGTTTCCTTTGCTGTGCAAAAACTTTTAAGTTTCATTAGGTCCCATTTGTTTATTTTTGTTTTTATTTCCATTCCTCTAGGAGGTGGATCAAAAAAGATCTTGCTGTGATTTATGTCAAAGAGTGTTCTTCCTATGTTTTCCTCTGAGAGTTTTATAGTGTCCAGTCTTACATTTAGGTCTCTAATCCATTTTGAGTTTATTTTTGTGTATGGTGTTAGAGAGTGTTCTAAAATCATTCTTTTACATGTAGCTGTCCAGTTTTCCCAGCACCACTTATTGAAGAGACTGTCTTTTCTCCATTGTATATCCTTGCCTCCTTTGTCATAAATTAGTTGACCATGAGTGTGTGGGTTTATCTCTGGGCTTTCTATCCTGTTCCATTGATCTATATTTCTGCTTTTGTGCCCGTACCATATTGTCTTGATTACTGTAGCTTTGTAATATAGTCTGAAGTCAGGGAGTCTGATTCCTCCAACTCCATTTTTTTCCCTCAAGACTGCTTTGGCTATTCAGGGTCTTTTGTGTCTCCATACAAATTTTAAGATTTTTTGTTCTAGTTCTGTAAAAAATGCCATTGGTAATTTGATAGGGATTGAATTGAATCTGTAGATTGCTGTGGGTAGTATAGTCATTTTCACAATATTGATTCTTCCAATCCAAGAACATGGTATTCCTCTCCATCTGTTGGTATCATCTTTAATTTCTTTCATAAGTGTCTTATAGTTTTCTGCATACAAGTCTTTTGTCTCCCTAGGTAGGATTATTCCTAGGTATTTTATTCTTTTTGTTGCAAGGGTAAATGGGAGTGTTTCCTTAATTTCTCTTTCTGATTTTTCATCATTCGTGTATAGGAATGCAAGAGATTTCTGTGCATTAATTTTGTATCCTGCAACTTTACCAAATTCATTGATTAGCTCTAGTAGTTTTCTAGTGGGGTCTTTAGGATGCTCTATGTATAGTATCATGTCATTTGCAAACTGTGACAGTTTTACTTCCTCTTTTCCAGTTTGAATTCCTTTTATTTCTTTTTCTTCTCTGATTGCTGTGGCTAGGACTTCCAAAACTCTGTTGAATAATAGTGGTGAGAGTGGACATCCTTGTCTTGTTTCTGATCTTAGGGGAAATGCTTTCAGTTTTTCAACACTGAAAATGTTGTTGGCTGTGGGTTTGTCATATATGGCCTTTATTATGTTGAGGTAGTTTCTCTCTATGCCCACTTTGCGGAGAGTTTTTATCATAAATGAGTGTTGAATTTGGTCAAAAGCTTTTTCTGCATCTATTGAGATGATCATATGTTGTTTTTTTTTTTTTTTTGAGGTACGCGGGCCTCTCACTGTTGTGGCCTCTCCCGTTGCGGAGCACAGGCTCCAGACGCGCAGTCTCAGCGGCCATGGCTTACGGGCCCAGCCGCTCCACGGCATGTGGGATCTTCCCGGACCGGGGCACGAACCTGTGTCCCCTGCATCGGCAGGCGGACTCTCAACCACTGCGCCACCAGGGAAGCCCCGATCATATGGTTTTTATTCTTCAGTTTGTTAATATGGTGTATCACATTGATTGATTTGTGTATATTGAAGAATCCTTGCATCCCTGGGATAAATCCCACTTGATCATGGTGTATGATCCTTTTAACGTGTTGTTGGATTCTGATTGCTAGTATTTTGTTTAGGATTTTTGCATCTATATTCACCAGTGATATTGGTCTGTAATTTTCTTTTTTTATAGTATCTTTGTCTTGTTTTGGTATCAGGCTGATGGTGGCCTCATAGAATGAGTTTGGGAGTGTTCCTTCCTCTGCCATTTTTTGGAAGAGCTTGAGAAGGATGGGTGTTAGTTTGTCTCTAAATGTTTGATAGGATTCACCCATGAAGCCCTCTGGTCCTGGACTTTTGTTTGTTGAAAGATTTTTAATTACAGTTTCAATTTCATTGCTTGTGATTGGTCTGTTCATATTTTCTATTTCTTCCTGGTTCAGTCTTGGAAGGTTATACCTTTCTAAGGATTTGTCCATTTCTTCCAGTTTGTCCATTTTATTGGCATAGAGTTGCTTGTAGTAATCTCTTAGGATGCTTTGTATTTCTGTGGTGTCTGTTGTAACTTCTCCTTTTTCATTTCTAATTTAATTGATTTGAGTTCTCTCCCTCTTTTTCTTGATGAGTCTGGCTAAAAGTTTATCAGTTTTGTTTATCTTCTCAAAGAACCAGCTCTTAGTTTTATTGATCTTTGCTGTTGTTTTCTTTGTTTCTATTTCATTTATTTCTGCTCTGATCTTTATGATTTCTTTCCTTCTACTACCTTTGGGTTTTGTTTGTTCTTCTTTCTCTGGTTCCTTTAGGTGTAAGGGTAGATTGTTTATTTGAGATGTTTCTTGTTTCTTGAGGTAGGCTTGTATAGCTATAAACTTCCCTCTTAGAACTGCTTTTGCAGCATCCCATAGGTTTTGGATTGTCGTGTTTCGTTGTCATTTGTCTCTAGATATTTTTTGATTTCCTCAGTGATCTCTTGGTTATTTAGTAACGTATTGTTTAGCCTCCATGTGCTTGTGTTTTTTACGTTTTTTCCCTGTAGTTGATTTTTAATCTCAGAGCGTTGTGGTCAGAAAAGATGCTTGATATGATTTCAGTTTTCTTAAATTTACTGAGGCTTGATTTGTGACCCAAGATGTGATCTATCCTAGAGAATGTTCCATGTGCACTTGAGAAGAAAGTATAATCTGCTGTTTTTGGATGGAATGTCCTATAAATATCAATTAAATCTATCTGGTCTATTGTGTCATTTAAAGCTTGTGTTTCCTTATTAGTTTTCATTTTGGATGATCTGTCCATTGGTGTAAGTGAGATGTTAAAGTTCCCCACTATTATTGGGTTATTGTCAGTTTCCTCTTTTATAGCTGTTAGCAGATGCCTTATGTATTGAGGTGCTCCTATGTTGGGTGCATATATATTTATAATTGTTATATCTTCTTCTTGGATTGAACCCTTGATCATTATGTAGTGTCCTTCCTTGTCTCTTGTAACACTCTTTATTTTAAAGTCTATTTTATCTGATATGAGTATTGCTACTCCAGCTTCTTTTTGATTTCCTTTTGCATGGAATATCTTTTTCCATCCCTTCACTTTCAGTCTGTATGTGTCCCTAGGTCTGAAGTGGGTCTCTTGTAGACAGCATATATATGGGTCCTGTTTTTGTATCCACTCAGTGAGCCTGTGTCTTTTGGTTGGAGCATTTAATCCATTCACGTTTAAGGTAATTATTGATATGTATGTTCCTATTACCATTTTCTTAATTGTTATGGGTTTGTTTTTGAAGGTCCTTTTCTTCTCTTGTGTTTCCCACTTAGAGAAGTTCCTTTAGCATTTGTTGTAGAGCTGGTTTGGTGGTGCTGAATTCTCTTAGCTTTTGCTTGTCTGTAAAGCTTTTGATATCTCTATCGAATCTGAATGAGTTCCTTGCTGGGTAGAATAATCTTGGTTGTAGGTTCTTCCCTTTCATCACTTTAAATATGTCATGCCATTCCCTTCTGGCTTGTAGAGTTTCTGCTGAGAAATCTGGCTTGTAGTGTTAGCCTTATGGGAGTTCCCTTGTATGTTATTTGTTGTTTTTCCCTTGCTGCTTTCAGTAATTTTTCTTTGCCTTTAATTTTTGTCAGTTTGCTTACTATGTGTCTCGGCATGTTTCTCCTTGGGTTTATCCTGCCTGGGACTCTCTGCATTTTGTGGACTTGGATGACTATTTCCTTTCCATGTTAGGGAAGTTTTTGACTATAATCTCTTCAAATATTTTCTCAGGTCCTTTCTCTCTCTCTTCTCCTTCTGGGACCCCTATAATGCAAATGTTGTTGTGTTTAATGTTGTCCCAGAGGTCTCTTAGGCTGTCTTCATGTCTTTTCATTCGTTTTTCTTCATTCTGTTCCACGGCAGTGAATTCCACCATTCTATCTTCTAGGTCACTTATCCGTTCTTCTGCCTCAGTTATTCTGCTATTGATTCCTTCTAGGGTATTTTTCATTTCAGTTATTGTGTAGTTTATCTCTGTTTGTTTGTTCTTTAATTCTTCTAGGTGTTTGTTCTTTAATTCTTCTAGGTCTTTGTTAAACATTTCTTGCATCTTCTCGATCTTTGCCTCCATTCTTTTTCCGAGGTCCTGGATCATCTTCACTATCGTTATTCTGAATTCCTTTTCTGGCAGGTTGCCTATCTCCACTTCATTTAGTTGTTTTCCTGGGGTTTTATCTTGTTCCTTCATGTGGTACATAGCCCTCTGCCTTTTCATCTTGTCTGTCTTTCTGTGAATGTGGTTTCTGTTCCACGGGCTGCAGGATTGTAGTTCTTCTTGCTTCTGCTGTCTGCCCTCTGGTGGATGAGACTATCTAAGAGGCTTGTGCAAGCTTCCTGATGGGAGGGACTGGTGGTGGGTAGAGGTGGTGTTGCTCAGGTGGGCAGAGCTCAGTAAAACTCTAATCCGCTTGTCTCCTGATGGATGGGGCTGGGTTCCCTCCCTGTTGGTTGTTTGGCCTGAAGCGACCCAACTCTGGAGCCTACCTGGGCTCTTTGGTGGGGCTAATGGCGGACTCTGAGAGGGCTCATGCCAAGGAGTACTTCCCAGAACTTCTGTTGCCAGGAAGTACTTGCCAGAACTTCCTTGTCCTCACAGTGAGGCACAGCCACCCCCCACCTCTGCAGGAGACCCTCCAGCACTAGCAGGTAGGTCTGATTCAGTCTCCTCTGGGGTCACTGCCCCTTCCCCTGGGTCCCAGTGTGCACACTACTTTGTGTGTGTGCCCTCCACTAGTGGAGTCTCTGTTTACCCCAGTCCTGTTGAAGTCCTGCAGTCAAATCCCACTAGCCTTCAAAGTCTGATTCTCTAGGAATTCCTCCTCCCATTGCCAGACCTCCAGGTTGGGAAGCCTGACATGGGGCTCAGGACCTTCACTCCAGTGGGTGGACTTCTGTGGTATAAGTGTTCTCCAGTCTGTGAGTCACCCACCCAGCAGTTATGGGATTTGCTTTTATTGTGATTGTGCCCCTTCTACCGTCTCATTGTGGCTTCTCCTCTGTCTTTGGATTTGGGGTATCTTTTTTGGTGAGTTCCAGTGTCTTCCTGTCGATGACTGTTCAGCAGTTAGTTGTGATTCTGGTGCTCTCGCAGGAGGGAGTGAGTCTGCATTATCTTTTGTTGTTCGGAATATTTCAGCTTTGGCCATTGGCTCTGTTTTAGTTGGTGCCTGGGTCCCTGTGACATACCCGCGTTATTGTGTGTGTGTGCGCGCGCGCGCCTTTGTGTGTGTGTGTATCTTTGTCTCTGTGTCCATTTCTCCAAGGAGCCCAGTCCCTTTGATTGGAGAACGGTATTAGAAGCCAAGATCTTTGTGACTTGTGTGCTCTTGTCAGGTATCTTTTAAAGAAATTATAAATGAGGGAAAATGCCTTTCCTGTTTGCCTTCATTTACCATTACCTGCCATCTTCATTTCTTTGTGGAGATCTGTATTTCCCCCTTGTATCCTATTCTTTCTGCCAGAAGAGCCTTCTTCAGCATTTCGTGCAGGGCAGCTTTTCTTTGTCTGAAGAAGTGTTTTTCACTGAGTATAGAAACCTGGGTTGACAGCTTTTTTCTTTTAGTACTTTAACGACATCATTGCATTGCCTTTTGTCCTGCGTGGTTTCTATGGAAAGTCTGCTCTAGTTATTATTTTTGTTCCCCTTCTTAGGATTTGGTAAAATTCCCTGGCAGTTAACCAAGTCCATCATCCTAGTCTAGTTAAAATGCCATCTCCATGCAGGGATGGACACGGGCGTTGGAGCCGGGCAGAGAGGCCCGAGCTCCATCCTGCTCAGCTGTGCACAGGCTGTGGCCTCGCTGGGTTTGATTTCTCACCTCTGAGACAGGTGAGTAGCTGCCTGCTGCTGGCTCTGGGTCAGGATGAAGTAATGTGATATGTGACCCGCGAGCTGCGTAGCGCCTTGTGCTGGGTCAGCAGGCGTATCTTTCTCTTGGTTGGGTTGCCTCGGTGCACATCAGTTAAATCAGTGAACTGAGGCTTCGCCCAGATGAGAAGCCACATCTCTTTCCTCGTTCAAGGCCAAGGATTGTGGCTCAAGGCGTGCACTCCCGTGCCCAGCCTCACATTCCCCCTCGACTGGCTGTCACTGCAGCTCATCCTCCCAGAGCGCAGCCTGAATGGTGCTGGCTCTGAGCGTACCACTCACTCTCTTGTTCAGACGCAGAGCCCCCCATGACCCCAGCTCGCCGCCACAGCCTGACTTCTGCCCACCCGCTTACACCTGCCGTTCTGAGAACCCGCCCCATGGTTGTACTGGCCCGTAGGCCTCGGTCAGCCTACTTCCTTTGGTCAAAACCCCATTTCTGAGACACGAAAACAACAAAAACCCAAAGACAGCATTTAACAGAAAACATGTTATGAACCATGCGGCCCCGGGGGAGCACGTGATGCGCGTCTGCCTGCTGCCGGGCCCGTGAGCGTTTGCGGGAGCCTCCTCTGCGCTGAGCCCTGAGCCTGGGCCCTAGGGAGCCCTGAGGTCCATGCTGCTGGGGCGCGGGTCACAGGGCAGTCCCTGACTGTGACAGACGTGGTGTGTTTGCTGTGGCCCTGAGCGGTGGGCAGGGCGGCCAGCCTAGGAGGACATCAGGGAGGAGGGCAGGGCATGGGAGGCCCGGTGGGGCGAGGCCCTGGGACCCTGCAGCCACATGAGGGGTCATGTTGGTGGCTGGCGGGGTCAGATCCAGAGCGGCCGCAGGGAGGCTCCGTGGAGAGCCCTGGGGGCCAGGCCAGTGGGCCTGGGTTTATTGTGGGGCCCTGGGGAGCTGTGGGAGAGTAATTTTCATCAGGGGAGTGAGGTGGCTGGATGTGTTCAGTTTGGAAACTTTGCTTATTTATCATCCAAGACTCCCTCTTCCACGAAGCCGTCTTAAACCTCCTTCTCCAGCAGGATGGACTTTCCCCTCCTTGGATGCTAGCATGCCGTGTGCCTCTCTTTCCACTCGGGCCCTGGGAGGCCAGCTGACCATCCGGTCTTCAGCCAGCGTGTCTCAGGCACCTCTTCGGTGCCTTTGTGTGGGGTATCACTCCTGCGGCTTTCAAGCCTACACTTCACCAGGAGAGACCAACAGTAACACAGATTTCTCCACACCTGCTTGATTACAGCGGTGACAGTTATTCCAGAGGAGGCTAAAGGCCTGTGTGGGTGCATTTAATAGGCAGCACGCCCACCCCGGCGCCCAGTGAGTCCCCCAGGCTCGCGAGCACTGCCCCACGCATGGCGTCACCGCCACGAGAGCAGGGTGCTGTGCAGGTGGATGGCACGCTGCCACATGTGGCCTGGCACGTGGCATCGGTGGAAAACCCCAGAGTCAGTCTCGAGCCCTGCCTTTTCCTGTATCCTCCCTCAGTGTTAAGTCCCTTGAAGGTAGCGGCTGTCTCTCGTCTCTGCCTCTGTTGCAGCCCAGGCTCCGGGCTGAGGGCCAGAGCTCAGGACACAGAGCCGATGGCTTGGAGGAGGGGACGCAATTCTCGGCAACTGGACACGGTAATGTCTTCATTCAGCTGCTGGTTTGGACTAAGTGGAACGGGTCATCTGCCCCTTAGGGATCTAATTGAAAATAATAGTGAGCAATTAATACAATGATTTCTTAACATCTTTGGCATAAATTAGCAAAATGCTTCAGAATGTTACATCCAATTGAAATGGAACCGACAGTATCCCAGTGAAGGATAAGTAGATGCTATTGGAATATCCAGGGAGGAGTTTCTGATCAGCTCCGGGGGTGAAGGGGTTATCCTTGTAGTGTTCTATTGAACCACAAAGTGTTACTTATAACCCTTGTCAGGAGCAATTAAACTGATTGATGATTCGGAAGTTTAATAGTTGAGTAATAAGATGCGGTTCTTGACAGTTATTTTTTCTTATTTTAGAAGCATATTTTATGAGTCTAATAACAGTGTGAGGGATGGGCCGTGGAGTACGTTGTGGCGTAATTGGTGGTGATATAATATTCAGTCTGGTGTTACATGGTATGTTACTTGTGAAAAATTAATATACCAATTATGATTTTTTGATTTATTATTGAAGCAGTTGGTTAACCACTCACCCCAAGCAGGGTTAATTAGTACATATTGATATATTTGATTAAAAATACACTGATGTTGAATTGGATAAGAAAGGTCAATCAAAGTAAATTACTTTCTCGCCACCCCAGAATGGTACCATGGTTTTAGTTATCTTTCATCCCTGTGTGGAAAGGTGGCTTCAAACTGACCAGAAATGTTTGCTTTGCTTGGTGGCGCCGTAAGCATTCTATGCCGCCCACGGTGGTGTTTGCATTCTCACAGCAACCTGCACTTCTCTCCTTGCCTGTGGGGTTTTTTGTGACAGTGTTTATCCTTACGAACCATTTCTCAAGTCTGTGAAAAGCAAACATATAGTTGAAAAAATTCTGCTTGGAAATAAGCGGCGATGCTGCAAAGTAGGAACCACAAATGAATATAAACTAAAAAAAAGTCTAGCGTCCCAAGTAATGAAAATGCCAGTTGAACCGATTCGTGGTTCTATTTTTGTCTATCAAATTAGCAAAGGTTAAAAAAGATAACCCTCTGTGCTTTTCAGGTGAGGTGCGATTGACACCCTGTAATCTTTTGGTGAAAGATTCCAGGCTTTCTGGAAAGCACTGGGAGCAATTGAAAGGCTTGGACGCCTCCTTGTCTGGAGGAGACAGGAGGGCACGAGGATCGGGGCTGGGGCGTTCATCCTAGAGGCCCCTGTCCTTGTGGAGGCTCCGGGTGAACCCAGACGTCCAGCCACAGAGGACGTGGAAGCCAGCTGTGATTTTCATGCATTCTCAGTATGTGAGAATGACCAGGGTATAAACAGAAGTAGTAAGACATAACGCTTCATATCTAGTCTCAGTTCTGGTTTATTAAAACAATGTGTGTGTGAACGAGTGTTACGGGCTAAGTTGTAATGCAGTGAACTATATACCGGGATGTCAGCGGCCGCCGCGTCGTGCGTTTCCGGGTGCTTTGCCCTGCTTTTAGGACACTCTGTATCCGCCGCGTCGTGCATTTCCGGGTGCTTTGCCCTGCTTTTATGGACTCTGTATCCGCCGCGCCGTGCATTTCCGGGTGCTTTGCCCTGCTTTTATGCACTCTGTATCCGCCAAGTTGTTTTCAAGCATCGTGCTTTGTAATAAACGCGCTGTTAGAAAGAACGCTTCCCTGGAATAAGCAGACAGAAGAAGGCCCCTCTCGGGGGTCAGCCTGGCCACCCCTTAGTTGACGGACATGAGCTGGGGTGTATCCAATGTCTGGTCCCGCCCTAAGGTGGTGATGTTGGGAAAGCATGTGGAAGCTGCCGTCTGCAGCCTAGGTGGGTGTTACGTCGGTGAGGCCGTGTGTGCACATGGACGGCGAGGGGCCGAGTGGTGCGACTGGGGGACCAAGGGGCTCTGGCAGAGGCATCTCTCCTCACTTTCAGATGAGTCTCCCGTGGGGAACACCCTCCGTTCTCCGTGATCGTAGATTTACGTGCTCTCTGTCGCTGACGAGCCGGGAACAGGATTGGCCTGGAAGATAAACAGAGGCCGACAGATGGAGGCCAGAGTAGCCCCTTGAATGTGGACCCAGCCGGGCTGGGGCGTGAGCTCCGTAGGGATCCTGGGACGGGGGCGAGCAGTCAGCTCCCGGTGGGGTCCGTCCTGCACGGGAGAGGGAGAAGGCTCTGCCGGGCCCCACATGCCCCTTGCTGTTGCCCAGAGGCCTCCCTGAGGAAAAGGACAGCCACCGGCCAGTGATGCTCTGGGAAAGGCTCCCTGACAAATGCCCCGGGCAGGTCCATTTGAAGAAGGGGCCCTTGTGGAGGTTGGATTGGAGGCGGGAGACCCAGGCCATCCCCTGCCCCCTGGTCGTGGCAGACACCCCCCGAAAGGGCACCCCACATCTGCATTTGGAGGGGGCTGGTCCTGTGTCTCCGGTTGGGGACAGTGTCCTCAAGTGGCAGGGGATGGCATGTGGGCAGCCCAGGGGTCCTGGGCTCCTGCAGGAGGGTGACAGGCAGGGACAGGAGCCAGGAGGTGGTGGCGCAGTTGTGGCGACGGCTTCCAGCCCCAGGGCATCGGGGTTCCTTCTGTGCACCTAACTGCCTGCCCCCCTTGGGTGGCTGCGGCCTCCTGGGGGTGGTATAGAACCAGAGGCTTTGAAGCCTGGATCGGGTCCTTCTGGTTCCCTTTGTGGCTGGGGCCTGGCAGCTGGTTGTCCTGTTCCCAGGGACTGTGCCAACCCTGTCACCCCCCGCGCCCTTCTCAATACTTTGCTGGCCCCCTGCAGCCTGCATCTGAATCCCGTTCATCCCATGGGTGCTTAGTTATCTGTCGTCAAGTTGCGGTGGGACAAGGGCTCCCTGTGGGCAGGGGTCTCTGCGTGTGCGGGCACAGAGGACCCCCCGCCTTGGGTGGCATGCTTGCTGTCGGGGAGCTGTGATTTATGGGCACTTTGAACTGTTTGTCCTTACGCCCAGCCTGCCCCTGTCCGCGGGGCCCTGGAGGGGATCGGCTCCGCGGGTGTCACGTGTAGCGGGCCTGCCCCAGGTCGCCTGGCACGTCGCTCTCGGGTTCCCAGGACGGCAGTGGGCTTGGCCGCTCCTCAAGAGTTAGGTCCCATCTTTGCTCTGTCTGTGGACGTACTGAACTTGGGGGATGAGCGTGCGTGTCTGGTAATCAGCACCCTCACTCTTGATCGCACTGACAGTGCTGCTTCCATGGCTTGTACGTCTCGGGAGACAGAGCTGCAGCCCTCCGAGCGTCTGCGTTCTTTTACGAAGTCTGTGCAGAAGGAATATGTTTTCTCCTCTGTACTTTCTTTCCGCCCGACTGAAGCGTGAAGCTTTTCCTTTAATCAAGTATGAAGCGAGCTGGGTCTTGGATGTGGCTCACAGAGGCGGCCTTGATCACGAAACGTGTCCCCGTCTGTCCCGTCCCCCACCCCCAGGCTGCGGCGTGGCGGGACATCCTGGTTGGTCCTCACAGTCCTGGGCGGGTTAGGACTCTCCAGTTCACACGGTGAAGAAACAGAAACAAAAGTGCCCTGAAACTACGGGAGGGATGGGTGAGGCATCTCTTAGGGCGCCCGTAGGCCCAGCCATCCCCGCCTCTGTCCGCGATCGCCCTGGCAGCAGTGGAGAGCCAGCGGGCACAGGCGGGCGGCAGAGGTGGGCTGGGCTGGGATAAGGCGGGTGCAGGAGGCCATGAACACCGGGGTCCAGCTGGGACTCCCCACGGGGCTGGTCCTGCGCGGTCCTGAAGGTAGGAGCCGACGCCCAGGCCTTCGGGCAGTGCCCAGGCTGTCCCCCTGATGCCACCCCACGGGCAGGGGACCCTGGAAGGGAAAGGCTCACCTCCTCACCCCTGTGCCAAGGGCCTCCCATCTCCTCCGTCTGTCCTTCCTCCAGTCAGTTCTGGCGCCTGTGACCTCATTTGACCCTGACTCTGCTTGGGTCGGAGCAGACCCAGACCCCCGGGAGCCTCCACCCTACCGCCGTTTGGAAGCAGCCTGGCGCCGGGACTGCTCTGGCCGCGTGTTTAGTGCTGTGTGCTTCTGAGCGTCCGCGTGGGCGGGGCTTCGCAGGCCCTGCTTATGCGCATGGCCCGTGGTCAGAGAGTGCCTTTCGGTCTCACTTGGCCCCTTGTCCTTTGAGCTGACTTTTCCACTCAGCCTTTTCGGCGCTGCCCCTGGGACCTCTGAAGGCCTCCATTTTGTCAGCAGGTCCTTTTGGATTTTTCTGCCCCAAACATAGACCCGCTACTGTCCCAGAGCCCCGGTTCCTTGTCGCAGAGGATGGTAACAGAGTCTGAAATCTGGATTTCCCGAGAGCACTCGGGGAAGCAGGATCCCATAAGCGACAGGCCGCCAGTGACGAGCCGAAGAAAGGCCAGGATCTGAGCTGTCCTCCTTTTAACCACGTTCCTCTCACCTGCGCTTGTTGGCGGTGGCACGTTAGCTAGCGCCATGACAGGCCTTGTGTGCCAGGTGCAGGGTTGGACCCCTATTTAGAAATCTGTGTTTTCTTAGCATCTTTTTGATATTGGGCTCAAGGACCCTCAAGCCAACCTACAGGGAGCGGGTCTGGGCAGGCTCCCGCTTCGTATCTCGCTCCACAGCTGCAGACAAAAGAATGGCCCGCCTCCAGCTAGGAGAATAGATTTCCTCAAAAACAAAACAGAAACCTTCGCCCAGGACTGCTGGCGTGAAGAGAATTCAGTAGAGCCCGTGGAAAATGACAACAGAGTGATTAACACGAATCAGGCCTTTGAGGCGTTGCTCTGACGGGCTTCCCACCTTCATCTTCTCTGTAAACAGTGTCAGCTGGGGGTGGTCATCTTTTATTCCAGGCAGCTCTAGTATTGAATTGAGTCTCTTAACTGCCTTGGAGTAAACAGAGGTTCATGGTACCAATACATTAACATACTCTACGTTTAAAAACAAGTTAAGCATTTCAGAAAATGTGGTAAATGAACGTCAAGCATCATCTAAGCGTTTTTAAAATTTTGCTCCCGTGTTCAAGTTGAGCAATTGCTGTTGATTCACGCTTGGGTTCTACCTCAGCCAACTTGTAGGGACGCCGGTGCCTTCAGATTGTGATGCGTATCTGTGTGATCTTATATTCATGGTACATTTAGCTTTTCAAGCGGCTCGGGACATTTTTAGGCCCGTCCTCAGCGCTTATAGCCCCATGAGACCAACAGAGAGACTGCAACAAGCTACAGTGTTCGTGCAGCTCCCTGATTTCTGTACAGCTTACAGCGTTCTGGGCCCGCACCCCTAATTCTGCATCTTGTAATCCCAGCACAAACATGACAAAGGAGAGACTCAGTCATTTCTTCAGGCAGCTGGGTTGATAGAGACTTGGGAGAATTTTAACCTAGTCCTTCATTTAGTCGAGCATTCTACCCCCCAACCCCCCATCCCTGGACACTGGGGACCCAGGGCTCTGTCAGGGGCCTTCCACAGCAGCACTCAGTTCTCGTACGTGCCAGGTACTAGACGGGAGGGGCAGACGCAGTGCCATCGCCTAGTGATTACAGAGGGACCCATGTGGGCCTGCACAGGTTGCTAGCCAGACAGTTTGGGGAGTGCGTGCACGTGCGTGTGGATTTCGACAGACTTATCTGGATGGCTGTGATTTGGGTGGCTGAGTTTCTTGTGTGTTTCCTCAGGGTAATGGGTGACTGGGCTGGCCGGGCACACATCCCGAGCCTGCTGGGAGGCCTGGGCTCTGCCCGAGGGGTGCTTGTAGTGGGAGGCACAGGTGTCTGAAATCCCAACAAGGAGAGCCCCGCTCCCGGGGGATGAGAACTCACCCCCTCCCCGCCCCGCTTCCCACGCCTCACGGCTCCCCCTGGGAACTCAGTGTATCCACAGCCACAAAGGCACCTGTGGGAGAAAAGTCAAACTTCACCAGAGCATCAAAAAATGCAAACTCTGCCTCATTGTACTGAGCTGTTTGTACCTTCCAGTGAGCAGAGGTGGGAAGAAGGAACCGCTGATGAGAGATGGTGGGGTCCACGGTCTCGGGCGCCCTGGCTGGGGTATAAATTCCGAACGCTCGTTTAAAATATTTTACTAATATTTGTCGGGACCCTGAAAATGTTCTTACCTTTCCTTCACCTGCCAGTTTCATTTGAGATGTTTATATTAAGCAGATGATTCTCAACGTGGATCAGACCCCTTATGCAAACATGATGCTCGTGGCGGGGGCTTTCCTGAGAATAGTGAGATGTTCCAGGTGGCGTCCAAAGCAGGGATGCGGTTAGGGAAACGGGCAGAGCAGCAGGCCCTGACTGTTTACCAGCACCCTGTGGCATCCCAAAGAGTGCGTCGTAAGGCGGGACCCGGCTGCCAGCGCCAGTGTCAGCACGCACACATTCACATTACAGTGCGACGTAGCCACAGAAAAGCTGAGCGAAAACTACGTGTAGAAGACACTGGAATAAAATTAAACTCAGGTGGCCTGGAAGTGCTTTACACGGTAGACTTGTGCCTGATCTCCCCTGTTATTTACAAGTTTGAGTTCTTCACATCTTCTTCCGTGACTGTGGGTTAAAATGATCGGTGCCGATCGTCGTACCCCCCCCCACCACTCAGGATCTCGCACGCGCCCTGGGCGCCGCCTGGGGTTCTCTGCGCCCCTCTCAGTGCCCACACCGGCCTCGCGGTGTCCGAGGCCCGGGCAGGCCGGGAGTGCTCGGGCCGTGGCCGTTGAGAGCCGTTCGGTCTCTGGCCAGGTTGCAGGTGCTGAGTGAAGGGCCCCCCCCGTTCTTCGCCTCTGCCTCCCCAGTTCCCGGTGTGCTTCGGGGGAGTGGGAACCTCCCAGGGTGAAACCCAAGGGACCAGCCGTTGGGGGCCCCTTTGGGGACCTGTGCCTGCGTTTGCTTTTCCTCTTTGATTCCAGCGTGCACAGGGCGATGGCCGTGGTGGTGGCTCAGTGACTCTGGAGACCGTTCCCCAGGTCTAGGCCCTGCACTGGGCCGCCTGCAGCACACCTTCTGTGTCTGGACGCTTCTTAGGGCAGCGATGGAGAGCGGCTGTGCTGTTTGCAAAATAAATGTTGGTCTCAAATAAGAAGAAGAAGTTAATTTGTTGGACATTTCTGCAGTCGGGCCTTTTGCGGACCTTCTCGGCACCCAGCGGCCCCAGTGGCCCTCCCTGACTGCGGGGACCTATAGCATTTGCGGCAGCCGTGAGCCAGGAGGCCACCTGACCAGTAGGAAAGGAAGGGCCCCCTGTTTTAAAGGAGTTCCGAGGGTTCTTTTCTTGGGAATGAATTTCTTATTATTGACAAGTTGGAGAGCCACACAGTTGATTATATTATTTTGAATAGAAGTAGCTTTAAAAAATTTTGAAAGGAGCCCATTTTGCTTTGACCTTGTGTTGTAATCCATGGACTGTCTGTCCAGGTTGTGTTTTGAGCTTCATACTTTCTGTGATTAGATTCCACGCGGTTGGGTTAGTTACAACGTAAGCAGTTTTTAACTTCCTGTTCAGGGTTCATTTGCTGAAGGTAACAGAGGGAAGAATGGGTTGAAATGTAGCAATTCTCGATTGATGGGTCATCAGGGGCGTTGCCAGGGTGACTGAAAGCCTGGTTCCTGGCGAGGCCATGCCTGGTGAGTGAGCACAGACAGGCTTTTATGCAGACACATTGGAACTGCTGCAGCGGCCGTGGACACGGACCCCACTGCAGTCTGCGCATGAGACCCTGATGTCGGGCGCCAGCAGATGCCGTGCCCACTCTCGCCGTAAACTGCCTCACAGTTGGGGCATCAGTAGCCTGAAAACACGAGCGGAATTTTGGAGTCGACGTGTCTGAATGATTTATTGAGGACCAGGAGATGTCAATGAAAGCGTGCGAATGGCCCTGGCCAAGTCACCTTGTTGGAACTGCCAGTGAAGGCTGCGCCGTCCATCAGGTCGGGCCGCAAACCCGTCTAATGAGCCAGAGCTTAAGGGCCTCCATCACCCCAGCAGCGAAGGTGCGCCCAGTGTGACTTCCTGGGAGTGCACGTCTGGGCTTTCATCGTGTCATTAGTAGTAAAGTGGAACACAGCACCTTATTCACCCCGACCTGGGGGCCCGGGGGGGGGCCTACCCACTCTCGCGGGGAGTTGGGCTTGCACCGTGGAGCCCCGCGCCCCAGCCAGACCGCGAGCCGTGGCACGGCAGGGCCCAGGGCCCCTGTCTCAGTGCCTGGCTCGCCATCTGGGCACAGCAGAGCTCTGTGGATGTTCATGGCCTCTGGCCTATTTTGTCAGATTATTTTGCAGAACGCGTTTATCCTTCACGTAGTGGAACTTCTGTGTTTTGTGTGCGCCCTGTGGTTCCTGAGGCTATTTCTCTTTACCTGGATCAGCGCTGGCTACCTTAAACTTTGAAATGTGACCAATTTTATAGGTGAACTCATTATATTTAGTTGAATTTATTAATAACTAGTGCTACTGATCATTTCTTTATGTTTTTTAAAAAAATATACTTATTTATTTATTTAGGCTGCGCTGGGTCTTAGTTGCGGCACGCAGGGTCTTTAGTTGTGGCATGCAGGATCTTTAGTTGCGGCATGCATGTGGGATCTAGTTCCCTGACCAGGGATCAAACCCAGGCGCCCTGCATTGGGAGTGTGGAGTCTTACCCACTGGACAACCAGGGAAATCCCCATTTCTTTATGTTTTTAACTGACTTTTTCATAAGTAAACTTTTCAAGTATTTCCCTCATTTTTACCAGGCTGACATATATTTTTCTTGCTGGGAAATAACTCTTCGTAGATTGCTTGATATTACTCCTTGGCCTGTACTGTGTTGCAGATGTTTATCCAATTTGTTTTACTTCCTCACTTTTTCACTTACAACTGTTTTACATTTGAATATGGTGACGCAGACCAGGTTTTCCTTCTGTCCTGGGCTTTTCCCTGGGAGGGTCTTTCTCTGAGCTGCGCACACATGCTGAGTTGGGATTCCATCATCACCCTGGGGGAAGTGCCTCTACGCGCACCTTCTGGGGCGACTTTCTGTCCCAGCGCGGCACCCCCGAGCTTTCCTCGACCCCTTTCTGAATGCAGTTCACCAGGGCTTTTGGGAGCAAGCAGGGTCTCGTGTTGGTCAACCTTTCTTTCCATTTGGCTGTGTTGGTAATGGTGAGGGAGTGTGTTGCTGATTGATTTAAAGACCCGTTTATCCTTTGAGGAATTATTTTTGACTTAATTAGATAAAGGGAGTAACTCAATTGAATGAATTGATTGATGATCGGTTTGCGTTTGGAAGATGAGCATGACTCCAGGAAGCTTATTCTCTGCATGAATGACTGCTGTCCGCCTTCTGAAAGCTGGGTCTCTCTGCAGAACCTGCTTCTGATTGGAAACACGGCATCAGAAAGGTCTTAACCAAAAGTCTCCCACTCCTTTCCCCATTGGGGAATACTGAAGGGCTTAAACCCTTTAATTCAGTGAACAGATGTGAAAGCTTTTGTCCTGTGGGCCTGATGAGAGAGGGTCGAAGCCCCACTGCATCTCAGATGAGCACTGTGGGTTTAGTGGTCTGTGTGCCCCTGGGGAAGGCCATGTGTGTCCTGCTTATGACTCTTGGAGCGCGGAGAGGGCGGGAGCCCGTGAACCTGGGGGCCTGTTTTCCTGAGAAAGTGTGCCTGCAATTCTCAAAGGCGAGCTCAGCATGAGCTGCAGCCTTTCAAGGGGGCCTCAAGATCAGAGGGAGCTTGGCCTTCTCAGAGCCCCCTGAGCTTCTGCAGAAAGGAGGCTGTTAGGGCAGGCTGTATGTGACATCGTTTGGAAGAGTGCCTCCTTCAGTTTGAAGGAATTCTCCTTGGTTGACTTGTTGTTTGCGTAGCCATTAGTGGAGGCAAGTTAGACTTTATGTATAATCTTAAATTCAGCAATAATTTGGATATTTCCCTTAACCAGAGACATTGGGGTAAAGTCTTTTTTCATTCTTCCTAGAGTGCGTTGGCATAACTTTTCCTGTGTTCCAGGTCCAGCTGTTGATGTAGTTACTCCTCCCTCCTAGGCTGTCAGCTCTTTGGTGGCAGTCTGTTCATTCACTTGGCGGGTGTTTTTTTTTTTTTTGCGGTACGCGGGCCTCTCACTGTTGTGGCCTCTCCCGTTGCGGAGCACAGGCTCCGGACGCGCAGGCTCAGCGGCCATGGCTCACGGGCCCAGCCGCTGTGCGGCATGTGGGATCTTCCCGGACCGGGGCACGAACCCTTGTCCCCTGCATCGGCAGGCGGACTCTCAACCACTGCGCCACCAGGGAAGCCCTGGCGGGTGTTCTTGGGGCTCCTGTGTGTGTGGGTGGAGGGCCTGGGGACACGGAGGGCAGGGTGGGTATGGCCCTGCTCTCCAGGGGCTCTTACTGCAGTGGGGAGACAGAGCACACAGGTAAAGCAGTAGGGAGTGACACAGCTCGTGACACGTGCCATGGAGGAAGTGCCGCGGGGCGTTGCCGCGTCCTGGCCTGCCGCCTGTCCTCTGCAGCAGGTGGTCCAGCACCTGGCATTTCATGGTGTGGAGTTGATCTGTTTTCCGGCAGTGACTTTACCAACGGGGGGACATGAGTGATGCGGCCCAGGATCTCATGTGAGCCTCTGTGGCGGCTGAGGTTCACACGCTCTGTTTGGGAGCATCTCCCCCGCCTCTGGCCTTGTCTTCCTGTCCACAGTGCTGTCCCTCCATCAGGTCCCTGCGCCCCCCACCCCCCTGCGTGCAGACGCCGATGCACAGGTGTCTCCACGGCTCCCCTTCCCGCTGAGGAAGTCTGGCTTTGGAGCCTGCCGCCGGGGGCCACGGAATCAGGATCCTCACCACCTCTTGTCCCGCCTAATTGTGCAGACGCCCGTGCAGCTTCCTGGCTCTGCCTCCTGAGGCCCCTCCCTCACGTCACCTTCTTTCCCGTCACTGTGTGCTCTGTTCTGCGTCTTCCGAGGCCCAGTTCGGATGCCACGTCTCCCCTGCTCACGCCTCCCCGGGGGTCAGGTTCTCTGTGCTCTTCTGAACCTGCGCTGTCTGCCCCTTGTCCCTGCTCACTCTCCAGTTGGCTGGTTCTTCGTTCACAGACACGGCCATGTGAATTGCATCTCCCTAGAGATAAATCAGGTCAACAAATGTTATCAATAAATAAGGCCGATAAGCAGAATGAGTGAGGGAGCGTGTCCGTGGACGAGCGCGTGCACCGGTGCCCTCTTCCTCCAGGCTCCGCGGGTGGTTCTTGGTTTCGTCTTCACCTGCCAACCATCCCCACGTTTTCTTGCACATACAAGTGCTCAATACAAGTTAACAGAATCAATCAGTATTTCCACCAGTAGCGTTTCTGTTACCAAAAACTCTTGCTCACAGAATTATGAAAAAAATCAAAGATCCCTTCAAGCTAAAAGAATGTTACGAGATTAAAAATTTTTCTTTTGCCAAAAGGACATTATGAAAACAAGGGTCACTAAAGATACAGAAATTTCCGTTCACTCTTGGGCTCCTTACCCACACCACCACTGCCGTTTTCCCGTGTTGCCAGGAGGCCCTTTCCCCTGGGGATCAGGTACCCGTGTTGTTATAGGAAGAGACCAGTAGCTGCCCGGCCCCGCCTCTGTCCTGTTCCCGAGAGCGTGCCTTCCGCTTGGGGCTGCACGTCTGTGACACCGGAAGCCCCGATGGGGGGTGTGCTTGGGGTGGGGTGGGACGGAAACAGAGCCTGTTGTTGGTGAGAGAAGGTCGATCCTTGTCACTGGGGTCCCTCTCAGGGCCGGAGGTTGACAGTTGAGTGTGGCCCAGTGGTGCCGTCTTGCCTGACCAGGGGGGAGCGCGTGGTCCTTGCTTTTTCCTTGATCTGTTACCCCTTGTCTGCTGACAGCCCATCCACCCACGTGTGCCCGGGACTGCGGGCTGCGGGTCTTCAACCACGTCACAGAATTGGACATTCTGACAGGGTGTAGTCCGTGACCTTGCGTTGAACGTTATTTACGTTAGAATTGAGCATTCCTGCTGCTCAGCCAATCTGATCGTAGCATCCGTTCTTTTTGCCGGGCCAAGGAGTTTCGTGAATTTACAGCCTTGAGTTGTGACACTACTCTGGCCAAAGCAGGATTTTTCCCTACATTGGAGCCCAAATCTGTGTAATTAAGTGCTGGAGTCTCCATCATCAAAGTGTCAGGGTTTCAAATTTACAACTCCCAAGTTGAGGATGCAGCAGCTTAGACAGGAGAACGGTCCAGCTTGCTCACACAGAAGGGACTATTTTCGATTACCAGCTAAGCTTCTAATTATGTGAAGAGGTTTATCGCAGGGCTCGTGCACAGGGGGTGATGGACGTAGTCGTAACAACAGCGTTGGTCCCCTCCCTGCCCTCGCTGTTCCCCAGCAGGGCCGGCGCTCTTCCCCACACCTCGTGCTCAATGAGGCCGCTGTCCAGCCCGCGCTGGCGATCGCTGTCCTGGAATCCCGTGATGGTCCCAGCGCTGTTTAAACTGAGCAATTTCCCCTTTCCAGTTAGGGAGGAGGCCATGGGAATCCCGCCCCCAGGAGACGGAAAGCTCGGTGACCTTGTGCGGTAGTCCCACGGGGGCGGGGACAGGGGATTGTTTCTTACGCACGAGGTCCTGCTTTTCTAGAGCTGTTGCCCTGCAGGGAGGTTAGGGACCAGGGCTCCTTCCTCCTCTCCACACGCAGTCAGAGGCCCCGGTGCCCGGCCCGTCCAGAGCGGCGGCGACACCGAGGGGACCAGCACAGCCTCTGGGCTCCGCCCTTCCCGGCCCGCTCCCTGCCCGCAGGCCCTGTGTCCGTCGGGTGTGGGTGTTCTCCTCAGCGGGCTGTTTTCAGATGAAACGCCCCGGCACCAGAGGACGCGCTGCGGAGACTCAGGCGCAACACTCGGTCCGTCCGTCCGTCCGTCAATGGTGGGCACCCTCGTCATCGCAGTGTCCTAGGGTTTTGAGCTCATCAGCCTGCCTGTTCGTCTATCCACTGATGCTGTCTATCTCCTGGACATGGGAACACGGACAGGAAGTCTCTGCTCTATTTGCCTAAGGCAGGTTTTGGGGTATTTCACAGCAGCAGTTATATCCCTGTGTGGTTTTCTCCAGACCAGGCTGAGCACCTGCCATTCTTTTAATAGTTTCCTGTATCTGCCCATCCACCCACCCACCCACCTGCCCACCTGCCCAGTCTGGCAGAGGCTGGCTAGCACTGGCCCCACCCACTGAATGCCAGCGGGTCCCCTCACTCTAATCACTCTGACCCCCAAACACCCTGTGAGCTTCTCAGACCGTTTACAGCACCACCACCGTTGGGCACTTTTTCTCTAGGGTTATTTACCTGTGGAAAAGACAGACTTTAGTTAAACTATCCCAATGGCTTAACCAACATTTTTTCCCCTATTGCTAAAATAACTGCATTGTGAAAATGGATGTTCTCTTTCTACCCTGTACCCTTCCGTAGAGAATAAAGAGCGATAGTTTCCTACCCCATCAGTCACACCCCGGGGCACCCACGGTTCTCCGTGGCGTCCCTCTGAGCAGTGTTCTCCGTGTGCACGTCTACGCAGACGTGCAGCGGTGGAGTTTTCCATATAAATGGAGTTGTGGGTAAAGACGGGATTGTTTCACAAACTGCTTTTTAAACAAGCATATGGCAGGACAGCGTTTTCAAAGAATTTACTTAAATCATCCCCTGAAGGTTTTCTGTGATCTAAGGAGACAAGTGAGATTCTTTTTGATTAAGTGTCTGCGTTTACGTCCTGTGCCTTTGTATTTGGTTGTGGTCCACTTGGGACTCCTGATCTACTGCCCAGGGCTGTGGCGGTCAGCGCCTTTTCTGCCTCACCCAGGCGCCCCTTGGGTTAGCCTTGTCGTCCTCCCTGGCACTCTGAGGGCTCTCTGGGGTCACCTTCCTCAACGTGGTGTCCCCGGGGTACAGGGCCTGGCCCCTGAAGGGAGGTGTCGTGGATAACGTGGGGAGGAGGGCTGGGTGCAGTGTTACTCATGCCAGCGTTACTGTTTGTTTGTGATTAGAAGATAAATGCAAGACAGAGAATCGAGTCTGTTTTTTGACGAAACAGTTTGGTTTACATTCCGTTATTTTAAGTAACGTTTACATGTTGCCACGGTGAGTCCCCAGCGGTCCTGGCTCCCAGCCCTGCAGGGTGGGGAGTGGGGAGGCTGTGTGGGCCCTGCCCCCGCCCTGGGGGCCTGTGCTGCGCCCCCCTCCCGCGTGGAGCATCTTCTCGGGTTGTGTCAGAATGGCCCAACCCCCCAGGTCCCAGAGTCACAGCCACAGCCACGTTGTTACTTACGCCTCACCTCCGTCTGCTGCTGGCCTGGGCCTGTCTGCTCTCCTGTACCTGTCAATTGATCATTTTTTCCCTTTGGGTCGTTTCTTCCTTTGAACCCCGGGATGGCCCGGGAAGCCTCACTTCCGTGGGTCTCTCTCATTGGTCTTGGCCGACGGCCTTACTTCCGGCCTCTCCGCTGTCACTGAGTCCCACCTGGCGTGGGCTGCATGGCCGCCGGCCTGAAGCCCAGACGTCTTGGGCCTGTGCAGAGTGGGGCGGCTCCGTGTTTGGGTTTCCTCCCCTCCTGGTCGCCCCCACCCTGACCCCCGGGCTGTCCCAGGCAGTGAGTGAGCTCTGGTGGCAGGTGTGCACCCTTGGGCTCAGATGGTCTTGACCCTGAGAGCTCGTCCCTGCCCCGTGGTGTGGACTCTCTGGGGGGTGAGTAGCTTAGCCTCTACCAGACCGAGCCTGTACCGCACCTGCTCTTTTGTTCGTGGTTAGGTCCAGCTGAGCCCACTCGGAACCAGCAGTGCCCTGTTTCCTGTGCCCCGCTAGGGGCGCTCCTGGGCCCATCCCTCGGCTCTAACTGCACTGCTCTCTGTGCTCCCCTAAAAAAATACGGGGGGTCGTTATCTCATTCTGACAATAAGGGCCATTCCGATTCTCTCGGCTTTTCCAAGACAGATTAGCATAGGGGCTGTCTGAGTTAAATGCCATTCCTTCATTACATCCAAGAGTACCAAATGGCCCGTTGTGAGAAAGGACACCGATATTTCCTGGGATAAAATAATAAGCCAGCTAAACAGACGAAGAAAACTCACCCAGGCTCCTGCCCACACCCCGCGGACCCGGGCTGAGGCAGCCCCGCTGCTTGTGACCCAGGACAGGAGCCTGAGGTCTGGGGAGGGCTTTAGTCCCCCGCTTGCCTTTTCTTATAGCTGAGGAAGTGTCTCAGTGCTTTGAAGGCCCTTGAAAGAGGGTACGTGGATGGAAGGCCTCCAGAGGAGCCCTCTGATTATCGTCAATGCGGTCCCCTGAGAACGGAAAATAAATCCAGCTCTGCACTAGTTTGGGGGGAGGCTGAATCAAGTTTCCCAGCGAGCAGGTCTCCGCCCCGACGAGGTGACTTGCACTCCTGTCTGCGAACTTGATCTTGCAGCAGGAAGGGCGTCGTGACGGGTGGGACCCGGTGCAGGGCAGCCCTTACAGCGCAGGGCATTGAACCCCATCTGTGAACTGGCGGTGATGACACCTCCTGCCTCGGCTGCCACGAGAAATTCCGGAGCCAGGCCATGTGCAGAATCAGGTGGGCCTCCATCCCAGGGTGTGCTCAGGGCGTGTGGGCATAGGGAGCCTCCTGGGATTGCAGAGTTCCGAGGCCGGGCGCCTTGCTGGGCCAGCCCGGCGGGCAGAGCGGTGCCCCGTGCAGGAGGGAGGGCCCCGGCCCCGGAGGGGGGCAGCTGGGCTGGTGCAGGTTCACGGGCGCACTCGGGCAGAGGGGAGCTCAGGGCTGGCCCCGGTGCACTCTTCATCCCAGTCCCATGTCACAGGGAAGGGGACAGGGCCGCCTGGGTCTGCCTGCCAGGGCCTTGACTGAGCGCACAGCCTGGGTCCGAGTAACCCACCCTTCCCCCATCACCCGGGTGGCTGGTACCTAAGTGTTTCTGTTTTCCATTTTTAAGTTGTTTTCCCCTTTAACCCACCAGCTTCTTGGGGGCGTTTGTTCCTCCTCGTCTCTGTGCCCAAGGGTCCGGAGTTTAGGGACACAGGGAGGGCCTGCTGCCTCTCGTCACTTTGCCTCGACGTGGGGATGACCCAGTGACCACCGAGGGGCGGGGGATAAACACAGTGTGGCCCATCCATACGGTGGAAAGTTATTATACCATAGAAAGGAGGGAAGCACGGTCACAGGCTACGACACGGTGACCCTTGGAAACATCGTGCTCAGTGAGAGAAGCCAGACATGAAAGGCCACGTGTCCTGTGATTCCACTGAGGTGAGATGTCCACGCAGGCACATCCATGGGGGCAGGACGCAGCCTGGTGGCTACTGGGGGCTGGGAGGGGCAGGGGGAATGGGGAGTGACTGCTAATGAGGTCGGGGTTCGTCTGGGGCCATGAAAATGTTCTGGAATTAGATCGTGGTGATGGTTACCCAACCCTGTGAATGTACTAGCCCACTGAGTGGTACCCTTTAAAGGGGTGAGCTTTACGGTACGTGCGTTATATCTCAATAAAATAACCCTCCAAACCGAACCAAACCAACAAAAAAACTCGTTGAGCGAATGAGGGGGAGCAGATGAAGGAAGGGAGGTAAGAGTGCTGTTTTCCTTTGCACAGAAGGACAGACGTGCTTCCAGGGAGACGCGGTCATTAGAAGTTGGATCTGCTGTGTGGTCTACACGGCCGTGAGGCTGTGCCCGGTTGGATGTGTGTCCAGGGCCGTGGCCTCCTGTCTGGGCTCCTGAGCCCCCCGTGGAGGCCCCAGCTGGTTGGTTTCCCCACGGAGTGCTGGCCTGGAAGGACCCTCCCTGTTTTACTTTCCGATTTCCGCTGTGAACAGAGGACGGAGTGGGAGGGTGTTCACAGGCGGCTCTCCCAGCCCAGCACCTGGTGGGAGTCAGGCCGTGTCGGGCTGCTGCTGGGGAAGCGATCGAAGCCCGGGTGTGAGGTGTGCACAGGTGCGGAGGGCTGGCCTGCTCTGTGGGAGCAGTTACGAGTCCGGGCTCCGGGACGGATGGCGGGTCCACACCCTGACCCCACTCCTTACCAGGCTGCCACCGGGCCGGCTCGTTGTTTCTCTGTACCCCATTTCCCAAGGGGTGCAATGGTGGCCGTAATAGAGTTAATGTGTTTAAAACATGAAGAAGAGTGCCTGGCATCTAATAACCACTCAGTAAATGTTAGCAGTTATCATTATTATGATTATTGTCATTTTTACCCACTTAAAACTTTCTAAATATATTCTGGGCTGAAATGTTTCTTTTCTTGAAGAACATTTTCCTTGCAAAGTTGCCATGCACATTAGCACAATACAACAAAAGTAAATAAAGTTAAAAGAATAGGATGCACAATTTTTAAAAAAAATTTTATGAGTGTTATTATGACGGATGATAGCAGTTTTTATAAGGATCTAAAGTTAATTTCTTCAAATGTCTGATAAGCCATTTCAATTAGGCATCTGTTTTGCATTTTAAAGCTTTTAAGTTATGCTTTCTCATTAGATTTTTTATGCTTGGAGGAGGAAATTATTTAGAGCACCATTGCCTATTCTTTCTTTCAAACACATCTGTGTTTTTGCTTTCTTGGTGTTTGCTCATAGCATAGAAGTATTTACGCAGTGTGGTTTTGGGAACTCTAACCTTGGAAACGGGTTTTTAGAGGGGTTGTTACTGAATTAATATGTGAATATATGAGAAGCAGAATTTTAGAACTCTTAGGAAAAAACGTTCAGACCTCAGTGAGGAATAAGTAATAAATTGATATTTTCGGTCCTCTCTTATTAGGATGTGAAATGCCTGAGAAGCAATGATTTACAATATGTTAATTATGTTAATTAATTGGAGAGGATTCAGAATATGAATTATCTGCAACTCATTAGGTATTAAAATTGAGAACCATTAAGCGATGAGGTGGAAGATGCCAAGTCATCTAGCTAGAGCGAGGAGAACGGGCGGGCGTGGGGAGGCGGGTCCTGCCGGCCGAGCGCACATCCTCGTTCACCCCATGGGCTGACGGCTCCCTGTCTTTCCCCTGCCCCGCGGCACAGATGAGGAGGACGTGGACACCGCTGACGTCTCCTGCGTGCCTGCGGACGCGCTGCGCAACGTGGAGGCCGACACGTACTGGTGCATGAGCCGGCTGCTGGACGGCATCCAGGTGAGCCCCCGGAGGCAGCGACCCCCCCAGTGGCGTCCCTCTGGCGGAGTTCATACTCCTCAGGGTGACTGTGTGTCTGCGGGCGCACACGTGCCTCTGGAGCCGGTTGGAGGGCACAGCGCAGGGCTCGGAGGGACCAGGCCCCCCCTGCAGAGTCCGATCCCCGCGGGTATTCCACCCCCCCCGCCCCCACCCCCCACCCCACCCCACTCGGCCGCCGGTGACTGTGGTCCTGCCCCCCAGCGCGGGGCGTCGTTGACGAGCCGTTTCACTGTCTGCGTGAACTGTGTTCAGAGGAACCCGCCTCTTAAAGGGCGTCAGACTTAAAGGCCTTGGCTCCGCCTCCGTGACACCGGGCCGTCAGCGGCCAGCCCCACCATCCCCGCCCGCCTCGGGTCAGGGATCTCAGCGCTCAAGGACAAGTGACGCTGCCGGGTCCCAGAGGGAAGCATGAGCTGGAGGGCATCCTGCCCCCCGTGGCTGGGGCTTCTACTGGACCTGGTGTCAGCTGGGCCCCTGGCTGGGATTCTCCCTGGAAAGCCGGAGTCTTCCGGGGCCTGGGATGGTTTTATGGAATCATCCATTCCCCTAAATCAGGGGGAAACTCACACACAGTGCCCGGGGAGGAGGACGTGGGCAGGTCAAGAGCAGGAAGATGGGCTGGAGCCTTGCGTGTGGCGGGAAGTGGCCGCGGTAGGTAGACGGCCCTCGAGCCAGCTGTGGCCATTTTAGGCTTGTCTGGTGCCCACACAGCTTTGCCAGACGCTTGCCTGTGGCCGGGGCTGCACCCACTCTGGGGCGGGAGAAGGGATTTAGGGCCGAGCTCCCGGGCTCACTGTGGGGTGAAGGGGAGAGGTGTGAGCGCTGCGGCACAAGGCATAAACCACGCTCCGACGACACGCATGCGGGGAGAGTGGGACCTGGAGGGGGACCGTGAATTTGCCAACAGAGGAGAGGAAGAGCCTGGGGCAGGGTTTTGGTCTGAGGTTCGTTCCGGTCACTCACTGGAGGACGGTCCGAAGATGGCCGCCACAGGATGGACGCTGTGCGGGGGCCTTGGGTTCTGCCAGGATCCCTTTGTCCCAGGTAAGGAAGGCCCTTCCACCTGAAGAGAGAGGACTGGTGTTGCGGATGCGCTCGTCACAGGCGTTTCCCACCAGCTTTGGCTTTTCCTGAGCTGTTGTAATAGCAGGCGTTCCTGACGCTGCCCACTGGAGAGGCCTCAGCTAAGCTGCTTGACTGGATGGAAATGGCCCAAGCAAGGTTTTTCTATGATGCCATCTGAAGGCTGAGTGAGGCCCTGAGATTTAATTTGAATAAATCAGCTAGGACGATTCTTTTGAAGCAAACTGTGTGGGTTCCCATTCCCCTTGATAACTTAGGAATTGACAAAGAGAAAGCAGAAGCCCTTTCTGGAGATGAACAATAGAAAGCTTGTATCTGAGAGCCCATCAGAACTCCTCCTGACTGATTTTGTATCTTGTAAAGAAAAATGTGCCTGCTGGCGACAGATTTTGGCCCCAGCATCAATTCATCATTTCTCTACTCTGCTAATGTTTTCATATTTTTCAGTCTTTCTCCCAAAACTTAAGACTCTTTTCCTCCTTGGAAAGGAGGTTGAATCATAATCTGAAACTTCTTATAAATTTCAGATGTCACTTTTCTCTGCTCATGAGCGGTGGAACTTCTGCTATTTAAATACAAGATTATCCGGCTTCTACTTGTAAATAAAATCAGCTGTACAATGAAACGGATACTGGCTTTTCATTTTTCACCTGAGATTCGTTGTCTGATGAAATGGTTTCTTGACAAGGGTGCTGTGTGGAAGGCATAATGCTTCTCTGGCGTGTGTGTGTGTGTGTGTGTGTGTGTGTGTGTGTGTGTGTGAGATTACCACGCACGCCAGGCCAACGGCAGCCGTCTGTCTTTCTGTCACATGCTCACGACTGATTCCACGAGATCCTCACGTGAGCAAGCGTTCAGCGATGCCCATTACCAGCATCCAGGGAGTTTGGGGGGCTCTCCTGTAATTCCCTTAGGTGAGGCCATCCCCCGTGACCCCATGCGAGCTCCGTGGGGGACTTTTCAGTGTGTGCAAGTACTCTCGCCATTGTAGTTTGGATAAGTGTGAGGATATGAACTGACTTAAAATCAAGAGGAAACATGGACCAGGTGTCATAAACCCATTGTACGCTATTATAAATAACATATTTTTATGATAAATGAATATTTTCCCAAACAAAAATGTTTAGTGAGAAGAAAGGCATGGTTTTGCTTTACGTGCCTTGACAGAAGACAGCTGAATTCTCATACGTGTTTCTCCAGTCAACCTGCTGTAATATGTTTTCCCTTTAATACTGGACCACAGCCGAACAGGTGGTAGTTTCTTAAAGGTCATGCAGTGTGAATGTGAAGTCATCTCAGTGGACGTTTTGTGCTCAGTCACAGTAAACTCCATTGACCTGTCTTGCACTAGGAATAGATCGTTTACACACGCATGGTTCTGTCACATCAGACACTGGTCACTGGAAAATCCTGGATGCCCGAGGTATGCAGATCTTCTAAACATTGGTGCGTCTCATCATACAGTATCAAAAAATCACCTTTGTTAGTGTTACCACCGTCTCATAAGGAACTGTCAAGCCCAGAGTGGTGGAGAAAAGTTCTCTAAAATTCAGATTTGGGCTTAAAAGTGCAAACATTATTATTGGCAGCAAACACTGTGAATTGGTTCCCTTGAGGTGACAGGGTAACTTTGTTCATTTTTGAGAAAAGGTCTGCCAGATACCCAAGTTTGAATAACCAATTTGCCTGTTGGTCATTCTTTCAAGTACGTTTTCTCTTGGAAAATGTATCCAGTTCTGCTCTCAGCTCAGAGAATTGCACCAAAAATTGCTTTTCTGGAAGAAATCAATGTTTTTGGGTGCACGTCTCCAGAGCTTTACACGTGCTTCCCATTTTTGCCATAGAACACTGAAAAGATGTTTATCAAGGGTCAAGATTCAACCCAATACTAATCATAAGATTAGGAACTTTCCTGTGTCACCCAGGACATCCTTAAGTGAAACTGCCTCTTTTTAAACCACGAGAGTGTGGCATTGAGTACAGTTGTGGACGCTGCCTTGGTCTGTGCCGCGAGCCAGCACTTCTACTTGCCACCACTTCCGTAGCATGACAGCAAATGCCAACACGGCGACAGAGGTAGATGATGCCTCAGTATCATTATGAGTGAGTTTGCACCTCACAGGCTGCTTGAAAGGGTCCCAGGGAGCCCAGCGGCTGGCTCAGCACCGTGGGAGCTGCAGCCCCGCAGGGAGAGATGCTCTCATGGGGGGGCCCCCGGGGTGAGCTCACAAGAGGAAAAGTACAAGACGGAGAAAGTACGCTGCGAGTGAACGTCGGCTGGGGCTGGGGGAGCTGTGCCCTGGACTTGGGATCCTACCACAGTGGGTCTGTCTGCCCGTGTCCTGCTCCTTGGATCCTGGGCATCGTGAGTTGACTGCATGTTCCCAGTGGGGCCACTGGGAACGTGAGGTGGAGGGCCCCGACGTGGGCTTTCCCGTCTCATTGGCGGGATAGAGCCACGCTCGGGTCTCATAATGAGGTCGATTGTCCTCAGGTACGACGTGAGGAGTCCAGCCAGAGATTTAATTTTTTTTTTTTTTTTTTTTTTGGCGGTACGTGGGCCTCTCACTGCCGTGGCCTCTCCCGTTGCGGAGCACAGGCTCTGGACGCGCAGACTCAGCGGCCATGGCTCACGGGCCTAGCCGCTCTGTGGCATGTGGGATCTTCCCGGACCGGGGCACGAACCCGTGTCCCCTGCATCGGCAGGTGGACTCTCAACCACTGTGCCACCAGGGAAGCCCCAGAGATTTAATTTTTAAAAATAATTTGGTGGGGGAATTCCCTGGCGGTCCAGTGGTTAGGATTCAGCGCTTTCACTGCTGTGGCCTGGGTTCAATCCCTGGTCGGGGAACTAAGATCCCACAAGCCACGCAGCGTGGCCAAAAAAAAAATTTGGTGGGCCGTTATTTCTTCCAGTGGTTTCACGGATCGTGTCTTTCTAATGCCGCCTTTGGAGGTGCTTTTTGGTTAGGTCACCAAAGGCCGTGTGAGCCAGTGCAGCTGCTGGGCTGCTTCTTTACAGAGGACCATCTTGCGACAGGCCAGCAGGACCTGGGCCTTGGGGCCGAGGAGGAGAGTGCCCGTGTGCTTTCTGAGGGAGGAAGCTGCTCGAAGGCCTCTGCTGCGGCGCCGGGGCAGGGCAGGCCCAGGTCCCAGTCCAGGTGGGCGAGCCCTTCTCTGGCTTCTCGGGGATTATTCTTGGGCCTTTGCCAGCCTTCTCATTTCACTAACGATATGACGCCAGGGTTGTCGGGGAGCTCTCCCCTCTTGAGTTACGGCTTCCATACTTGCCTGCCCTGCAGTCATAGTATTACTCTCAGATTCATTACTTAGCAGGACAGCCTCTTTGAGTAGAAAAGGACTGTTGCCTTTTATAATCAGCCATTTACATTTTCTTTCCTTGGGGAAGAATTACTCAATTCTAAGAACTGGTTGCTGGAGTGGAAGGGATGGGAATATTGGGGAAAGTGATGATATTATCTTGGAACTTGCCAGAGGAAAGGCCGGAAACGTGGTGGTGTAGTATCTGGCAGAGAAAGGCCCGGAATGACCAGACCTGTGACTGGGGGCTGGAGGGGACACTGTCTTGCGGGGGGCGGGGTGGTCCCTCAAATACAGCTGCTGTGAGTTAGCCAGGGGGAGAAAAGGGACGACGTATCACAGGGAACCAGAGCCTGCACAGGGAGCCCTTGGAGAAGGTTCTGCTCCGAAAAGGAGAGCGGCCCGAGGCACGCTCAGAAGGTGGCCCAGGATCCCAGAAGGTTCCAGAACCTCGATCTGTTGCCGCCTCTCAACCGAACTCCAAGGCGTGGCAGAGGAGCTCCACTGCAGCGGTTTGCACCTCACAGGCTGCTCCAGCAGCACCGTGGGAGCTGCAGCCCCGCAGGGAGAGATGCTCTCATGGGGGGGCCCCGGGTGAGCTCACAAGAGGAAAAGTACAAGACGGAGAAAGTACGCTGCGAGTGGCTGGGAGCTGTGCCCTGGACTTGGGATCCTACCACAGTGGGTCTGTCTGCCCGTGTCCTGCTCCTTGGATCCTGGGCATCGTGAGTTGACTGCATGTTCCCAGTGGGGCCACTGGGAACGTGAGGTGGAGAGGATAATGAGGTCGATTGTCCTCAGGTACGACGTGAGGAGTCCAGCCAGAGATTTAATTTTTTTTTTTTTTTTTTTTTTGGCGGTACGTGGGCCTCTCACTGCCGTGGCCTCTCCCGTTGCGGAGCACAGGCTCTGGACGCGCAGACTCAGCGGCCATGGCTCACGGGCCTAGCCGCTCTGTGGCATGTGGGATCTTCCCGGACCGGGGCACGAACCCGTGTCCCTGCATCGGCAGGTGGACTCTCAACCACTGTGCCACCAGGGAAGCCCCAGAGATTTAATTTTTAAAAATAATTTGGTGGGGGGAATTCCCTGGCGGTCCAGTGGTTAGGATTCAGCGCTTTCACTGCTGTGGCCTGGGTTCAATCCCTGGTCGGGGAACTAAGATCCCACAAGCCACGCAGCGTGGCCAAAAAAAAAATTTGGTGGGCCGTTATTTCTTCCAGTGGTTTCACGGATCGTGTCTTTCTAATGCCGCCTTTGGAGGTGCTTTTTGGTTAGGTCACCAAAGGCCGTGTGAGCCAGTGCAGCTGCTGGGCTGCTTCTTTACAGAGGACCATCTTGCGACAGGCCAGCAGGACCTGGGAAAGGAGAGCGGCCCGAGGCACGCTCAGAAGGTGGCCCAGGATCCCAGAAGGTTCCAGAACCTCGATCTGTTGCCGCCTCTCAACCGAACTCCAAGGAAAGAGAACAGAGGGCCGGTGCGTCGCTTGGGAAGGTGGTGGAGAGGATGCTTACGTGGCCTTGACACATCAGGAGTCTCCAGCTGGAAGGGACAGCGGAGCAGCAGGAGGAGAGCGCAGAGCCAGACCCCGTGCCCGGCCCGCGGGTGGGCAGCGAGGGGCCGGAGCGCCCGCTCCACGTGGCACGTTCCTGTCTCGCATCCAGAGGCGTCGCGCGTGGGGTGGAAGCGCCTTCAGAGCTGTGATGTTAGAGCTCCAGTCGGTAACAGTGAGGACTCTTGGCAACATTTTAGAAACGTTTATTAAGTAGACAAGAATGTGTGGGTTACTGGGCTGAAGCAGAAGATTCATTAAGAGTGAGTTATTGTGCGCCAGTGTAAAAATGAAGATTAAAAAAATCAATTTACAGTAGCATTGAAAACAGTGAAATCCATGTTGTTGCCTGGGTGAGTCGTTCATTCCTGTTAATTACAAAGCGGTGCTCCATCGTGTGAATCTATCACAGTTGTTTAAACATCCTCCGGTTGGTGGAAGCCAGGGCTGTTTCCGGTCTTCGGCTGTGAGGGGTGAAGTTTCCGTGAACACTCGTGTAGTCGTCCTCTCGTTGACGTGTGTTTCTGTCTCTTGGGTCAGTACTTAGGAGTGGACTTGCTGGGTAGTGGCGTAGGGCTATACTTAGTTTTTATGGAAAACCTCCAGATCTTTTCTCCGAATTGGTTGCGCTGTTTCATAAACCCATCAGCACTAAGGTCTGGCTGCCGCACATCCTCACTGGCGTTGCACGGCCCTGTTTTATTTCTGCTGGTTAGCAGTTGTGTGTGCGTGTGTGTGTGTGCGTGTGTGCGTGTGTGCGCGTGCGTGCGTGTGTATCTATGTTGTTGGGCTTCACTCCACAGGCTTGCAAGGCCTGTACTTGCCCAGCTTTAAGAGCGAGGAAAGAGCCTGGAGTCAGCAACAGAGACATCCACGGTTTAATGGATGGGGGAGCTTAGCTCCTGGAGCAATGCCTCACCACGTGCGGCAGGCAGTGGGCAGGACATGGCGGCTGTCTTCACTCCTGGGGGAAGGGGACGTTGCCAGTTTCAGGGGGAATTGACCTCAGGTGGGCTTGTCAGTTACCAGGGAAACCAGCAGAGAGGCACGCCCCCTTCATGGCCCCTTTGATAAGAACAGTCACTAGCTGGGGCCTGGGGCAAGTATGAAGGAAGGTCAGTCACATGAGCAGGTGTGGGTGAAGCAGGCGCTGGTCCAGCAGGGACGTACAGAGAGCAAGAGAACAGCCATCTTGAGTGGCCTGACCATACGGTGTCCATATATCTATATCTGTATCCATATCGAGAGAGGGAACGAGAATATTTTGTCCCAAGTTTGTAGCTTGTCAATATACACTTAAAAAAAAAAAACTATTTATTTATTTATTTATTTTTGGCTGCGTTGGGTCTTCAACGCGTTGCTGTGTGCGGGCTTCTCATTGCGGTGGCTTCTCTTGTGGCGGAGCACGGGCTCTAGGCGTGTGGGCTTCAGTAGTTGGTCCTTTGCATTTTTTTTTTTTTTTTTTTTTTTTGTGGTACGCGGGCCTCTCACTGTTGTGGCCTCTCCCGCTGCGGAGCACAGGCTCCGGACGCGCAGGCTCAGCGGCCATGGCTCACGGGCCCAGCCGCTCCGGGGTATGTGGGATCTTCCCGGACCGGGGCACGAACCCGCGTCCCCTGCATTGGCAGGCGGACTCTCAACCACTGCGCCACCAGGGAAGCCCGGTCCTTTGCATTTTTATATAAAGTTTATCATCAGCCATTTCCTACCAAAAAAGCCTTACGGCCTGGGATTTAGAATGGAATTATATTTTGAATCTATGTGTCAGTTGTCCCAGAATTAACAGTATTAACAGTGTTAATTTATTCTAGTCCGTAAGCATGGTATAGTTTTAAATTTATTTAAATGTTCTTTAACTTACCCTAATAAACATTTTGTAGTTTTCAGCGTATGGGTTTTGCTCATCTTTTGTTAAATTTGTTTCTAGATTTTTTTTTTGATGCTCCTTTAAATGGTATAGCTTTCTTGGTAAATTTTGTTTTTTTGATTTTTACTGATAGTTTTGTACAAATACAATTGAGTTTTGTAAACTGACAGTTTTCCAGTTCCTATTGTTGTGTAACAAATGACTCCAAAACTTCCTGACTTAGAACAACTGTTTTATCACTCTCACAGATCCTGTTGGTCAGGATTTCAGTCAGGACACACCACGAACCTCTGTCTGTGCACCACGGCGTCTGGCGCCTCGGTGAGACGGCTTGAAAGCTGGCACAAGTTGATGCCTAGGGACTGGAGTCATCTGCAGTCTCACCCTTTTAAGTGTGTGGTGCCTGGGCTTGGACGACTCTACGACTGAGACTGAAGATTGAGCTGCCCACACATGGCCTCTCCATGTGGCTTAACGTCCTCACGGCACGGTGGCCTTAGGACAGTCAGACTTCTGACATAATGGTTCAGGCTCCCAGTTAGACTTCCAGAAAGCAAGGTATAAGTTGCACTTTTTCATGACTGAACCTCAGAAGTCGCATAATATCACTTCCACTCTACTCTTTTGGGTGAAGGAGTCATAAGCCTACTTTAAAGAGAGGGAGATTAGACTCCATCTCTTGATGCAGGAGTGCCCTGGTCACATCATAAAAGAATATATGGGATAAGAGAGGTTGTTGTGGAAAATATATGCCACACCTTGTTTCTTGTAATCTTGCTAAATTCACTTGTTAGTTTTAGGAGCTTTTGGGTAGATGCCTTAGGATTTTCTGTGTGCACAATCATGTCACCTACAAATGAACAGAATTTTACTTCTTTCTGTGTAATATGTCTGGCTTTTGTTTCCTCTTCTTGCCTTTTTGCATTGTCAAGGACCTCAAGTACAATGTTGAACGGAAGTGATGAGAGCAGACATTTCTACCTCCTTCCAGGTATTGGTGGAGAGGGTGAAACATTTAGGCGCTCACCATTAACTTTGATGTTAGCTGTTGACTTTTCATAGATGCCCTTTACCAGGGTGGTTTTGACAGTGCAAATTCCACAGACAAGGAGTCTGTATTTTTAATAAACATTCTGCCTTATTTTGGTAGGTCTTTTTCTTTACATTTGAGGAATACCAGTATATAAAGGACGAAGAGATTGAGGATAGAATTTGTAAGACTTGGTGGAAGAAGAGCTGGAAGACAGATCATAGTTTGCTGAGACTTTTAAATAATTATGAATCAGTATTTTGCCAAATGCCTTTTCTTTGTTGAGATAGATGCTCATATGATTTTTCTGACTTACTCTGTTCATGTACTGAAGGACATTGATTAACTTTTAATGTTAAGCCAGCTTGCATTCCTGAGATAAGTCCCACTTTGTCGTGAGATGTTAGTCTTTTTATATGTTTCAGGATTCTCTTTGATATTTTATTTTATTGTATTGTATGTAATATATTTTAAAAGAGTTTTACATCTCTGTTCACGAGGAATACAACTGACCCTTGAACAACACAGGTTTGAACTGTGCAGGTCCACTTACATGTGCTTTTTTTTTTTCCCCCTCAATTAAATACGGGTAGTACTACATGATCCAGGGTTTGCTGAATCCACAGATAGAGCACTGCAGATACAGAGGGCTGACTATGCGACTTGAGCATCTGTGGATTTTGGTGTCCATGGGGGCTCCTGGAACCAACCCCCTCTGTATACTGAGGGATGGCAGTGTTGTCTTCCATTTTCTTTTCTTCCATGTATTCTCTTTTTCTGTTCTGGCATTAGGGAAATGGTGATTTCATAAAATGCTCCTGTGATTTCTGAAAGAGTTTGTGCAAGATCGGTATTGCGTTTTTCTTAAATACTTGATGGAATTCAACAGTGAAGCCATCTTGGCCTGGAACTTTCTTTGTGGGAAAGTTTTAAGTACAAATTCGATTTCTCCTCTGGGTAGGGCTCCAGATTTTCTATTTCTTTTCTTGTCAGTTTTGATAATTTGTGTATTTTAAAGAATTTGGTCATTTTAAACAATTGTCTAATTTATTGACATATTGTTGTTTGCAATATTCCCTAATTCTTTTAATGTCTATAAGAACTAAAGTGATGTCTTCAATTCCTAAAATTGGTAATTAAACTAATTGATACGTGTCTTGAGATGTGTCACGTAGTCTATCTTGATGAATGTTTCATGCGTCCTTGAGAAGAATGTGTCTTCTGCTTTGCTGGGGGAAGTTTCTGTAAGTATCAGTTAGGTCATGTTGGTTGATAGGTAGTGTTTCTCCTGTCTTCTGTATCCTTACTGATTTTCTGTCTGCTGTTCCTGTCAATTGCTGAGTGAGGACTTCCGGCATTTCCAACTCTAATGGTTAATTTGTCTCTTCATTTAGTTTTGTCAGGTTTTGCTTCATGTTGTTTGAATCTTGGTTATTAGATACACACACATGTAGGATGATTATGTTTTCTTGATGAATTTAAATGCTTATTGTTATGAAATATTCCTCTATTTCTGGTTATATCCCCTGTGCTGGATTCCAGTTCCTCTGATGCCAATATAGCCATTCCATCTTCCTTATGGTTAGTATTTCCCTGGTGTGTCTTTTGCATCCCTTTGCCTTTAATCTATTTGTGTCTCTTCTTATTTAAAGCACGTTTCCTGTAGACAGCTTATAGTTGGATTTTGCTTTCCTACCCTTTTAGTGTGTGTTTAGTTCATTCACATTCATGTAATTATTTATATGGTTGGGGTTTACGCTGCCATTTTGCTATTTATTTTCTATTCATTTCATCTTATTTCCTCCCTTCTTTTGCACGCATTGGGTACTTTTTAAATTAATGGACTTTGTTTTTTAGGGCAGTTTCAGGTTTACAGAAATATTGAGCAGAAAGTACAGAGAGTTTGATGTACTCTGTTGCCACCTCCTCACACACACAAGGTTTCTCCTGTTATTGACATCTTGCGTTCGTGTGGTGCCTTTGTTACAGTTGATGAGCCAATATCCATATGTCATTATTAACTAAAGTCCATAGTTGACATTAGGTTCCCTCTCTGTGCTGTACATTCTGTGGGTTTGGACAAATGTATAATGACGTGTATCTATCATTATGGTATCATACAGAGTAGTTTCACTGCCCTAAAAATCCTCTGTGCTCCCCCTGTTCAGCCTCTCCCTGAACCCTTGACAACCACTGGCCTTTTCACTGTCTCCATGGTTTTGCCTCTTCCAGAATGTCATTTCCGTGGAACCACACAGTGTGTAGTCTTTTGAGACCGGCTCCTTTCACTCAGGGAGACTTTCTTATTATTCTTGTTAGTTTTCACTCTGACTTATCGGCCATCTCTCCTCTCCCCACTTTTCTTTTAGTTAGTGGTTACTTTTTAATTTAATTTTATTTATTTTTTAAAAAATTTTTTTGCGGTATGCGGGCCTGTCACTGCTGTGGCCTCTCCCGTTGCGGAGCACAGGCTCTGGACGCACAGGCTCAGTGGCCATGGCTCACGGGCCCAGCCACTCCGCGGCATGTGGGACCCTCCCGGACCGGGGCACGAACCCGTGTCCCCCGCATCAGCAGGTGGACTCTCAACCACTGTGCCACCAGGGAAGCCCAGTGGTTACTTTTTATAGCACGTATTTATAACTTACCTATAACTTACCTTACTCCCTTCAAATACTGTTGATCTTGGCGAGACAACAGTGAGCGGTGGCTTGAAGCAAGATCTTAGTTCCCTGCCCAGGAAGTGAACCTGCGCCACCAGGGAAGCCCTTGATAGACTTTTACATGCTCTTCCATCTGAGAGGCATCACGGAGCTCTGTCCTCGTCCTTCTCCCCTCTTCCCAGAGACCATGGCGAAGACGTGGAGGGTGTGAGTTTACGCACTGCCTCTCAGCTTGGAAGGACAGCTAATGTGATCGATGACACGATCAAGGTGCAGAATGAGTTCCACTGCCTGCAGTTCCTGCTGAGAGCCAATCAAACAAACGAGTTCACAGGAATAAGTGAGAAGCCCTACATTCAAGTTCACAAAACCAAGCAGTACGGTTCGTTGAGTGGAGCCTGGACAGCCTGGGTTGCTGCGTCGCCAGTGGGATGCTCTCGTGGTTCTCGTGCCCAGATTCTGGCTTTGGTCTTGTAGCTGACCTCTTGCATCCTCTCTGGCCCCTTCTGTTACGCCCCACCTTGCAGCCAGAGTCATATTTTCCAAATGCAAATCTCGTAACCGTGGTGGCTCCCCATTTCCGTGTCAGTAGCTTCCTTCTGTAGCTTTGCTGGGGTCTCACCCTTTATCTCCACGTGGTCTTCTAGCCTCGGAATGGTCTTCTCCCGTCAACCCCAGCTTCCTTGCGGCCCCTCCCGCCGCACTGGCCTTCATTCCACGCCTGGAGTGTGCCTAGCTTCCTTCTCCCTGCGTCTCGGCCCGGGCCTCACCTCCTCTGCGTGGTCCTCAGTCAGGCCCCCGTTCTGTGCCATGGCGGCCGGGCTCCCCAGGGCACAGCCAGCCCCCATGCGCATTTGCGTGGCCTGCGTGATGAACGTTTGCTTAACGACCGGACCGTCATCTCTGGACAGGAGGCCCGTGCTGTTTTCCTGCCCAACTGTGTTGAGAGGCCCAGGACTGCCCCCGGGTCCCGTGACTCCCAGCATGTAGCTGTGCTCCCGGCCGTGATTCCTCCCAGCGCAGTCCTGTGAAGCGGCAGCGGCCAAGGGAGAAGGCCCGGGGGGACCCAGGCGCCAGCTGCCCGGAGTCCTGCCCCGGTGGAGTCGCAGGAGACGCCTAACGCCCCAGCGACGAGTTGTCACTGTCTGCCGGGAGCTCGGTAGAGGCTCTGCGCCTGGGATCTGTACCGAGGCTGTTCACACAGGTACCTCGAAAGCAGGAGCTTGGCGTAAACCACGGTGCTCAGCTGAGGCCAGCGAGCCATTCTTACTGGTTCGGGAGAGGTGGGAACACCCGAAATGCTCGGTCCCAGGCACTGGCTGAGGGAGGGCCGACCTTGCACACGGGCCTGTCTCAGGATGGAAGTCTCCGGCCTGGCTTTCCGCACCGTCTCTGCTCTGGCCTCGGGGTATTGTCTCACGTGTGAGGCACTCAGGCAGTGTTTCCTGCACAGAGGGAAGAGCTCCCAGTCTGCTGTGGTTCTGTCTTCTATGGACTGATGCATCAGTTGCACTGACTGGATCATCAGGGTGCCTGAAATGGGGCCTTGTGTTGCTGAGTCGTTCCAGTCGCAGGTCCAGGGCAGGTGAGGGAGGCAAGTGTGGTTTGAGCGTAAGAAAGCAGCTTTCTCAGAGTGAGACTGGCCAGGAAAGGGGTGTGGGACTTGCTGAGGACTTGCGTCTCTGGTCTGGGGGCAGCCCCTTGTCAGAGGTAAGAGGGATTCTCAGTTCTCTGGGAGCTGGGAGTTTTAATAGGCAGGTGCTGCGGTCCTTCCGGCTAAGCCGATATGAGTGTATCTTCCAGCTCTTCTCTGAAATGCTCCTTCAGAAGAGTTTATTCTGCTTGTCTTCTGAAGAGCACAGAAAATGCTGTTTGTTATTGCTGGAGGGTGAGGCGGGAACGGCAGCATATGCGAGGCAAGCCTGGTGTGCATTTCTTTATTTTTTTTCTGTAAAAAGGTAAGCAGAAAGGTAAAGTCCGTCTGCTACGGACTTCACTTTCTGTAAAACATTGCCAAAAAGGTCGTTGTATTCTTCAGACCTTCCTTCCTTCCCTCTGACCCATAAGTTTTACATATTCTATCGTTTCTTAAAGACACAAACTCAAATCTCAGTTTGAAAGGACATGCATGGTTACTTTTCACGGAGTATTGTTGATATTATGACTGTTACTATTTCTGTAAATCTACCGCATTCTTATTTACGTCCTTATTACTTCCTATTTGCCTGCCTAGTCATACATTTATTCAGCAGACGTTTTCTGTGCCAGGTGCGTTGCCGGCGCGGGTTTGGATGGCATGCTGGGGGTGGCGCCCCTGCCTGAAGTGGGCAGAACCCACGGTCAGATGAGGGGCGCTGGTGGAGCCCTGCTGGGTGGTCTGAGTGCCAAGTGCCTCTCCTGAGGCCGCAGAACATTCTTCTCCCCTCACACCTTCCAACTCAGCCTCTGGCTCTGGAATGTCCCTGGTGTGCCCTTCAAAGGCTTCCTGGCTACTGTGGGGCCATCCTCAGCCCACCACACTGTGCCCCTTCTGAAGGGTGGTCTTCTCTGCCCCCCGCCCCCTGCCTAGATCCAGATGCCAAGGCCACACCTGTCAGTCTTCTCAGGTCCTTTCACAATACAGATTTTTTTTTTAGACTCTCGGGTGTCATTCTTTTCTTATTATTTGGATTTTCAAGAGAACTCATCTCCCCTACCTGGGTTTTGAACAAATTGAGAAATAAAATAGTGGCAGATGGCCAAAGAATAACTTTTGTTTCTTCTAAATGAGAAGCTTGAAATCCTGTCTTAGTGTGAGAGCCAGATAACCTGGCTGACTGAATCCCAGGATCATTCAGGCTGACCCACCCTGCCAGAGCCAGCGCTGGGCCTGGGCAGGACCCCCTCACATGCATCAGAGCTGTACCAGGAAGCAGCCTTCCGGGGGTGGGGGGGAGCAGCCTTCCCTGGGGGAGCAGCCTTCCCAGGGTGGGAGCAGCATTCCTGGGGGAGCAACCTTCCTAGGGGAGCAGCCTTCCCAGGGGGAGCAGCCTTCCCAGGGGGAGCAGCATTCCTGGGGGAGCAGCCTCCCTAGGGGAGCAACCTTCCCAGGGGGAGCAGCTTTCCCCGGGGGAGCGGTTTTCTTGGGGGAGCAACCTCCCTGGGGGGAGCAGCCTTCCAAGGGGGAGCAGCCTTCCCAGGGGGAGCAGCTTTCCCCGGGGGAGCGGTTTTCTTGGGGGAACAGTCTTTCTGTGGGGAGCAGCATTCCTGGGGGAGTAACCTTCCTGGGGGAGCAGCCGATGCTGAGAGCTGGAAGGAGGGCTGAACCTACTGGCTGTTTAGTCTCCCAGGCTTAGCAGTTGAACTTGCCTTCTTGGGGTGAGTATTTCTGGGGATGGAGATAGTGCAGGAGAGGCACCAACTGAGTTCCCTCCACTTGGAAGCAGACCCCGGGTTTGAGAGTTGGCTGTTTGCATAACCATTAGGTCCCTTCTCGGCCGGGGGCATGGCCCGCCTTGGAGCCCACAGTCCATCGGGACAGGCCAGCCCCCAGTGGAACCCCCGCTCCTTTGAGGATTCTCCTGGGACGCCGGGGAGAGGACGTTAGAGCCTGGTCCTGATGGCTTTGAAACGTGTCAGAATTGAACATTAATTCGATAATCTGTAAGGCCTCCACCCTTAGTTTATTTCTCATCCTTAATTATGTCCTGCTTGACTCTTCCACCTGTCTCATCAGAAATTCCACCATGAGGTGAAATGCCAGTGTGTAAGCCTCCAGCTACACAGCCTGCCCTGCATTTGAGTATAAATCTCCTTGTGTTACCCAGTTTCAGAGAGAAATTGTCTTGAAGGCCAACCCTTGTAAGTTCAAGTCCAAAACCAGAATTTCCGTTGCCCACTAATGTCTAAGTCCGTGAAAGCTCACGGCTCGTGCTTACCTTGTGCTCAGCAGGTGTCTCACCAGGACACGCACAGGCCTTTCAGGGCCCAGAGGTCCTGTCCATTGAGCGCCAGTCTGCGAAAGCCCTCGCTTCACAAGCCTTCAACGCGTGGCAGAGCGCACAAGCTTGTCACCGTGTCTAGAGGGCACATCACGCCAGGCCCCTGTGGCAGCCGCCCCAGGAGCACCGTCCCCCTGCGCAGAGCAGGGCGCGTGTGGGACCTCAGGGTTGCTCTGAGTCGGGGCACCGCTCGGAGCTGTCCTCGGTTTCGCCCTCGCGGGGATGTGACAGTTGGATTCAGAGGCTGTCACTTGAAATCGACTTGGGAGAAACCTCAGCAAGAAGTTAGGGCTGAGTTTACTCATTTTCTCTTTCTGCGGGAAAAAGATCCTTGTTGCCTTGTAGGCATTTTAAGTTCTGTGTCATCGTGGCTGCCATTCCTGCTCTAGTTAGGAGGGGTGTGTGTGTGTGCGCACGCGTGTTAAACCCAGAGTGCCGACTGTGCTGGAATCAGAGCCCTCCACGTCTGACTGCTCAGCCTTCGACGCTGCTGCTGGTGTGAAGGTCCTCCTCTCCCCCATGCTGTGTCGTTGGAGCCCCCCTCGCAGGTCCTGGGGCGGGTGGCACCGAGAGTGCTGTTCCCACGTCCTGGGGCCTCCCCCGTGCCTCCCTGAGGACAAGCCATCCTCTCCCAACACCGGCCCAGCAGGATCCCCCCTGAACCGCCAGGGCCCGAGGCCGCACGCGCTCACTCTAGGTCAAGGACCCGCAGGTGCAGCACGTCGTGGCTTGAAACACACGTTTGTTACCTCCTCGTCCTGGAGGCCGGAAGGCTGCCACGCGCCTGGGGTGCTGGATCAACGTGTAGGTCAGGGCGTGGGCAGGGCTGCGTCCCTTCTGGGGCTTCAGGGAATAATTCGCTCCTTGGTCTCTTTCGAGCCTGTGTTGCTTGGGTGGTGGCGCCTTTGCCCGCCTTCCACGTCCGCGGTGGCGAGTCAAGCGTCCTCGCATCTCTGACGCTAACTCTCCTGTCTCCTCCTCCACCTTCAAGGGCCCCGGGTCACACTGGGCCCACTTGGGCCATCCAGGATGCTGTCCCTGGTTCAGTCCCTCGATTAGCAACCTTTGTTCCCCTTAACTGGCTCCAGGAATGTGCCCTGGACATCTCTGGGGGGTCATTACCCTGCCTTCCATATCATGCAGTGCAAGTCCGTCACTGCAGGAGTCCAGTTGAAACCCTCATTCTGCAAATGGTCCCTGAGCGCCGGCAGAGGCTCCTGAGGGCAGCTCTGTGGGGAGGCCCTGGGGTGGGACACAGTGGGCGCCACCTTCTCCTCCAGCTGATTTGTGTTCTCAGGTGATGGCAGTGGGGCACCCGGCCTGCTGTCCCTGTGCCCTCATGCACCTGCCACTCACAGTGCTTCCTGAAGCCTCAGAGCTGTCCTACCAGTCAGCACTGTCATTCTCACTGTATAGATAAGAAACTGCAGCCCAGACGGGTGGTGTTACTTGCCAAGGTCACACAGCATCTAAGTGATAGAGCTGGGCTCTCATTCCAGGTCTGCCTGACTGGAGGCCCCCCTCCCCCCGCCCAGTGTCCACACTGGTTCTCCTGTCTTAGTTTATGAACTTCTTCACTGAGTTCACTGAGTCTGAAGTCCCACGTTCACTCTGCGCTCACACAGTGACCATGTCCTTGACCCTGGGATGGCCGGCGTGACGCTGGTACTGCCAGGTTGCTGTTACGCATCGGCTCCCCTGCAGCACTGAGTGCTTTTTGCCCCTGTGCCGGCCAAAGCAACTTCCGGGACTCTGGCCCTCAGTGAGCCGTTTGTTCACTTTAAATGTAAACATCTGCATTTACATAGAGTGCCCCATTAAATATTCCTGAGATCCGTGTGTTCCCCTCTGACATCAGGGGGTGTCGGACTCACCTTCTGGTTCGTGCTGCACGCTGGTGGTGTAACGCAGCCTAATGCCTTGTGCGTTGATCACCTTGTGAATCTGTTGTGTTGTGAAACTGTTCCCCTTTGTTCCCGCCGCCTCTCTCCCCTTTGGAAAGCGGGTTTTACTTTCCACGCGTGTGATATTCGTTGTTATTTTTCCCGTAGGACAACTACACCTTTGCTCAACCTGGGATTCAAATGAAAGTGAAAATCTTGGAAGAACTCGTAAGCCGGATCGATGGTAAGCCAGCTTCCCGGGCTCCCCTTTCCCTGTGGGGCGGGGGAGAAGGTGGTGGAAGGCTCAGGACTCGCTGGCCAACTGCTGACAGGATGCCGTCCTCGTCCAGCCCGTGGCCCCTGGCTTGCGCCTTCCCCGCATCCTTCTGAGGCCACCCACCGCTGGAGCAGGTGCCGCTGTCATTCCTTTTACAAAGGCGATATAATCAGAATTCAGTGCCGTCGCTTTGCAGGAGTAATGAGTGCGTCCTGGAAGCAGGCAGCTCTTCCTCCTTATTAGGCCCGGTGATTGTCATAATCTGGGTGACAGCCGGGTTGTTTATGGCCGTCCTCTGGCACGCTGTTCCTGCCTCTGCACAGCATTTTGCTATCAGGGACGCTGGCGTAATTTCTCCATGGAATCCAATTAATTACTGAGTCTGAAAATAACGTCTTTAATATTATAGAAAAATTATAGTATGTGCTTGGCCATTTTAGATTATGCTTTCGTGTTTAAGTGGGGGCTTTGAAATACTTTCTACCCTCATCCTTAAAATAATTCCCCCTATGATGTGCTGACTGTCATATTGCAATAGCAGAGTTTAATTAAAGTTGAGAGATAATGCTGCCCATTCCAAGCATACTCTCCTGATAGTTTGTTAAATTAATGAACAGAGCATTAACAGAGGGATACCGAGCAGAACGGGCATGGATCTGTGACACCAGCTGGCTGGTCAGTGGTGATGCGCAGAGAAGACACAGGCTGTGTCATCAGGCGCCGGGTGTGAGCTTGGTGAATGGCTTCACTGAACCTGCAGAGAAATCATGCTTTGCTTAAAACGTAGACTCGCTGCCCGTGTTCCAGGGCTGCCTTCCAAGGACAGGCCTATCCCGGTGTCTCTTCCCCTTGCTGTACCTTCAGCAGTAGAAAGTATATCGGTAATCATCTTCCCAAGAAAGGCACTTGGTTTGGGAAATGATTGAATGACATTATAAAATGGAGTCATACAAATTATCAACTCCATTCTGTTCCTTGATTGAATATGATTTTCAGTTGCATCTAACGGTTATTGCCTAATTTCCATATTATGAAGCTCTACACAGTTCTTCCACATACTTTGATTCAGTGTATTTAGCTGCTTTGCAGCTACGTGTTCAAAGTACTGTTTTTGGCTTATGTAACTGCATTTATGTACCTTTATTCTTAACTTCACGGGGAGATCTTTGTTGGACGCTCTTGGGTTTTTTCCCTGCTAGCAGTTTCACACCTTTCCCCCAGCCTCATTTTGTTCTTTGAAATACAGTTGGCAGGAGCTGTGAATTACACTTCCTTAGCAGTTCTTCTTTTCCTCCTGTGTCTCTTAGAAGGCAGGTTTTGTGTTTTTGTGGAGCTTGGAAAGTTGCGGTTGGTGCTTATGTGTTCCAGGGCTACAGTCTGGGAAATAGTTGAGTTGATTTTCTCCAGAGCTGTGGTTTAGAAGAAGCACATCTCGGGTTTGCTGGGTGATGGTTTCAGAGAGCGGCAGCAGCAACCAGAGGAAGCCCAGCCGGATCTGGGCTTTTCAGGGAATCCCATTTTTATTTTACTGCAGCTTCTGAGGAGGGCATTTTCATTTGTTTAAATGATCAGTTCTTTACAACATAGGATGCTCTTTTTGGTAATCGGTTAGACTTTGTAATCTGTTTGTAACTATTCTTCCAGTGAAACCTGGAAGAACTTCTGTGGTGGCCTCAGAAGAATGCCCAGGCTTTTCAAGCAGGAAGTAGCAGAATTGACAGAGTTTGGGCTGTTACCCCTCAGCAGCCCCGGGGAGAAGTGTCCTGTAGGCCCCCTTCTCTCACTGTCCTCCTGGAGAAAGAATTTGTGGTCTTGGGACTGTGCAGGGACGGCAGGATACACTAGGAGGAAAATATTGCTTTTAAAAAAAAAAAAAAAAACTGCCCCATTTTTGCATTTCAGGGCAAGGACAGCATTGATTTCAGAACTTTTTGGCAATTTGGTGAAGGAACACAATTTCATGGACCTGTTATTAAGAAAGCTGAGGTTTTATGGGCTTGACCCAGATGGGAATAGTTTAGAAAAGAGCTAAATTGCTACACAAGGAAAAGTGAGAGGAATTTTGGAGTTCCAGTAGTAGTGTTGTAAGTCAGAAGAGAATGGAGAGGGAGAGGAGGGCAGAGGCCCAGGGGTACAGGAGGGTGGCAGCAAGGGGAGGGGGGCAGCGGGGGGTAGGGAAGATTAGGAGAGGGTCAAAGTCACTGTCTTATTTTCTAGCTGTGACAGCTGGCTAAAGGATTTCTGAAAAGTTCTCTAAAGTAGTTTTCTATTTTGAGTAGTACGGTACCCTGCTCTCTGTTACCCCCACATCTTTAGAAAAAGTCTGTTCCCTAGACAGGAAGGTGGCGTGACTGAAGACAGAGGGTCATGTCTGTAATGGAGGCCGAGCAGGAAGGTGATGGGCAGCAGCCTGAGAGACCGCCCGGTGGGTGGTAATTGTCTCGAGAGAGGTAAGCTGGCTAGTGAGAAGCCCCAGGGGAGTCTGTAATCTTTGGGGCAGAGCTTTCAGAACTTCCCACACAATGAGAGATGGAGCCTTGAGCCACTGAATTGGCAATGTCGAAAGTGAGAGTAGGAGGACCTTCCACTGCCAGTGGTGGTGGGCTAGGTAATTCCAACCAGATTTCTCACTGAAGAGACCTGAAAGATGGATAAGATTGTTTTTTAAAGCCAGCAAACAAACAAACAAATGGAGGGTGGTGAGGAAGAATGAAAGAGAGAAAAAAAGAAAACAAAGAAGGTAAAAAGAAAACAAATTTCGTAAAAGCATTGAACTGCTAATAAGGAGACAAGGACTTCCTGGCCAGATTCTGGAAGAATGCTGGAACCAGAGAGATGAGCCCAGCCCTGAAGGCCACTGTTGTTCTGAGGGTTCTTGCTAATCCAGAAGAAAGAATCCCAACGTGGTTTGTAGTTTTGACAGCTTCATGGAGGGAAAGGATCAAACCGTAGCCTACCTGAGGATAGGAGTGCAGAAAATGCCCAGGTACTTTCTGAGACCCAGAAGACCAACTGTCAGGGTGGAACTGAAGTGAAACTGCCCTTGTGCAGTTTTGCAGGCCAGGTTTACATCACCTGAGAGGACCAGGGTTGTTTGAACCTTGATTACGGCACTTCTGTACTAGAGCAGAGTGCTTGGGAGAAGCAAAAAAAAGTCTTTTCTGGAGGAAGTTACCAGAAAATTGTTCCTCAAATTGTTGCTGCTTTTTTTTTTTTCCCACCTAAAATGATCTACACATAGTCAAAAATACACACACATTCAAGACTTCTTAAGTGAGAACAAACAGAAACAACAGATAACGGAAACAGGCCCACAAGATGTTAAGTTTCTGTAATTCTTACGCATAGACCATGAAACTATTCTCCTTACTATGTATGAAGAAATATAAAAAAGAGAATCTTGAGAATGTTTGCCATGGTAGTGGGAAACTATGATTTTACATAAAAGATTTGAAAAATACAATAACCAAATTAAAAAGTCAGTGGGCAGATTTAACAAATTAGACATAGCTATAGAGAAAGGTAGTGAACTGGAAGATGGGTTGGAAGAAAATAGCCAAAACAAAACATGGAGAGATAAGAATATGCAAAATATAGAAAGTAAGAGATATAGAAGGTATGGTTAGAAAGCTGCATATGTACTTATTTGGAGTCATAGAAGGAGACGAGGGAGAGTGAGTAAGAATCTGAAGAGATAATGCTGCATTGTTTTCCAAAAGTACTGAAATAAACCAATTCACAGATTGAAGAGCCCATTGAATCTTCAGGAGATTAAAGAGAAAACTGTATGTAAACACATCATAGTAAAATTCAATTGAAGACTAATTCTTAAGGCAACGAGAGTAAGAGATTATTTTCTAAGAATGGCTGTCTGAGAACTGTCTTCTCAACAAAAGCACAAGAAGATATGTTCAATGTGCAGGAAGAATGATAACTGTCACCGTAGTGTCGACATCCAGCAGAAATACCCTTCAAGAATGAATTTGAAAGTCCAAGAGGCCACCTAAATCTGCATTGTTTCTCACTGCCTCTAGGAAGCTGTGTAATCAAGAAGGAAAGTAGATGAAGTGCACACACCTACCCTTGCAGCATAAGCAGGGGACCATGATTACTATGAACTTCAGAGCCCTTGGAGATCGGCAGGTCAGCACCCCATCCAGCCTTGGGAGAGTCAGGTGGTCATCGGGAAAAGGAGTGGGTATATGGGCAGCTTAGGAGTAGAGCCAGATGAAATCACCACAGGAAGACGAAATCCCACCGAGAATGGGAAAATACCGAGACTGGGTCTGAGGTCTGGGAGATCAAAGCACTGGCTCTTGGGAAATTGGAAAGGCTTTGGGAGGTCTGGATGAGCGTCTGCTACGACCTTAGCAGAACCCATTTCTAGCAGTTACCTGCCTCTACAAGGTGAATGCTTAGGTCACATTTCTGGGGCAAGGGCTTGCCTAGGGATTTCTTGTTTCTGTCAAACTGTGCTTTATTTTGGCCCTGGAGCAGAGCAAGCCACTTCTTGTGCAAATGTGTTACTGTCATAGGCCGGTCAGCCTCCAGCAGGCCACCTCGTAGCCCAGCTGAGGGACATTTGGTGTTTCTTTGGGGCACTCTGGCTGCGGGTGGGCAGATGGAAGGATTGAGTCTGGGAGACCATGGGCAGCAGCTGTTGATAATCGGGTGAGACAGAGCTTATCTGACAAAGGCCAGCGTGTGGCCTTGAGGAAGGGAGTGGCCTGGAGTCAGTATTCATGTAGCTCTCATTCGTCCAAAAAGCAGCCTCAGACCTTTTTTTAAAAAAAAACATTGATTTCTTAATCTCTTATCAAATGTAGTTTCTTCTTATGTCTTGGGGAGAAATAGCTTTAGCCCTCGGTGTTAGATGTGGTTCCCGGTCCTCTGTTCTCCTGGGGCCACCTTGCACGATGCTCAGACTTTTTCTGGGAAAGGCTGTGCACAGAGCTCTCGTTCAGAGAAACGCCAGGCAGCATCAGTGCTTCCGTGAGACCACCCACCATCTTGTGGTCGTTTGCGTCCAAGCCTCAGGGCCTCCAATAGACAAGGACTGGTTGGTTGGTCTTATTGGCTGCAGCCCGCAAACACTAGAGTCTTCCCCACGTCCTCAGGTTCTGCTCACACACGCTGGAGCAGTGGTGGGCGTGTGGGGGCTGCGGTGCTTGTTCCCTGTGCCTGCAGACCCTGGAGGGGCCCCGTAAGCAGAGGGGTGCGCATGCACCCTGGGCGAGCAGGTCTGCCTGCCACGCACAGCAGGATGCTGACATCCGTGGATGGGTTTTGCACTGGGCGCTGTGACCTGTTTCCCACATCCCTGTCCCGGGCAGGGGCCAGCCTCCTGCGGTGCCCCTGACTCCCTCTGTGTTGCTGCTGCCTCCCGCCTTTCCCTTCCCTCTCCCATCAGCACCAGTTCCCTCTCCTCTGTGGGCTGCCACCACTCCTTGCCTGAGTGCACACGCTGTGTCCTCTGCTGCTTCGGGGTGGGTTAGCTCTGAACCCTTTCGTGCAGTGTCCGAGCACACGGCCTGGCACCAGGAGTGCATCGAAGGCGCATGTGGGCCAAACTCTGAGTGATGAGGGTAAAAGTCCCTGTTGGGTGGAAGCCAGGTACCACTGTTGCCGGCCAGACAGACCTAACCCTAACCCTAACCCTAACCCTAACCCTAACCCTAAGCCCCGACAGACAGCCTGTAAACCTCAGCAGCTCAAGCAGCACACGTTTGCCTCTCACCCACAGGGCACGTCCTCTGTGGCTTTGCCCAGGGCTCTGGTCTGTGCTGTCCTCACCTGGGGACTCAGGCTGATGGAGCAGCCGCCTTCAGGAGTTTGCTGGCCCCGTTCCTGTGATGCAGGGAAAATCTTTGGGGATTGGTCACAGGCTCTTTGTGCTTCTGAAAGAAAGTGGTCCCCGGTGCTCGGCTGCATTTCATTGGCCAAACCGAGTCACGTGCTGCAACAAAAGTCAGGAGGAAAGGAAAGGGCCCTCCTGCCTGGGCCGGGCGAGCCTGGCCCCGAGACTGGGGACAGAGTAATGGGTGAGGCATAGAGAGAAGTTCAGAGGTAAGAGCGGGTGCTGTCAGCATTTCTGTTAACATCAGTCTGTTCCCTACTTATGAAACAATTTTTATACATAAGGTTAACGGTTCACACCAATCATTGAGTAGTTTACTGCTCCAATAGTAAGTATACATTAACACAGCATGGGCTGATAGAATTTCAACATACAAAGTACTGGAGGAGGTTTTCACTCCAGATTACACCTGGAATGTTTACACATGTTTGAAAGTGAAATTTCACATTTTTGCCGTGTATCTGAGTGACACACCTTGTACCTTTATTGTCCTTATGTCTGTTACATCTGATGTCAATTTTTGAGGTTGCATGATCCCTAGTTGCCCCCAAGTTCAGCCCTTGGGCTCTTCGAGAGGCTGCAGTTAGAGCCCCTGTGACTGAATCCGGGGGCTGGGCCCCCTGTGGGGCAGGCTCACCTTGGATTCTATGCTCATGCATCTTTTGTGAAATAAGGTAATGTAAATGGAATTGCTATCTTTTGACTGAAAACACCGTGAGAACCTACTTCAGTTTTTCTTTTAATAGATCTTTATTGGAGTATAATTGCTTCACAGTACTGTGTTAGTTGATGATACACACAAAGCGAATCAGCCGTATGCATACACATGTCCCCATATCCCCTCCCTCTTGAACCTCCCTCCCAGCCTCCCTATCCCACCCCTCTAGGTCATTGCAAAGCACCAAGCCGATCTCCTGTGCTATGCTGCTGCTTCCCACCAGCCAACTGTTTTACACTCGGTAGTGTATGTATGTCCATGCCACTCTCACTTTGCCCCAGCTTTGCCCTCCCAGCCCATGTCCTCAAGTCCATTTTCTATGTCTACCTCTTTATTCCTGCCCTGCAACTAGGTTCATAAGTACCATTTTTTTTTTTTTAGATTCCATATATATGTGTTAGCATACAGTATTTATTTTTCTCTTTCTGACTTAACTTCACTCTGTATGACAGACTCTAGGTCCGTCCACCTCACTACAAATACCTCAATTTCATTTCTTTTTGTGGCTGAGTAATATTCCATTGTATGTATGTGCCACATCTTCTTTATCCATTCATCTGTCGATAGAAACTTAGGTTGCTTCCATGTCCTGGCTATTGTAAATAGTACTGCAGTGAACATTGTGGTACATGACTCTTTTTGAATTATGGTTTTCTCAGGATATATGCCCAGTAGTGGGATTGCTGTGTCATATGGTAGTTCTATTTTTCATTTTTCAAGGAACCTCCATACTGTTTTCCATAGTGGCTGTATCAATTTACATTCCCACCAACAGTGCAGGAGGGTCCCCTTTTCACCACACCCTTTCCAGCATTTATTGTTTCTAGAGTTTTTGATAATGGCCATTCTGACTGGCGTGAGGTGATACCTCATTGTAGTTTTGATTTTCATTTCTCTAATAATTAGTGATGTTGAGCATCTTTTCATGTGCCTCTTGGCCATCTGTATGTCTTCCTTGGTGAAGTGTCTATTTAGGTCTTCCACCCATTTTTTAACTGGATTGTTTTTTTTTTTGATATTGAGCTCCATGAGCTGTTTGTATATTTTGGAGATTAACCCTTTGTTGTTTCATTTGCAAATATTTTCTCCCATTCTGAGGGTTGTCTTTTCATCTTGTTTATGGTTTCCTTTGCTGTGCAAAAGCTTTTAAGTTTAATTAAGTCCCATTTGTTTATTTTTGTTTTTATTTCCATTACTCTAGGAGGGTGGTCAAAAAAGATCTTGCTGTGGTTTATGTCAAAGGGCGTTTTTCCTATGTTTTCCTCTAAGAGTTTTATAGTGTTTAGTCTTATATTTAAGTCTTTAATCTGTTTAGAGTTTATTTTTGTGTATGGTGTTAGGTAATGTTCTAATTTCATTCTTTTACATGTAGCTGTCTAGATTTCCCAGCACTGCTTATCGAAGAGGCTGTCTTTTCTCCATTGTATGTTCTTGCTTCCTTTGTTGTAATTAGGTGCCCATATGTGCATGGGTTTATCTCTGGGCATTCTATCCTGTAACCATTAATCTATATTTCTATTTTTGTGCCAGTACCATACTGTCTTGATTACTGTAGCTTTGTGGTATAGTTTGAAGTCAGGGAGCCTGATTCCTCCAGCTCCGTTTTTCTTTCTCAAGATTGCTTTGGCTGTTTGGGGTCTTTTGTGTTTCCACACGAATTGTAAAATTTTTTGTTCTAATTCTGTGAAGAATGCCATTGGTAGTTTGATGGGGATTGCATTGAACCTGTAGATTGCTTTGGGTAGTATAGTCATTTTCACAATATTGATTCTTCCAATCCAAGAGTATGGTCTATTTCTCCATCTGTTTGTGTCATCTTTGATTTCTTTCATCAGTGTTTTATAGTTTTCTGAGTACAAGTCTTTCTCCTCCTTAGGCAGGTTTATTCCTAAGTATTTTATTCTTTTTTTTGCAGTGGTAAATGGAAGTGTTGCCTTAATTTCTCTTTCTTATTTCTCATTGTTGGTGTACAGGAATGCCAGAGGTTTCTGTGTATTAATTTTGTATCATGCAGCCTTACCAAATTCATTGATTAGTTCTAATAGTTTTCTGGTGGCATCTTTAAGATTTTCTATATATAGTTTCATATCATTGGCAAACAGTGACAGTTTTACTTCCTTTTTTCCAATTTGTATTCCTTTTATTTCTTTTTCTTCTCTGATTGCTGTGGCTAGGACTTCCAAAACTATGTTGAATAATAGTGACGAGAGTGGACATCCTTGTCTTGTTCCTGATCTTAGAGGAAATGCTTTCAGTTTTTCACCATTGAATATGATGCTTACTGTGGGTTTGTCATATATGGCCTTTCTTATGTTGAGGTAGGTTCCCTCTGTACCCATTTTCTGGAGAGTTTTATAATAAATGTATGTTGAATTTTGTCAAAAGCATTTTCTGCATCTATTGAGATGATCATATGGTTTTTATTCCTTAATTTGTTAATGTGGTGTATCACATTGATTGATTTGCGTATATTGAAGAATTCTTGCATCCGTGGGATAAATCCCACTTGATCATGGTGTATGATCCTTTTAATGTGCTGTTGGATTCTGTTTGCTAGTATTTTGTTGAGGTTTTTTGCATCTATGTTCATCAGTGATATTGGTCTATAATTTTCTTTTTTTGTGATACCTTTTTCTGGTTTTGGTATCAGGGTGATGGTGGCTTTGTAGAATGAATTTGGAAGTGTTCCTTCCTCTGCAATTTTTGGGAAGAGTTTGAGAAGGATCGGTGTTAGCTCTTCTCTAAGTGCTTGATAGAATTCGCCTGTGAAGCCATCTGGTCCTGGACTTTTGTTTGTTGGAAGATTTTTAATTAAGGTTTCAATTTCATTACTTGTGATGGATCTGTTTATATTTTCTAATTCTTTCTGGTTCAGTCTTGGAAAGTTGTACCTTTCCAAGAATTTGTCCATTTCTTTGTGGTTGTCCATTTTATTGGCATAGAGTTGTTTGTAGTAGTCTCTTATAATCCTTTGTATTTCTGCAGTGTCAGTTGTGATTTCTCCTTTTTCATTTGTAATTTTATTGATTTGCGTCCTCTCCCTTTTTTTCTTGATGAGCCTGGCTAAGGGTTTATCAATTTTGTTTATCTTCTCAAAGAACCAGCTTTTAGTTTTATTGATCTTTGCTATTGTTTTCTTTGTTTCTATTTCATTTATTTCTGCTCTGATCTTTATGATTTCTTTCCTTCTACTGACTTTGGGTTTTCTTCTTCTTTTTCTAGTTGTTTTAAGTGTAGGGTTAGATTGTTTAAGTGTAGGGTTAGATTGTTGAGATTTTTTTTTGTTTCTATTTCATTTATTTCTGCTCTGATCTTTATGATTTCTTTCCTTCTACTGACTTTGGGTTTTCTTCTTCTTTTTCTAGTTGTTTTAAGTGTAGGGTTAGATTGTTGAGATTTTTCTTGTTTCTTGAGGTGAGATTGTATTGCTATAAACTTCCCTCTTACAACTGCTTTTGCTGCGTCCCACATGTTTTGGATCATCGTGTTTTCATTGTCATTTGTTTCTGTGTACTTTTTTACTTCGTCTTTGATTTCTCCAGTGATCTCTTGGTTATTTAGTAGCGCACTGTTTAGCCTCCATGTATTCGTGTTTTCTACAGTTTTTTCTTGTAATTGATTTCCAATCTCATAGTGTTGTGGTCAGAAAAGATGCTTGATATGACTTTCAATTTTCTTAAATTTTCCGAGGCTTGATTTGTGACCCAAGATGTGATCTCCCCTGGAGAATGTTCCATGTGCACTTTAGAAGAAAGTGTATTCTGCCACTTTTGGGTGGGATATTCTGTAAATATCAATTAGCTCTATCTGGTCTATTGTGTCATTTAAAGCTTGTGTTTCCTTATTTATTTTCTGTTTGGATGATCTGTCCATTGGTGTAAGTGGGGTGTTAAAGTCCCCCACTATTATTGTGTTACTGTCTATTTCTCCTTTCATGGTTGCTGGTATTTGCCTTATGTATTGAGGTGCTCCTGTGTTGGGTGCATAAACATTTATAATTGTTATATCTTCTTCTTGGATTGATCCTTTGAGCATTATGTAGTGTCCCTCCTTATCTCTTATAACAGTCTTTATTTTAAAGTCTATTTTATCTGATACGAGTATTGCTACTCCAGCTCTCTTCTGATTTATATTTGCATGGAATATCCTTTTCCATCCCTTCACTTTCGGTCTGTATGTGTCCCTAGGTCTGAAGTGGGTCTCCTTTATACAGCATATATATGGGTCTTGTTTTTGTATCCATTCAGCCAGTCTGTGTCTTTCGGTTGGGGCATTTAATCTATATACATTCAAGGTTATTATCGATATGTATGTTCCTATTACCATTTTCTTAATTGTTTTGGGTTTGTTTTGTGGGTCTTTTTCTTCTCTTGTGTTTCCCGCTTAGAGAAGTTTCTTTAACATTTGTTGTAAAGCTGGTTTGGCGGTGCTGAATTCTCTAAGCTTTTGCTTGTCTAAAAAGCTTTTGACTTCTGCATCGAATCTGAATGAGATCCTTGCTGGGTAGAGTAATCTTGGTTGTAGGTTTTTCTCTCTCATCACTTTAAGTATATCCTGCCACTCCCTTCTGGCCTGCAGAGTTTCTGCTGAGAAATCAGCTGATAACCTTATGGGCATTCCTTTGAATGTTATTTTTTGTGTTTCTCTTGCTGCTTTTAATATTTTTTCTTTGAATTTAACTTTTGTTAGTTTGATTAATATGTGTATTGGTGTGTTTTTCCTAAGGTTTATCCTGTATGGGACTCTCTGTGCTTCCTGGACTTGGGTGACTATTTCCTTTCCCATGTTAGGGAAGTTTTCAACTATAATCTCTTCAAATATGTTCTCAGACCCTTTCTCTTTCTCTTCCTCTTCTGGGACCCCTATAATTCGAATGTTGGTGTGTTTAGCGTTGCCCCAGAGGTCTCTGAGACTGTCTTCAGTTCTCTTCATTCTTTTTTCTTTATTCTGCCCTTGGCAGGTATTTCCACCATCTTGTCTTCCAGCTCACCTATTCGTTCTTCTGCCTCCGTTATTCTGTTATTGATTCCTTCTAGTGTATTTTTCATGTCAGTTATTGTGTTGTTCATCTCTGTTTGTTTGTTCTTTAGTTCTTCTAGATCTTTGTTAAACATTTCTTGTATTTTCTCAATCCGTGCCTCCGTTCTATTTCTGAGATTCTGGATCATCTTTACTATCATTACTCTGAATTCTTTTTCAGGTAGATTGCCTAGTTCCTCTTCGTTTATTTGGTCTTGCAGGTTTTCACCTTGCTCCTTCATCTGTGACACATTTTTTTGCCATTTTATTTATTTATTTTTATATGCGTGGGATTGTGTTCCTGTCTTATTGGTTGTTTGGCCTGAGGCTTCCAACACTGGGCTTTGTAGGCTATTTGGTAGACCTGGGTCTTGGTGCTGAGATGAGGAACTCCATGAGACCTCACTCCGATGAATATTCCCTGGGGTCTGAGGTTCTCTGTTAGTCCAGTGGTTTGGACTCAGAGCTCCCACCACAGGAGCTTCGGCCCGACCCTGGGCTCGTGAACCAAGATCCTGCAAGCCGCCTGGGGTGTCAAAAAAGAAAAAAACAGAAAATAAAATTAGACTAGGAAACTAACAGATATGTTAGGAAGAATATCAAAGTAAAAATATAGATGAATCAATAACTGGAAGGTACATCAGTACCACGACAGTAAAAAAGAGGAGAAGGGAAAAGAAGAAGAAGGTGTGGGGGGTGGGGGGGGGGGAAGGCCTTGGCTGCGGGGAGTGGGGCCTAAGCAAGGGCGAGGTTTGGGCGGTGCACGGGGCCAGTGCTCAGGACCCACAGGGCTGGAAAAGGGACTCTGTGTGTGTGTGGGGGCTTAGGCTCAAGGAACAGAAGGGGTCCAGGCGTGCCCCCCACCCGTGGTCTCATGGGGCAGGGACCTCACCTGGGAGCCCAGCAGGCTTCCTGGGCTTGAGTGGGTGGGGCAATCACCCTCCACTACCCTCCCGCTCCTCCTGGAGGGCCCCTCCCCCCTGCCTCTCCTGATCTCCCCGGCCTCCCTCCTATGCCCCCAGGACCCACGTGGCCTGGATGGGGCTTTGGAGGGGGGTTACCGGTCTGGGAGCTCAGCAGGCTCCCCAGCCCGAGTGGGCCCGGCGACCGCCCTCTGCTCCTCCTGGATGGCTCCTCCCACCTGCCTCTCCTGATCTTCCTGGCCTCTGCTTCTCCTCCCCCCTCAGTCCCCCTATGTCCTACTGGTTCACTCGTGGGTTCCTCCCATCTCCTTGGGTGCCAGAGTCCCCCACCAGTGGCCGGCAGGTGCCCTAGTTGTGGGGAGATGCTAACTCCGTGTCTTCCCACACTGCCATCTTGACTCCGCCTCCCCTATTTCAGTTTTAAAAAGGAACATTTGAAGATACTCAGCCTCAGCAGACATGTAAATCTGGTTATGTCTATGCTTGGTTTTTTTCAGAACACTTAAAATCAGAGCTTAAAGAATTGCTTCACAGACCAGTGAGTTTTCCCGTGGGGAAGGAAACAGGCACAGAAAGGGACTTCGGTGGATAGTTCCTGGTGGGGCAGAACCAGCGGAGGGGAAGTGGGAGGAGACAGGCACGCCTACCCCCTAAACGCCCATGACTCCTTCGCAGGCCAAGGTCTGCTGGGCTCTGCCCTTAGCTGTGGAGGAACCATAAAGCTGAGGCCCCTGTGGGGCCACCAGGGGGAGGTGGAGAGACCTGGTCATTAGTCAGCCAGTCTGGACCGGGTGGCCAGTGAGCACAGCCCAGAGGGAGTTCTCTCCACACTCTAAACTGTCCTAGGGCTGCTTGGGGAGGCCAGAACCACCAACAGAAATGCGCCTTCTCAGGCTTATCCGAGCCCTGCTTTCCCTTTCCTGTAGGAAAAATGGGGACAAATCCTTCCTACCTAATCTTAGCAGTGTCAGATTTAGCAAATAAAAATATGGATCACTCAGTTAACTTTGAATTTCAGATCAATAATGAACCATTTTTTGTTCGTTGGATGCAGTATTGGGTGCATACTGAAATCCAGAGTTCACTGAGCCTCCTGGATTTTATCTGGCGACTCCACAAAGGGACAGTTCAAAGTTGCGTCAAGCTGGAATGTAAGCTTAGTCCTAAGCTTGAGGCTGCCCTCTTCTCCTAGAGGTTATTACAGGTGGCAATGAAAATACGCTCACACATGATGGGTCATTTGAAATGAAAGTATACACATGTGCACACACACATACACACCTTGACACGTATATGCACACACACGCACCAGTATACACACTCCCCCACACCAGTACACACATACATGCACGCACACTCACACCGACACACACGTACACACCAACACGCGCACGCACCAATGTGCACACGCCCCTCTGCACGCATACATGCCCACTTTCCATGTGGTTCATTTTCTGGGCGTGGCTGCAGCGCTTGAGGTTCGCTACTTTCCCGTTCTGCCGAGGGGCAGACTGACCTCGTTACACATTCCGGCCCCCCGACATGTGCACGGAGGGGCAGCCTGTCTCCCGGGAGGGCTTCTTGTTTATGCCAAAGGCTTGGATTGACCAGCTGAGCTCATGTGACTTTCCTCAGTGCAGACGTTGTGATGAGGCTGGTCACCAAGTGATTTTTTTAAGTGAAGCTACTCCTTTTCCTTTGGTTGGATGCGTTTCTGACTTATTAATCATTATTTTCTGAAAGGCTGGCTTAGGGCCCCTCAGCCGTCTGGTGAATATATTCACAGTCGCCCTGGGGATGGTTGGCTTTTTCTGCACTGACCGTGGGTGATGGCCTTCGGAGATGTGTTTTGTGTCACTCAAGTCCTCGCGCACAGCCGCGAGGCTGGGCTGCCCGTGCCTCCCGGGACACTCACCTGGTTGATTCCCGTCCATGAGTGCAGGCGGGCTTGTAGGAGGCCCCTGCCTTCCGCCTCCTAATGAGATCAGCACCTTCCTCCTCTCGGGTCCGCCGTCCACGCTGCTGCTGATGTAATGGAAGCCGGACCTCAGGACTCGCGGTGCAGTGGCCTCCGAGGCCCTTGGCAGTTTGATCCCACACCCCTTCATCCTCCAGCTGGCTTTAGGCCGTGCTGAAGCCTGGGGCTGTTTATTCTTCCTTAAGCATGACATGTGGCCTCAGCGGTGCTGGGATCCCTGTTCATGTTGCTTCCTTTGCCTGGAACGCTGCCGCCCACCGCCTGGGCCACGCCCCCCCCCAGGCAGTTAGGCCCTTTCTCATGTGCTGTGCGCGGCAGAACAGGGCAGTGCTCCAGGCTGGGGTGGGGTTTGATGGGTGGAGGGAGGGGAGGCAGGTGAGGTAAGTGACAGATGCAGCTTTGGCCTTCAGGGAGCCCACGGCGGAGGAGGAGACGGGCCACGGGAGCAGGACACGCTGATGCAGCCTGGGGAGGCTCAGGGGCCCCGTGCTCGCCCGCCCGGTGGGCCTGCTGCCGTGGAGGGTCTACAGGGCGCCTTCTTTAGGCCGTAGCCCGGGAGGTGCCGTTGACTGTCCCAGGAGGATGTCACTGTCACCCTGGCCTAGGGTGACACCAAGCCCCGGGGCCCTGTAGTTTTCCTCTGTGATGTCCTTCATGGTTTGGGGCCACCACCAAATACTCCACGGCCAGTCCGCTGTGACAGGGCTGCTGGGGGCCCAGAGCGTGTGTCCATCACTCCGCAGGGTGTCCGTGGTGCACTGGGTGGGGTGGGGGCAGGTGTGCGGTCTGCAGGCCTGTATGTAGACGGCAGCCTGCCCGCCCCCTGGCCCCGTGCTCCTGTGTTTCCCATCCTTCCTGTGAGGCCGTGGAAACCCTTCCCTTGGGGAGGGAGTCGTCCTGGGTGCTAAAGAGCAGTGACAAGCTGGGGGCATGTAAGTTGGTGGGAACCTGAGGGACAGGTTGACCTCCCACTAGGGGGTTAGAAGGAAATTAGATGCCAGAGTTCCGGTCCCCTGGTGACAGGGGCTGCTGACGCATGAGCAGACACGGGAGGCAGGTTACGGAGCCGAGGAAAGAAGGTGGCCCTGCTCTGGGCTCCTTGGAAACCATTCTTGAACGTTTCTGGCTTATCCTGAACCACCACTCAGCACAGGGCAAGACTCCGGAGGCCGGCGTGCGTTCATATTCTGGTTCTGTCGCCCCAGCGGTGGGTGTGAGTGGCTAGTGATGGCCCCGCGGTGGCCATGGTTTTCCCGGGAGTGTGAAGAGTCAGCGCAGGTAAGGTGCTTAGGACGGTGCCTATGAGCCCAGCCGACTTTGTACCTGTATTATCTCACCATCATTTTTATCAACTGCGTAGCAGGCGGGGAGCGGTGGGCGGGTTAGCACTCCTTTGGTGGGGTTAGTCTGGGGCCTCTGCTCCCTGGGCAGGCGCCTCTGTCCACACCCGGATGCCCGTTAGCGTGGCCGATACTGACCCAACCCAGGGGGGCCAGGGGGAGTGCCGGCTGTCGTTACTATTAAATTCACACTCTCACCCTTTGGGAAAAATGCCCAAATGCACTCCTGGAGAGTGGTTTTATCTCGGTGTGTTAAAGGCTTAATCTGCGTGTACATTTTCCCTTCCCTGAGTTTTTAAATTTAGGTTAAATGCGATTTTAATGAAATTTCTCTGAAAGCTGTCTCGACTGCATTGTAAGGTTAAAATTGACTTATTCTTTCAAGATAGAATCCAGTTACAGCTAGTAAACTAGATTCAGCTTTATTACCATCCAAGTGAAGATATTTTTATTACCGCTACAACGTAAGCCGTCGGAGAGCAGAGGGTAAATCAGCGGAGCGGCCCTGGCCCGTGGAATATTCAGTGCGTGACAGTGAGAAATAACAAGCTCCCCTCCCCCGCTTGCGTCTTCATTAGGCGCCGGAGTGACTGATGGGAGCCGGGAAGGATGGCGATGTTTCCTTGGAGGCGCGGGGCCCTGGTGACAGGCAGAGCACACGCGTGACGGCAGTGCTATCAGGCACGGGAAGTCACGTGGGCGCGGCGACTCCTCTGTGTGTCCCTCACCAGCCCGTCTCCCTGTCTCGGGCCAGGGCTTTTCCCCCACGGCCAGCGTCCTTATTCCGGTGGCTCCATGCTGTGCCTGCCTGAGACCTTTGGACAGCAGGTGGCCCGTGGGTTCTCACTCTCGCAGGGCGTGTCCGGTGGATTTAATGTGCCTTCAACTGAAAACCCACATGGCTATTGGGTTGCATTTTGGGGAAGAGGGATCTATTACTCAGGCCAAAAAAATCAAAGGAGGAGAGGAAGTTTCCTGTAATCTGAAAAATAACGTATTATGAATGAACCCCTGGGTTCTAGTTCAGCCTCCATCACTGACTCTGAACTTGGTTGCTGCCTGCTGCTAGTAATAATAATGATGGTAACGATGGCAGCCGGCATCCATTAGGTGCCTGCAGCGTACACGGCGCTGTTCTCAGCTCTTTCTCTGCATCGCTGTGCTGGCTTTTCACCGCGCCCCTGTGAAGTGGTGCGTGACCATCCCCATTTTGAGAGCCCTGCCCCTTCTCTGGCCTCAGTTTCCCCTCAGGCCGGATGATCTCCATGTGGCCTCCAGCTCTGCCCATCCTGCGTTGGTACTGAACATGGGAGAGCCCACTGAGCTGTCTCCCCACCGTGCGGGGGACCCGGTGGTATCCTGGGGCTCTGAGTCGTGCTCGTCCCCGCCTGCGCCCCAGACTTCCTTGGGGAGCAGCAGCCTGTGGCAGCACCGTGGCCGTGCCTTCCACCAGACCCCCCCATGCTCCGCCCCTCTGGGGACTCCTGGCAGCATCTCGCGCCTTCTGCTGCCGCACCCGCTGTGCCGCCCTGTGAGGAGGGAGGAGGCCAGAAAATCGCAGTTGTCTTCTTTGAATAGACAGCGGCGCTCCTTTCCCCTTGGCTTTGAGCCGGTGCCCGCATCTCCACCCCCCACGTCCCAGCACCCAGCACGGCGCCCCGCGTGTGCAGGGTGTGCTCCGTGCCCGTTGGTGGGCTAACAGTCAGGTGTTTGCTGTGCTTCCTGCACAGGGGGGCGCCCTCAGCGTCTGTGGCTTCGAGTTGCTTCCGTAGAGTTTGAAGATGAAGCTCCCTGTGTACAAAGTGCAGGGTTGGGTGGGTGTTAAAGCCGTTGCCGTGTTGGTTATTCTAGTCTCTAGATGTTTGCTGCACCACGTGGGTTTCCTTGGAGGCTTTTGTTTTGCCTGAGACTCTCAGGTCCCCCTCCTCCTGCCCTCCAGTCCGTAGGATGGGCGGTCGGATGCCTGGGAAAGCTCGTAATATGTGCCAGTGTAGCCCCGGCTGCGGCTACATCATTGGTAAAAGGAACAGAAAAATGCTGCATGTGCGGGACCGACGAGCGATTCCTGGCTGAGTTGCTGAGAGCCGACCCTCTCGTGGCCGTCTGAGAACTGTCTGGCCTCAAAGTGAGTCCCCACTCCCACCCTCCCCCGCCAACCCCACCGCTGGCCGAGCTGGGCCTTCCTCACCGGGACGCGAGGGCCTCTCGGACTTGCTGGCTTCTCCCGCTAACTGACCTGTGTGCTGCTCTAGAGACAGTGCTTTCTCTGTGCAAGAGCCTTGATCCCAAGTGAAGCGCCCGGAGGGGCCGGCGCGGAAGGCCACGTGGGGTTGCTCGTTCACCTTCGGCTGCTCGAGTGGGGGCCTTTTCACCTGGGGAGCGGTGATGACCGCCCAGTGGGTAAGAGAAGGCCAGCACGCGAGGCCTCCCGAGCAGCGAGTTCGCTGCTTTTCTCCTTAATGATGATATATCTTTGTGACCCTCCACCCGAGGCTGATGTTCCAGGTTTATTGCCAAACCGAGACGAGTTAATTAAATTGTAAATAGAGACTTCCAAATAAAGCGATTCTCCTTGACCTTAAGAAGAAGAAGTTGTCTTGGTTTTGAATGTAGGCCATCAAGTCTGGTTTTGAAATGATTCCCCGAAGCCATTTTTGTTCATGGTTACAAGTTGCTGGAGAGAGTGTGGGTGGCTTTATCTCCCTTGCTGTAAAGAACTAACGTCCCTCTGAAATGAGGCCGGGAGGCCGCCCCGGCAGCAGGGCTTTTCCACGCGGGGCTTGGTGGAAGGAGGACAGTTTACTGCACGGGGGTCAGACTCCTTTCCACAGTAATAAGCCCTTTCAAGGAGACAGAGGAGGCACGTGCTGTTCTGTGAAGGGGGACCTGAGATGGGCCCTCTGGGCCCCCCCGTACCTCAGGCAGTAGTCCCTGGTGGGCCCACCCTCAGGCTGCTTTCCCTGGCCCGTCCGAGCACCCAGCTCCGCCCTGCAGTCACAACCCCATCACTGCGCAAGGGACAGTGCAGTCCTCCGTGCTCTGCCGGGCCCGGGTCCCCCCGCACTGAGACCCCTGGTGTCACGTTTGCGGTGGTAGCCCTCCTGTGTCCTGGGGGGTGGGCAGGATGGGGAGGGCCGGGGTGCGGGCACAGGCTGTCCAGCTGCTTCTCGAAGCCCCCCACTCTGTCCCAGCATCCCCCTCCCCACCTCTCTCCAGGGCCCAGGCTTGTGGGCTCGCCTGTTGGCTCCGCGTGGCCTGGGCGCAGGCTGAAGCTGGCCGGGCCATCGGGGGAGCCCGCTTGTCCGTCTGTCTCTGTTTCTCACGCCTACCTCTCTGCCTTTCTCTGGCCCTCGAGTGTTTGCCCCCTTCTGTCGCTGTGCGGGGGGCCGGGAAGGAGGAGAGGTGCGCGCAGGTGTCAGAAGTCCCTCTAATGGCCTCTTAAGCCTCCCTGGTCCAGGCTGGGGTCCCGGACAGGAGGCGCCAGTGGTCTCCGCCAGGCGTTGCCTGGGAACAGCCCCTCACCCAGCAGCGCTGGGAGTGCTGGGGCGCTGGGCACTCAGCCCGTGATGCTCTGCCTGCAGCAGGCACTCGGTACGTCACCCGTCCCCACGGCTGGTGAGGTCGGGGCTGACGGGACCTGACCTGACACACGGGGACTGAGGCCGCCAGGAGCGTTCTGCTCAGGTCACACAGATGCAGTGTCCCTCCGTCCACTCTGATGAAGTGTCTGTTGACTCCGGAGCCCATGCTTGTCACCCCTCAGCCCGGGTTCCTGAGGGCCCCGAGTGTGCGCCTGCGTGTGCAAGCGTGTGTCCACGTGTGCGTGTGACCGCTCCAGGCTCTGGTTGGCGCCCTGCCGAGGGGACTCTTAGCACCCCTCCTTGGAACCCGTGACAGCGACGAGGAGACCCGCTCCCCCCGTCTTCCCCAGTGCGTGGCAGCCAAGGTCCCTGAGCTGGACGCTCGTGCAGCCGGCTCTCTGGCGCGTGGGGACCTGTTGGCACCGCGCGGTGAGAACGCGGACCCGCGGCTGTCCTCTGTAGCTGGCGCCTGGGGGGCACCGGAGGCCAGCAGGCGGTTAGGGGCTGGGGCAAGACGGGCACAGAGAGCTGTTGCCACAGAACTGCCCGTCGTGTGTACCGGGAAATGACACCGTGCGACGGGACGCAGGGCTGAGGGGTGCGGGTCCCCACGTGGCACCTGGGGAGCCTGAAGGGGGTCGCTTTGGGTATCCTCACGTTGTCAGCTGCGTGGGGAAGGTGTCTCTTCATTTGATCTGCGCCAGGCAGCCTGAGGGCAACGCATGCTCTTAGCTCCATGTTGAATGGGTGCGTTACAGGGGTGTGTGGACACTGTGGCCCACCTCCTTCTTACACCTGGATGCCTCTCTCCTGATTGCGAGGAGACCTGCAGTTCCCTCTTGGTGCCCTTATTCTCGCTGTCCTCACACCGTCCCCGGGTGTGGAAAGCGCTCCAGCGGGAACGGCATCCTGGCCTGCGACCACACGTGTGCAGGCGTTCTGGGTGAGCAAGGTTTCCCGCGGCACCACCCGTGTGGGCTGTTCTGCGTCGTTTGCTTGCTGACAACAGCAGCGGGAGAAGAGGGGCCGGGACAGGAAATCCAGCCATGCTGGGGGGTCTCAGCAGGTAGGATGGGGGCAGGGAGGGCTGGCTCCTTCCCGGGAGCAGCCCGGCCCCTGGAACATGCTGCGGGTCTCGGTTGTAGGCGAGCAGGGTCAGCCGCAGGCCGCTGTCTTCCTCCTGGTCGTCCCCTGGTGGAGAGCAGCCTCTGCTTATCCGCCACTCAGGCCCCTGCAGAGCCCCGCCTGGCCTCCGGAGCCTCCGCTGAGCCCTCCTCACTTCAGATGACCCCGGGCTGGCCGAGCAGCTGAGGGTTGAACTAGGGCCGCCAGGAGTCTCAAACACCCGTCTCCCTGGTTCGGTCCTTCCCTGCTTCACAAGAGCCCAGCCCTTCCTGGTAGCACGGGGCTTCACCGGCTCATTAAGACTGTGTGCACGTGCGTGCTGGTGCCCCGAAACCCTGGTCCACCCCCTCTGTCTTAGCACTGGGAGCCCTGGGGGGGCCTTCGGAGAGGCCCCCTGAGCACTTGCTGGCCTGTCAGCCAGCCTGGTCAGGGCAGCCCAGACCCTGGTGTGGGTGCTGGCCTCCTGGCGGGCAGATGCCCGGTGTTCATGCCCCAGGTCCCCCGCTCCGCACCGTGGTCACCTGGCTGGCCGGCTCACGCCTGAGGAGCCCCAGGTGGATGTTTGGGGAAGCTGCCTTCATGGCACCCACTGTTGAGTCTTTGGTTTACACAGGTGTCCCATGGGAGGACGAGCCCCACCGTTCACTCATCCCGAGGGCCAGGCCAGGAGCGGCTGCGTGCGTGCAGAGAGCACCCAGCCATGCAAACCTCAAGGCCACCGAAGTGTCACAGTCACTCTCTAGGAGTCGAGGTAGGGGCACTGAGGAAGGGGGGTCAGCTCCAGGGTGGAGAGAGGTCAGAAAAGGCTTCAAAAGGGCAGTGATGCTCGAGCTGAGTCTTGAATGTGGGGAGGCAGGGACCAGCCAGTACCAGGCATGGGGAGTCTCAAATCCAGGTCAGACTCTCACACATATTTTGTGGCGGATTCTCAGTCTTAAAGTGCATCTGGAGAGAGGGAAGACTTCTGGGAAAGCTGTACGTCTTCGATTTCATCGCAGACTTGGGTGGTGTCAGGGCTGGCCTCCTGCCCACGGCGAGCTCAGGTCTGTCCACAGTGCAGCTCGCTGAGATCTGCACGCCTCACCAGCCCCGCCCTGTGTCCCCTCTGGAGCCTTGCATGGGTGTGGGGGGTGGGCCGAGGTCCATCCACCGGATCTGGCGTCGCACCCACTTCCTGTCTTCTCTGGGCGTGGCCAGGGCTAGGGGCAGGGAGCCCTCATGTGGCTTGTGGAGCAGTCGGTGCCCCGCTCTGTGGAAACAGCCCCGTTTGGGGCGTTCGGCGAGATGCTCGTGAGCACGTCTGTGAAGGGAGCATGGTCTCATAGCTCGTCGCGTCAGTTCTGTGTAGCTCCAGGAGAACTCGTATTCTGGATGAGGTTCTGTCGGAAAAGTAGAACCTAGTGCCTCTCTAGGGATGGAAAGGTGGTGTGCGTGGTGCCAGATAAACGCTATTTCTTTACAACCTGCTGGGAGGCTTCATTCCATCCACTCTCCTGTTTATGCTGGGGTCCTGAGAGTGTGGTGGTGTCCCTGTCCCCAAGGCCAGGTGTGCCCGGTGTGACCTCCTCCCGGGCGTGTACTGCCCACTTTACAAACGGGCGGCAGCCTGTAGGGTCCGACCCGCCGTCACCACCACCCCTCTTCTTCCTATACAACAAGCTAGCGACCCCGCGGCCTGGCCTGTGTTCAACTAGCCTTGGAGGAGTGATCTGGGGAGAACGTGTCTGCAGTTGGGCCCCTGCCCTGATGTCTGTCTGGATCTCAACCCTCAGGGTCGTTTAATGCTGGAGGAAGTCCTCTGCTTGGACACCAAGTGCCAAGTGGGTGCCCCGCAGCACAGCTCTGCCACTCCCTGCCAGGGTGAGCGTCAGACCCCCGTGAAGGGCGCAGTTCTCCGGGAAGCGCCAGCTGCACGCCCGTGGTCCCCAGGCCGCCCGCACTTGTGACCCATCAGTGATAAAGGCAGCGGTTCCTGGGGCCCCAGGGCCTGCTCGCCGGAGCAGCTCACAGAGCTCAGGAGAGCCGGCGGGGGAGAGAGTGCAGGGTGAGGCGGGAGGGGCCCGGGGACTCGGCGCTTCCTCTCGGCCCTGGGGTCAGCGCCTGTCGCCCTCCACGGTTCACGTGTTCACCCGCTGAACCCACGTGTCCAGTGTTTTTACTGGGGCTTCCTCACGTGGGCATGATGGAGCTCAGTGCCCAGCTCCTGTCGTGTCCTGAGACCCTGGGACCAGGGTCTGTCACCTGTGGCCCCGTCAGAACACGCGTGTCCCCTGTGGCTAGAGGGGCAGTGCGTCTGCTGGTCTCAGGTCCTGGCAGAGCCCCTGCCCAGAGCCTGGCCGCCTTCCCGCTGTTTGTCTAGGTCCCCATGTCCTGAGTCCTCTCCCTCTGCCCCTTTGCTCACTGCGCTGTGATGGCTGAGAAGGGTCTGTGGGGAGCCTGACATGGGCCTGTGGCCCGAGGCCTTGGGAGCCGCGTCTGCTCTCGGGGGCTTCCTTGAGGCGGCCGAGAGCAGGCGCCCTGTTCAGCGGAGGCCTTGTTTGCCTGCTCAGAGCTTCCCTGGTCGATTTCCTTTTGGAAAGAGGCTTAGCTGCCCTTCCTCCCTCCTCTTGGTCTGGCACCTGTGTCACATGCCCACCGTATGGCAGCCGCTACCCCGGGACTTTCCCGAGAGGGTGCTGTGAGGGAGCTGGGGCTCTCCCCGTTCCAGGGAGGGCCTGGAGGTGCTGAGAGCCTGGAGAACCTTCTGGAAGCTGACCTGGGATCTGAGCCCAGCTCTCCTGATGCTGTAACCCGAGGTCTCTCTACTGTTCTCCAGTCTGACCCAGGCTCTGCTCTGCCTCAGGAAGAAGACAGGCCCGCTCACTGCGTGAGCGTGTTGTGTGCTTGGGGAGTGGAGTCACGGGTCCTGGGTCCTGAGCTGCTTCCTTCACTCCCCACGTCTGCCCGCCCGGTTCCCTCCCAGCTCGGGCCCTCTGTCCTCCTGGTGGCCTCTGGGGGTGGCCACGGCAGGTCTGTCTGCAGCAGGGAGCCCTGGACGCTTCTCCCCCGGGAGCTGCTGGGCCGGGCGTCCTGGGTGTCGTCCTCCGTCCGGCTCCTTCCTCCTGCCCCTTGGCACAGCCCTGCACCCTGGGTCCTCAGCCGGGGATCCTGGGCGTGCGGCTCGGCCCTGCCCCTGTTTGGGGCTGATGCTTTTTTCTAGCTGTTTGTTGTTACCGTCCATCAGACCTGGCAGACGAGGAGGGTGGGTGAGCCCAGAACAAGGCCTCCTCAGCTGCAGAGAGGCCTGCATTCCCTGCCACTGGCTCTTGTTTTAGTTCTTTATCTTTTTAACCGGTTGGAGGATTGAAATCTCCACCCCCCCAACCCCAAACCAAAGCCTTTCCGGGCCTCGCCCGGCAGAGGTGGGTTGGGGGTGGCCCGGGGCGGTTTTCCTTGTCAGGTATCTGCATGTGAGCAGTTAGGTTCACTCTTGGGGCGAGTAAACCTGAGCAGCGCCCGGCCCTGTGTGAACAGTGCCTATTCTTCGTGCCAAGCCAACGGGGTATGTGTTTTTTTTCCTTTTTAGCATAATCTTGGGACACAATCTGTTTGTGTAATTTATTTTGGTTTTTAATGAAGAAGACAAGGTGTTTCAGCAGAATTCCCAGCCTGCAGACGCGCTGTTTCAGGTGCTGGGAGAAGCGTCCAGCACGTGCTGGGCGATGGGCACTTCCTGTGCCTTTGTGGCGGTCTGCCTCAGAAGGCTTTGATGGAAAAACGTCGCCTCAGCCTGAAAGATGATAATTACATCTGCCTGGTCACTCATTCCATGTCCCCTCTAATTTCCAGTGAAATGGAAATTTCAAATCCAGAATCACTGCTAACCGAGTTACCTTTATCAGTGACAGAGCATCTGCTCACGCTTGCTTATAAGAATCTTTCTGGCACATACGTTTGCGCTCCAATGTATACAAATGGAAAGTCGTGGCTGGAGCTGAGGCGTCCATTTTTCAACGCGTTCAGGGCAGAGGCGGCCTCCCCAGAAGTTCACTGTGTGCGTTAGGAGGTGGGCGGGGGCCGTGGCCACATCACTCTTCATTGTGGCTTCTGGAGAAGCCAGGCCATCGGTGAGAAACGGCCACCTCCACGTGACCAAGGAGTGCCTCCCGCGGTCCTGGGATGGCTGCTCCTGTTGGCTGGGGGGGCCTGGTCGTGGGTCGGAGCCTGGCGGACGAGGCTCGCATCCCCACCAGGTGGGCCCGGGGCTGCCTGCTTCGCTGCTGTCGGGAGCTCGGGCCTGCGTCGGGCAGAAGAGAAGCCCAGGCCCTCAGGACACTCAGTCGGTAACTCTGGTGAAATAGCTCGGAGGCTCAAAGCTGCGTTTTCTATCTCTCCTGCACGTTGCTGAGCTCGTGGAGGGCAGGACGCCGGCCACGTCTCCTCTGTAGCTTCACTGTCACAGGCGGTGGGGTACATGGAGACGCCCGAGAGCTTCCCGGAAAGAGCTGATGAATGAGCAGCCTCTGCCCGTGTCCTCGTGGGGTTGGCGCTGTGGCCCTTGCTCTGCAGAGGCCCCGGCTGTGCCCAGGGTGCTGGTACCCGGAGATACCGGGCGGGTCTGTGGGCCCATCTGGCATCGTGGGGTCATTTCAGGACACGGAGAGGGACAGTCCTGAGTCTGCCGCTGCCACGTGCACCCCCGGATGGGCCACCTCGCCTGCTTCTCGCGTGGGCACAGGTTCCGTGGGCGAGAGCTGGCCAGTGGGCCGTTGGTCCTCGCGCTCCGGCTGGGATGGGCTCCTCTGGCCGAGCCTGAGACGGGGTGGCGTCTGCCAAAGCCCCGTGGGCGGGCCTCAGGTGGGACTGACGGAGGAGAAGAGGGGTTTATTTTTACTTGTTTGGTTAGGTTCCTTCAGTGACAGATGTTCCGGAAGTATGTGTTTAATTTTGCAAATCAGTTTGCTCGCCAGTTCACGTTAGAAAGGTGTCGTGTGCCTCCCGGGCACTTATTAGAGTTGCTTGTTTTCCCCGCTTGTAAACGGTGACCTTCTGCGTCAGCCGAGGAGGCCAGTGGCACTGCAGGCGCAGGGACGTGGCTGGGGGACTGCGGGCGGCTCATTCCACGCCACCGCCCTGCCCCCGCCTCCGAGCGCATCCGGCCGTCACTCCACTTGACCCGCGAATGTGCCGGGCACACGCCACACGCCGGGCCTGGCTCTGTGCCAATCCCTGGGTCCAGACAAGGTCCCGCCCCACGGGCACCGCGGTCCAGGGACACCCAGGGCTCCACAACCCATGAAAAGCCACCTGAATCCACGAGGGTGAACTCGGAGTCGCCCCGCCTTCCCGATTATCAACACCCGGCGAGCGCCTGGTGTGGGGTGGCGTCGGCGCCCCGTGCGGGCCTGGGCAGGAGGCGCCTGGCCCTGCCGGCCTGCCGCCCGCTGCTCTGTCCTCGACCCATGTGTCCCGGAGAGTTTCAGTGGCTCGTGAGTGGCAGGTGCTGGAGCCCCTGATCGTCCAGGCCTGTCCTGGGAGCGGCCCCTGCCGGGTCCCCCTCCTTCGGGCTCTCTGTATTCAGGAGGCGGTTTTCTCTTCAGAGCTGTCGCCATCCTTCCGCCCGCTCTGCCCCCGCTGCCGACTGCACTCGTGGAAGCTCACTCCCCTGTTTCTGTGTAAAAGATCTTTGTTCAGTAAATTGATTCATTTTCTGAACTGCCGGTTTTCAGGTGTTGATGGTATTTGCGTTTCCCGTTGGCCAGCGTGCTCGCGTCGGTGCCCCGGCCTCGGCTGCCACCCTTGGGGAACGGGCACGGGGGGCCACTCAGGGCCCCACGGAACTTTCCGGCTTTGTAGCTGCCGCTGTTTTCAGCTTAGAGGTAGATCTTAATTCTTTGAAAAGAGCAGGACGTCCCATCGCGTTGCTGGAAAGCTCCGCAGTATCTCGTCGTGGAGAAATGGGGGCGGATTACTGAGAAATGGGCGGTTTATTCACGTGTTCAGTTACCCGTTTTCTAACTTCATTCATTCCCTCATTCCCTCATTCATTCATTCACCCGTCGTCTGGCTCATGCTTACTGGGCACCTAGTGTGTCCCGGGGCTGCAGGTACGGAGGGGTCTCAGGCACCACACCTGCTGTGGAGCAGCTCACATCCTGGGGCAGGCACAGCCCTAAGCAGCGAAGCCCGGGCAGTGTGACACGGGGTCCAGGGAGGAGGCTGTGGAACCAGGAGGAAGGAGGCTGGCACGGGGGGAGGGACTGGAGCGGTGCCCGGGTGGGGCCTCGCCGGGCACACGGTGTCACCCGAGCAGGCGCAGTGCTGGGGGGCCGGGGACCGAGAAGGGCGGTTCTGGCCCAGCTGGCCCTTCTTTGTCTGCCAGCTGGTGTCTCTCAAACTGTGGGCCATGTACGGGGCCCTCACGACGTCTTGAGAGGAATTCCCTCGTGGTATTAGGCGGCCCCCTGAGCTTACAAGCTGGGGACACGGGGAGGACACTTCCCCTTGCAGACCCCAGGGCTCTCCTCGGTGACAAGCCGTGTGGCTCGTTTCTGCCGGGGCTGCCGCTGTGGAGGCTCTGTGCTGTGACTCTGCTCCCACTTCATCCTCCGCTGGAGCAGCAGGGGACCGTTTTGGGTCGTGAGGTGAAGTTAACAAGTAAGTGTATTTAACACAACATAAGCGGTTAGAAGCTGCAGAGCGGACCACAGAGCCAGCCCTGCCCTGCGTGGGGAGCTCCTCCCGGGACGCGGACCCTGCGTCAGAGGCTGGAGCCCCGTCTTCCTCTGTCTCTGGGGGCCCGGGTGCCGAGTCCTTGTGTAACTTGTCCCTGCGAGGGCTCCCAGCACAGGGGTGTGGCTGACATAAGAATCTTCCGGAGACACAGAAACTCAGATCCCGCCGGGAAGATTCTGATCCAGAAAGTCGAGATGCACCGAGAAATCTGTGTTTTAACAGCCGCTGAGATGAGGGTGGCGTCTGGTAACCCGAGGTCGCTGTCGGCCCACACTGCAGCCTTCTGAGCTGGCCTCGCGCTTCCCTGATCCCCTGGCTGTCGCTTGTTTGTTTGCCGCTTCTAGAACTTTCCTTGGGAGAACTGAAGGAGCTGTACACTGTTCTCAGGGTTGCCTCTCAGGGCAGGCGGGGAGCGGGGGGTAAGACCACAGGAGGAGCCAGTGACTCTGGGCATGTGCAGACACGGGGCCGTGGGCCACACTCGTGGGTCCTGGTGGCCGGAAGTCAGGGTGGGCACGTCCCAGTCCCCAGTCTGGGTAATTAGGCCATACTTGCCTGTTTTATAAGGCAGCACCCGTCCTCCCCTGGCCCTTCGAGTGGCTCTTCCCAGGGCAGAATGTTGGGAAAATGCAGCACAGTCACCATGACCCCCAGAGTCTCTGCTTCCGTGGAGGGGCACTTCCAGGGTCCCAGGACCTCGGAGCTCCAGTGAGCTCTGAAGCCTTTCCCGCGGGTTGTTGAGAGCCCAGCAGAGAGGCCTGGGCAGGGGACGCTGGGGGCTCGAGCCGTGGAGCGCCATGACGGGGAGAGACTCTGTGGCTGGTGGGAGATGGCGCCTCGGGCCTGGTTCTCCCCAGGGGCCCTGCTGTCTTCACAGAAGCCCCAAACCTAGGATCCAGGGATGGGCCCGAGAGCCCGTGGGGCCCAGGAGCCCATGGGACCCGGGCCGGCATGAGGGCGAAGCCATCCCCTCTCTCAGGACTGCAGCCCGTATCTGGTGGGCCAGACGGGTGAAGGTCAGCTGAGCCCCGCCGCGTGCCCCCGAGCGTCCGCTGGCCTCTCAAACCAGTGCCGCCGTCTGTAGGGCAGGACTGGGCCTGCCCGTGTTCCTGAGGTGGGGCTCGGGGCATCCCAGACGGGGCGCACAGTCCGCCCACAGGAGCTGTCGTGGTCCTAGTTACCGTTACTGCCGTCACCACCCATATCCTTGAGGAAGAGAGTCTGAGGTCTTGGGGTGGAAGTTCCTTTTCCGTCCGTGCTCCTTGGGGGCGGTGCCTCGGCTGGTTGGAGGGGTTCCGAGGTGAGCCCGGGGCCTCAGGGAAGGGGCAGACCCCCGGGGGCTCTCCTGACAGCCGCGGGGCCTGTGTTTGTCCCTGCAGGGCAAGTCCACCGGCACCTGGACCAGCACGAGGTGAGGTACCTGCAGTTCGCCTTCCGCTGGATGAACAACCTGCTGATGCGCGAGGTGCCCCTGCGCTGCACCATCCGCCTGTGGGACACCTACCAGGTGAGCGCCCCTCGCGCCCCTCCCTCCCGCGGTGCCCGCGGCGCCTCACCTCCCGCCGCCTGCTGCTCTGCGTCCGTTTGCTGTGCTCAATTTCGCCTTCGAAGCATCCTCTCCACTGAAATGCCGTCTTTTTAGAGTCCACTTCTGGCGTTCTTGTCATTTGACTAGACGTAAGACAGGGAAAAGAACTTGATGTAGTTTTACCTGTAGCTGGATTTCATCCCGCTGTGCAGTTTGCACTTTGGCCGGGGCCCCGGGGCAGGTGTAACTCCAGCGAGACTCTGAGCTGCATGTGCCGGACACACTCACGCTCAGGACTCACACCTTGGCTGTGTTTTGAGTCACTCGTGCTAAAGATTTTAAAAAGTCCCCGACAGATTCAGTGCGCTGTGAAGTTTCCTCCTCTCCACAGCGTTTTCTGGAACAAACCACCTTTGTTCCCTTGAGTGTCACGTTGCTTATTCTAACTCCTCTCCCGTTTCTTGGAGATGTTTGCCGAGGCTGAGGCCGTGCCGGGGGTTCCACGCTGGCCTTTCCTCATCCCTCGCGGTGAGCAGGCACCTTGTGTGTACTTGGAGTGGCGTCTCCTCAGAGGCTGGCTTTCATTCTTAACTCGGGGAGGCAAGGTTTTCCTGCACTGGGCGCCAGCCCTTTGTGGGCCTTGGACGGGGCAGCTGCCTTTGGAGGCTGGGAGAGGGAGCCCCAGGCCACGGGCTTCTTCGCGGGGCAGCAGGAGCCCCAGACGCAGGGTTGGGCTCCCGTGCATGGACGTCCACGAAGATGGCGGTGGGGTCCCGAGGCCCCGAGCAGGCTGGAAGGGCCTCGCCCCCCGGCCTCCTCGTCAATGGAGCCCTTGGTCTATATGGCACGATCGTCCCGTGGGATGGGGACCTTGAGCTGCTGCCCTGTTGGCCCCCGTGCCCGCCAGCCTTGAGTTCTGAGCACACTTCTCCCAGGTCATCGAGAACAGTAGCCCAGAGCTTTGTTCCTCAGGCCGGCCCGTGTGCCCGGCGCGGGGTCTGTGGCTGTTTCTGTGGCTCTGAAGCCCTGTGTTGTGACTTTGCTTTTCCTTTGTGCAGCTGTGTGTTCTAATGGTGTTGGCTACAGGAATTACGACCGGTCAGTAGCCGCGTCCGAATCCCCCACTTTGGTTTTGCTTTCGTAGGTACTTGACAGCTACAGAATTTCTAGCCACTCACATTTCCTGGGATGTAAAGCCGTTTTGGGGGGGCTGTTTGGTTAAAGTGGCCATTGGCCTGGTGCAATCGATCAGGTCTCAGTTACGTTGCAGGAAACAAAACTTCATATCCCATAAATTTTGAACGCTCTGCACTGGTGATGGGTTACACTGAGGTCCTGACCCCCCTCATTAAACACAGAGTCCCCTGTAATACTGTCCCCATTATGAATAAACTAGGTATTAAGTCAGTCGCATTTTGAGGAGCAGAAAATGGGTCTGCGCGTCTGTGGTCCTGCACCACTTCACTAAAACTCCTAATAGATATTAAAACTCTAAGCACAATCGTGGCATCTTTATGGAGTTAATTTTCTTGAAATTAAATTTTGTTGTGGATTGACTCATTTGTACCGTGGACTGGTCGTTGAACTGACGGTACCCTCGTCGTAAACCTTTTCGTATCTTAAAACTTGGGGGTATTTCTATTTTACAGGCCCAAGTGACCATGAAATTGTGTTGCATCTTTTGGCAATGAAAGTACATAGTAATCGCAGGACGGCAATCGGGTGATTACTCTCCCTTAAACCAGGGTGTTTATTAGCTGGGCCATTACAGGTTTCAGGAACTCTTTAATCCCTTACAAGCAAGGTAGCTTAAAATCCTCTTGGGGCACATGTCAACAAAAGGCTACCCATAATGTGCCCCAGGCCGCGGACTAGCCGATGGCACAGAAACGCATGAGGGGCCTTAGTTACAAGGAGGAAGAAAGGCAATTAAAAAGCGCAGATCATCCAGAAGCAGCCGAAGAGCAGGGAGGTGAGCCCTGCCCCCTGGGGGCGTGATGTGCCCCATGCGAGAAGTGCGCGGGGTGCGGGCGCCGTGCAGGCTGCTGTGGTCCAGCTCCCAGAGGGAGCCGGTGCAAAGGGTGCGTCCCACCCGCCATAGCTGGAGCCGACACCTCAAATGAGAGAGAAAACTCTGGGCCCCTGTGCTGTGCTGTGGGTCCACGGCCGCAGGGCTGAGGCCGTCGGGGCAGCCGGGATGCGCTCCGTCCTGCCCGTGTCCTCCCAGCCCTCGCTTCCCCTCTCGTGGGCTCCCCTCCACGCCCCTGCTCCGTGCGGAGGAGGCGTGGGCTCCCTCCCTAGCGAGCGAGGGCCCCGCGGGGCTGACGGGAGGGCACACGGGTGTTTCCAGGCCACACCTGCCGCCTCCTGCTGCTACCTGGACAGTGAAGTCGAGCCCGGCCCTCTGGGTCCGGCCCCGAGGGCCTGGGGGGCCAGTCCCAGGCTGCGGAGGGCTGGGGCAGCAGGCCGGAAAGCAGCTCGGCTGCGCGTTTCGGGGGCTTGGGCTCCAGGGCACCCTGCCTGCTGGCGGGCACCGAGCGGCGCTTCAGCTCTCGCCCCTCTGTGCTCAGAGCTGCTCTGCGCCTCGAGGCCTGCGTTCCAGCTTCAGCGGGCCTCCCTCGGGGTCTTTGGTTTCACGCACCTTCTCTGGAATTGCTTTCCTGTGGAAAAACCGCCACAGATGCGGCTTCTATTTTATCGTAACGTGGGTGGGCCCCGGACGGTGGCCGTGGCTCGTGGCTCGTGGGCCTCTGCGTCCCTGCGAAGCCCAGGGCTGCACCTCGGGCGTCTCCCGGCAGCGGCTGGAGTCCTGGGGAGTGCGTGCGTCCCTGCCAGCGCCCTGGGCGCAGAGGTGGGTCCTAGGGCTGCGCTCTCTCCCCGCGTCCCTGGCTGCACTTTATGTCTGGAGGCCTGGTGGGCACAGGCGACTGACTACAGGGACCGCAACCCCCGACTCCCGGGCCAGCTCCTCCCCCGGCAGTTCCTGGGACAAAAGCCTCCCTTCTGTCTGAGCTGCTTGACCTCCTCCCAGACCATGGGAGTAGGTGTGCCTGTGCGCTGTTGAGGAGGGTCCCTGGTCCCCCAGTTGCTCGCTCTCTGGGATATGCGCTGGGGCTGCTGTCCCACCACACGGGCAAGGACCGCGTGAGCTTCTCCCGGTGTCGGCGGTGCGGCAAACCCCCTTCCCCCACTGTGAGTGGGACTGTCCTCCCCCCCCGCCCCCACCAGGGGACCTGCCCGGGAGGAGACAGCCAGAGGGGTCGGCACCTGCTGATCTCCTGAAAGATGGGAGATCGAAGTGCGTTTCCTGGTTTGTATTTCTTTTCTCCTAAATGGCATTAGAATGTCGGCCAGCTCAAGGTTGCTTTAGCTGTTCGGGGTCTTTTGTGGCTCCATACAGATTTTAGGTTTGTTTTTCTGTATCTGTGAAAAATGCCGTTGGAGTTTTGGTAGGGAATGCCTTGCGTCGCTTTGGGTAATATGGACATTTTCACAGTACTGATTCTTTCAGTCCACAAATGAGGAGTGTCTTTCCATTTATTTATGTCTTCTCCAATTTCATTCATCAGTGTTTTTTTTAGTTTTCAGTGAACAGATTTTTCACTTTCTTGGTTAAATTTATTCCGAAGCATTTTGTTTTTGATGCAGTTGTGAATGGGGTGGTTTTCTTAATTTCTCTCTCCAACAGTTCATTGTTCGTGTATAGAAATGCAACCAAGTTCTGTATGTTGATGTTTTTTTTATCCTGCGACTTTACGGAACTTGTCTAAAGGCAATGAAATTATCTCACAGAGGTATCTGCACCCTCATGTTCATGGCAGCCGAGATATGGAACGACCCAAGTGTCCATCGATGGATGAAAAGATAAAGAAATTGTGTGTGTATACACATATGTGTGTCTATATATACGTGCGCACACACACACGCACACACACACACACAATGGAACGTTACTCGGCCTTTAAAAGGAAGGCCCTCGTGGGCGTGGCCGACGTGGCTTAGGGAAGGTCAGGGGAAGAGGCCGGGCAGCCGGAGGAGGGCATCCCCGGGCGGGAGAGGACGCACCAGAGTGCGAGCCAGGGAGAGAGGCCCCAGGGCAGCAGAAGGCTCTAGGATGACGGGACCACCCAGAGGGGAGCCTCTAGGCACATGTGGGTTTTCCACACTCGAAAAATATGACCAGTGTGACCGAGGAACTGCATTTCTAGTTTGCATTTTGGTTCACTGAGATTTATGTTGAACAGGCCCACCCCGGGTAGCTGCATGCAGCACTGCTCTGTCAGGGACGGGTGGGGTCAGCGGGTCAGGGCCGTGGGCGTCGGGCAGCAGCGGGCAGGTCAGGACCCGTGGGCGTCGGGGAGCAGCGGGCAGGTCAGGACCCGTGGGCGTCGGGGAGCAGCGGGCAGTCAGGACCCGTGGGCATCGGGCAGCAGCGGGCAGGTCAGGACCCGTGGGCGTTGGGGAGCAGCGGGCGGTCAGGACCCGTGGGCATCGGGCAGCAGCGGGTAGGTCAGGACCCGTGGGCGTCGGGGAGCAGTGGGCGGTCAGGACCCGTGGGCATCGGGCAGTAGCAGGCAGGTCAGGACCCGTGGGCATCGGGCAGCAGCGGGCAGGTCAGGACCCGTGGGCATCGGGCAGTAGCAGGCAGGTCAGGACCCGTGGGCGTCGGGCAGCAGCGGGCAGGTCAGGACCCGTGGGCGTTGGGGAGCAGTGGGCGGTCAGGACCCGTGGGCATCGGGCAGTAGCAGGCAGGTCAGGACCCGTGGGCATCGGGCAGCAGCGGGCAGGTCAGGACCCGTGGGCATCGGGCAGTAGCAGGCAGGTCAGGACCCGTGGGCATCGGGCAGCAGCGGGCAGGTCAGGACCCGTGGGCATCGGGCAGCAGCCGTCAGGTCAGGACCCGTGGGCATCGGGCAGCAGCCGTCAGGTGCAGGTCCGGCAGGGCAGTGACTCGAGCCAGCCCTGGGGAGAATGTGAGGAAATGGACTTGGCTGGAGCCCCTTGTCCTCTGAGAGGTGCGCCTGTGCAGGGAGGGGGCTGCGGTGGGAAACCCCGGGCATTTCCAAGCTGACGGGCTTGTCGGTAGAACCGAAGAGGTGGGTGCACCGGGCGGCGGACAGCTCTGCCCCTGTCCCTCCTTCCCCGGCGCCCCGAGGCTGATTCAGAAGGGTGTGCTCCGCTGGGACCTGTCTTGGAGTGAAAAAGAACGTCAGCAGCTTTCTGGAACGGAAATGTGAGAGCCAGGTTCTCAGAACGGTGCTATCTGTTCTCTACGTTCTAGTAACTTCCTTCCTTCCCATTCCGGCTCTCACTGAGGTCTTCCCATCACTGGCTGATACCCATCACTGGCCCCGGGCCAGGGGAGGGGGCATCACAGCCTCGTGTCCGCGCAGAGGTGATGATGTGTGTGACTTCAGGAATGGCAGTGGCCCCGCCCCATCCCGAGGACTGCGGCTTGGGTAGGTGAGGGCGTACGGAGGCTGACGTTTCCCACAACCTAGTGATTGTGTTAGAAGAAAAGGAAAAACTTCCTTTTGCCAGGTGAGTGTTGCAAGGTGGCTTCACTGGCTTAAAGCGTTTATTAAATTCCTTCTTAGTGGCGTCTAAAGGCCGCTGGAGTTCTAATTAAGAATGTATACGTACTGCTCGTGTCCCCGAGTGCGTCTGTAGGGGCCGGCTGTTGACACAGGAGAGGAAACGTGGACACACACACTTGGGGGCCTGGCTGGCGAGCTGCTCCCTTTCTCACCGCCCCTCCCTCCTGGTGCAGGGCCGTCTCACTCGAGCCTCAGAGCAGCCTGGGGTGGTGCTCCCGGCCCTTGGCCCTGGCTCTTGGCACACACGCCGTCAGAGGGAAGTGGCAGGAGGGCATTTTCTACCAATAAAGCTCCGAATCGCTCTTCTGTGGCCAAATGGAACGTAAGGATTTGTTTGGATGTTCCACGTAAGCCCCGTGGATACTGTGACCTCTGGGACTCTGGCAGAACGGACTCCATCCTAGCCCAGCGCTGTCCTCACGGCCTTGGGCAGGTCCGGTGTCCTGAAGCTCAGCTCCTAGGGTTGCTGTTGGGACTAAGGAGGAGTTTCTAATGCAAGGATCGGCAGACAGGTCCTGTAAAGGGCGAGGCAGGCAGCATTTGGGGCCCGGGGCCACGTGGGCTGCACAGCTGCGCTGCTGTTCGGGCTCAGGGGCAGACGCGGCCACGCCAGCCAGACTCGTGGGGAACTGGGTGCTTCCCGCGCGGAGCTTAGAAAGCACCATGCGCGCAGTGGGTGCTGGGTAAGAGCCCTTTTCTTCCCACACCGCTGTCCCCGGTATTTTGTAGACTGTAGAGCTGTACAAATTCTGGGTTCTATTGCCGGGCTGTCACTGTTATCAACCAGTTTTTACAGAAATTGGAACTGGGGTCTCGGAGCTCAAGTGACTTGGCCTCTGCGTCATTCCAGCGGCGTGTGGCCCAAGCAGGGTCCCACCACCTGGGCCCCCGCCATCCGCATGTCCCTGGCCCCGGCCGAGCACTCTGCCATGTGCGGGGACAGTGGGGCTGCGGTCTGAGGAGCTGGCACCCTACAGCTCCCCGTGTGTGAGGGCAGGGGGCCGAGCTGCAGCCTTCTGCTCTCATGCGGTGGCAGGGCTGTGTGTTGAGCTCCTCCAGGGTCCTGGGGGCCTAGCTGGGCCCTTTCTGGGATCCGGCCCCGTGTCTCACAGCTCCCGGCTGCACCAGTCAGGGGCAGGGGGCAGGGCAGGGCCTCGGGCCCGTTGAAGGCCAGCTGCCCGCTGCCCCCTCACGTGCCGGGGCCCCCGCTGCCTGTCGCAGAGACCTGCGTGCCCCGAGGCCCTGAGCTGGCTCTGGTCCTGAGATGCCCCGTCTGCTGTGGCAGGCGTGGCTGTTTGCGCCATTTTAGGTGAAGTCTCCCCATTGCTACAGCCTCCCTATCCTTGGAGGCGGCGAGCAAGCTGTCGCCAGAGGGGAGGCCGCCCCTGCACTTCAGCAGACTTCCCGGCCTCCCGGGAAGGAGCCCGGCGGTGTGGGACCCCTGTGGCCGGCCGGGCCCCGGAGTCACAGTCAGTGCTCGTGTGTTGGGTGCCTGCTGTGGGCCTGGCCCTGTCCTCGGCGCTGGGGACCCAGCCACGGAAGAGGTGGGTCCTGATCTCACAGAGCCCGCCTCCCGTCAGGGAGCCCAAGCAAACCCTGGGGAGAAGGTGGGCCTGGCTGTGTGTGGGGGGGGGCGCAGGGCTGTGCAGCCAGGGGCAGCGGGGGGGAGGGAGGTGGTCCGCAGGAGGTGGCCCTGCAGGGGCGCTGCTGTGTGACGGGAGTTTTGGGAGGGGCTCTCAGGGAAGAGCATTTCAGGCTAATGGCGTCCTGAGAGCCCGGCCGGGATGGGGTGGGGGCCGTGTGGAGAGGCCCGCAGGCTCCAGGCGAGAGGCGCGAGCAGAGCTGGATCTGCAATAATCAGGCACCGCGTGTGACTGTGCCCGTTGCCCGGGCATCTCCAGGCTGGGACATCTGGTGAAGGGTACAGTACGGGTGTTTCCAGACTTTATGTACACCCTGAAGTTTGAAGGTGGAGTCAGAGGGACGGGCTGAAGAGTGAGAGACGCGGCTAGGTCGGGGGATGATTCTGGAAGGGCCTGCAGTGGTGCCCGCTGCCAGGTGTCCGTGTCCTGCCCTCCTGCGGGCACCACCCCCTAGTGTGGGCTGCAGGTGGTGACTCACTTCCTACAAGGGGATCCAGCAAGCGTGTGGGGATGTCACCTCTGAGACTGTGACCCCGTCTCTCTGCTCCCACCCTGGCTTGCTCCGAGGGGAGCTGCTGCCACGTTGTCAGCTGCCCAGAGGGGAGGACCCGAGGCTGCCATCAGCCACGAGCCTGGGGACACGAGATGACCACGGCCCCAAGCTGGCCCTGGGCTGAGCCTGTGCGAGGCCCTGAGCCAGAAGACCCAGCCGAAGCAGGTCTGAGCCACGCAGACAGCAAGACGAGGGACGCCTGTCCTGCCCGCGGCTCGTGGGCTTTGTCGAGCAGCAGGAGATAATTCGTGCATTCGTGTCTCCGTGGCAGGAGATGGTTCAGGTGCGTCTACTGTGTTGGGCAAGATGGGGTGGGATAGACTGGGGAGGGCGTGGGAGGGAGGAGTCCTGTCGGGCTTCCTGTGCTGGAGACGCCTGCTGGCCCTCGAGGGGAGGGGTCCTGGCCAGCCGGCGGAGGCCTGGCACTCGCTCCGGAGACTTGCAGGCAGGTGGCAGGAGGTGGCAGCTGTCGGCGGAGAGGCGGGCTGTGGAGGCCTGCGGCAGATGAAGCCCTCAACTGGGGCCTTTGAGTTTTCAAACCTGTCCTTGATGTCCACACAGAGTGAGCACGGTGTTGGGGCCCACTAATGCTTTCAGATGAAAAAAAATTTTTTTGCAAAGGTTGGGAGGCGGGGGTGTGTGCCTTCCCAGAAATAACTTTGAATTTGGAGTTCAGCCTGTCAGTCCATGGAATTGTATTTCAGTTCTCATCGGAAATGCAAGTTAGTTCTACTAGTAACACTTTTCTAAGCCCAAAGGGGGCGTATCTTCTGATGTCCTACGGGCATCTGTCTTTCCTTCTATCCGCCCCTCTTTCCCTCCCTCCCTCCACCCAGCTGCCTGCCCACCAAGTACAATGTGAACCCGGGTGCACAAAAAACAGGGCGGGGTGGGGCTCCGGGACTCCACTGAGACATGCGAGGCAGCATCCCTGCCCCCTAGGGGTCCGCAGCCTGGGGCGGAGGTGTAGTTACAGCCCGGGCAGGAAGCGCTGTGATGGAAGTGATGAAGTAGGCGCCGGGGATTTGGGGGGCACCGCACTCTGCCCAGGGGGGCTGAGGAGGCTCCCCGAGGGGACCTTGAGGGTCAGAGGGTGCACGGGGAGTTCTTGCGGAGGCCGGGGCACAGAGCCGGCTCGGAGCGAAGCAGGGGCAGCGTGCACGGGAGGGAGAGCGTGTTCCAAGGCTGGAAGAGGCAGGCGCGCACGGCTTGCACCGCAGGGTCTGTGCTGGGTGTGGTTGTTCCCGGGGTGTTTGGGGGCCGGGACAGGACAGGGGCCGTGAGGGGCGGCAGGCCTACGGTCTCATCCGCGGAGGTGGGCCAGCTGTGTTCCCAAATGGTGACTTGACCTCTGCAAACCTTGGTTTCCTGTCCGTAAAGGAGAACAGAGCCTGCTCCCGTGGCCACGCCTCTAGCTCCACCTGTGCTGCTTACCTGGAGCTGTGGCCACACCGCCAGTCCCACCTGCAGCACTACCTGCTACTGTGGCTGCACCTCTAATCCCACCCGTGAAGAGTCCCCATTGCTGCTGTGAGGGCTGCCTCGGGGCTCTGGTGAAGGCGCCGGGCGCTCAGCTCTCTGTCATGGTTCTCGCCAGCCCCGCATCCTCCCGCTGGGCAGTGGCGGATGGAGCCCTGGGGCCCAGGGGAGGAGCTGGCGGGGCGGCCGGGCATCCTGCCGAGGTGTTCGTGTGGGCGCGGCGGAGGGGCCAGGCGTGCAGGAGGGCCCGGAGCTGCAGGCTCTGCCCCGTTGCTTGTCCAGCCTCGGCTTTGGGTCATTGCCACCTTAGCGACTGGTGCTGCGTTCAGACGATGTGCAGACTTTCCCGAGGCTCCATCCTCTGTTCCGTGGTCCTGCATTTGCAGGGGTCATTGGGACCTGCTCTTCGGCTCCTCCAGAAGGTGGCCCTGGGCCTTCACACTCTGCGGTGCCCTCAGGAGTGCGGGTTGCGGTGCCTGGTGGTGGAGAGCGCGCTCAGTGCAGAGCCCATGGGGTGCTGAGCAGCGTGCCAGCCGCGCGGCCCTCCTGAACCTTTAGGGCTCTGCAGCGCAATTCTCAGTGACTCAGGCGGCGGTGAGCCTGACGGATTGGGTTAATCTAATTAGACCGAGAAGCAGGTCGCCTTACAACATACTTTTTCATAAAGGTTTGAGATCGTGAGCATTTCACGTGGGCCCCCCTCCAGGAAGCAGGCGTAGATCACTGTCAGCCGGCGAAGGCTATAGAAAGGAGCATATTCAGTGAGACTGTGCTCCCTGCTGAGTTTGCGGGGAGGAGCTGGAAGAGGGCTGTACCCCCTGCTCCAGAGTGGCATTAAACCAGTGGCCTGGGGATTTAGGGGTAGTATTGAAGAAGTACGGAGAACGTCCTTAGTGATGCTAAGACTTTCTTTCTTCGTATCTCCATCAGGATGGGTTTATCAGAACTTATTCAGGGCTTGGGGACTGTGGAGATGTCTTCCCTCTGCAGGCCTGGCTCAGGCTGAGTGAGACCTGTGCCACTCAGTCCTTGCTAGGGGTCTGCGCGTCTTGTCACTTCCCTGTAGGTGCACCACCGACCTCCGGTCCTGGCAGGCTGTGGACTCTGGGACAGGCCCCCAGTCCCTTAGCGACCGGTTAGGTGCACCCAGGGGATGACCAGGAACAGCCGGTGAGGGACCGAACCACAGAGAACAGCTGAGGAGGGCGAGACCCCTGGGGACACACGTGCAGCCCACGTCTAAGGGCCGGGCCTGGCGTTGGCATCCGACCTGGTCTTCGGGCTCTGGGTGTGGAACTGGGGTGCATGGGCAGAAATGACAGGGGTTCGCATCCAGAACTTGTTCCTGCTGGCTCTGCGTCTCCCTGACACGGTGGCCCCGTCTCCCGGGTTCCAGCTCCCGCGGAGTCGCGGTGCCAGCCGACGCTGCCGCGGGCAATCCCCGCGTCCCCCCCGCCTCCCAAAGCGGGGCTGCTGGAGCCCTGGCTGGGTGTCCAGGGTCTCGTGTGCACGCGTTTCAGGTGAGGAGGCTGGAGGCCTCGCGCAGGGTTACACTGAGGGTAATAGCTCTGTCGCATTTGTGTTCAGCTTTAAAATGACGCGTTTATGAGTGTTTTATCTGCACTGTGACCTGAAGTAGCTTGTCTGACATCCTTTGGCCTCTAGACAGAAGGCTCAAGGGGGCTGTTGGAGGAGACCCAGAGGAGACAGGATGTGTCCCTATGTGGTGGCCCTGGGCGCACGGAGAGGGCAAGGAGGCGTCCAGCCTCCAGCCCAGCCCCACCGGCTGCAGAGCCTGGGCGTCCTGACAGGGCTGGGAAGGGAGTGACGATCCCTGAGGTGTGTCTCTGTGGCCACTGAGCTGGTCACCTGCACTGGGCGTGGCTGTCCAGTCCCTCAGCACCTTGGGCGGCGGGAGCGCAGAGGCGGGGCAGCCCCAGGCAGGGAGGGGAGGCCAGGCCAGCATGTTCACAGGGCGCCGGGTTGTGCCCTCAGGAGGCCGCTCTGGGAGCTGGCAGCTGTGTGGGACATGGAGCTGGTGGCGTTTAGAGGGTCTCCGCGTGTGCACGCCCTGGGCGGCTGGCTCTGGGAGACGCAGGGGAGAGCGCCCTCCCGCCTGCAGCCCTCAGGCTGGGCACGGGGCTGGGGTCCCTCAGCCGTGCTCAGGCTTCTTTTTGCCGCAGAATCTACTGACGCCCTTTGTTCACCTGCCCTCGGGAGGCCCTCTGTTCAAAAGCCTGGGCTTTGCCCCCGTCTGGTGACCGAAGGGGCTGTGCAGGCATCGTGCACTTGCCTCTTCCCCAGACCACTCGGGCTGGGCTTCCCCGTAGGTGTGGGTTGAGGGCAAAAGGAAGGACTCGTTCACCTGTGCCTTAAATGAAAGGCTAGATTGCTGTCAGCCCAAGGGGCGAGAGCAGGAATGAGAGACCAGCAGAGGAGGGGCCCAGCTGAGGCCGCCGCCCGGGGAGGAGCTGGCTCCCTGCGTGTGGGCGAGACAGGAAGCCCAGGGGAGGGCCTGCGACTCACATGGCGTGCGTGGACCTTCCGTGGTGACACTTCCGGGGGTCCGCCAGGCCCAGGCAGCGCTGCCCTGGGAAGGACAGAGTTCATCATTGTTGGGTGAGGAGGGGTGGCATCGGCTCTTTGCTGGCCCGCTTTTGCAGCCCAGATGTGGCCCGGCCCCTCTGTGCTCTCTGGGTGGGCCTGCTGGGAGGCGGGGCCCGATGTGTTCCCCAGCATGTGCACTTGCTCCGCCTCGACCCCTGCCCCTGGTTACACAGGCCTCCTTACCAGGCGGAGGGCAGAGGGCAAAGGGCAGGGTAGACGTGGGATCTCAGGTGCTTTTGATGGCAGCTGGCAGGCCTGAGTGGGGGTGGGACAGGCAGAGTCACAGTAGGCACTGGGACACCTACCCCCGCCGGGCCTTGCTCGTGTGCCGACCCCGTGCCCTTGCAGGACCCCCAGGTGCACGGGGACACTGAATGAGAGTCGCCGTCCTTGCCTGGCTCCTCCCCCTGTGAATGCCCTGCGTGGGGCGGGGAGGGGTCGTCTGGTTCGCTGACCCTGGCGCCCCGGCAGGGCACCCGCTGCTCTTTACTCAGGAGCAGCGTTGGGGGTGAGGACGCCTCGTGGGTGTGCCGGGGGACACGTGCTGAGAGCTCCTGGCAGACGTCCTGGCCGTCCACGCAGGGGCGCTTCTCCTGACCGCTGTGCCCTGGGTTTACAGACTCTTCTTTACGGGTCTAGCATTGCCCGGTAATTGCCCTGATTTTTACGTCCTCTGGAGGAAACTCAAAAAGTAAAAGTTAGCCTGCGAGTTGCTTTCTGGAGCTTGGCCTGGTGCATCCCGAGTGTGGGGAGTATTCTCGAGGTTTCCAGGCCAGTTTTCCGTGACCTTTTGTTAACGACCACGAGGAGACGGCCGTGGTGCCCTGGGGTGGCCACTCAGTGCGGCTGGTGGGCTTTGGCTTCTTCCTGGGCCCTGGGAGACCAGGCTTTGTGACATGAGCACGGTGTCCTGGGCCAGCCATTGGCTTCCTCTCGCTGTGTGAGCGTCGAGCTTTCCAAATGCCAACCTAGCTCCTCCGCAGACCTCTTTGTACTTAACCGTGAGTGCAGAGAAGCCTGCCGAGCAAGGTACAAGCCTGCCCTGGGGTCACTGAACATCAAGGCCCCCTTGGCCGGCGCCAGTTGCACTGCTGTAGATAAACCTTAGACCACGATTAAATTCCCAGTGGGCCTCCTTCACTGCTCATTTTCTAAAATTTTATATTCTTTTATTTCACCCTGAGAGTATGTTGCAGAAACTTTTTAGAGAAAAGAAAACCCGCCCCCTGACGTAGCTAGCCACTGTGGAAGCATGCTAACGTTTCTTCTGCATCCTTTCTTGGCAGTTCTTAGACGTAGTAATCACGCATTATATACGGTTCTGCTTTCTGCGTTTGTTATACTGCTCCATCATGCCGCTTTTTGTTTTTCTTTCCCCCGTATTAGTTCCTAGTCCTACAGCCATCGCTTTAAAGGGTTGCATGATATCCTGATAATATCCTGCCCTGTGGATATGTTATCGTCTGCCTAAAGGTGGTGGGTCAGTCTCGCAGTGTAATTATGACTGTGATGTGACCTCTTTGTGTTTAGAGCTTTTTCTGTGTTAATAGTCCCTTAGGACAGATTCGCAGGAGCGGCCTTACGGGGTGAATGGGCGTGACGGTGTCCAAGGCGCTCGATGCGAATCGCTCTGCAGGGGCCTCGCGTGGATGTCGTGACCAGCGATACGTGAGAGTGACGATTTCTTCACCCTTGTCATCATCAGGCTTTTTAACTAATGTTATTTTTCTTAACTTGACTAAGCAACAGATGGTAATCCCTCGATTCTGGTTTTATTTCTGTGGTTACTGTTAAACTTCTAAAGTTTCGGATATGTTGATCTTTAGTAGCTGCCGTGCTGTGTTTTAAGATAACCTTTTTCTTGGTCTGTGGTTTCTCGGCGGGACATTTTTAAGCTGTAGGGAATCAGTTGAGTGTACCCATCGCTGCCACCGGCGTTTGTCTGGGCCGGGGACCCACAGGACAGGCTGTCGGGAGAGTCAGAGCAGAGGGCATGTGAGCCCACCGCGGACGTGCAGCCGTTCCCCAAGGGGCGGCTGTTTACTCCATTTTTTGGAAGAGAAAACCGAGGTTCAGAGAGGCCGTGATTCGTTCTCTGCGGATCTCTCCCGCTGTCTGTGGCCACTCCGGCTGCCCTCCCTGTGTGCCCAGCTCCTGTTGCCTTGTTTATACCCCGCAGATCTGCTCCCAGGTGCGGCCTCATGGACTCTTTGCTGGTATGGCCGAGACCTCGCGGGGCAGAGGCACTGGCCCCACTCGTTGCGATTCCGGCTGCGCTGCTTCCCCCCTTCGCAGGCCCTCAGAATCCAGGCGTTCCTGTCGCCCTCGTCCGTGGGATAACGACAAAGGCGCCTTGCCTCCTATTGAAGTCCAGTAGCGGGGCAGGCAACAGGCGCCTCCCGATTGCTGACGCCGCACCGTGATGCCCGCGCTGCGGTGCCGTGGGGAGACGGGCAGGGGTGCTGGCTTCCTGGTCCTTTAAGTCACGCTTCTGCCTGTCATGACCATGTGAACAGGGGGGCAGGCGGTGTGTGTGGCACAGGCCTGGTGAGTGTGCGCGGGGCTGGGAGCCCTCGGGGCCGGCACCACCTCTCTTTGGGGACCAGGCTTCTCGGCCGAGCATGTCCTCAGAGCCTCCCTTCTCTGGACACTGGCCGCCTGTCCCCTTGTCCCCATGCCCCCGGTGGCTGTCCCTGCGCCCCTGTCCTTTCTGCTCCCAGGGCCACATGTCAGAATTGCAGATTTCCTAAAAGGTTTTTTTTTTACCCCTTGCTGCCCAGCACGTCAGAATCAGAGGCCTCCTCTTCCATCGTGAAGTAGTTCGAGTGACACGCAGGTGCTGTTTCTACCTGAGCCCTGGCAGCACCCCACGTGGTGTCCGGTCCGCAGGTGCCTGCCCTGCGGAGCCAGCATGCGTTTCTGGCTTTTATACTTTACAGTAACAGGAGGCATCTTATTATTATTTTGAAGAGGACCGTCTACGACTCGCCAAAGTGTGGGTCCTGCATCGAGTGTGGCTCTTCTGTGTCCTGTGACCGCTCAGCTGCCGGGAAGTGTCTGCTCCTGGCGCAGAGGCCTGGGGTGGGGGCACCGTGAGCCGCCCGGCCTCCAGGGACACCCTCATCCCTAGGTGGGCCTCTGGGGCTTGGGGCGCTGGAAGCAGACGCTCATCTGGGCGGGACTGGGGCAGTTCGTGCCCGATGGTTGGACGCGTCCTCTGCGCTCACCTGCTCCGTTATGATTTCAGACCCGGTCGCCAGCAGCCAGTCCCCGGGTCCCGAGCAAGTGCCGGAGGGCTCTCACGGCTGGGCTGCCGCTGCTAAGGGCTCCTGCCTCTGTTTTCGGGAAAAGCTGCTGATGCTTCTGCAGGCGAATAACCGCCAAACTACATGGCAAGGAGGCGCTGTCAGAAAGGGGTGAACGATTTCGCTATAAACCCGCTCGGCAGCCTGTGCTTTCTGGACGCTTTTCCGTTGTGGAGTGTGAATGGCGCCTCCGCCTTCCACTGGCCCAGCGCCTCTCAGATCTCAGCTTGGTGGCGACAAAGGCAGGCTGTCGTCGACATATCACTGTCGGGGGTCCTGTCTGCCCACTTGAAATATACCTGTAGCCCCCCCCAAATGGCATTCACGGACATTTAAGGTAGCTGTCGGGATCCCTGGAAGGTGAGCTTCTGGAAGGCACGAGCCTGGTCTTCATCCCTGACCCCCTTGGCCACAGTCCTCTGTCCCCTCCGGAGGACCTCAGGGATGACGTGCTCTAGGACTCAGGAGGGCCCAACGTGTTCCCACAACTGCTCCCCCCGCCCCGCCCCGGCTCTTTTCTTTGCCTGGCGGTGGCCCCGCTTTCCGTGGTCCCGAGTCCCCGGGGCTGTGTCCTGTCTGCCCTGGCTGAGCGCCCTCTGCCCTCACAGAGGCTCTGCACTGAGACACCAGGATGGCTCAGCCCCTGCGGACAGTCCATCCACAGCGTTGACCTGTCCTCTCCTAGAATTTTATACAAATGGAACCCTCACGGGATGTGCTGTTTGTCTGGCCTCTTTCACGCTTTATAATTATCTTGGAATTTAGTCACGATTTTGCATTATAAGTTTGTGCCTTTTAATTGCTGAGTCCTCCTTTGTTGTAAAGGAGTGTTTCCTTAAAATCGCTACTCCCTCCGCATCTTGAGGTTACGAGGTGTGACAGGGTATGTCCTCAACCCTCTTTTCTTGGCCGTCAGACAGAACTTACGATGTTCTCTGTGACAGCGATTCTCAGATCCTGGTCCCTGGGGCGCAGCATGGCATCGCCTCGCTAGAAACGCACGTTCTCAGGCCCCACCTGACCCGCTGCATCAGAATCTCCGGGGTGACCCAGCCACCTGTGTCCCGACAAGGCTGAGGAGACTGGCGCCTGCGCAGGCTGGAGGCTGCTGCTCTGGGACTGCGGGGAGGTCAGGACTCGGTCCTGGTGGTCGCGAGGTTCAATCAGAGACGGCTGGTGGCTCCTGGAACAAAAGCGCCTCATGTCCCGACTGGGTTGCGGGTGTCCTTCCCGCTCCCTTCTGCTCCGTTCCCACATGGGGGCGCTGTGGATTCCTGACACAGTGTCTGGTGGCTTCTGTTGCTATCAAGATACAAAATGGAGAAGTAGGTGGATGTTATGATATTAACGCAGAGAAGAGCAGGAAAGTTCCACTGTCCCTCACTGTCCTTGTGGGCGAGGAGAGGCACCTAGAGGCGTCCCGAGTCCTGAACGGGGCCCTTCATCTGCCCTCGGGCCTCTCCAGCCCGGTGGCCCGTGCAGCGCACGGCATGGCCAGTCACCCCAGCCACGCACCTGGCCTCGTCTGAGACCCGTCGCTCTCAGCCTTGGGTGCACGTTGGAATCGCTGGGGCAGTTTTAATTCCAGTGCCTCATCAGACCAGCGTCTTTGGAGGGGGGCGTCCAAGCAACAACGGCTCCTGACCCCCCACCCCGATGAGTTCAAAGTTCAGCCGAGGTCGACCCTGTCCTGGACTCTCCCCTTCCCTTCCTCCCCACCTGTTGCTCCTGCAGCTGAGATAACACGTGACTTCTCCTCCCATTTGCACCACCAGGCAGCACCCTCTGTTCCCAGGATGGTCACAGAGCCTCCTGCAAGCCGGCGCTTGTGTTCACTCTGCTGTCTGTCACCTGCCCTCTGGCCCGGGCGCAGGACCAGACCACTGCGTGTGGTGGCCCTGGGGGCCGTGCGGTGGCGATGGGTTAGCCGGTCCCCTTCCTCTGCTTGGAGTGGCTGCTCTGGGCCACCAAACCCCCTCACCTGGACAGCTCAGCTCAGGCAGCCCTCAGGCTCCCTCTGGATTAGGTGCTATGCTGGTTACCTGCTTCTGGGAAGCAAATTGCCCCAAGCTTCATGGATCAAGATAGCAGTTGTTTGTTTTGCTCGTGGACAAACAGGCCGTTTACGCTGGGTTCAGCAGAGATGGCCCTGCTGGGTGGCCTGACAGCGCCCTCGGAAGAGGCTGCCCGCCTGGCTGGCAGGTTGGTGCTGTCCCAGCAGGAAGCTCCGCGGGGCCTGGGGGCTGCTTGGGTTCCCTCTGGGCATGGCAGCCAGGTTCTGAGAACCAGGTGGCCTCCGAGGCCGGGGAGTGGCCAGCACTGCACGGCCCCTTCCACGAAGGCCCACCCAGATCAGGGGAGGGAAGAGTCTCCACATCCCAGTGGAGCCGGGGCGGGTTCTGGGGGAGCTAGTGGGAGGGGGGAGTTTCCCAGGGTGGGGGCAGCAGTCGCCCCTGTCCGTGCCAGCTCCGCGAGGGCAGGTGTGTGAGGTCGCGGGCGAGTCCTGGGGCCTGCATGTGGTGGCACGCGGGAACATGAGGTGGCCCCTTGGAACTGCACACGCGCTGCACACCCAGGGGCGCCGTCCGCGTGGTGGTGTCGAGCGTTTGTTGCTCTGCAGCGGTTCTCTGGCAGGTGACGGTGACACGTGCTGCTCCAGCAGGATCATTGCCCCTCCTGTCCTGTCAGTGGGAGTAAAGAGTCGGGTTCGCACAACGGCCCCCGTAGGCCGAGCGCAGCCCTGCGTCCGTCCACAGGCCAGCACTTTCCATTGGCACACAGAGAGAAAGTGGCCGAGCTCCTTGGAAAACAAGATCCCACTGGATCCGCGTGTAAAGCAGATGTACCCAGAGCCCCACGTCTCTGCCACCTGCCTCCACCCCCATCCCTCAGCACCCTCCAAGGCCTGCGGCCTGAGACCTGAGGCCCAGGCCAACCCCACCCACCCCTGTATCGGAAGCTGCCTCCCCTTTGGGCCTGGTCGTCTTTCCGAGGTGGAGTCAAGCAAACCTGTGTTTATTCCTTTTGATTTATGAACTTGCCCTGGTGCCTGGGACCGGTCTGATCCAGGCCCATACACCTGTTTGGCCGAGGAGCGCCAGAAGCGTGTCCAGCACCTGCCCCAAGGAGCCAGGGATACCTCTGAATCCCTGGGCCCTAGACCAGCAGGCGTCGAGCAACCTGCGTTGTGAGCGGAGCTTCCACAGGGCGTGTCTGCTCCACGATGGCCAGCAAAGCAAGCAGCTGCTCACAAAGAAACAGCTAAACATGCAGGAAGCCCAAATTATTAAAAAAGTATTGGGGGCTTCCCTGGTGGCGCAGTGGTTAAGAATCCGCGGGCCAACACAGGGGACACGGGTTCGAGCCCTGGTTCGGGAAGATCCCACATGCCGCGGAGCAACTAAGCCCATGCGCCACAACTACTGAGCCTGCGCTCTAGAGCCCGTGAGCCACAACTACTGAAGCCCGCGAGCCACAACTACTGAAGCCTGCGCGCCTAGAGCCCATGCTCCGCAACAAGAGAAGCCACCGCAGTGAGAAGCCCGTGCACCGCAACAAAGAGTAGCCCCCACTCGCCGCAACTAGAGAAAGCCTGTGCACAGCAGCGAAGACCCAAGGGGGTCAAAAATAAGTAAGTAAAATTAAAAAAATTTAAAAAAAAGTATTACAAGTTTTAACTTCTTGAATATTAAAAAATGGGAATACATATGCAGATGCAACTTAATCAGCCCGTTCGAGCCTTTCAGCGTTCAGCAGACGCGTGCTTCCTTCTGGAGGGTGGACACGTGGCGCCTCCCCCCGTCCTTCTGCGTGAACCCACAGCCATGCCCTGTTCCAACGGCTGGAATTTTCTACTCGTCGACTTTTGTCTTTGCCTTTCACAGGCTGCTTCCTGAAGGCCTAGTGTTTGGCTGCGTTAGTCGCTAGAAGCCCGTGGTATCAGAGTGCTGATGGCTTGCCTTCTCTGGACCTGGGTTCAGATCGTGACTCCTGTGCTGTGTAGCGGAGTGGCCTTGGGTGCATCTGGCCCGGCCTGAACCTCCGGGCCCTCGGGATGGGGTGGGCGGTGGCGCCCTGCTCTCCGTGAGCCTTGGGTTTCTGCTCTGGGAGGCGGTGCGGGCCGGAGCCCGACTTGTAACCGCGCCTCCCTTGGTGTCTGGCCCTGGCTGATGAGTGACCGTCTCGGATCCTCAGCTCCCCAGCTGTGAAAGAGCGCCCTTCGTGGTGTCTGCCTCCCAAGGCTGGTGAGGCTCACCTCCCCTCTCTCTATTTCTCATGCTGTCCCTGGCACCCTGCCTGGCCGGTTTCTGAAACCTCCTCCACGTGGTGCACGTTGAACTGGCCCTGGGCGGGGCTGGCACGGGGAGTGTGCAGCATCCCTCCCGCCTGCCTCCGGGCTGACAGAGGCCCCAGGCTGCTCCTGGAAAGCTTAGGGAGATGCAGCCCAGCCCAGCCCCTTCCCCGGAGCCCCGTGGGAGTGAAGCGAAACCTCGTCCTCACAGGCAGAGGGACAGCAGCCTGCAGGGAGGGACAGGGCAGGGATGCTGCCCAGCTTATGTCACGCCTCCTTGGGGACCCCTGGAAATGTCTGGGGAGTACAGTCTCAAGGAAGAGCTGGATTCCCTTCTAGCCAAGCCTGAGGGGGTGGAGGACAAGATTGGGTGTGACTCGTGTGGTGTATTGGTTTCCCAGGGCTCAGTGACCAAGCAGCACACACTGGGGGCCTTACGACCACAGACGTGTGTTCTCTCACAGTCTGAGGCCAGAAGTCTGAAGGCAAGGTGTGGGCAGGGCTGGTTCCTTCTGGAGGCCCTCCTAGCTTCTGGGGTCCCCAGCAGTCCCCGGCATTCCGTGGCTTGCAGACACATCACCCCAGTCTTTGCCTGTGTCATCACGGGGCTTTCTCCCCTGTGTGTGTGTGTCCGCAGTTCCCTTTTCTGATGCGGACACCTATGACGTCATCTTTACTACATCTGCAAAGACCCTGTTTCCCAATTAGGTCACGTGCACAGGTCCCCCTGGGGTTAGGACTTGAAGATCTCTTTTCTGGGGGACACAGTGAGACCCGTAACCGATGAGCTGTCCTGGCACCAAGCGTGGCGGTCGTGCTGGGTGAGCAGCAGTGGCCGGCCCGTCCCTCCCTCCCGGTGGGCGTGCAGAGTGGACCAGCGCTCAGCGGCCCTGGGCAGCTGTGCGGGACCGTCTGGCTGCTCCCTACCGGGCAGCTTCATCCACGGACTCCACGTGTGCTTAGTAAACACGGGACCAGGGACACGGAATCGCTGTCCAGTGTCTGTACAGATTGAGCTGTTCCGCGCAATGTGGTGCCTGTCAGGAAGGATTAAATGCTTCAACGGGATGATCTCGCCTGATGGCATTTTAAGTACAGAAATGGTAGTACATTTTCAGGGGGGAAGAAAAGTCCTTTTCTTATTGCTGTGAACACACTGTTATCAGTACACCTCTGTGGCTTTGTGGCTTTGGGGGCCAACCGGGCCTGGTCGTGCTCAGCAGTGGGGCAGAGCTGGGCCCCCTGTCCTGTCACTGTCACCGTAAAGCCGAAGGCTGGGCGCACCTGGGTTTTCATAACTGAGAGTCGCTGCGAGGGGCTTTGTCTCCGTTATCTTCGGGATCTCCGGCGTGATAAGGTGTCAAGAATGAGCTGCTTTTAATTAAATTTCACAGAGAAAAAATAGTAAGTCTAGAAGTGTCTTTCTTTTCTGCAACTGACAGTGTCTTTTGAAAAATGCACTCTACACGTTAATCTCTCATTACGAAGAGGCCGTTCTAAAGGAGATATCGGTGTTTTAAAAAGAAGCAGAGTCTCAATTATAAATTAAGTGTATTTTTGAATCTGTCTCTGGCTCTTCACTTACGTCAGCCCCGGCCTCAAAGTTGCACGGCACAGATGTGGTTTTTGCTCAGGTGGTGGCCTTTCTCCCCAGGAGGTGAGCAGAGACCTCGCAGGGCCTTCTCCCGTCCCCTGGCCAGGTGCGCCTGGACCTGCTCCAGAGCAGGGGTTCGAGGAATAAACTGTGTCCACGATTTCATTTCCCTGCCGTGCTTCTCCGTGGAGACCTAGCAAGGTCCTTCCGTTCAAAGGGCTAAATTGATTGGATGGTTCCCTGGAGAAGAGCTAAGGGAGCATATCCTCGGATTTCCCCTCTAATCTTAGGGGCCGAGAGGTTAAAGATCTTGAAGTCTCTACCATTCCCCGCCCTCCAGCTGCATGTGAGCAAAGGGAGGGAGGAAGAGCCCGAGGCTGCTCTGCCTGGAGCCTTGTCCCCGGATGCCACCCAGGCTTTCTGTTGCCCAATCTCATCCCTGTTTGCTGCTGCCAGGAAGCAGCCAGGTTTCGGTGTTGCGTTTGGTCCGGAGGCTCAGGGACCCTGGCCACTTCTGCATCCCTCTTGGAGTCTGCGGCCAGCCCCCTTGGCTGTGGTGCGTGGGGCAGGGGAGGGAGATGGTGGTAGGTAGAAGGATTGTGGAGAAATGCTGAGCCGCATTTTGGACCTGCTGACTTGGAGGACCTTGGACACATCTGTGGACCACGGTCAGTGGATGACTGGACCTAGGGACCCAGGAAAGGAAAGCCTTGTCTGCGGACACCCTGCGCTGTGAGGTGTGGGACACACAGGGAGTGTGCTTTCAGCAAGCCTGTGTCGTTGTGACATGCCGACACGTTGTGGGATCTGAGCCACCAGTAGTTAAATAAGCCAGGGCTGCACGTAGAGCACACAGTCACTTCCCAAAAGTCGGCGGTTTGGTTGAAAAGAGAAAAATGACCCCAATTGCACGAAAACAACCTCAAAGCCACCTCCTGCCCAGTGCAGGAAGGTGGCTGCCCTGGAACCCCTGAGTGGGGCTTCGGCGAGGGCTGACCGCTGCGCCCCCAGAGCCGCAGCTGGGTCACGGCCCAGCCGGTGGAAGAGAAGCTCGCCCGGGGCAGCCCCATCCCTGTTCCCGTTCCTTTGGTGGCCGACTTGCCCGGCAGAGGGAGGCTGCAGAGAGGAGGATGCAGCGTGCAGTCCCGCCCCGCCCGGCTGCTTGGCATTCCTGGAAGGGAAGGGCGGATTTGGGTGGAGTGACGAGCAAACACAGGATTCCCTGCCATGGCTACTCGGGTCTAGGAGGGCCGAGCTTACCTGGGGTCGCCGACTGCCTTGAAGCTCCCCTGAGTCTTCCACGGAGCAGCCGTCCCCCTGGGGCGGCGAGGAGACCCCTGGCCCCTGGATGGACTTGACCTCAGAGCACATTGGCGTCTCTGCTCTCACCCCGGCCCACTTCTTCATCTGGTTGTTTTTATCCAGTTTTTTTTTTTTTTTTTTTTTTTTTTTTTGTGGTGTGCGGGCCTCTCACTGCTGTGGCCTCTCCCATTGCAGAGCACAGGCTCCGGACGCGCAGGCCCAGCGGCCATGGCTCACGGGCCCAGCCGCTCCTTGGCATGTGGGATCTTCCCGGACCGGGGCACGAACTCGTGTCCCCCGCATCGGCAGGCGGACTCTCAACTACTGCGCCACGAGGGAAGCCCCCAGTTTTAAAGCTTGCTCTGGATAGGTGATGGCAGAGCTTTTTGGGGCTTTTTTTTTTTTATTAATTGGGTGGCACTATTCCTGCAGGCCTCCCTGCCTGCGTTGGCCCGCCTGACACCAGCCTGCTTTAAAGCCTCCTGCTAACCTCCTTCCAGGAGTGTAGACGCAAAGGAAGGCCATTGGAAGGCGAATCCCAGTGTCGTTCTTCCAGGTGTTATTTTATTTTAAAAAAATTTATTTATTTATTTTTAAAAATTTTATTTATTTTTGGCTGCGTTGGGTCTTCGCTGCTGCACGCAGGCTTTCTCTAGTTGCGGTGAGCAGGGGCTACTCTTCGTTGCGGCGCGCAGACTTCTCATTGCTGTGGCTTCTCTTGTTGTGGAGCACGGGCTCTAGGCACGCGGGCTTCAGTAGTTGTGGCACGCGGGCTCAGTAGCTGTGGCGCATGGGCCTAGTTGCTCCGCAGCATATGGGATCTTCCCGGACCAGGGCTCGAACCCGTGTCCCCTGCATTGGCAGGTGGATTCTTAACCACTGCACCACCAGGGAAGCCCCCCAGGTGTTGTTTTAAATGAATAAATCCTGCCTCCTCTTTCATTCATCCTAGTGATGAAGAGGTGAGACTCGGGGGAGAGACGGCCTGCAGAGATGGGCACAGACTTACACAGGGTAGACGGGGCCTTTCTCCCTCCTGAGAGGCTTCCCTCTGTGTGACTGCAGTGAACTCTGGACACGGTTGGTGCACAGCGGGCCAAGGAGCCAGCTGAGAGGTCCTCGGGGGTTGCTGCCACAGGACCAGGCCTGTCCCGCACCGTCCTGTCCAGCCCAGCGTGGTGGGGAGGTTTGCGTGCAGCCTCCTGGGTCAGGCCAGAGCAGGCAGAGAGGCTGGGGCTGGAGCCAGGGCCTCAGGAAGGAACGGTGGCCGTTTACGCAGTAACTCGGAAGAAACTGATGAAAACCACGCGCCCGCGCACACAGCTGTGCTCTGCTCAGCACTTGACCAGCCTTGAGGCTCTACTGGGTCTGCCTTTGAAGATGGGAGGAGGGGGGAGGCACCTGCCAGTCTCGTCTCCCTGGAGCACACGTGTCCATCTGTCTGTCTGTCCATCCATTCATATTTGATGCTCTGAGCACTTGGGTGGGTATTTGGACCTGTCCGAGTGCTCGTGCCGGACATGAAAAGACAAACGAGAACATCTTGTGCCTTGGGGGTGTTTAGGTGCGTGGGGGACAGAGGGTAGGTGCTCCTTCACCACAGCCAGTAGAAGGTGCTAGGCAGGGACTGCCAGGGTGGGTGGCTCAGCCGTCCAGGCCGCAGGCAGGCTCTGGTCTCCTGGCTCTTGCTTTCTCAGCTGGCCAGCAGTGGGGGACCTTGTAGGCAGAGGTCTGGGTGCCAGGCCGCAGGGGCAGGTACCTGATGTGTGCCACCACCACCTCGGGCGAGGCATTCCCTGTGCGTGGCCTGCCATTGGGGAGAGGACCCTGTTCCCCCAGGCCCCCTTCTCCCCTCTGCCAGCATCTCTGGGGGGTGAAGCAGACATCACGCTGGGCCATCGGGAGAGCCAGCCTCGCCCGGGGCATTGTGCCCCTTGCCCAGAAGTGTGCACAGCAGGACACGAGACGTTGAGGGTGAAAGGCCTCCCGGTGTGGCCGTGGCCTTGCTGTGCCCTGCAGCCTCCCCTGTGTCTCACAGGGACTTAAATATAGGATCTTTCCTGGGCTTGAATGATCCCGAATCATGTCATCAAGTGGAATCTGCAGGGTAGTATTTACATACCTGTAACGTCTCTCAAACCCTGGGGCCAGAAACTCCAGTGGTTGTTCTGTGTTGCAGTAAAATGTGGTAATTGATGAATATCTGTGGAAGTGGGTATGATTGTGTCCTCTTTAATGAGCTAACAATTTCATGCCGAAATCTCAGCAGCGCTATTGTTTAGAATAAAAGGAGACTTGCAGATCAGGCCAGGGCTCAGATTGTGGTGTGAACAAAGCTGGCAGTCTCTTTATTAGACCCATTAATTAATGCCCCATCAGCCAGTTTCCCTGGGAATGAACTGGAAAAATAATTAAAATGATACATGGGGTAAGGAGTTTAGATATTCAAAAGGTGAAGGCGAGAATTAGTTGAATACGTAATTAGACATATTACTTGTGACTGTACGTTTCTTTAAGCGTGTCGCACCGAGGCAGTGGGGTCCTATTTTTAGTCCTGAATGGCTCATGAACACCATTTGGGACTGTTTTTCAACTCACGAAGGCTCATAAATTTTCTTAGTGATATTAAGTGGCTAATTATATTGTACATTGTTAAAATAACTCCACCTGCAAAACCAAAGAATACAACGAAAGTTGCAAAAGCAAGTTTTTAAAGGAGTTAATTTGACTAAATTACCAAGTGAAATTCTGGGTGTTTGCACCAAACTGAAAGAGTTTCAGCAAAGAATCTGCAGGTTCACGTTATTTGTGTCGTAAATTTGACCCAGAGGACGAACCTCCCTCGCCAGCCTGCTGTCGATGTGAGTGGCCCAGGTGGGAGGTCCCCCTCACCAGGTCCTAGCTGACCGCTGCGTCCACAGTTCTCGAGAGCAGGCTAACCCCTCACAGCGTTCACTTCCGCTGTCCCGTCTCTCAGCCCAGGTTGCCGAGCTGTGTGTGTCAGGCTCCGTGGATAGCCGTCGAGTCCACCCTTGAATGGTGCAGACGCGTTAGAGTTCCACCAGCCCTAAACCCCTGGTGAGCACCGTCCTGTTCCTCAGGAGCCCCCGCTGGGCGGAACCAAAGCTGCCCAGCACCGTCCACCCAAGTGCTTCCCTGTGATTCCCTATTATTGTGAATTACGTGCTGCAGACGGCCCAGCAATTCCATTTCTGGGAATCTCAGGATGTAAACATTTCTTACAGCCATCGATGTCAAGTTTGAACCCTATACTGAGGCTTTGTTGTTGTTTTCATTTAATGGGCAACTTCAGACTCATTTTAGAAGCCAGTCTCCTGGCTTCTAACTGATTGGAGGAATGATTGGAGGAATGACCATAAACCATAAATGAAAAAAAATAAAAACCACTTAATGAAGAGTCCACGGTGGCAGCCACCATCGTAAGCACTTGGTGTTACACCTTGGCTTGTGTGGCCATCGGGTAACTGCACCGGGAGCCGGGCCCTGCCTGCGTCATCAGTGGGTCCTCCTGAGGCTCAGGGCCCGCCCGGCGCTGCCCCGAGGTCTCCCAGCCACGAAGCTGCTGTGGGTCGTCTCGTCGAACCCGGTCTTCCCGCTGGACTTCACGAGGCCATGGCCGTGCGTGTGGCCCTCAGTCAGCCCCTGCTGGTCCTTGGCTGCGTTTTGGTGGTGGTGCAGGACTGCTCTCCTCCACGTGCAATGCTGGGCGCCCCTGGTTTTCCCTAGGCCTGCCCCGCTCGGGGGTCAGCTGCACCCCACTGTTAGTCTTTGCTTTCACAGTCAGAGTTAAAATGGGAAACCCTTAGCTCAGGGTTGGAGGGAAAGGGTTCCACCCTGCCATTTCCATTCTTTCCTTGTAAATGAAACTGTCCATCAATCATCCTGTGATTTGATCTGTCAACCCAGAAACACATGCTAATGCTTTATAGCCGCGGCTTGTCGAAGTTCTGGGAAAGAGGAAAACAAATAAGCAAGTCCTAGTAAATAAAGGTTATGTCCTCATTTGAATTTCCAAGTCCAGAGAGCCCATATGATGCGGACGTCAGTCTCTCCCTCCTTGCCGGGGAGGAGCGTGTGCTCGCTGTGCGTCACGCAGGGCTCTGATGAGAAGTGAGCGGCGTGTTTCCTCGGGCTCAGCCCTCCTCCCCTGAGTCCGGCTGCCTCTTTGGGTTGCAGATTACACACTCAGCGCAGTGCTGGAGCCGCGCGGCGTTCCCTTGTCTTCAGCAGCACTGTGTGAGGCATCACGTTTCCAGGTGGATGAGCACGGTGTGGGTGCTCAGAGACCTCTGCGTGTGCTTGCCCGTGGCAGGCCCACCGAGGCGGAGGCGTGCGGGGGCGGGAGGGCGGCAGCACTGAGCTCCGGGGACAGGAGGGAAGTGGGGGCACAGCCTGGAGAGGCTGCCCAGGGGCGGGGCAGGGGAGGGAGGCTGCCCGGCTGTGCAGCTGCCGGAGGGGCTGAAACTCAGGGTCCCTCGGGCAGGCCCCCGCTTCTCCCCAGTGGCCCCTCTGTCTGGTTCACTGCTCTCCAGCACGAGGCTACTGTGTGATTCTGAAAGTAAGCCCGCGGAGCTTCTCATCACGGCCGTCTTGGCTCCAGCAGTGCGGTGCCTGATCCCACACTTGGCTGGGAGCGACCTACCAAGTTAGCTCAGCGGGGTGGCGTTTGCGCCAGTTTCAGATGTCGGGGCCCTCGTTTCTCTGCACCTGCAGCGCTTTGCTGGACCCCATTAGTGCTCCTGCTGTTCTGTGGAGGCACCGTCTTCACGCGTGCCACACACACTAGCTGGGAGTCCTGGAGGGTGGGACCGGCCCGCTGCACAGGGCCCAGCACCCGCAGAGGGCTGTGTGGGAGGTGGGGGGGGGCCTGGCACCCCCGATCTGATTTACCTGGTGTCTTGTAGGGCACACCTGTAAACACCTGCCAGACCTCGTTTCGGGGGAGGGTAACACGGTCCTGTTTCCCAGTCCTCGCTGCGGTGCCTCTTGGGGCTACATCTCACGTCTGGTTCAACAGACCAAGCTCTGTCCTGCCGGCTGGGGGCCGGGGGCCGTCCTCCCAGTTGCAGTCAGGCCGCACACTCGGGCGTGAAGGATGGGTGGCTCCAGGCAGCTTCTTGGTCCTGGGGTCAGATTTGAATGTAAAACTGGAAAAGTTCTAAATTTATTAAAGGCTTTCTTTGGGGGCTGGAAATATGCAATAGATTTTCTATCCCTCTCAATTCTCTCTTAAAATTTAATGCTGCCATAAAAGTAATGGATAACAAATTATTCCAGGAAAACTGATACTGAAAGACTCTTCTAACTGTTGAAGCAGAAGTGTAGACTTGGCGAGGAAATATATGTGACCCAGAAAACTCACAAGGAAATAGGAAATCATGTACTTTGTGGAAACCGCAAGTGCATAATGTTGTTCCAGGCTGCAGAAAACAATTTTTATTCAAGGTATTGAAGTACTGAATCTATTTTGTGCCGTTGGCACCTTTATTAACACAGTAACATCATGCCTTTCGGGAGTTCATCGAGTAGGCTTTCCTACTTGGAACATCAGAATCCCAGCAAATGAGCAGGAGAGACCAAACTTTAAGGCTTAAAGTCAGAAAGTTCCCATGTGACAGCCTGTGTCCATTACTCTCTTGAACCTTCCTTGGCCCCCTCAGTGCATCCTTCCAGAGAGTTCTGCCCACACGGTTTTGAACTGTGTGAGGCTGTGATTAAAGCCACAGATGGCGGGGCTTAGAACTGCCCCACCTGGATACAGTGGCGGGAAGGCGACCTGACAACCAGAGCGCAGGCCGGCAGGAGGGAGGAGGACTTGTGTACAGACCAGACAGGCACTCAGACCCCACCGCGGTCTGAGGAGAGGTAGCGCGGGGCACACCGCCCTTTGTTCCTTGGTAGGCCTTGGGAACATCATTCCATGGTAGGTTTTTTTTTTTTTTTTTTTTTTGCAGTACGCGGGCCTCTCACTGTTGCGGCCTCTCCTGTTGCGGAGCACAGGCTCCGGACGCGCAGGCTCAGCGGCCATGGCTCACGGGCCCAGCCGCTCCGCGGCATGTGGGATCTTCCCGGACTGGGGCACGAACCCGTGTCCCCTGCATCGGCAGGCGGACTCTCAACCACTGCGCCACCAGGGATGCCCCATGGTAGGTTGTTTTAAAGAGCATAGTATTAAAAGACAGCGATTCAGACTTGACTTCCTGACTGTCTCACACCAGAGCAGTGGGAGTGATGGTGCTGATGGTGTCGTGGTGCCGATGCCCTAGTACCTCCCAGACCAGGCATCCAGGCCAGGTATGGCTTGAATGGAGCCCGAGGTAGCCGCTGGCTGAGATGGCCCCGATTGGCGCTCGTGGTCACATTTGTATTCCCCTGACATGTGTCGCCACGTCTAATAGGAGAACTTAGGGGAAGGCCTGGCCAGTATCAGTGATTTGCAGTTGGAAGTGTCACCGTGACAACCCCGGAGGTGCTGGAAGCAGAGACTTTGTTAATTCTGAGTCTTGACCCTTCCCAGGCAACTCCACAGTCTTTTCTCTGGAGAGAAATAGGCTCATTCGGGAAATGTCTCTCATTGTTCCTAAGCTACATCCACTCAAGTGAATAATTTACCTTTTTCTATAGGGTTGGAAGAAGAGATGCACACAACCTGTCTAATACTGTCTCTTCACACATTGTAATGTTAGCTTCTTTAAGCTGCTCTCTGGTAGCCGGTTTCTCAGAGAAGAGGCAGGACCCTGTAAATGGTGCTTCCTCAGTTCTGTTGTCCTCTTGGTCCCGTAAGTCTCAGAAACTCCGTGCCACCTGGGCAGCTGTCCCACTACTTTCCTGCCTAATCGCCTTCACTGGCACCTCTCTTGCCCGTCAGATAAAGCCCAGAAGCCTCAGGCTGGCAGTTAGGGATCTGTACCATGCAGCCCCATCCTACACTCCCAGTCCCTGTTCATCAAGACTCTGGGGAACATCTACTCCAGGTTAGGCCTGGGCCAGCCGGGGTAGCGGGAAAGCACAGACGCGAATGAGACTCAACCCTTGCCACCTTAGAGCTCACCGCCTGCTGGAGAAATTAGAATGAAGAGAGGGGGACAGCCAAGAGCCCAGGTGCAAACCCAGGAGCTCCGGGCGGACTCCGACCCCTATATCACTTCCTGTGTGGGTCCGAGGCAGCCTTATAGCATGCTGAGCTTTAAATGTGGCATATCACATGATCCTCAGATCACCCAGAAATGCTGATAGACTATCCAAAGCAGACTTGTAAGTGCAGGAAAGCTTGCAGGAAAGCAGGGTCATCCCAGAGGCCCAAGTGAAAATAGGTGGGAGGGGGGAGGGGTTTTTTGCCAGTCTTTAGGCCTGGGTTTGAACAAACACTCGGAACAAGAGGTCGACCGTGTGCCCCTCAGAGGAAGGGAGTGCAGAGCTTAGGCACTTAGGGAAGGCCATACTGAAAGGCTGTATACTCTTAGACAAAGGATGAACTAGAAGGAAAAGGATCCATTTGCCAGCCTGGGAGACAACTGGGTGTACCTCTGTCTCAGCCTGGGCTCTCAGGTGGGGGGGAGGGAAAGGATGCTCCTCCCTGTTAACTTTTTACTCAGGGCCACGTTTAGCATTTGAATTGATAAGAACTGAGCAATTAGCATAGAAAGATATTAAAAGCTATTAATATCAGTGGAACGCCTCACATAATTATAACTGGAGACTTTAATTTTTCTGTCTCAGTAATTGATAAAATAGGCCAAAAAATCAGTAAAGATAAAGGAGGCACAGAAATATCACCAAGCAACTGGCTCGAGCTCATTAATAATCCAACAACCAGGGATATCCAGCCACATTCTTTTAAAGTACACAGTGACCAATAACCACAACAGTTTCTTTCCTGGGCCATGAAACAACTCTGAAAATGTAAAAGGATTGAAATTATACAGAGGATGTCATCCAACCATAATAGAATTAAGTTAGAAATCAATAAGAATGATGTCTACAATTCTCCAAATTTTTGAGAATTAGGCAGCACACCACTAAAAAACCCTTGAGTCAAAGAAGTCAGAGGGAAATCATATAACATTTTAAACTGAATGAATAATAAAAATGTAACATTTGAATTTGTGGTATGCAGCTAAAGCAGTGCTTGGAGAGCTAACATATTCCTATAAATGCATACATCAGAAAAGAAGAAGGAGTTCAAATCCGTAATTTTAGTTTCCACCTTCAGAAGATAGAAAAAGAAGAGGGAATTAATTCCCAAGGAAGCAGAAGGAAGGAAATAACAATGAAAAGGGCAAAAATCAATAAAATAGAAAATGGGCAAAAGCAGTAGAGGAAATCAACAAAATCAAAAGTTAGTTTAATAAAAAGTTTAGTAACACTGAAAAATCTCCAGCTAGGCTAATCAAGACCAAAAAAAAAAAAGAAAGAAAACAGAGAGAGGAAAAAAAAAAAGACCAGTATCATGAATAAAGAGGGGCCATCACTACAGATCCTACAGATATTTGAAACTTAGCAAGGGAGTATTATTCACAACTTGTAACAGTCAGTAAAGTTAACAACATAGAGGAAAAGGACAGATTCCTAAAGGATACGAATGATCAGACTTTGCACATGAAGAAATAAGAAGCCTGAAAAGCCCTGTATTCATTTAAGAAATGCCTTTCATAATTAAGAACCTTTCTGTAGTGACAACTGCAGGCACAAATGACTTCACTGGTGAACTTTCAAATACTTAAGGAAGAAATAATACCAATCGTACACAAATACAGAGCATAAAGGAAGAGAGAACACTTCTCAGCTCTTTTTATTAGTCAGCCTAACTGAGATACCAGAATGAGACAAGGACGTTATAGTAAAAGAAAATTATAAACCAATACCTTAATTAACAAAGTTGCAGAAATCTTTGACAGAGCATTAGCAAATCGAATCAGTAAATTATAAAAATAACAGTACAGGGCTTCCCTGGTGGTGCAGTGGTTGAGAGTCCGCCTGCTGATGCAGGGGACATGGATTCGTGCCCCGGTCTGGGAGGATCCCACATGCCGCAGAGCGGCTGGGCCCGTGAGCCATGGCCACTGAGCCTGCGTGTCCAGAGCCTGTGCTCTGCAACGGGAGAGGCCACAGCAGTGAGAGGCCCGCATACTGCAAAAAATAATAATAGTAATAATAATAACAGTACATCACGATCAAGGGGATTTATCTCAAGCATGCAAGGTTGGTTTAACATTCAAAAATAATTCAATGTAGGGCTTCCCTGGTGGTGCAGTGGTTGAGAGTCTGCCTGGCAATGCAGGGGACACGGGTTCGTGCCCCGGTCCAGGAGGATCCCACATGCCGCGGAGCGGCTGGGCTCGTGAGCCATGGCCGCTGAGACTGTGCGTCTGGAGCCTGTGCTCCGCAACGGGAGAGGCCACAACAGTGTGAGGCCCGCGTACCACAAAAAAAAAAAAAAAATTCAATGTAATTGATCCCAGTAACAGAATAAGGGGGAAAACTATAAGATCATGTCAAAAGATACAGAAAAAGCATTTGATAATTTAGCACCCACTCATGAAGAGAACTCTCAGTAAACTGTAGATAGAAGGAAGCTTCCTCATGATAAAAGGCGTCCAGAAACTACAGCTTACATCACGTTTAATGGTAAAGCTATCAGATGCTTTCCCCGTAAGTTGAGAACAAGTCAGAGATATTTGCTCTCACCACTTCTATTCAATATTATACATGAAGGTCTAGCCAGGACAATCAGGAATGAAAATGAAATAAAAATTATAATGATTGGAAAGTAAAAAGTTAACTGTCCTTATTGATTACATATGTAGAAAATCCTAGAGTCTGACAAAAAAAAAAAAAAAGAAGAACAAGAACTAATAAAGATGCTGGATACAGGTTAATATGCAAAAATCAATTGTATATTTATTAGCAATGAAAAATGAGAAGATGAAATTTAGAGACCAATATCATTTATACTGACATGAAATTCATAGCAAAAATACAATTTTAACCGAAGATACTTAAGATTTTTACACTAAAAATTGCAAAGCATTGCTCAGAGAAATTGAAATACTTGGTGAGATAGACACCATGTTTATAAGTTGAAAGACTTAATATTAAAATATTAATTCTCTGCAAATTGATCTGTAGAGCCAATGCACTCCCAATCGTATTCTACCAAAAGCTTTTCTGTAGAAACTAACTAGTTTATTCTGAAATGTATATGGAAATACAAAGGACCTAAGATTGCAAGCCTTACGTCTTGTTAAAGAAGAACTGAGATGGAGAGCTTAAAGTCTGATTTCAAGGTGGACCGTAAGCCGCAGTAATCAAGATGGTGTGATGTTGACATAGGACTAAATAGTAGATTAATGGAACCGGCTGAAGTCCAGAACGGTTAAGAGGCACTGGGAGGAAGTATTTATTATACACGTATTTGACAAAGGACTCCTATCCAGGGTATATACAAATTCCTGTAGCTCAATATTACAAAGACAAATAGCTCAATTAAAAATTGGACAGAAGACTCAGACATTTCACCAAAGTAGATGAACAGCCAATAAACACTTGAGAAAATACTCAACATCATTAGTCATCAGAGCAGGGCAAAGTAGAACACAGTGAGAGACCACCATACACGCACCACAATGGCTAAAATTAAAAGAATCGACAGTGCTAAACATTGGCAAGTATGTGAAATATGGCTGGTGGAATGTTAAATGGTGGTGCCACTTGGGAAAAGTGGTAATTTCTTATAAAACTAAGCATACATATGCCCTCGGTTCCCAGAGCTCCATTCCCAGGTCTTTACACAAGAGAAATGAACATTTATGTTTGCGCGCGCACGCGCACACACACGCACGCACGCACGCACGCACACACACACACACACACACACGCACACACACACACACCCTTGTAGGAGAGTGATCAGAGCAGCTTTATTCATATTAGCCCAAACTGGAAACAGCTCAGACACCTGTCAGCAGGGGATGGCTAAACACACTCATACAATGGGATGCTTTTCAGCGACAATGGAGTGAATCTCAAAGACACTGTGTTTGCCAGTGAAAGCTGAACACCAGAGTGCGTGCCTTGTGAGTTCATTTAGATGAGGTTTTGGAACTGGCGAAATGGATCAGCAGTGAGAGCTCCCGACCGTGGGCTTCCTGTGACTCCCCGGCAGGATGCTGGGAAGGGTGCGCGCTGTATTCATAGGGAGGTGATTCCGCTGGTGCATTTACTTGTCGAAACTCAGCAGGCAGTATTCTTAGGTCTCTATTTCTCCTTATGTAAATTCTACATCAGAAAAAGCTAAGAAAAATGTTAAAATACTGGCTAGACATGCTCAATTAAAAAAAAACTGTCCCTAAAACCATAAAACAAAACAAAAATGGAGTCAACACATGCGCCCAGAGTAAGTGGGACACTGAAGTCATATTTTTTCAATCTTTTGAGCTTGAGCTTCAATTTTGAGGCCTTACCAAGTGCTTGGGACGGAAGGAAACGTTCACCGCAGGCAGTGAGGTGAAGGGAGAGCCCTCTGAGTAGATCAGTCACCCCCAAAGGGCTGTGTCCTCAGGGTCAGGCTGCTTAGCAATAGCTCCCGCCCTGCCCCAGGACCCTCGTGCCAAGCTGTGTGTGTGTGTGCGCGTGCGTGTGTGTGTGCACACGTGCGCACCCGTGCACGCCTGTTACCAGGGAGGGTTTAAGGACCCTCTGCGTAAGTTTGAAAGACAGAATATCACACTTTACGGAGGACTGAGGATGTGGAGCAGTAAGAACCATCATACACGCTGGAGGGGCCGGTCGGGGGGCAGTGTAAACTAGTAAAAAACACTTCATAAAGTCATTTGGCTTTTCCTAGGAGAGTTGAGGAGATGCATTCTTCTCCACCCAGGTATTCCACTCCTGGGTTATATGTACTCAGAGCTGCACTGTCACTAGCCACATGTGGCCGTTTAGATGAATATTAGTTAGAATGTAAAGAACTGAAAAATTTAGCTCCCCAGTCCCATAGGCCAGCTTTCAAGTATCAGGACCCCGCTGCGGCTGGCGGCTGCCGATTGGACAGCACAGACGTAAGACGTTCCCATCGTGGCAGAATTCCGCACGGCACGGTGGTTCTCAAAGTGTGGTCCTGGGTCAGCAGCAGTGGCAGCGCTGGGGAGCTCGTCAGACACGCAGGTTGTCGGGCCCCGTCCCAGAGCAGCCCTGGATCAGATGTGCTGGCGGGGTGGGGCTCCGAGTGGTTCTGGAGCACACAGCGGTCTGAGAACCAGTCATCTAGAGAGACTCTTACAAACGTGCACGAGGATCCCAGCAGTGCTGATTTGTCAGAGCCAGAAATGGAGACGAGCCTAAAGACCCGTCGGCAGTGGTGTGGATGAAGAAACTGTGGCGTGTCAGCGAGGCACGGAAGGTAATAATGGTCTGCGGCAGCGTGAAGTGACAGACGTGTATTTCAGGGCCGTAGTGTTGAATGAAATAGAAGTCCTCCAGCCATACATACCTTGTGCTACATTTATCTAAAATCCAGATCCAGAAGGAAACGACTGTGGTGCAAAGATAAAGGAAGTCAAGGAAGTGATAAACACACAGTTGGGGACACTGTGTACCTTGGAAGGGTTGGAATCTCAAGGAAAGGGCTGGGCTGGCTTTGGAGAAAGTTCCCCAGTGAGAGGTTAGTTTTCTTCTTAAACAGTGGATAGTAAGCCGCAGGATTCTTGTTCTGTTGGTAAGCTTTTACTCCCATATATGTAAAAAATATTTGGTATTAACTCAATATTTACTTAAACAATTTAAAAATAGTAAAACATCAAAGTATTTATAGCTGGCCGTGAATTGAGTTTTTCCAAAAAGTAAAATTGAGCACCAAAACTCTTATTTTAAATACCCACAGAGTCAATGAATGTTTCATTCATGTAAAATCTTAAAATATATTTGTCAGATTTTGTTTGAATTTTCCTTCTTAGCATTTATTCCTCCTTTTGGGACATAAAAGGATTAGAAATAAAGTGCTGGCCGAAGCTCTCCCGTTCGACCTCGAGCAGAAGCAAAATAGGAATGATAATATTAAGATTAAAAAGACTGAAGGAAATTGTATTGAGTTAATTAAAGACAGCCATTTTATTGTAGCAAAACAATATTAAATATATATGTCCTAAGTCACGGAGATAAGAAAACATAAAGCCAGAATCTGATAGAAAGATTACAGTGGTAATGGAGAACTTTAGTTCTTTCTTATCAGTGTATGAATTATCAAACAGAAAAAAAATAATGGCCAAGGATCTGAACAGTATAATTTTCATGGTCAAATTAATATTTATTCACCAGGAACCCAGAGATGGGAGAATAGCTGGACTCTGTTTAGAAAAGGTCACACCAGCATCTGCATCCATGCACACGGATACACTGCATCCTGCGTCCACATACCTGTGCGCTGGTGAATGTGCAAAGCAAAGGAGTCTTCATTTAAACAGTGAAGCTAAAATCGTGTTCCAGGTTAAAAATGTTCAGCCCACCAGCGCCCACTACACGCCTCGGCTCAGTAGCCCGTGTGGAATATCTGATGACCGTGATGTGTCCATTGAGCTCGTGCCGTCAGCCGTGTGAGCCGCACGGGGTCCAGGCCAGGGGGTCGATCAGTGTTCCTTTTCTTGCAGATTAGAAGGGTAGCCCCTAACTGTGTAGGGGAAGCATGGGGTCTCTTTGTATTATTTCTTGCAACTGAACGTGGATCTCCAGTTATCTCGGCAAAAGGTTCAATGAGAAAACAACAGTGTAGGCCCTTGTCCCTCTGTACCGCTAGTGTACATGCAGCGATATTGGTTATCCAGTGCCCACCGAAGGTGAGCCGTCAGCCGGTAGTGACTGACCCGTAAGCTGGTAAGAAAGGTGGGCAGCCAGTGGTGAGGTGAGGACAGAGCTGCAGCAGGTCGAAAGCAGGGCCCAGGAAGGATGCATACAAGGGCTATTTGTTGTTCTCTTGCCAACAACACAGGCTCTTCCCTGTTGGCCCAGGAGCCATCCGAAAGTTAAGCTGGAGAAAATAGAAAATGCCGTTTCCACAGGGCCTATCCTTTGTAGCACTGTTTGTAACGGTGAAAGGCCCGAAGCCCCACAGATGTCTGTCAGCACAGGGCTGGTTGACTAAACTGACACTCCCAGGGGTTGGTGCACCCCACAGGGGTGAGGAGGGCTGAGGGGGCTTTCTACGCGTGGCTGGGGGCGTCTTGGCTGTACTGTTTGCTGCGAGGGGCAAGGCACAGACAGCGTGCGTGGGTGCCCTCACTCGTTGGTTGGGAGTGTATGAGCAGACACACAGACACACACGGACGGACAGACACACACACACCTTTTCCTGAGTGCACACGTGTTTACTTATATTACAAACAAAAGTCAGTGAAAGGGTAAACCAGAACCTAGTGGAAAAGGTGTGGTCTTCGTGGGGAGGATGGGTGGTGTGGAGAGACAGGGATGCAGCCCGACCTCTCCAAATGCACCTTGTTTGAGGTTTTTACTGTGTAATCATGTGTTGCTTTTCATAAGTGGAAAACCAAACTAAACCTAAGCAAGTGGGCCTTAAAAAGCAAGCACAAAATTAAAAGGTAAAAAATGAACCTAACTCTGTATTGAGTTGGTGGCCTAATCACACAGGGCAAAATTACTTTGAATAGACTTCTGAGCCACTTGCGTGCACAGTCCCAGTAGCATATATTTCAAGCACAAAAAGAATTGCAAAAAAATTTACAAACTCTACTCAGTAATCATATTGTTAGTAATAACATTAGTGCTATCTTGAAACTATTGTTAATATACACACGTTACACATAAATACATACATTAGGTAAAGCAAATAGTAATTATGATAATGTTACAGGAACTAAGATTTTTAACCTAAAAGAGAATCAAGCATAAAATCAAAGACGGAAAAACGCTATAATCTTAAATATGATTTAAGGCTCAGTGTGAACCTGCGATGTATTCTCTTCTCCTTAAAAGAAATAAAACCACATCTTCTAGCTTCCTCCACTGAAAAGTATTGGGTCCAGTGATCAGCCCGGTGTAAATGAGCACCTGTGGAGTCTCCACCATTTCCCGTGAAAGGAACCAGGGCTCCTTAGGAGAAGGCGCAGTCCCAGGTCTAGGGCAGGAAATGTTCCAGATGACTCTGGAGCAGCTCATCATAAAGAAAGCAAGGGGCCTCTTAGAGGCTTCTGGGGTCACGTCAGAAGCCCAATTTAAAGGGGTCAGAAAGGGGAAAATTGAACATCAGGAAGAATTATGAAGGCAGTGGATTAAAATAAACCAAATATGTTAATTCACTATGAATTCATCGTGATTTCTAAATTAAACCCTCACCAGCTCAGCATCACCTGATAAACAAAAGGAACGATTCAAGCAAGTATTGTGCTTTTCTGGCAATCAGATAGTTTTTGAGGAGAAGTTATTCCTTACAGAAAAAAAGCAGATATAAATGCAGGGGGAAGGAAAGAATCACATTGTCACCCTAATCGTATAACAGCTTAAGGACTCTCCCCAGTGGCGTTGAAAATCTTCAGAGGTGGCTGGCAGGGAACTTTCTAACGCATGGATCCGTCTGGCAAAACCTGGACCCGCTAATCAGTCATAGTGTCGTGAAGGAGAGACGCAGAAGCCACGAGCCTGATGGGAAGCATGAAGGGTGCGCTGCTCCATCAGTTCCCGCAAAACAGAACTGCATCCGACTCCGCCCCAGCTTCAGGGTCTAAGCCCAAGCTCACAGGACATCCCGGGGAAGGGGACACAGGTGCCACTCGCCAGCCGGAGCCCGAGTGGGAAACACCCACGGAACAGGTGACATGCTTCTCATGGATGACTTGTGATGACGGGGATTTCCTTAGAGTATTCCCACAGCATGTGGGCGGCGTGGGGATTGGGTAGGAGGTGAAACAGGTTTGGCCACATGTGATCGTTGTGGACCCTGAAGAATGGGTACATGGGCTCCTTTATTCTGTGCTTTCTAGTTTGGGGAGTTTTTGAAAAGTCTTATTATAAAATGTTTTTAGAAATCACTCTGAAGGCCTGGCCTGGGGGAGGGAGTTTGGAAGGAACAAGCCCTGAAAGGATGTAGAGTGGTCCTGTAGTCATGGCGGCGGGACCACTGGACACGACACGGGGACAGTCGCATCGTGTCAGACTCTTTCTCATTTCTTAGTTTGCGCGGTGTCTGTGTAATTTTCCTTGTTTTAGCTCACAGGAAATTCTTTTCTCTGTTGTCAATGTTTTCTGCTAAATCTGGGCATTCCCTAGAGAATGGCTATTAGGCGAATGTGGATCCTTTTTGTTCAAATTAGTTTCAAAGCAATAACAGTCCTAGTCACAGCCTTATTTACAAGGGGGCTGATATAAATCTTGACTCAAGGTTGGTGGTCTGAGGATGTTCACTCATCGGGAGGCAACGAGCTTAGTCCGTAACTTGGGACTTGACGTTCATTCACTCGGTATTTTGATCATTTTCCAAATACCGGCTGTGCGTGGAAACAGTGCGCTAGCTGCTGGGGGAGACCCAGGCAGAGGGAAGGCAGGTCCTCGTCCCCAGAAGCTCACAGCCCGAGTGGTTCTCGGATTTCACTTTGTGTGACAGCCTCTTGGGAGCTGGTTAAGAATGAAGGGTCCAGGCCTGTGACCAAGAGATTAAGATTCTGCTTCTGCTTCACGCTGAGAGTGGACATCTGTTGGTCCATCTGAGTCAGCCTCATCCACCCGACGGGCTCCAAGGCACATCTGATGCCAAGCACTGAGCTGGCATGAAGGGCACAGGTGATGGGAGGCCCGCGGGGAGCTCCATGTCAGCCGGGGGTGTCTGGGGACCAGCCAAGCTCGCGCCCTCTCGTTTCAGACAGTATCATCGGTGGAGGGTGTGCGTGGCCCCCGTGAACCTCTACCACCACCGCCTGCCTCCCGCGTACTCCCCTGGCTGAGTAACTTTGGGGAACGCCAGTCAAGGAGATGGAAAAGCTAACATCTTGGCTCAAGTCAGCGTCCTTTGTTGCTTTGTTGTAGCGAATGAGTGATCTTTCCCCCGTCCAGGCAGACGCGGGGCCTGCAGGGGCCTCTACAGGCCACGAGTTCCTCTGCTCTCAGAATCCTCCTCGTTCGTTTACTACCAGAGTGAGGCTTTACAGAGAACCGCTCGTGAGGCTGATGGCCGTGTGGGCGAGTGGACAGAGGCAGGCATCCAGAAACGACCCTTCTGGGAGTGGACTCGTGGCCCTCGCCCCCTCGGGGTCCCGCCCTCGCAGTGCAAACCCTGGAGCCTGTCCCGCCGTCCGAGGCCTGAGAAGGTGTCTGGCTCAGCCCTCCCTTTCCATCGAGGAGCCTGAGGTTTGTTTGGAGCTAAGCTGTCTGTCCGTCTTTAAACAAGTTTCACACTCGTGCTCACCATGAGATACGCAGCGGGGTGTCGGCCTCATTCTCTGACCCTGTCCGGGCACAGGGCTTTGCGCTGTGCACCTAGACACGTCACCCTGGCCTTCCCGGAGCTCGCCCCGAGAGTAGACACACGCTCTGCGCTCCTAGACGAGCACTTGGCAGCCGAGGCAGCACGGGAGCTGGGACCAGGTCAGCTGCCCTCTCCAGGAGGGCAGAGGGGTCCCTGTGGGCCGGTGTCTGCGCAGAGGGCGGGGGTACAGGAGCGGGCTGCACACGCGTGTCCTGGTGTACCGTGGGGACATGGCACTGAGCACAGGAGGGAGGCTGCACAGCCCTCCAAGTCAGCCAAGAGAGGCCGCAGGGGAGGCAGCCGGGGAGGTGCGGGCAGAGGCAGGGGCCTTTGGAGGAGGAGCCTCAGGAGAGAGTCGGGGAGGAGGCCAGGGCCGGAGCTGCAGCGGGGACGGGGGCGGTGAGGGGGGGACCCAGCTCCCGAGCACACGCTCGCCACACAGGCAGGGTGTGCCACTTGAGCTCTCCCGGTACCAGCCTGTGGACGGGCACGGGTGCAGGCCTGCCCGTCCTTGCAGGGCTGTGGACAGACAACGGGCTTGTTCACCGAGAGCTGCAGCTCACTCTGCCCTTTCTGCTCTCTTGGCTCAGTCTGGTCTACAGAGAGAACTGAAGCTTTGAGTTATTAACTGGTGAGATGTCATTTCTTACTTCAAGGAAAAAATAATCGGGACCCACAGCAGGATCTTCTTCCTTTTAATTTGCCAGGAACATCCTTGACCAACTTTAAACAACAGTAGGGATTATCAGGTTGGACAGGGTAGCAAAAACGCCTGTAAGGGGGTGCCCATAGCCCAGACCGTGATTCATGGTCTCACAAAGATGCCAGGCCATCAGAGATGCAATGTTTAAATTTGGGAAATGGGAGGGGCCGTAAGAAGGACAGCTGAGGTCAGTGACAATGTGGTGCTGGCTCTGGCCCCCGCAGTTCTCCAGAGCTTGTATAATTCACGAAGTTTTGACAGAGCAGCATTCAAAGGATGCCTTTGATTTCATCCATAAAGGAGCCAGGCATGTGCAGGCAACGCAGCACTTGTGAACTTGTGGTGTGAGCACCCCCTCGCCTGATGTCTCTTGGAGGTGACGAGTGGCCCGTGCTCCGGGGGGGGCCGAGTGGCACACAGTCTGCTCCAGGCGCACGTGCTGGGGGAATGTGTGTCTGTCCTGAGGCCTGTGCCAACGTATTTAAATCAAAGCCATTGTTTGTTTGGTTCTTAACTGGTTTTCGCTGATGTGCCTTGTCTGCATTTAAGGATCAACTTCTCCCTTATGGCTCTGTGAGCCGTAGGAGCTTGTTGTTTCTGTTGTTGATTAATTGAATACCTAAACCAGTCGTTCGTCAGTTAAAAGGACCTAGCAACACAGCACTGGAGCGTCCCCTTCAGAATTGAAGCTGGATCGTGATCTGGGTGATGGTTAATTGTGTGTCAAGCAGGCTGGGCCACGATACCCAGCTATTTGGTCAGATATTATTCTGGATGTTTCCGTGAAGGTGTTGCTGGATGAGATTAACATTTACATTGGTGGACTCTGAATAAAGCAGATTGCCCTCTGTCACATGGGTGGGCCTCGTCTAATCAGCTGAAGGCCTGAATGAAACAAAGGCCAGCCTCCCCTGAGCAAGAAGCAATTCTGCCTCCAGGAGGCCTTTGCAGTTCAGCTGCAGCACAGCTCTTCCCTGGGCCTGCAGCCTGCTGGGCTTCTCCAGCAGATTTTGGACTCTCCAAGCTTCTGTAGTCAGTCTCTTTATGCATATGTGTGTGTGTGTGTGTGTGTGTATGTGTTTGTATGTATATATACACATATATATGTATATATATATAAATGTGTGTCCTGTTGTCCCAACACACACACATCCTTTTGGTGCTGTTTTTCCAGAGAACCCTGATACATCATCAGCAAAGGAATAAACAGTTATTAGGAATGTAAAAGAATATTTCAGTATTCTTCGTTACCTTATGCTTTTTCCGGCTTTAGAATGTTCACTTCAGTTGGGAATTGCTGACACATCAGAGCAACAGCAGGTGGTCTCCCTTTCCCAGACCAGCCCTCCCTGTTGGATGAGCACCCAACCAGTGACTCCCGGAATGAAGTGGACTGGCCGTGACCTTTGTCATGTAGCCATTTGGAGTGTTCTCAGACGTGGACAGACACATGCCTGAATGATCTGGCGAGAGCTAATAGATCAGTCGCTCTGAGGCCGCTGGACGAGCACCAGCTCACTCATGCCTCAGGATCTGGCTCCGTAATGAAATGTGATTTACAGTCCCATTAGCAGCCCGGGCCCCAAACATGAGGGCGTTGGCGTGAATTTTAAGATGGCCGTGCTCTGCATTCCTGGTAGGTAATTGTGTAATGCACTGGCCTGGTGATGAATATTTCAAAGGAAATCATAGCAAAGATTTTGCTTGCACAGCTGAAGTTGGTGCACTCGGATCCGCACAAAGAATGGGAAACAATTCCTGTCCTTTGAATGGCCTCGGAAATCCATCTACATAAATACATGTACACAGGAAAGCCTCCTGTGCCAGAAGGCCATTCGGTTTTATTTCAGTGCCAAAAATTATAAGCAAAGTTTAATGATGGGATTAAAGGTGAACAGTTGTTCCTTTTATCACAGTTTCTCTATAAAAGACAGAAGGAAAGCTGTTTCTTTGCCCGATTGCCTGCGTTTTGAAAAGTGTACTCCACGTGTAAGTCATTTGCATTTAGTTAATCGTGTAGTCATTTCAAACTTTCGTTTTGTCATTTTATAAGCAAAACTAGATCCACTGTGGAACCTGACATGCAGTTTGAAGAAAACTCATGTTAGGAGCGCCCGGGTTTATCTTCCTCCTCTGGCCAGCAGCTGGAGGAGAGGGGAGAGGCCGGGTTGCCCCCGGGGACAGCTCTTCTGCATTAAGTTCTCATCCTCTGAGCTTCTGTCAAAAATCAAGCCTTCTCTGTAAGAGTGTAAACATGCCAACAGCCCCGCTGGTTTAAGGGCAGGGGAAAGAGTCTCAGAAGGAAGGTCAAAGGGAAGACGGAGGGCAGTTAGGGGCTGCCCCCCGCCCCCTGTGCCTGTGGCCCTGGGAGGAGACATGAGCAGGGGTTGCCCAAGGTCATGGAGGTCAGAATCCACCTGAGGCCACAGTCTGAGTGACAGCGAGGTGGCTGGGGCCAGACAGGTGCCCCAGGCTGGGCTGGAGCCACAGGAATTAGTGGTCCCTCACCCAGTGACCCCAGAAAAGAGCATTGCAATTTAGTCCCCAGTCTGTTTCTTTTATTTCAATTATAAAAAGCCTCTTTTTTAAAAAAAAAAACTTTATTGGAGTATAGTTGATTTAAAATGTTGTTAGTTTCTGCTGTACAGCAAAGTGAATCAGTTACACATATACATATATCCACTCTTTTAGATTCTTTTCCCATATAGGTCATTTCAGAGTACTGAGTAGAGTTCCCTGTGCTGTACAGTAAGTAGGTCCTTATTAGTTATCTAAATTTTAAAAAGTCTTAAGTATACAGAAAGTGTAGCTAATAATCCAGTGAATGCCTGTGTACTTACTACACAGCTCTGTCAAATCTGACAGTTCGTTCTTCATTTTTGTTTCAGATAATTTATTACTTATTTAAAAATTAAATTTCACATTTGTCATTGAACCTTCCTTCCTTATTCTCCAGAGGTGACCACTACATTGAAATTGGTTTTTATGATTTCTAAACATGCTTTTTTTTCATCTTCACCACATACATATATATCTATAAACAATAGTTATGATCTTGATGATATTCTGAAACTTTCTGTAAACGGCGTCACACCTAAGTATTCTTCTGTGACCTGCTTCTTGTGTTCAGCTTTATATTTTACTGCTTTTTCATGTTGATGGGTGTAGCTGTCTTTCATTTATTTTCACTCTTTATAGTTTCGCACTGTATGAATATGTTATAATTTATCCAATCTCCTGTTGAAAGGCGTGAGCTGTTTCTAAGTTTTTTGCAGTTACAAACAGCGCTCAGTCCTAACGTTCTTGTGTGTGTCTCCTTATACCCTGGTGTAGGAGATGCTCTGTTTAGGACAGGCCTTTTCTGGGTTACAGGATGCAAACATCTAGATATTACCAGGCTCTTCACAGCAGGTGCATCCCCCCACCGCTCCGCCCGGCATGCCCACATCCTCTCCTATACTCTGCAGTCCTCCCAATTTCTAGGCTTTGCCCATTTGAAAAACAAGAACTGACATCTTTCTTTTACCTGCCTTGCTCTGCACATCCCTGATTACCAGTGAGTATAAGCAGCTTTTCCTATTTTTACTGACCACTTGAGGTCTGTTCACATCCTTGGCCCATTTTTTTAATTAGGTAGTTTGTCTTTTTCTTATTGATTCTTAGGAGGATTAAAAAATATGTGTGTGGGCTTCCCTGGTGGCGCAGTGCTTGAGAGTCCGCCTGCCGATGCAGGGGACACGGGTTCGTGCCCCGGTCCGGGAAGATCCCACATGCCGCGGAGCGGCTGGGCCCGTGAGCCATGGCCGCTGAGCCTGCGCGTCTGGAGCCTGTGCTCCGCAACGGGAGAGGCCACGGCAGTGAGAGGCCCGCGTACCGCAAAAAAAAAAAGTGTGTGTGTGTGTGTGTATGTATACACACACACACACACACACACACACACACACACACACATACCGGATACTGGATACAGTCCTTTGTCAGTCATATATGCACTGCAGATATCCTTTGCTAGTCTGTGCCTTATACCTTTACCTTAATTATAGTGCCTTTGTCAAACATAAGTTTTAAATTTTTGTGTTGTCAGATTTACTGATTTTTTTAAAAATTGATGCCTGCGCTCTTAAGGGTTTGCCTTGCAGGTTGCTTTGTAATCCACCTTGAATTGGGGCATATGTGTGGCATGAGGTAGGGACCTAATTTTACTTTCTCCATATGGATAGCCAGTTATTTCAGTATCATTTATCAAATAATCCATCCTTCCCCAGCTGGTCCGCCTACCCTGTCTGCCAAAGACAAATACCCACATTACCACGGGCCCGTGCCTGGGGTCTCTGCTCGCCTGGCCCACCTGTCCTAGGCCCAGATCACATGGTCTTCATCAGTCTCACAGAACGTCTTGGGAGTGGATGTAGATCTTCCCCTTATCTGGCCATCTGTGGGGTTGTCTTGCTATTCTTGGCCCTTTGCTCTTCAACATCAACCTTCAAATATGCTTCATGTTCCACAAAAAAACATGGTTGGAATTTTTATTAGAAATACATTGATTTATAAATTACAATGGAAGGCAGTTGACATCTTTTCAGGTTTGAAAGTTTTGTCCATTAACCCGGTGCATTTTCCTGTTTATTAGGTTTCCTTTGATGTCTTTCAGAGAACTTGAGCGTCTCTCCCACGGCTGTCTTGCACTTATTTGGTGTGATGCATTCTTGGGTGCTTCCACCTCTCCCCCAGGGAACATCCTACAGGGATGGGCCCCACACACCCAAAGGCTGCCCACCTGCCTGCAGTCCTGGCCTGTCAGGGTGTCCTTTCCTCTCCTCCGTCTGCCCTGGGAGGGGCTCTGAGTGCCGGGGGTCCCCTGCAGTGACGTGGGCATCCATCATCCTGCTGCCTTCTCTTTGGAGCGGGGATTGGGTTTGCTGTCTGGTTTGCTAGACACAGTTGATTGGAGGTAATAAAAATCTTAAGACCTGAGATTTCAGATGTCTGATCCGACTGGAATGGGATTGGGGCTTTTAGATGGTCATTTTCAAGTGCATCTGGGGTCTAATGTGAATTGTCTTTTCCTCAGCTAGAGAGATTGATGATTTTTTAAAAAGGGCGTTTGTTATAGGACCGGTGTTTCTCTTTGACCCCCAGGGTCCCCAGCCTCAGAACCCCGAGGGTGAGCTTTTTAGGAGGAGACTCTGCTAACAGGCTTGTTCTTCAGAGGTGATGGGCCGCCACGAAGGCAGAAGGCCTGCATGTTGTCCTGGTGTACCGCTGAGTGGCCTTTCCAGCTCTCTGGCCTCCTTTCCCCCCCAAGTCGTCTGGAGCCTGGGGAGATGGGAGATAAGGATTTGCAGCCTGGGCCCTGTGCGGTGGCGGCTGGAAGGCCTGGACTGGAGGGCCAGGCACCTCCCTAGAGCCTGCTCTGAAATGGCCGCAGCGCTGTGCTTCCCAGGGGTCGGCGCCGTGGTCCTCCAGCAGTGGCCGCTGCCCAGGGGGCTTCCCGAAGGCGCATCCTCTTCCCTTGGAGAGCTCTCTGTGTGCTCGCCGGCTCCTCCCTGGGTTTGTTTGGAAACGGCGGGTCCACGTGGCTGATTCTGCACCAGTCGGGAAGGTCCCGATTGCACGTGTCAGATCCCAAAGACGATGGAGGCCCCCATCCCGAGTGGGCACGGGTGGCAGGCCCTGCGATGTGCGGGCGTCCGCCGCGGAGAGCCTGCCTCCTAGGCTCGTCTCATCCGGGCAGCGATGGCGACGCCCAGGTTAAGCTTCATTAAAGCAGAAGCCCAGTTTCCATTAGGATATGAATGTTTTATTTATTAAATTGCTATTTTAATATAATTTACCAAGTCATCGAAGACAAATAATCCACTTAAGCGAAGCTGTAAAACTCCATTTTCCCCGAATGCTGTGTTCCTGTGAACGCGTGGCATGTACTGCACTCCGCTCGCCAGCTGGGGGTGCATCATGGGGACGCAGGATTCACAGCCCAACCTCCTGAATTCCGAGTGAGGATGGGTCCCGGGGCTGGCCTGAGGCAGACCTCTGCACTCTCCGGTTAAATAAAGGTTGTTAAGCAAATTAAGAGCCCCTGCCATCACAGGATACAGCGAAAGCTGCTGGTGTATTTCTCATAAACATAACTGCAAAGGAAGAGAGACTATGGTATAGGAGAAATCTGGAGAAAATGTAAATCGAGAGAGATAAGGCAGCAACATCAAAGCAGGCCTTCCCCCAGGGGCACCTGCCAGTTAATTGCCAGGGCCTTCTGCCTGGTTGTAAGGAGCCTCAGGCAGGAGACAAACCTGGAGCCTGTCCAGGGACTGAACAGGGGCTGCTGTTCGCCTTTCTTGGCCTTGGCCATGGAAGTTAAGGGAAAAGGAAGGAAAACACCTCCCTTCGGAATATCTGACCACAGTCCTGCATTCACATGAGTTTGGAGTCCCGATTCATGTTACTTGTCTTACAAAATTTGAAGCTGAAAATTTAGTTGAAAGTAGACTTGGGATAATAGTGCCCTTAGGCTCTGGCAGAAGCAAGCACAAAGTTGTTCTTCCCCAAAGAAAACCATTTTTGATACACGCCTCAAAGAATTCCAACAGATAAAAGTTCCAAGGAACGTGTCGACGCAAAATTAATAGTCAATCTAAGAAAGAAATGGAGAATTTTATTCGAGCCAACCTGAGGATAGTAACCTGGGAGACAGTCTTTCAGAAGCTCTGAGGACTGTTCCTCCGGTTAGAAGTTAAAGCACAGTTGTATACATTTTCGAGAGAAGGAGTAATACTCCATCAGAGGGCTTATTGACGGTTTACATAGTCCAGATCTGCACGCACAAGGCGAGTAGTAGGTCATCCTGACCCCTTCCAGGATTAAGAAACGTTATCTCCTAAGGAGTTCCCTTGCTGGTGCCAGGAGAAAATTGCTGTCTGTGACGGAGCAGCCATGCCCGTGTCCCTTGGGAGGTCTGGGTCGTGGGTAGCGTAGGTGCACGGCGCACACTGAAGAGGGGTAGTGGCCCAGACTGGCAGAGAGAATTTTATGTTAAAACATTTCTTGTCCCGCCTTAAAAATAATTTTATTTCATCAAACGTAAGCTCCAAGAGGGGGAAAATCACTAAAGTACAAGGAGGCAGGCCACTAAGAGCAGGACTCAGCAGAGAAAACAAACGGCAAGGAAGAGATCTACAAAGACTGCAGACTTTAACGTGATCTGAGATGTGCTAGAAAGTCAGTTTAACATGTTCAAAGTGATAAAAAGGAGCACAGTGGGTGAAAAAGGAGGAGGAAAGGGAAACTCGTGAGTTACGAAGCAGGTCTGAGAAGAGAAGCAAGTCTCAAATTTAATGGGTGAGTTAAACAGGAATTGTGATACAGTTGAAGAGTTGACTAGTAAATTGGAGGAAAGATTTGAAGAAAGTAATTCTCCCAGACAAACAAAGAGATGGAACATATAAAAAGAGAGGTTAAGTGAAATGGAGAGCAGAGTGAAAAGACCTCACACCTGCCTGACCTGGGTTCTGAGAAAATGCAGAGAATGGCAGGGGGCAGATGGATGTTTGATAGGAGATAATGGATGACAGTTTTCCAAAACTGATGAAAGCAGCCCATTCTCAGGATACCTCTAGCAGAATAAATATTATAAAGAAAATGCCAAACATCCAAGACAAAGAGCATATCTCAAAAGCAGCCGGAAAGAAAAGTGTGATTTCCTACAAGGGAATGACAAACAGATTGATAGCTTTAAACAGTGGAGGCCAAAAGATGTCATTTTTAACATCTTTAAAAGTAATAACCAACAGTTCTATCTTTCAGGAATGAGAATGAAATAAAGACATTTTTAGACGACAGCTGAAAGGGTTTACTGCCCAAAGACCTCTCATTAGAGGATCTTCTAAAGGTTGCATTTCAAGAAGGATAATGATTTTAGAAGAAATGTCTAGATGCTGCAAATGCAGCAGAGGTTCAAAGAAAAATAGAATATTATGAACAACCTTGTAGGTGGCAAATTCCTACAAAAAGAAAAGTTTTCAAAAATTTTAAAAAGTCTGAAGTGTTTTATAATCATATGGAAATTGAATCAGGAATAGAAACCTTTCCACAAAGAAGACCTCATGCCCAGCCCATTTCTAGCCAACTTTCGGAGGACAGGTATCCCGGTCTCGTACAGACTCTGAGAAGAGGGAGGAGGAAAGAGACAAACACAACCTTCATGATTAAAGTATACAAGGATGGTTCTAGAAGGGAACATGAGAGACCAGTTTTCTGTAAGTGTGAGAGCAGAAATCCTAAATGAAAGATCAGCAAACGGGGCCCAGCTGTGATTAAAAAATATAACTTACTGTGACCAAATTGAGTTTACAGGGAATGCAAGGTTGGTTCAACATTAAAGAAACTCTGATACTAATGTAATTCACCACGTTCACAGATTAAAGGAAAACAATCTTATTGTCTCAGTTGATTCAGGAAAAGCATCTGATGAAATTCTGTAACCATCCATAAGAACTCTAGTAAATTAGGAATAGGAGGGCACCGACCTAACCTGCTACGCGTTATCTACACAAAGTTCTAGTGTGAAACAGCTTCCTTCTCCGCACGTAAGGTGCAAAGCAGTGGTTGGGTCGCTGTTAAGTCAGGAAGCAGAAGGCGAGGATGCCGCCACACTGCAGCAGCTCTGCTCAACGTGCCGATGCCGGTTCGGCCAGCCCAGGGCAGTGGGATGCAGAAGCACACTCCCGTCTCTGGCTTTTCTCCTCAGCACCCTCTAACACTCCAGGCAGTGTGACCTGCCAGTGACCTCCATGTGGCTAAACCCCGTGGTCAGTCACCTCCCCGGGCTCGTGTTACCTGACCCTCTGGCAGCACCTCACACTCCTCCCAGCTCCCTGCTCGTTCCGTTAGGCCCTCAGTGTAAACTTGTGGCCTGGACCGTGGGGCCATCCTCTTGCACTTGTAACAGGGAAGAGCCAATTCTGACTACATGTTGCATCTGTTTCTTTTACTTTAACCTTTGTTTTCCACTACTTTTGTTCACTAAAAGGATACTGTCTATACACAGTGGCCTGCCTTGGGGAACCCTGCCCCCTGAATGGTAAACCAAAGTGCCTTTGTTCAGGGAAACATCCGGACCCTGTTCCACCTGTGGATGGCTGGCTACAAGAAAGAAGAAATCCACACATCCCCTCCCTGAGGCCGGCCATTATTCCAGGGGATATTTGCAGAACTTACGGCCCTTTCACTTTACTTCTCACCTCCTCCTCCTCTCCGTGCTATAAAAGAAACTGGCATCCAAACCCCGATAAGATGGTTTTACAAAGACACTAGTCCGCCATCTCCTCGGTCTGCTGGCTTTCCAGATAAAGTCGTATTCCCTGCCTCAACACCTCGTCTCCGATGTGTTGGCCTGTCGTGCGGCGAGCAGAGCCAGCTTGGACTCGGTAACACGCCCTAGACTCATCTGTCCCACTGCCTGCCTGACAGCTCCACTCGGGGCCTATCAGGTGCGTGTCCACAGGACAGACTCACAACCTTCCCGTCAACACACTTTCTCCCGCACCCTTTCCCGCAAACCTTTCCTCCTCTTAGGAAACGACGGCTTCCTCTTTGCGCTTGTTCAGGCCAAGGACGTTGGTGTTATCCTTGGTTCCTCTTCGTCTCCTACCCCATAGGTCCCGCATTCATCAGCTATTTTGTTGGCTCAGCCGTCAGACCATCTAGCATCTGACCTCTTTTCACAGCTGTGCTGCACCCCCTTGTCCCAACTCACTAACGAGTTGGGATTTTATGATTTCCATGGTCTTCTATCCCATCTCCCTGGGTCTGCCTCTCCCCACCCTGCCCACTGCCAGGTCTGTCCCGGCAGCGCGGGGAGCAGCGAGGAGGGGTGCAGGTGACCACTCGGGGGGAACGCAGCATGCTCGCTGCCCCACGCTTCCGGTCAGCGTCGTTTCCGGGCGGTGCCCGGGCTGGACGCCTGCTCTGCTCTTGCCTTTCGTTCAGGGCTGAGTGATCGGCCTCTGTGGGGAAAACGGGTCCCTTCTCACGCGGTGCAAGAATGGGGGCCCCTCGGACTGGCCTTTTATCGTTGCTGCCCATCATCCGTGCAAGAAAGCAAACGAGCACCCGGTCGCCGGGCACATCCGCTGTGTCCCGCTGCCCGATTAGAGAGAAAGTTGTCCTTATTTTAATGAGATGAGAATTAGAAGCGGAGGCCTTGAGTCAAAAAGCGAGCAGGCCGGCCCCGCTCTGTGTTCCCGGCCGGCCTGTCTGGGCTGCACGCTGACCTTCTCGGCTGTTCTCTCTTGCAGTCGGAACCTGAGGGCTTCGCGCATTTCCACCTGTACGTGTGTGCTGCTTTTCTCGTGAGATGGAGGAAAGAAATACTGGAAGAAAGAGATTTTCAAGTAAGTAAATGCCTTTTCAGAAGAACCCGAGTGTGATTTCCTGCTGGGAGAGAGGTGTATTAGATTTCATTCACAGGGTTATTTGTGGAGGAGCTTGGAGACGGGCTGCCTGAGGTCACCGCTGACCTGCTGCCTGAGACTCCACGGCCGAGGGCACAGATCACGTGGGGCCTGGGCTCTGCCGACACTGGCCTTATTAAACATGCTGTCATGGACTCCAGGAGATACCTCCTGAGCCGGCCGGTGTGTGTCCTCAGCAGAATGGCCCGGGGGCTCCTGGGAGCCTCGTGGCAGCCGTGGGGAGTGGGGCGTTAGGGAAGGGGCTTGGCCGCGTGATCGCATGGCCTGGCTGCCCGGCACTTGGTAGCTGTGTGACCCAGGGGTGGTTGCTAGCCTCTCTGAGCCACGTTTTTCCTCAGCGGTTCCGTGGGAGATTTACACCCGCCCCCATCCATCAGAGGCTCTGTGCTCGACCCATGGGCTCCAGGTGGGCCGATCCCCCACCCCGTCCCCACCCCCAGGCGTGCCTTGTGCGGTGGTACTGTGGGCAGTGTTGACCCCTGGGAGGGCGGGCTGCCTGGGGTGCAGTGAGGAGACACCAGTGGAGGGGACCAGGAACCAGGCTCTGCCCCTCACTGTCTGGGGGTCACTCTCTGGCTGCTTCACCTCCTCGAGCCCCTCATCTTTCAGGTGAGGGGACAGGGAAGGAGGCCCTGTTGTCCCAGGCCACAGTGTGGTGACACTGGGCAGCTCGCTTGGCCCGTGGCCCCTCAGCTCCCATGCTTGTCAGACGCTCTGAGGACCCTGCTCCACCCGCCGAGGGCCGTGGGAAGCCACCCAGCCCTGCCGCAGCACCCAGGCGCTTTCCATCTCGGCCACCAGGAGACGGTGGACAGGGAGGGCCTCTGTCCGGGCCAGCAGAGCCCAGCGCCCAGCCTGCCCCGCCCCGAGGTGCTAGATGGCGAGACCTGGTCCCTTTTCTCATCCCGGCTCCTGCCCTTGCTGTCAGGCCGGGCCCGGCCATGCCCGCAGGAGCCGCGCTGTGGGAGCCTGGCTCCAGGGCGGCCTTCGCCCCCACCCTGCCTCTTCCCACCTCCGGTTGCTGTCTGTGAACTGGGGAGAAGGCAGCCTCCTGCCCTGCCCCCTTGCGCTCGTGGGAGGCCTGCGGCCCCCCGGGTCACTCTGCGTCGGGCACGTGGCGGTGCCGAGAGAGCCCGGCACCGGCCTGCGTCGCCGAGTGAGGGGGGGATGGCCGCGGGCGGCTGACGGGGCCCCCTGAGGACCCGCTGTCCATGGAGGTGCGGGGGAGCCTGCAGGCTGGCCGGGCCGTCGGTTGGAAGGGAGAAGGGCCCCGCCTCCCTGGTGACCCGGGCCAGCGTCCACACCTGCGCCCGGCCAGCTCTCACCTGGACGACAGGTGATGCAGGTGCCCGAGTCCCCCAGGCTGATGGTGGCTCAGGTGTTGCTGCCTCAGTTACGCTGGGGCTTCTCTGGTTGGGGAAACGGTTCCGGGAGGCCCCAGCCAGACATCACTGCCCTCGCGAGGCCCGCACCTGGTGGGGGGCAGTGGTTCGGAAAGAGTGTAGCGAGTGCGCTGAGCCCAAGGCTCGTCATTGTCCCAGGAACCGCTCGTGACCCCCAACGCTGGGCGGCCCCTGAGCCTTGCATGCCCGAGAAATGGCCCTGGCCCGCCAGCGTGAGTCCCAGCTGGGGACAGGGACCTGAAGCTGGTAGTGACCTCGTGCAAAGGGTCCTGCCCTGCGTTTCTTCCTGCTGCTCCGCAAACAGGGACGGTGCTGCCAGGGTCCAGGGCCACCAGGAGCAGCCCTGGACGCGAGGGTCCCTGAGCTGGGTGGGAGGACGTGCCCACGGGTGGGTGGTGGTGCTGGGCCGCCCCGCTTGGCCTTCCTGTCTTCCCGCCCCACGCGCAGGAGCCCGTGGAGGGCTGCCCAGGGCTCTGCAGTGTGGCCGCCCCACCTGACGTGACTGCGTCCCTGGTGGCCTTGGAAGACGTGAAGACGAGCCCCTTGCCCATCGCTCGCTCTCGTGTTGCTGTCTGGCCAGAGATGCTGCCGTGTTGTAACTGGAGGGCGCTACTAGGCGGCAGGTTAGAACGCTTTGCTGGCCTCCTCAGGGCCCTGCTCTCTTAACTCGAGGCTCACCGAGGCCAGGGGACAAGCGCGGCGCAGCAGCCGGTGCGCCAGACCTCGGAGGAGCCATGAGGTTGATTCTCCCCCAAACTCAGGATGGACTCAGGCCTGGATGTCACAGGGTTGGATGCAGGGCGTGTTGTGAACACACTGCATTGTGGGGAATTGAACTGAATGGGAAAGTAAACAGGAAGAGAAAACAAATTAAATAAAGCGCCTTTGGCGCCCTGGTGGGCACGGGGCAATTGCGTGTGCAATCGTGGCGTTTTGGGAACGTGATTCTGTGTGCACGGAAGACAGCTTGAGCGTCCAGCAGTGGGACACCCACGGAAGAGGCTTTAAAGGCCTCACGCTCTGCAGAATTGTGAAATTGCACGCTGCTGTGTCGTCTCCGTGGGAACAGTCATTTCCGGAGGGGCGTCTTCAGGAGGAAGACAGAGTCCTCCTAGCGTTCAGCACGCCCAGCGCTGTGGGTGCTTTTGGCGGAGTGGGGGGGGGGGGGCATGGGCTTGGCTTCCTGCGTCCAGTTCCCAGAAGCTCAGTGAAGCTGGGGTCCCACCTCTTCTCGTGTGCTTCGGCTTCTGAGACCTGCCCAGCCCAGGGGTCTGGTTGCGCCCAGCTCTGTGGACTCCGGGAGGGTCGCCGGGTCATCTGGTTGGAGGGAGGCGCCTCCCGGAGCGGATGGTCACTCCTGCCCTGAGGTCTGGTGCCCCAGGGACCTTGTACTTTTCCACGAGGATTCGCTGTCCCCCGGGCAGACCTTGTGCCGTCCGTCCTGCAGGTGACGGGTCCCCAGCTCTGCCTGAATGCAGCCCGCAGGTGCTGCACCCTGGGTGTCCGAAGCCGGCCTCTTCCCCCAGCCCCCAGTCCCCACCCCGCCAGCCACGGCAGTCCCAGCCTCAGTGCCCGCAGTCTGATTCTCCCCGGCTGCCTTTTTCTAACCAGATTCTGTAGGGCCTGTGGGGGAAGGAGCCCCCTGTGCCCAGTCTTGTGTCCCCTGGCGGTGTGGCTGGCATGCTGACCTGGTCCTCCCCTCTGCGGGGTGCCCCACAGTAAGAACTTGGGGCCCAGAGAGGATGGGTGCACGTGGCTGAAGATGCCTTTGAAGGGCTGGGCTCAGGTCCTGAGCCAGAGCTGCCATGTGCCCGATCGTTCCTCCTCTCCGGCGGGGATGCAGGTGCGCTGGGGGTGCTGGCCTTACCGGGTTCTTTGTCTGATTCATAAGGGCAGCTTATAAAACAGTTGGTAACGCGCAATGCTAGAAAATCATTCTAGTTTATCCCCCCAAAGTCCGAGCTGCTTAGTTTGTCCTGGTGTCCCAGGACATTGGGGGTCCGACAGCCCCTGTGTGGGCCCCCGGTCCTCATTCACAGCCCGCAGAGCCTGGTTCGCCCTGGCCCTGCTGCTTGGTGGGGAGGGCAGCACCCAGGGGGGATCATTCCTACCCCACTGCCTCCCGGGGGTGACCCGCAGCGTGGCTGCAGAGGTGCTTTGTGACATGGAAGTTTCTCCCCACGTAGGAGCTGTCATCGTGCTTCTGGATTTAGAGGAGGCCAAGTCCCTATGATGCAAAAGAGGCAGCAGCATACAGTGCTTTGTTTTGCAGAGGAGACAAAGCAATTAATTGTGGTAAACAGAGCGTGGAGCTTCTAGTGCAATCAGGGACCTTCTCTGCAGGGACCTCGGGAGCTCAGAGGTCTGTAAATATTTCTGAGAAGGTAATCGGCTGCTGCGTATTTGCTGGTGAACGACGAGCCTCAGGGGGAGAAACGGCTTCCCGTGCACGCGTGGTGGCCGCCAGCCCCGAGAGGCTGTGAGCCCGGGGTGAGGCCGGGTGTAGGGCCCCGCCTGGAAACCCCAGCCGGTCCACGGAGGGGGCTCAGTGTGTGAGTGGTGGCCGCCGTGCCCCGCACCCCTGGAGCTGGGGCCTCCTCTCATGCAGGCCCTTCCCCTTGTCTCCTGTGATCGCAGGTTGCCGCTCGGTGGGGACCAGGTGGGGACAGGCAGGGGCAGTGCCCAGCGGGAGGCCTCTGTCTGCTCTGATGTCCCTGGCCCCTCTGATGTCCCCTCAGGCCCTCCCTCTGCGCTGGGCCCTGTGCTGTCTGTCACGAGACTCCGTTTCCACGCACGAGGGGCTGGGCTGGCTGGGGGTGGACTGGGCAGGGACAGCAGGGCGTTGTGTATTGGGAGGCCAGCGGTCAGGGATGGGAGTAATAAACCAGGTGCGGGAGCAGGTTGGCGAGCTAGAACCAAGGACCCGGATCTACAGCGGACCAGGTACCGGCCTCCTCTGCAAGGGAAGGAAGTTAGTGAAGCTGGGGCTGAGCGTGTGGGGTCGGGGTGTGGGTGAGAGGGCACGAGGGAGCCAGGCGGCTTCCTTAACAGGGCAGGGGAGCCAGGGGTGGGAACGACCCGGTGCAGTAGGAGGCGGGGCCGTAAGGCTGGAGGAGGAGCCCTAAGGGGTGGGGGCGGGACCTGGGGTGGGAGGTGGACATGCCCACAGGGTGTGAGACACGTGGAACTCAGAGGGACGGGTGGGCAGCCCACGCAGACTCGGGGACAGCGAGGTTGGCGGTCTTCCCGTTGACTTCGAGGGGGAAGCGGCCACAGTCCGCAGCGCGGCCCACGGCTCAGAGGTGCCTCTGCTGTTAGACAGTGTCTGGAGGAGGCTCTGGGGTGTTGGACGCGGTGGTCCACGCCTCACTTTGTCAAAGTCTCCCTCTGTCTGCAGGTTAAACCTGAGTCTAAAACTTTACAAACAGAAAGACATCGAATGGAGCAGCCGCAGGAGGAGGCTCAGAATATTTGATGAGGATAAAAAACGAGGCTGCTGTGGGTCTGACGGCTTAAAAGCTCTGGGTAGGATCTGAATTCAGATTCTACAGAGATGCATTTGTTTTTAAGAGTTTGTGGAGCAGTTACAAAATTAATCATCTGATCTAGACCATAAAAATTGTCAAAATCTGAAAAACCGGAATCATACGGACTGCCTTTGCTGAGCATAATCCTTTAGAACTAGACAATAAAGTTAAACCTGAGTAATGAAGCATCTGGAAATTAGAGAGCCCTCTTCAGAATACATGGGTCAAGATGAAAGTGACCCTGTAATTATAGAATAAATTGAGAAACATGGGACCTCAGAGACTCCGCTTTACTGTCTGTAAAGTTCACATCTGCAGTTCTCCGTCCCCTTCTATCAGTGAACCTCAATCAGGCCCATCACAAAATATTCGAAACGCCCTAATAATTGGTGACCAGCAAAGGGAAGAAAAAAAAAAATGCGTGGGGTGTGGCCTGTGCTGGGCTTGTAAACAAATTCATGGGCGAAATGCCTTTTATTATTTAAAAACATTTTTTTTTAAAAAAGCCTAGTAACTCTTTAACTGAAGAAGTGAGAGATGGAAAAATAAGTCAGCTTATGATAAAAGGCGGTGAAGGAACCAACGATAAAGTAAATGAATGGCTTAGGAAGTGTCCTCCCCGCCGGAGCCCCGCAGAGCCCGCCTCCCTCCAGGAGCTAATGGAAGCCCAGACCCCAGGTTGGTACTGGGGCAGGTGGTGGAGACACCCTCTGCCCACCAAAATTCCAGATCCCGGAAGGACAGCCAGCGCTCAGCGTGCGCCATGTGGCTGGTGCAGGCAGGCTTGGCAGGCTGGCCCCGGAGACACAGCTCCAGCTCGCAGGAGCCAAGCTCCAGATGCCAGCCAGGGGCAGCCCTGCAGCCAGGCCCCCAGGTCAGGGCAGCTGTGTGCGCGCCGCCCTGCTCACTGTTGTTGTAACATCCTAGCAGTAACCAGCGGCATCCAGGCACGGGGGGTCTTAAGAGATTCAGTAGCTTCTCCTGAGTTTAATAGAAAGGAAGAACCAACCCTACTCTTTTTTTTTTTTTTTAATTTTATTTATTTATTTATTTTTGGCTGTGTTGGGTCTTCGTTTCTGTGCGAGGGCTTTCTCTAGTTGCGGCGAGTGGGGGCCACTCTTCATCGCGGTGCGTGGGCCTCTCACTGTCACGGCCTCTCTTGTTGTAGAGCACAGGCTCCAGACGCGCGGGCTCAGTAGTTGTGGCGCACGGGCCTAGTTGCTCCGTGGCATGTGGGATCCTCCCAGACCAGGGCTCGAACCCGTGTCCCCTGCATTGGCAGGCGGACTCCCAACCACTGCGCCACCAGGGAAGCCCAAGAGCCTTATCTTTGATCCGGTAATTCCGCTTGCTTATAATTATGGGAAAACAAATTGCCAACAGCCTGAGTCTCCAGCGTTGGCAGAAGGGTGCCCTGGATTATCGTACGTCGCTGTTGAAATATTTTCTAACTCCCAAAAATCACATCTTCAAGTAATAGTCACTGAGGTTAGAAAGTGCTCTCAGGATATTTCTTTTTGGGGGGAAAAGTGTGATCCGAAATCACACACGTCTACACACATACACACACACACACACACACGTCTATATATGTCCATGCATGTAAAACACACACCCTCTTATGTATGTATAAAACACACGTCTATATATACACGTGTATAAGCACATACATGTACACACACGTAAGACGCACACATGATCTACACATGTAAACATAACCTGCACGTGTATGTGTATGTAAAATATGTCTACATGTGCTCAACATTACAAATCTATACACTACACATATAGGGAACACACCTACATGTGTATATATATATAAAATGCATACATATATTTACATGTGTATATACATGTAGAAATGATCCCAAGTTTGCTTGTCTTATGCGCAATAAAAAGGCTTAACAGGGACTTCCCTGGTGGTCCAGTGGCTAAGACTCCACGCTGCCAATACAGGGGCCCAGTTTCAGTCCCTGGTCAGGGAACTAGATCCCACATGCTGCCACTAAGACCCAACACAGCCAAATAAATAATAAAATAAATAAATAAATAAAAATTAAAAAAAAGACTTAACAGAAGCAGGTCACAGTGTTCGCATCATGTAGTTTAGGTTAGTAGAATTACAGACATCTTAATTTTCCTGTTTGAATGTCTGTTGTATTTTCACGTCTTCTCAGCGAGTAGTCAGCATGGTTTTCTCACCCGGGTTCATTCCCGCCTTAGGCAGGTGAGACCCCTTTGTGAGGTGCCTGGCTGGGGGCCCTGCTCAGTGACGCTGGGCTCCAAGGTCCCTCAGTATCCTCTGGGCGTCTCAGCAGGTCCCACTGCACCGGGATCCCCACAGACTCTGTCCCTCAGCTCACACGCATGTGCACATGCAGACACAGGCATGCACACCACGTGGTCCCCAGGGCCGAGACGTGTGTCCGTCTCATGTGAGGACTCCCAGTGCCCACTGGTGTGCTCCCGCCTGCCCATGGCGGCTCGGAAGCTGCGCACAGCGCCCCAGCTGTCCCCTCCCTTTGGCCGGGTGGAGGGTTCTGGCCCCGCCTGGTCTAGCCCATTGGTCACCCTCAAAGCCTGTGTTGTACTCATGGGACCAGGCTTCTTTCTGCCAAGTCATCGGTTCCTTATCATCAGAGAAGGGGTTAGAAGAGGTCATTTCTAAATAACCATGCGGGATCTGTGTGCAGACTGGGCTGGATTCCAGTACATGACCTTCAAGCCCCCTCCCAGCTGGCCTCCCCATCCCCTGCCCGGCCCTGCACTCAGCACGCCACCCTCACCGCAGACTTCTGGGATCTTTGGTAAACAGCCTACTAGTAAAGCCATTAAAAGAATCTCTGGGGCATCTCTGATTTACAAAGACAGAAAGAAAGACAACAAGGTCCAAAGCCTGAGCTTTGAGGAGCCGGAGCCGGGCTCAGCGTGCAGACACAGGGCCAAGCGACCTCGCCGCTCACCTGTCCTCGCCCATTACATGTCCTCCGGCCTGGACGCTGGCGCCCGGTGTGCTCAGCCTCTGGCCGCAGCCCCGTGGAATGCGTTTGCTTTGCCAGAGGCCTCCTGTAAATGCTCGTCAGCTAGAGCCTTTGTCAGGTTGGACTTCCGGGCCTTTGAAGATCAGCCGCGGTTACCCGTGGAAGCGGGTGGAGCGGAGACAGCCTGTGCTCACACCTGCGGGGCCGTCACCCCCGGCGAGTGTCCTCTGCCCCGTGGGCGTGGGGTGTCCGCGACCGTGAGGTCTCGGGGCCTCCGACAGGATGGAGGGGCCGCCTCTGCGCGCCTTTGCCCGTCCCCACTCCGTTCCTTCCCTTTGCTCTGAAACCAGACGGCAGAGTCGGCGGACCTTCCGGAAGATCTTCCTGCCCTCTGTCCGTGGGGACCCCTGGGGGGGCCACCCGACGCCCCGTCACTGAGGCCTCAAGCGTGGGGTCACGGCCTCGCCTCCAGCGCTGGCCTGCTCGCCTGCGTTTGGAGCTCCAGCACCTCCTGGGCAAGTCCATTGCTGTTTTGATCCGCGGTGCACTCAGTCCCCCGAGGCAGCTAATTAGTCCCCTGGCGTCATCCCCTCCGCTGGGTCAGAGGAATGGCCCCAGGGCAGGTGTGCGTCTGTGTCAGGCGGCACTGAGTTTGCTCTGCCAAGTGGCCTTCCACGGGTTAACCTCCAGCGGTTTGTGTTTCATCTTGGGTTCATCTGAAGCAGCAAATGTCAGGAAATGTCAATGTAAAGATCAATTGTCTCTTTCTTCATCATTTCAAGACATTTAAAAGACAAAATCGGGTCAGTTGAAACCTAATCTTCCGGTGGATTGTGCTTTCCTGTGCTCCCGTGGGTGGCGCGCCTGTCGAAGTGTGGGTGTGCATGGACGCGGAGGCGGATGGAGTGTCAGCTGGGACCTTTCCTGACTAGGAGCCCTAGGGGTGCCGGCCCCTTGCCGCGCAGTCTAGCGTGCCATCGTGAAGCTCTTAGGAAAGAGGGCTCGCACGGTGCCGGGTGGGGGGCAGGGCCGTGGCTGGGTGCGCTCACGCCCCACAGGGCAGGCAGGTGGGCAGGGGCGGCCTGGCCGGGAAGGGCGGGTGGCAGGAGTGGCCGAGGCCCACCTGAGTGCTGCCGATGCTGCAGCGTTGGGCCCTGGCCTGCTGCCGCCCTGCAGTTTCAACAGGGATCCTCATCTCTGCCACCACGCCGCCCCCAGCAGAGGGGGAGCGTGACCTGGGACAAGTGTCTGTCCACACAGGAAGGACGGCGGGGAGCTGAGGGGGGCATCCCGGGCCGAGCATCTCAGGAGGCAGGTGGACCTTGCCTGCCCTCAAGCCCGGGGCTCGAAGCCTGCAGGGCAGGGCAGGGGCCGGGCCGGGCTCACAGGATGGGAGCTCCGCCGGCCGTGTCATCCGGTGCTGAGACGTGCCCTGTGCCGGTGGGTCGGGGGACCCGTCAGTGAGCCAGCAGGGTCAGGGTGAACGAGGCGTAGAGGCCGGCGCTGGGTTTGTAGCCCGGAGAAGCGAAGGCTCTTCCGTGGTGGGAGGGAAGAGAGACGACCCCGTGGCCGCACGTGGAGTCGGCTTGGGTCCTTCTGTACCGCGGCCTCTTGCGCGCTCGTTGCGATGGCCACGGGCTCCTTTCCATCACAGGGACGGGCCCCGTTAGTGTTGGCAGGAGGCCACGTCCGCTTCGTGGTCCGCTGGAACAGTGCGATGCCTGCGGCAGCACCTTCTCTGCGGGGCGGGAGGGGCTGGACCGCGGAGGGAGTGACCGTCCACGTGCCAGACTTGCCGATCGAGGTGCCTGGTCTCGGAGAGTGCCCGGTACGCGTTGTCTCTGGGGCAGGTGGTCCTCACACCCCTGCCGTCCCCGCCGCGCGCAGGCCTGGATGACTCGCCGATCTGAGGGATTCTCCTTGACGCCCGCCTGCCCCTCCTGCCACGCCAGTGTCTGCGACATGTTTCCGTAGTTCTCCGTCTTCGCCGAGGACAGGCCCCTGTGGGTGGCGGTGCGCGTGGTAGTCTCAGCGAGTGACGAGTGGGAGGGGAGGCAGGAGCTGGCTGTCCCCACCCCTCGCTGGGTTCCCGCCCCCCACCTCCACCTAGCCCCCTGGTGGCCCCTGCCCTCCCACGGGTCGTGTCCCTTTAAGAACTGCGCTCTCCACGGCCGTTTGAAGAACAGAGGTGGGAGTCTTTGTCCCACGACCGTCCCCAGACACGGCTGTGCTCTTATTAAATCAGCCCTCACCGCGGCAGGTCCTGCTCTCTCTGGGGGATGAGCACATGGAACCCGAGCCCGCGGGGCCCTGCTGGGCCTGGTGACCCCAGGGCTGCACCCAGGCCGCTAACTGCCACCTGGAGAGCCAGCGTGCCGCTCTGTGTCCACGCGTCACCGGGCCACACCTGGCCACACCTGGCCTTGGGCCCGAGTGAAAGTGCACATCCCTGTACGGACAGCCTGAGCCGGCAGCGCCCGCGGGGCAGAGCCGGGGACCTGTCCGCACCTGCTCCCCATGCCCGGTTTTCTTTTTCTTCTTGTGGGGATGCCGTGACGAGCGCTGTCACCCCTTCGGTGGTGATTCTCAGGCTCTGCGTTGCTCGCCCTGTCACGATGGGCTACGTGCTCCTGAGCCCCGGGCGTGGCCGGGGTCCAGTAGGAGTGTTAACGAGAGCTGAGGTGAGACAGTGTCAGCTTTTTGGTTACGCAGCCCTCACTGAAGTTCAGATGTGAGGATTCTCGCGTGGCGGTCCAGCGGTTTCCCTTCGGGTGTGGCATTTCCATCAGTTCTCAGAAGATGGCTCAGCAGAGGGTTTTCGAACAGAAAGCGGAGAGGGGTGGGTGGGGTTGGCACTGTCCCCACGTATTCTTGCCCAGTCATCGTAATTTTTAAACAAATGTTAAAGCTACTTATGTATATATATTTTTAAAAGACGGAAAGTTCTAAACACCTTTTCACCTAAAACAAGCCATACCTTCTCCCCACCTTCCCCTCACGTCAAAAGGTGCCAGTTTCAATCTTAGGTTGTCTTTCGTTTTTGTGTTTTGTATTTACCTGTGTCTTTATAAATAGCTCTTTCTTTTTCTTTTTTCTTTTTTTTGTTGCGGTACGCGGGCCTCTCACTGTTGTGGCCTCTCCCGTTGCGGAGCACAGGCTCCGGACGCGCAGGCTCAGCGGCCATGGCTCACGGGCCCAGCCGCTCCGCGGCATGTGGGATCTTCCCGGACCGGGGCACGAACCCGTGTCCCCTGCATCGGCAGGCAGACTCTCAACCACTGCGTCACCAGGGAAGCCCTAAATAGCTCTTTCTTGATTTATTTAAATAACGACTTTTCAATCAGGAAGGGAAGGTGCGGATTCGCTCTTGCCCCCATGGCCCCCGGCTCCCGGCGTCCTGGTCAGAGGGCGGCCTGGCCGGGCTGCCCCTTGTTGGGGCCAAGTGCTGCTCACGGGAGTCAGTCGGTCCTCTCCTGTCACCCTTGGACTTAGCAGTTGTGTCCCCACGTTGCAAATTCTTCACAGGTTCACCCCCGCCGTGGTTTATTGGAAGTGGCAGCTTCTCCAGAAATCCCACGAGTGGGCACTGCACACAGCGTCCTCCCGGCGTCCTGCCCAGGGCGCTCCCGCAGCCCGATCCCCTGCCACCCCCAGAGTCCAGGAGCACGGCGGGGAGTCAGGGTGAGAGAGGATGGGACGGCCTGGAGGGTGGAGCCGGCCCCTCTGGCCGTTGAACACGCCGCTCCACGCTCTTCGTGCCCAGCACTGCTGCTGAGAAATGTAGTGCCATCGTCCAGGCCTTTATTCCCTCCTTTCTGCCCATGGCCCGCCTCAGGGGGCTTTTGTCCATCCCCCTCCTGAGGCGTCTGGTGAGGTGGCTTTCTGTCATCCTGCCGGAGTGGTCATTGGGCCCGTTCAGTCTGCAAAGCGCCAGGTCTCCGTCTCTGGACAGTTTCCCGAGCTGTGAACTCAACGCCGTGCTTCTCTTCCTGGGATCCTGGTCGGTGGCTGGCGTCCCGGATGGCCCCTGGCTCTCAGCCCCAGAGGTCCCGATCCGGGGGACTGGGTGGCCACGGTGACGTGGAGGTGCCGCCATGCACGGGTGCCACGGGTGGGTGCTCAGCTCCCTCCGGCTCCGGTGTCCCGTCCTGCTTCCCTGGGTGCACAGGAAGTGTGTTTGCGATCTTGCTGGAGGGTAGTGTCCTTGGCAGGCGGAAGCGGGTTCCTCTCGAAGTGCGGAGATGCGGAATCTGCTGCAGGGGCCGGGCCAGCAGTGAGCCCTCTCCGCGTCCTCCTGACGGCGCTGTGACACACACAGGGGTGTGAGCTCCGTGGCTGAGCCGCTGCTGTTTCCCGTAAGATCCACGACCACAAAGCGGACAAGAAACTCCTCGGCCTGCCGCTGCCTCTCTCCTGGCGGGCGGGTGGCGTCTGCCTGGGTTGAGCCCTGGACACGCGGGGAAGACGGAGGCACTGCCTTGCGCAGCAGAGACGCTGTGGGCACAGCGGGGCCACCAGGCCTCCTCTGACAGATGAGGCTGGAGCTGGGCCCTTGCTGTCCGCCTCTCCCCGGGTTCACGTGCTCTTCCTCTCGGCAGAAGGCGCTTCTGACCGTCAGTGCGGAGTGACCAGGAGCCGGCTGCCAGCGCCCCTCTGAGGGCTGCGCCTCCCTGGGGGTCACCCCAACTGGGGCTCCAGAGCCAGCTCGCAGCTCAGACCCCTAAAGCTCTCGTCCTCAGTCTGCAGGCGAGCCTGGCCGGGCCGAGGTGGCCGTTTCCCACGCCCAGCCGTGCCAGGTGGCGGCATGGCGAGCCTGGCCGGGCCGAGGGTGGCCGTTTCCCACGCCCAGCTGTGCCAGGTGGCGGCATGGCGCTGTTCGTCAGGCCTGGGAGAAGCTCCAGGACCCGTGGATTGCCTACATGACACACTTTGAACCGAGGCCGCAGCCTCCCTGGGATGGCCGTCGAGTTCACGTGGAGATGCAGCCTCACTCAGGACCCAGTTTGGGCACAAGCTTGGGGCAGGGCGGCCACCGCAGTCTCAGGAAGCAGCGTGTGTTCTTTGCGACTTGGAGGAAATGGGCTCCAAAAGGTGAAGTCAACAAACATTCAGGTGACGTCTATAGAAAGTAACGTCCTGTCCATTTCATTCGCTGTGCAACTTCATCTTCCTTTAAACGTGTCGATGTTCCAGCATAAACGTGGGGTCGAGCTCGTCACTTCACAGCGGTCCCGGCGCCCACAAGGACTTCTTAGGAATCGTAGCCGATCTTAAGTTAAGCGAATTACTTGCCGCTAAATAATTTCAAAATAATAATTTTTAAAATCCTTTTATGCTGTATGAGAAAAAGTGTATTTAGCGTGAAGTTTGGCTGCATTTTAATTGCTTGTTATGTGGCACCTCTGAAAGTCCCTGGGTCAGGGACCGAGCAGGTTGTGAGCCCGCCCTGCTGAGGGCTGCTTGGGGTGGCCGCCCCCAGGCCCCAGAGCCTGAGCGTGACACAGGTCCCCAGAGTTTGCCCAGCAAGGGCTGCCCGCGGTGCAGGCTGTGGCTTTCACTATTGGGTGCCTCTGAGGGCCCAGGCAATTCCAGCTTGTGAGGCAAAGTTGGGATCTGCTGGGGAAGTGACTCTGGTTCTGCAGGGCTGCTTTTTAGGACCCCTGGGAGCACTGGTGGGTCCTCCCTCCTCTCCTGTCCCTTCCCCCTCCCTCCCCTCCCCCTCCCCACCTCCACCTGCCCTCCCTCCCCTCCCTCACCCCTCCCCATCCTCTCCCTCCCTCCTCCCTCCCTCCCCTTCCCTCCCTTTCACAAAGGAAGAATTTCTCTTTCCTGGTGGAGAGTGACATTCCACCCCCAGCACTGAGGCCCTTTCCCTCCCTCGGGGCCTGGATTGCATCCTGACACAGCCCACTTGGTCTGGAGGTTTCCCAGCCGAGCCTCCATCAGGACGAGCCTGCCCTGCCGGTGAGGTGGAGGGCAGCCGAGAGCATCTCTCTCCCTGCTCATTTCTGCTGCGAATTAGTCTTGCTATTAAAGAAAAAAATTACACCCACCATTCAAATCATTAATTGAAAGGCCCTTATTATCTCATTAATGGTGTGTGATATCTAAGGTAGGTCAACTCGGAGAAGCTCATCTGTTCAGTCCCTGAAGAAATGTCATTACATCTCGGGCCTTATGAAAACGTCTCCCTCACAGCCCCCCCTCGGCTGCCACGCGGTCCGTCCTGCCACCTTCCACGGACACCCGCGCCAAAACACCAGCGTGGAAGCACCACCTCACAGGCCTGCGGGTGGGCCTGCCGCCCCGCGTGGCTGCGCTGGCTGGGGTGTAAGGGAAGCGTGCGTGGCTCTTGGGCCAGCTGGTCGGCGGCACTCTGCCTCCCCAGGTGCCAGTGGGCCCTCACTGCTTCGAAGCCTTCCTGAATGTGGGCAGGTCTGATTCAGGATTTTCCGGTGGCAAAACTTGGAGGGATGGAGTCAACCCTAATAGGCTCAGCAGCCACTTACGTGGGCTGCTAAGGCGGAGAAGCCTGTGCCGCTTCCTGTAAACCTGGGACAGAAAGAAATCAAACGTCCCCCGGCCGTGTCCTCTTGCCGAACCCGGGATTAGCTGGGGTAGCCGCTGGCTCCTGGGCTGCCTTCTGGGCTGCCTTGTGGAAGGAACCCCTGTGCCTCGCGGTGGTTCCGTCCTCTCTCCTGGGTCCTCATTTAACCACGTCCTGGGTTTCCACGAGGCCATCGCGCACCCCCAGGCCCCCAGGGCTCTGTGCCGGGGAGGGGTTGCCGCACGGAGGGGAGCGCGCTCCGTTCATCCTTCAGGACGTGGCCACGTGCCAGCACCGTCCTGATAGGGCCGTCCGGGCTGGAGGTGTTGGCCGGGGGGAGCCGTTTAGGGGCTGCCCGGGTGGCTGGGTGGCGTTGGCAGAGCAGGTCCCGGGCAAGAGCAAACGGTTTTGGGGGCCTCAGATTCCCCCTTTCAGGCTGGAAAACGAGGCACAGAGAAGCGCAGGGACCGCAGGGCTCGGATGCCAGCTTCCTGTGGCTCCCAGCCATGGCCACCCCTGCTCAGCCCCATTGTGGCCACGGCCCTGGCCCAGGCCCTTCCGGGGAGGCTCTGGTGGGTGGCGGGAGATGTCTGGGGGATGAAGCTGTACACACGCCCCCTCGGACTCAGAGACTTGGGGCACAAAGAGCCCAGGTGACTCAGCAGTTCTGAGCTCGATCCCTGGCCACCACCCCCTGTGTGACCCCGAGCGGTGGCCACTTCCCCCCCTGCCCATCCCGGGACCAGGTCCCGAGAGGAACTCAGAGAGCAGCAGGGGGTGGGGACTGTCTAGCACACCTGGGGCCCTGGAGCGGGGACTGCTGCCGTCCAGGCGAGGTGGTGACCGGTGGCACGCTCACCCCCCGCAGGCCTGGCTCACCCATTCCGGCCCCTGGAGGGGGTCCAGCGCAAAAGTAACAAACTCGACCACAAGGTCCTGGGCTCACCAAGTCCTCTCCCCTCATGCCGCATAAATAACAGAGATGAGATGAAACTGATGGAAGTGCTCGAAGAAATCTGCCTTGCGATCCACTTTCAATCCTCAAAGCTCTTGATCTGTACGGGACGTTCATTTTGTTGCCCTTATTAGTTTGAGGATTTTCAGGGCAAACACGATAGGATTTCTTAATTCAATTTCGGGGTGTTTGTTTTTTGATATATAGCACACAGAAGAAGTTGCATTGATCTTGTAATTCCTCATGCAAAGAAACAATATTTGGTCTTCTCTTATTTCGTGTGTGTGATGCTCAGCTGGGCCGGCGGGGGCGGAGGGTCCAGCTGGACGGGATGCGGGAGGTTTGCAGACACCCAGCCTCCCGCCCTTCTTCGCACCCCTCGCAGCAGGCATACGGGACACCTGCTGCCGCTTGTCAGGGAGCTGAGGACCCCGCCATGCCCCCCATCTTTCCTTCTCTGCTGGGGCAGGCTTTCCTGGGGCTCTGTCTGCGGGAGCTATGCTGCCCCCGTCCCCAGCCTCACACTCTGCGCCCGAAGCAGGGACCCCACCCTGCTGAGCACCTCCAGCCCCCGGCGAACCTCACAGCCGAGACCAGAGTGTGTCCCTGTGTGGGGTTCAGCGTCTTCCTCTGAGGGGTGGGGACCTGCACCCGCTCTCAGGATTGTCACGGATGCAGGGGGAGCACAGGTACTCGTGGAGACTCATCACTAGTGACACTGTCACCTAAAGGATTCCTAGTCCCCTGTCATTCTGAGGGCAAGGAGTTGGGAAGGTAGAGCATCTCAGGGTCCCCCCAGGCCCCCCACCCTTACTGAAGGAGAACGCCCAGAGTTACAGCTTGTGAAAGTGACAGTGGAGGTACTGGGCCGCGCCCACTGCGCTCTGTGTGCTTTGTGTGTTCCGGCTAAGGACACATGCCCCACCCCAGGTGCCCTTGGCCTTGCATGGCAGTGGGTTAGGCAGTGGACCGCGGGTACCTGAAGCTGGGCATGACGTGGGTGTGTTTTCCTGGAGAAGCTATGAGAACCGTGTGTATGCAGTGACCCCACCGCCCCCCCGGGGCCCTGCTTGGCACGTTGTCCCTTCGGGGGTGAGGGCTCCAGCAGGTGCCTCCCCTTCTCGTCCAGGCTGGCACATCCTTGGGGGAGCCTCCTCGGGGTGTCAGTGGACAGCTGTGTGCGTCCCAGCTGCCTGTCTGGCAGGAGCCTAGAACCCACATGCAGCCGGCTCTGGAGGCTGGGGCCATCCCCCCTGGTGGCCCAGCCTGGATTTGGGCCCCTCGGCCTGGAAAGACCCTCCTGAGTCCCGCACCGAGCCTTTGCCAGAAGCTGACCTCGTGTGTTTCACTGCTGTGTGTCCACACTGAGTCACCCCTGGGCTCATCAGTGACCGATTAGGAACCAGGACTCAGGCCTCCAAAGGCCACTCCCCCAGGAGTAACTGCTGGGTGGGGCGTCTGGGGCGGAGGTTGCTGGTTGGAGCATCTCAGAGGATACAGTTGGCACTGGCGTGGTACCACGTGCGGCCACACGTCCCACACACCCTATCCGGGGTACGCGCCCGGGACCCACGTCGCCCAGGCACTGAGGTGCCCTAGAGGACCCCAGCTCCTTCATCGCTGTCATAGCGGGGTTGCCACCCTTCTTGTTCTCCACAAGGAGCTTTGATACTGTGCTCCCACGGGGTCCCGATAGGGGCCGTGCGGAGGGTGACCCATGGGGACAGGTGTGAAGCCACCTTCCCCAGGGGTCTCAGGGCGATGGGCCAGCCCCTGTCTGCAGACTCCCTCATCTGCTCTCGGCCACTTCCTGTCCGGGGGTCAGTGCTTGCCATGGGCCTGCACTGGTGCTGCCGTAGCCGACGTGCACGTTTGTACTCAGGCGTTGCTGCGGGGGAGAGGCTTGGCTCTTGGTGCTGGTTTTGTTTTTGTTTTTAATTTAATTTATTTTTGGCTGTGTTGGGTCTTTGTTGCTGCTCTCAGGCTTTCTCTAGTTGCGGCAAGCAGGGGCTACTCTTCGTTGCTGTGCACGGGTTTCTCATTGCAGTGGCTTTTCTTGTTGCAGAGCACTGGACTCTAGGCCTGCGGGCTCAGTAGTTGCGGCACACAGGCTCAGTAGTTGTGGCTTGCGGGCTCAGTAGTTGTGGCTCGCAGGCTCTAGAGCACAGGCTCAGTAGCTGTGGCGCACGGGCTTAGTTGCTCCACAGCATGTGGGATCTTCCCGGACCAGGGATCAAACCCATGTCCCCTGCACTGGCAGGCGGATTCTTAACCACTGCGCCACCAGGGGAGCCCCCAGTGCTGGGTTTATGTTTCCAAATAATCCCGTTGGAATAACCTCATTCTTGCTGGGACGTGCACGCCAGCCTGTGAACCTGTCGCAGAGTCAAACAATGTGACGCCTCCTGTGACATGGTCGCCCTTGGTTAGAGTCGCACTCTTAAGTACCAGTCTGATTCTGCACGCACTCCCCTGCATTGTTAGGTGACGCCTCTGTCACGCTGGAGACAGAGCAGGAGAAGCGGCCACAGCGCCCCCAGTGAAGCCCAGTGACTCTTAAGGCGATTCCTCCTCCTTGGGAGCAGTGACATGATTTTGAGCAGAAGTTGAGCTGCATGTATTTAGAAATCAGTGGAAATAATCAGATCGCACAGGCGCTGAGTGTATGTGTGGAACTGTCGCTTCTTTCCTGGTGGGACCCGGGAGACCCACCCCAGCTGGGTCTCCCGGGTCACGGGGGGCGGTTCAGGAAGCGGGCTGTTTACCTGGAAGCTTCCCTGGTGTGGCAGCCGGCCAGGCCCTGGGGAGCTGCCCCTGCCCGGCCTGCCCTCCACCTGCAGCCCGGCAGCCGGACATGGTGACCCTGGGGGTGGTCCTGGACGCTTCAGTGTTGCTGCTCTGGGCCTGGGCTGGTGGCGGGCCACTTGCCACGTGGTTCTTGGTGCCGAGGTGGTGCGTCGGTCCTATGAGAACTCGACTCCCCCCGCCCCCCCCGCCACCACCACCAAAAAAACATGCCTGTCCCGACTGCCTGCCAACAGGCGGCCCTGAGTGGGCGCTAGCTGGAGGGGCCTGGGATTCAGACTCCACGCCCGGGGTTAGGGCCTTGATCGGGTCACCTGTCCTCACCGTCCTGCCCTCCCAAGTGGGAGGTCCAGATCCCAGTCCTCCCAGGAGCTGCCCCATGTTCTGTGTGTCTTTTGCAGAGCTCACTGTGCTCTCTATATGTAACATTTTAATCCTTGAAAGAGCTCTGCCAGAGGGTGGGGTTGTCCCTACATCTGGGGTTCAGAGATGGACCACCCAGGGTCACACAGCTGACCAGACCCCAGGGCAATCCAACTCCATACCTGGGCTCCCAGCCACACCCCAACCCGCCTGCCCAATCGCAGGCAGCACGATTCTGCGAGAAGAAACGGGGCTGAGACATTTGTGCCAAACGCCTCTCTCAAGGTGCAGGTTTTTCCTTTGTTGGCCACGTTTAGTATTGGGGATTGGATTAGGATTGGATTAGGATTAGTATTTAGTATTGGATTGTTTTTTTGTGCTGCGTTTTCCTGGGGAGGGAGGGAGGGAGGCAGGAAAGGAAGGGAAGGGATCGACTTGGCTAATATCTTAGTTTAAAGATTACAGTTTATGTGTCAGATTCCACTAGTTCCCAAGTAGCACTCACTGGATAAAGCATGAATGTGACTGAGATTTCTGCGCTATGAAATGGTATCTGGATAAAACATGAACGTGACTGAGATCTCTGCGCTATGAAATGGTATCTGGCACAGAACGTGTTCGCGTTCTTATGCACCAGTTTGATCAGTAATGGTGCTAATGGAACATAAGCCTCCCGTGTGCTGGGCCCTCTGCCAGGCGCTGGGAGCACGTACGGAATCTGGTGTAGCCGTGGCCCCACAGGCTCAGGCTGAGGTTGGCTGCTTACGGGACTAGCTGGCTTCCAGTGGGAGGGTTAGAGCCACAGCCTACTTTCAGGACCATCCCAGACGTTGTTTTGTTTATTATTTTATCTGTCCATCCTCCTACCTGCCCCTGCATCCATCCACCCACCCATCCGCCCACCCATCCATCCATCCATCCATCCACCCACCCACCCATCCGCCCACCCATCCATCCATCCATCCACCTATCTATCCATCCACCCATGCATACACCCACCCACCCACCCATCTACCCACCCATCCACCCACCCATTGATCCATCCATCCACCCACCCACCCGCCCATCCATCCATCCACCTGCCCACCTGCCCTCCACTCAACATTTACTTGGACACATGCCCTGCTGCTCTCAGTCGAGCACGGTGAAGTTCCAGAGGCTGCTGGGCCTGGTCTGTCCGAGCCTTTGCCCTCAAGGAACTGAGTCCTATGGTAAAATCATATAAAGGCCCTGAGGGTGACCGCGCTGTGGAGACAGCATAAGGAACCACACACCTCCCCAGAATGTGGCTCTGGAAAGAGAACACCCGAACCGAAGCCTTGGCCTCCGGGAGGGCCTCTCCTGGAAATCCTGCCTCTGTCTCCCGGGTAGGGGCCATGCCAGTGGATCAGGACCTGGGAGCCAGCTCTTTCCTCACCCCCAGTCCCAGCTTCAGCCCAGCGGTGTCCCTTTTGTCGCTGAGACCCTTGGCGGAGCAGATGAGGGTAGGGGGCGGAGGAGAATCTCCTCTTTAAACACCGTTCTGAATTGATGAAGACTGAAGAGACACTTTTGCCTCTAAAAGTCCGTAAATCTCAGGTCCAGAGTACTTGACGGTGATCCTTTAAGGTTCCTGAAAACAAAAGGAAAGTGTCCTCACGCCAGGCGATTTACAGCCCGGGTCTCACTGGAATCAGGAGGTAGAAGCCCTGCCGCGCAGCTAGTTCATTAGTTTTGAACAGTTTCCAGGAAGAAGCTTGCATTTTAAACCTCACCGTCGGGGCACTTGTCCTGTAGCTCAGTGGATGGTGTCCCCCTGGAGGGATGTTTACGCAGCGCCCAGTGTCTGGGAAGCAGGGGCTTGAATCACAGAGCCGGGCCTGGGGAGCCTGGGTCCCTTCCCTGCCGCCCTGTCCGCAGGGTCCCCTTGGCCCCGCGTGCTCTCTGCTGCGCGTTCTGGGCCTGCACACGCAGGAAGGGCCCTGGCTGGAGGAACCTGCCCAGGGCTCAGTCCCTGGGGCCTGGCAGAGACCAGGGAGGAGGCATGGGGGCCTCGGCATCCAGGAGACACGGGAGAGCCTCGCGGCTCACTGCCCCGACGCGTCCTCCTCCTTTCACGTGTGTCCTGCTCCACGGGGGGCCCTGGCCTCCCGCCAGAGGCAGCCCTTTAGTCGGAGTGCCCCATCACTCCTGGTCAGGCCAGATGCCCCTGGACGGAGGGTCTCAGGGCATCGTGTACTTGGAGGGATGGGAGGCGCAAACCTTCCGCCAGCACCCAGGGTAAGGGTGTTCTAAAATGTCGCTGCCTTTGGCTTCTTTTGTAGAAAAAGAGCCCGAACCACCCAAATCCCCGTCCCTCCCCCTCCCCGCAGCCTTCCTGAGCCGAGGTCCGAGCCTTGCACCAGGGCTGCCGGAGGCCCTCGGTGGAGCTGCACATTGTAAGTGAGCTGTAAGGCGACGTCTGTGACCCCAGAGTTCCTCTCCCAGAGTTGGTCTACTTATCCCAGAAGGTTCTTTCCCCTTCTCCCGAGGGGAAAAGGCCCTTTCGCCTGCAGCATAGAGGCAAGTGGGGGGCGAAGGGCGGAGTAAGGCAGCTTCTGCTCACCCAGGGCCCACCAGCCCCACCTTCCAGGCACCGCTGGGGGGCTCAGGAGGTGATGGCAGCCGGGAGGGGCCCCCAGGAAGGTGAGCCGCAGGTGCAGGGGAGCCTCGTGCCCACTGGCCAGTGCCCTTCCTTGGGACCTCCTTCTTGGTCCCGTGGACGTGGCCCGACCGGCACACGGGCCCCTACACGCTCAGCTCCTGCGGACTCTGGAGTGCACGGGTCACTGCAGCGGGACGCGTGCAGGTGCCCAGACACGACCTCAGTGGCTGAGATCCTGGGCCTTGGAGTCAGGGGATCGGAGCATTTGGTGCAGCCGAAGCCCTGCTGTGTAGACGGGGGTTGTACGGGAACTGCGGGGGAAGGGGCGCGGACATGGTGGGCGCACACCAGCCGTGGGCTCTGTGCATCTGCCCCGTTCTCCCAGCAGCACCACAATGTCAGCGCTGTCGTCGTCCCATTTACAGCTGGGCCGGGTGAGGCACCCAGCTCACCCCCTAGCGAGGGCAGCGCTGGCGGATGGCACGGGCGGCCTGGCCCCAGAGCCTCCACTCACACCCCCTGCCGAAGGGCGGCTCGGGCGGGCTGGGGAGGTGTGGTCCGTCTGCCGAGGGGCCAGAGTCGTCGCTGACGCCACCAGATGACGGCTGGGCCCTTCACACAGGCCTGGGCCAGGGAGCTGGGGGATACCTAGCAGGGAGGCCCTCACCTGCCCCAGGTCGCTGTGAATTCACTCGTTCAAAGTTTCAAAAGTCTATAAACGTCTCAGCAAGTTATCGGATTGTTGGCAAACTGATTCCAAAGCTCGTAGGAAGGAGGCAGAAGACCCAGATGGCCCAGACAATATTGGCAAAGAGCAAAGATGGAGGCTGACGCTGCCCAGCATCCCCATGGACTGTGAGGCTACAGACATCAAGATGTTACGCGACGCACGTTCGTGCGCCCGACGCGCAGTGAGGCCAGACAAACCGAGACGTCGGCGTTTGGAGCGAAGAGAGGTTTATTTCAGGGCCACACAGCGAAAACGGGCGGCTCGTGCTCAGAACAACTCCCCAAACCCAAACTCCCCAAAGGGTTTCAGCAAAGCGTGTTCAAAGGCCAGGTGAGGGAGGGTGTGGTCGCAGGGTGTGTGGCAAAAGAGGAGACACGTAGACCACTGGGACGTAACAGAGAGCCCGGAAATAGCCCCGTAAACGGAGTCAGCGGGCCTTGGACGAGGGGCAAAGGCAACACAACGGAGCAGAGGTGGCCTCTTAGCACGTGGGGCTGGGACAGCAGGCCATCCCCGTGCAGAAAACTGAGTCCAGACACGGACCTGCCACCTTCGCTAGATGAACCCAGCGTGGATCACAGACCCACATTTGAGACGCAGAACTTACGAAGCTGCTGGAAGTCGACCTAGGAGACAACCTGGGTGGCCGTGGACACGGTGATGCCTTTTTAGCTGCAACACCAAAGACGCGATCCTGGTAAGCTGGGCTTACTCAAATGAAATCTTCTGCTCTGTGAAGGACAGTGTCAAGGGCGTGAGAAGACAGAGCACAGAGTGGGCGGAAATATTTGCAAAACGTGTCTGGCAAAGGGCTGTTATCCATGTAAAATGCCCCTTTCGTGCCTCCAGGCTCCTCCCAGGAGCCCACCAGGAGGGCCTGAGTGGCTTTGAGTCCACTTGCCACCCTCAGAGGCGATTGTATGCACGCGCGGTGCTCTCACGCCCCCGTGGTCCTGGGCGCTTTCCCCACATCTCACAGGGTGGCCCCAGCACACGCTGGCATGAAAGCGGGCCTTGCGGGCCGAGACACGCTGCGCGTTTTCCCTCCCGGCCTCCCAGGCAGCGGGAAAATCAATGTGAGAACATACTTGAACAGCTTGGGAAAATTAATCAGTTTTACAATGTGTATGACAATGAAAATATCATTTTGCTGGTGAGTCTGTGAAACCAGCTCTGCTGCAAGTCGGCACCACCAGCGGTCCGGGTGCAGCCTCTGCGCGTGTGGCTCACTGTCGTGGAACATCCTGGTTCCGTGGGTCCAGCTGTGGCCCTGCTGGCCGCCTCTCTCCCCGGTGGGCGAAAGTCTCGTGTCTCAGCTGTCATCTGGGCTGAGAGCCTTCCTGGGGACTGGGCGAGTTCACCAGGGTGTTGTGCCTAGAGGTCTTGGTGGTCCCTGGTGGCCTTCCTGGAAGACCCCCACCTCCCTGGGGTTGAGGAGGACCCTGAGCTCGTGGGAGCCATAAGGCCACTGTGTGGTGGCTTTCCCAGCGGTCTGTCTCTCTGAGCTCAGCCACTTGCAGAAGGAAGGAGCAGTGTCTCCACTGGCCAGCCCCGGGGCTCCTGGGCCCCCTGGCTGTTTCGGGGCAGTCTGAAGAGTGGTCAGGGCCCCGAGCGTCCCCATCAGCCTGGCCCTGAGGCAGCCCACCTCATGGGACCCTGTTGTCCCCTGTCCGGCCGGCCGGGTGGCCTTTTCCTGTCTCCTCGGCCATCTGCCAGCTGTGACTGCGTGCCGGCCACTGGAGGGCGCCCTGCTCCAGAGCCCGGGGCTCTGTTATCTTCCCCTGAGGAGTGCGGGAGTCCCATCTGCAGCAGACCCTAGAGATAAGTGTCTCCTTTAGGGCCTTTCTTGGGAAGGAAGATGCCCCCGCCGTCCCCCAGGGGCCCTGGGCCGGCCCGCAGCACATCTCGGCGCTCAGTTCGGGTGGCCGGGGATGGGCTCTCGGGGTGCACGCGGGACCTGACGGTCGTGGGACGTGCCAGGGGACACCCTTGGAGGAGGAGCTGAATGTTGGTGTCTCTCAACGGGAGAGCGGCCTGGGTGGGCTTGGAGCCGACCAGAGCCAAGCCGCAAGGACCCCAGCCTGCGGGTCTGGGCTGTAGGGCCAGCACCAGCGCCAGCTGTTCGGTGGCTTGTGGAGAGCAGGGTCGCTGGGGGACGGTTTTCCTTTTTAAGACGAAGCCGGTGTTGCGGCCGTGCTGGTGATGGATTTGGGGTGGGCTGGGAAACCAGGGGGCCCCGCGGTCATCCACCAGAGGGTGGTGGTGGGCTGGGCTGGGGTGCGAGCGAGGCAGGGTGGAAGGGCCCGGGGAGCCGGGGTGGGCTGGACCCGAGAGGGAGGGCTCGGTCCTGGGAGCAGGGGTCTTACCGCTGTGGTGAGGGCACCGTGTGTGCGGGCTACGTGCCCCCGTCTGTGGAGGGAGGGGGAGGGAGGGGGAGGGAGGGGACATGTTTAGTTCGGGAGCCCTTACATGGTCGTGTGATGGCAAGCGGCATACAAGTGCAGAGGGGTGCAGGCAGGCACAGGACATGCAAGGACGGGGTTCAGGGACAGCTGGGGGTGGGGACACGGGTGCGGGTGACCCTGGCTCCAGGGAGGGCGGCCCCCGACCCTGAGACGCCTGGCAGGGGGAGGGTTCACCAAGGAGACTGGCAGGCTGGCCAGGGGGATGGGCAGTGAACTGCAGGCAAGGTGGGGCAAGGGGGTTTCAGGAAGGGGTGGTCAATAGGGAAGAGCGGCACTGGGGGGACACTGGCCATGGGGAGAGGGCCACGTGTGGGGAGCCACATGGGCTGGCACCGCTGGGCTGACGCCGTCCCTGCCCCGGAGCCTGGCAGGGTAGCCCCCGGGGACGTGGGAGGCTGTGGGAGCTGCCGCTAGCCTGTGCAGCCAGCACCCCCGGGGCAGGGGGGCGGGTTCAGCCGGCAGCCTGCAGCAGTTCCCCCACCCCACCCCCGCCTCTGTCCCGTGACCCCCTCCTCTGATTTCTCGGGCGGGGTGGGGGGGGGTAACGGCGCCACCTCCAGGCTCCCGAGCCTTCTGCACGGCGCCTTCCCTCTGCACGCTTGGAAGGGGCGTCTCTGCTGCGTGTAGATAAACACGGGCCTGGGGCCTTACCCCCGTAAGTGGGCGTCCTTCCCGACCGGGCGTTCTCGAGGGGCCTCCATGGACAGCATCTCCATCTCACCATCGCACCCCGTCTGCGACCAGCCGCCCGGCCCTCCAGCCCACGAAGCGGAGAGGTCCCTGCGGGATGGAGCTGGCTGTAACTGCCGTGCCAGGATTTTAAATATCCTCTGTGTGCTGATCAAACGCCCCTCAGCCATGCGTATGAAACGCAGAGCTCGCTCGATTGGGGCACTCATGTCAAGCTTGTGTTTTCAGTACCCAAAGGTGTTTTCTCTTTAGAATTCCTTTTTTGGCAAAGAAATATGAAATTAATTGCAAGGAAAGCGCACCTCCCAGGGTCCTCAGAAGATCGCTCTCTGTGGTGTCACCTTCCATATCCAACCTTCTGGAGGGCTGTCACCAGCCAGTGGGTCAGCCTGGCAGCTGGCCGTCCATCCCAGCCGGCTGTCACCGTCCTTCTATTTTTAGCCCTGGTTTGGTCCAGAACTTGACAAGATTTTCAAACTAATAACTGGATTGTCAAAGGAATCAGCTGTCACAGGACCATCTGGGAGGGAGGGGAGAGGGAGGGAGGCAGGAAGCAGCCCCAGGGCGCCCAGCACGGCCCTGATGGCCTCCAGCTGCCCAGCCCCTCCCGGAAGGTGTTAGGACCCGAGCCTCCCCCCCTCCCCGCCCCCCAAGACAGCAGGGGCTCTGTCTTCCTGGATGCCGGGGTCCGAATCTGGTGGGGACGCAGGACTGGACGTGGCGAGTCGGGCGCCCGAGCGAGCATCTGCCTGGGAGGAGCAGCGAGCCGGGCGGACTGACCTTTGCAGGGCCGCCTTCGTGTCTGCTGAGCGTCAGGGTGAGTTCTGTATTCTTTGATCTCCTGGCTAAAGGGCATCGAGTGTGATAGGTTAAAAATAAGGGAAATAAGGGTGAACTTTTCATAGGTAATTTTCATACTAGGGCCTCTGGGGCCCTCCTGGGGCTGGGGCTGGTGCAGGAGGGGGGGTGCCAGTGGAGCGGGACAGGGCCTTTGGAGCATCATAGCCCTGTTCGCCCCCAAATCCTTCTGCCCACCCAGGGGGCTTCCCGAGGTCTTATCCTCTGGTCAGCTCTCAGCTCTAGGAGGAAGGACCAGGTCAGAGCCTCGGCTGTCTGACCTCCAGCCCAGGGCTGCCGGGTCACAAGGAGGCGTCCCTTTAAGTGTTGGGGGGAGAGCAGGGGGGCACATTTGAGGGGGGCAGTCCCCTCTGAGCATGTGGCCTCTCAGAGAGGCAGGGTCTTGCAGAGGTCAGGTTCAGGGCTCAGGAGGGTAGCCCTGGGGGAAGCAGCCCTCCCAGCGCCAGGCGTGAACTGAGCGGTCAATAAGATTCCTGGGGTCCCAGATTCCTCTTTCCCAGGTGGAGCGTGTGGGAGCCCTGGGATTGGTCGTAGACATGGGGGGGGAGGGGGGGGAGCCCCGGGATTGGTCGTAGACATGGGGGGAGGGGAGGGAGCCCGAGATTGGTCGTAGACACGGGGGGGAGGGGCGGGAGCCCTGGGATTGGTCGTAGACACGGGGGGTGGGGGAGCCCGGGATTGGTCGTAGACACGGGGATGGGGGAGCCCCGGGATTGGTCGGAAGGTCAGCGTGTAGCCTGGTGCTTGGCACAAAGTGAACTCTGGGCCCAGGGCAGCTCGTGGTTGACCACTGACTCGAGGGACGGCCCTGGGACCTTCTCTGAGTGGTGACCCCCGAGGTTCGTGTTTGTCCTTGCCTGTAGCATGCCCTTGCCTGTAGCAGCCGTCGCCACGCAGGGGACAGAGCCCGGCCTGTTCCTGCAGACGCCGTCGTGTGGCCCAGTGCAGGGTCCCGTCTCCTTACGCCGACGGGAAGGTCCTGGCTGAAGGAGCAGACAGTGGGTGGAGGCGTAGAAAGGAGAGAGCCGCGGACTGGATGGTCACGCGTGACTCCAGGACCATGTGCCAGACGCACGCCAGCTTCCCGACTCATGGTGCCGTGCCCGCCCTGTCCCCCACCCCCGGGGGTGCCTAGGGAGGCCCGGCCAGAGCCCCCGGACCATCAGAATTGCCCGGCAACCCGCTGCTGTCTGCGCTGCCGGCAGTCGCCGCAAACCCGCTTCAGGGTAATTTAATCTCGGCTCCTTTTTTTCTTCCCTTTTACACATGTACTGACCAAGAACAGGTATTTTACGTTGAATGTGGATTCAAGCCCCAGCAGCCCCTGCACAGGCAGGAACACAAATGACCTGGCCTTGCACCGGCTGCCGGGCACTGGGTTTGGGCCTGGACCGTGACCTTTGACCTTTGGAGGAGACTCGCCTGGGTGGGCAGGGGGGTGGGAGGCTGGCCACGCGGGCCCAGACCAGCGTATCCGCCCACAAAGGGCAGGCCTGGACGCAGGTGCCACACAGATTCCAGCCCCGGCTGCTCTGTGTGACCACCACTCTCGTCGTCTGAGGTCCTGGTAGCCGGGGCCACGGCCACAAGCACGACGAGGGTGGTGACGGCCATGGTGGCAGTTCCCGTGTGCCGGGCGTCCTGCTAAACTTGTGTGCGCTGGGTACTCAGGTCCTCAGCACAGCCCTGGCAGGAGCTGCCCGGCACCTCTGAGGCGGTGACGCCCCCAGGGCCCGCCGGGTGTCAGTGGGATGTTGGTGACATGGAGATGATGGACCACAGGGCCACTCCTGCACTGAGCGTGGCTGAGTCACTGCCCCTCGGACCCTCCCGGCCTGGAGGTCACTCCTGTCACTGTCCCCGCCCGGCAGACGCAGCCTTGGCTTCCAGAGTTCCCGGCCACCTGTGCTCTGACGTTGCCCAGCCCCACGGGGACAGACCCGCCTGCTGCACAGGCGCCGAGCCACCCAGGCCCTGGGCCAGGCTTCCTGCCTCCCCCGCCTCCGGTTCCTCGCCTGGAAGGCTGAGGATGTGGGAGAAATGCCCGAGGCCCCAGCCTTGCCCACCCCAGCCTGCGTGTCCCCATGGCGCCCCCACGTGGCACCCAGGGCCGCCCTTCCGCGGCAGGTTTGCTGGCCGAGCTGCACAAGTTGCCGGAACGTGGTGGAGAAGTGAATTAAACCAATCAGGCCTGTCACCTGCCCGTGTCAGCGCGGGGCTTGCTGTTCCGTCTTCTCAGTTAAGGCGAGAAAATACTCAGGGTTCGCATCTGGGCCTTCAGCCCCGTCATGATTAATTCACTCGTCTCTGCGCGTGGCCAGGCTGTAAAATCCTGGCCTCGGTGTGCTTTACCACGTGCGCGGAGCCGGCCTTGACCTGGAGCCTTGGGGTGAGTCCTGTGCCTGAGGGTTTGCAGAAGGTAGCGTGGTCGGCACCGTCGTGGCTGCTGCCCCGGAGCAGGGGGCTGTGCTGGGTGTAATCAGAGCAGCATGGCTGTGCTGGGTGTAATCAGAGCAGCATTGTCCACTGGAGAGGAGCGCCCGCCACAAGGGAGAGCTTCTGGGAGCCTCACAGAAAGGGGAAAACCAGTGAGATTCATATTTTATTTAACCCAGTACATCTGTAACATTACCTTCAACCTGTGATCGATATTAAAGTTAAGGAACATTTCGCAAACTTTTGTTCAGACCAAGTATCTGAGATCTGGAGTGTGATCTACCCACATCTCCTCCGAGACCCCCATAGCGGGGGGACAGACGGGGGGCCGCGTCGAGAGCCGCCAGCCAGTCTCGCCTGGCTGGACCCCTGCGCAGAGCTGAGCGTTGTTCGCCTCGTGATCCTCTGTCTGGCCCCCGAGGGCAGAGCTGGCCATGTGATGGCGCGTGTGCCCTGACGCAGAGGCAGGTGGAGTGAGGGGACCTGTCTGCCTTGCACCCAGAGCTGCTCTTCCTTAATGGACTGTTTGGGGCCGTTTTGATGACACGCAGTGCCTTTTGTACCAGACGCCGGAATTGGACGATCCAGTCCACAGGCACTCCTTCAAGTTCCCTCAAAAGGGTCCCATGCGGCTCCCGGGTCGGGGTCCTAGCCACAGCCCGTAGGTCGACACGTGTGGTGTCTTTCCTTCCTCAAGATGCCAGCGCTGCCTCCTCTGAGCTGCTGTCCAGGGAGGATTCCATTTCGTCTTAAGCTTGTTTGCCAAACTCCCTGGCGTTTCCCACAGATAGGAATTTATGCGGCACAAACGCCACTACTGCTGCCGTGACGATCAGCCCCGCCGCGAACAGTGACTGAACTAGTTGAATAATAGCGGCAGCAGGTGACACTCATCCTGTGCTTTTATATCCTGGCGCAAATTAACAACCCAGAGAGGGAGGCGCGTTACTGTCCCCATTTACAGATGAGGAAACCGAGGCACAGAGAGCCAGGAGACCGGCGTGGCTGAGTGGTGCAGGGCTGGATGTGAGCCCCGCGTTCAGCATCCTTTACAAGTGTGCGTACCTTTAGCCGACTGTGCCCTAGTGACTGTTCACAGGTCGGCACCGTGTGCTGTGTGCTTCATGTCGGGGACATGGGGGCACGTGGACCTGTTGATGTCACAGAGGAGACAGAGCACCCCATGACGTCGGTGATGACACCAAGGATGTGCTTCCAGGGTTCTGTGGGGTCGTGATGGGGGTGTGCTGGGCTTGGACCTGCTCCTCTGTGTCTGGCTGTGTGTGGGCTTACTGCTGGGCTCACGGGGGCCTCACAGGGGCCAACCAGACAGAGAACGTGGGGTCCTGAGAGGGGACCCCTGCCCACCTTCCTGGACGCCACTGTGTCACCATTTCGTCCTTTCTGGGAGGGACAAAAGAGATAGAGATAGTCATACTTTGCAGATGGTAACGTGATTCCTGTCTCTGGAAAAATGAAACTCTTTTGGCAAGAAGTCCCCAAAGCCGGAAACATTATTCACTCTTTAACGTTGGAAGGCTCACCTCTTGGAACCTACCCAGAGGCGAAAGTCAGAGCGGGAAGGACTCTGTGGAAAAGATGTCCCCGGCAATAACCCAGCTCAGGGCCCCGCCCTTCACCCTGCCCCCCTGCTCCCCCCACTGCCGTCAGCCGCACCGCAATGCCTGCAGGGCTACCTGTGGCCGGGGTGGTGTTGGCGGGGCCTCCGCAGGGGACTGCCTGGTAAGAGGGACCACCAGCCACGATCCACACGCTCGCGAGGTGACACCCAGAGTGTCCAGAGGACAGTCAAATCGCTCATCATACCGAGACCCCAGGCAACCTGAGATTCGGGGCCGCTGCCCTCTGCGGGGCCGGGTGCTGCGGGCCTCCAGCCTCCGGGGTGACCGTGACCTTGCTGGGGGCTGAGAACAGCAGGCCTCCAGGCCGCGCAGCGGGGACGGCACCATCGCTACGGTCCCTCCCGGCCACCGCGGACAGCACATGCCAGCATGGGAGGGCACGGTGACACAGGCCGATGGAGGGGGTGGGATGCCCCAGGCCGTGGCTTTGTTGCCGTGGTGGCATCTCGTGGACACGGGAAGAAAAGAACCACGGGGATGCGACTTGTCTTTGATTCCTCACAACCTCAGTGTTGTGAGCAAACCTTCCTTTAACTTTTATTCTGCAGACGTGGTCACAGCACTGTTTACAGAGAAGTTAAGATTAAAAACGGAATTGCCCTCGTGGGCTGCTGGACCGGGCCCTCCCTGCCACCATCGCAGGGGCTGGCGGGTCCCCTGGGGTGTGACCCAGTGACAGCATCGTGACCGATAGCCCTTTTCCCGAATGATGTGGCTAATAGATGTGCCGTGGCTCCCAGGTCGAAGGTGTCGCTGCCCAGCTCGTAAATAAGACAGGCCTTTTTAAAAAAATATCTGCATTTAAGGGCATGTTCGGCTGTGTCCCCTGCCTCTCGTAAAGGTCACCCGGACAGATTTTTCCTTCTTTAACATTGCAGGCTGCGGACCACCAGGCATTTCTATTCTCTCTCCGTCCACTGAACCTGGGGGACTAAATTAGATTCTGAAATTGAGTGTGCAGGAGAGTTGCTGAGCTACCGCAATGGGGGCATTGCTCCTCACCTTGCAGGTAGCGAGGTCATGATGATATGAAGCGAAGTGGATTAAAAATCAAATCAAAGGTGTTTATTTACGACCTGCTCAGAATTGGACTGGCGTCCGTGTAAGCTGCATCTAATGGTGAAAGACAGCAGATTGGTGTTGATACGTCCCCGGGGACGTTCTGCCAGTGAAGTTGGCTCCATGAATTCAATTTAAAGGCCCCCAGAAAGTGTCCAAAATGCAAAAGGAAATGGGACCGAGGAAGGGAAAGCAGCAACAGGGAAGCCGCACTGGCAGAGCGTCCTGACGTGTGGCTCTCCACTGGGGAGTGGGGAGAGGGACGTGCGCTGCGGGGGGGCATCGTGAGGACAGCAGGCCGGGTACAGGCCCCCGCATCGCCGAGCGCCAGGCACTGGCGGCCCCAGTGGGAGCTGGGGCCCTTGTCTCGATGGGGAACCCGGGGCCCCGGGGTCCACCAGCCGGGAGGCAGCACAGCCAGCATCTGAGCCCAGGCCTGGCTTCTGGGTCTGAGCCCTGAGCGCCCCCCGCGGCTGGGCATCCCCGCCCAGATGGCCCTGGGCCCCAGAGTGCCGGGAGGCCGGGGGCGTGCGTACTGCCCTCCGCGTCCCAGCAGGCCTGGGAGCCTCCCGGGGGGCTTCCTCCTGGCTACAGGGCGTGGGGCCCTCGGGCTCAAGCTGGGAGGGGACACGATTCTCGGGGGCTCGGCGGCCCCCCAGGCTCACCCCGCCGTGGCCCTGTGCATTTCCTCAAGGCTCCTCCCGCGGGGCCCCTGCCCGACACAGCTGGCTGCCCCGTCTGACCCAGGCTGTCTCTCTCCCCCCAGGAGCTGCTGCTCTTCCTCCAGAACCTGCCCACAGCCCACTGGGGCGACGAAGACGTCAGCCTGCTGCTGGCCGAGGCCTACCGCCTCAAGTTTGTCTTCGCGGACGCCCCCAATCACTACAAGAAATGAGCCCGGGCCCACCGCCGTGGCCTCCCCGCCCCGGGCAGCACACCCCACTGCCGGCCGGCTGAAGGCCACGGCCAAGGAGAGGCCTTGCTGGAGCGGCTGGCCGGGACGTGGTCCAGGGCCTGGCGAGGGCCAGGCGGCCTCTGTTTTCTGAGATACCAAAGAGAGCCAGGGAGGGTCCCGGCCACGCGGGGCCAGAGAGGGGCCGGGCGTCCCCCTCTCCCGACCCTGGAGCATCCTTGCCAAACGCCCACCTCGTGGAGCCCCCAGCCGGGGCGGCCTGAGAGGCAGACCCTCTCCAAGTGGCCTGCTGTCCGGGTGCCGGGGGCAGAGGGAGGTGGCTGCCATCTCCTTACCTACCTGGAAATGTAAAAATTCTGTTCTGTTGAGTGAAAGAGAATAAAACGTAGACAAAGTCACAAGTGAAACGTTGCACTAACCTATGAAATCTCTGCTCTCCCAGGCCTCTGACAGCAGGCGGATTTCTGTAACTTCGTCACTTTAACTTTGCCGCGTACTTGCTCCCTTGGCCTAAACGTGGCTGGAAGGCAGACGGCGAGGCTGGGGAGCCTCCGGCTGCAGCAGCTGGGAGCAGAGTGCGGCCTCTAGAAATTGCCTTACTTTCCATCCATGACCTCTGGAAACAGAGAACCGCCCCGGCTGGTCTGTCGAGGAGCCTGCGCGGGCGGGAGCCCTTCCGCTGGGTGGTGCGGGGCGTCGGGCGGACGCTCAGCCGCCAGCCACAGCCTCGCTCGCCTGGGCCACCTGGACAGGTGGGTCCAGACGCTCCAGCTCTGTGATCGGAGCCGTGAGGGGCTCCGCTGCTGCACCTGCACCCACACCGCGGGGGCCACGTGGCCCGCGCCCCTCTGCTTGCTGCGTCTCCGGGTGTGTTGTGGACTTGATCGCTGCTGCAGTGTGTTGGTCACTGGGGCCGTGAGCCCAGCTGCAGAAGGTGCCAGACCCGCCCTGCCCTGGGCTCTGCCGGGGCTCGTCCTGCTTCCCCCACATTGCCCGCCCTGGCCAGAGAGCACCTGTCACGGGCATGTCGCCCGTGGTGACGTGGACACCCCCGTGGAGCTCTAGACCACAGCCATAGCCTCTGAGCCCTGAGCCCAGGACAGGCTCCTGACCTCTGCCCCAGACTTTCATCCACGCGCAGGCATCTCTTCCCACCACTGCCAGCCCTCCCGGGGCAGCTCCGCCACCACCCATCTTGGCACAGCTCAGGTGCCAGGTCGCTGCCCAGAGGCTGTGCAGCCGAGGGTCAAAGTACACAGTTGCACGTGTGTGATGCTGTGCGTTCCTTATTTTTGGCTCGTTACATGTGCGTGGAAATCAGCACAAAATACTGTGTAAGCGTCAGAAGCCCCCAGATCAGCAGAGGGACCTGCTAGCCTTAGAGCAGACGGAGAGCACCCCTGCTGGCCGGTCCCTGCCCCCCACCCTGGCATCAGGGGTTCCTCCCCGCGCAAGGCCCCCGTGGCCCACTGCTGCTTTCCTGCCGGGCGTCCAGTTCCATGAAGGCCCGTCCTGCGTAGGCCCCGGGCACTGCCCACCGCGGCTCGGGTAGTCTGTGCAGCCCAAATGCTGGGGACGCAAAAGATGTCCCCTGGAGGCAGTTGACTTTTCAACTAGGAAGCATCTACGAAGTTCAGTGAGGCTCTGTGCGTGTCTCCATGTGTACGTAAACCTGGAACTGAATGCGAGGGGTGTTGACGGGGTCCTTGGAACCTGAGCCAATCCGTCTGAAGTGATTAGAGGCTGTTCTGTCTGGAATACAATGTGCGAAACACGGAATAAAGATGCAATGAAAATCCAGCCTTGACCTTTGATTCGGGGGCTCTCCTGAAGGAACAGGGTGCCCTGGCCGGGTGCTGGGTCACAGGTGGCTGTCTGGTCTGAGGCCGGGGGAGAGCTGAGAGCCAGGGGCACTGGCCCAGCCCTACAGCAGCCTCTGGACAGTCCGAGTTCTGGGCCTTTCCATACAGGCCGTCTGCAGCGTGCCAGGCCTGGCGTTGGGTGCGGCACCCACAGTCTTGCTGAAGCCCATCAGGGCCTCGTGGGGACCTGAAGGTGCAAGCGCACCAGACCCAGACTCGAGCTGAACCCCAAGCCCAGGCTGACCGGCTGGGGGTCAGGCTCCAGGCCGGCCCGGGACAGGAGGGGCCTCCCCATCTGGCCACCGTCTGTCAAGTGTCTACTTGGGGCAGCCACCCGGGTCTGGGGCCCACTCCTCCCCACTCCTAGGACCCAGGACACGCCCATCTGCCCTGACCCCCAGCCCGGGGTGTCCAGGCCCCTCCTCCGCCAGCCCCCATCCTCCCGGTTTCTCAGGGCTGCTTTCATGGTGCTCTGTCCTCCTCTGGGCGCCCCACGTCTGCCCTTCCCCCGCCCCCCCACGCGGGGGGCGCCCCGCAGGGCAGCACTTTGCTCTCTGCCGTCTTGGGATGAGGTTCCGTCCCCATGGGTGGGCTGGAGCCCCCCGGGCGGTGGGGGGGTTCTGTTTACCTCTCCTCCCCGCACGAGCCTGCGTCGAGCCGGGCGGACCCTCGCAGACCCCCGGTGCCGGCTCGAGGCCACAGTGGAGACACGCTGCCCACCCCCGTCGCCACAGTCAGGAGGCGGGAGATGCCAGGCTCCAGGTCTCAGCTCAGCAGCTGGTGACGGCTGTCATTTGCTGTCATTGTTTGCTGGTGTTTGTGGCCCAGCGGTTTGCTCCTCAGGCCCGCTTTGGGGTCCGCGAGCCCCCAGGGGTGGCCCAAAGCCCAGGGGTCTGAGACGAGCCCCTGCCCCTCTGCATCTCGCCCTGCCCGGCACTAGGAGGGGCCCTGCCTGTGGGCCCCACGGCTGAGACGGAAGAGCGGGAGGCTGGGCCCTGGGGAGGTCTGGTGCCAGGGAGGGTGGGGCTCTGGGCGTGGAGGCCGGAGAGGTCTGAGCGATTTGTGCTTTTGGAAGGACTCACGGGGGGTCGGGGGCGGGCAGGGCTTTCGTGCTGCCGTCAACTGCGAATCTGAAATGGGAGAATGGCCCCTGTGTTTGAGCAGCCTGGTTCCCCTGGCCACGTGGAGGCGTCTCTGCAGGAAGGCGGGTCCCGACTAAGCCGCGCGGAGCCTGAGACTGCGGGCCCGTCCAGCCTGGGCCGGAGGTGTCCGCTGGGCCTGCAGCCCCGCGGGGCAGCTCTCAGGGCTGGTGTTCGGTGGAACCTGCTCAGAGTGTCGGGCAGCTGGGCCCTCCCTGAGCCTCCCCGGTCCTGCCCGACCCAGCTGGCCCTCTCCCCTCTCGTCCCCTTCCCTCCAGTGCTACCCTAGCCCCGTGGGGTCTGCCCCTCTCAGCTGCAAGGCCTTGTCTCACTAGTCCTGTAGCCTCACCCCAGCCCAATCCCTGGCACGGAGAGGATCTTCACAAGGATGGCCGAGGGGGTGCTCGCAGCCACTCTGTGACCATGTGACCATGCACGAAGCATCTAACCCTTGAGCCCGTTCCAGTGACAAACTGAGGCTAAAAGAACTATATACCCAGGTAGATTCCAGATGAGTGGATTTAAATATTAAATAAATCCCCCCAAATACTCAAAATAGAAATAGATATTTTTATACGCAGGAACAGTGAAAGGCTCTCTGAGCACAATGCCAGTGGCAAAAACAATAAAGGAAAAGACTGATAAACATCTATAGTATGCACCAGGGAGAAATGCTGCACAACCAGCAGAGCTCTAAAACCTCAATAAACATGGGCTTCCCTGGTGGCGCAGTGGTTGAGAGTCCACCTGCCGATGCAGAGGACGCGGGTTTGTGCCCCGGTCCGGGAGGATCCCACATGCCGTGGAGCAGCTGGCCGCTGAGCCTGCGCGTCCGGAGCCTGTGCTCCGCAACGGGAGAGGCCACAACAGTTGAGGGCCCGCGTACCGCCAAAAAATAAATAAATAGATAAACAAAGATAAATGATAACAAACAGGTGAGACAGGATGAAATTCCTTAATATCTACCGAGTGCTTGAAAATAACTGGAGACAATAATTCTTGGAAATAAAAATGGGCACAGCACAGAAAATAGGCAATTCACAAGAGGAAGAGATACAAGGGCCTGACAAGATGTTCACATCATTCATAGTTTAATAAAGTGAAAAAGAAGTCACAAAACGTCTGAGCAGCTGAGCGACCCTGTGGCTAAGTTTGCGGTAAGTTATTAACAGCAGTAGAAAACCAATCCGCTCTTTCAGTCCTCCTATTTTTTCCGGAAGATTTGGCAATGATTTTTGTGTTTTTACTTTAAAACTGTGATGTATGCTAATAACAGCAGGCCACACAGCACAAATCCAGGGACAGTGAGTTGTCACAAGGCCGACACCAGGAGCCACTGTCACCGTCAAGAAGTAGCACATGGCCCGTACCCGCGGTGTCCCCGGGGGCCCCCTCCCCAAGCAGGACGCCACCTTGACTTCTGACACCATCGTGTGGTTTTGTTTGTTCCTAAACTGTGTTATCTGAAGGAATCACATGGACAGACTCTTGCAAACAACTTTTCTGTTGGTGAAGGTATCCCCGTGGCTGGGCGGCTGTGGTCCATTTTATCTCTTGCTGTCGTTTTCTCTCCTCTGAGTGGATCACAATTTACCCATTCCGCTGTGGGTGGTGGACACTGGAGTTGCTTCCGTTTCGGACCTGTTGTAAATACTGCTGCTCTGAACATCTGTGTGCACGCCCCTTGGGGGGACACGTGCGAGTTCTCCCGGGTGTGCATCTAGAGGTGGAATTCCACGGCCACGTGGGGTGGGTATGTTCCACTTTAGCAGATGATGCCAAACTGGTTTTCCAGGTTACGTTCCCACCGGTGGGTTACGAGGGTCCTAGTTTCTCCACGTCCTCACTGCCAGCTCTTGGTGTGGTCAGCCTTAGCCATTCTCAGCCTTAGTTTCTGGTAGTGGGATTCTTCGGTCGTTATTGCCGAATGACCACTGCCCTCCCATCCTTGGTGGTACCCACTCACCTGGTTTACTCGAGAACGTCTCAGAAAATACAAGTTTAAGAAATTATTTTAAAATGTAACGATAACTTTTAAAAGAATAGAAGTAGAGAGTATAACTTCCAGGAGAGGAAAAAGAAAGCTAATGAACAAAACTGATCGAGTCAAGAGAAGGTAGGAAAGGAGTTGGGGAGAAGCAAAGGAAAAATAGGGTGAGTAGGAAATACTAACATGGTCCAAAGAAGTTCAGATAGATATGCAAGTGATCATGATAAAGAAATTACTTAAACTCACCTATTGAAAAAGATTCACATTATACTTTTTAAAAACCCCCATAAGATCCAACAATATACTATTTACATGAGATACACCTAAGACAAAACGTCACAGGATTTGAAATAAGAGGATGAAAACGATAAATGTGATCCAACAATATACTATTTACATGAGATACACCTAAGACAAAACGTCACAGGATTTGAAATAAGAGGATGAAAACGATAAATGTGAGGGAGATACTAACCAAAAGAAAGCGTGGCTGAGAATATCTATATTCCCCTAAAAGGTATTTGAAGAGCATTCACAAGGACAAAGGGTTGTGTCCTATGATGAAGAGACGGCCTCGGTGAGTCATGGGCCTGAGTTAATAGGGCGACACGACCCCAACAGAAAGCAGAAAATGACGTTTCCACAGCATAAACGGATAGGTTAACACATCTCTTACAGAAAATGTGGACCAAGGGAAGAAAAAAGTTTTAAAAAGAGAGATTTAAATAAAAATGATGGTTTGATGTAATAGAATTTTGCTCTCCACGAAGAGATTACACATTTATTTCCGGCACGTGAAAAAACATTTACAAATGTTTGGCCTTTGTAAGGGAGATTCCAGTAAACCCAAACCCTCAGCAGTATACAGACCTGTACATTCTGTCCACAATGCAATGATATTAGAAATTCAAATCAAGGAGAACATTTAAATGCCAAAGCCCCCATATACATATAAATAATCATAAAAATAGAATCATACTGGAAATTACAAAATGATAGTGAAAGACTAAAATATCAAAACTTGTGGGGTGCAGCTAAAACAGTAAGTAGATGAGACTTTATAGCCTTACATGTTTTATTGAAAAACAAGTATTTAAAAGAATTTAGCTCAACATTCAACTTAAGCTGGAAGAAGAATAAGAGAGCAAAAGTGCAAAAAAAAAAAACCCATAAAGATTAAAATAATAACTATAGAAGCAGAAGTTATTGGAGTAGAAAAGAAACACAAATAATGGAAAAGACTGATAAAACCAAAGTTAATTTTTAAAGTAGACTAATAATGTAAGCAGGGATCTTTGTTTTGCAGTTGGTTTATCTCCAGCGTTAGAAAGAGCACTTATACACAGTAGGGATTAAATAAATGTTTGTTGAATGAAAAATAGACAACTATTTCTAAGGGATAAAATTCAACCATATTAACCCAAAAAAAAGGAGGCAAACTGCAGGTGCTTAAAAATCATAAGCAACAGAGAATGAGAAGACAAGCCACTGACCGGGAGAAAATCTTTGCGAAAGACAAATCTGATACAGGACTGTTATCCAAAATACACAAGAACTCTTAAAGGGCAAAAGAGCTGAACAGACACCTCACCAAAGAAGATACGCAGATGGCGAATAAGCACATGAAAAGCTCCGCGTCCTGTGTCATTGGGGAAATACGAATTAAAGCAGCAGCGAGACATCACTACATACCTATTAGAACGGCCAAAATCTGAAAACTTGGCAACACCCAGTGCTGGTGGGGATGGCAACACCCGGTGCTGGCGGGGATGTGAAATGGCACGGCCACTTTGCTTTTATGCATTAAAAAAAATTCATTTTATTGGAGTAGAGCTGACTTACAATGTTGTGTTAATTTCTGCAATACAGCAAAGTGACTCAGTTAGACATATATACATTGTTTTTCATATTCTTTTCCATTAAGGTTTATCCCAGGATATCGAATATAGTTCCCTGTGCTCTACAGTAGGACCTTGTTGTTTATCCAGTCTGTATATAATAGTTTACATCTGCTAACCCCAAACTCCCACTCCATCTCTCTCTCACCACCCACCTTGGCAACCACAAGTCCCTTCTCTGTCTGTGAGTCTGTTTCCGTTTCATAAATAAGTTCACTTGCGTTATATTTTAGATTCCACGTACATGTGGTATCATATGGTATTTGTCTTTTTCTTTCTGACTTACTTCACTTAGTATGATAATTTCTAGGTCCATCCATGTTGGTGCAAATGGCATTATTTTGTTCTTTTTTATGGCTGAGTAATATTCCATTTACATATGTGGTACAGCCACTTTGGAAGACAGTTTGATGGTTTCTTACAACACTAAACATACTCTTACCATATGATGAAGCAATTATGCTGAAGCTCTGTGGTTTTTACCCAAAGGAGTTGAAAACTTATGCCCACACAAAAACCTACAGAAAACTGTTTATTCATAATTGCCAAAACTTGGAAACAACCAAGATGTCCTTCAGTAGGTGAATGGATAAACAAACAGTGGTCCATCCAGACAATGGAATATTATTCAGTCCTAAAAAGAAATGAGCTATGGAGCCTTGAAAAGATATATAGGAACATTAAATGCATTAGTAAGTGTAAGAAGCCAATCTGAAAAGGATACATACTGTATGATTCCAACTCGATGAGATTCTGGAAAAGGCAAAACTGTGGAGACAGGAAGAAGACCAGTGGTTGCCAGGGATTGGTGGGGTGGGGGTGGGGGGTGGAGGAGGGGGGAATAGGTGGAGGACACAGGATTTTTAGGGCAGTGAAAATCCTCTACATATGATGCTCTGTTGGTGGATACATGTCATTAGACATTTGTCCAAACCCACAGTATCCGCCGTGAACCCTAATGTCAACTGTGGGCTTGGGTGATATTGATGTGTCCGTGGAGGTAATAAATGTACCCCCTGGTGGACGATGCTGATAATGGGGGAGGCGCTGCACGTGTGTGTTGGGGGGTACGTGGGAAATCGCTGTACTTGCCTCTTAGTTTTGCTGTGACTCAAAAATTTCTCTAAAAAACGTAATCTATTAATGAAAAAAACTCATAAGTGCCTCCTACGAGCAGCTGTGTATGAATTTGAAAACCTGGATGAAATGGACAATTTTGAGAAAAAATACAAATTACAAAAATTGACTCGAGAAGGAAGTAAAAACTGAGTAGATCAGTGATCGCTAAATACCTTGAACAGGTAGTCACACGTCTCTGTTTCCAAAGGCCACATGCCAGATGGCTTTACAGCCTGTTCTCCTAAACCCCAGTGACCGGAATTTAGCAAAACAATGCATCAGGTGGAGGCGCAGGCACGGCTGGGCGTGGGGCTGGGGCTTGAGGCCTTGGCTGTACCTGACCAAGCGTGGCCATGCCAGGGTGGCCTACGTGTTTACAGCCGTGAGGTTGGCTTTTGGCTTCTGCGGCCTGGGCAGGGGCTCTGGGTCCTGGAGGAGCTGAAAAGGCTCGCGGTGGGGCTTTAACCGAGGAGCGGTCCTGGGGTCTGGGGAAAGTGGGGTCTGGGCCCCGGGGAGCAGCTGCTGGCTGCAGCCTGACCTGGGCCCACACCCAGCAGGGTTGGGGCTTGGGGGAGTGGAGGCCAGGAAGCAGCCACAGAGGGAGGTTACGTGCTGCTTTTAACGTTTTCTTTATTTTGTTTCATTGAGTCTGCAGGCTAAGAGGCCACTGGCCGCCAGGCCCCCTGCCTGCTTTGGGGTTAATAATGCAGCTCTTATCTAGAACTCATTAGGGCTGGGCCACCCCGAATTCACATGGTTTTGAACTGGATTCAGGTGTCATGGAAGAAAATGAGGACCTCAGAGTGTCCTGGTTAATTACAACCTGTGACCAGGGCCTTAGCGTTTAGCGACCCAAACGAGGGGGTCGAGTTATCTTACAAACAAATAAAAAGAACGGGGGAGGCGCTTACTGTCCAGAGAATACGGCCTCTTCTTGGATGGAGGTAGAGGAAGGGCTTGGCGGGTCTCAGCTTGGAGGGAAATCAGGAGAGGCGCTTGGGGAGAGACAAGGAAGCGGAGACGAAGACTGGATGGGGGGCGGGCGAGGAGGGAGGTTTCCAGGGGAGACCAGCGCAGACTGAGGTGGAGAAACTCCCGAAGCCAACGTGGAAATTTGAAACTGAGACACACCCAGATGCACATCAGCGAAGGGGCGTCGGATCTGGACCGAGGAGACCAGCGGGAGGAGGCGGGTCCTCCTCCCTCCGAGGGGCGGGGGTGGGGTGGGGGTGGGGTGGGGGTGGGGACTACTGCAGCAAGTCCGGGAGAACAGCGGCCAGGCCTGTGGGCGCTCCTCTGTCTGTCTCTGGCGCAGGGACGGGTGTTAGTCGGGGAGCAGCACCGAGGAAGGCGGCTGGGGTCACACTTGCCGGCCCCCGCGTTCACGAGAGCCAGTGCCTTCCATCAGTCGCCCTCCCTCTCCCCCACCCACCCCTTCGTTTCTTCAGAGCCTGGACCACCATCTCCACGACCGCTAGTTCAGGAGCTCAGGGTGGTCCCCACCGGGCCTCTGATTTGTCCTTGATAATATTTTAGGAGTGAATGAATGACAATGTTTGGGGCCTCCTGGAGAGGCCAAGGGACTTTCCAGGGCCCTATAGCCAGGGAGGCCTGGGCTGGTCTGGACCCTGGGCCCCGCACAGCGACCCCACTGGCGGGGATTAAGAGTCCACTCTAGGGGTCAGCACCTGAGGGTCAGAGAGCAGAAAGGACGTCCAGGCTCACCCAGTAAGTAAGGACAGTGATGCCTGAGCCCAGGGAGACCTGACCCCAAACCCATTCTTCCCCAACAGTGATCCTCCTTGGTCGTCCCAGTGGAGTCAAGGCCGCAGGGCAGAGATGGCCACAGCCTGGCCTTGGTTTCCCAGGTGACAAGTGGTGGGAAGCTGGTCCCTGCTCCTCTCTCCAGCCTGGAATCTCTTACTAAACTTTCAGTGGCCACCAGCCTCCCAAGGCCACTGCTGTCTGGGGATGCTAATGGTGAGAGGGGCCCAGGGACAGCCGCCCTGACCGGCTATTAAAAATAATTGGCCACCCACAATGCGAAGAAAAAGGTGTTCTCCTTCAGTTTGGCTGGAAAATGTGAATTCTTCTCACGTTGCCATAGAAACCAAAAGAAGTTCCTGGCATCTTTCAGATATTTAACTTTGTGAGCCCAAGGATGACCCCCTGAGCGCTGCACGGCAGCAGGGGGCTGTGGGAGGGAAGGGGGGAGAGAGATGGGGACAGAGGGAAGGGTAGGGAGGAAAAGGGAGGGACAGAGAAACGGGGGAGAGATGGCCGTGGATGGGGCTGGGGGAGCCTGAGTCCCTGCTGGGAGAGCGCCCACAGGGCGGTGACCACAGAGGGCAGCGCCCCAAGCTCTGGGATGAGAGGCCGGGCTTCTGTGGGGAGCCTGAGGTCCTGGGCGGTAAGGGACAGTGGCCGAGGTTTGCTTGGACCCCTGAGTCTGGTAGCGCCACGTCCTTCAGGGTAGCCGCCTGCCCTCCCGGCCTCAGCGCTGGTGCCCCCGATGCCCTCCTCCCCCGGCCGCTGCCTGCAGCTCCCCTTCCGGCCCCAGTGCCCTGCAGTCTTGTCCGGGCACCGGGCACCGTCCGCCTTTGCTGGGACCCTCCCTCTGCCCGGAATGTCCTCCTCCGGCTGAGAAACCCCTGTGTGTCTTTAAGTGTCTAAGGCCCACTGTCAGGGTATCCCGCACGTGGCTCCATCCGTGTCCCTGGAGACGCTCCGCCCCGCTTCCTCCTCCAGAAGCCCCACGTAGCGCTGGCTCCCACACTTGCCTTAGGTGACAGCAGGGGACCTGCCACCTCTGCCCCCTCCTCCTGGCAGGGAGTGGCCTCAGCCTCGGCCACCCCAGGCCCAGGCGGCTCCCAGGAGGAGTCCGGGCGGGGGGTGGGATGAGCTGGAGGTGCCGCGCAGGAGCGGCCCCACCAGCTGTACGGGAGGCCCCGGGCCCACAGTGCCAGGCGGTCAGGGGTCCCTGCAGCTCCTCCAGCGGTGACAGGGCTCCTGGCCATGGGGAGCTGGGGTGGTGGCCAGCCGTGCTCTGGTCATCCCCAAGTGGACGTGCGCTTCGTCTGGGGGCTGTGGACGGAGGGAGTGGGCCTCCTGGGGGGTCTGGGTGCAGAAAGGGGGCGTCAAGGTGGGCACGGTGCGGCGTGGGTGTGGCGGGCCTGATGTGGCGGGCACACCTGCCCAGCTGTGGCCACCTCCCTCGCTTCTGTTCTCTCCTCACAGCTCTGTGAAGACCATTTCCCGCTTTTATCCCAGTTTCAAAGAATGTGCTTAGAAATGTCTCCGGCATTTTGCTAATAGCGGTGGGAAGAATGGAAGAAAGGATCAGCCTCCCAAAATCACAGCTTCAGATTGAGCTGGTTTAAACAGCAGAATTTCCAGATTAGAGGCAGGTGTGAAGATGTAAGAAACACACCGATCCCTGCTTTTCAGAGGTGGGGGGAGGAGGGCCTGCCCTGTGGCCCAGGATGGGTGTGTCCTCGGGGGGGCGGATGTTGCCGCGTGAGAAGGGTCCAGGTGTGCTCTGCACGTGACTTCCAGTCTTCTCTGTCTCTCTGTCCAGATGTGATTTTTCCACCATGAAGGTGGTGGAGGCCAGTAGCGAACTGGGAAGCAGAGGAGGGGTGGAGGGGGGCCGAGTCCCAGGAGCTGGGGTGGGGCTGTCTCCCCAGTGTCTCTGAGCCCCACCTTCTAGGATCCTGGCCCCCCTCGCAGCTTCTGCACAACTATCTGGGCCGCCTGGTCACTTCTGTCTGTTCATCCAGAAACGGGGTCCCTGTGGCCTGCAGGCCTGCATCCTCTCCCTCATCTTTCCCTGGACCCAGGGCCGGCAGGAGAGGGGCAGCACAGTCCCCTTATGCTAACTCCTTTGCCCTTTTTACAGAGGAGGAAACTGAGGCCCAAGATGGTGGGGGAGGGGTGTCTGGTGACTTACTCAAGGGCACACCATCAGCGGTGGTGGAAAGACCGCCTGGGACGGTGGGTGGGAGTGGCTGGCAGGATGTGGCCCGGGCGGGGTCCAGCAGCCAGTGGACTTTCTCCCCTCCCCCATGTGGGTGTTCTCACAGGGTCCTACCCCCTGGGGAAGCCGAGTCCCCGTCCCCCGAGTCTGACACCTGCCCCGGGCTGAGGGTCCCGGCCCTGCGTGCTCACCAGGGCTGCAGGGCCAGAGCCCGGAAACCGTGCTCCTGCAAGGTTTCCATCGATCTGCCAAAGTAATGTGTTAGTTCTCCACATCGCGGGAGATGTAATGAACTGTCAGCGGGACGAGAGGACTAAAGGAACGACTAAGATGTCTTTTATGGTGTCATTACATCTTATAATAAGATTTACTTGTCAACTTAAAGTGTCATAATGTAGTCATCTATTTGGTAGCCTAAGGAAGACGTGTGGTTCAAGGTTCCGGCTGCAATAATTACCCTGGAAAGGCGAGAGCGCGGCCTCCCACTGCACACCCCTCCGCCCCTCGGGGCTCACCGGGCACCCTCCTTTCCATCTGACCAAAGGCTCAGTGATTTGGGTGTAGCCAGAGTGCTGGGCAGGGCACAGCGCAGTCCCGGGGCCCTGGGGCCCAGCTCCCTGTGGTCTTCTGCATCTAAGCCTTGCTCACGCACGCCCTGCGTCCAGCCCTGAGCTAAAGCCGGGCAGGGGTGGGGGGGTGGGGGGAGGCCAGGGACTTGTCACACTTGGTCTTTGTCCGGCTCTCAGCCCTGGGGCGTGAATGATGCTGATAGAGGGCTGGAAACGGGTGCCCTGGGGGCTCATCCAGCCTGAGAGGGCCAGGGACGTCTTTGCTAAGAATGGGACCTTTCAGCTGGGCCTTGAAGGATGAGTAGGAGTTTGTTGGATAGAAGAGGGCATTCTGGGGAGAGAGAAGAGCACAGGCAAAGGTGAAGGAGGGATCAACTGGAGGTCCAGCCTGGAGAGGAGCCTGTGGGGGGGGGGCAGGGAAGAGCAGGAGAACAGGCTGCAGAAAGGCTGGGCCCAGCCCCTGGGGGCCTTGAACACCATGCTCGGGGCGGGGGGGAGTTCATCGTGTAGCAGCGGTGCAGACAGGGGAGTGGCACGTTCAAGGGGTGTCTCTGGTGGAGGGGAAGGGCCGCCCCTGCCTTGACCTGCGACGGGGCTGCCTTGTGAGGAGCTGCCGTCAGGCGGGGTGGGGTTGAGGCTGGGTCCTGGACATGTGACCTCGGAGATGCCTTTTGGGTGAAGGTGACTGAAGGTGTTGGATAAAGGGACTGGAGTCTGCAGGGGGCCCAGGAGAGACATGTGCATTGGGGTCCCAGTGCCTCCATGGCGTTCAGTCCACAGGGCGAGAGCTCCCTGGGAGGGAGGGAGTGGAACCTCAGAGCTTAGCAGGTGGGCGGGGCTGGGGGGACCCCGCTCCTGCACCCAGAACCTGTGGGCAGCTGCCCAGCCCCTCCCGCGTCTCCCCCAGGTCAGGAGGGTTTCCGTCCAAGCTTCGTGTGGGGCCTCTGCACGGGCTGCGCAGGGTCCAGGGCCCCCGCGGACCCCACTGCAGGCGCGCCGTTCCTCTGGCCTGGTTTCCGTGAGGGTGATTTTTGCTGACCTGTAGAATTTCCAGCGGGACAGAGCGATGCTCCGCTCAGCCCACTGAGGTCATTAATTTATGCAACCCGGCGGCCTCATCAGGGAGGGTTGTCATGGTAACGTTAATAAACCGTAAATACCTGCTGGACCCGAAGGTGACCACTCCATCCGCCTTCCTGGGGTGGGAGGGGCGCCTGCGGAGGGTATTCTCCTCTGGTGGCGCAGCCTGGAGGGCTCGCTCTCTCCCTGGGGGCTGCCAGCTGCTGAAACAACATGGATCTGTGGGAACCAGCCACAGTGACGGCTCTGCGGGGCTGCCCTGTCCCCGTCCTGCTCTGCGGTGCTGAGGCCCTGGTCTTCTCCCTCCCTGGGGGCTTGGGCGTGGCCTCCACTTCTGGGGGGCTCAGCTGAGGGCAGGTGAGACCCCGCCGCTCGGGACCCGAGACCTCCAAGCTCCGAGGCCAGACCCTGTATTCCAGGCTGGACTCCAAGGCGGTCTCCCCTGCCCACCTCATCTTCTGGTTCAGGTCAGCCTTTCCAGTGACCTGAATCCTCCAACACCAAGCTTCTTCCTAAGGTGTCCTTGCTAAACCAGCCCCTCAGGATTCTTGCCAAAGGCAGGATTTAGATGCCAAGGGCTGTCTAAGCCATCAAAGGACCCTGACTAGTTTGGTCAAGGGGGGCGTCTTCGTCAGGAGGCAAGAGGGGGTGGGGCTCTGGGCTGGGGGGCAGTGGTTGCCTGGACAGAAAGGTCGGGTGGGTCAGTGCACAGCCAGGCGCAGAGGCCCAGCACACCCTGGGGGAGGGCGGCTGCTGGGGCGTGTTAGTTACCACTGGCCCTGGGGGCAGAGCTGCTGCCGCCACACTGCCAAAGGTCCGCTGAGTTCAGCCATCCTTGCAGGGGCCTGAGGGGCCAGCCGGCCTCACACCCGGACCCCACCCGCTGGCTGGCCGCCCTTGAGCCACCCCCACCTTTCCCAGTGACACAGACGGATCCAGAGCTACTGGGAGTGAGCTGCCCGCCCGGCCCGCAAACCCTGAAGTGGGCAGGCTAGTGGCGATCCATCCCTGAGGACTTGGCGCCCTGAGTCACGCCCCGAGTTCTCCAGGATGCTTTTCACACGTAAGCGTCCATTTATTGCATGTTTTCTAAAGGAATCGTGTGCTGAGCCAACAATGAATTGTCAGCAACTTTCAACAGGCCAGTGATAGAACTCATGGGCATTGAAATGCCCTGAAGTGAGTAGCCCGTTCAGAAAGAAGTGAAATTGCTATTTTGTTGTCCTCTTAGTTCGTTATAACTTTCAATTTCATAACGTTCCAATTACCGGTAGTTAGGGAACGTGTGTTGGGTCTCTGGCACCCTCGTGGCAGCCCTCCTTCCCTTGGGGTCTAATCAGGTCCCTCCTAGTAGCTTCCCGCCGCGGACCCCGCGCTCCCCCATACTCCGCTCTTTGGCTGCAAATCCCAGCTCTGTACCAAAGTCTCTCCTTGTGGCAGTAGCTCGTATAAAGTCTGTCTTGCCGTTTTTAACAAGTGTCTGGTGAATAATTTATCTTTAACATTATTCAAGGCCTCCTTTCCAGCCACTGCCCTTCCCTGCTTCTGTATCATCCACATTTCCTCCCATCCTGGGCCCTTCCCACAGCATCCACACAGATGGAAACAGCCCATCCTAGAAAGCACTCCTCGGCCTCACCCATTTCTAGCCCATTCTACCCTGTGTCTCTGCCACGGAAGCCCACTGGCCACGCTGCTGTCCTGCAAACACACCAAACACTGCTGCCTGGGGCCTCTGCTTGTTCCTGGGCCTGGAGTGTCCTCCCCAGACACCTGCAGGGGTCGCCCTTTCGTGCCCGTAAGTTCTTTGCTCAGCGTCACCATCTCAGGGTTCTGTGACCCCTGGGTGAGGCCCATCTCTGTCCCCGCACGCTCTTTTCCCCGAGCGCCGGCAGCCAACTGGCCTGTTGTCTCTTTGCTCCTGGGTCCCTCTCTCCTGCCGGCTCACTGTCAGGGCCCAGGGCCGGGCACTCGGGAGCCACTGACTACGTGTTTTAGGACTGGACTGGATTCTCCCACTTGGGAATTTCATGGGACGTGGGAGAGTATGTCCGGTGGCAGCAGGGTTCGATATGGGACGATCTCGGGAGAAGCTGGGGTGGGGAGAGGCCCTGAGTCACCCCTCATGGACCACGGTGGAGGGAAGAAGAACGTGCCCTTGGGATCAGAGTGTCCCGTGGGCCGGCAGCCTTGTCAGGTCCTGAAGACACTCAAGTAGCTCGTGTTCAGCCGGGAAACCCCAGTAACTGCGGGGTCCTGACAGGTCTCCATCCCTGGCAGCCTCTGAGCTGACCCGACGGCATGTTCTCGCCCTCGGCAGACCTTCTAGGAAATCAGCTCCCACGCGGCCTGGACGCTGTCCCTGAGGTCCCCTCCTGGCTCATCCCCTCCTGCAGCCCAGCCCTGCAGCTGGAGGCCAGAGCGTGCTCCCCATTCCCCCATCTCCCCTGTTGGAGGGCTGGGACCCCGCCTCACGCATGTCCTCTTTTCCAGCCTCATCCTTCTCTGTCCCCTGTCACCCGACTCAGGTCCCTGAGTGCCAGCCACCCTGGCCCCGCCTGTGGTCTTCATTCCGGACCCTCCGCCCCCTCTGTCCTGCCTGGACCAGGGGAGACCCCTTTGTGTGAGCATTACCAAGGGCTATTTGCCCTGGGCCCGCCAGGGTCACCCCTACCCCCGGAGCACCCAGATTCAGCATTTCCTTAATGATGCCATATACTTAGGGAGATGATCCAATTGTCAGTCCCTTACTGCCGAACGGGGACGGGAGAGAGCGCTAGTTTTCCCCCTTGTTTATTTTATCATTGGCTATTAAGCTCAATTCTTTGCTAAAGAATTCATCAGGCATCTGGTCCATTATTTTGGGACTTGTCTTCAGGGAGGACGGTTTCTTGCTCAGTAGGGCTCTGTCTCCACACTGGCTGCTTCAGAAGTCATCTGGGCATCGGCATGGCCTCAGCCCGTCTCCGGGACGGAGCTGATGCAGGGACCACGGCCCTCTGAGGACGGGGCCGGGGGTGGGCACGAGCCTCTCAGGGCTTGTGGATTTATTCACATGAAGAGCCTTATGAACGTCTAAAGGTGAAATCCTATTCAATCGTTCATGTCAAGGATCGTCCTTTTTCGGGGTTAAATCTCATGAAACTTGGGCTGACTTGTACACGTAGGGCTGGTGCAGGGTTAGAAACTGGCTCGGCTTTGGGGCCACACGTTTCCTCTCTGCACTGACCAGCTGTGTGGCTTCAGGCCGGTTACTTCTCTCTGGACCCAACTTCCTCGTCTGTGAAGCGGTGTAACTCTTGCGCTTGTTGGATTGTGTGGGGGAGGGGCAAAGGGGTCAGGTGTGTCAAATGGTAGCTTCTTAGAGATGGTGATGGTGGCCCCCTTTGCCAGATATTTGGTCCTGTGGTTTGTCCCCAGGACTCCAGCTGAAGGGAATACAGATTGGGTGACTCTGCGTGTGTACATGGGGTGTGGGGTGTGTGTGTATATGACTATCAAAAATGATTTCAGGGGCTTCCCTGGTGGCGCAGTGGTTGAGAGTCCGCCTGCCGATGCAAGGGACGCGGGTTCGTGCCCCGGTCTCGTCCGGAGCCTGTGCTCCGCAACGGGAGAGGCCACAACAGTGAGAGGCCCGCGTACAGCAAAAAAAAAAAAAAAAAAAGGGTAAACGATATGACATGCAAAATACGTCTCAGTAAAGCGACTTTTAAAAAGTGGAGCGGGGAAAGGAATTCCAGATTTCCAGCTCACGATGGTGGTCTGCGCTCACAGGCTTCGCTCTTTTTCCGCCCCAAACCTCATGTAAATGACTTTAAAAGGTAAAAATAAACAGCAACACTGGGGAACAGGAAAGGATGAATTAGTGGATCCGAAATCCCGAGAAAATCCTGCAATCCACAGCATGGATGAGACGGACTGACGCAGAAATAGGGCTGCCGAGAGAAGTTGGAGCAGGCAGCCCAGGCACCGGAGGAATGGCTACTGATTTCCAGTGTCAGCCTCCAAACCCCCAAACCCCCAGAACGTGGTGGACAAAAGTGAAAGCGAAAGTGTCCATGGAAAGTGAGAGGGAGGGAAGGCAGAGGGCTGGGGAGCTGGCTGGTCCCTCGGCCACAGACGGGCAACATGGAGCCCGGGCTAGATGGGCAGGATGGGCAAGTGGGAACGATTACTCCATGAGGGCACCATGGCTGCCCGCTCCACGAGCCATGGGTGAAGCCCATGGCCAGGCTTGGTAAAGTCACTGACTCACGGCCACACTGCTGTTTACATGCCATCCGGGGCCCCTTTCCTGCTACGACGGCCTAGCTGAGCAGCTGTGAGGCTGTAGGGCCTGCAACGTTGAAAATATTTACAGAGAAAAGCATGGTGGCAGCTCCCAGGGCCACTTCAGGCCACTTCATCAGACACGGATAAAAGATATACTTATCTATAGAAAGAGTGGTTCCGCAGGGCAGTTAAATCCTCGAAATCACATCTCTAACATGACCCGGTGGTCAACTAATCCTCGATGAAACGGGATTAATACAGGAAACAGAAGAGAATTGTAAATTTCTAATTAGCATCTGCCGGGAGACTCAAAAGGATATCATGTCCGTGAACCGTGAAACAGGAGCCGGGCACAGTTTTTTAATTGGGGGATTAAAGAACAAGAAAGAGATCTTTGAAATTAAAAAACATGATTACTAAAACGCTGAAACTCCAAAGAAGCTGTGGATAACATGGCTGAAACCCAAACTGATGAATTAGAGGTGAAGCCATTTAAGTCTCTTGGGGCAGAAAGAGAAGTGAAAGATGGAAATTGTAAGAGTTAGGTTGAGAGACAGGGAATATAGATCCAGGAGAAGAAATATCACGCCAGTGGGGTCCCAGGGGAGAGAAGGGGGGAAAAGTAATTAAAGAAATAAGAGAAGAAAATTTCCTCTGAGGTGGGAAAAGCCTTGAGCCTTCACATCTTGGCTGTATGAAGAAGGAATCATGGGAGGATGGCACACTTTACATATATCCATACATCCTGGTGAAATTTATGACGGCAAGGATTAGAAAGACCTTGAAGATTCCAGAGTAAAAGAAAAATAGGTTGCTTAAAAAAGGAATAAAGGTCCACTCCTGCTGGCCGTTCTCATCTGCACTGGCTCCAAAGTTGTGAAGAAACGGGACTTCGAAACTCGAATTCCTTATCCAGATAACATATAGTTCCATTGTGAGGAGAAAATACATGTGTTTATCTATTTTGGGGGATTTGAAGAGTATATCACAGCTGTTCCCTCTGGGAAAAATATAGTTGTGGAGTAGCATCCAGTAGAATGAGAGAAAAAGACAAGGGTGGCATTGGGCCACAAGAAACAAGGGTGAGCAAACAGACAAAACGTAAGTTATGTCCAAATAATTACTGAGAAAATGAGATTTAATGCCATTGTTAGAAAATAATTCCCCAAATAGATGGGACATAACGTTCCAAAGTAACTGGCATAATGTGAAAGAAAATTAATAACATTCTGGAACTAAAATTCTGAATGACTGCAATAAAATCGTGCCAAATGTCTTGTCACATTCAAGTGGTAATTGATGGATACGGATTAACTCTTAGAGTTGATAGAGATGTGTGTGTTGATATTTTATTGATTAGGACTCTTTGGGTTGCATGGAACAGAAACCCAACTCAACCCAGCTTAAAAACCATGAATATATTGTGAGGACTCTGGGATGTCTCATAGGACCCAAGGAGAAGACGCAGTTTGGAGCTCAGAACAGAAGGAGCTGGAAATCCAACTGTGTGTCTCCACCCTTCACATCTTCTCACCTTTGCGCCAGCATCCTTCCCTCTGCGCCAGCATCCTTCCCTCTGCGCCAGCATCCTTCCCTCTGCACCAGCATCCTTCGCTCTGTACCAGCATCCTTCCCTCTGCACCAGCATCCTTCCTTCTGAGCAGCTGGGCTCCTCAGCTGCTCAGGCCCACAGGGGCAGAACACAGCACTGACGACCCGCACTTTGCATCTTCCTCCATAGGCACTCCACGAAATGTCAAGTTCATCTTCTCAGTTCCAGCTCCCAGACCTCTCGAGAAGACTCTCATTGGCAGAGCTCAGGTCAAGCGCCCACTCCAAAATCAACCAGCTGGGGCCCCAGGGCAAGATCAGGTGTTTCCAGGGCTGACGCAGACGCACAAAGAGGTCAAGGAGGGGATTCGCCTCCTAGAAGAGGGGTGGTGCTAGGGCACGCAAGCCCACGAGCGACCACCACTGTCCACCCCTGGGCTGCCGGACACAAGCCTCTTCACCCTCACACCGCCCCCCCTTCACTCCCATGAAAGCTCCACCCACTAGGACGCTGGTTGGAAATCAGGTCCAGGAATTTGGGCATTCAGGTTCCCGGGCAGCAGCGGCAGGAAGGGGCAGGTGCTGGAAGGGGCCTCGAGTGCCACCTGGCATCCAGCTCCTCGGTGCAGAGCCAGAAGCAGCCCCAGCAGCCCCAGCTGGGGACCAGGGTGCAACAGTGAGCAGAACAGCCGTTCCCACGTCCGCAGGTCCACAGGAGAGAGAGACCCAGCTCAGACTTGTCAGTAATCACGTGGCTTTAAATTAATGCCCCAGACCCTCGGGCACCCAAGTCGACGTGGACACATGCATATTTGAAAACCTTGGCCTTTACACCAGCAAAGCACAGTGTGTCTCCCACGTGGAGGGATGTCTCCTCACTGCTCTTTTGGGAACTCCTGGAGAAGTCCCTGGAGGGGAGGGAATAGAGTCAGGCTCTGTTTGGAGGCTGTGGTGATTCTTTTTTGTTTTGTTTTGTTTTTTTACATCTTTATTGGAGTATAATTGCTTTACAATGGTGTGTTAGTTTCTGCTTTATAACAAAGTGAATCAGCTATACATATACATATATCCCCATATCCCCTCCCTCCCACCCTCCCTATCCCACCCCTCTAGGTGGTCACAAAGCACCGAGCTGATCTCCCTGTGCTATGCGGCTGCTTCCCACTAGCTATCTACCTTACGCTTGGTAGTGTATATATGTCCATGCCTCTCTCTCGCTTTGTCCCAGCTTACCCTTCCCCCTCCCCGTATCCTCAAGTCCGTTCTCCAGTAGGTCTGTGTCTTTATTCCTGTCTTACCCCTAGGTTCTTATCTGACCCCTTTGCACCTGCTGTTCCCTCTGCCTGGGACGCCCCTTCCCAGGGTCCCCCCTGTGGCTCCTAGACTTTGCTTACCTGCTGTTGCATAAACAAACCTTAAACTTGGTGACTTAAAGCAACGACCATTTTATTGTCTCAGTTCTCCTGTTAGTGGGCTCTGAGGGCAGTCACCCCGGGGGGAGGGGGCTGGAGATCACCACCGGAACTGGCAGGTGTGGAAGGGGAGGGGGTGGCCCAGGGGGCATGGCCACTATCCCCAAATGGGACATCCACCCCAGGCTCCCAGGCAGCCCAGCCTCCCCTCCCCAGAACCTTTCCCCCCAGTTCTGGTGTCTACCTCTTGTCCTCTATCCCCCTGCTTTGTGACTCCCTGCCACCTTCCCCTCTGCTCTCATGCTCCAGAGAGTTCCAGAACACACAGGGGGCCCACTGTAACCCTCTCCCTGCATGAACTGAACACGTGAGGACCATGTCAGGATGAGAGTGCAGGATGAATCCGGCAGAGAGGGTCCCTGCCACCCCCAGACCCCGCCCCCAGAGCCCAGCAGCGGCCCTCCCGGGTACCCCCGGCCCCTCCACAGACACCTCCTCTCCAGGAGGAAAAATCTGTCGCCTTGAACATCTCACCCTGAGGATGCCAGGCAGCCAGGCCGTCGGCAGGGGGAGGGCTAGATCAGGAAGTGTCTGATTCATTTACTGGGGCCTCCAGGGGAAAATATCTGGAGATGGAGCGAGCAGGCATCTGAAAAGCACCGCGATAAATACATCAGATCACACAGAGCAAATCGAAGCGGCGGCTTTGCTGATACATACTGAAGCTCTGAAACTTTCACGAGACAGTGGCTGGGCCCCAAACAGGCTGGAGCGAAGGCTGAAGCAGAGAGGGGCTGCGGGCTGCGAGGGCGCTGGATCCGCCCACTCTGTTCGTTTCCCTCGACGTGGGATCATCCCCTTCCAGGGAGACCTCGTGGCCTTTTGTTTCCAAGACGATCTGACAGTTATGAGCTGCCGGCTTATTATCAGGCTGCCGTCTGCTTCTCCTGTGCCGTGGGGACACCCACCTGGGGATGAGTCTACCTGGAGGGTGAAGACGGGGGCCAGAAGCTCAGACCCTCCAGCCGGGAGAGCCTGGTGCCCCCTACCCGTTGGCCACCAGCCCCATTGTTTCCTCTGGTTTCCGGAGCTTCCCAGTGGAGAAGACTCAGCGCTGATTCTCATTCCCATCTCAGGGGGGGTAACACTGAGGCCCAGCCAGGCTGGGCAAGGTGACCACGGCCCGACAGACCTGGGACGGTTTCCCTTCCGAGGCAGCCTGTGCCCTGGGAGGGCAGCACCCACCGTGGGCCCGTCTCAGATGCCTTCTGCAGAGGTGACCCACCAGCCCCCTGGGCAGTGGAGGGCAGACCTGTGTCCCGAGGAAGGCCAGGAGTGGGAGGGACCGGGCATAGAATTAAGACGTCAGTAATGAAAGATGGGGGGACTTCCCTGGCGGTCCAGTGGTTAGGACTCCGCACTTCCACGGCAGGGGGCACAGGTTCGATACCTGGTCGGGGCACTAAGATCCTGCAAGCTGTGCGTCACGGCCAATAGATAAATAAGTAAAAATAATGAAAAACGGGATTGATCACGAGTTGGTTTCAAGTAAGGAATAGGACAGACCTGGGTTCCAATGCCACCCCCACCGCCGCCGGCTGTGTGACGGGGTTGGGGCTGGTTTCTCAACCTCTGTGCCTCCATTGCTTCAGCCGGAAAAGATGATAATGAAAGTATCTGCTCCCTTGGGGGGCCGTTGGGAAGATTAAACCAGGAAACAGAGTTTAGCCCAGTGCCTGGCACATCGTAAATGCTTAACAAGAATTCTCAGCTCTTGTTATTTATATTTGTCATCCCCTGCTTGCAGCAAATTATCCCCAAATTTAGCACCTTAAGACATAACACACCATTCACACCAGCTAAGACATGGAAGCAACCTAACTGTCCGTCGACAGAGGAGCGGATAAAGAAGATGTGGCACATATATGCAATGGAATACTACTCAGCCATGAAAAAGAACGAAATAATGCCATTTGCAGCAACACGCATGGACCTAGAGATTGAGCGAAGTAAGTCAGACACAGTAAGACAAATAATCATGATGTTGTTTATGTGTGGAATCTAAAAAAAAGGGTACAAATGAACTTATTTACAAAACAGAAGTCGAGTCACAGATGTAGAAAACTAACTTATGGTCACCAGGGGATACGGTGTGAGGAGAGGGATACATTGGGAGATCGGGACTGATATATACACACTACTGTATGTAAAATAGACAACTAATAAGGACCTACTTACAGCACAGGGAGCTCTACTCAGTACTCTGTAATGGGAAAAGAAGCTAAAAAAAAAAAAAAAAGAGTGGATTTAGAAAGATGTAACAGATGTTTATCATTTCACCGTGTCTGTGGGTCAGGAGCACCTTGGCCGGGCAGTTCTGGCTTTGGGTGTCCCGGGTGGGAAGCTGCTGTCAAGATGCGGGTTGGGGATGCTGCCGCCTGAAGGCCCCCACGGGGCTGGGGATCCGCTTCCAAGAGGGCTGTTGGCGGGAGGCCTGAGTGCCTCACCACGTGGGCCCCGCCAGGGGGAGCTGACTTCCCCAGAGGGAGTGACCCAGAGCGAGGATGGGGGAAGCAAACCTCTGAGGTCACCGCCGTCTCTCTGCCGTATCCCACTCATCAAAAGGAAGTCTCCAAGTCCAGCCACACTCGAGGGAGATTAGTCTCCATCTTTCAAACGGGAGAAATCTAAGAACTTGGTGGACATATTTTAAAGCTACCGTGTTATCGCCAGAAGAATAAGACCAGATCTCAAGGGAAGGGGGGCAAGGGAATTGTCTAGAAAGGCCCGTGAGAAGAACTAGAAAGTAACTAAACGCAAGTTGCAACATCCTTGACTTTCTGCCAAGAGCAAGGCTCCCACTGCCCTGCTGATCTGGGTCTCCCCGTGGAGGGTGGGGGGGCACCCCACCAGGTCACCCTGGATCCTTGGGCCAGGCAGCCCCACCCAGGGACTGAGTGTCTGGGGAGGAACCGGCCGCCAGGCCTCCTCGTGGCCTGTCCCTCCCTGTCACTGTGCCCCTGAACCCGGACACCACAGGGACGCCTGCCCTGGCTGAGAAGGGGTCCCACACGGGCACCCAGGCTCCAGAGACACCTCCACCACTGCCCTGAGGGCCCCATCCTGGGGGGTGGGGCCAGGGCCACTGTGCCTTTCAGGAAGATCCCTCGGGCTCTGGAGGGGCAGCCCCAGGAGGGAGGGTGGGAGGCTGCTCTGGGGGAAGAAGGGGGGGCGGGGAGGGGAGACCAGGGCAGGGAAGGCCTAACGGGTGGGGAGGCTGCAGGAGAAAGGGGAGGGGAGGGTCCTGCCCAAGGGTCCCGCCCACTGCCCACCCTTCCCCGGGCCTGGACACACTCACCGCCTGGGTCCCTCCATCTGCCTCCCCTAACTTGGGGGGAGCTTGGGTGTCCCCACTAAACCAACAGCAGGAACTGCCTCTCATTTCTCCCCTGCTCCCCAGGCCAGGCAGGGTCTCTGTTCCAGGTGCCACCCCCGCCCCAGGGGAAGCACAGGACTGCCCTGGAGGGAAGCAGGGAAAACATTTACAGGGTTCAGTCACGTTGGGTAAGCTTTCCTGGTGTGAAATGACTCCGGATGGCCCATGTCACACGTCACAGGCACAGGTCTGGAGGGGAGGAGAGGCCCCAGAAGCGGTGACGGGGGCTGCACTTTGAAGTGCTACAGTGCAGGTGGGTTACAGATGGAATATGCTGTCTGATATTTAAATTATGTTAAGTCAATGAAATGGACAAGAGGTTTAAAAAGACTCCTGAAAAACGGAGAACCACAGGTTGAAAAGAAAGCAATTGTAGCAAAACAAGGAGGAAGAGGAGGAGGGAGAGAGGGAGGCGGAGGGGAGGGGGAGGGGGAGGGAGGGGTAGGGGGAAGAGGAGGCAGCCTGTCCCATCAGCCCTAGGTGGCAGCTCCTCTGTGGCCCCAGGAAGACCTAATCAGAGGTGACAAGGAGTCAGAAGAGGTGAGGGGGAGGATTTTGAACCCTGGATTTGCTTCCCCTTGGCCTGTGGGTATGTTGTGTCCTAATGAAGGTGGGATGCCACCAGATGGACACATTTAAACCAGAAAACAAAGGAAACAATTTCTCCACAATGTTTAAAGTCATGCAGTACACATTCTCCCACATGGTAAAAGTTTACAAAACGTCATGATCAATGTCCCGAAGCCCCTTCTGAGGTTTCCTTGGCAAAAGACACTCGCTGTGTACCTGGGGAAAAGCCCCGTGCCTCCCGCGCAGGTGTGCGGGGTGGCCGTGCAGGGGGGCCCAGCACAGTCGGAAAGTTAGTTTCCATAGTGACAAGAAGCCAGCTTTGGGCTGCTCACCAAAGGACAGATGGGCAGAAAGGATATATTCTCAAAGTAAAGGTTTGTTTGTTTGTTTAAAAAAAACAATGTTTTGTCAAGAAAAAGCTCAGGGAGAGGGGACCTCCCTCCCCCTCCCTCTCCCCCTCCTCCCCACCCCCCCCCTTCCTCCTTGTTTTGCTACAATTTCTTTCCAACCTGTGGTTTTCCTTCCTGACGGGAAGGCTATTGGGCAGGATTTCAAGAAGGACTCGGGGACTGGGTGACGGGCCATGTCACCCCCTACAAGGCATCCTCTGCTCCATCCATCCATCGCCTCCAAGTTGAAGGCAGAACTCAGAAAACAGGCAAAACGAAACAAAATCAGTGGAACCTTCCAGTACTTCGTACTTAGATCAGTAGTGAGCCTAAAATATTCCGCACACACAGAGGCCTTCCAGCTGGTGGTCAGATCAGCCCGTAGAGATGCGGCCCCTCGGCTTCTCTGAGAGGAACTGGGCTGCCAACTTCCCGCCCCGCCACCTGCCACCCAGCAGGTATGTAAAGGGATCATGAATCACTCAGGTAAGGGTGACAATTTCGACAATGACGGAGAGACAGATACCAGTCTTCTGAGCTAAGGACATAGTTTAAAATGGTTTTGGCCTTTGGGAAATGTTTGCATTGTTGTGTGTTTATCTGTTTATAAAATTCATACCTGCCCACTTAAAACACTCTGGAAAATACTGTCTAATCAGTGGGAAAATCTTTATGTGAAAACTTTCAGTGTGATCTCCTGAGAGTATCTCAGGATCTACTTCAGAACAATGTTGCTGAGTGTTGTTGTTTAATCAGGACTTCAGCTGGGATTGGGCCACATATTTGAAATATTTGGGGAGAACTGACGTATTTACAATGTTCAGATTTTCCAGCAGCATGGCATGCCCTTCCGCATACTGATGGAATTATTTTCTCAGTAGAACTTACAGTTTTCTTTTCACACCGCTGCTGAATATTTTTTATTGCAGCTGTTTCTAGGTGTTACTTTTTTTGTTTTTATCTGTTGCTATTTTGAGTGGAATCTTTCTTTCCCATGATGGACACTCACTCGTCATTGCTACTCTGTAGGAAAATGAGAGATTTGAAAATATTTATTTCGGGACTTCCCTGGCAGTCCAGTGGTTAGGACTCTGTGCTTCCACTATGTGGGGGGCTCGGGTTTGATCCCTGGTCGGGGAACTAAGACGCTGCATGCTGCACAGTGCGGCCAAAAAATAGAAATAAAAAAAAATTCATTTAGAATCCGGCCAGTTTGCTAAACTGTCATTCATTATAGGTTGTTTATGCTTCTCTTTGAAAATCACTTCTCTTGGGTTTTCTGGGTATCCTTGGTAAAACTCGAAACGGTTACTGCTTCCTTTCTAGTCATTATACCTATTAGGTCTGTGTTACGCTTTGAAGCATCCGCTAAAACTTCAGAAAACGGCAAAACAATAGTGCGAACGTAGCTTCCTTGGTTTGCGCCTGTCATTAATGGGAATGCCTCCGGCACGTCCCTGTGAGGCATCGTGTGGAACGCTGGTCCCTCTGGAGGGGCCCTGGTTTTCCAAGAGACTTCTCAGGCTTTGAACGACTGCTTTCCGGGACCTCTGTGGGCCCGGGGTGGAGAAGGCAGAAGTGCCTCCTTATTGGACCATCCATGTGACTGGCGTGTGTTCTGATAGGCTCGTATTCTGAAAGCATCATGACTTGAGCTGAGCCCCCGCGGTTGGGCCGTTGGTCGGCATCAATAGTTGTTTTGTTCAGTTGCCTGAGGTTTCTTCCCTTGCCCTGGGGGTGGGTGGGTCCCAGGTGGGTCCCACCCCGGCTCGCCTCGCCTTCTCAGGAGCTCTTGTTGATTATTCTTTATCTATATATATATAAATTTATTTGTTTTATTTTTGGCTGCGTTGGGTCTTCGTTGCTGCGTGCAGGCTTTCTCTAGTTGCGGCAAGCAGGGGCTACTCTTCGTTGCGGGCTTCTCACTGCAGTGGCTTCTCCTGTTGCGGAGCATGGGCTCTAGGTGCGCGGGCTTCAGTAGTTGTGGCTCGTGGGCTCAGTAGTTGTAGCTCGCGGGCTCTAGAGCACAGGCTCAGTAGTTGCGGTGCATGGGCTTAGTTGCTCCGTGTCATGTGGGATCTTCCGGGACCAGGGCTCGAACCCATGTCCCCTGCATTGGCAGGTGGATTCTTAACCACTGCGCCACCAGAGAAGTCCCAAACCTTAAATATCTTGTACTATATAGTCTATGTTATCATATTTTTTTCTGTGTCCCTATTACTTTTGATAATTTTGTATGCGTATGTTTTGTCTGAGTGGTTACATTTCTTTCTTTTCTTTTTTTTTTTTTTTTTTTTTTTTTGCGGTACGCGGGCCTCTCACTGTTGTGGCCTCTCCCGTTGCGGAGCACAGGCTCCGGATGCGCAGGCTCAGCGGCCATGTCTCACGGGCCCAGCCGCTCCGTGGCATGTGGGATCCTCCCGGACCGGGGCACGAACCCATGTCCCCTGCATCGGCAGACGGACTCTCAATCACTGCACCACCAGGGAAGCCCTACATTTCTTTTTTGTTGAGGTAAAATGGACATAACATAAAGTGAACCATTAACCGTTTTTAAGTGTATAATTCAGTGATAGTTGTGATTTTTAACAGTGCATTGATAGACTATTCATAATCATTCTCCATTTGCTTTACATCAGCAGTTCCTTTACACTCTTAAAAACCATCAAGGACCCCAAAGAGCTTTTGTTTATGTGGGTAATATCTATTGATACCGTATTAAAAACAAAAAACTGGAAAATTTGAATTATTTCACTTAAAAATCACAATGATAAATACATTGCATGTTAACATAAATAACATTATTTTAATGAAGTGTAACTGTTTTTCTAAAACAAAGAAAAAATTAGTAAGAAGAATAGCATTATTTTACATTTTTGCAAATCTCTTTTGTGTTTGACTTAGGCAGACAGATGGATTCTCACATCTGCTTCTGCATTCAGTCTGTGATAATAGATTGTTTGCTTTGCATTTTGAAGAAAACCTGGCTTAACACAGATATGTAATTGGAAAAGGGAGGGATGTTTTGACAGTCTTTTCAGATAATTGTGGATATTCTTCTTTGGCAAGTGGTGGTTCTTTAAAGGTTGGTTGTATTGTGGAATCTGAGACCATATCAGTGACCTTTTTTTACTCTGTTACGTTAAACCCTACGTGTCTATTTTGCATTTTGACTGGATCATTTAGCCCTTTATGATTTTGTAACATCATGCACTGTGTCATTTGGAAAATGACCTGAGTTATGCAAATATTCCAAATGTTGACACATTACATTATACATTATCAAAAAATCACACTTGTTAAACCTAACCAAGGAGGTGAAAGACTTGCACACCGAAAACTACAAAACACTGCTTAAAGAAGATGCATTTATAAACGGAAAGAGAGCCATGTTCATGGATTAGAAGACTATTGTTCAGATGTCAATACTACCTAAAGCAATCTACAAATTCAACACAATCCCTATCAAAATCCCAATGACTTATTTTTTGTAGAAGTAGAAAAAAAATCTTACAATTCATATGGAATCTAAATCCAAATAGCCAAAAGTAATTTTGAATAAAAAGAACAAAGTTGGAGGACTCACACTTCCTGATTTCCAAACATATTACAATGCTACAGTAATCGAAACAGTGTGGTACTGGCATAATGACAGACAAATAGACCAATGTAAAAGAACAGAGAGCCTGGAAAATAAACCCTTGTGTATATGGTCAAGTGATCTTCAACAAGGGTGGCAAGACCACTCAAGTGGGAACAGAAAGTCTCTTCAACAAATGATGCCGAGAAAACTGAATGTCCACATGCAAAAGGATGAAGATAGACCCTTATCTTACAACAAGCACAAAAATTAACTCAGAATGGATTAAAGACCTAGACATATGACCTACAACTACAAAATTCCTAGAAGAAGACACAGGGGAAAAGTTGTATGACATGGAACTTGGCAATGATTTCTTGGAGATGATGTCAAAAGCACAGGCAACAAAAGCAAAACTAGACAAATGGAACTATATCGAACAAACACTTTCGTACGTCAAAGGACAAAATCAACAAAGTAAAAAAGGAGCCTATGGGATGAGAGAAAATAGTTGCAGATCATATGTCTGATAAGGGGTTAATATCTGGAATATATAAACAACTCCTACAACTCAACAAAAACAACAGAAGTCAGATCATCCAGTTTTAAAAATAGGCAGAGGACTTGCATAGACATTTCTACAAAGATGACATACAAGTGTCAACAAGCATAAGAAAACACGCACAGTATCATTAATCATCAGACAAATGCAAAGCAAAACCACCGTGAGGTACCAGCTCATACCCAGGATGGCTACTATTAAAAAAATTACAACAACAGCAGGAAAAAAAGTATTGGTGGGAATGCAGAGAAATTAGAACCCTTGTGTACTGTTGGTGGGACTGTAAAATGGTGAACTCACTATGGAAAACAGAATGGAGTTCCTAAAAAATATTAAAAATAAAACTATCATACGATCCAGCAATTCCACTCCTGGGTATATACCCAAAAAAGTTGTAAGCAGGTTTCAAGGAGATATTTGCACACCCATGTTCATAGCAGCACTATTCACAATAGCCAAGAGGTGGAAGCAACCTTAATTTCCATGGATGGATGAATGGGTAAACAAAGTGTGGTCTACACGTATGGTGGAGTATTTTCATCCCCGCAAATGAAGGAAATTCTGTCACATATTACAACATGGATGAATCTTGAAGACATCATGCTAAGTGAAATAAGTCAGTCACAAAAAGACACATACTATATGATTCCACTACTATGAAATATTGAAAGTAGTCAAATTCATAGAAACAAAATAGAATAGATGTTATCAGGGGCTGGGTGGGGGAAGGGGAGATGTTCCTTAATCGGTATAGAAGTTTCAGATTTGCAAGATGGGAAATTTCTGGAGATCTATTTCAGAATAATATGTCTGTGCTTATTGCCATTGTAGTGTACACTTAAAATCTGTTAAGATGGTAAACTTTATGTCATGAGTTTTTCTTACCTCAATAAAAAGAATCAAATTTGTTAAGATCACCACTGATCTCATCAGAAAAATCTTTAAAAGTATTAAGAAGCTATGATTTCATGATGTTGGTCACAAGTTTTCCAACATTATAATTTTCACACACCCCAAATTTTATCATTGGCAACAACTACTGTCAGTTGTTTTCCTTGAATGACAGGCTTCCTTCATTTCTGAACAAAGAAAATACCTGCCAACCACCCATATCTGGATAACCGTATTTTGTCAGTGTTCTCTTAAATAAAACTTGCATTCCATGAAAAAGGAGCTGGTTCAGCTCATAACTCACGTTTGTGCGAGAGCTTTTCCTGAAGGTGACAGCAGTGCTCAGTACATAGCTGAACTGCTTTCTGAATACTTCCCGTTTTGTCAAGACCATCTCCAGTCATTTGGGCTGCTGTAACAAAATGCCCTAGATGGGCGGCTTATAAACCACAGAAATTTATTTCTCACAATCTGGAGACTGAAGGTTTGAGATCAGGGCACTAACTGGGTTGTGTTCTTTGGTGAACGCTCTCCGCCTGGTTCATAGACGGCACCTTCTCACTGTGTCCTCGTGGGTGGGAGGGGCGAGGGAGCTCTGGGGAGTTCTCTTTTATAAGGACACTAATCTCATTCATAAGGGCTCCACTCTCATGACCTAAACGTGGCCCAAAAATCCCCACCTCCTAATACTATCACTTTGGGGGATTAGGATTTCAACATACGCATATCGGGGAAAAACAAACATTCAGACCATAGCACGTAGAAGGTTGGGAATATGTGCCTTCAAGCATTGGAACCTAATAAAATTAAATTTGTTTTGCTGCTCTTCAGGGACATTTTTTCCCCTGCAAACACATGGCAGTAAATAATACAATAGCTGCTGGTACAGTTGGTGTCAGTGCCTCAACTGTGCCGAGGGTCGTGCCAGCCTTGCCTGCCACTGAATTGCACCATCAGTGCAAATGTCAACCCGGTTGTTCCAGAATAAATGATGAGCTTCACAAAGTTCTTCTGCCGTGTGAAGATTTCCTCCCACTCGTGTTTGGTGCTGAGAAGGCCCAGAAGAGAAGCTCTTAGGTGTAAGGTGGTGCTGACATGGGACCAATGCACGTGGATAGCGTATCTGCGTCCGTGGATATTTCTGTATGCAGGGCAGAGTTCACCTCTGCTGACGAACTGTTAACTCAGTGTCCATGTTTGCAGTTAAATATTTACACGACGACTTAACCGTGGTGCTGGGCAGTGGAGGGCTGACTTTCCGCCCAGTGCCGCTAACTCTGCATGGCGCTATAAGTCTCCCCATGATGCCCATGTCTCCAGCTAGTGAAACGGTAGCTCCGTAAGATGCCTCAGTGGCTTCTTAATTTTACTTTGAGAAATTGTAATGCACAATTTTGGCTTTTAAAGCTCTCATCACACTTATGTTTAAAACATGCCATCCCTTTTTTCTTTACACTCTGAATGCCTGGCCTCATGCTGATGCTGCAGCTTTGCCGATTCCATAATACTATGTGAAAGTGTTCTGTTGCATAAGACACAGTAAACATTTATACAGAAGAGGAAATAGCTTTCACCAAGTTTTTGTTTCTGACTTATACTTTCACCCAGTTTCCTCTCATTCATCATTTTCAGCATTTTTCAACATGGATGGTAAAAATGGGGTCTGAGAAAGTGAATCCCCTCCTCTTCCTTAAGCCAAAAATTCATCATTAAATATAAGAAAAACTTATAAATAAATTTTAATTTTAAAATAGAATATTATTAAATTCTAAAGAAGGCAATCTTGAAAATTTTTTTTTAAATTTGGAAAATTTTCCCAAAAATTAAAATATTTTTGTAAAACAAAACAAGAAAGAGAAACAGATTTGTGTTAAGGGAAAAGGAAAATTCTTCTAAGAACTGGTTAGCATTGTCCAACAATAAGGCAGTTGTCCTTAGGAGGAGTGAGTTGCCCATCATTGGAGGTAATCAAGGACAACAGGAGGCTGGGATACTGTGGAGGAGGCTCATGGTCCAGTGGGAACTTGGGCCCAATGGCTTTGAAGGTTCCAGAGCCCTGGTGGTCTGCCTTCTATGCCCACCATCCACTGCTCCTCCTAAGGTCTCCGGTGGCCCCCCCATCTCCAAATTTGTGTCTTCCCCAGAGCCCTCTCACTACTCAGGCTTTCTGCACTGCCAGAAGACTTGGAACAAGCTCCACTTCGAGCCCCTCCCCCTGGTTTGGGAGACACCAACAGCTCTGGGTTCCTCCTCTCACTCCGCAACCGTGGAGCTCGGTGGCCTCCGTCCTCCACCCGAGCCGTGGGCCTTCCCCCAGCTCGGTCCTCGGGCGCCTCCTCCTTCCTTCTGCAGGCCTGCGGAGATCTCAGCTTCCCGCTGACTGGCGCTTTCTGGGTGGCTGCAGGGGCTCTGGACCCTCCCACCAGAGGGGGCAGGGCCATCATAATCTGAAGCACCAACGCCCAGCCACGGTGCCCTAATTCAGCAGCCCTCTTGGCCTCTTGCAAGGGGATGCTCCCTCCTCTTTGCAGCGCCAAGGAATTGAGGCTCCAGGGCACTCGGGAATTTGCTCCCGATTCCCCCGGCAGGAAAGGGCAAAGCTGGGGCTTTGGCTCGGTGGTCTCCCTCGGAGGCCTGTGCTTGGCATCTCCGCGCATCTGCTTAGAAGGATGTGTAGGATCCGCAGAGGCCGGGGAGGAGGGGGAGAACATTCCAGGCTGAGGAAACACCGCAGTTGAGGCAGGCAGGGTGGAGCACGCCTGGGGAGTGGGCCCCATTCAGCTCAGGGCAAGGCCGTGGGGCCTGCTGGGCGGATCAGAACAGGGGGCGAGGGGTCCTGGGCCTCGTGGGAGGCAGTAGAGGGGACAAAGGGACCCCAAGGGATAAGCCCTGGGGCATCCAAGGGAGCAGGGCCTGGGAGGCACACCTCTGGGGCTGGAATCCCACGCTGCTAGTTTGGTACACCGCTAGGGAGGGACAGGCACACAGACAGGGCTGCTCCCCCTCGGGCGTTGGAATGTTTTTCTTTCAGAGAACCGTCTTCCCTTTACAGGATCTGAGCACCCTGCCCACACGTGACGGCCAGCGTGGGATTTCTCTTGCTTTAGCAGTGAGCAAAACAGCCTTCAATTCTCAGCGTGCATTTTCACTGAAACTGCACGGTTGCCATAGCAGAGTTCAGCGACCCAGAACTTCGGCACACGTGCCGGATGTCAGCCTCTGCAAGGACACGACAACGACAGCTCTCTGGTCCACAGACCCACGGGGGCTGCTCGGAGCCAGGGCCAGAGGTGACCCACGAGGCTCCACCGCAGGCACATTCAGAGACCGATGAGGAAGCACAGAGACCAATGGGCCCGAAGCGCTGGGTTTCAGAACCACGGCAGCCCTTCCTCCCAGCTGCCTCCCGGGCTTGGGCCCTAGCGCAGGGGACCCGTAACGGAGTGCCTGCACTACTTTTTTCTTAAAAAGAAGGAGTCAAAGATAAAGGTTCATTCCTATCTTTGACCTCAGAGACTCGGAGACTAAAGAATAATTCTAACAACATAAAGGCAAAGTCTTATAGAATTAAAAACAGGATTGATCCTTTCAAAATCACTGGTGAAGAATGAAAGCCCCTCTGGGGCTTCCCTGGTGGCACAGTGGTTGAGAGTCCGCCTGCCGATGCAGGGGACACGGGTTCGTGCCCCGGTCCGGGAGGATCCCACGTACTGCGGAGCGGCTGGGCCCGTGAGCCATGGCCGCTGAGCCTGCGCGTCCGGAGCCTGTGCTCGGCAACGGGAAAGGCCACAACAGTGAGAGGCCCGGGTACCGCAAAAAAAAAAAAAAAAAAAAAGAATGAAAGCCCCAAATGACCATATCAACACACAGAATTTTTTTTTAAAGAAATAAGCATAAAACCAAAAAAAAAAAAAGCATAAAACAAAGATATAGAAGATCAAACATATTCATCTGGGTCATAAGTAAATAGATGGGCGTAAGGTCTTTCCTAAAGGAGAAAACATTTTCAAATTGGGTTTAAAAATATTCACCTATACATCCACCCATCCATCAAGCCATCCATGAATCCTGAAGGGGGTCCTGAAGCAGCCCTGTGACTTAGCTCCAGCCCCACTCTGCCTCAGTCGGAGGCAGTCTTGATTGCCCAGGGAACCAGCGGAACACACACTTATCCTTGCTTCTGGTAACATAAATCTATTCACCCATCATCCGTCCATCCACCTATCCACCCATCCACCATCCATCCGTCCGTCCAGTCATTTATTTATGAAACACTTCCTGAGCATCCTTCTGTGTGAGGCCCCAGGACTCAGAGATAGTTCTGCTGGGGTTCTCACCCTTGAGTCTTTCAGAGCCTACTTGGTGAAGGCCAATCTGTAAACAGACATATTGACAAATGTGGTCAGGGTAGTGGGGGTCCAATGAAGGGCATGTCTGCTGGGGAATCAGGAGGGCTTCCTGGAAGAGGTGAATTGTGAAAGCTGGGCCTTAAGAGATGATTGAATGCTGGTCTGTGAGCAAAGGGGCTGGGGAAGGGGCCGCCCACTCAGAAGGAACAGAATGCATACATACCGTCGGCATGGAGGGCAGAAGGAACCTGAAGGGGGGGGCAGGGAGTAGCAGAAGACAAGGCTGGAGAGGTTGGGGTTAAGGGACATATCCTGGGGTCACTGGTTTCAGGCTGAGTAGTTTGGGCTTTATCTTGTGGACAGTAGAAAGCTCTGAGGTCTTTAAACACAGCGTGATCTGATGACATTTGCCTTTTATAAATCTCACTGGGATGGTGACAGCGTGGAGGACGGCCCAGGAGAGAGATCGTGGGCCTGGGGTCTGCCATGACAGTGAGTGCCCCAAATCCTCAGCATACTGGGAGACACATCTGGCAAAGCCTGTGAACATACAGGTCAGGTGGTTGCTGTGGAAACATCAGATGTTTCCCTTCCTATGTGAGCAGGGTGGGCATGGAGCAGATCAACAATTACCTTGGGTTTATAGGCATGAAGGTGGAGCTGGGCTGCCCTAAATGAATATTGCCAGTGAGATCTGTGTCACCAATCTCCTCGGAGTGACACTTTGCCCAGAGAAGGCCATTGTGTCAGGGATGAGCAGAGATGGAGCTGCCCTTTTCATCCTGAGGGCGACATGGGAAGGCACTGAGTTCATTAAAGCTGTTTAGGTCAATTACACCAATGGGACAAGTGACCTCACATAAGTCTGAGATGCAGCAGTGACTTGACAGCGGAAATGTGTGACAGAGACTGAGAGCAAAAGAGTCCCTCGATTCCAGAGCAGGAGGATCCCTTTCAGGGCACCTATTGCAACCTCATTTGATGGGTGAAAAAAATAGTAACAACAACAACAAAGTAATGATAATCATGATGGTGGTGATGATGATGGTGGTGATGATGGTGTTGGTGGTGATGATGGTGGTGATGATGGTGGTGATGGTGGTGATGATGGTGGTGGTCGTGATGATGGTGGTGATGGTGGTGTTGGTGGTGATGGTGGTGATGGTGATGTTGGTAATGATGGTGTTGGTGGTGATGGTGGTGGTGGTGATGGTGGTGATGATGGTGTTGGTGGTGATGGTGATGGTGGTGATGGTGGTGTTGGTGGTGATGATGGTGGTGGTGGTGATGGTGGTGATGATGGTGGTGGTGGTGATGATGGTGGTGATGGTGGTGGTGATGATCGTGGTGATGGTGGTGGTGATGGTGGTGGTGGTGGTGATGATGGTGGTGATGGTGGTGGTGATGGTGGTATTGGTGGTGATGGTGGTGATGGTGGTGGTGGTGATGGTGGTGGTGATGATGGTGGTGATGGTGATGATGGTGTTGGTGGTGGTGATGGTGTTGGTGGTAGTGATGATGGTGGTGATGGTGATGATGGTGGTGATGGTGGTGGTGGTGATGGTGATAGTGATGATGATGGTGATGATGGTGATGGTGATGGTGGTGATGGTGATGATGATGGTGGTGATGGTGGTGATGATGGTGGTGATGGTGGTGGTGATGGTGGTGATGATGGTGATGGTGGTGATGGTGGTGATGATGGTGTTGGTGGTGGTGATGATGGTGATGATGGTGGTGGTCGTGATGATGGTGGTGATGGTGATGGTGGTGATGGTGGTGTTGGTGGTGATGGTGGTGATGGTGATGTTGGTAATGATGGTGTTGGTGGTGATGGTGGTGGTGGTGGTGGTGGTGATGATGGTGTTGGTGGTGATGGTGATGGTAGTGATGGTGGTGTTGGTGGTGATGGTGGTGGTGGTGGTGATGGTGGTGATGATGGTGGTGGTGATGATGGTGGTGATGGTGGTGGTGATGATCGTGGTGATGGTGGTGGTGATGGTGGTGGTGATGATGGTGGTGATGGTGGTGGTGATTGTGGTATTGGTGGTGATGGTGGTGATGGTGGTGGTGATGATGGTGGTGATGGTGATGATGGTGTTGGTGGTGGTGATGGTGTTGGTGGTAGTGATGATGGTGGTGATGGTGATGGTGATGATGGTGGTGATGGTGGTGGTGGTGATGGTGATAGTGATGATGATGGTGATGATGGTGATGGTGATGGTGGTGATGGTGATGATGATGGTGATGGTGGTGATGATGGTGGTGATGGTGGTGGTGGTGGTGGTGATGGTGGTGGTGGTGATGGTGGTGATGATGGTGATGGTGGTGATGGTGGTGATGATGGTGTTGGTGGTGGTGATGATGGTGGTGATGGTGGTGGTGGTGATCGTGATGACTATTAACATTTATATTGTGCCTAATATTTTCTGCCCACTACTGTAAACACTACCTAAATTAACTCATTTAATCCTTACAGAAGCCCTATGAGGGGATATTTTTATTCCTGCTTTTCATGTGGGGACCCTGAGGCACAGAGTGGCTAATGCATCTTGCCCCATGTTGCACAGCCCACTAAGGCTAGACAGCACCGGCATTGTCCCGATCCAGCAGTGTACGCTGGAGATAGAAGGCATTTTGGAAAGAATTGTTAGCCCTCAGACAAGAAGTGGGATCATTCCAAGTGACTGGTGGTTCTGCAGAGTGTTTACCCTTGATCCGTGCCTAGGCTGGGTACCCAGGCGTTGTGTGGAAGGTGGGATGCAGAGGCAGGGAGGATGGTGCAGGCTTAGAGCTGCTCCAAACCACATGCATTCTGAGTGGTTCCCGGGGAAGACAGAGCGCTTTGGGCTCGATATAAAGGGGACCTTTACCCCCACAGATCCGGGGTGGGAATGAAGAGATCACACAGGGATACTGTGGGCTTCTGCCTTCAGAGGTGTGCAAGGAGAGCCTAATGATCACGTTGTAAGGGTTCGGGCTTGGTGACTTCCGTGGCCACTTTCAACTTTGGGATTGTAGTGTCGCCATTTCACAGATGGGGAAACTGAGGCTCCGCGGGTGACTTGTCCATGGATGGTCTTTCCATTTAGCCACTGCTCCGAGCTGGCAGATGGGAATGCTTCTTTTCCACCTCTCATGCTTCCATGCGGAGGGACATCCTTTTGTGTAACACTCCTGGACCCAGATGGGGAAGAGAGGGCTGTTCTGCAAACCTAACCCTCTGGGGGCTGGGATCGTGCTTAGCCTGACCTGGCCTCTGCCAGGAACTCAGGGACCAAGTGGCTCATAGGGAGGACATCCAGGCAGGGCATGGGGTCTGATGCAGTGTGATCTTGGGTAGACCAGTCACCTTCCCTGAGCATGGATTCCTCACCTAGAAAGCTGAGCTACGTGAGGATGAGGTACAGGTTGTGGGAGCTCATGGGTGTTAGTTGAATGAATCAGTGTTGGCTGGGAGGTGCGTCTGTACTGCAGTGCCCTGGCTGGGCAATTTCCCCCCAAGGACTTTCTGCTCCCCAGGGCATCCCAGGCTGAGGGGCTGGGGGGTCCCTCCTCAGACTGTCCAAGCACCCTGGCTCCTCCCTGGGACGGGCACCTGCCTGAGGGTCTCTGCCCCCCGCCTCCACCTCCCGCTGGCCCTGTCCCTCGTTTTCAGCTGTGGGTGTCCATTCTTCATACTTCCTGGCTCCTCTGTACACCTAAACAGCTGGTGCCGTTTGTTCTGGGTGATTTCCCTTATTTATTGCCACATTTTCGGGAGGCACATAACTCTGTCTTCCAGCCATTTTACTGCAACCTCTTTAAATGGAAACAATTGATCAGGCCTTTGCTTTCCTCCTTTTGCTCCAGTCCCTCCTCCCCAGCTGCCTCACCCCACCCCTTCTCTTTCAAGCAGCAATTAAATTTAAATCTATTTTCTCTAAAGAAAAAAATTAATCACAGTCTCAGGCCCAGGAGTGTCCCAGAGTCAAGGGGACCTGGCAGGACACACAGGGCTGGACAGAGGGCAGCTGACTCTGCCCTTATTGGGGGAGCAAGTCCCCAGCCCAGCTCCTGCCCAAGGCAGATTTTGACTTCACTGGGCGGAGGCCTCATAGGTCACAGGGAGCGTGACCAGCGGGTCACGGGCATCATGGTTCGTCGTGGAACGCAGTTAAATGGGCCGTGGGTCAGGCAGGATGCGCAGGTGGTGCCCTGGCCTTTGAGAGGGGGCTGAGGTCATTGCCTTGGCTACTCTCGGGGTCCCGTGTCCGTGTCCCAGGCAAGGAGCTGCCAGAGGGGATGCATGTGTCATTGGCATAAGGATGGTGAGCTTCCGGGCCCTGCTCATCCTTCCTTCTTTTTTTAGCCGCGAGGAAGCTGAGGGCCGAATCTGCAGTTGAGATTCAGGAGCTCCTTGTGGCCCGAGGCACATTCTGTCCCCTCGAGAGTGTCAGGCTGCCTGCCCTGCCCCCCTCCCCGTCACCCTGGACTCCTCCCTGGGGCTTCCCTGGTGGCGCAGTGGTTGAGAGTCCGCCTGCCGATGTAGGGGACATGGGTTCGTGCCCCAGTCCGGGAAGATCCCACATGCCGTGAAGCGGCTGGGCCCGTGAGCCACGGCTGCTGGGCCTGCGCGTCCGGAGCCTGTGATCCGCAACGGGAGAGGCCACAGCAGTGAGAGGCCCGCGTACCGCAAAAACAAACAAACAAAAAAGAATGACCAGATGTGGTCATTGCTCGTCCTGAGTCCGTATGCACCTCCTCTCGTCTGCCCAGAGCCCAGTGAGCCAGTGACCACCCCCCGCCCCGTCCCGGATGTATGGAGAAAGGAAGCAGCCAGCAATGCCGCTGGGGAGTTCACGTCCTGTCTGGAGACCCCTAGGAGCGGGTGATGCAATAGACCAGTCAGCCCAGTTGTTTCACGCGGCCAGTTTCTCAGGCCCCTGAGCCACCCGTGGAAGGAATCACGCAGTCTGTGTTCTGGTGTGTCCGGCTCTTTCACTCACCCTAATGTCTGTGGGCTGCTCCCACACTGCTGCAGGTGCCATGGGCTGTCCCCTTTCACTGCCGAGTAAGTCCCTCTCTGTGGACGGAGGGCAGGTGGTTCACTCCCCTGTCGATGTTTCCAGTTTCTAGCTATTATCATGATTTCTTTTTTGGTGGCCATATACATTCTCTTAGGTATATTCCTAGGAGTGGAATTGTGGGGTCACGTGGTAAAAGTATGCTTAATTTCAGTATACACGGTCAAACAGCTTTCCAAAATGGTTTGACCATTTTACGTTCCCACCCGGAGGTGTATGAGCGTCCCAGTGGCTCTACATCCTCACCAATGCGCCTCACTGTCAGTCTTTCTTTCCTAACCCTTCCAGTGAGTTAGAAACTATATCTCATTGTGGATTTAAGGCAATGAGTTTGAGCACTTTGCCTGTACTTATCGACCACGAGTCCATTTCTTTTTGTGAATTGCCCATTCACGTTGTTTGTCCCTTTTTAATTGGATTGCTTTTTTGTTATTGATTTATGGCAGCTCTTTACATATGATACTTATGAGTTCTTTGTCAGAAATGTGTATCATGCATATTTTTCCTGATCCGTGGATTGTTTTTCACTTAATAGTGTCTTTGATGAGCATAAGTTTAAAATTTTGATGACATTAAATTTATATATTTCTTTATGATTACTTCCTGTGTCCTCTCTAAAAAATATTTGCCTACTCCAAAAGAGTGAGGATGTTTTCTCATGCTTTCTTCTAGAAGATTCATATTTCTACCTTCCACCTTTTGGTCAATGATGCATCTTGAATGAATGTGTGTGTATGGGGTGAGGGAGAGATCAAAGTTTATTTTTTCCATATTGTCAGCTAGTTCCACGACTGTGTGTTGAAAAGACTCTCCTTGGTCTGCTGAATTGCCCTGGTGCCTCAGTTGACTATATATGTGTGGATCTGTTTCTGGACTCTCTTCCATTCCATTGATCTATTTGTCTATTTTGCACTAATATCACACAATCTTAATTATTGTAGCTTTATGGTAAAGAGAGTGTCCTCCAACTTTATTGGGTTTTTTTCAAAGATTTTATTGGATATTCTAGGCTTTTTACATTTCTGGATTCATTTTAGAATTACCTTTTCAATGTCTGTAAAAAGACCTGCTGGGATTTTATTGGGATTGGATGGACTCTGTAGACCAGTTTAGGGAGAACTGCTATCCTAACAAAATTGCATTTTCTAATCGACGAGTATGGCAAACCTATTCAGGTTTTGAAAACATTAATTCCCCTCAACATGTTTTATAGCTTATAGTGTAGAGATCTTCCATATCTTTTATTAGATGAATTCTTAGGCATTTGATATGTTTGATACTATTATAAATGGTATTTAAATTTTTCATTTTCCAATTGTTCATTACTAATATATAGAAATAAAATTAGTTTTTGTATATTGACTTTACATTTTTGCTAAATTTGCTTGTTACTTTTAGTAGTTTTGTCATAGATTCCTTAGGCTTTCCATATACACAGTCATGTTGGCTCATACAGACAATTTTGCTTCATCCTGTTCAATTTTTTTTGCCTTTCATTTCTTTTTCTTACTTTCCTACACCAGCCAGGACCTTCCCAATGATGTCAAGTAGAAGCAGTGAAGTAGGACATCTTGCCTTTTTATTAGATTGGGGAAGTTTGTTCTGTTACATTTTGCTGAGAGTTTTCTTTTCAATCAGGAATAAGTGTTGAATCTTCTCAAATGCTTTCTCTGCATCTATTGAGATGATAATATTTTTTTCTCCTTTATTCTGTTGAGTTGGTGAATTACATGGAGTTTTAAATGTTAAACCAACCTTGCACCTTGAATAAGTCCCACTTGTTTATGACACACGCACACACACAGGTTTTGGTTTGCTAATACTTTGTTCAAGCTTTTTACATGATTTTATTGTTCTGTAACTTGACTTGATTCTAATTTTATACCACCTGACAATGCTGCTTTCTAATTGGAGTGTCTATTCCATTTACATTTAATTAAGTTACTGATAAAGTTGAGTTTACATCTATCTTCTTGCTGTTTGTTTTCTATGTGTGCCATCAGTTCTCTGATTCTTTACTGCTTTCTCTTGGATTCACTGAGCATTTAAAAATATTCTATTGTATGTCCTGTCTTGACCTTTTAGTACCTCTTTCCTTTAAAGTGACTGTTCTGGGTAATACAACATAAATCCTTAAATGATCACAACCTACGTTGCATTAATATTATACCACTTCAAGCACAATTTTAAGGACATTACAGCAGTGTAAGTCCCTCTAACTCCCCTTCCTCTTGTGCTATGATTGTCGTGTATTTTATTTCTACATGTTATAAACCCCACAGCATGATGATATCGTTGCTTTAAACAGTCAATAATCTCTGTTCATTCATTCTGAATTCATATTTTCCTCTAAATTATATAACAAACTTACAGTAAAAATTTAAAGTTGTCATGTGCTAATTCCAACATCTGGGTCATCTGGGCATTTACCTCTACTAACTGTTTTTTCTCTTGATTATTGGTCACATTTTCAACCAGGAGTCCAACTGACCTGGGGCTCTCTCTCTCACCTCTCATATGTTTTTGTTCCTCTCTGGTTTCAAATGCATTGAGGGTGGGGTCAGGCCCTCTCCTTCTGCAAGTACCAGGAGACCATGTGGATCTCTTTTTGCCCTCAGCCCCAAACTCCAATTCCTCTTGCATCCTCCATGAAGGGAGTGATCTCTGTGGTCTTATCAGGAACTGAGCTCATTGGGAATTAGCTACAGGTTTTTTATTTTGGCTGCATTGGGTCTTTGTTGCTGTGTGCAGGCTTCCTCTAGTTGTGGCGAGCGGGGGCTACTCTTTGTTGCAGTGCTTGGGCTTCTCATTATGGTGACTTCTCGTTGTGGAGCACGGGCTCTAGGTGCGTGGGCTTCAGTAGTTGTGGCTCGTGGGCTCATTAGTTGCGACACGTGGGCCCTAGAATGTGTGGTCTTCAGTAGTTGCAGTGCATGGGCTCAGTAGTTGTGGTGCACAGGCTCTAGGGTGCTCGGGCTTCAGCAGTTGTGGCTGGTGGGCTCTAGAGCGCAGTCTCAGTAGTAGTTGTGGCACACGGGCTACGTTGCTCCACGGCATGTGGGATCTTCCCAGACCAGGGATCAAACCCATGTCCCTGGCATTGGCAGGTGCATTCTTTTTTTTTTTTTGCAGTACATGGGCCTCTCACTCATAGAGTCTGCGGCCCAGGGGCCTCACAGGCTCTCCCTGCAGGGGACTCTGCACCTAGGTGACCTGGGGGGTTCCAGGTGGCCTCTCCCATTGCGGAGCACAGGCTCCGGAGGTGCAGGCCCAGCGGCCATGGCTCACAGGCCCAGCCACTCTGTGGCATGGGGGACCCTCCTGGACCGGGGCACAAACCCGTGTCCCCTGCATCGGCAGGCGGACTCTTAACCACTGTGCCACCAGGGAAGTCCTAGTTACAGCTTTGATTAGTTCTAGTTCAACCATGGTTTCAACTCTTTTGAGAATAAAATCAGACACCATCTCACCCCCAGCAGGGCCTGGAATCTAAACACCATGAAACTCAAGATCTTGCCCTGCTTTCCAACCTCACCTCCATCTGCCTCTAACTTCGCATTATCAGGTGATAGAGATTATTTTTACCTTTGGGTCTCTTTCAAATTCCAGCCTGTCATCTAAAAAAGAACATATATATAAAATATATTATATATGTACACATATCACACACATATAATATATTACGCGTATAAATGTGTAATATGTATGTGTGTGCATATATGTATATATTTTATATGTATATGTAATTATATATGTATAATATATATGTATAACTGAATCACTTCGCTGTACACCTGAAACCAAGACAACATTGTAATTCAATAAAAATTTTTAAAAAAAAGGAAAAGGAAAAAGTTCCGGTCACATAAGCCCATGGTGCTGAAAGGGGTTGGCTGGTTTCTCCTTGCGCCTCAAGTGTCTTGGTCTATGGCAGGCAGAGGAGTGAGGCCCCGGCCTTAGTAACTACCCCAGATATGATGGCAGCCATTACTGTTCGCTCACTTACGAAGGCCTTGTCTTTCTCTGAAATTTGCTTCATTTCAACGGTTTTTTTTTGCGTTTGTAGCTCTATGAAGGCTTATCAAGTATGATTCTGTAGTTTGTGTGGTATTTTCTTGCTGTTTCTGTAGAGTAATGGTCTTTATTTTCTACATCAACTAGAAGCAGGACTCCACTGTAGACATAGTTTTTGGTGCATTTCAGGAAGATGGGAGACACCACCAAGCAGAAAAGTGGGAGAAAAAAGACTCATGAGCGCTGATGGAGGGTGAGTGGGACCCTGAGCCTGTGGGAAACGGGTCCCCAGGGGCCCATGCCTCCACTCCTGAGTCCCCAGCAAGGCAGGGGGCTGAGCCTCATCCTTCCTCAGACAACCTGGGATACCTAGGTCCTAGGTCAGCAGCAATGCCAGGCTCCCAGAGAAAGAAAATGACTCCCCTGTGGAGGACGGTGACCCGACTGGAAGCCTTGCGGACCCCCAGACGCTGCGACCACGAGCGTATGAACTACCTCACTGTGATGATTTCACCAGCACCCCAGGAAAGCAAATGCCGTGGGCGAGAGGCAGCAAGAATAACACGACAGATGCACCCCCCAGGAGTGCACGCACTGGGATGCTCGGATTCGGAATGTGAAATGGATGTGTACAAAACGTTTGAAGACGGGAAAGCTGGAAGCTGTCGGTGAGGGCAGGACCCTGGCTGAGGGGGCTTCGTATGTTCAGCCAGAGCAGGGCTGCGGCCCAGACGCCTCACAGGCTCTCCCTGCAGGGGACTCCGCACCTAGGTGACCTGAGGGGTTCTAGGGAGGTCACCGGGGAGGAGGATACCTGGGGGGGAGTTACTTGGGGGGAGGATACCTGGGGGGGTTTACCTGGGAGGAGGTCACCTGGGGAGGAGGTCACCTGGGGGAGGTCACCTGGGGGAGGTTACCTGGGGGGGGTCACCTGGAGGGAGGTCACCTGGGGGGAACCTCGGAGGTCCTCTGGCAGATGACTCTAGTCCCTAGGTGACCTGGGAGGGGTCACATAAAGTCATGTGGTCCAAACTCTCCATTTTATCTAAGGAGACTGAAGGTAGAAGGACTCATCACCACCTCCAGGCTGGGGCAGGTGTGGGACAATGGTCTCCTGACCCCAAGGCTGGGAGGCCCAGGAACACTGTGACCAGGACTTGGGCCTTGAGGTTCTATGTGACGCCGGTACCTAGCTGAATTCAGTTGTGGAGAATGAACCCCAACACGGGGAACGGGAGCAGCCTCTTGGGATCCCAGCAGTCTTTCTGGAGGAGGGGCTATTTGAGCAGGGCATTGAGGGATGCATAGAAGGCCGAGGGGAGGGTAGCATCATTGGCTGAGTAGCGGCCACATGCCACGTGGATCATTTACAGGCATCATCTTGTACAGGGGCGGCATAGCACAGTGTTCACTGCACCGTCCTTGTGGCCAGGCAGCTTGAGTTCAAGTCCTGACTCTGCCACTTACCAGCTGGTGGTCCTGGAGAGGTCACCAGCCAGCTGTCCTCCTGTGACGTGCTCAGCTCCACCTCCTGTCCGCAACTGAAGACACTCAGGATGTGTGCCCTTGGGCCAGCCTTCGGGTTCTCTGAGACTGACTTCCTTGGGGGAGACACGAGGAGCCCACCCAAGCCCTAGGGGACTTTCTGTTCCCAGACTAAGCTCCCTGCCTTGCCTGCGGCTGCCTGTGGCTGGGGGTCCGCAGGTTGCATCCTTGATGACCCTTCAGTGGGAAACCCTGTGTTCTGGGGCTGGACACAGGCATCCTCTGCTGGACCACGGTGACGGCTTTACATCAACGCGCCAAGTTGTCAGCTCCTCGACAGCCCCAAGTGGAGCTTAGTCTCAGGATGCCACCCCCGGGGAAATCCTGTGAACTGCCACCTGCCCGTCACAAGAGGAGGCAGGCTCGAGCCCAGGCCTCCATGGCACCAGGGCTTCCTGACTTCCACGACGCAGGAGTCAGTGGGAAGGTGCCGGGTCTGACGGTGGGGGGGCAGTGCTCTGGAATGGGGGTGGGGTCTCCTAAGTTCAGTGTGGCTGCAGCTCTCAAGGAGAGAATCTTGGAAAGAGTCTGCAGAAATGCAGATCTTCAGTTGCTTCTCGCTGCTCTGGAGGGACCCGCAGGCTGCGTCCCGGGGCCCAGGGGTCCTGACGGACCTGGCCGCTGCCCCATCTCCAGCAGCGGCTCCTGGCTGGCCCAGTGCTGGTCAGATTCACTTCCTCGGAGGTTGTCTGATGGTGTTTTGGCTTCAGGTGTGAACGAATCTGACACCGGCCAAGCCAGAGTTCCAGCAAACCCAATACAGACTTGTCCTGGCAGGTTTGGGGGGCACAGAGGGGAATGAGAAGGGCCCCCAAACCCCAGAGAACCGAGAACATTTCCCAGTGGAGGGGTCAGTATGGTGCGGAGTGTGGGAAGTTCGGCCCGGCCGTTTCTACCAGCGTTAGTTGTCTCGGGCCAGTCACGTGATACCCAACACTCGGTTCCCCTCCCGTCAGATGGAAATAATGCCTTTTGTTCTGGTCTAAATTAGCAGTAAGGGCTCTAAAGCAGCCCCCACAGAACCTGGCCCCAATACCGTCTTTTCTGTAATAATAAGGATACCAACACTATTTTACTTTGCTATTTTATTCAATGCTCACAGCTCCTTATGAGGAGAGCATGGCCGGGTCTTCCTTGTGTCCACTTTACAGACGAGAACACTGAGGCACAGAGGACCAGGCCTGCAGCCGACGAGGGGCAGAAGCTCATGGAAACTTGGCGTTTGGGGTCCTGGTGCTGCCTCTTCCCTCCAGGCAGTGATGCCCCATCATACAGCCCTGAGTCTTGGAGCCGACACCCGAAAGCAAGCCAGTGCTGGGGACGCGGAGACCTCAGTCTCTCTACGCCGGTGCCGAATCGATCTCGGAGAGAGAGTTTTGGGTGGAGTGAAAAGAATAGCTTTACTGCTTTGCCAGGCAAAGGGGGACACAGCGGGCTCCTGCCTTGAAGAGCTATGTGTCCCAACCTGGGAGGATTTTTTTTTTTAATTTTTAATTTTTGGCTGTGTTGGGTCTTCGTTGCTGCGCACGGGCTTCTCGTTGCGGCGGCTTCTCTTGTTGCGGAGCACGGGCTCTAGGCGCGCGGGCTTCGGTAGTTGCAGCACGCGGGCTTCAGTAGTTGTGGCTCACGGGCTCTAGCGCGCAGGCTCAGTAGCTGTGGTGCATGGGCTTAGTTGCTCTGTAGCATGTGGGATCTTCCTGGACCAGGGCTCGAACCCGTGTCCCCTGCATTGGCAGGCAGATTCTTAACCACTGCGCCACCAGCGAAGTCCAACCTGGGAGGATGTGATGAGGACTTTTCTAGGACTAGTTCAAGGGTGGGGTTGCTGACAAGATGAGGGTGTGTGCAGGGTCTCAGGTGGTCAGTCTCCTAATCTTGAGGAGTTTCTCTGGTCCCGCTAATCTCGCCTCAGGTGGTTTCTTAGCTGTTCCTCCCTTGATGAGCAACTGTTCACATCTGCCCTTTGGAACTCAGGGAAGGTCATGGAGGCTGCAGTCTTGCCTACAAGAAACAGGGGACAACAAAAAGCCTTCTGTGCCCAGGAGCCCACAGGCCATCCTCCCCGCCACCCCACCCCAGTTTTACTGGGACCCAGGAGGTGGCGTTGTTGTCTGAGCCATACAGACAAGAAGAATTCCAAAGGAGGCTCCGGAAGTATTTCATCTCGGCTGCCGGATTCAGTCCCGGTTCTGTTTGGACTTGATCTGTTTGGGGACAGACGAAGGAGCCCTTGGGGTCACACCAGCTGCAGCAGCTGTCATGACACGAGCCGAGACAGGGCCATCGGAAGAAACTGCTTCTCCTGAGCAGTCAGACAGAGATGTGGGGCTGAGTCCCGCTCGGAGGGAAGCTTTGGGGCTCATCAACCTTCTGTCAGTGCCGTTGGTGCGACGGGCAAGGGGCTCAGACAGCTGACGGGTGGCAAGGATCCGGCTGCGGGGGAGAGTTTGGAGAAGCAGGACCTGAGGCAGGACTACTTCCTCCTCTTGCTGCACCAGCCCACGAGTCTGATTTATTTCTGCAGAAGTGCATTCAAGGGTCGAGATGTAACAGGCGAACAAGCAATGAGGATGCCAGGATTCAGGGCCATCCTGGGCTCGCAAAGAGGCTGTGTTCTGAGTAGACCTTTTGTTCGGCGCGGCCATAATGAAGGGGAGGAATTGGCAGTAGACGCCCAGAGAGTGCTCTAAGTGTCCATTCTAAGTGGAGCATTTTAATCGAACATCCGTGTAATTTATTTGAATAAAAATGTGTGTTCTTTCACAACCCAGCTCTCTCCCCAGTCTTTCCATATTAATAGACCATTAATACTCTATGAATGGGTAATCTTCTTGGAAAACAAATGCAAGGACATAAAAGGGAAATCATGGTTGTTTAAACTTCGAAACAAGTAATTGCTGGGGAAGGGAGAGCTGTGTTCTAGGCTCCAGCTTTGGGAGAGGGGAGGTGGGTGGAGCTGGACCAGGAGACTCATGGTGGGTCCAGCCACTGCCTGAGCCTCTGAGGGTTCTGCACCCCGCTGCACGCCCTGACCTGCAGAGGGTGCCCTAGAACCCCTGTGGCTCACGGTCGCCCACAAGGGCTGGATTTGGTGTACAGTCAGCTGCCCCAAGCAGGGAGAGCCTGCCAGGGCAGGTACAGGTGAGAGGCTAGCCAGGAAGGGAGCCTGATGGATTGGGTTCCCACCATCAGGTATATGGGGGGTGTCAGGGCCAACCCTGTGCTCTCTTGGATTACAGAGGTTCAGCCACACCTGTCCCCTGTCCCCTGCAGTGTGGGCTCTGTCGGTCCAAAGAGCCTCCCTGGTTTTCGGACCTTATGGTGGCGGAGGACCCCAGTCTTGGGCTCTGATGTCCTTTGCCAGACACTTCCCTGGATCCAACTCTTTTTTTAAAGAAATTCTTTTGTCTTTACTTATTAGTTTCTTTTGGAGTAGAGTTGATTTACAATGTTGTATTAGTTTCTGGTGTACAGTAAAGTGATTCAGTTATACATATATATAAATACATATATTCTTTTTTTACATTCTCTTCCATTATAGGTTATTACAAGATACTGAGTATTGTTCCCTGTGCTATACTGTAGGTCCTTATTGGTTATCTCTTTTATATACAGTAGTGTGTATATGTCAATCTCAATCTCCCAATTTATCCCTCCCTCCTGTTCCCCCCGACCTGGTACCCATAGGATTGTTTTCTACATCTGAAACTCTATTTCTGTTTTGTAAATAAGTTCATTTGTACCATTTTTTTGGATATAAACGATATCGTATGATACTTGTCCTTCTCTGTCTGACTTGCTTTGCTCAGTATGACAATCTCTAGGTCCATCCATGTTGCTGCAAATGGCATTATTTCATTATTTTTTTATGGCCGAGTAGTATTCCATTGTATATATGTACCACATCTTTATCCATTCCTCTGTCAATGGACATTTAGGTTGCTTCCATGTCCTGGCTACTGTAAATAGTGCTACAGTGAACACTGGTGTGCCTGTGTGTTTTCCCTGGATCCAACTCCTGTGAAAAGTTCTCTGTAACTCTGGATGAGACTTCCCACTCCTGGACCTCAGTTTCCTCACCTGTCAACTAAGGTGGCTGTGTTACCAAACCAAACTTGCGTCTGCTAGGCTGTGTACCCTAAAGCCAGTCTACTGACACGAGGTCATGCGTGGTGAAGGAAAGTGCAGCACTTATTGCAGGCGGCAAACAAGGAGTCCAGGCAGCTAGAGCTCAAAAGGCCCGAACTCCCCGAAGGGTTTCAGGGAAAGTTTTCTGAAGACAGAGTGAGGAGGGGGGTTGTGGGGTGCGTGATCAGCTCGTGGACTTTCTTCTGACTGGTTGGTGGTGAGGGAATCAAGAGTCAGCATCATCAACCTTCTGGTTCCAACCGATCTGGGGTCTACATGCTTTCGGGCAGCAGACAGTCAACTTCTCCCACCTGGTGGGGGTTTCAACCTCTGCCAAACGCCTCAGAGGATGCGACTCAGAATATCATCTCCAGCCCTTGAGGAGGAACTAAAGGTCCTTGACTTTGTTTAATGGCTAAACTATTATTATTTTGTCTTGCTTGACTGTTTTCCTTTGTTACTGCATTTTCTCACTTTTCGGATTAAATTTATTCTTTGGAACTCGGGGAAGGCTTAGGAAGCTAAAGTTTTTCTACAGACAAGAGACAGGTGGAGGACATGGTGGGTGGGGGGTGGTCTGCTCCAAGAAGGCCCCATAGGGTCCTGCTGGGTTACATTTGGACTGGATGATGCATGCATGCATTGATTCCACAATTAAATCAAGCTACAAGCTAAGCGGTGGGCTGACATCTCTGCAGTCAGGATTTTATGAGGGAACAGACAGTGTTTGAGGTAAGAAGGACAAATTCAAACTCACTGGTCATGTTTCTCGCTAGCCTGATGCTGGTCAACCTAATTATTCACTTGGAACAAAGATGTGTCTGTCCATCCATCCGGGCTTCTGATGGCTATTGGAAGCACCAGAGTGTCTGCAGTCCCATCAGGATGCAGCCGCGACCCAGCTGTGCATGTGGACGGAGGAGGTGATTTATTCCTTTCCACTGGTCCACAGCTCTAACAGAGCCACTGGCTGTGCGGCGCCAGGAACACCCAGCAGTTCAGTGTGATAATGTCTTGCACGCTGTGTCAGTCTTCTTCCCAAGCATTTATTGGACATCTGTGGGTGCCAGGTGTGGAGATGGGGCTCCGAGATGGGTAAGAATGGAAGCACCAGCTTCTAAGGTGGGGAGCCTGTCTGCTTTGCTAGAACTGTATTTTCAGCACCTAGGACAGTGCCCAGTGCCCAGTGAGTGCTCAGTAAACATTGTGAATGAATGAAAGAATGAATGAATGGATAAGACCCTGTCCCTGCCCTCTAGGCTTTCCAGTGTGGAGGAGGAGCCGGAGAAGCTGGTGACCAGGGTACAGTGTGATGCATGGGCTGATGCTCTATGCCCAGGTCTCAGCTCCTCTCCTCCCCTCCCCTTCTTCTCCCCCTATTTCCCTTCCTCTGCTCCCCACCCTGACTACCCTCGTTGCTCCCTCTTCGAGGCTCCCACCAGATTTGGTGTCCAGCTGTGCTCTGTGCAGCCCTGTGCACGGTCATCATTCTTGTGTGTTCCTCCCCTAGAGTGGGACTCCCCAGGGGTCTGTGCCATCTCGAATTGGTTTCCTTGGCCCCAGCACATGGCACAGAGTCAGAATGAGCACTATACCAAAGATCTGTCTAGGGAAGGAGGTGGCCAGGGAAGGCTTCTTGGAGGAGGGGGTACGCATGTGCCATTTCACATACCACCAGTCGGGGCTGATGGCAGCATTTCAGGGTGGACAAGCCTTTCTGGGGGTTGAGCACAGGGTGGTGCTGAGCAAGCTGCAGTTGCCCACCATGTTTGGATTTATCCATGTGCTCGTTACCACTGCGCAGGTGGGCGTCTGACCTGGCCAGGAATTGCTTTCTGCAAAGTGACACCCTTTCAGTAGGGGAGGGGGAGGGACAAGGAGCAGGGTAGGGAGTGGAGGAGGGTCCTCTCCAGCTAGTTTCCCTGAGACTCGAGGATAAGATGGTCCTCCAGGTGGACTTGTCCAGAAGCCTGGCATCTGAGGGTCCCAGGATGCTCTGGGGGCTGGGTCTGGGCATCATCCTCGGACATCACAGCAGCTCTCCAGGATGAACCCCACAAGGATGAAGGGACATTCAGGGAGGCTGCTCGGGGCCCCCAACTGGTGCTTTGACACAAAAGTCCAGGGGCATCTTGGCTGCACTGCTGTGAGTCCTGGCCTGGAGTGGACATTTGGGCTGGGGACAGTGGGTGGGGACTACACAGCATGAGAGCTCAGCAGTGAAGCTGTGTCTCCGGGTGCCATTGTGGCTGGGAATGCCACTCTGGGCTACGGCATGGCTGTCTCTGCATGAGCATTCAGAGCATCAGAGCACCAAGGTCTGCTGTGGGTGGATGAGGGCTAGTTCCTGTGTTATGAGGGAGCCCAGAAAAGCAGCCTCCAGCTTTGCAGCTTCTCTGTATCCCATTCAGGCTGACGCTGCCATAGGGACCTGTGAGATACAAGCCCTCCTGCTACGGAGACGGTGGCCGGCACTTAACACCTCCTCCCTCTGCAGGATAGAGTGTCGGGGAGGGGCCCCGGGACCACTGTGTCCCACCTGCAGGGAGATCATCCCAAGGTTGGCACCCCCGTGGCAGCCTGGACCTCTCTGCTGCCCAACTGGGCACAGGAAGGCCTGGCCTAGAGAGACGGGTGGGTGTGAGGGTCTTTCTGTGCCTGGAGCTTGACAGAGTTTGGGGGTTCAGTCTTTCCTTCCTGCTCTGTCTTGCCTGGTGGGCTTGGCGTCCTCCCTAAAGCAGCCTGGGCTCATGAGGCTCCTAGTGAACCTGGCTGACCCCTGACTCTGTCTCTTGCCAGCTCTGTGGCCTCATCAGGTCCCTTCTGACCTCTGGGCCCCGTTTCTAGTGATGGCGGGTCTCGAGCAGAGCAGAAATCATACCTAAAATGCCACTTGTGGGGAGTCAAAGAGCCCCCTGCTGATGGTCTGTGGTGCATCAGCCAGTGTGTGTCCTTCTCAACACCCTCCCAACCAACTCTTCCCTGGATCATTAAAATAATCTCCTCTCAACTGTCCTCAATGGCATTAAATAATGATAACAAGATGGAAAACTGTAGAGCTGCCCAGGGATGGTGACAGACGTGAACCTACGTGGTCCTCACGCAGCCCCAGGACCCCCGGGCCATCAGTGTCCCCACCTTCCAGATGACTGGGATGACACCTGTGCTGGTTTCTCTTAGCATCCGTGCCAGACCTTTCACCCTTTAAATGTGGTCCCGCACTCCCCAGCTGCATTGAGGGGTGGGTTTGGTGGACGCCGTGAACACTCTGAAGACGTCCAGGCCTCAAACCCGCCGGCTCCTCCAGCCAAGCCCTAGTCAGGTGTGAGCCGGCAGGTCTGTGATTAGGCAGCCCTGAAGGGTCTGCAGTGGCCACGCTCCCTGCTGCAGGCAGCACGCCTCTACTGAAAGCAGTAGCTGGGGATGTGTTGGCTCCATTACCAGCATTTGGGATCAGCTAAATTATTCCAGTTCTATGCCATCTTTACCAGATGCTTCAAAAAGAAAATCCATTAATTCCAATGATGGTTTAATCATTTTCATCTAATTTATGGAATCGTAATCAAGCTTTTGAAGTTCTTCCTGTTGCTGGTGAAACAACATTGCTTTGGTGAAACTGGTGTCATGGTAAAAACAATGTTCTTTGAACAGACCTAGAGACATAGAGAACAAACCAGTGGTTACCAGTGGGGAGAGGGAAGGGGGAAGGGGAAATATAGGGGGAGCAGAGTAGGAGGTACAAACTATTGGGTGTAAAATAAACTCCAAGGATATATTGTACAACACGGGGAATGTAGCCAATATTTTACAATAACTATAAATGGATTATAACCTTGAAAAATTGTGACTCACTATATGGTACACCTGTAACTTACATAATATTGTACATCAACTATACCTCAATAAAAAAATAAGGAAAAAAACCAATGTTCTTTGTAAATTAAGTGCAGAAATGGGCTAGGGTTCTGGTGATGCATTCAGACAAGCTGTGATGATCTGCCAACCAAACAGAAGTGGTAGCTGTCAAAATTTGAAGCTGTTATGTGTGTGCCCAGAAAGACTTGAAATAAACAACTTTGTGGTCAAGTTAATGTTAAATTCTAAAGAACCTACAGTTTAATTTGTTCGGCATGGTAGAACTTTCTTTCCTTTTTCTCATTATCAACCAGATTTGAGAAATGTTTGGGCCTTTGCTCAAAATATCAACTCAAGTGTCCTATAATGGTACTAAACATTTTTTTGTAAATAAATCCTCTCAATGTTGGATGCGGTTGTATAAAATCAGTTGGAAATGTTTAATTGAAACATTTAATGGATGCAAGCCACAAACGTCAGGAACATTTTTCACCAATTGCGGTTATTGCAAACAAAACTCGCATGCAGGTAGACAGTGAAATTTATCCCTAGAGGAGCCAGGGGGAGTTGGACATGGCGTAGCAGGAAGCTCAGTGTATGAATTTTTATTTTGAGATTCTTATTTAAACCTTGGCATATCTTGACACACAGGAAGAATCTTTAAATGAAGCTGCTATGTTTATTTGGATAAATTGATGATGTGGGCAGGAATGGAACCTTGTGCAGAAGGCCCAGGACTAGGAGTTTACAGTATCTACGTTTGGTGAAACATCCAAAGGATCGTGAATAGAGATGATGTATTTGACATATTTTGTCATAAAAAAATATGCATTGAAACACGGTACACTGAATGGAGGCAAAAGGCAGGATTTGTGACAACTTTGCTCCTGGAATCTCTCCACATTTCAATGCCAAAATGTTAGAATTGCAAACACCCTCCATTTCACAGAATTACTCTGAGCTCACCAGGTACTTCAATTCCTGTAGAGAGATTTTTAAATAAAAGATATGGCCTATTGAGAAGAGTCAGGTGGAACGTTAACAACTTAAAAACACAATTTGAAGACTGCTACATGCAATTATAGGAAATATTTAAGGTGACATAATCATATTAAAAATACATTCTTCTGAAAAAGACTACTTACCCAGTATGGATACGTAGAGGAAGGAAAATGACTAAAGGAAGTAAGTATGTACCAAGAATAATTTTATTTGGGGAACTATATTTAATATCTTGTAATAACCTATCATGGGAAAGAATCTGAAAAAGAATATGTATATATAACTGAATCACTTTGCTGTACACCTGAAACAAACACATTGCAAATCAACCATAATTGAATTTTAAAAAGTAATTTTATTTTCATTTTTAATATTTAGATAATAAGAGAAAGAATTTTAGCTCCTAATGTAGCTAGAGACCCCTATTTTTTCTCTACTCTCCCCAAATTTCTGCCATTTTTTCAGATTTCTTTTTCTTTGTTGTTTGAATTAAGTATTGAGTAAAATCAAAATAATATCTATCCAGTAGCTCTAGATACCCAGACATCACTGAGCACCCTGGCATAGCACGACCTTAGGGAATTAGATGTGACCTTCGCAGCCCCTGGGTTTGTGCTTGCATCCTGCCCATCCCCCCTCCCCTAGGAAGTAACCACTGCCCCGAGTTTTGTATTCATCATGCTCTTACTTTGCCCCTAAGTTAAACAAGTGCGTGTCTGTCTACAGTGCGTCTCTGGCTTGGCGTGTCTTGGGCTGTACATAGGGGAATCAAGGGCATTTGCTGTGTGACAGTCCCTCCCCGAGAGCCCACCCAGCCGTCCTGTTGTCCATGCCCTGGTTCCTTAGTTCCACTCAGGAATGGGATCCCGCTGTGGAACCAGCACAGAATTTAGCCCGTCCTTTCTCCTACTGATGGACCCTTTGACTGATTCTAGGTTTGTTTAGGTTGATTTCCTATCGGGTACTGAATGTCCTCTGTCACTCGTGGGAGAGTTCCTACGGCATACGGCGTACACCCCAGGTGTGTAACTGTGAGCCTGTGAGTGCGTTTTTAACTTCACCAGGTGATGCCAACCTGTTCTCCAAGTGGCTGCCCACTGGCAGAGCAGAGAAGGGTATTCCACATCCTACTCAACACTTGTCATCAGAGCCTTACATTTCTTTCTAGTTTAGTTGGTGTGAAAAGACATCTTATTGTTTTTTTAACTTATATCCTCATCATATTTTAATGAAGCCAACATTTCGTCTCAAGTGTTTATTGCCCATTCTGATGGGTCTTTGTAAAGCATAGCTCTGCTTACGGCATCTCCTTCCCTCCCTCCCCCAGAAACCCTGGTTGTTTAATACATTCATGTCATGAAGCATTCCCTTCTGTTCAGACTCACTTCTCACTCCTTAACTTACACCCCTGAAACTGTCCCCTGAACTGGCCGTCCCCCAGGCGCTGTGTTCTCTTTTTGCTCCAAGCCTTTGCCTGCGGTGTTTGCTCTTCCAGAAAACTTCTTCTGGAACATCTTCCTTCTCATCCTTCAAGTCTCAGTTCAGGGTGTCCGGCCTCCAGGAAGCAGTGTGTGTGTGTGTGTGTGTGTGTGTGTGTGTGTGTGTCCCCGTGTGTATCTGTCCATGTGTGTGTGTCCGTGTGTGGCGTGTGTGGTATGTGGTGTGTGTGTGTGTCCCCGTGTGTATCTGTCCATGTGTGTGTGTCCGTGTGTGGCGTGTGGTGTGTGTGTGTGTGTGTGTGTGGCGTGTGTGGCGTGTGTGGCGTGTGTGGTGTGTGTGTGTGGCGTGTGTGGCGTGTGTGGTGTGTGTGTGTGGCGTGTGTGGCGTGTGTGGCGTGTGTGGTGTGTGTGTGTGTGTGTGTGTGGCGTGTGTGTACTGGGCTGTGATATAAAATGAGTTTTGTGCTGAAGGTCACTGTATGAGTTTCCTTCTGCTTCTGTAGCAAATGCCCACAAATTCAGTGGCTTAAACAGTCCACACTGATTCCTTCTCAGTCCTCCAGGTCAGACGTCTGAAGTGAGACTCACTGGACTAAAATCAAGGCCTTCCTGGAGGCTCCAGGGGAGAATCTGTTCCCCTGTTTTTCCAGCTTCTGGAGGTGCCGCATTCCTTGACTCGCACCCCCTTCCTCCCTCTTCAACGCCGGCAGAGGAGAATTTCTCTGACTCTTATGCTGTCACATTTCTGTCTGACTGTAGCCAGAAAAGGTTTTGCAATTCTAAGGACTCACGGGATGTGATTGGACCCACTTGACTGATCCAGGATAATCTCCCCAGTGAGGATGCTTAACTCACACCTGCAAAGTCCCTTCTACCATGTAAAGTACCAGATTCCCAGGTTTGCAGGGTTAAGATGTGGACATCCTTGGGGACCATAATTCAGCCTACATAGTCATGGTCAGAAATATTCGGAAACCACGGGGCCAAGTGACCCCGAGAGTCCTTTCAAGCCCGGAGCTTCTGTGAGTAGAACCTCAGTGAACCAACCAGCAGCCTCTGTGGTTTGTATCTGCTCCTCTCCTGCCCTGTCACCCACTTCATGGAGAGTAACAGAAACCTGCCGGGTACAGCAGTCAATTAGCCTTAAACCCAGGACTCTCAGAGCCTCCAGGGGCTTCCAGAGCCCTGGGAAGCTTCCTTGTCCACAAGTGAAGACAATCTGGCCAGAAACGGGAGAGCCTTGCCCCTGGCCCCCCACTGCAGGTGAGGCAGGGTTTGGACTAGTACCCGGCTGCCGTTGACGCCAGGCCGGGGTGAAGGCAGGGTGGTGGTGGAATGTTCTGGAAGCAGGCTGGCCTGTGCCCAGCCATTCATTAATTGGATGAACGTGGCCTGGCTGCTTCCTAGAGTCTCAGCTGCCCCATCTCTAAAATGGGAGTAATCAGGCACATCTCCTAGAATGGTACATCTCAGATTATTTGAGAAAATCTGTATAAAGTGACTGGTTTACAGAAGGAGCTCAAAAAAAAAAAAATCCGAGTTTCCTGTGGAGGTTTGATCTATCAGCCCCATTTCTCCATGCCTCCCCACCCCCTCTGCTTCCACACCCTGGCCGTGCCTCGTCACAGGGGTCCTCCCCACACCTTGCCTTGGGACTTGGCAGGTGACATATGGATACAAGCGATGGTGTGCCGGTTCTAAGCCTTCGAAGGCCTCACGTGCTTCTGTTTGCCCCCTGCCATCGCCACTGGAAGACCACACCTTGGCCGGCCTCGTGGGCCCAGAAGGAGGATGGAAGTGTGTGGTTGTCCTGATGCTAGAACAGAACCCCCAGCCTGGGCCAGACAATCCCGGCTGACCTGCAGACACAGGATCGGCGGGGCCACCGAAGCCCACCTGTAGATGCCTGAGAAATCCACGCTCACTGCTCACGCCCTGCTGAGTTTGAGGGAGGTGGTTATGTAACAGTAGCTAACGGCTACATCCCCCGTTCCTATTCGTTTCAGCTTCTTCAAACTGAGAAGATATTTCACGATTATAATATCTTAGAATCAACTGTGTCAAGAGCCCCGCTCAACGCCTGATGAGAACACAGGTCACTCCGTTGGGTCTCTGCTGGGTTAGCGTCAGGGACTCTAGTGGCTGAGGTCCCACATCTACATGCCCTCAGCCTGTAGTGGGGTCATGACGTATCTGCTGAGTCAGTGAGCCATGGGCCTGCGTGACGCATTTTCACTTCTGATTTAATTATTGATTGATTCTGCCTCGATGGCAAAAAGGTCTCTGTGTGATGCAATTAGCTCCTTGTACTGAAGCATTTTGATTGTCTAATGATTGTCTCCAGCGCAGCCCAAGCGTGCAGCCCGCTTTTAATTAAACTAATCCGTTAGGAGAGCCAGGCTGCTTCCTGACCCAGCCGATCTCAGCCACACGGTGGGGAAAGAGCTGTCCGGCTACCTGGGCACAGCCTGTGGGGTCCAGGACCCTGCGTGGCATTTATGAGTCATGATAACATCCCGGAGGTGAAATCCCAGGGAGATCAGTCAGCTTAACAGCTCTGTCCCATCCCTTGTTGCCTTGACAAATGTAGGGTTGTCACCGAGCTCTCACTGCTCCCAAAGGTCACAAGTCAGGGGACCCCTCTGTGGCATGAAGGGTCGGGCCAAGAGCAGAAAGGTGAGCACAGGCTTGGGGTCCGAGTCGAATGTCTTGCTTTGTCCTCCAGCAGCCCTGGCCCCGGGGGAAAGCTATCGATCTCTCAGCGTCTTCGTCTATAACATGGGGTAACAGCCCAGGTCTGCAGCCCTCAGCTGAAGCTCTTGAGGCAGGTGGGTTTCCATTCCACAACTTTTCTTCTGGAATTTGGAAGAATAATCCAGTGTGGACTACATATCACTAACCTGGCCAGTGGGTCCAGGGCAAATACCGCAGAATCAAGTTTGTTATTTTACCAGCAAAACATGAGTCCTTAAAGAACGTGGTAAACAGATTATAAGTGGTCTCTTGAGAATTCAGTTCAGATTTTGTTGCCACATAAATTGTGAAAAATCTTCCGGGTTTTAGAGCTCTTTGGACTTTGGGATTTGGGGGTGAAATGATAGATGCATGTCTGATTCACAGGTTCTTGTGAGGGTGAAGTGAGATCCCAGGCGCAAATTGTCACACACAGTGGGGGGCACTTAGAAAGTTTTCAGTAAGGTGTCATTTCCTCCCATCCATTCCCTCTGGGTGGGCCAGCCCTTTTGGGGGTGTGGAGACAGCAGGCACGGAACGCATCTCCAGATGGATTTGGGTGGATGTTCTAGGCTCCAGTGACTACCTTGCCAGGAGGAGGTGTTTGCTTCAAGACATACGGAAGACAAAATCAAGTGGCTGATGTTCACTGGAGAACATGTACCTGCTCATCAATAATTTAAAACCTCCAAATTAAAACACAATGAGATAGTCTCCTTCAGTTCCCCAGTTTGTAAAATTTTAAACACTGCTGATGTCCAGGGCTGGTACAGCAGTGGGAAACAGCTTCCTTATACTATCGATGAGAATGAAAATTAATCAAATAGGCACTATTGTTTTTTTTTTGGTTGGATTATGTTTTAGTTTCCATCAACATTCAGCATGCATTGGATATTCTTGACTCTATAATCCCACTCTGGGACTCTACCCCACAGAAAGAAATGCAAAAACCTGTGTGCCGCAGGACAGTCATTGCAGCACGGCTTGTAATTCCAAACTAGTGGAAGGGACTGCAATGTTTATTGATGGGGAATGGGTGCCTATATCAGCCGCATTCATGTTGTGGACCATGATGCGGGTGGTAAAAAGAGTGCTGTAGATCTGCGCTGGAATGAAAGCCCATGAACCCCAGTCTCTCACCTGTAAAATGAGGGTTTGAGCTGCTCCCCCTACTGAGGGTCACTGGAGAGGCCAGAAAGCTTTGGACACAGTGCCTGCCGTAAAGAAAATGCTCAAGACATAGGTATTAGCTGTTTTCTTGTTGTTTTGATGGTGGACTCGTAGGTGCTGGCTCACTGCCGTGTTGGATTAGCTCTGTGGTCCTGAATCCCTGGCTCCGTGTCTGTCCGTCAACTTAGGCTGAGTTCTGCTGCAGCGACAAACATCCCTCCGTCTGTGCTCATCGTGAGGGGCTCAGCTCTTCACCCTGGGACCCCAGCTGAGCCCCCTCTGGGACATTCTGGTGTCAAGGAAGAGGGACAGAGAGAGCGAGGAACCCTACAGAGGCTCTTAATGTACTTGCACGCACATCTCAAGGCCAGAGTGAGCCCAGGGGCCGTACCCACCCCCCATGGGACAGGACGCACAGCCTACTGCAGTACGGGCAGTACAATTTTGATGATGATACAGTTAACCACACTGAGTGTGTAAAAAGTAAACCCACACCCTTTTCCTGATTGATTCTGTGAGCGCTGAGGGGTGTGTGCAGGGTGCCCGCGGGTCCCTGGCTCATAGTAAGAGCATCCCTTCCTTCCTGCCTCCTTTCCTGCCTCTGGCCTCTCCTGCCTTTGAGGACCAACACCAGCTTTTGTCAGATCCCCACATTTTAAACTCATGAGGAACAGGTAGTGGCATCTTAGAAGATATTTCTGATCTTGGTTTAGATAAGAATTTGAAAATCTCCAATCAGCTGATTCTGATTCTGAAGATACAGGAAAAAGTAACAGACATCATTCATTTGCCCCGAGGCTGGGTGTTTGGGGATCTCTGAGCGAGGGGAGGTGTCCTGGCCCCAGGACGTGGGGGAGTGGGGAGGCCCAGGGCCTGCAGGAAGACACTCTGGTCGGCTCTGGGCTGCCCTCGGCCCCCTGGGGTCCCCCGGAGGATCCTGGAGACCCAGGGGTCCCAACGTCATCACAAGGGTCCTGATCAGAGGGAGATTGGAGGGTCAGAGGCAGAGAGGAGGTGTGGCCGTGGAGGCAGAGGTCGAACGAATGGGTCACGGGCCAAGGAACGTGGGGGACCCTAGGAGCCTGAAAAGACAAGGAAGTGGGCTTTCCCTGAGTCTCCAGAAGGAACGTGGCCCTGCCAGCCCACTTTGGGCTTCTGATCCCAGAGCTGTAGGACAAGAAACCCATGCGGCTTTAAGCCTCTTGCTTTCTCCCAGAGGCCACCGGAGACGAATGAAGGAAGGGCCAGCCAGAACCGGGTCCAGGCGAGGCAGAGCTGGCCCAGCTCCCCAGGGCTGTGGACACGTTGCCTCCTGTCTCAGCCCGGTTTTCTCGTCTGAGGTGGGGAGCGCTGGCTGCCTGGCCCTGCTCAGGGCTGCTGCGGGCTACAGGGGGTCGCGAGCATCATGGTAAATTTCCAAGGATGAGGTGCTTTACTCCTGGGTCCCGGCTAAGAGGAGGGCTGGGGCTAAAAGGGCCAGGCTATTACTGGCCAGTGTTCCAGCACCTTCTGCTGCTGTGGCCCCGAGCCCTGCTCTCTCGTGCCTGGAGAACCAGCACCTTCCCATGGGGGCCCCATTCTCTTCTTTGCTGTCCCCTGCCGTTCCTCAGGAGGGGGCCACAGAGACGTTCCTGCCCCCCCACCCCCCGATGGCGCGGCTCGCTCTGCAGTACCGCCCCCTTGACTCCCTCTGGCCCGAGTGGGGTGAGGCCCAGGCCCCTTACCCACGGGTCCCACCTGGTTGCCTACCATGCTGTGCTCTCGGCCGGGTCCCGGCAGGGCTTTGCCTTCCCCCTGGACGCGGGTTCCCTCCTTTGCAGACCCGTCCTAGTTTGTCGTATGCCCGGCGCCGTGCTTCTCTCCTTCTCACGGACACATCTGTCCTCCTAGGCCGTCGGCTTCTCAGTGACAGGGCCTGACCATCTTAGCTCAGCCTTGCATCTCCTGCACACAGCACGGGCTCCGTGAATAGCTCTTGAGCGAATGAATGGCCATATTTCTGGACTCACCTTTCTCTACTTTTAAGAAAACCTGTGACTCCCCTTTGCTTTAGGACCAGGAGTCACCGACTCTGGGAAGGCCCCCTCGATTGCGCAGGCCTGGGTGGGTTGTTCCCACAGCCCCGCACCAGCCCCCTTGGTGTCACGTGCTCGCCAGGGGGTCTTCGTTGCGCCCTCCCCGCCCCCGCTGGCCACGGCCTGCGCACAGGAGTTGCTACGGGTGCATTTGCCGGGGAGTTCACTGTTCATTCAACATGTATTTGCCAGGTGCCTGCTTCGGGCCAGGGAGGGACTGCTCTGTGCCCCAGGGACCCCGCTGTGGCCCAAACAGAGATGCCTGGCCCCTCAGTACCTTCCCTCTAATGGCAACAGCGGGGCCTCTGCTGGCGTGTGGCATCAGCAGACACTGCCCGAGTACAGACATAACTTCTGTTTTGTCACCACGTCTGGTTGTAAAAAGCTGCATTTTGATCTATTTCCACGAGTTAAAGATTTAAGATGCCAGGTCTGGGTGAGTGGCGGGGTTTGAATAATGCCACTTAATAGACAGTGGCAAGTGGAAGTCCCTGCATTTGCCAGCAGTGGGCTGGCTGTCCTGCAGCCCCCTCTGCTCCGGAAGCCCAGCCTCGGGTCCACCCAACAGCCCCTAGGCCAGCCAGGTGCTGGCCTCTGTCCCCTGTGTCACCAGGAAACCCACTTGCCCTAGCCCATCCGGCCTTCCCTCCACCTGCACAGAGCCAGTCTCTGCAGTTCCCACAAAGGTCTAGAAGAGTCCCCAGTCTTCTCCCGTCCACTTTTCTCCTCCAACTAGTTCTTTCCATCTTGAAAGTTAGCGCAGTTTTGAATTCGAAGCTGGGGCCGCCAAGGGATGGGCACGGCAGGCAGAGGTCAACACGCCCTTTCTACAGTTTTTCAAAACCAAACCCTTAAACTAACTTGGGAAGAATATTGTGCCGGGTCGTGGTGCCCAAACTTTGGGTGAAAATGAAGGAAACGAGGCGTGGAGATGGGTTTGGGGGAGAAGCAATGGAACCCGCTCTCCTGAACGGAGCGCCGCCCAGGCGTCAGTGTCCCCGTCTGTCAAGGTGGGTGGTGGGTGGGACGCTCTTCAGGCCTTCCCTGCCCTAACCCTCTGTGATTGGTGGCTCCCGTGGGAGGGGTGACTGGACAGAGCTGAGTTATACCCGGGGACTCTGGAATGACCGGGAACAATCTTGCCCCCCTGAGCCAGCAGGGGACCGCTGGTGGGGCTGGGCGAAGCGGGCTTTCTTGCTTTCAGGCTTTCTTTCAAGCTCTGGCCCGACCCAGCCCCGGGGGGTCAGCCTTAGGGCCCAAATGGTTCTCCAGCCAACTGAGCTGGAGGGTTTCCTTTGTCTGTTTGCCTCAAACCCTGACCTGAGTCCGAGGACTTGTCAGCCCCAAGGGAGGAGCATAGAGGCGGAAGCGGGCTCCATGACTCCCGCGCCCCGATGGGCAGCGTGGAGGTGGGCCCAGGTGGGAGCCACCTGGAGCCCCGTCATTGTGCAGCGCAGAGTGTCACGTGAGAGGCGCATCTGTAGGTACTGAGCCAGCGGGTTCCAGCCCCCGCTAAGCAGCAGGGTCGTCAGGGAGCTTTAAAAACCAGTCCCTGAGCTTCATAAATCCAGATCCCTGGATCGAAATCCCTGCACTCAGGCTTGGAGAGCTGAGCCTTTTATGTCCCTCTGTGAGGGGCTCGGAGCCGGGTACCTGCCCAGCCCAGCTCGTCCCGCTGTCTGCCATTGGGGCACCAGCCACCTTGACTTAACCGGGAGTTGTGCCCTCCGTCATGCCCTGTGCAGGGCACCAGGGATGCAGAGCTGGAAGCCTGTCCTTGGGCATCCGACTGTGCTCTGGGGCTGAGAGCTGAGTACTCAAATGGCTATAATATGGGGAATGAGGCCGTGGTGGAGTGGCACCAACTGAGGGTTGGCCAACACTCTCCACCAAGCTCAGGCTCCTCTGAGCCCTTTTCTTGACGAGGCCTCGGCCCAGGCCTTTAAGGAATGCAGACTCACTCACACTGGCATCGTTTCTAGCAGCTCAAGGCCCCTTGGGTTCCTGGCCGGGGAAAGCTCCAGGCTGCCACGAGAGATGGCTGTTCCCAGCACCGGAAGATGGGCCCTGTCTCCAGACTCCGGGGAGGGGGGAGCGTCACTTGGATCAGCCCTAGATGGCAAACCCAGGTGGCTGCCGCATGGACCAGCTCCCTGCTCTTTGTAAATTTCCACTTCTCTGCCTCTGCTCCAGCCCGGCTCCACCCTCCCTCCACCCTCGTCCTCCCTTTAAGGTGCCCAGTCACCTCTGCACAGGTTGAAGGTGAGCTCAGTGTACTCTGGACGTTCCTCTCTATTGCAACAGATGGAATGAAATCTGTTTCCGTTGCCTTCAACTAGTGCCGGCCCTGTTAACCTCTGCCGGGGTTCAGGGGCCCCTCTCCGATGAGTGGCTTTCGGACAGGCCTGGGTTTGGAGGGCCAGCTGGCATGTTCACGTCCTAGCAGTGAAGGCCCTGTCCATGGCGTCCCAACGGAGGCATCGGTTTTCCTAGGCGTCAAAGCCCTTGGTGAACTCACTCCTTTTCTAGACCCGCCCGTAGTTTCAGTCTTTCAAGGTTGGGAAGATTTTCAAGCTCATTGGGGTCAGCTGTGCTCCGCGTCTTGCGAATCCCCTGTGGTAGCCAGCAGCGACCTTCACCTTTGTTCTGCTTTTTTACACCCCATCTGAACACTTACTCTGGGGATTGTTCTCCCATGCCCACGTGGTCCCCAGGGGTTGCCTGGGACCCCAGCCCTTTCCCAAAAAAGCAGCATGGAAGGCATTGTTATAGATGCCCTGGACATCTGTGGTTCAGCCCCTTTACCCCCTCTGGCAGCAGAATCCCTCTCTGGGGGACTCACAACTCTTAGTCCTTGTAGTTCAGATAAGTTGTCCACCTTCCGTATCAGGATGAGTAAGACACCCAGGGCTGGCCAATCAGAGCCCACGGTAATTGGTTCAGAGAAGGGCACATGACTCCAGGCAGGCCAATCAGAGTATGGCCTGGGAACTTTTTTCCAGAAAAATTAGAAGGACACTTGAAAAAAGTTTAGCGTTAGTAGTTGTTTATTGAGCATCTACTGTGTGCCAGGCATTGGGCTAGGGGTTTGCGTACATTGTTTGTAATCCTGACAAGTACTGTACTTGTAGTAGTCATGGTTCTATCTTCGTTACAGGTGAGGAAATCAAGGCTTGGGGAGGTTGTGACTGTCCTGAGGTCATCTGACAATGTTTGCAAAGCCAGGCTGGGATTTCAAGCCCGTTTGCCTCTTTGTGGCTTTCAGACTCGCTTAGTAACTAACGCTGCCCTCCAGGGTGCCAGAACGTCCAGGCCCAAATGAGAAAGCTCAGTGAATGTACCTATGAAATAAATGTCTTTAAGAGCCACGTCTGGAATCTTAACAACTCTCAAGGCCACTTCTAGGTACTGGTCCTAAGAAAAGAATCCAAAGTCCACACAAAGACTTAGGAAGAGTACTGTTTATTCATCACAGAGTAATTCGTGAGAGTGAGAAATTAGAACCTGCCTAAATGTCCTATAATGAGGAAGTGATTAAGTAAATTATGCAGCCAAAGATGCTTACAATGATTTTGTAATAACACGGGGAAATGTCTAGCATATTAAGTGAGGGAAACAACCGGGTAAAAAAATTTTGTTTGCAGGCTGATCTCATCCATACAAAATTACAGATCGAAAGATAGATATATATATATATATTTTTTTTTTTGCGGGCCTCTCATTGTTGTGGCCTCTCCCATTGCGGAGCACAGGCTCCGGACGCGCAGGCTCAGCGGCCATGGCTCACGGGCCCAGCCGCTCCGTGGCATGCGGGATCCCCCCGGACCGGGGCACGAACCGGTATCCCCTGCATTGGCAGGTGGACTCTCAACCACTGCGCCACCAGGGAAGCCCAGATATATTTTTTAAAAGATTGAAATAGGCCAGTGTTTCCACAGGGGTTTTCTCTGGGTGGCGAGATGTACGCTCGCTTTTTATTCATAGTTTCCAAAATTTCCAAAATGGGTGAGTATTGTGTTTACAGTCAGTGCAGAAGAAAAGATGATACTAAGAATTCTGATAAGGGAAATGTCAACAGGATTTTCATTCTCAACTGAGCTAGTAATATCCAACCCCCAGGCCAGAGGCAGATAAACAACAAGGGCAGTTTGCATTGGAGCAAGGTTTTGGGTTTACAATGTACTTTCCTGTATGTGACCTTTTCTGGTAAGCAGACGATTTCGGTGTGGTAAGCAGGGCAGATTCTTTTTCTCAGCCTCATTTTCATTTTGTTTTGTTACTGTCATATGTATCATACATTCAAAAGAATGCGTAAAATATAAATACAGTTTACGGAAAGGTAACAAGACAAACGCCCACGCATCTACCGCCTAGGTTGGGACATAGAATATTCTGGTACCTTAGAGCCTCTGTGTACTCCTTCCTGACCCTTCCCTCCTTCCCTAACATTTGTGGGGCTCGGGGCAAGAGTACAAACACAGCCCCACACACCATATGTCGAAATATTTATAAATTATAAATCAAGTTAACGAACTGTTAAATAAAAAATGTTCTAGCCTCCTGCTTTGACAAATATACCTTCATAATAACAAAACTGAAAAGATGTATAGAATTACGGGTTATTTTTTGATAACTGAAAGCTGGCAAAATATCAAAGAGAACTGAATTTAATTATTATTGCAGATGCCTGGGTGTTCTGTTGATGGGCCAATAATGCTTGAATGAGTAATAAAACAAAAACATGCATAATTTTTAAATAGTTGTATGTTTATTCTATAAAATTTATTTTCTTGCCTTCATTTCAGCACTATTGCTAATTATATTGTTATAATTAAGATTTTTCACATAATTTGCATTTTATTGACAGTAGTGACAAATTAGACACCATATCTTGAGTCATTGTTGTTCTTAGATAAGTTTTTAAAAATTAATTTCAGTTTGGAGAAACTTTTTGATCTGCTGAGGCAGTAGTAGCTGGGATGGTCGATAAAACCCTTAAAGACAGGTATTGAAGGAAATTAACCAAATTTCTTTGAAATTTTACTTATAAGGTTTAATCATTGTAATGGGATTGAATATTTTCTTTTCTTTTATTTATTTTTATTTTTGGCTGCATTGGGTCTTCGTTGCTGCGCGCGGGCTTTCTCTAGTTGCAGTGAGTGGGGGCTACTCTTCATTGTGGTGCGTGGGCTTCTCATTGCTATGGCTTCTATTGTTGCAGAGCAAAGGCTCTAGGTGTGCGGGCTTCAGTAGTTGTGGCACGCGGGCTCAGTAGTTGTGGCGCACGGGCTTAGTTGCTCCGTGGCATGTGGGATCTTCCCAGACCAGGGCTCGAACCCGTGTCCCCTGCATTGGCAGGTGGATTCTTAACCACTGCACCACCAGGGAAGTCCCTATTTTTTTTTAGGGATTGCATATTATACATAATCATTAACACAGGGAACATCCTATGTTAATTTCATCATATAAAATCACAATCACTTCTCTCACAGTTTTCCTCATGTTTCATTGTCAATGTCAAGATTCCTGCAACATTGCAAAGAACAGATACCAAGCTTCATTCATGTTCCATCTAATTCTACATACATGTAACAGAGAAGAGTTACCGAAGGTTGCAAAATCATTCCCAGCTTCCGTGTGTGACACTTACCTGTGCCTCCTGACTGGTGAGACCTTTGGAAACAGAAGTGCTGTCCAAGGAGAGGCAAGAAGGTGGTCCCTCAGCACTACTGGGCGGGATGTCCTCCTAACAACTGAATTGAAACGATGGACATACAACAACTTGATGCCAAAAACTCAGCCTCTGTGCACCGGGGCTGGATGGAATCTCAGAGACAGTTTTGGTTGAAGCAGAAAAAATTAGCTTTATTGCTTTGCCAGGCAAAGGGGGGCACGATGGGTTCTGTGCCCTGAAAAACTGTGTGTCCTAGCCTGGGGGATTTGGTGAGGAGTTTCATGGTAATGGTTCAAGGGTGGGGTCGCTAATAAGGATCAGGGTGTGTGCAGGGCCTGCACTCCTTTAATCTGGCCTCAGGTGTCTCCTGATTAGTTTTTCTGGTTCCTTTAATCTGGCCTTTGGGACTCAGGAAAGTCATGGAGGCTAGAGTCTATTCCCTACAAAGAAGAAACGGGGGACACAGAGGGGCTTCTGTGACCAGGAGCCCCACAGGGTCCTGCTTGGTTTCAAACTGACCACATCCACCCTATTTGAGGGAAGAATTCGACAACTAGACTTTCCTCCCGCCCTGTGATTTCTCCTCCCAGACCCTCTGTCTCTGAAATCAGTGTCTGCCTCTGACAAGAGGGTAGCACAGCCCTGCACCCTGGTGGTAGAGACAGGGAGGTGGGAAGGGCTTCTCAGGGGGTTTGGGGCACAGGTCTGGCTGGGATGGAGTGACGGGTGCACCCAGGGGTCCTTTAATGAATGACTTCTGGGGGATGTTTCTAATATCTGGAACCCCCAAAGCAGTGAGCCCAGAGCAGGGACCCCTCTGTAGGGCTCCTTTGGAGGAGGAGCCTGACTTGTCTCATTCCTTCCTTGTCTTTCTGGATCATCCAGGACAATCTATCGTGAAGTACTGAAGACCCTCAGGGCAGCACGTGCATGACGTGTGAGGAAGGGTGTGTCATCCCCTCAGAGGAAGAGATGCTAACAGCCTCGAGGCTGCCCTCTGGTTTCAGCTTCCCTGAGGGTTTGCAAGAGCCTCCTGGGAAAATCGGTGGGCGAGGCCTGAGCTGCGGAGTGGCTTGTGTTTCTGTTTCATGGTTTCTAGACCAAGTCTCTGCAGAACGTGGCTGTGGACGGCCCTGAGTGCTCTCAGAGGTCCTGCAAGCAGAGGGTGGCAGGGAGGTGGGGCTCCTTTGGGGTGTGGCCAAGCCCAGCTCACATCATGACTGGAGCCAGTGTCTGTCCTTAGGTTGATAGGACAGGATGGTCTGTGCATCTAAGCCTGTCTGTCTCTTGGGTTGGACCATCCCAGCCTGGACTGTCACCCTCCATGCTGCTGTCCCATCTCCCGGAAGGACAGGATGGTCTGTGCGTCTAAGCCCGTCTGTCTCTTGGGTTGGACCATCCCAGCCTGGACTGTCGCCCTCCATGCTGCTCTCCCGTCTCCCTCCGGGGTTCTCTGCGTGGCTCCGTCACTTTCTGAGTCTGTTGCTTCTTTTCTTCTTCTACGCTTTGGTTTTGCTGGAGCCGTCCCCCAGTAGCTGCTTGGGGACCAACGCGAGGAAGTTAAAGTTTGACTCCCTGTGTGTCTGAAACGTCATCATGCTACCTTCATACTTGTCTGAGTGATTTCCTGGGCAAAGAATTCTAGGCGGGAACTATTTCCCATGAGAATTTGGGACGCTTCAGTTCACCGTATTCTGGATTTCAGGGTTGTCGCTGAGATGTCCAAATCCATTTTGCTTTTCTGATTCTTTGCATGTGACCTGTTTTCTTGCCCCTTTGTGGCCCCATCTGGAAGGCTGAAGAATCTTCCTCATGTGGCCAGGATTCTGAAATTTCCCAGTGCCGTGCCCTAGTGTGGGTCCATTCTCATCTGTCTGTGTTGGGCACTCAGGGGCCTTTTACATTTGTGAACTAATGATCTTCCTTCCTGGAAAATCCTTGTGCCTTTTTTCTTTTATTTTTGAGCCTGCAAACCAGTGTTTTATTTTACTGTTCATTGCATTCAATGGGTGGAGGAAAAAATAAAAAGCTGTCTTGTTTCCATTCTGAAAAGAAGTCAGAAGTCTAAAACCAGCTTCTTCCTTTCACACAACGGGCGCTCCTGTGGGCAGTGGCCAATCTGCCTTTCCACTTGGGCCTCCTCTGCCCTGGTGGCCATGAGCAGGGCCTCGTGCTTCCAAAGTCTCCTTTCCCAAGTTGACTTTCCTCTGCCAACCTGAACTCCACTAGCAGTTAAGGAGACTAGGAGGGCTGTGAGCTCCCTGAGGGCACAGGGGGTCTGTTTTGTTTGGTTTGTTATTTTTGTGGTACGCGGGCCTCTCACTGTTGTGGCCTCTCCCGTTGCGGGCACAGGTTCCGGACGCGCAGGCTCAGCGGCCATGGCTCACGGGCCCAGCCGCTCCGGGGCATGTGGGATCTTCCCGGACCGGGGCACGAACCCGCGTCCCTTGCATTGGCAGGCGGACTCTCAGCCACTGCGCCACCAGGGGAGCCCAGAGGGTCTGTTTTGTTCATCCCTGGATCCTCAGGGCTTGTGTGCTGCCTTGCAATAGCAGGCATCACATGAGAACTCCCTGCCTGGGACCTGCTGGTCCTGGAGTGTCTCCCCGAGAGGCAATGGCAGCTCACCCTGAGGACATGGACACCGGCGGCAGCCACCCCTGGGAACTCAGTCTACCATGGGGACCCAGTTGCTGGCAGTTCCACAGAGGAATCCTCCCCCCAGCCCACCAGCTCCAAGACCCAGTGCAGGGAAGCTCCAGGCCAAGCAATTAGCGGGCAGGGACACAGCCCCACCCATCAGTAGACACGCCCCTAAGACACGCCCCTCCCCACCCCAAGCCCTCAGCCACCTCTGGACAGAGCCCGCCCACCCTCTCTTGCCTTTTAAGGGATGCCCGCCCCTCCATTGTCTTTGGAACTCCTGGCTTTCTTTCCTGGATGCAACAGCTCTTTCTCTGAGGATACGAAGGGAAATCCACTTCTTCCTCAAGCCTCGCTTGCTTCCTGGGGACCTTTCCTGTGCTTAGTTTTGATGCGGAAAACTTGGCCTCTGCGCACCAGTGCTGAATCGAAACTTGGAGACAGTTTTGGGTGAAGTAGAAAAGAATAGCTTTATTGCACTGCCAGGCAAAGGGGGACACAGGGGGCTCGCGCCCTGAAAAACCGTGTCCCAACCCGGGAGGATCTGGTGAGGAGTTTTACAGCCGTGGTTCAAGGGCGGGGTTGCTGATGAGGGTCAGGGTGTGGGCAGGGCCTGCGCTCCTTTAATCTGGCCTCAGGGGGTCTCCTGATGAGCTTCTCTAGGTTATCAAACTGTGATCCTCTCTGGAATGAAGAATGTGAACATCTTCCATTTGTTGGGGGGTTTTATAAAGAGCTCAAAGGTACTATGTGTATCCCTTGAGCATAACCAGGGCCCTGCCCCAAGGCTGCACTGCTGTTTTTTGGCTGCCCCTCCCTTGTCTCTGCATCCCCCGCCCCAGTCCTCTTCATTTCTGTCAGCCCTCCCTTGACCTCAGCTTCCAGAAGTGCCTGTTTTCTCAGTTTCTCGCTGTGTTGGTCTGATTGGTCCTCGAATTTCCAGGCTGCACGTTTGGGATCTGGTCTTCTCAGGCCAGCGAAATCACTTACCAGCCATAGGCTGTTCTGCAGTTTCTAGCATCTTGCTTTGGAATCTCCTTTCTTGTTCTCCTAAGCTTAAAGCCCCTCCTTACTGACGTTTTGGTGGAACACTGGGAGGGAGTGAGGTACTTTCCCGCATTCTAAACTTCACCTGCCAAAAGCCCACTTGCTCTCACGGAGAATCCTAACGAGGATGAGGCAGGTCCAGAGCTTCCGGTGGTGATGTCACCGTGACACAGAGGGAGCCTGATGGACAAAGCAAAGTGAGCTGAGAGATGAGAAAGGAGACAGCCTTCTGGCAAGAAGCCACCTCACGGCTTCAGGGTCCCGCCGATGGGCCCCGAGGAATCTTGTGTTTGTGATTTTTGCTTGTTTAGTGTAGTTTGACTTGAACTTCTGCCAGGTACAACTGAAAGATCCCTGACCCATACTTTTGTTTTCTCTAAATTTTATCTGCTGGCTATGCCCTCTGCTCCCCTCTTCCTAACCAGGTATATTCAAACAGCACCTTCTCAGAGAGGCCTACCTACTGAAACAGCACCTGGTTCTCTTCTGTCTCCCAACCCCCTCCCCCTCTGACCCAGCCAGGACCCCTCCAAAGATGCCACATACACTCAGGGAGCTGCAAATGATATGATAAGATGGAAGGGCAGGGGTTGGTCAAGTATGGCCCGTGGACTGAATCCAGCCCATAGTCTGTTTTTGTCAATAAAGTTTTATTGGAACACAACAGGGTTCATTCCACTGTATATTGTCTATGCCACCTTCACCCTGCGATGGCGGAGTTGAGTAGTGGTCTGCAATGTGTAAAGTATTTACTGCCTGGGCCTCGATGGAACTAGTTTGCTGAGGTCTAGAGTCTAGTGGCTGAGAGGACGGCAATCAGACAGGCTTGCGTTCACATCTCGGCAAGGTCACCTGTGCACTGTGTGACCTCGGGCAGGGGATCTAGCCTCTCTGAACCAAGCGTCTCTGCATCTTCAAGCAGGTGCCTGCCTCGTGCTTGTCGGGGAGATTCAGTCCTGCAGTAACAGATGTGTAACCCAGACGCCTGTGGGCGCTCAGCCCCAGCAGTGAACTTCCGTTCACACCCAAGGCAAGTTTCCCGGAGCGTCCATCGGCCCCATGTGGGCGGGGCTGCTGCCCTGTTTACTTTGGTCCCTCAGTGTATCGTTCACTGAATGAATTGATGGAAATGACCAGTTGGCCTGGCCTCCCTGTGCCCCTCACTGCAGGCCTGAGATCTGACTCCTTCCTGCCCACAGGCCTGGCGCCCCCAGGGCCCGGGGGGTGGGGGGAAGAGAGGCAGGTTCACACCCTGAATGCCTCGGCGAGACCTGACGGGGACAGAGCTAGATGGGGCTGCGTGCAGCAGTGTGGAGAGTCAGGAGCCGGGCTCTGCAGGATGCGGGTGGGGGGCGGTCACTGGCCAGCGTGTTGTCCGCAGCAGGCTTTGAGCTGCACCCACTCACCCCAGACAGCCGTCCCCAGCCACTAAATAGTGAAAACTACTTGTAAGCCTGGAACCCCAGGGTCAGCCTGTCCCTCCAGTTTCTAGCTCTGGGCCTCTCCCTCCTTGTCTGCCGGGACGACCTGCCCTTGGTAGGCTGTGCCTCGGTGAGCATGGCTTTTCCAGGAGACCAAGCAGGGGGCCCCTCGTGGTGACCAAGGAGAGCCTAGGGTCCCCATGGCCTTCCCACCAGCCATGGAAGGTTCTAGGTGTCTGACGCCGTGGCTCAGTGGCTCAGCCTCCTGGGCGTCCTGGCCACACGGGGTCCTTGGTGGCATTGGCACCCCAGTTCCCCAACTTTACAGCGTCAGCCTCCTGGGCCCAGAGCACACGGTCCCGTGTATGAAGAGTTTTCCTGGCGTGGACTGTTCTTCCCCTTTGCAGCCTTTGCCTGGGGCAGAGGGGGTGCCTGGCTGCATATGTAAATGTGCTTCATTCTTTGCTGTGTTCGTTTCCCGTGGCTTTAATTTTCTTATTCTTTTCTTCCAGATAAGACTGAAGTCAGTTTAAGCAAAGAAATTATTCATTAACGGAATGGTGTCAGTGTTCGGTATTGGAACCACCTGAAGTCAATTAAGGATCAACAGAATTAATTATTCTCTCTGGGCTGAAAGCAGGAAGTGGGAACTGGGAGAAAAGGATCTCTCCTTAACTCATGGCGGGAAGAGACAGGATTTTAATAGACCTGGGTGGCTGCATGTTAGCAGCTCCACGCTAAATGGTCGGGGCCTGCGGGGGGCTGGTTGTCCGCACCCATCCGCAGAGAATGGAATCTCAGCTAAAAATGAGCTCCAAAAGGGAAACCCCAAAGGGACAGGAGGGCGTGCACCTCAGGCACAGGATTTGAGGGGGTCGCAAAACTCAATCATCAAGACAAAGAATCGTTCAGTGCAATGTTTTAACAAGTGTTAGAGAGGGTGTGGATGGGAATCTTCAATGGCGCAGCCACTGTGGGAAACGGTATGGAGGGTCCTCAGAAATTAAAAATAGAATCTCCTTATTATCGAGCAGCTCCACTTCTGGGTATAAACCCAAAAGAATTGAAAGCAGGGTCTCAAAGAGACATCTGCACTCCCATGTTCGCTGCAACATTATTCACAAGAGCCAACATGTGGAAGCAACCCAACTGTCCATCAGCAGTTGAGTGGATAAACAAAGTGTGGCCTTTACATCCAAGGGAATATCGTTCAGCCGTAAGACAGAAGGAAATCCTACCGTTTGTGACAACATGGGTGGACCTGGAGGATGTTACGCTGAGTGAGATAAGCCGGGCACAGAAGGAAAAATACTGTGTGATTCCACTTACATGTGGAATCTGAAATAGCCAGACTTAACAGAAGCAGAAAATAAAATGGTGGTTGCGGGGCTGGGGGAGGGGGAGGGGGAGGGGGAGGGGGAAGGGGAGTGGAGGGGGAGGCACTGCCGGTCATTGGGTACCAGGTGATGGTTACACACCAGAGCTCTGCTGTGCACCGTAGGGCCTGCCCTTAACAGCACTGTATTGTGCACTTAACATTTTGTTTGACGGTAGATTGCGTGTTAAGTGTTCTTACCCCCAAAACAGAAGAGACAAAAATCAGAAAGCAAGGGACACAAGGAATCTTTGCTTTTTGCTATTACCATGAACATGGGATGGTTTCACAGGCGTTTGCTTACCTCCAAACTCATCAAATTGTATTCATTAAGTATGTCAATTATATTGAAAGCTGAGCAAAAAAAAAAAAACCATTAAAAAAATCAAAATCAGTGCAAAATAATGTGCAATGGACAAAATGTCAAAATTTTAGGTAAAGACACAGCCTGTTGCTTGTCTTGGGACCTTGCAACGGGGTCACGTGTTTCCCACCCACCTGCGGCTCTGGGCCTGGCTGCGCTGGTGTCCCCCTGGGTCACTTGCGTTTATGAGGGTTGACGGTGATGCGCCAGCGATTGGGCAATATGGGGTTTTACACAGAGTCACGTTCTTTGTAGGGTTTTTCTTCACCTTTCTCCCTTGGTTCAAGATATGAGAGGATGTTCTGGTGAGCGTGTGTACTGATGAAATGTCACCCCCTCGGCTGGCCTGGGCCCGGGCTGGCCTCTCCCTTCACTGGCTGTGCACTCTCGGGCCTGCTCCAGACCTCTCTGATCCTCAGGGCCTATAATTAGGAAACCTGGAACAAAGCATCATGGACCGAGCCGCCACGGGATCAGATGACATGACAGATGGGATGCATCTCAGCAGCGTTGGGCCTCCGTGCAGCACGGGGTCCCTTCCATCGCCTTTGGTCACCCACACAGGACAGGTGAGGGTGGTGATGGGCCTGGGGTCTAAGCCCACCGTGCTCAGGCCCGACTTGGACCAGCCACAGAGCCTGGCCTGGGGGTTCTCAGGAAAGGCCTGCTTATGTGCGGGCCACAGGGTTTCTGACCTCATGTGACTCTCCTGTCGCCTCCTGGAGAGCTGGGAATTCAGCCACACCTCTAAGCCCTGGGTGGCCCATGTAGAGACTGCCCACAGCCCGCACCTGTCATGTGTGGGAAGGTTAGGAGCCCTGAGGTGTCCAAGTGAAAAAGAAAAGAGGCCAGCAGGCAGGGCCAGTGGGGATGGAGGGGACGCAGAGGGATGGGGGGAGACGCAGGGGGCTGGAGGGGCTGGAGGGCAATGGGGGATGCAGGAGAATGGGGGGATGCAGGGGGATGGAGGGGATGCGGGGGGGATGGGCTCCCGCGGGAGACACTGCCAGAGGCTCTTTGACTGGGAAAGCCCTGCCCTTGGGTAGAGGGAACCCAGGAGGATCCCCCCATCCCCGGCCTCCAGCCTCAGGCCTGGCTGCGGTCCCCCAGGGGCCTGCCCAGCCTCGGAGGCTCAGGGGGGCCTGAGGAAAGGGTGAGAGGCCCCCCGCAGTGGAAAGCCTCCTTTGGGCTGGAGCAAGTCCCCAAACCAAAGCAGTCACGGGAGCTTGTGGTGTGTGTGTGTCTGCACTCGCTCACACGTGTGTGCTCACGCCTGCGGATGCCTGTGTGTATCTGCACACGCACGTGCACGTGCCCACGCATGCCTGCAGGCTTACATATGTGTGAACACATGCCCACATGCTCTGCGTTTGTCCACCCGTGTGCCTGCTTGTGCTCATGTGTGTGTGCCTGTGTGTATCTGCGTGTACAGGCACATGGTACCTGCATGCACACGCACACGTGCAGATGTATGTGCTCATGTGTGTGTTCTCGCAGTGCCCACACCCACATGGTGCTCACCTGTATGTATGCATGTACCCGCACACGCACTGCATGCACGTGTGTGTGTGTGTGTGTGTGTGTGTGTGTGTGTGTGTGTGTGGTACCAGCACTTATTCTCTCCTTCTCCTTCACTCAGGGAACCTGCCGGGCTGGCCGTAAGACCTCTATTTGTCGGTCTGGCCTCCTGGACTCGTGCAGTTTCCAACCAAAAGTGCACCTGCTTTGGGCACCTGCTGCAGAAAGAGGCTCGGATCTGTGAGGCTGTGGGCCCCTGGAGGGGGCATTGCCAAGGGAGACGGAGCCTTTGGAGCACGGGTGCGTCTGGGGGAGGCTGACGAGTTCCTTCTTTCCTCCCTCCCTCCCTCCCTCATTGCCTTCCCTGACAAGTGCTGGGTAAGGGTGAACTGCTATAACTTACCGTTTGTCCATGGGATGCCTTCCACAGGGACCTGCCCGCTACACTCCTCTTATAATTCAGAATCACAAAAGAGTGCACTGATCTTGCGAAAACAGCCATCTTCCATTTTATTCCAAATGCAAATTAAATACAAAAAGTATTTCTCTGGGAATGTAAATTGCCACAGCCTCTATGGGAAACAGTATGGAGATTCCTTAAAAAACTAAAAGTAGAACTACCATATGACCCAGCAATCCCACTACTGGGCATATATCTGGAGAAAACTCTAATTTGAAAAGGTGCTTGCACCCCTATGTTCATAGCAGCACTGTTCACAATAGTCAAGACATGGAAGCAACCTAAATGTCCGTCGACAGATGAACGGATAAAGAAGATGTGGTACATATGCACAATAGAATAATAGCTGTAAAAAAGAATGAAATAATGCCATTTGCAGCAATGTGGGTGGACATAGAGATTACCATACTAACTGAAGTAAGTCAGAGAAAGACAGATATCATATGATATCACTTATATGTGGAATCTAAAAAATGGTACAGATGAACTTATTTATAAAACAGAAGGAGACTCACAGACATAGAAAACAAACTTGTGGTTATGGAAGGGGAAGCAGGGAGGGATATATCAGGAGTTTGGGATTAGCAGATACAAACTACTCTATATAAAATAGATAAACAACAAGGACCTGCTCTATAGCACAGGGAACTACATTCAATATCTTGTAATCATGGAAAAGAATCTGAAAAAGAATGTATATATATAAATATATATATGTAAACGGAATCACTTTGCTGTACACCTAAAATGAACACAACATTGTAAATCAACTATACTTCAATTAAAAAAAAGAAAAAGTATTTCTCTTTTTACTCTGGCCTCCAGTAAGCTCAGAGCTAGATTTTGGAAACTTCTAAAGTGCGTTGAAGATTTTGCATTTTTTATTTCTTTGCTCATCCATCGATTTTGATAGTTTGAAATAGCCTAAAGGAAGATTGTTCTTTGTAATTCTCAGCCTGAAGCCCTTCTCAGAAACACTTGATTATACACATCCCCAGGTCCTTCTTGCAGAGAAAAAAGTAAATAGCATGGAATTATTCAAATTCTGGTTGCTTATTGACGGGAAGCGTGAGCGAATGGCTGTTGTCCGCGTGAAATGGAGCCCCGGTGGACTCTGGAGGGTTAAGGCCCAACGCACAGCACCGGCCCTGCCTTCGTTTTATTCACCTCTAAATCAACATTAGAAGTCTCTGAACTACCAGGAGGAAAGAAAAGACTTAAAAAGGCAAAGTATAATCCAGGAAAGCAATGATTTCTCGGGCTATTTGTCACTTCAAGTGCAATATATTAACAAAGTGCTGCAATAAGAAGAGCTACTAAAAAATGATTTATTGATACTTTAGACCCGTTGAAACAGGTTAATGTCAATACAATTAGCTCCTGGATCAAGGCGAGCCGCTGTAGAGGGAAACTTGATAAAACAGCATCAAACACCACTTCATCAAAGATCGGGGAGGGGCTGTGAGGACTTGAACCACAGCGAAGGCGAGAAAGAAAAGCTCTCTTACGGTGTCCACCCTGAATCCCCTCTGTGGTCCTCATGGATCTCGTCTCCAGGACTCCACGGGCCGGAGTCCGGGCGGCTCTGAGAAATGGTCAGTTTATCTGGAAGGCACGAGGCTCTGCTATCTCATGGGTGGATGACTCGGAGGGGAGAATACCCAGCAATTGTTAAGCTGGGAAAATGGGCAGGGGATTGAGGGGTCCGCCATGAGCCCCCAGCCACGAGCAGCGCTCTAGAGGCGAGCACGGGATGGAGGCTGGTCTTCCTTGGTCCAGGGGTGCAGCTGGGACCGCTGGGTAGGCCTTGTGCCCGGCCTGGCGTGGGGGCCCCTCTGTACTTGCTGAGCCCCTCAGCACCCACCTCTGCTCCCAGGGGCCACTCTTATGGGGAGCTGGAAGGAGGCTGTGTGGCCTTCAGTGTCCCCTGGCTGGTCATCAGGCTGTTCTCGCCACCATGTGAGCTGGGATGTCTGCAGTGTCACCACGCCCATCCTCAAAGAGGCGTTGACAGTGGCAGTTCCTCTGCTAAGATAAGAGGGCTCAAGGTAAGAACTCAAATGGCACTGCAGTGAGTGTGATGACATTTCCGTCCCCTTGCCCTGTCCGTGGTCCATGCCACCTCTGGGGTCGTGTCCTAGGCTCCACAGATCTGTGTGCAGGACCCTCTTATGGACACAGGTTCTGCTGCTCGAACCCCAGGGTTCAGGAGAGAGGGTCCGACTGGGCCTCTGTGGACCACCACCCACCACAGGTCCCGTCAGCCTTGCCCGGCTGGAGTCAAGTTCTACAGACGGGGTGGTAATGGCAGGCACTCTGGTCCAGCGACTGTTTCCCATGATAGAAGAAGGGTCAGTTTGGGTTAATGTAAGTGCCCGAGAGAGAAATCTCATTACTGTTGGTGGAGTCGCTGTGACCAGAGCCCTCCTGGCAGGGCCTGGGGACCCACAGGTACTTTGGGATGAATGGGCGAATGAATGAGCCAGTGAGGAGACGCCATCTCAGCATGAGAGGAATCCAGCTCCCTGGGATGCTGTCCACCTCTGGTGAAGGGCAGGAATCCTCTCCACAGCCCCCTCCTACCCCAGGTCGGAATCTCAAGCCACTTCCCTTTATTTGCCTGGCACGGTCAGCTGCCCGTGGGGCGGGAGGACAGAAAAGCAAGGCCGCATGCCCGTGTTCCCATGTGAGGGCCTGGGAGCCGCAGCTCACCCTGTCCTGCACCGGCCAGGACGCCCCGGGCCCAGATCCCCCTCCCTCGGTGGGGGAAGAAAGGCTCTGCCCTTTCCGGAGCCCGTTGGCTCCTGGAACGAGGAAGCCAAGATGAGCATGGAGACGAAAGTGGCCCCCGTTTCCTGGGACACAGTGGACCCGTTGGAAAAGGTCCTCTTGTTCTCTTCTCTGCCGGGAGCCCAGGAAAGTGAGGCCCTTCCTTTCAGTTTTCAGGACTGATTGCTCTGAGTGTTCTGAAGACTGTCTCTTCCTGAAGTGAAATTCTCCTCCTGAAAATCACATGTCACAGGATTTTCCAGTCCTTTCCCATCTCTCACCTGAGGCCCCAAAGAGCTTTGCCAGCCCTGGTGGCCTTGGTGCGACCATCGACAGCTGTTACCCCTGTCACCTTGGGCGCTGCTGTCTGAGGCCGAGCAGGCCCGGGCTGGCTCAAGGCCCCCGTGCGTCCCTGAACCGTGGCATCTAGAATCTCATATCACCTCTGGGTGCTCCGGAGCAGGTGGCTTCAGCAGGGAAAGTGATGGCAGCAGGGTTGGGGAGCGGGCGAGGGGGCTGGGAGATGCTCTCCCCCACCACCATGACACTTGGAAAAGAGAAATGAGCTTGTTTTCTGGGAGGGAAACAGAGGCCTTCCCAGAATAGATGAGACCTGGAGAGGCGGCCTGGCCTCCGGGTAGAGGAGGAAAGGTGAGTTCCTCGGCAGGGCAGCCAGCCAGCCAGCAAGGGCGAGTGGGGTCAGACTGCTCCAGGCTGTCCCAGGCTCCGCGCTGCCCTGGGGCCCTTGGCTTTGGGTGTTGAGGCTTTCGATGCTGTGGACCAGATGGTCCCTGGGGCCGAGGTGGAGGCTCTGGGGTCCTCACGAGGCCCAGCCATTCAGTCCAGAAATAGCCTGGACCCCCTTAGGGGCAGAGCTGGAGCCCCTCTGCTTCCACGGGGGGCTTCCTGGAGGGAACGGTGGTCTCCTGCATGTGGAGGAATTGGCACCTTGTTTCCAGTCCTCTGCCCCATTCCTGGAGGGCTCACCCACCTTGGGCCACCTGGCAGGTGGAAGACGGCTTGTCCCCGCCCAGGACCAGCCCAGGGCTCTGACCACTCCTGCTGTCAGTATCCTGCAGGGGTTCACCCGCTGCTCTAACCAGGGCATCCATGGGAGGAGGGACAGGAGGCTGTGTCCACTACCCTCTTCCCAGCACAGGGACAGTGCACTGTGTAGGGTTGCACTCAGCAAACCAGAGGACCGGAAAACTGCGGGCAGTTGATGGCCTCTGTGCTGGGTCTCAGGAGCCTGGGGGACTCCAGCTGGGGGGTGAGGGAGCAGGGGGCCAGTGTGGGTCTGTATGTCCAAGGCGAGTGAGGGGGACTGGAGGGGACCTAGAAAGGTGGTTTGTGTCCCCTCCTGGGAGAGCCTTGAATGCCATGGGAGCATCCCCACAAATACCTTTGGACACTCACCGTTCTTGCTTTAAATGGTGACCCTGGAGAGACAAGGGTTTTTGCCCAGGACGGTCAGTTCTTCAGGATAAATGGATTGGCCACAGGGTGAAAAGGATGGTGGGGAGAGCCTGATGTTAGGAGACCCTGTCAGCAGCCCTGGGAAGAGGGATGAGCTGGAAGCAGAGAGAGCTGACTGCCTGGGGGCGGGTGTCCAGAAGAGGAAGGGTCACTTCTGTTTCTGAGATTGTTGCCTGGGTGACCTGAGGCTGGCAGGGAGTGGGAGAGGAAGCTGTCAGCCTCAGGTCACCCAGGCGACAATCTCAGAAACAACTGGTGAGCGTTCATCAAACACCTTCTCTGGACAGAGTTCCCTGGACAAGCCAGACTTCTATAGGAGCGGCCTTCTGGTCTACCCACCTCAGTGGCGCTTTGCCAGGGTGGCTGCCCTCCCCCCATCAGCCCTGGCATCTCTCTGGGTACCAGGATGCAGAGTTGGGGGACACAGGCTGGAGCCTGCAGAGGGGCCCCTGCCTGCTGAGTAGAATCAGTTCAGCCCCATACCCTCCACCACTTGGAACGTGGATTTCACTGCGGAGAAACTCATCTGAAATAGATATTTCTCTCCACCGCAGGAGGGATTTATTGGCAAAACTAGCCATCTATTAACATTATCTGGGGACTCTGCACTGGTGAGAATAGATACTATAAATCTTAGTTGTATAAAAACCCAGGAGCTGGAAGGCTTTAGTGGACAGCAAATAGAAAAGTCCAGGGAGTTCAGGCCTGTTTATTTTACTTAGAGGGAAAGAACATTCGGTGCGCAGCCAGGCAGGAAATGGGTTTTGGGGACGGCCCCTTAGCCTAGTTGTTGGCCCTGAAACTGTGGGAGTAACCACTGCCTGCAATTCAAGTGGGCAGCTCAAAGGACCGTGTTCTGGAGCTGGTGGTGGAGGCTTCTGGAAAAGGAAGGCTTGAAAGTCCAGGCAGGTGGCCGTGGGGCCTGCTGGGGAGGAAGATCCTGGTGACAGGCTGAGGGCAGCTCCAGTCCCCAGGGATGCGTCTGATTAGGGTTAGTAAGAGCCACAGGGAAACCAGTCGCCCTGGTGTGAGCCGGGGGCGGGGGCTGAGCAGGTGCCCGAAGCTCCCTTTGTCCGATGCTCTCCGCCTGTACTTTGCATTTTGAGTGTCTGGGAGCAAGCATGGGATGAATGGGGGGTTTTGTCTTTTCATGCATTTCCTGCTGCATCCCCAGTGCCTGGGACGAGGCTGGGTATAGGGAAACCCCCAGCCCCTGCTGGCCGACCCCAGACCCACCTGTTCAGCCTCTCATTCCTGAGATGCTCCGCATCCTTTAGTGGGTTTTCTCTCCACTTCGATCCGTCGGCACCTGTTTCTGCTGACGGCAGTCAGACCCTCAGCAGATCTGCAGGAGTGAGGACCCACGGCCCTGGCACCTGGACACAGGGGCACCCGGGAAGCGTGAGTTCCATACGAGGTGGAGGCGTGAAGGGGAGCAAAGGGAGCCTGGCCCCCCCCCATTAGGCAGCGAGGACCTGCCTCCCTGACAGGGGACGTGGTTGTCCCAGAGTCCCCGGCTGGGGACGGTGACCTCAGGGCCTGGGGCCCCGCAGAACCCACTCGTCACGAGGGCACTGGACTCCCCCTCCCGCTGCAGGAGAGGTGGATTGGGATTGGCCCTGGGCTACCCTTTGCCTTGGCCTAGAAGGGATCTAACGCCGTGCTTTGAGACAGCACGCCTGCATCTCAGTCACTGTTACGGACCGAATGTGTCCCCCTCAAATTCAGATGGTGAAGCCTAACCCCCCCGCTCATGTGATGGGGCCTTTGGGAGATGAACGGGTCATGGGGGAGATGCCCCCATGATGGGATTAGTGCCTTATAATGGGGAGGACACAGTGAGAAGGGGGTCATCTGCAGACACTGTGGAAGTAGGCTCTCTCCCCCAGGTGCCAAATCGGCTCCGCCTTGAACTTGGGCCCCCCAAGCCCCCGTGGCAGGGAGAAATAAACGCTGTGTGTCAGCCCTCCAGTCTGTGGCATTCTGCTGCAGCAGCTTGAGCCGATGAAGCCAGTCACCAGCCTCTTCTGATCATGTCTCTTGCTAACGTGCCCTGAGTGGCAGGGGGACCACAGGGAGGTTGTGCTTGCTGACGGCAGGGGGCATCCTCAGCGGCCGGAGTGTCTGTCGACCCCACTCAGGCCCAGAGTGTCCAGGTGGGTCGCCAGGCTCTTCCCGCCGATGGGGATCGGGGCCTGGCTCCCGAGACCCTCCACCCAGGCCTGGCCTCAGGCTTCCACGGCCATTTCAATGTCCCCCTTCTGAAAGAGCGGCACAGCAGGCCAGTGCCCGGGTGGCAAGGCTGAGTTGCCGTCCTTCAGAAACATCAAGAGGGGGCTTCCCTGGTGGCGCAGTGGTTGAGAATCCACCTGCCAGTGCAGGGGACATGGGTTCGATCCCTGGACCAGGAAGATCCCACGTGCCACGGAGCACCTAAGCTTGTGCGTCACGACTACTGAGCCTGCTCTCTAGAGCCTGCGAGCCACAACTACCGAGCCCACGTGCCGCAACTACTGAAGCCCGCGTGCCTAGAGCCTGTGCTCCGCAACGAGAAGCCACCGCAATGAGAAGCCTGCGCGCCGCAACGAAGAGTAGCCCCCGCTCGCTGCAACTAAAGAAAGCCCACGCACAGCAACAGAGACCCAACGCAGCCAAAAATAAATATAAATAAATAAATTTTTAAAAAAAAAAGGAAAAGAAAGAAACATCAAGGGAACATCCTTCCAAATCTCCCAAGGGATGCTGGAGGATCGGAAAGCAAAAACAAGTGGCTTTGTCCCTTTGTCCACTTCTCCTCCCCCCTCCCCCCACCATGACCTGCAGACGTCGGGAACAGGCACAGGGCAGCGGAGGGGCTGCTCCAGGATCAGGGCGCCACCCGGGCCTGGGGAGGCACCAGTTCTCCAGGCCTCCGTTTCTCCATCCACAGGGGCCTGTTGATGCAGTCTCCACGTTTACCCTCGGCCACAGATGCCGCAGCTGCCTTCCTGCCTTTGAGAAATGGACGTGCCCTTTCCCGGGTGATTGGGGCCTCAGAAAGAGGCAAGGATAATTAATATTGATGTGGCTTCAAATGTTAAAAGTTAGAGTTAAATCCAAAACAGAAGGAGAGGGTCATAGGTAACCAATTAAATGGTGACTTCTCCACTGCCCCTCACCTGCTTTGGAGGCGGACCGGACCTTGTCTGGCTCTGCCAATTAATATGCCCTCACCTCCCTGCGCTGGGGACCTCAGGCTTTCTGCAAATTGCAGGGAAAGGTGAGATCGGCCAGTGGCAGACACCAGACCATCTCCCGTGGTGCAAATGCCAGGGAAGGGGAGGCTCCCGTCAATTTGCAGGGCTGAGGCCCGGGAGAGGAGAGGCAGGCTGTGGTACCCCAGCTGGGGTGTGAGGATTAATGAAGGGGGCTGGGAAGTTGAAAGAGCGCCGGCATCTGAGATGAAGCCCAGCGGGTTTAGCGAGTTCTGGATAAATTTGAAAAAGCAGAGATTGCGGGTGGTGAGCTAATTGCCTTGCACGGATGGGTTCGGAGATCGTGTCTATGCAGCTCGATAGAGTCGGGTGGAAGGAGAGATGGGCGGCCCGCTGGGGCGCGTCGATCGGGCAGAGGGGGTGAGGGCCGGACCCCCGTGTCTCCCCCATTCCAGTCCTGTGGCTGAAAGGCCACATTCGGACCCTCATTCTTTAAATATCCCCAAGTTAGAAATCGGTGGGTTTGTGAGGGCCGCTAAGTCGACTACGATTTGGGCCTGGAGGGGCCCAGAGATTGGGGTCTCAGTCTTGGTGTTCAGCCCCGGCCCCGTCAGGTGTGAGCTGCCTCCACGCCGGCACACGCCTTCACGTGGACGACCCACTCCTCGTGACAACACAGTGGGGACTGCTCCAGATCACATCCACGTTAGCGATGGGGAATCCGACACTCAGAGGGGCCAGGTGAGGGCCCTGAGGTCACCCAGCTGGTCAGTGGCACAGGCGGGGCCCAGCCTGGGGCTTACCTGTACTGCTGACCACTGGGGACCGCTGCTCCCCCTGGGGACTCAGCAGACGCTGGCTGTGACCGTGGGCTGTCAGGGAAGGTGGGTCCTGAAGATGGAGTTTGCCGGGAGCTGGAGGGTTGGGAGGGGAGCGTACATCCCAGGCGGAGGGAGCAGAGTGGGTGAAGGGTCCAGAGAGGGGCAGGGATGGGGCAGCTCCAGGTGGCAGGTGGGGCGTGTGGGGTGGGCGCTGCAGTGGGGAGCCAGGGCAGGAAGGGCCCAGTGTCCTGTATAAGAGGCAGGGCCCAAGGTGCCCCTGGGGTAACCTGAGGTGTCGGGGGTCAGGGCAAGCTGTGTGCTTTGGAACGCTCTTCCCAGAGTCTCCTCAGAGTGGAGGGGGGTGAGGTGGGCCAGGGCTGGAGACCCACAACTCGGGAGGGATTTAGGCGACCGAGTTCGAAGGACGCGGTGGTTGCCCTAGGCTGGGGCCGGTATTGGCATCTCCATTTCACAGATGGGAAAGCTGAGGCTCATGGTTTCTGCATCAGTCAGCTCTCAGTGTGTAACAAACTAGCCCCGCGTTTAATAACTCAAAACAGCAATCACTTCTTATTTCTCTGTGTCTGCAGGTCTGCTTGGCTGGCCTGGGCCAGGCTGGGCTGGGCCGGGCTGACTGGGCTCCATCCTGCATTGGGATCAGAGGGTGGGCCAGCTGAGGTCTGGCTGCGGGGGACAGCTTCCTTATGCCCCCTCTGGTCTCTGGTCCTGCAGCAGGCCAGCCTGGCAGCTGGGAGGGAGCGGAGGCCCGCAGGGCCCCTGAGGCCAGGCTCAGAACGGGGTGATGCCACTTTTGCTGGATGCTTTGGGCCAAAGCAAGTCACAAGGCCCACACAGATTCAAGGGGAAGCTCTGACTCCGCCTGTCCTGGGGGGAGCTGCCAAGTCACGCTGGGAGGGGGTGTGTCCAAGGAGGGGTGGGCATTCGGGCCAGGGGTGCAGGCAATAGGTTCTGTAGAAGCCCAGAGGAGGGACCGTCAGATGCGATTGGCTGGTCAGGGAAGGTTTCTTGCGGGAGGTGGGACTCTCCCATCTCTACCCATCAGTGTGTTTTATAAAGTTTGGTTTCTTTGCTGAAATTCAAGACTCATTAAAATTTTCTTTAAAACTTGGAATGGCAGAAGGCAGGCTGCCTCCCATGTAAGACGAGTTTATGAGCAGGCCAACTGCAAATTCATAATTAAAGGCATTTGACAAGAAACAAAGAGGACTGGTTTCCACTGGAGGTGTGGGGAGTTAATTACCGGTTTGTACTCTGCCACAGCGGGCGTGTGTGAGATATCTGAAGTGGGGACGGCTGGGAATTCGCTGGGAAAATGCAGTGAAATGTATGTGCCAGTACTGATTTTGTCAATCGAGGTCCCCGCACTAGACGTCTTAGAGATGAGAAAAGGTGTTTTGTGCTTGGTTTCTAACGTTCAGAAACCTCTTTCCATGAGGCTCAGAGAGAGGACCCCCGGCAGCCCCTCTGGGATGCAGCAGGGCGCTGAGGACATTCTAGGTCGACTAGAGGTTTCGATGGGGCCCTGGACTCACACAAAGGTTCTGGGTCACTGTCTCTGTAACTCTCGTCCTGTGTGTATCATCCTTGCGTTTCCTGCACTCGGTGTGGTGCTCACACCCTTATGTGGGGCCCACTGGCTCCAGACACCTGAAGGTAAGTTGTGATGTGTCACACAAGCTAGATCCTACTGATTTCTTAAAATATTGTTTCTGGGGTACACAGGTGATTCATGCTCACCATGTTATCTGGAGGGTAGACTAATTAGCCCAAAGAGGAAAAGCGCCCGTATTTCACAGCCCAGACGGCTCCCCATTACTCTCTGCAATCACCAAGCCGCCTGCATTTCGACATCCAGGGATGATAGCTAAGATTTTGCTGAGTGCCTTTTCTGGTTTATTTTTTTCTTAAGTGCCCGTGTGCGCACACACAGAATATACACCTATGTTGAAAACCTAATTGCAGACGATTTGAGGTTACATTTCTTACTTTATAACGTCTTTCAAACTTTGCTCACGTCACATGCGTTCGTCTGCAGCTGTCCGTCTCATGGACGTGCCATTTCAATGGCCCCTCACATGTTACTCTTGTAAAGACGGTGGAGAGGACGATCTTGCAGGTAGGTGTTTTTTTTTTTTTTTCTTGTGGTTAGACTGGGGTTCTGGGTTTTTGGGGAGAATCCCACAGAGGTGGTGTCCTCCTTGCGTCAGATGGTGCGTGTGATATCACATGATTTACCCCAGTGCCTCTAACTCGGATCACGTGATGTTAACCAGGGTCACATGAGGCTCACCTGGCTCACGTGATTAAGGGACGTCTGCCAGGTGTTTCTGTTCTTTTCTTTTCTTTTCTTTTTTTTTTTGCGGTACACGGGCCTCTCACTGCTGTGGCCTCTCCCGCCGCGGAGCACAGGCTCCGGACGCGCAGGCTCAGCGGCCATGGCTCACGGGCCCAGCCGCTCCGCGGCATGTGGGATCCTCCCGGACCGGGGCACGAACCCGTGTCCCCTGCATCGGCAGGCGGACTCTCAACCACTGCGCCACCAGGGAAGCCCTCGCAGGTAGGTTTTTACACAAATCCATGAGAATGTCTCCAGGGAAAACTCTTAGAAGAGCATATATATTTTGGGATAAAAAATATGTATATTAAAATACCTGTGATACAAATTGTTCGTTTAGCTTCCAAAAAGCAGCGGTGGGCCGAGGGCCACTGTCCCGCACTCCTCTCTTCCATTAGGGTGGTGGGTTCTTGGGGGCTGGCTTTGGCTGCGGTGGGGAGAGCGGGGCAGTGAGCCAGGAGCCCTGAGGGAGGGTCTCCCGCTGCCCACGGCCTGCACAGGCCCAGCTGTATCCCCAGTCCCCACAGGAGCCATGGAGGCTGGATGCTCCCAGAGCCCGTCCCCGGGCTGAAGGCTCCAGGTGAGAGCAGGCCTTCCCCTCGAGGCTGGCTGACACGGGAGGGGGGTGAGGCAGTGGGCCTCTGTCCCCACAGCAAGCCGTGTGTGGTGTGTGGAAGAAATGTAGCACCGTTTCAGACCAGCCTCTGACCCAACTGCCTCCCTGGGACCCACTGGGAACCAAGCCCCTAACTGGAGGCAGGACTGGGGGTCTTGGCCAGGCTCTGACCTGACCTACCCGGGACTCGGGACAAGCAACCCCACCTAAATGCCCGGTCACATAGGTCACTGGGCTCCTCCCACTGGCAGCCTGGGTCTGCCTTTTGGGCCTGTCTGCCCTCTTTCTGCAAAGTTGTTTCCGACACAGATCAAGTGGTCTTTTGGGGTCAGGATTCGCCTGTTTAATGTTGACAAAACCTGCCTTGGTTATTTGTCCCATTTTACAGATGAGGCGACTGAGGCTCAGAGAGGCCCCGTTGCTTGCCCCATAGCCTCTGGCTGGAGTGGGGTTTTCCACGTGGACTCCCTGTGTCTAGGGACCCCTTTTTCTTTTTTTTTTTTGGCTGTGTCGGGTGTTAGTTGCGGCATGCATGTGGGATCCAGTTCTCTGACCAGGGGTCGAACCTGGCCCCCCTGCACTGGGAGTGCAGAGCCTTAGCCACTGCACCACCAGGGAAGTCCCTAGAGGCCACCTTTCTGATCCCGGGAAAAACTTCTAAGCCCCATTCTTGTCCTGCAGACACAGGACCTGCCACGTTTGTACAGCAAGCTAGAGCAAACTGCATGGGACTGGAGGCCATGGCGAAATAACCACGGGTTTTCATATTGTATAATTTTAAGAAAAAAATGCAAAGTAGTAGTAGACAGACTGAACATTAAAACTTCAACATCAAACCCTCTCAAATATTAAAAATCAGAGGCAGACACATGACCTTCTTCATGGCAGGTTTTTATTTGCAATGGTCTCAGGCAACTCCTGAGTGCAGTTCGTCCAAGGCTAACTGCTGCTGCTAAGAGACGCCGGCGAGGCCTCCAGCAAACGGCCGAAGATCATCGATTGCATTTCTCAGCCGGGCAGAACCTCCTTCCTCACCGTTAACCAGAATCTGGATCATTTTGTGTCTAAATTGAACTCCAAGGGAGCACTCCGCCTTCCAATCTAGCAATCGTCTTTTTCTTTCATTGACAAATATAATGTTGGAATTTGGGGTGATAATGCAAATGGATTTTGAATCTAATTGAACTTTTCATATCAAATATTTCAAAATAACGATGACGTTCTCAGCATCCACAGATGTTGCTCCCAGAGTCTTACTAATTCTTCTTTGGGATTCAAATTATAACCCTCACTAAGCATCATGGGTGAACATTTCTGATGGTTCTGCTTCGAATCTATCAAGTCTATCATTAAATGTTTCCATATTTTCATATAGTTCTTGCAATTTTCAAATAAGTTCATTTCAGTGCTCAAGACATGGCAGTGAAGTAAGCCGTTTTTGAAGCCAGTGACTTTACTTCGATAAATCAGCAAAAAAATAAAATCTACATTTTAGCCCTAAGCTCCGGACTTAACCTCCCCTTGGGCGCCAGCTTCTCTGCCTTGAGGGACCATGCGGGGCTCTGACCCCATTTCTTCCCAGAAAGCTGAAAACAGCTGGTATTTACTAAATTCCTCAGTTTTATCATTTCAGATGTACAGGCAAATTTTGCACGTAAGAACTTGAATTTGGAGTTTTCAGAACAAACTTTCCTACTTGTCACTGCAGCTATGATGAGATGTGCCCAGTGTTTCCATAATTTTTTTTTTACAAATTTATTTATTTATTTATTTTTGGCTGTGTTGGGTCTTTGTTGCTGCGCACAGGCTTTCTCTAGTTGCAGCGAGCGGGGGCTACTCTTCGTTGTGGTGCGCGGGCTTCTCATTGCGGTGGTTTCTCTTGTTGCAGAGCACGGGCTCTAGGCACACGGGCTTCAGTAGCTGTGGCACGCGGGCTCTAGAGCACAGGCTCAGTAGTTGTGCCATGTGGGCTCAGTAGTTGTGGCTCGCGGGCTCTAGAGCACAGGCTCAGTAGTTGTGCCATGTGGGCTCAGTAGTTGTGGCTCGCGGGCTCTAGAGCACAGGCTCAGTAGTTGTGCCATGTGGGCTCAGTAGTTGTGGCTCGCGGGCTCTAGAGCGCAGGCTCAGTAGTTGTGCCATGTGGGCTCAGTAGTTGTGGCTCGCGGGCTCTAGAGCACAGGCTCGGTAGTTGTGGCGCACAGGCTTAGTTGCTCCTTGGCATGTGGGATCTTCCCAGACCAGGAGTCGAACCCATGTCCCCTGCATTGATAGGTGGATTCTTAACCACTGTGCCACCAGGGAAGTCCCTCCATAATGTTTTCCATAATGATGATCATTGATGTGGAGAATTTCATTCGCCCAGCAGCTGGTTGGGTCCTTTTTTTTTTTTCCAACACAGATGGTGTTTTTTTAAAAGCGTTTTTCTTTAGGGACTGATTTCTGCAGTCTCCAGTGACAGCCCCAAGCCCCTGGCTTTGTTGCTTTGACACAGCTGGTAGCATGACCGTTAGCTGTCCCAGTGTCCCCATGGTTTCTGTGGGGACCCCTCCCATTCCAGGTGAGACACTGCAGCCGTCAGCACCCTGCCGGCAGGGGCTGGAGAGGAGGTGGTGGGACCTGCTGACCTGGTCTTGGGCCCGGCCCAGGAGTGTTGAGAAACCTTGGTGGTTCCGGAAGCTCTGGCATGGGGCCTCTGATGCTGTTTCTTATTTCTCTGACAGAAAATCCCTTCATCTTTCCTCCCCTGAATCTATCAGCCTTGTATGCTGGACCCGTGCTCTACTGGATGAATGGCCCAGGCCCCTCCCTGTATCCAGACTCCCACCCCTCTGTCCTGCATTACCATCTTCTACTTGCTCCTCTGGGCCAGGATGGCCAACACCCAGCTCCCAGGGCAAAAAGAAATCCTCCCTTGACTCTGACTCTGAAGCGCTCCCCACTTCTGCCCGTGGTTGCCACCTCCAGTCAGTCACCAGACCCCCCACCCTGCAAGCGACCCCTCCATTCCCAGGCCCCGTCCTCCCCGAAGGTGACTGTGACCCTGACCTTTATGCCGTCACTTGCTCCTTGCCTTTTTCTATCGCTCTGTCATCCGCAAACAGGTTTCGTAGGTGTCTTCAGATAACACGGTTTAGTTTTGCATGTTCTAAGCATTCATGCCAATGAAATGATAGAGTACTTCTGCGTCTGCTGGCTCCATAAACTATGTTTAATCCCCAGGGCTGTGTGTAGCTGTGATGCATTTGTTTTCATCACTGATACTGAGATGCTCTCATCTACTTGCTGTTAAAGAATATTCGGGTCCCGGTACGTTTATGAGCCTTTTTCTGTTGGGCGCGTAGGAGTGGAATCCTTGGTCGCAGAGCACGTGCGTCCTTACATTTCTCAGGCAGTTCTGTTGTTCGGGCTGTACAGCACCTTAGGATGGTCCCTGTTGTTCTGCATCTTCCCCAGTCATTTTAGCTCTTTTGGTAGTTTGTGGTCGTTTCCCACCGTGGTTTCAAATGTGCATTTCCCTCGTGGCTAATGGACCACCGTTTTCTGTGTTAACAGGCAGCTGGGGCTCTGCGTTTGTGAAGTTCTTGTTCACGTGTTGGGCCCATTTTCGGCCTGGATTTGCAGGGGTTCTTTATATATGTCAGATATGAGACCTTTGTCAGTTACGTGTGTTCCAAATACTTTCTGCCACGTGTCTTGCCTTTTCACTCTTTTACTGGTGTTTTTGGATCGATAGAAATACGTAATTTTTATGTGGCCAGATTCATCCAATTTTCCCTTGATGTTATTGCATTTTGAATTCTGTTCCAAAATCTTTCCCCATTTGAAGGGCATGAGGATATTCTCTTATATCACCATTTAAAAGCTTCATTGAGTGTTTTGACTATCACACTGGGACTTCAGTCTCCATGGAATCACTGTTTGGGTGCCTGGGAGGTGCCGGCGTCCGGTTCCTTTTCTTCCTGTGGGGATACCGGTTGTACCAGAATCGTCTCTCTCCTTCAGTGCTCCTCAGAACCATCTTTGTACTAAATCAGGTGCCCACCTACCCGTGGCCTCTTTCTAGGCCGATTACAGGAGCTCCATCTTGGCATCCGGCAGAGCAAATACTCTCACACTTTTCTTGCTTGTCAACAAAGTGCTGGCTCCTCTTGCCCTTTGAATTTCCGCATCCATTTTAGAACCAGCACACCGAGATTCACAGACGTGCTTTTTGGGATTTTGATTAGTATTACAGAGAACTTATGTGTGGGGAGCACTAATCTTGTGTCCACGAATAAAAGCAAATTTTATTTTCTCCATTTTAAGAGATTCTTTTACATGTCTCAATCGTGTTTTATAGTTTCCTGAATAAAGACCTTTTACATCTCTGTCAGATTTATCCCTTCTTCGTAGTTTTTTTCCCTGAGCTTTTCTCATGGAGGTATAATTTGCCTACAGCAGATTACACGGAACTTAGAGTACAGCTCAATGAGTTTTGACGTATACATACACTCAAGGTAACAAGATCTCAATCAGGAGGTTTCCCTAGTGCCTCTTTCTGGGAAACTGTCCCATCCCTCTGGCTGAGAAAGCCACTATTTGGATTTCCGTCACAGTGGATTAGATCTGCCTGATTTTGAACTCTGTATAAATGGAATCCGACAGTATTTACCCTTTGGTGTCTGGCTTCTTTCATTCAACGTTTGTGAGATTTATCCATGCTGTTTTGTGTATCAGTATTCATGCCTTTTTATTTCAGAATGGCATTTCACGGGATGAGCATATAACGTAATTTAATCCACCTGTGGATGGGTATTTGAGTTGTTTTCAGTTTTTGGCAATTATGAACGAAGGTGCCGTAAACATTTCTGGTAGAAGTCTCCGTGTGGATGTGTATTTCCATTTTCTTGGTTAAATGTCTGGAAGTGAAATGTCTGGTTTGTAGGATGGGGGTGTGTTTAACTTATGAGAAAATAGAAAAGAATTTTCAGAGCGGCTGTACCATTTTATATCCCCACCAGCCAGTGTTGGAGAGTCCCAGTCAACCCTATCCTCACGTTTGTGGTTGTCTGGCGTTTTAATCTCACCCTTCCTAAGTGAGAGTGAAGTGCTGTTCGTTGCGATTTTAATCTGTATTTCCCTGATGACTAAATGGTGTTGAGCATCTTTTCATGTGCTTATTGGCCACTCATATGTCTTCTTCTGTGATGTGTCTGGTCAAGTCTTTTATTCTTTCTGAAAGCATCTTTAGAAAGTTGTATTGTACATGCAATAAATTACAGTCCCTTTAAGTGTACCACTTGACGCATTTTTGACAAATGAATGTATGACCACCACAATCAAGATACAGACTATTTCCATCACGCTAAATCCCCTCCTGCCTCTTTGCAGTCAGTTGCCACCCTAACCTCTGACCCTAAATCTCTGATCTCCTTTCTAGTACTAGGGATTACTTTTGTTTTTTCTAGAATTTTATGTAAATGGGATCCTACAGTAGGCATTATTCAGTATCCGGATTTTTTCATTGTGTGATGAGTTCAGATTTACCACGTTGTTGCATGTGGGCTGTATATTCATTTATTTCTGTGGGTTTTTTGGTCTTTGTGGTCTTTGTTTTTGTAGTATTCCATTGTATGTGTATATCATAATTTGTTAGTCCGTTCACCTGTTGGTGGTCATTAGGGTTGTACTCAGTATTTGTCTCTTATGAATAAAGCTGTTATGAACATTTATGTACAAGTCTTAGTGTTTTTGTTTGTCTTAGGTAAGTACTAGGCATAAAGTGTCTGAGTCATAGAGTAGGCATATGGTTAACTACTTAAGATATTTCAAAGTGATTACAGCCTTTAATGCTACTACCAGCATCGTGTGAGCGTCCTTGTTACTCCAGATTCTCTCCATTTGGTATCATATTTCTGCCATTGCAGTGGGTGTGTTGTGGTACCTGGTTGCTGTTTTAATTTGTATTTCTCTGGCGACTAGTGATGTTAAGCGTCTGTTTGTGCTCTTAGTGACTATTCTCTATCTTCTTTTATGAAAGGTCTTTTCAAATCTTTCTTCCATTTTTACTTGTCTTCTTATAATTGAGTTGTAGGAGTTCTTTATATGTCCTGGGTGCCAGTTCTTTGCTAAGATATATGGTTGCAAATATCGCCTTACCGTCTGTGCCTTGCCTTTTCATTTTCTCTGTGATGTTTTTGAAGAGGAGAGGTTTTGAATTTTATGGAGTCCAATGTATCCATCGCTCCTTTGATGTTTGTGCTTTCTGTGTCATAGCTGAGAAGTCTCTGCTGTCTCAAGGTTGCAAAAGTATTTTTCTACAACTTTTATAGTTTTAGTACTTCCGTGCAACTCTGACTCATTTCAGTTCATCATAACAGTTACAAGCCTGTTGTCTATGAATAAAAACATTTTGCTGCTTCTTTTTCAATCAGGATGCTTTTTATTCCTACTTCTTGCCTCATGGCACTGGCTAGACCTCCAGTACAATGTTGAGCAGAAATGATGAAAACAGACTCCTCTGCACTGTTCTCCATCTTAGGGGGAAAGGGTGTGGTCTTTCATTATTAAATGTTATGTTAGCTGTAGGTTTTTGGTAGGTGCTTTTTATTATTTTGAGGAAGTTCCTTTCTATTCCTAGTTTGTGGAGAATTGTTGACACAAATGGACGTTAAATTGTGTCCTATGCTTTTTCAGTATCTATTGAGAAGAGCATATACTTTTTTCTCCTAGATTCTGTTAGTATGGTGAATTGCCTTGTTTTTTTTTTTTGAATGCTAAAACAACCTTGTATTTTTGGAATACAGCAACTTTTATATTTCGGTGGATTTGATTTGCTAAGATTTTGTTAAAGGTTTTGCACATATATACATGGGAAATATCGGTTGATAGTTTCCTTTTCTTGTAATGTCTTTATTAGGCTTTAGTGGTTGGTGACGCTGGCTTTTCAAAGTAAACTGTGAAGTACTCCCTCTTCTTCCATTTTCTGAAAGTAATTGTGTAGAAATGGTTTCACTTTTTCCTAATTGTGCTGTACAGTTAGTTCATCAGTGAAGTCATCTGAGCCTTGAGTGATTTTGGTGGCTAGATTTTTGTGAATTTACTTTCTTCAGTAGTTAGAGGGCTATTCAGATTTTCCATTTCTTTTTGAGTCAGATTTGGTAATTTGAGTCTTTCAAGGAATTTGTCTATTTCGTACAAGTAGTTGAATTTATTGGCGTAATGTTTTCATATTATCTTTTGAATGATTGTGAGATCTATAATTATGTCACATCTTTCATTCCTGATGGCAAATTTATGTCTTTCATCTTACAGTCTTCATCAGATGTACTAGATATTTATCAAATTAGTCAATTATTTCTTTTTTAAAAAATTTATTTTAGTTATTTATTTTTGGCTGCGTTGGGTCTTCGTTGCTGCGCACAGGCTTTCTCTAGTTGCAGCGAGCAGGGGCTACTCTTTGTTGAGGTGTGCGGGCTTCTTGCTGCGGTGGCTTCTCTTGTTGCAAAGCATGGGCTCTAGGTACACAGGCTTCAGTAGTTGCAGCACTTGGGCTCAGTAGTTGTGGCTCGTGGGCTCTAGAGCACAGGCTCAGTAGTTGGAGTGTACAGGGCTTAGTTGCTCTGCAGCATGTGGGATCTTCGCGGACCAGGGATTGAACCCATGTCCCCTGCATTGGCAGGCGGATTCTCAACCACTGCGCCACCAGGGAAGCCCAAGTCAATTATTTCTAAGAACCAGATTTTGGTATAATCGATCCTCTCTATTTGCCTTTTTCCAATTATTTCTGCTATCACCTTTATAATTTCCTTCCTTCTAATAATTTTGCATCTTATATATTCTTTTGCTCTATCTTCTTAAGGTGAAAAATAGAATTATGGGCTTTAGACCTTCCTAATTTTCTGACATAAACATTTAAAGCTCTTAATTTTTCTTTACATGCTACGTTGGTGGCATCCCACAAATTTTGATAAATTCCTTTTTACTTTTATGAGCATAAATTATTTCCTAATTTCCCTTGGAATTTTGGCCCATAGATTATTTGGATGTATATCATATAATTTTCAAATGTTTGGGGATTTTCAAAATATCTTGTTCTGTTATTGGTTTCTTTTTCTTTCTTTATTTTTAAATTTATTTTTGGCTGCTTTGGGTCTTTGTTGCTGCACACGGGCTTTCTCTAGTTGCGGCAAGCAGGGGCTACTCTTCACTGTGGTGCGCGTGGATTTCTCATTGCAGTGGCTTCTCTTGTTGCAAAGCACAGGTTCTAGGTGTGTGGGTTTCAGTAGTTGTGGCACATGGGCTCAGTAGTTGTGGCTCGCAGGCTCTAGAGAGCAGGCTCAGTACTTGTGGTTCTCGGGCTTAGTTGCTCCATGGCATGTGGGATCTTCCTGGACCAGGGCTCGAATCCATGTCCCCTGCATTGGCAGGAGGATTCTTTTTTTTTTTTTTTTTTACATCTTTATTGGGGTATAATTGCTTTACAATGGTGTGTTAGTTTCTGCTTTATAACAAGGTGAATCAGTTATACATATACATATGTTCCCATATCTCTTCCCTCTTGCGTCTCCCTCCCTCCCACCCTCCCTATCTCACCCCTCCAGGCGGTCACAAAGCACCAAGCTGATCTCCCTGTGCTATGCGGCTGCTTCCCACTAGCTAGCTACCTTACGTTTGGTAGTGTATATATGTCCATGCCTCTCTCTCGCTTTGTCACAGCTTAACCTTCCCCCTCCCCATATCCTCAAGTCCATTCTCTAGTAGGTCTGTGTCTTTATTCCTGTCTTACCCCTAGGTTTTCATGGCATTTTTTTTCTTAAATTCCATATATATGTGTTAGCATACAGTATTTATCTTTCTCTTTCTGACTTACTTCACTCTGTATGACAGACTCTAGGTCTATCCACCTCATTACAAATAGCTCAATTTCGTTTCTTTTTATGGCTGAGTAATATTCCATTGTGTATATGTGCCACATCTTCTTTATCCATTCATCCGATGATGGACACTTAGGTTGTTTCCATCTCCAGGCTATTGTAAATAGAGCTGCAATGAACGTTTTGGCAGGCGGATTCTTAACCACTGTGCCACCAGGGAAGTCCCTGTTATTGGTTTCTAATTTAATTCTTTTTTTGTAAACTTTCTGTTTTAATATACTTTTAATTCTTTTAAGCATACTGAGACTTATTTTATGGTCCAGCATATGGTGTATCTTGGTAAACGTTTTATGTGTATTTGAACAGAATATGTATTCTGTTGTCACTGGGTGGAGTGTTAGGTGCCCCTAGTCTAGCTGGTTGATAACATTGTTTAAGGCGTCTGCTTAAGCTCACTGATGGTCTGTCTATATGCTCTATTAATTACTGTGGGAAGAGCGTTGAAATCTCTAATTACGATTGTGTCTTTTTTCCTTTCAGTTTCATCAGGTTTTGCTTCATATATTTGGAAGTTCTGTTATTTGGAACACTCACCTGTAGGCTCATTATGCCTTCTCAATGAACTGATTCAGTCATCATTATGAAATGACTCCCTTTATGCCTGGTAACGCCCTATTCCTTATGCTTCCTGTTTGGCGTGGCATATATTTTCCATCCCTTTGCTTTCAATTTTTTTCTCCTGTGTCTTTATATTTAAAGTAGGTTGTTGTAGACAGAATATTGTTGACTCTTACTTTTCCATCCATAGTGACAATTAATGTAATTGTCGCTACAGTTGACTTAAACCTACCACTTTCCTGTTTGTTTTGTATTTGTCCCACTGATTCTTTCTTTTTTCCTCTCTCTTTTCCTGCCTTCTTTGGATTAATAATTTTTTAATGGTTCCATTTAACCTGCATTAGTGGCTTTTTGACGGCGGCATTTATTTATTTTTAATATTTAATAGTGACTTCAGGGTTTGCACTACGTACCTTTAAGTCACCAGTCTCTACTTTTACATGATCGCACACCACTTCACCCAGAGTGTAAGAACCTTGCAGCAGTGTACTTTTCACTTCCTCCTTCTGTCCCTTTACAATAGTTGTCCTATGTATTTCACATCTATATATTTTATAAAACTCCAAATAGGTGTTTTATTTTAAATAAATGTTTTAATTTAGAAAAAAAGGTTTTTATCTTTACCGATATAGTTCCCATTTCCACTGTTTTCCATTCCTTTATGTGGACCCATGTCTCTGCCTGGAATCATTATTCACCTGAAGAAGTTTTTATAAGTTTTTTTTTAAGTGTAGGTCTCCTAACAACAAATTCTCTCCGTTTTTGATCATCTGAGCAAGTTTTTATTTGGCCTTCATTTTTATAGTATTTTTTCTGGATATAGAAATTTAGAGTGACTTTTTTTTCTTTCAGTGCTTCAGAGATGGCATTCCATACCTTCTGGCTTGTACAGTTTCAGATGCTGTGTCTGCTGTATTTCTTCTCTTTGCATAAAGGTCTTTCCACGCCCCCCCTCTGGCTGCTTTTAAGATTTTTTTCTTTATCACTGGCTTTCAACAATTTTGGTTAATTTGGTGGTGACTTTGTATGGTTTTCTTTGTTTTTATCTCAAGCTTCTTGCATTTGTAGACTTATAGTTTTCATCAAACTCAGAGAAGTTAAAAATTTAGTTCTTTAAGTAATCTATTCCCCTCTCTCTGTTTCTGTTCCTTCTGGGGTTCCAAATGCAGGCATTTTAACTGTGTGATATTGTCCCAGAGATTACTGAGGCTCTATTCAGGGTGGCTTTTTTTTTTTTTTTTTTTTTTTGGTACACGGGCCTCTCACTGTTGTGGTCTCTCCCGTTGCGGAGCACAGGCTCCGGACACGCAGGCTCAGCGGCCATGGCTCACGGGCCCAGCCGCTCCGCACCATGTGGGATCTTCCTGGACCGGGGCACGAACCCGTGTCCCCAGCATTGGCAGGCAGACTCTCAACCACTGCGCCACCAGGGAATCCCTGGAGTGTTGTTTTTGAGTTTCGTTGGTGGAATCCAGAGTAGCCTTCATTGGGGAAATTTTAGCCTCACTGCTACACTGTAACCCTTCTAAGGTCTTCATGGATCACTCCAGTCTTTCTACTCCTGAAGGATGGAATTAAAATATCTCCCACCCCTGTGTGGGGTCTGGGAGCTTTTCGCTGTAGAGCGCCCAGCGGACTGGCTTCGTGCTGTTTTACCGTATACACGCAGAGACCGGTGTCCAGCCAGAGTCTCCACCAGATCCTTCTGAAGGCTCCTGGAGCTCTTTCTCTGCACGGCTTCTTCTCTGGTAATCTGCCTTGCAAATTCCAGCTGCTGCAGCCTCCCCAGGCTCCGCTTTCTCTCTCTCTCCCCACTTCATCAAGAAGTCTATGTTCTGCCCCAAGAAAGCCAGGGCAGTCTCAGGACTTAGCCACACTTGTTACCCTATCTCAGGGACTACCGTCCTGCACTCTCTTTTGCTCCAACATTTGTATATTTATATATACACGTGTATATGTATGTACATACATACATACATTGCCTATATCCGTGTACATATACATTTATACGCATATATATACACATGTATATCTGTATACGTATGCATATATGTATATTATATGTTTGTATATTTATATACATATGAATATTTATATATTTGTACAGTTTGAGAAGATTTGAAGTTGGTTAAGGTGAGAAGGCAAATTCTACACTAATTACTTTTCATGCCCAGTGAGGGAGTATCTTTGGCTGATAAAAAATTTTCTCTTTATTTTTCTCATCAGTTTGATTATGAGGTGCACAGATGTGGGGGCCGTGTGCGTGTGCGTGTGTGCGCACACGCGTGTGTGTGTGCGTGCGTGCATGTGTGTGTGCGTGCATGTGTGTGTGCGTGTGTGTGCGTGCGTGTGTGTGTGTGTGTCTTGATTGGAATTTGTTGAGATTCTTGCAGCTGTAGGTTGCTCTGGGTCAAATTTGTAAGATTTTCAACAATATTTCTTCAGTTGTATATTTTATACCCCTCATTACCTTGCCCTTGTCTTTCTGGGGCTCCAATTCCTTATTGGTTCTTTCTTTTTCTGATATTTTCCCCCTCAGTATCCAGAGGCTCTGACACCTAACTAACACTGACTCACTAAGACGCTGTTTTCTGCGTGACTTCCATCCTGTGTGTGCCGTATCCCTGGGAAGAGCCGGGGAAAGAGACTCACCCCGGGTGACAGTCTTCTTTCACGTGTGGTATGTCCACCCAGTTTCTGTCGAATTTTGTTTGCTCTCCTGTGATTTCAGAAAGTTGCTTTATACATTTTCCCCAGAGTTTATAATTGTCATCAGCAAGAGGATTAGTTTGAAATAGGCTTCTCCACTATTACCAGAAACTGAAAGCATATGTATGTTATCTGGAAAAATTGTTTTCTGGTACGTAGAATTAAAATTGATGTTTAATATTGATTTATATATCCTGCTGCATTAGAAAAATCTTATATTAACTCAAATTACATAGTGCAAATTCCTTTGCATTACGTTTATATTATAGCATCTGCCAATAGTAAACGTTTAGTTTGTTTTTATTTATTTTTTCCAGTTCTCACATGTATTATTTATTTTCCTTGACTCAATGCACTGCCTAGTCCTACTGTAAGACACTGGATGGAAGTTGTGATAACAGGCATTTTTGCCCCTTTCCTATTTCTAAGCCAAGATTTGAATAAGTCACCATTAAGAATATTCCACTTCTGGGCATATATCCAGACAAGACTATAATTTCAAAAGATACATGCACCCCTATGTTCATAGTAGCACTATTCACGATAGTCTAGACGTGGAAACAACCTAAATGTCCTTTCCAGATGAATGGATGAAGAAGATGTGGGTTATAAATATACAATGGAATATTAGTCATAAAAAAGAATGAAATTTGCCATTTGCAGCAACATGGATACACTAAGTGAAGTAAGTTAGACAGAGAAAGACAAATACCATATGTTATCATTATATGCAGAATCTAAAATATGACACAGGGAATTCCCTGGTGGTCCAGTGGTTAGGATGCTGTGCTTCCACTGCAGGGGGCCCGTGTTGGATGCCTGGTCAGGGAACTAAGATCCCACATGCCGTGTAGTGTGGCCAGAAAAAAAAAAAAGGACACAGATGAACTTATTTATGAACCAGACTCACGGACGTAGAGAGCAGACTTGTGGTTGCCAAGGGGGAGGGTGTTGGGGGAGGGAAGGATCGGGAGGTTGGGGTTATAGCAGTTTTAAGCCATTATATATAGGATGGATAAACCACAAGGTCCTCCTGTACAGCACAGGGAACTATATCCAATATTCTATGATAAACCATAATGGAAAAGAATATTAAAAAATAATGCATATATATATATGTATAACTGAATCACTTTGCTGTAGAGCAGAAATTAATACAACATTGGAAATCAACTGTACTTCAGTTAAAAGAAAGAATAATACTTAGTGTAGGTTTTCTTGAAGACACACCTCAGATTAAGGACATTTTATTCTATTTTAAAATTGATTCAGTTACTTGTTGAAAAAAATCACGAATGAATGTTGAATTTTTAAATCGCAGTTTCTTTGTTTCGAGATGATCGTGATTTTTCTCCTTTAACTGTCAGTGTGGTAAATGACATTGATCAATTTTCTAATGTTAGAACAAATTTACACTCTGGGAATAAACAGATTAGGTCATTACGTAGTTGTTATCCTTCTTAGATAATTATTAACCCTGTGTGAATACTTCATTTAGGATTTTTACATGTATGTTTGTAACTGACGTTTGCCTTTCATCTTCTTCTCCGTACTATCCTCGTCAGGTTTGGGAGCAGAGCTATCTAGTCTTACAGAGTGAACTGGGAAATGTTTCTTTTTTCTCACTTTTCTCTGAGAGAATTTGTGTACGTTTGGAATTCTTTCTTCATTCAAGGTTTGGTACAACTTTCCACTGAATAAATTTTTGCCTAGAGTTTTCTTTTGGGGGAAGGTTTTTGTATTACCGATTCAGTAATTTTATTATTTATGGGATGATTTTGATTTTCTCTGTTTTCCTCAGGCAGAGTTTTTAAAAAGATATTTATTTAGTTTCCTTATTTATTTATTAATATTTGGCTGTGTCGGGTCTTAGTTGCGGCACAAGGGATCTTTGTTGAGGCATGAGGGATCTTTTTGTTACGGCACGCGGTCTGCTTGGGTTTCTCTCTAGTTGCGGCATGCGGGCTTCTCTCTAGTTGTGGTGCGTGGGCTCAGTAGTTGTGGCGCGTGGGCTTAGTTTCCCCTCGTCATGTGGGGTCCTAGTTCCCTGATCAGGGATCAAACCTGCGTCCCCTGCATTGGAAGGCAGATTCTTAACCACGGGATCACTAGGGAAGTCCCCTCTTCAGTCAGTTTTGGTATGCTGTATTTTCCTCGAAGTTAGTTATTTTCATCTACGTCGCCAAAAATTCTTAACACAAGGGCAGGTTCTGCCTGCAGGTTCTGTAGCCATCACCTTTTTTATCCTAATATTGGTTTGGTGTTCTCTTTCTTCTCCTCCCTCTCTGTCCCTTTTTCTTCATTAGATTCATCAGACATTTATCGATTCTGTTTGTTCTTTCAAAGAACTAACTGTTGTTTTTGTGACTCTCCTCATGTACACTTGTTTTCTATTGCGTTACTTTGTTAAGCACGTGGTTCAGTCTTCTGGGTCTTTCCTCCCTCCCCAGCCCACCCTGCTTGATGTATCAATTATAACGATTAGGGATTTGCCTTTTTTGGGTACGTTTGTCAAGTTTTGCTTTATGTATTCTGGGGTCATGTTTTTAGGTGCAAACTCAGGAATTATATATTCTTGGTGAATTAAAATGTTTATCAATATAAACAGCCAGTGTTTGTCTCTGGGAATATTTTACCCTCAAGTTTATTGATACAATAATGATATTCATTAGCAGCTTCCTTTCAGTTAGTGTTTTCAGATATACCGTTCCCCATTCTTTCCTTTAAACCCTTCTGTTTTCTTATGTTTAGATGTGATTCACAGAAACAGCATATAGGTTTTTAAACATCCTGCCTGACCATCTTTGACTTCCAATCAAATGGTTAAGTCCGTGTGTTAGTCAGCATGGGCCACCCTAACAAGATATCACAGACTGGGAGGTTTAAACAACAGAAATCAATCTTCTCACAGTTCTGGAGGGTAATAAGGCTGCAGGGAACGCCCTGGATCATCAATCCGGATGCACTTCTCTGATTATTCCCTTAAAATAGAATCCCAGACACGTGTGAACAGGATTGCATTTCTTTCTAGGGGATCAGGTTGGGATTTTGTCAGTGTGGAGCATGGCGGGGAACACAGGCCTGCCTACCTCCTGTCCTGTCCATCGCTCCCTGGCTCTGAGGTAGGTCAGAAGGGCCGGCCAGATGGGAAATGGGATAAGTGCATTCATCCCTGATGCCCCAGGTTCCCTGGCAGGTCGGCGCTCAAAGCTTAGGCCTGAGACTTCGACAGAGACCCCTGTGTCCCTTCCCTCCCCCAGGGTTCGTAACTTGGGAGCTGGCCACAGTCCAGCTGCTGGATGGTAGGTGGCCTTGGGGCAAAGGCCTGCCTGCGACGGGGGTGTGTTGAGTGTGGCCATGGCTGCAGCTGTGCTGAGGCTGGGCCCCGAGGCACTGCTCCCTGTCAGGGTAGGGGGAGAGAGTGGGAAAAAAAAGCATGGTGGTCTGGGCCTCAGGGCCAGCTTGGGCTCAGCCCCTTCCCTCCGCCTGGAAGGGAGGGGACGAGAAGGCAGAGCAAGAATTAGGAGAAGGGACCGCACTCATTAGTAAATCCGCAGGAATCAGTCAGCTTGTGCTGGTCCCCAGCCACCCGCGACTTAGAGGCTAAAACAACATACAAACATTTAGCCCCCGATTCAGCAGGTCAGTGTTTGGGCCGGGCTCCGCTGGGAGGTTCTGTGGGCCCCTCGGGGCTCCCTCCAGTGTTGGTGGGCAGCCTCAGGTCAGCGGCCTGGCCCTGCTACTGGGGCTCAGCAGACTGTTGGCTGGAGCAGTGGGTACCAGGCCACGTGTCCCTCCTTACCCAGCAGACTGGCTCCCGGCCACCAGCAGGTTTCCAGGAGAACAAGTGACTGCCTGAGGCCTGGGCTCGGACTGGTGCACTGTCCATCCTTTCCAGCATGTTCTATGGGTCCAGTGGGTGGAGAAAGACGGTGCTTCCTGATGAGAGGAGCTGAAAGTCACCTGCACGGGAGCATGGATATGGGCAGGGAGTTAGTGTGGCTACTTTTGGAGAAGATCTACCAGGGGCCCAATCTATGCCACAGGGTTTGACCAATCAGACGAGCATCTTGTCCTTCTTTGTGGGAGGAAGGAGACTAAGGTGGGGAGCAGCTCCTGCAAGACGGCGGAGGGCGCTGCATCTCACCTCCTCCCTCTTACAATCTTCTGGGCATCCTTTCCACGCCGGAGCAGAATGAGGGCCAAACTCTATGCCTGACACTTAGCCCCCTCCTTCTGGAGTGCCGCCTTTCCACAGTCCACAGTCTCCACTGGGAAGCTTCTTTCCTGTAGTCAGTTCTGTTCTAAAATACATCGAATCACCTAGATACCGAGCTGGAAGCGTGTCCAATCTGCTGGGACCAGCACCCGGGAGGAAGGCTCTTAAATCAATTGGAAATCACTTCCATGTAATATGAGTGGACACGGTCAGGGAATAGAAATCCCTGCCAAACCCCTGCTCTGAATAGGATGAAAAATTAGATTCATCTGAGAAAAGTAATCAGCAGGCGCTTGTGTCCCCTGCTGGAGATCTCCAGGGGGACAGAGGAATCATGGCCTGCTGTGGAAGGAGGACCAGGGTTGCTCAGGCTCCCAGGCTGGTCGGCCACTCAGAGCGATGAAACTTGGGCTTAAACTTCCTGGACCTTCATTTGCTCAAGGCTGACGCAAGGATGATAAGGCTTGCCTTGCTGGGTATGTGCTTCACCCATACCAATAACATGTGTGCAGCCTTTCATGAAGAGAAGGGATGGAAAAATGACAGCCATGGGCACCTCTTCATGGAAAAGCTCTGATATCTGGGGAGCCATTAAGGGTCCCTTGGCCGTGGTGGGCGAGGCACCTCCATGGTGCTGCAGGCTGGCCTTGGGTCTCATGTAACTCATCTTACTGCACAGCCACACAAAGCACATAAGCATTCATAAGCTTAACATTGCAAGCATTTTTCACGTGGCCAGAGCTTGCAACCTTAAAAGGCATCATAGCTGTGAACAGTAAGACTGCACGGGCCAGGTCACTATTTTTTGATATTTAGTTTGCTTCTAATTGTTGTTAGGGGTCATGTGACGATGGAGCGATGGAGCCTTCCTTCTCCCCCTGATTTTGGATGTTTATTTTTTGTTCAATTCCCAGAAGTGGTGTGAGGGCTCCACTGCTTCTTGACCTGTCTGTCCAAATTGCCACTCCTAAGTCAGAACCCATTTAGACGGACACCAAAGACACATGACCACATATTGATTTTACTGAACGCTTGCCAGGATTAGGACTCATTTCTCAGCATTTTTAAAGTGGACATAAAATATGACCACATTATTCGTTTTGAAAGTGTGGTGGTTTCGTGATGTGTCGGTTTGGCCAGGTGAACTACACTTCCCAGAATTCCGTTCGCGGAGGTTCTGGGCGGAGTGGTGGGTGGGTGAGGGTCTCACGTAAGCTGCGGAGGGAGGCGCGCGGGGTTCACACGTGGGACCCCCTTATCCGCTGGCCTGACTCCGGGGCCTGCGGACTGCTCCTGGTTCCTCCGGCTCCTCCAGCTTCTGGTCCAGGTGTGCACGTTCAGGTCCACGACAAAGGGCTGGATCCCCAGGACACCCACACTGCCCAGGCCAGAGGCAACGGAAGGACATGGGTTCCGTCCATCCTCTGGGCTACCCCACCTACCGCCTTCTTCCCTCCGCGCCGCCTGCCCTGTGGATGTTAGCCTCCCTTGAGAGACCCCTTAACTAGCTCACACCCTTGTGTGAGGTCAAATCCCTGTAACAAATCTATGTCCATCTCCCCTCCTCCTCCATCTCTATCTCCATCTCCATCTCCATGACCATGTCCATGACCATGTCCATGTCCATCTCTGTCTCTGTACTTACTGGTTCTACTTCTCTGATTGGACCTCGACTGACACAAACAGTATCCTTATTTGTGATTAGGCAGTACGTGGAGAAGCAAACAGGACATGCAGAGTTGGCCGACCCTCCTGGCCAGCCCGTGCCCAGCTCTCCTCTCCAGATGTAATTAGACTCGCTGTTGCTTGTGACTCTTGGAAAGTGAGTCCATGCACAGACCAGCTTATGTGCACCTGGTTATTTGAATGTTCACACAAATGGCCGCACATTGCATCACTGCTTTTGCTTTATTCCCTTGATAGTGTGTCTTGGAGATGGAACCATGATATCATGGACAGTTACCTCATTTTTTTTTTTTTTTTTTTTTTTTTTTTTTTTGCGGTAGGCGGGCCTCTCACTGTTGTGGCCTCTCCCGTTGCGGAGCACAGGCTCCGGACGCGCAGGCTCAGCGGCCATGGCTCACGGGCCCAGCCGCTCCGCGGCATGTGGGATCTTCCCGGACCGGGGCACGATCCCGCGTCCCCTGCATCGGCAGGCGGACTCTCAACCACTGCGCCACCAGGGAAGCCCCACCTCGTTGTTTTTAATGGACTCCCAGTGTTCTCTTACACGAATGCATCATAACTGATTTTACCAGTCACGTACTAATGAGCTTTTGTGGTCTTTCCAATCTTTTGATATTACAAACAGTGCTATGAATAATATCTTGGTAGACGTGTCATTTTGCACATGTGCTAAAATACCAGTAGGATAAATTTCTGGTTGGTGCAATTACTGGGTCAAAGGGCAAATGTGATGGGTGTCGTCACTCAGAGAGATTGAACCAGTTAGCCCACTTTTCTGGATCATCTCTTGTTACTTCCTCATTCTTTTCCCCTCTGTCTGCCCCCCTGTATTGCAGGGGTCACAGCCTGGAGACTATTTTCCCCAGATCCTTTGGGAGCATGGATCTTTTTTACTGTCTGCCAACGAGGCCATTGGTATGAAGTTCAGAAGCCCAGTAGAAGAAGCTGATGTCGGTGAGGGTGTGACATGTGGGTTTCCATGAAGGCTGGGTGAGTGTGTCAGAGGTTTTCAGGTGTGGCTTCCTGCAAAGACCATTCGTGTACAGCTGAGATCTGCAGTGGGGTTCCCCACAGCTTCTGCTCTCCTTAGATTCCCAGACACTCCAGAAGCTTCCCTGACCCTTACTCTTCCCGACAGTTTTGTAGGCCTTTCATTGCCTGCATGAAATCCCCTCTTGTTGAAGTACCTTTGTGTGTGTCCCCTTTTCCTGGCCGAACTCTGGCTGCTACATAATAGTACTTGGTATCGGTGCCCGGTCCATGGCTGCACCTTCTAACCACAAAGCACTTGGCAACATTGTGTCCACATTTGAGGGCATCAAACTGAAAACTGTATCTCACTGTAGCTTTAATTTCATAAGTGTGTGTTTGTGTATAAGGTTGAATAGTTTTTATATGCTTAGTACCATTTGTGTTTCCTTTTCTGTAAACGGGGTTCATATCCTTGGATTATTTTTCTGTTGTCCTGTTGGTCTTCTTATTGATCTGAAGAACCCCCTTTTTAAAAAAAAAAAAAAAGAAATAGCAGTTGTCTATGATGTATGGACCTAGAGACTGTCATACAGAGTGAAGTAAGTCAAAAAGAGAAAAACAAATATTGTATATTAACGCATATATGTGGAATCTAGAAAAATGGTACAGATGAACCAGTTTGCAAGGCAGAAATAGAGACACAGATGTAGAGAACAAATGTATGGGCACCAAGGGGGGAAGCGGGGGGACAGGGGTGGTAGTGGGATGAACTGGGAGATTGGGATTGACATATATACACTAATATGTATAAAACAGATAAGTTCCATGTGTATAGCACATGGAACTCCACTTTGCAGAACAGTAGAAACTAACACGACATTGTAAAGCAGCTATTCCCCAATTAAAAAAAAAAAAGAAGAAAAAAGTAGTTGTCTGTGACATACATTGCAAACCCTTTCTCCATTTTATAGTTTGTCTTTTGATTTAGTTTATACATTTCTTGACATGAAGATTAAAATAATTTTTATGTAATCAAACCTCTTTTCTTTCACGGACTCTGGGATTTGTGCTACCCTTAATGTGGCCAAGGCCGCACCACCAATGGCCCCATGGGCTTCCCTAGGTGTCTCTGCTCCCTTGAAGATTTTGACCATATTAATTATATCCTGATCTCCTGTGTTCTTACTCATTTTCCCACCTTGATCTGTCTTGGACTAGGAGATATGCATGAACATTTCCTTCCCCGATACATCCCTGTTTCCTCCGATCTTCTCTGAGCGTCTGCTCTGGGAGTGGCTTGACATCACGCTGCATGAATGTCCATACTTGCGGACTTCTTTGTGGATGGCCCCCTCTGCCATTATAAAGTGCCTTTTCTCTTTTGTATGATGCCTCTTGTCTCGAAATAAGCCCTCTCTGATGTTGACTGTTGTCCCTGCATTTTGTATGCATTTGTCTTGTACACATCCATCTTTAACCTTTCTGAGTTGCTTTGTTTTCAAATTCAGGATGCAGCCTGAAGCTGGGCTTTCCTCCTGGTCCAGTTTAACCCCCTAGTGAAGCAGGGGTATGTCTGAGGTTCCTTCTGTTATACTTTCCACTTTTGATTGTGCCTTAAGAACGTTTTTCACGATAAGTTCTTGGTGTCCTTTACTCTGTTGTGTCAGTTTATTTTTATCGTGTGGGAGTTCGTTTAGTGACTGTCTTATGGTCTGAACTTCATATATTTGACTCAACCCTTTACTGACTCCACGTGATGAGAAATTACAGAACAAGTCCAACTCAACCTTCTCTGCAAACTTTACTTGGGTTTCTTTTCAAATCTCAGAGTTTACCTTTACACTTCCCCACATCCTTACACATCTAGGAATTGAGTTATCAGATTTAAATACATTTTTGTCTCTGGTTATGGCAGGTGAGGAAATCTGTGTCCTCATACCACCTCTTGAATAAGTTGTCCTTTCTCTTCCAGCTCCTGAAGGTACAATATTTCTAAACTGCTCTCGTATTTAACCTTCACATTTTCTCTGGTAACTGAGACGCCATGTTTGCTTTAGCTTTTCATTCGTAGTTAACAGTGTAAACGTGCTCACAGCTGCTTCTTTTGCTCCACTTTCTCCTTTTTCTCTTGGTTGGCCAAAGCTGTCTTCTGGTTGGTTCTTCAGGATGAGCTCATTTTAAGGATTTTCCTCTAGATTTTGAATTTTCAAAACGTACCTGTCCTTTGTCTTTATGTTTGAAAGATACAGATTGGCCGGCTGTGAAGCTCTTGGGTTCCAATTCCCTTTTCAGGACTCTGTAGGCATTCATCCTCCGGATTCCAGCGCTGGGTGTTGTCATGGTAACGACTGAGGCCGGGCTAATGATATTCCCTTTTATGTGACTTGATTTTTCTCTTTGGCTGCTGAAATAATCCTTTCTTTATCTTTAACACTGAGCAACTTTGCTAACACCTTGGCCAATTTTCTCCCCCCTGTGACACGTACCATTCCATCTGTAGACACAAGTCCTTTTTTCTTGTGAGAATTGTTCTTGAATGATAGTAAACTTTTTCTGTTATATTAATTTGCTCTCCATGTCTGTGCTTTTCTCCCTCATCCTCTCGGTCCTCGTGGATTTCCACTTCATTTGCTTGCTTTTCTCAATCAACTCTCACGTCTGTTACTGTGTTTTCCTCATATCTGCGTTTGTCTCTGCACCACGTTCCCCTGGGTTTACATTTTAGGCGTCATTTTCTGTTTTCCTTCCACTTTTTCCCTGAACGCTGTCACTTTTCCCCCCATCTCTTTGTTTTCTCTTGATACTTTTATCTCTGCTCTGAGCTCACGTTTATAGAACTGATTCTCCATTAAACATAACATCTTTCCTGATCATGATGAAATATGCGGTATGTGCTACAGACGGGCAAAACGTCCCCTGAGGGCGCAGGTTGTGTTATTTGGGTTATACTCCTCCCTGGCCACACTGGGTTATCACTTAATTCACAGCACAGCCTCCTTCCTCTGTCTGGCTCTTTAAGAAATGGCTTCCTGTACATAGGGCATCTCAGTGGAATCCCTGGTTCAGTCCCTTTTTCCTACTTCTGGAGACCTATACACTTGGCCCACGGATGCTTCTGTCCCAGGTCTGTGTCCTGTTCACCTTGCCCAAAGCTGAGTGGGAAGTTTCCACTGTGGCTTTGGCTCTTCCCCCCAGCATCTACCCCCATGGGCCTTTCTTGGTCCCTTTCCATGCTTCCGTGGGGCTTTTATTGCATGTGGCCGTCCTTCCTCATACACCGAGGTTCAGGCCTATCGATATGTTTCTGTTTCTTGTTTTCTTTTGTGCTTTTTGGTTCATGTCTAAAAGGAGGAGGCGGAAACAACTGTCTTTCCCTTGCCATTTAAAAACTGCTTTAATTTTTATTTCAATTTGCATTGCATTGATTACTAGTGAAGCTAAATATTGATAATGTATTCTCTCTCTCTCTCTGTTTCTGGCTGAGCCGTGGGGCTTGTGGGATCTCAGTTCCCCGACCAGGGATCGAACCCGCACCCCCTGCAGTGGAAGCGTGGAGTCCTAACCACTGGACCGCCAGGGAAGTCCCGATAATGTATTCTCAGTACAGAATTTATGGAAAACCCAGTATAATGAGGCACAGGGTAGCACTGGGATTGATCTTATCTATGGCCATTCCGCGAGTCTTGAAACTCAGAACTTCCCACACTGGGAAACAGAATTCTCGTGCTGCTTCTCAACACGGGAGGTACTTATAACAACAAGTAGGGTCCATTTGATACGGCCTCTATAAAGACAACAGCAGAAGGATTTGTCACAGTGGCTAAACCACACTTGGATGAATTCAATCGTTTTCTCGAAGCAACCTAACATCATTATGTACATGACGACATCAATGACACGCCGAGTCCTCATTAAGAAACCGATGAGGCTCCGGGAACGTTTCTGCCTCTTGGTCCTGGTTCCCTTTCCCTGTCCTGACTCTGGGTCCCACGCAGACCCTGCCCTGTGCTCCCCGCTCTCCCAGGCTCTGTGACATCACAGTGGATGGGCCACGTCCAATGAACCAGAGCCTCGATGCTCATGGTGAAGATTCTAGAATCCGCCACAGGCTCCCAGGTTCACACTTCCACCTGGAATCTTCCTCGGCCTCCCACGTCTACTGACCCTGACCCCGTGCAGAGCTGAGCACCGGTGCAGCGCCCGCTTCTTGGGCTCATCTATTCCGAGCACACGGGTGCTCCTCTGGTCTGCACGGCAGCCGAGGGAGGGTTTAACCTGCTCGTGTTCTTTTGGCAGGTCCAGCCCGTGTCCCGCCTCATGCCTCCCGTGGTAAGGAAGCCTCTCCTGGGGTGTTTCCTGCGTCTCACGTCACCATCGCCCCAGGCCGGGCCCCGGGCTTTCATCCCTGATCACGTTTCGTGAGATGTGAGCCTCCCCGGTCACTGGTGCTGCGTCCTGTGTTTCCTGCAGCTTGGCTTCCGTGACCTCCCCTCCCCCCCCACAAAATGCAAGTGTCTAGAATCAGCTTCCGCAGAAGCTCAGAGAGCACGATGTGGGTCCCTGTGCTGCTGGATGCTTCCAGGGCCCTGGAGCCTGCCTGTGCTCAGGGTGGGATCTGAGAGGTGGCCATGTTGGACGTTGGGGTGCAAGCCTGGGGGTCATGGGCCCAGGCTGCGAGGGGGCCCTTCTCCTGGAGGGGTCCCCGACCAGCAGGCAGACAGGTGCTCCTGGTTATGCGACACTGCATGGACGTCTGTCAGAGTAGAGGCTGGGCCGCGGGGCTGCCGGTGCCCACGCTGGCATGGTCAGGCTTGCTGGAGGATGCGTGTCGCGGGGAGGGGCGGGTGTGGAGATGGGACAGCGGTTTCCAACAGCGTTTGCAGAAAGGCCTGAATCAGGGCAGCTCCACGGTCGGCGCGGAAGACCAGGGAGGCCCGGGGAGGGGCGCTCTGCTGAGGACGGGAGGTGACAGGACTCGAGCTCAGCTGGATGGTGGGGAGGGTCCGTGCGTGTGACTGATCCCTCTGCTTTCCTCCCAACGTCTGGCTTTGGTAACAGAGACGAGTGGAGGGCGCTGGGCAAGCAGCATCCTCTGGCCTGCCCTCGGCCAAGACGGTGTTTGTGCAGAAACTCTGCTAACTAGACATGACCTGACAGACCCTCAGCACCCCGCTGGGTGGCGATGCTCTGATAAGGCAGCCGAACCTTCTGTCGTTTGCATTAGAAACACCCCGAACAGGGTGCCGGTCCACAGATTCACAGTAAAGCAGGAGGGGGGGGGAAAGGCAATGGCCCCTTGTGCACGGCCCCCATCCAAAGCCCCTGCCACCCCCCTGCCCAGATATCAGGACGCGGGAAGGATTTGAGAGACGTCCCTCAGGGCTCACTGTTACTGACAGCGAAGGGGGCTCAGGACCGTGTCCACCGGGCTCTTTGAGGAAAGAACACCATCTCCCCATCACTACAGAGCTTTCAAATTAATTTATTACAATTTGAGGGGATGCATTAGTTCTCATACACTTGTGATTTAAGCCTTGGCGGGAGCAGCCCGGGCAGCTGGGAGCTGAGGATGGAAAGGACCGGGCCCTGCCCCCTCCTCCCGCCCCCACTGGCTGCGATACCCACACCTGCAGGGCCTTGTCCCCGTCCCCCGGGCCCGGCTCCAGTCACGCCATCTGGATTCCGGGGCAGGTGCTTCAGCTGACCCAGTGTGGCCGCTCCCAGCTCATGTCACCATCCGGGCCTGGGTGTCCCTGTTGGTACAATGTGTCACGTGGACTAGATTCTCCCACCTGTTTATTCACCACTCCCCCAGATGTCTGTGCTACGGAGGAGACTAAAAGCAAAACTTTCCCTGTGGCCTGAACCCCAGCAATTGCCAGGCGATGGCCCTTCCCACTGGAACAGGTGTGTTAAAATGAAATGACCAAGGCTGAGCCGCCTCCCTGGGGCAGCCCTGTTCTCGGGGCTCCTGCTGGGACCTCCTTTTGATAGCTCTGTGAACTTAGATCAGTGAGGGAGGAAATGTCCCTCTGAGTCCCAGAGAATTTATCCTTGGGTTTCACCACAGGTGGATGGTGGCTGGGGCTGTATCTCTCTGCATCCCTCCATCCCTGCCAGGGAGGCCTCCTGTTCTCTGGCTGGAACCCAGCACTGTGGAGCTTGCAAAGCTCAGGAAATCACACGGCTGCCTTGATCACAGAGGAAAGCCAGCCCTGGGGGGTTTGAAATTCTGCCTTCAGGCAGAAATGTGGACATGGTCTGGGTGCTGTGATGGCCCCATCCGGTTAGATGCTGCATTCCATGGGGGTTAGGGGGGCGTGAGGCCCTTTTAGTCTATGATGCCTGCATCTCCCTGGGGCAGCCTAGCCCGGAGAGGGTAGCCCTTCCCAGGGTGGGGAACCGAAACAGGTGGGCCCTCACGTGGGCCCCGCTGTCTGATGGGGAAGTGAATTTATCAAGGAGTCACACATGTAAAATTCACGCTGAGCCAGGGCTGTGAGGGGGGCCTGGAACCATGGGAATAGGATGGGGGCAGGGTAGGAGTCCTCAGGGAAGCTGCTAAGGCCACTGATTGGGAGACCATTCCAGAGAAAAGACGTGGTATGTGCCAAGGCCCTGGGGCTGCAGAGAGTGCGGTGGGTCAGGGGCGGAGTGGGCGTCGGCGTGGCCCACCGCAGGCAGACGGGGAAGCAGGGACAGCTGAGGCTGGAGGCTTGGCCTGCGGGGCTGGCTGCCAGGTCGAAGGTTCCGTCTCCACCCTGAGAGCTCTGGAGGCTTTGGACGGATGCGAGGAGGGACGTCCCGGGGTGGGGAGTTTGCATCAGAGGAGGTCGGGGCAGACCAGAGCCGGCACTGTGGCCCAGGAGAGGAGACGGGGCGTCAGCCCGGGCCTCCGGGGCCCTCTCTGGGCAGGTGGAAAGAGGGGGCACGAGGTGGTCCCCTGACGACTAGTGGGTGGGATCAGAGATGCCAAGGACATCAACGGCCTTTTCTGCACCCCTGCCACCAGTGGGCCCCCCGCTGGGAGACACTGGGGAAAATGCTGGGAGTCGGGACCCAGAGAAGGAATCAGATGGGGAAGATGACACGCAGAGCCTTGGGGGAGCGGGGAGGACGCGGGCTGAGAGGCTGCAGGGCTTCTTGGGAGACGACGGCTAGAGTCAGTCACCGGCAGACGCTCGTCGAGGGCCTGTCACGGTCCCTGCCCAGGTGCTGGGGACACAGCCGCCCCCAAGACGCTCACTTTCTGGTGTGACCCGCCCACACATTTATTCCGTTGTCACTATTGGTGACACACACGTACAAAGATGCACATGTAGAGTATGGTGATGCCTGTGTGGACTGCGAGGAAGACTACAGCGGGCGTGTGATGACGTGTAAGCTCCGGGCTCGCTGACTGCACGTGGAGGTGGTGCTCAGGCGCGTGTAGGGGAGGCTGACTCTCCGTGTAAAGCCTAGGAGACCCCGTCGCTGCCCTCAGACCTCGGCTGCCCCTCCCGTGGTAAACCTGCGAGCCATGAGCGTCTAAGGACCTCACCTGGAACTTCTGGAGGCTGGAATCGTACCCACAGCCTCGGCTACCACCCAACACTGGGGAGCCCCAGTCACAGAGGAAAGGGACGTGCCCTTCTCCACCCAGGCAGGAGCCACACGGCTGGCGTGAGAGCCCGCACCTGCCCTGGCCCTTCCCTGCTCCCTCTGTCCCATCTTGCGGGGGGCACAGGGCTGGGGACAGCCTGGGGAGGTGGGGCGCGGGTGATGGTGCTGGGCCGGCTGTCTCAGGGGCCAGCGTGGGGACCCAGGGGGCTTTGCTGGTGGGAGGAGGTGATGCTCTCTTTGTTCTCCCCCAATGCATGGAACGTTCCTGAGAAAGTTCCCATTGGGACCTGGAGCCTCTTCCAGAGGACGCTGGGTGACGAGGGGTCGGGAGCTCTGTCACCAGCTCCAGTGGGGGGTCCCAGGGTCAGGCTGGGACCGGTTCTTCAGGGGAGGGAGCAGGTGGGCCTGGCAGTTGACCTGGGTCCACGAGGAGACGCCCAGGGTCCATCCCGGAGCTCTGAGAACTTCCTCATGTCTCGGTGTTGCGTGATGGCCAGGCCCTTAAATGGCTGGTGAGACCCTCACTCGGGAGGTGAGGGACATAGGTGGGCGACAGCCTGTCGGGGAGCTGAGACGGCGTTCACAGGGTATTAGTTTTCTGTGCCGGCCGAAACAGATGACCACAAACCAGGTGGCTTGAAACAACAGAAATGGATTCTCTCACTGTTTCGGTAGCTGGAAATATGAAATCAAGGTGTCCCAGGGCCGCGCTCCATCTGGAGGTTCCAGGGGAGGGTCCTTCCTGCCTCTTCCAGCTCCTGAGACCTGTCGGCCACATCACTCTGGTCTCTGCTTCCGTCTCCCCTTCTGTGCATCCCCTTTTGTGTCTCTTCTGAAGACACCGTCATCAGATTCAGGGCCACTCTGATCCAGGATGATCTCATCGTGAAAGCCTTACCTTAATTACATCTGCAAAACCCTCTTCCCCAATTAAATCACATTCTGAGCTCCAGGTAGACACGAATTTTTCAGGGACGATGTCTGACCCACTACAGGGCCCCTTCCAGCTCTGTGAACAACCAAAGCACCCAGGACTCCGTTCCTCTTCCCGCGGCCCACCAGCCCCTCTGCACCGACCACAGCCTGCACCCTGGTCTCCCAGCCTCGTGCCCTTCAGCCAGCGGCCTCGCAGCAGCGCCGGAGAAATCACGTGCCACATATGGTGTGAAATCACACAAAGACCCCACTCTCCGCTGGCGAGATCCTGTGATCCCCATCGCGCTGGGCCACCCCATCGATGGCCGTGCGATGCCTCCCCTGCCCTGCGTCCCGGCCAGAGACAGGTGCACGCAGAGGCTTGGAAGATGCCTTTCCTCAGGCCTCCTGCTTGGAAACGTCTCTCCTCTGTCTGGAAGACTGCTCCTGCGTGTGTGGGCACGGCTCCCGTGCAGCCTCACCTCAAGTCAGCTCTGCAAAGACTGCATCCCAGCATCGGCCTCGACGTCCCGCCGAGTGGGGTCCAGGCCCAGCCTCCGGGTGCCCGCCCGGCACTGCTTACGTCGTCGGGCGGGCAGGGGTTACTCCCAGAGATGCCTTCCCATCCCCCATCCGCAGCCTCCGCAGCAGTCCCAGCTCCGAGGAGGGACTTGGGTGGGGGACTGCGAAGGAGGGAATGAGTGAGTGGCCCAGGGGGGCCTCCAACTGGCTCAGACCGTAATCCCGTGCTCTCCTCCCTCGGAGCCCCCTTCAATCACTCCATCCCCTGACAGGAGCATGGGGGTGGGGGGACTGCATCCTTTCTCCCACCACACAGTAGTTAAACCCTCCCCAAAGGTTACTTGCAAAACGATCAGAAACTCGAGAACAGGATCTCTGGGAGTTCAGGCGGCAGCCCCCCCTGGATCTGGGGCCATAAATCTTCTTTTCGGTTTGCAAACGATGTCTGCAGTGTATCATAATTGGTGAGATGAAGAGCCCCAATTTCCCAGGAATGTTCAGGAATAACTCAGTTTTAAAGACCACGTCCTAACAAGTGGAATGGGCCGATTATTCCAGGGAACCTCCGAGAATCGCTGCCACACGACGTAGGGAAATATGCCCATCGCCAGGAGAGACATTAAGGCCCATTTATTAAACACGTTTTTGAGGTTTTATTTCCATAGAAGGATTTGTTTCATGTAATACGTCCTGTGAAGGGCTTACAGTGCAGGGCCAAATGCAGCCCTTCCCCTGATTCCCCAGGGGCTGGGGGCAGGCCCTGTGAGGGTGAGGGCCGGCCTGGGGCGGATCAGAGAAGAGAGACTCGCACGTAGTGGGGACCGAGAGGAGGCATCTGTCCCAAGGGCTAAATTGGTCTTTGGGCTGCAGACACCTCTTACGCTCCCTTGATCCATAGGGTCAAATGTTCACTGTATCGGTGGAGAGTCCGGGGCGGTCGTGATTTTCACAGAGGCAGAGAAGAGCTGGCATATCAGGAATGTGAGACCCTTGGGGCCTCTGGAATTCGTGAGTGTTGTCCCACTTTCATGGGGTTCTCTAGAGATGAGCAGGCCTAGAGGCTCCCTGAGAAGGCAGGTCGAGTTGCAGTTTCCTTCCCACCATCGCAGGCCCTCCTGGCTGTGCTGTTTGAGTCCTGGGTTTGAGATTTGTTAAAACACTTAGCAAGGCCTGTTTCCAGGTGGAGCGTGGCCTGTGTGACCTCCACTGTGAGCAAGGTGAAGGGCGCAGTGCAGAGTGGAGTAATGGCTGTGCTTGAGCAAGCCGTACCTGAAGGTGTCACTGCTTGAAAGGTTTGCTTTGCCAAGGAAAAACGCTCCAGAAAGGCAGGCAGTTGCTGGCAGTGCCAGGCCTATGTGCATGGGTGGGTCCTGACTTGGGTCTCAAAACACAGAGAAGCCTTTGGCTTTACCGTCTAATGGGGCCCTCGAAATCCCAGTTTCCTGTTATACCTCTGCCCAACGTGGAACTCTGGGCAACTCCGAAGTCCTTTTAGGAAACAGCTAAGAGGGAGCTTGGCTGGCATGTCAGGTTAAAGTTGGCTTTGGAACTGATGGCCGGATCCCAGCCATGTTGACATCAAAGACCATCAGAGGGGCTGCTCTGCGAAGGCACCTTGGAGCTGGCTTTTGGAACATGGCAGGCTCCCTTGGTGGGGACACTGGAGGGTGCCCACAGCTCCCAGGATGCTGGCCTCGGCTTTACCCTGGACCACCTGTGCCCATCACCCTCTCCAGCCACCTAATGTTCTCTGCAGGAATCCCCGCTTCCTGACCAGCTGTTAGGACTGAAACAGATCTGAACGCTTACAGCCCCCAGAAGACCCTGGGCAACCTCGTTACTAGGTTTCTGCTGGAATGCAAGGCACGGAGGCTCTTTTGCGTTTCTGTGGCTTTGCGTGTGCTGTCCCCTCTGGAGCCGGCACCCCACACTTCTTTCAGGTTCGTCTCCCCACATCCTCCAGGACTGTGCCAGCTCCCTCCGCCCAAGGCTGGGTGAGGTGCTGCGTCCACATTTTCATGGCCCTGGTGTTCACCACCAAAGCCTGAGAAGGGCAAGGGTCTGCCCAGGATCATGTATCAGCTAGGGGCAGAGTAGAGGGGAACCCACGTGTGATGGGCAGAATAAGGACCCCAGAGATGTTCAGGTCTTGGTCCCCAGAAACTGGGAGTGTTTCCTTACATGGAAGAGGGAGTTTGCAGATATGATAGAGTTAAGGACCTTGAGACGGGGAGATGGGCCTGGGTTATCGGGTGGGTCCAGCGTCATCACAGGGTTCTCATGAGACGGAGGCAGGAAGGTCAGAGTCAGAGAGGAGGTGTGGTGATGGAGGCAGAGGTCAGGGAGTCGGAGAGATCTGAAGATGCTGCTGCACTGCTGGTTCTAGGATGGAGGAAGAGGTAGCGACCAAGGAACTGAAAAAGGCCGATTGTCCCCGGGAGACTCCAGAAGGAGCCAGGCCCCGTGCGCCCCTTGACTTTGGCGACCCAGGTCAGACTCAGGTGGCCAGAGCTGCAGGACGACACGTCGGTGGTGCCGAAGTCGCCGAGTTTGGGGTCCTTTGTGAGGGCAGCCGCGGAAGCCTGGCCTGTGTGTTCCTCACTGCGTCACTCCCTACTGCCCCCTGGTGGCTGTGCCCGTCGTCCTGCCCAGGCCTCTCGGCGAGAGCAAGGCCGACCTGTCTCCATTGTTCTGAGAAGGTGGGGGGCATGGGGGCCCCAGAGGCAGTAAGTCCAGGAGCAGAGACTTGGACTCAGACCTGCCGGAATCCGAGCCTCATGTTACAGCTGAGGGAGGAAAGGTGCATCCGTGTCCTGGACCCCACGGACCCCACCCAGGGCCGAGGGGCTTAACGCGACAGGCACTGATTCCATTATAGCTCAGGAACCAGAATCCAGTCAAGGCGTGTGGCCACGCTCCCTCTGGAGGCTCCAGAGTAGGGGGTTCCCTCCTTGTCCCCTCCAGGTTCTGGTGGCTCCAGGGGCTCCTGGGCTGTGGTCCCATCGTCTGCCTCTGTCATCACGTGGCCTCCTCTTCCCACCCTGTGTGCCTCTTAGTACCGTATAAAGACACTTGTAGTTGGATTTAGGGCCCACCTGAAAACCCAGGACTCAGTCACTTCTGCAGACTGGCTTTCTATAAACTCTTTTTTTTTTTTTTTTTTTTTTTTTGCGGTATGCGGGCCTCTCACCGTTGTGGCCTCTCCCGTTGCGGAGCACAGGCTCCGGACGCGCAGGCTCAGCGGCCATGGCTCACGGGACTAGCCGCTCCGCGGCATGTGGGATCCTCCCAGACCGGGGCACGAAGCCGCGTCCCCTGCAACGGCAGGTGGACTCTCAACCACTGCGCCACCAGGGAAGGCCCGGACATGTTATTTTTAAGGGTCACCATTCAACATACTCCAGACGGGTGCTCAGGGCGTGGTTGGTGAGGCTGGGAGCTCCTTGGGTTCTGGAGGCTGAGGCTCTCGGGACGGGGTCAGGTCCCCTCCAAGGCTGTTGGCTCACACCTAGGAGCGTGGAGTCAGGCTTCGGGGGTGACGCTCCATCCAGGAACCAGGGTGGGGATGCGAGCTTAGTATTTCAGGGAACGGTGTCTGCAGTCAAAGGAGTGGGAAGCGAATGTGCCCTCAGGGATCAGACAGACCCAGTCCCGCCCCATCTCCGCTGTGTGTGCGTGGCCCCTCGGTCACCTGAGCCTCCGTTTCCACATCTCCGAACTAGAGTAGCAACATAGCCTGTTCCACTGCATTTGTGAGGATTTGATGGAATCAAGGCTCTAAATCGGCCAGCTGGCCAGTGACGCACAGGTGCGCACGCAGAGGCACAGGAGGTGTACACGCACCGTAGGCGCAGAAGATACACACACCTGTGTTCTTCCTTCCCTTTCCTCATGTGCCCACTGCCCGTCACACAGGCTCTTCTGGGCGTTTTCCTCTCTGCCTGCTGCGTGGTCCCCTTGAGGAGGGCAGGCCCTCAGCCTGGCTGGTTTCAGCATCCCTCACACGCCCACCTGGTGGGGGACAAGGACGGAGTGGGCGCTGTGGTCCAGAGGCCATCTGGGAGCAGGGATGCACGTGGGGCTGCTGGGTGCAGGTGCGGTGGCCAGGACACCGACCAGGTGAGCCAGGTGGCGAGGGGGTCCGTGGGTACAGGCCGGGGTGCTGTGGCTCGCGGGAGACTGGGAGTCCTGGAGAAGCTTCCAGGGGGTTGCTGGAGAGTGCCAGGGGAGGAGTGCAGGCAGGTGGCCACGGGGGTGTAGGCAGCCCTCCCGGGCACCAGGTGACCGTGGTCCTCGCAGACCTGTCCGCAAAGCCCCACGTGGTGGTTTTCCTGATTCCAGCCCCATGGCTTTGCAGGGTGGTAGGGATGCCATCCTTGTGCCGCTGAGGAGACAGGGCTTAGACAGTGACCCACCGGGGGCACAGCCTGTCACTGTCCCACAGGGACATGCCCGCTCCTTCCTGTAAGGGCCACTGGGACCACAGGGCTTGTCTGGACGGCCCCCCCCCCCCATTCTCCTGTCCCAGGCCTTGCTCACCAAGGGCGGTGCAGCACCCGCCCCGGGAACTTGCTAGAAATGCAGAGCGACTGCATCGGGAGCTCTGGGGATGGGCCCGAGGTCTGTTTTTCTAGGCGGGGCTGCTGGGTGCTCCAGTTCGAGACCCCTGCTCCAAGCTGCCTGTCACAGTTGACGCCCAGGGCCCACAAGGACACTAAACCGGTGTCCCGCAAGCCCCCTCATCTGCGGATTCTTCCAGCTCCTCGGGCAGCCCCGGCCGAGGTCTGGAAGCGCTGCAGTGATGAACGGCTTTATCTTGAAACACCATTCTCTCTCCCTGTCCAAGCCAGGAGAGCTGCTCACACAGTCTTCTCCAGAAAACAAGAGCTTTGCCCTTCAGCTTGGCCTGGGGAAAAGATTTGTTTGAAAATGTAAAAAGGAAGAAAAGTCCGGTGAGAGTGTTCACTCGTTGGCCACCGTTCTCTGAGTCCAGTCGCTGAGGTCCACGTGCTTGCGGTGTAGACACAGGTGGGTCTGACGGTGTCCCTCGCCTTTAGAAGCTGAGTCAGGGCCCCCTGCACACACTGGCATGCTGGCATCTTCCCTCCTGTCTGGGATGCCTTTCCTTGGCAAAACATTCCGTAGAGCGAGGGGGCCTTCAGGTACAGCTGCCACTTCATTCTGCACTGTACCCTTCCCATTGCTGGCTGTTCACAGTGGAGGCCACTCTGGCCACTGTCCCCCTGCTAGCAGGCCTTGCTATGTGTTTTCACAAAATCTCAAACCAGTGTCTAAACCCTGAGAGGATTCATTGGAACTTTGGAGTTCTGTTAGTTTCCTGTTGAAAAATTAATAGATTTGGCCATCCTTGATCAGGATGTCCAGGGGTCACATTCTGTTGGGAGTAAGTAGGCTGACCCCTTGAAAGGGGCCAGTGGTCTCTGATTCACCGTGGTCACTACTGCTCTCTGTGCTCCTGCATCTGGGTCAACCACCGTCCTGGGCTCCCAGGTCTGCCATGTCCCCTCCAGGAGCCTGGTGGCCGAGTTGGTGGTTCTGGTGCAAGGGAGGAAGCCCTGTAGCCGGGGGCTACAGCGGAGCTGCCGATGGCGTGTGGGGAGAGGGAGGGTGGGCAGGAGGGGCGAGGGCTTCTTGGGAGAGGCGAGCTGTGGCAGGGGCGGGGGAGGACAGTCTGAGGACACTCTGATGGTGCCGGGGAGACTGGATCAGGCCAAGTGCCCGTGTCTGTGAAGGTCCTTGACTCATGTAGTGGCAGGTCATTGGGTCCCTGGTGTGATGGCAGGAGCATGGCCTTGGGGGAGGGCGACAAGTGTACCTGGCTTCAAATCTCTACTCTGCTAGTTACTATCTGTGTGACCCCGGAGGGTTATTCACCTTTCCTGAGTCTCACTGTTCTCATCTGTAAAGTGGGGCCGATACTACTTTATTTAGTTACTTGGATGTCTGCAGATACCTTTATTTGGGGCACTCTTCAAAAAACAGATCCTTTCTATGAATCAAATATTTTATTTTTTGGATTTTTTTTTTTTTTTAGCCAAGAGCAAAGAAAGTTATTTACATAAATGTCGGCCAAACATCATAATTAATGCACACTGGATTTCGTTTTTTTCAGGACTAGACCCACTTCCCATACTTTTTTTTTAATTATTAATTTTTATTTTACATTGGAGTATAGTTGATTAACAACGTTGTGTTAGTTTCAGATGTACAGCAAACTGATTCAGTTATACATATACACGTATCTCTTCTGTTTCAAATAATTTTCCCATTTAGGTTATTACAGAGTATTGAGCAGAGTTCCCTGTGCTATACAGTAGGTCCTTGTTGGTTATCTATTTTAAATATAGCCATGTGTACATGTCGACCCCAGACTCCCAATCTATCCCTCCCCCCACCGCCGTTTCCCCCTGGTAACCGTAAGCTCGTCCTCTAAGTCTGTGAGTCTGTTTCTGTTTCGTAAATAAGTTCATTTGGGGTCGATACTACTTCTTTTTTTAATTAAAAAATTGTTTTGGCCATGCCATGTAGTATGCGGGATCTTAGTTCCCCGACCAGTGATTGAACCTGTGTCCCCTGCAGTGGAAGCGCGGAGTCTTAACCACTGGACCGCTGGGGAAGTCCCGGGGTCAATACTGCTGTAGAACTGTGGCGAGTGAGGTACGTGAAGGCCCGAGCTTGGTCCCCCAGTGCTGTAAGGGCTTCCTCCTCTGTCTTCCTCTCCTTCCCTGTATGGCAGTGAGGACAAGACTCCTCGTGGCCTGCCCGGTCCTCAGGACAGAGGTGACCAGGGGTCGGTCCAGGTATCCTGACCTGGAGTTTCCCGTGTCACCCTCCGTGGTCCTCCGGTGGACGCAGGGGTGGTAACCTTCTCAAGGCCCACACTCACTGATTTTCTCATTTGAAACCGCCCAGATGCCAGGCCAGGAGCTCAGGAGGTGCAGACAGTCCGTCCACGGAGGGCCCTGGGGCTCGGGGTGTTTCCTCACCTGTGGGAAGGCAGGTGCGTCTGTCCACAGGCTCCCGGTTTAACCAGCCCCCCGAGCCCCAGGCTCGGATGGCGTGTGCTCACCCCCGCTGACTCCTGGGCCTGGAGGGGACGGCCTCTCTCCCCCCTCCCCCCACCCTGGCTGCCACTCTCAGGGATGCTCTGTATTCACACACGTGACGCCACTCAGAGATGGACTGGCCTCAAAGCCAGAGCACAAAAACCAGAAAAATATTTATTCCAGAAACTCTTGTGATGTCAGGTTTTATTGTAAATACATGTGGTGAGTGACAGGCCGATAAATCTTCCTGTGTAAGACGCTCCCTGCTCCGAGCCCTGGCCCCTGACTGCTTGTCATTATGGTGTGCGGCTCCGTCATCCAGTTGCTGCCCCCCCCACCCCGGTCTCAGCTCAGTCCCCAGCAGGGGTCCTCCTGGTCCCCTCCTGCCTTGCAAAGATCCCTCTCCCCCCATCCCTGCATAGGAGTGAGGCTGCTTTGGATAAAAAGACACCAAGGTGGGCAGCTTCTTTCTAACCCCCCCTACTCCCGCCTGGAGCTGGGAGCCAGGAGGTGGCCGGTCCCCCAGGTGTGTCCTGCGGGGCGGTGGGCTCCCGAGATGCCCCACATCATCACTTCCAAGGTCCTCTTGGAAGCACTTCCCACCTCCCTTCTCTGGGGGGTTCCCAGCCCCCTCGGCATCCAGCAGCCCCGTGGTCATGGGAAAACCTTGAGGGGAAAGATGGGCTGAGCAGAGCTCCTGGATGGGGCTCCAGAGACAGCGGCTGCCCTGACTCAGAACGTTTCTTGGGGCACAGTGTTCTCCCACGGCACACCTGCATTTGCTCTAGGAGCATTCGTTGAGAACCTACGGGATTCTAGGCCTATGACGCACGAGCTTCCATGAGTGCGGCTGGTTCATTCATGCAGCAAGTATCTACCGTGTGAACGACAGGGCTCGTCCCCTGGGCCGGCCGTGTTCTGCCCTCCTGGAGCTGACACGCGTGTGCCCAGCCTGTAGGTAGGGGCTTGTTGGGGGGACCTTGGGGTCTGAGTGCTGGTCGAGAGGGGCCTGGAAGCAAGCCAACATGAGGGTGAGTCCCCCTGATGAGGGGCGAGCAGGGGGCTGGGTCTGCAGCCTGGGGATAAACGCTGGCCTCTGGACCACCCAGAAATCGGCGATTCTGTTTCCAAGACTTGGAGGGGAACCCTTCCATCTTCTTCTCCTTTGAGGACTTTGCAGGGAAGAAAAGGAAAGTTCTGTCACCTTCAAAGTGAAGAACTTTGACAACTCTGCAGGTCCGATCCAAACATATTAGAGCCAGGAGTGTTTGGGGGCAGATAGAGAGCCCCGTAGGACGTGGGTCTGGCGGCTGTGGGCACGTGGGTGGCTGGGTTATACTTGAAGCTCCTTTTATGTCCCCCCAACAACTCCCTTCTGCCCCATCTCCTGGAGGCAGTAACACGAACCCCACTTTGGCTGGCATTCTTTTTCTTCCTTTACTACGTACATATCTGCACATAAACAGTATCCGGTATTGCTTGTGTGCGTAACATTGTATATGAATGAAATCTATATGCTCCCTGAATTTTTGTTTCTTTGAGATCGATCCCAGTAACTCATTCCTTTGAACGGCTGCACGGCCTTGGCTACGGCTTGGGCATCCACTCCTGCGCTCGTGGATACTTCAGTCGTTTCCCGCCATTGACCGCGCCCATGGCTGTCCCCCGCACCTGAATTTATGGGGCAGAGTTCAGTGGTGGGACGCTTCTAGAGGTGGGTCGGCCGCATCGTAGGGTGTGCAGGCCTCTTTGCTAGACACGGCTGGTGGTCACAACTCACATGACTCCATTTTCCAGGTGAGACAGTCAAGGCCCATGAAGGCTAAATAGCTCGCCCAAGGTCTCATGGGCAGAGCCGAAATGCGAAACCCAGGCCATCTCGCTCGGGGCAGAAGAGAGAAACTGCAGGTCCTGTGGCCCCGGGGCCTGGCTGAGGTCCCCACCCACTTTCTGTGCCATCACCACAAACACAAAGTCGCTGCTGCTACGCCCCTCAGCCGCACGTAGTGTGGTCAGGCTGAGCCCACTGCCCATGTGGTGGATGCCATGGTGGTGAGTGGGCGCTTCCCTGGTAGTTGACAACGGTGGGCATCCTTTCACGCTGAATGTCTGTGGTGGTTGCTTTCATGGCTCACCTGGGCTGCAGTCCCCACTTATCTCATCACACCACACCCAGGTGGTGCTGGGAGCGTGTTCTGTAGATGTGGTGGACCTACAATCAGTGGACTTGAAGTGAAGGATGACCCTCGAGTGTGCAGGGGGGCCTCACCCAATCAGTCGAAGGCCTTAGGAGCGGACGCTGAGGTTTCCCAGGAAAGAAGACATTCTGCCTGAAGACCGCAGGACCTGCTCTTGCCTCCGTGTCCACCTGCTGGCCTGCCGAGCGGATTTCAGACCTAATGGCCCCATAACTGTGTGAGCCAATTCTTCAAAAGAAAGGATATGGTCCTCCTGCTGGTTCTGCGTCTCAGACTGACCCAGAGGCTGCTCACGTTTTCTCTTCTGTGAGCTGCCTGCGTATCTCTTAAATATTCCAAATGCTGATACCTGGTCAGTTCTGTTAGTGGAAATAGCATCCCCCAGGCTGTGACTTACCTTTGTGCTGTCTTTTTGAAAACAAAATTGTCTTCCTTTCTGGTTTGTGGGTTTGTGTGTGTGTGCTGTTAATACATCTCTGCCTTTAGGTCCTAAAGATATTCTGCCGTATTTTCTTTTAAAAACTTCTGTAGTTTTCTTTTCCCCACAGAGGCCTTTCGTCCACTAGAAACGGACATGTGTGTCATGTGAGGTACGGGTCGTGTGGGTGCAGCCCCTCCTGGGGGTCGCTGATGACTCAGCAGGTGCAGCCGCGCTAGTCTCTGAATTGCGCACCTTGGATTTCCCGTCAGTTCTCCACATTCTGTGGAGCGTGCGGCCGGGTGGGCTTGGTGATGTAGGGAAACACTGCCCAGGAGAGGACACTAGATTCTACAGTGTGTCTTCTTTTTTTTAACATCTTTATTGGGGTATAATTGCTTTACAATGGTGTGTTAATCTCTGCTTTATAACAAAGTGAATCAGTTATACATATACACATGTTCCCATATCTCTTCCCTCTTGTGTCTCCCTCCCTCCTACCCTCCCTATCCCACCCCTCCAGGCGGTCACAAAGCACCGAGCTGATCTCCCTGTGCTATGCGGCTGCTTCCCACTAGCTATCTACCTTACGTTGGGTAGTGTATATATGTCCATGTCTCTCTCTCTCTTTGTGTCTCCTTAAAGGAGATTTTCTCTGACCATCTAAAGTATTTATGCTGGAATTTCAACGTGGTGTGTTCGGAGACCTAAGAGGTTTTTACGAGATTACTGACAACACAGCGGCTCTTCCCTTGGAACACGGCAGCGCCACCTGCCACCATCGCCGCTGGCCCAGTGCATCCCCCGCGAGGAAGCGGGAGGCCTGGGTTCCTGCTCAGCACGCAGCCCAGCCTGACTTGCTGCAGGATCGGCTGAGGATATATCATTGGAACTTATGAAAACAGCCTGTTCTTGCCATAAAATATTTCAGCAAAGCCTCCAGCCCCACACTCTAGAGGCCTGTGTCAGGGTTCGGATTTTATTTTATTTTTTGTACATGAACGCTCAATCCAGCGACACTTACAAAATAATTCATTTGTTGCCTACTGATGACGTGTGCTTTGCCTTGGTGTGCGTTCGGCTGGTGGATGTCGTATACGGAAAACTGTAGAAACAGTTTTAAGCCTGGAGTCTTCATCATCTTCCTCTGGAGAAGGTTTCCCACGTTACTGGCTGAAAACAGGGGCACTTAGAGCCCGGGATCCCCTTCCTCCTGTCTCTGAGACTGAGTGGTCAGGAGCTGGGCTCTGGTCCCCGGGACTGCTCACCTCTTTCTTTGCTCCCAGGTCCTGGGGGAGGATGGGGGTCCCTGTCACTCTGTTAATTTCAGGTTTTCATTGACACGTGAGTCTGTTTGTGTGCGGTGTGACCTGTTCTACTGGCTTATTTCCTGTCCCTGTGTGAGCATCACACCCCTCTAATTGCTCTGCCCTTTGGTGGGACAAAACCCATCCCCTGTTTCCTAGTTCAGGATTTCCTTAGCCGATTCTGAGCCTTTCCTCCTCCAGGTGAATTCTAAGGTGAGCTTATCGACAAAGCAACCTGTTGTAGTTTGAATAGAGTTGAGATAAAAGTATGCCTTGGCTTTGGAGACACGTCTTCCTGATGCTGACCCCTCCCTGGCATGAGCACAGTACGCTTCCCAATTTAATCACTTTGTCTTATATATCCTGATTATATGCTCTTTAAAAAAAAGAATACATTTTAGTTTTTAAAACAGGTTTCGCTTTACAGAAACATTGAGTGGAGAGCACAGAGAGTTCCCATATACCTCTCCCCCATTTTCCCTATTTTTATAACCGTGCTTTAGTGTGGTACATTTGTTACCATTGTTGAACCCATACTGATACATTATTATTAACTACACAAAGGTTCACTCCATGCTGTCCGTTCTACGGGTTTGGACGAATGCAGTAATTCCATGTATCCATTGTTACAATCTCACACAGACTAGTTTTCCTGCCCTAAAAATCCTGTGCTTTGCCTGTTTGTCCTTTATTCTTGCCCCCCAACCCCTGGCAACCGTGGACTCTTTTTACTGCATAACGTTGCCTCTTCAGAATGTCCTGTAGTTGGAATCACACGGTCTGTAGCATTTTCAGATTGGCTTCTTTCTTGTCTTCTTGATTTAGTTCCCGATACTATTACAATGTTAAATAGGAGTGGTGAGAGGAAAAATTCTTGCCTAGGTCCTGATCTTAGCAGGTAAGCATCTAGTTTCTCGATATTAAGTGTTATATCAGCTATAAGGGTTTTTTTTTGCACATATACTTTGTCAAGTTGAGGAAATTCCCTTCTGTTCTTAGTTTGCTGAGAGTTTTTATCATGCATGCGGGTTGGGTTTTGTCAAAAGGGTTTTCTATATCGATTGATATGATCATTGATCTTTCTTCTTTAATCTGCTGATGCGATGGCTTATATTAATTGAATGTGTACCTGGAATAAATCCCACTTGATCGTGGTGTATAATTCTTTTTACACATTGTTGGATTCAATCTGCTAATATTTTGTTGAGGGTTTTTGCATCTTTGTTCACAATGTGTATTGGCCTGTAGTTTTCCTTTCTTGTAATGTCTTTATCTGATTTTAGCGTAAGTGCAATGGTAACCTCATAGAATTAGTTAGAAAATTGTCCTTCTGCTTCTATTTTCTGTAAGAAGTTGGAGAGGATTGGTATCATTTCTTGCTTATGTGTTTGATAAAATTGACCAGTGAAACCATCTGGGCCTGGTGCTTTCTTTTATTATTAACTACTGATTCATTTTATTTTAATAGATTTAGATTCAGATTGTCTATTTCCTCTTGTGTGAGTTTTGGTGGCTTTTGCCTTTGAAGAAATTGGCCTATTTCATCTATGTTATCAAATCTGTGGGCATGGAGCTGTTTGTAATATTCCTTTATTATCTTATGTCAATGGGATCAGTAGGGATGACTCCTCTTTCATTATAGACATTAATAATTTGTGTCTTCTCTTTTTCCTTTGTTAGCTTGGTTAGAGGTTTATCAATTTTAAAGATCTTTTCAAAGAATCAGTTTTTGATTTCATTGACTTTTTCTATTGCTTTCCTATTTCCAATTTCAGTGATAGCTGCTCTAAATTTTATTATTTTCTTTTCCTTGCCTTAGGTTTATATGGGTTTTCGTTCTTTAGTTTCCTTAGGTGGAAAATTAGATTATTGATTTTAGATTTTTCTTCTTTTCTAATATGCATTCAATGCCATACATTTCTAACAACTGTTTTCATTCTATCCCACAAAGTTTGATAAGTTGTATTTTTATCTACGTTTAGTTCAAAATATTTTAAGATTTCTCTTGAGACTTCTCTTATGAAGAAGACTCAGGTGTTGTATAAAAGTTATTTAATCTCCAAATATTTTGAGATTTTTTGCGGCTGTCTTTCTCCTATTGATTTCTAATTTGATTCCATTTTGGTCTGAGAGCATACTTTATATGATTTCTCTTCTTTGAAATTTCTGAAGGTGTGTTTTATGGACCCGCATGGGATCTATCTTGGTGAGTATTTCATGTGAGATCGAAGAGAATGTGTATTCTGCTGTGTCGGATGACCTATTCAATAAACGTCAATTAGACCCAGTTGATTGATGGAGCTGTTCAGTTCAGCTATATCTGACTGCTTTTCTGCCTGCTGCATCTGTCCATTACTGAGGGGGGTGTTGAATTCTCCAACGATAAGAGTGAATATGTATCTGTTTCTTTTTATCAATTCTCTCAACTTTGCATATTCTCTCTCTCATTTGCATATTCATATATTCTATTTGCATATTCATTCACATATTTTGAAGCTGTGTTGCTAGATGCATCCATGTTAGTCCTTGTTATGTTTGCTTGGATCATCCCTGATACTTTCCTGGTTCTGAAGTCTGCTTTGTCTGAAACTAATACAGTTTCTCCAGCTTCCTTTCGATTAGTGTTAGCATAAAATATATTTTCCCATCTCTTATAATCTCTCTGTGTCTTTATATTTAATTTCTTGTAGACAACATGGTTTGGTCTGTTTTTTTTTTAATACTCTGAAAGTCTGTCTTTTAATTGGTATACTTAAACCATTCACATTTGAAGTGATTCGTGACATGGTTGGATGAATATCTACCATGTTTGTTTTCAATTAGTTGCACTTGTACTTCATTGACCCCCCCCCCCCCCACCCATTTCCTGCAGTTTTAATTGAGCGTCTTATGTGATTCTATTTTCTCTCCTCTCTTGGTATAGCAATTATACTTCCTTTTTAAAACTTTGAGGTGGTTCTCCTGGAGTTTGCAATACACTCTTACAACTAATCTGAGTCTACTCTCAATAACACTAAATCAGTTCATGGGTAATTCAGGTAACTTAACAGAATATTCCCAATTACTCCCCCTTATCTGTAATATAATTGCTGTCATGCATTTCACTTATCCGTATGCAATCATCTCCCAACACATTGTTTCTGTTATCACTTTGAACAGTTATTTATTAGATCAGGTAAGATTAAGAAAAATAAAAGATTTTATTTTACCTTTGTTTATTCCTTCTCTGAAGCTTTTTCTTTCTTTCTCTTGATCTGAGTATATGGCCCATATCATTTTCTTTCTCTTCAAAGAACTTCTTTTTATATTTCACGCAAGGTGGGTCTACTGGCTACAATTTCCCTGAGCTTTTGTTTGTCTGGAAAAGTCTTTATTTTTCCTTCACTTTTGAAGGATAATTTCTCTGCGCAGAATTCTAGTTTAATGTTTTTTCTTTTAACTCTTTAATTATTTCACTTCACTCCCTTCTTGCTTGCATGGTTTCTGATGAGAGGTTCAATGTAATTCTCATTTGTGTTCTTCTAAAGGTAAGGTGTATTTATTCTCTGGCTTATTTCAAAATTTTCTCTTTGATTTTTGTTTGTTTGTTTTCTATTTTAAATATGATATGCCTCGGTGTAGATTTTGTGCTATTTATCCTGCTTGGTGTTCCCTAAGATTCCTGGATCTGTGGTTTGATGTCTGTTATGAATTTTGGAAAATCCTCAGCCATTGTTACTTCAAATATTTCTTCTGCTTCTTTCTTTCTTCTCCTTTTGATATTCCCATTACATGTATCTTGCACCTTTTGATATAGTCCCACACTTCCTGGGTGCTCTGTCCTTCTTTTTTTTTCCTTTGCCTTTCAGTTTGACAAGTTTCCATTTACTTATCTTCAAGCTTACTGACTCTTTCCTCAGTCGTGTTCAGCCTACTGATGAGATATTCTTCATTTCTGTTGTAGTGCATGTGATTTCTAACATTTCCCTTTGATTCATTCTTAGAGTTTCCATCTCTCTGCTTACAGTACCCATATGATCTTGCATGTGGTCTACTTTTTCCATTAGCATCCTTAACCTATTAATCACAGGTATTTTAAATTCTTGATCTGATTATTCAAAAGTCTCTGTCATACCTGAGTCTTGTTTTGTGTTTTTTCTTACCTTTTAGCATGACTTTTTGATGTTGCTTTTGTTCACATCCAGACCTAATATATCAGGCCAGAGAAGCTGAGGTAATTAGGCTTTTAGTGTGAGGTTTTATGTTAATCAGGCTCTTCCAAGAAATAAAAGAGGAGGGAGTACATTCCAACTTATTTTATGAAGCCAGTATTACTCTGACACCAAAACCAGACAAAGACATCAAAAGAAAAATAAACTACAGACTAATATATATTCCAAATATAGACATAGAAATTCTAACAAATACTAGGAAACAAGTTTAGCAACACATAAAAAGTAGAGAACATGGCCAAATGGGTTTTGTCCCCAAAGTGAAAGGCTGGTTTAATATTTGAAAATCAAATAATATAATATGCTATGTTAGTAGCATAAAAGATAAAAAGCAAAAACTATGTGATCATCTCCATAGACACAAGAAAAGCCTTTGACAATATTCAACACTTTTGCATAATTAAAAAAAAAACTCAACAAACTAGGATAAGAAGAGGAATTCCTCGACCTGATAAAGGGCGTTTAGGGAAAAGCCACAGCTGACATTACAGTGAATAGTGAAAGATGGAATGTTTTCCTCCTAAGTTTAGGAACAAGAAAAGTATGTCTGCTCTTGACAGATCTCTTCAATATTATCCTGAAAGTTCTTGGCAGAACAACTAAATAAAAGGCATACAGATTGGAAAGAAAGAATTTGAACTATTTCTATTTGCAGATGATGTAAACTTGCATATAGAAAACCATAAGAAGTACCCCACAAGCCGTTAAACTAATAAGCAGGTTCACCAAGATTCAGGATGCAAAGTCAACAAATAAAATCCATTATATTTCTATACTCTTGCAAAGAACAATTCAGAAATGAAACTAAGAAAGTCATTTCAGTTAAAATAGCATCAAAATAATAAAATATTTTAAAATAATTTTAACAAATAAGCACGAAATGCATAGCCTGCTAACTGCAAAACACTGTTTTGCAAAAAGTGAAGAAAACCTAATAACTGGAAAGAAACCCCATGTTCATGGTTTGGAAGCATTAATATTGTTAAGATGGCCGTACTCCCAAAATAGAACTAAATGTTCAACACAATCCCCAAAATAGGCTCTATTGCCTTTCTTGCAGCTATAGACCAGCTGACCCTAAAACTCACACACAAAATCAGGGGATCTAGAATAGCCAAAACTATCTTGAAAAAGAATAACAAAGTTGGAGGACTCACTTTCTACAATTTCGAAACTTACTGCACTGCTACCATAATGAAGGCAGTGTGGTACTGGCATAGGGATAGACAGGTAGGTCTGTGGCCTAGATCTGAGAGTCCAGAAATAAACCCATGTATCTACGGCCAGTTGATTTCTGAAGAGAGTGCCCAGACAATTCAATGGGGGAGATGAATAACTTTTTAATTATTGGTGTTGAGACACCTGGATTTCCATGCATGAAAGTACGAAGTTACACCAAAAATTAACTCAAAATGTGACATAGACAAAGGTTAGCTCTTAAATGTAAGAGCTGAAACTATGAAGCTATTAGGAAAAAATGTGGGTGTAAACTTCATGACCTTGGACTAGAGAGGCAGTGGTTTCTTAGATACTACATCAAAACATAAGCAAAAAACCCAAAACACAAACAAAAAAAAGCAGAATAGAAAGATTAGTTGGACTTCATCAAAATTAAAAACTTTTGTTCTGCACAGATCACCACCAAGAAAGGGAAAAAGGCAATCTACAGAATGAGAAAAAATATTTGCAAATCATAGGAGGGACTTGTATCTAGAACATATAAGGAACTTTTAACTCAGTAGTAAAAAGATAAATAGCCCAATTAAAACTGGGCAAGGATTTGAATAGACCTTTCTCCAAAGAAGATAAACAAATGGCCAATCAGTGCGTGAAAAGCTGCTCAGCATCATTAGTCATCAGAAAAATGCAAGTCAAAATCACAATGAGTTACTGCTTCAAACCCATTAGAATGGCTTTAATAAAATAAGATAGATAATTTCAAATGCTGGAGATAATGTGGAGAAATTGGAATCCTCATGCACTGCTGGTGGAAGGACAAAATGGAGAGCTTCCTTAGCACACAGGCTGTCAGTGCTGTGAACTCAATGTTTGTATCCCCTCCCCATTCATACCTTGAAGCCCTAATCCCTGAGGTGAGGGTATTTGGAGGTGGGGCTTTGGGAGGAAAGTAGGTCATGAGGGTGGAGCCCTCACGAGGAGATGAGAGCCCTTGTAAGAAACGACAGGTGAAACATGGTTACTTTCTTTACCGGTGGGGACACAGTGAGAAGGTGGCCGTCTGCAAACTGGACAGAGGGCTCTCACCAGAACCCCACCCTGATCTGGGACTTCTCAGCCTGCAGAACTGTGAGAAATAATTTCTGTTGTTTAAGTGCCCTCCCTCTCCCCACCCCCACCGCCCCAGTCCCTGGTCTTTGGTTAAAGCAGCCTGAGCTAAGAGAGGCATGTTCTCAGAGGATAAACAGAACTGCCATATGGCCCAGCAATTCCACGGCTTGCTGTATCCCCAAGATCAAGGAAAACAAGTGTCCGCACAGCAGCTTATACACAAACGCCGAGAGCAGCATTATTTATAACGGCTCCAAAGTGGAAAAAACCTCAGTGTTCATTAACTGATGAATGGATAAATCAAACGTAGTGTGTTCATGAAATGGAATATTGTTTGGCAATAGAAAGAAATGACGTACAGTCATACTACAGCATGAGGAACCTCGAAAACATGATGCTCAGGGAAAGACGTCAGACACAAAAGCCCACATATTGTATATTTCTATTTCAATGAAATGTCCAGAATAGGCCCATCTATATATAGAGAAAGTAGGTTAGAATTGCCTAGGACAGGGATGGGAGGGGGAGAAGTTGGGGTAAATGGGAGTGACTGGTGGTGGGTGCTGGGTTTCTTTTTGTCGTGATGAAATGTCCTAAGTGAATGCAGGATTTATGAATTGTCTCAACAGAGCTGTTATGTAAAACATGAAATGATATGGTTCCTGAATTATGATGACTTTGTTCCTTCCTTCCTAATTTAATGTTTCTATTTGATTAGTTTCCTTTGTTTTGGTTTGTTTTTTGTTTTTCTTGCTTGTCAAGACATTTAGGCAAAGACAGGACAGAAGCAGTGAGAAAGGGCATCCTTGTCTGGCTGCTGCCTCTCATGAAATGGCTTCTACAGTTTGCTGTAGGTTTTCTCAAAGTCTGGATCACCTTAAAGAAGATGGCTTGTATTCTTTGCTAAGCATTTTTGTCCTGAATGGGCGTTGAATTTTATCAAATGCTATTTCGGTATCTGTTTAGGTGACTGTATTTGTTTTTCTTAATTCTGTTATTTGTGGGTGTCCCAATAATAGATTTTTCTTATGATGACCTGCTTCAGAATTCCCATGATCATGCTTGGTAATGATATACAGTGCTACCTATGAATTGCTGGTATTTTTTTTTGTATTTCTGTGTGAGATAGCTTTATAATTTTCTCTTCTTATACTATCTTGTCCAGTTTGGGTGTCCGAGTTGGATATATTTGCTTATGTTTTTAAAATAAAATTTTATATATGGTAAAATTAGATTTTATTTGGCAAAGGCATAGTCATTTAAACATTACAATGAAGATATAGAAGGGTAGCATTAGCCCCAAGTGCCCCTATGCTTGTGTTTTGTGATCAATTCCTCTCTGTTCCCCAACACTGACCACACCGGACCTGTTGCCCATTCCTAGAATACTTTTTCAGAATGTCATAGAAATGGAACGATACACATAGCCTCATGGGTCAGACCCATTTTACTTAGAAGAATGTGGTTCTGTCACCCATTTGTTGGTGTTAGTCAAGAACTGGTTACTGTGTGTTTCTGAGTGTATTTCTTTGTACAGATAGTTGATGACTCCATTGAAATGAATTCTCAAGTTTTGTATAGGTTTCTGAGTCTTGACCAGGTCAGAGAACTTGTCTTTGTCTCTTTGTTTGTTGAAGGACATTTGGGTTGTTTCCAGTTTGGGGCTGCCATATATTCTTACATTCAGATTTTTGTGTGACTCTAAGTTGTAATTTCTTCTTACACCAAGGAATGCGGTTGCTGGGTCATTTGAAACTGTATGTTGAACTTTACAAGAAACGGTCTTTTCAGAAGAAACCTCCTCTTTTCCATAGTGGCTGTACCATTTGGCATTCCCACCAGCAGTGAGTGAGAAATTCAGTTGCTCCTTCTGCCACCTAACTGCCCCCTGACATTGTAGTTTTTGTTGTTGTTGTTGATTTGGTCTAGTTTTAACAATCCTAATGGGTGGAAGTGGTATCTCCTTGTGGCTTTTATTTGTGTTTCCCTAATGATCAATGATGCTGAGCACCTTTTTGTGTGCTCATTTGCCACCCATATATCTTCTTTGGTGAAAGGTCTGCTCAAAAATTTTTGCCTTTTTTAAAATTAGGAGTGTTGTTTTCTTATTGCTGAATTTTTATGGTTCATGTATTGCAGATACAAGTCTTTTGTGGGATATGTGATGTGCAAATATTTTCTCCAAGTCTGTGGCTTGTCTTTTCATTCTCCTAACTGTGTCTTGCCTAGATCCAAAGTTTTTAATTTTTGCAAAGTCTCATTTACATATTTTTTTCTGTTATAGATCGTACTCTTGGTGTTGTATCTAAAAATTATTTGGCTAACCTTAGCTCGCAAAGATTTTCTCCTCTGCTTTCTTTGAGGTTTATAGCTTACATTTTACATGTAAGTCTTTGATCCTTTCTGAGTTAGATTTTGTAAAAGGTGCCGGTATGGGTCAAATCCTCTCTCTTTGTCTCTCTCCCTCCTCTGGCATATGGATGTCCAGTTGTGGGAAAGGCTCTCCTTTATCCCTTGAATTGCCTTTGCATCTTTCTCAGAAATCAATTCACCATATTCATGTGGGTCTGTTTTTGGACTCTGCTCTGTTCCATTGACCTATATGTCTATCCTTTTGCCAATACCACATTTTCTTGATTACTGTAGCTTTATAGTGTGTCTTGAAATCAGTGAGAACCATTCAACTTTGTTCTTTTTTGCCCCTACAGTTGATGTGGCTCTTCTAGTTCCTATGCCATTTCCTATTAATTTCAAATCCTTATTAGCTTTTATTTGTTTGATGTATTAATTCCTTATAAGTTCATCTCTCATAATAACTGTAGATTTGGAAAATTCTCCTACAAGTTCATGGTTTTTATTATTTATTCTTCTTTTTACTATGTGATGTTCCTTTTTAACCCCTATGAAATCTTTTTGGCTTAAATTGTATTCCCTCTCTCTTGCTACATCCCTTTCTTTTATGTAGTATTTTTCATGTATGTGTATTTCCATCCCTTTATTTTCAGCTTCTCTGTGTGCTTTGCTTTCAGATGTGTTTCTTGTAGTCAGTAATTAGCTATGTTTAAAAATCCAGTATCGTATTCTGGAACTTTTACTCCATGATTTTCATCCTTTTGCATATCTTGAGATTCCTTATATGTTTAGAGTTATATCCAGATGATTTTATGTTTTTTTTTAATCCTTTTCATTTCTTTTTCATTTTTGCCTTCTACAGGATTAATAGTACTATCTAAATTTGTTTTTTCTTTGTTGGTTTGGGTGTAATATATTTTAATTATATGATCTTAGTGGTTTTTCTTTACATTTTTTAATATTAAAATTTAACTGTACATTTTTTCTAGGGAAATGCAGGTACTTAATACATGCTTCTCCTTCACCTGTCAGTCACCTGTGAACCACTGAAAATCAGCTCTATGTAAATGTATTAACCAAGAGTTTATTTCCCACTATTAGAAAAGGGAAAAATTTATAATGTATTATATATCCATCCCAAACTCTCAACCAATTTCCTAGACTGTATCTAAAACCTGGAAAGTACCTATATAAAATTAAAAACCTAGCATATTAGGATATAAAATGTTTAAGCATCGCTTCCAGATCACCAGCACTTGCTATGATTGTTGACAAACCACTGCTTTGCAGGCAGTAACATATCTCGTTTATATGCTGTTCCGCAAACATTATGTTTGTCATACAGCATGGCAAATCACACACAGAAATAAGTAAACTTGTTGGAAAAATGCAGACTAAAATTCTTAATAAAACTCAAGGCCAGTTCCTTCCCAAGTGAGGTAGAGACTTGAAGCTCCAAGTCAACTGAGAAGAGGGGTGGATGAGGGTGGAGGTGGTTACTATATCCTGGTTGTGGAAGGGGTGGGCAAAGGAGCAGGGTGAAGAAGGGTCTTTGGGACAAGTCATCAGACTCAGGAGACCTGTGAAGGATTCTGTACCATTTAGGGGGTGCTGTAGAGACTTCTGTGGACGGGGGCTTGACAAATCTTCAGAGGAGTTGGTCAACATTTTTGGATGAGACAATTGCAAAATGCAGTCTTACTTCTTCCCTTGATGTTGACTTTCATAAATTTATTTATGTGGAGTTCTAAGAGATATCAGGCTTCTTGTTTCCTCCTTCTTTTGAAGGTGCCCGTATGTCACAGTGAGATTCAAGGCTAATGTTTGACACTGCATCAACATGGACCTCCTGGAGTGATGCCTGTCTTGGGACCAGCAACATCCCAGGTGTACATCCCTGCCCTTGGCATTCTCCTTAGAAGGAGGAGCCATTTTTTTTTCATGTGCCACTGAGAAAGAAACCTGCCAAAGGTAAGGGGTCTGATTGGAGCCCCCTGCATAAACCTGGGACCCCAAAGGGCTGCAGCCTTGCTGTAAATGAGAAAGAAACCCACTGTGTGGAAAGAGGGAGCAAGGAAAACTGCTCTCTCCTCTGAAATTTTAAACCAAGTCTACATCCTCAGGTTTACAGTTTGAAATCAAATCTTAACCATACATTTTAACTTCAAGTGGTCATGAGTCAGTAGTACTCTCAGGTGCCTGGAAGGGCAAATGCAACTTCTCCCTGGGAGTTGTTTCCAATCTGGACTAAGAGTGGTCATAAGTGACTTTCAACTGTCACAGGTATTCTAATTTCGGAAATGTTAAAGGACGAAACAATGCACAAGGAACTGATGAAGCTCAGTGTGTGTGTGTGTGTGTGTGTGTGTGTGTGTGTGAGTGTGTGCATGCACACATGCATGTCCACATCTGTATATCTACATAAATCACGTCTCTCTAGGTGGCATTCAAGGTGAGTTCCTCAATGTCCTCTCCAATTCACTAATTCTCTCTTTAACTGCGTTCTGCCTAAAATGTGCTCCTTTTATAGCATATATTATTTCAAGAACCTTAAATTTTTTCCCTAGTTTTCTAATTGTTTTTTTTTAAATGCCTGTCATTATTACTTCGATGCCTTTTTCATTTTTCTATAGTTTCTTGTACTTTTAAGCAGACCTTCTCCCTCATTTCCTTCTGCTATTTCTTTAAGCACTCTAAACATAGTTCTTTTAGTCATAGACTAATTGTTCCATGCAATTAGCTTCATCTGGAGTTGCTTCAGGTTCTGATGATCGATTTTGTTATCAGTTAGGACATTCCTGTGTTGAGGGTGAGAGGAGGTTTTGGCTTTTTCCCCCCACACCCCATTTTTCTGCTTTTGTGTTTGTCCCTCACCCTGGAGCACCCCCCAACCCCGCACCAGGTCCTGGGGGGACTCTCTCCCTCATGGTGCATCTCTCTCTGGTTCTTCCTGTTTCTCACCATCAGCTTCTTGCTGGGCCTACGGATTCTCTCCTCTTTACATCTCTCTTCTCTTTTGTTCAAGCAACAAGTACTTTTAGACACCGACTTTGAACCAATCTCTGTCCTACCTTCTCTTTCCTTCTTTTAATGATCATTTTATGGAAATGGATCCTATTTTATTGATTATTGTTTATATTAAGTACTTTTATGAGTTCTGCTTTCATGTACAAGAAGGTTAGTGGAATGGTGTGTATTTCTATGAAGAGGTTCCTCTCTCTTCTCTGACCCTTAACGGATTACTACTTTACTTTCTGCAAGTCACTGTCCTTCTGTTATAATGTCAGTTCCTCATTCTTGTGCAGCACTTTGCAACCTGAAAATGCTTTCTTTTCCATCAACTCAGGTATCCTTTCAACCAGTTGCAATGGGCAGTAGATGGGGCAGATATTCATCCTGTTTTATAAGGGTAACCTGAGGCTCAGAGAGGTTAGGTCTGTCCCAAGGCCACCCAGCCAAGAAGAAGCCAAGCAGAAACACAACTCAAACCATGTCCTAATTTAAACACCTGCATCAGGCTCTTCAGATGAGACTCAGAACATTGCCTGAGCAGGGGTCACATCTTCTTTCTTGGTATCCCTCCTTGGACCTAGCGCATGTCTGGTCATGTGATACACTTACATAAATGAAACGTTTGATGAAAGTGCCTGGGAGAGCGTGGACTTTGTGTATGTCAGGCAGGAACTGTGGCTGAACATGTCCTGCAGAATCCTGCACCCCTGCAGGCCCAAAGGGTGACCTGCAGGACATGGGGAAGACACATGCCTACAGAAGTGTGTGAAGGAGGACGGGCTGCTGCCGGCCCTCATTCTCTAGCAAAGGAGGATTTATGCCCCAGCCCCAGCAAAGGGGCTTCCAGGACCACTCACCACATTCATGTTAGGAAAAAAGATATCGATTCACATTACTGAGCTGACTGAAGGCAGAGGCAGTATTTATTTGGAGCTGTGCTTCTGATGTAATAGCACTTAGATCACAATATTTTCTGTAATTACTTAAAAATGACAATGCCTATTGAGTTAGTGATAAATCAGAGGCAATTTAAATAACCAGGAATCAAGGAGCATAAATTATGTGGGTTTCATCCCAGCCAACGAGCCATTGCTTCAAAGGGTGGGCAGTGTCTTGACACTCAGCACCATCTGGGGAGGGGCCAGGGTCCCGGGCTCTGACCTTGGCCTGTGGTGTCTGGTCCTCCTGACCTGGCCGCTCTGGGTGCGGCGGGCAGGCACAGGCTGGAGCCTGGAGCACAGAGGAGGCTGGGCTGGTGCCGAGGGCTGTCCGTGTCCTGGGGCAGCAGCAGCGGCAGGGAAGAGGGCTCTGCCAGGAGTCCTGCAGCTCAGGAAGGTGGTGGCCACCTGAGCCCCTGGCCTGATGCCCAGGCTCCCCTCTTGCCTCCCCTGCTCACCCTGCACAGGTGAAGCCTCCCTCAGGGCAAAATGCACACATTTACAAGGGTTCTGGAGCTGCCTCCAATGACAGTTTGGTTTCTCCAGTAGCTTAGTAGGGCTCCATATGGGCTCTGGGCCCCCACTCTCTGCAGAAGTGGAGCGGGTGGTGGTTTCCTTTAGGGCTGAGAGGTCATTTGCTGGATGGGTCTGATTCCAGTGGATGGTGGGGAGAAAGGAGGTGATGTTTATCGAGCCCCAATCATGAGATGAGCGCTCCCCTGGCTGCCTTCTTTATGGCATTAATTCAAGCCATGTGCTTGCAAATAACAGAAGCAAACTCGGGTCACCATAAACGAGAAACAGGAGCTGGTTATGGGGATTCTTGAGTATCTCGTGTGACGCGGAGAGGAGCGTGGACTGCACCTTGGAAAGGGGGAAGGGTCAGACTAGGGTCAGATCAGCGTCAGGTCTGGGTCGGACCAGGGTCAGATGCGGAGAAGCATCTGTGTCTCTCCCCACTTTCTTCCTGCTCTTCGTGTGCACGTCAACTTTCAACCTCCTCTTTCTGCAGTTGTGCCCCTGCTCCTTTGGCTTCTTGCAGCCCCCGACCTGATGGTACGAGTCCAGCCCCTGGAAGACAGGGGTTGTTCTTGGGCTCAATTCCGCATTCCCAGGGAAGGGTCAGGGGCCCACCCCCGTCCCATCAGGGTAGTGCTGCATCTACAGAACAACCGCCTTTGTCCCACTGGTGAGGACCAGCTGACATCCGAGGGGTCCTAGGAGCTGGTGCACACGTTCAAGGGTGCCTCCGACACGGATGCCACCTCACTGCGTTACTCAAGGTGGCATCTTACGGGTGTTACCAGGGAGGCCAGAGAACAAATTGTGCCCCAAGTGAGACAATGTGCAACACCCCAGGAGGATCTGAACCCACAGCTGCTGGGTCCAAGGAGCATGGTCTGTCTGCTGCAGCACTCTACCCCCGACCACGCTGCTCTGAGCTCTAGGTGGAGGATGCGGCACAAGCAAAGGGCTAGGGGCAGGCCGGCCAGCACAGCAGGCAGCTTTGCCAGCTCCAAGTTGTCTCCTGGAGTGTTTCACCTCCGGGCTGGTTAGGTAGAGGTGACCCTTTATCCTGCTGGTGGAACTGGGAGGGTCCCCCAGACAGAGCCGTCGGCAGGAATGTTCGGCTCAGGGAACAGGATGGGATGGGGGATGTGTGTGTCCACTCTGCCTGGAGAGGAGAATAAAGTGGAAATGAAGACAGGTACCCAGAGCAAGGAGAGCATAAAATTCAGTAATGAACAAACGAGCAAATTATGTAATTTTTGTACCAAAGAACCCGGATTGGCTTCCTCTGTCCATCTTACTGGTGAAACAGCTGGCTTGCTGGCCACATAAATGCCCCCAGGACTCAGAGTTTTCACCCAACATGGTTCAAGACCAAGTCTGCAAGACATCAAGTCAAGAACATCTGTAATTCCCTTCAATCACCCAGATTAGTGTTTTCCGTTTTTTTCTCCCACTGTGACACCAAGTGTCTGAAAACACTTGGAGGTTTCACTCAAGTCTCCATTTTCATCATGGTACCTGGCCCCCCATCGGTACAGCAAATACAGCATTACTAAAAAGGAGCGAATAGCAGAAGGTTTAATGGCCCTCAAAATCAAGGTCAATTTCCATCTTTCTAAGTAACTTGGGAATTGTTTTTCCTCCAGTGTTCACATTTTCTAAGCTCCTTGATATTCTAAAAACCTGAAACCGACTCTGATTTTGAATCAAGCTTGTTAGTCTTGAAAAGAAAATAGCCGTGCCCCAAATTGAGAGCTAACGTGGTCTGGAAGTAATAATGAGGGGAGCCTGACCGAGGAGACGCCTCACTTCTCCTGGTACCAAGACCCCACCCTCCTTCAACCTCACCCTCAAGTGCATTTGGAGCCGGAAAGACCCACGTTCAAGTGGCAACTCTGCCTTAGACTGTGTGTTCTTTGGTGAATGGCTTCACATTCTGGGTCTTGGTTTTCTCATTAAACACTAAAAAAAGGATATGTTCGGGTTTACATCAGAGGATGGTTGGAACAAAGTGAAATAGCATATGCAAAATAGCTGTACGCTTTTGAAAACCCACTGAAATGTACTCTCTTTCTTAATGACACTAATAATTACAATCTCTATTCATTCTTCTCCCAAGCACTTATTCGGAACCTACTGTGTGCAAATTCCCTGTGTCAGATGCTGGAGGAAGGAACTGGGTTGAAACTGTCAACTTGCAAAGTTTGTAGTGTTTTTCTTGCAGGCTTGTTCTCCTGGAAACAAAATCACTATTCAGTATCTGGGACATTCCAATAATACATTTTAATGAAAACTTAATTAATTTGAAAGGATGGCTTTGTTGTAAGTAGAAGGAAAGAAAAATCATTAAGAATTGGCAAAGGGAGCGAAAAATGCTTTTATAGAAGTCCATAGGAGACACAGAGAGAGACAATGAATAGTTCTAAAATAAGAAAACATAAAACTTGAGTTCATAAAGTTATTTCCTTAATTTGGAAGGCTGTTTCTACTTGTTCCCTGATAAAAATAAAAGAATCAATCTCTGGAGCTTGTGCGAATGAATACGGAAATCAATGGAAGCTCTTTTCTTTTTAAACTGTTCTCCAGTGGGGTTCAATGACGTGGGTTCATCTGGGGCTTCCAGCATTTGTTTGCTTTGGTTCTTGTAGTTCTCGTGGAAAAGCACAAATCTCAGGACCAGAAGCTCAGCCAAGTCCCTACAGCCTGCAGACCACTCGCTGGGCCCCTTTGCTGTTCAGACATCTTCAGAGCCTCTCAGCTGCCTTCTGGGTACAACGAGGGCAGACAGGAAGGGCTGCTTGATGAACGGAAGAGGCAGACCATGAATAAAAGAGAGGCTGAGCTCTCGTCCTGGCTCTGCCACTTATCAATTTGAGTTAATTTATTAATTCTCGTATCCCGAGCAGGTCCCAGTCCCAACGGGAGCCTTGGATTTCCCATCTCTAAAATGGGTGAGTTCAAATCCAGCTCTGACACTACAGCCCAAGCTCTGTCCCCAGCGCTATGCGGCATCTGACATGTTTGACGAGTGAGGGGATGACTCTTCAGGGCCACGTGGTCAGATGCACAAGTCTCCCCCACCCCCATCTGATTCTTCAGGGCCCCCTGAATTGTTCCTGTTCATCTCTCTTCTGTCGGGCCCAAGGTGTGCTGGTTAGTATTGAATGGCCACTCTACGGGAAAAAGAGCCTGGATTTATGAGGTCTGCCAGTTTCCATGGTGTAGATCCTCCACTCTGACCCATTGCAGGCTACCCACGAGGTGCCACTGGATGCTGAGTTGGGAAGGATACTTCTCACCTTGAGCCGTGCAAGCTGGCTCCAGCCCACCACTGGTTAGGTGTCTTCCAGTGACGGGAACTCCGTCTTCGCTGGCTGACTGTGGGGTTGGGCCAGACGACATGAGCTAACAGTCATTGTTGCTCTTGAGCCAGGCTCCCTGCTCAGTGCTTTACACAGATTGTCTCATGCGAGCATCAGCAGAGCCCCAGGATTTGATCCCTGGGCACAGATGGTACCTAACCTGCCCAAGGTCATGCAGCCTGGAGGAGGTGCTGTCTGCATGACCTCAGCCTGTCTGACTCCATAGCCTGGGCTTTCCGGCAATACACTACCCTAGATTTCAGCCTCGGTGCTTTCTCTGCAGACAATTTTTCCAACTTGCAGAAAAATGCCTTGAAACATCAAACAAGTCCATTTACATTTGGTTCCCTTATTTTCAACTCATTTATCAAATTTCCCGACGATTATCCTGCATCTCTTTAATGCACCTGACCCATTCATAAACATATTGGTAAACATACTTTGATGGTGTTTTTCTTCACTCTGAGAACTTGCAGTTACACGCCATTAAGCGTTTTCTTTCTGTTTTGTTCTTGGGTTGGTCCCATTAATGGGCTAGAGTGCAGACATATGGGTCTTATATAAAAAAAGTGACTTTGGAACGCTTTTCTGTGATTAGGGAAAGAAACAGCCTTAAGTAAAGGGAGCTATTTGGAGCAGAGAGGTTTTTAATTAGGATGGTATTCTGGTGCTGAGTGACAGAGCAGTTCTTGAATAACAGAAGCAAGGACAGCTTTTCCTCAGAAGGGCATTGACATACACCAGCCTGCCAAGCTGATTTTTCAGGGAATTAAGCCCTTCACCCAAACTGGCAGAGACATGAAGCATTTGTCCAACTGAGCACGGTACAAAGTGCTTTGAAACACAAACAATTATCTGGAGAATCAGGCCACTTGCATTCAAAACTGGGTAATTTGTCCTCATCAGCGGCAGTAGTAGCTACAAAGGGTTTGATTCTGTGGGCTACTCTCCTTGGCCCTGGACAGACCGCCCCCAGGGAGATGGCAACCTCATGCCATTGAACGCAGTTTTAAATAAACTCATGATACGGAAGCACAGATTTGCAGACATCACTTGAGGTGAAATCAGCTCTCTGATGGTTAGCATAATGTAGCAGAAAGAGCATTTTTAACAAGTAATGGCATTGTTGTTTTCATAAAAGCGATAGCTACTCATTAAAAAATTCAAGCTGTATAAAGAAGAAAGCAACAAATGACCTAAAATCTTACTACTCAGAAGTAATCACACAATTAACGACGTTTCCCGTTATCTTATCTGTCATTACGTACAAACAGCCCACACATGGTGGCATAAAACAGGGACTATCTTGTTATGCTCCTGGGTTCTGTGGGTCAGGAATTGGGACTGGGGTGTGTGTCTCTTCTCCATGGCGTCTGGGGCCTCACCTGGGGAGACTCCATTGGCTAGGAGTGGCTTGATGGGCTGGGGGCTGGAATCTACCAGAGGGGCCTTCGCTCAGATGTTTGGTGCCTGGGCCGTGAGGACTCTCACCAAGGCTACCAACCTCTCCAAGTGGCTGAGGCTGTCCCAGTGTGGTGGCTTGGTCTGCAGAGGGGGTGCCCCAAAGGGAGGACCTGGAGAGTGAGTGGTCCAAGAGACCGTGGTAGAGGCTGTAAACCTCTTTCTGACCCCCGTTAGCTCACACTGTGTTCTCTTCATCAAGAGTGAGTCCCTGAGGTCAGCTCAGTTCAGGAGGAGGGAGATTAGAGACCACTTCTTGAAGAGGGAGGAACAAGGTCACGTGCCCAGAGCATTTGGGATGGAAGGCATTACTATGCTCATCTGCGAAAAATTCGCTCTACCGCCAGTGAGCATCTTTCCAGAAAGCTCTTCAGGCTTGGGTACAAACGCGTGATGGGTAGGTGGTAACCTCTAGAGCAGGTGGAGAATCTGCAAAGGTAGATTTGTAGAAACACTTGCATAAGAATGGCATTATTTAATCATGCTTTCACAATTACGAATTCATAAATTTAGCTCCTTTGGCGTTTAACAGAAGAAAAAGAAACTGATACAAAATGGTAAGATTTGCCAAGCTTCAGATCATTTTTTTCAAACCACAAGAGATATTAGTTCCTCAACGATCTCTCAAAGAATAAGGAAATAAATTATGAAAACCATTGAAAGCATGGAGTCATGATTTTTTAAGATACACTTTTTTTTTTTCAATTTTGGACAGTAAGAACTAACTCACGGCTAGAAAAAAAATGCTGTGATTCTAGTTTTTACACAATTTTGTTCTCCCTTGCCCCCTTGCCCAAGTTTTGCTGTTTATATTATTTTTGTCAGCGTTTATGACATTGCCATTCTAGTGCCTCTGTGTTCCTTAAGTTGTTTAAAAGTCTTAGTTATGTGTTAATACGGACTTGGAGATCAGTTTTGATGTATGTGTGTAGGTAGATACGTAAGTATTTATGTTTGCAGTCCCTCCCTCCTTTGCTCCCTCCCTCCCTCACTGTGGCTTCTTCCTTCCTAGTTTCTTTTCTGGCTTCATCTCTTGGTCGGATGCATTTTATCTGAGAGATTTTCATCAGGAAGGGCTCATAAGGGCATTAGTTCCCAGATTCTTTGAAAATATGTTTGAAAATACTTTCATCTTGCCTTTGATCTGCAGTCACCTCTGTGGGGTAAACCGCTCCTGTGTTGCACACACCCCCTTCCCCCGTGCGGTGTGCAAGGCTCCGTTTCCTCAGCTCTGGAAGTGCAGTGTTCTGCCCACGTCCTGGGGGACCATCTCACCTGCTCTGTCTCCTGGCTGCACTTAGAGGGCAGGGGCTGCTTTCTAACGGGTGCTCTGAGGCCTGAGGATGTCGGGGGCAGTGGAGAAGTGGTAGCTGGGCCAGAGCGTGGTCCTTGGGCTCCATGTCATGGCCTCAGTCCCGTCCTTCCTTCCCAGGGCGCTTCCTGCCCGAGCTGGCTCAGTGTCCTTCCTGCCTGAGCTGGGCCCTGCGTTCTCTCTGTTAAGCCCTCTTCTCTGCCTCTGTCCTTGGTGCTGCATCTGCGGCTGGGCAGGGAGGGGACGGGGTGAGGGCGTCTGCAGCCAGGAGCTAAGCTCTAGCCGTAGGACAGTCTGCCCCAGCTGGCAGCGGACAAGCTCCACGTAACACCAAACAGAATCTGAGATCAGGGCTCCCAGCTTTGCCCGGTGTGGGTGGTGTGGGCGGCATGGAGTCCTCAAGGTGGGGTGGAAGCTAAGGCAGGACAGAACTTGGAGGTTCACGACACTCTTTACCCCTTAACATGCCTTTGGGGTGGATTTAAAGCTTCATGCTTCTCTGTGCCTCCATTTCCCCCTTTGTAAGATGGAAATCGTCATAATCCTCACCTCGAAGGGCGCAGAGGTGGGGCTGCAGAGTGCTGGATCCCATCTCCAGCGGGTCGTTGTCATGGTTACCGTGTCAGGGTTGGGAAGTACCATCATCTGCATTGTTACCCTGGCGCCCTGCCGTGGGACCCTGCTGCCACAGAAGGGGACCCCCGTAGCTGTTGCCCCCTCACTGCTCCTCCTTGCTGCCTCTCCCTGGTCTTAACTCTGATCTGGGCCTTTCAGTTCCTTCCGTCTTGGGGCCTCTCTCCCCAGCTGTTCTCCCACGCTGCCCCCAGCCCTGCCGTCCCTGGGTTCCATGGCCTGCTGGCGCCTTTGGTCTCAGACACACACCCTGGGCAGCTGCGTGTTGGCCTTTATTCTCACGCTGCCCATTGAGGCCCTGGCTTTTTCCACTGAGTTTACAACATTAAATGATGCTCAGGGCCCAGGCCCCATTGTCCCCCCATCAGCCATCTTATTGCTATCTTAAATGGTTTCTACTAAGCGTCTCTAACCGGCTGCCCATAAAATAATGGAAGGAAAAGTATTCTCATTAAAAAGGAGCTTATCTGGGTTGTAAATGCGGGGCCGCTAATTGGGACCTAAATGCCACGGCGGGACTGTTGATTACTGCTGACGGAGAGAGCTGTGTGATCAAGGCTCATGTTACCTCAGGCCACTGGAGAAGGCCGTACTGGGGCTGCCCTGCCGGAGCTTCTGGTGGGAACAGAGGGGCCTTGTCCAATTGCTCAGAAGCAGACCCTTGGCAAGCAGCTCAGTTGGGGAAAGAGCCTGGAACCAAGTCAGGAGGAGCTGGTGCCCAAGCCACCTCTCATTCCCGGAGCTCAGGGCACAGGGCCTGGCCTGGCCACGGTCTCGGTGACTCTCTGTAGGGTGAGGGTGAAGCCCAGTTCCTCTCCTGGAGGCAGGGAGGCTGGGCAGCTCCTGTGGGTCCTGGGTCAGAGGGGTCTGAGTACCAGCCTCGCTTCTCCCCGCAGGAACGGTGCCTCCGCCTCTCTGTGCCCGCTTCTTCATCCCCAAATTCCACTAAAAATGCCCAGCTTGTGGGCCGTTGTGAGGGTTACGGGCCAAGCCCAGTGCTTGGCAAGCAGTACGCACTCCGTGAATGGCTCTTTAGCTGTAATCAGTAGTAGCTTTTCCCAGCCCTTCATTCAACAGGTGGTTTCAGAGCCTGACCCAGGTGCCTGCTTTGCTGACTTCAGGGGACGCCACTGTCCTGTGCATTCTATGTTCCAGCGGAGGCCACGGAGAGTCAATGAGCAAAGGGCAAATGGCCAAGATCGTGTCACTGTAGGGGCGCTAGTGTGCTGGGTGAGGGGGCAGGTCCGTGTCACTCTAGGGCTGTTTCAAAGGGACCTCTACTGGAGATGTCACGTAAACCCAGACCCCACAGAGGCTGGGTTGTCATTACGACACGGGTCCTCTGCTTGGGTCACCCGGCCCGGGAGAGCCTTGGCTGGAGCCTTCCTGACCTCCTTCTCCTCCAGCCCCTCCCATCAGGGCAACCAAACAAGGATCCCACCTTTGCTTTTCGTTGACGCAGGATCCGGGTCAAAGGGTTTTTTGCCCCTCCTCCAGCGGTATGTGTGTCTCCCCTTCTTCCAGAAGCAGCGGGTTCCCCTTGTTTTTGAGGATGGTGGGGGGCTTTGGAGTCACGGGCTGTGCTTGGGGCTTGCTCTCTGTGGCTGTCCATCGTCCCATGCGCTCCTGTTGTTGTGGGGACCCTCCCCCATGGCTCTGGAGGCACCCACTGGAGAAGAGCTTGTGGGTGAGTGCAGACCTCCTTCGGGTCTCGAGCGCCCAGTGATTCTGAACTGACACCCTGGCCACGGGCAGCCTTTAGCCTACCTCTTCTTGCCCCTGTCCACGGTGGCCTCCTCTTCTGCCCAGGCTCTGCTACTGGGGGAGGTTGTTCTTATTTTCTAGAATCGTCGTAATGAAATAGACTGAATATCTTTTTGTTCCTTTAACATTTGAGACTTGATTGATGTCCCAACATTTCGTAAGTGTTTGACATGTGTGCTTGAAAATAGAGTTTATTCTGCATTTTCTGGAGACAGGGCTTGATTTTGTAAGTCACTTTCTTCAAATTTTTTTCTGTCTTCACTGACATTTTCCTGCCTGTTCTTTGAGTTTCTGAGACATGTATTAAAATACCCCGTTTGATTGTGGGTTTCTCTATATCTCCTTGTAGTTCTGTTGATGTTTGTTTATTGTTTCTTGAAGTTCTATTCCTAGGTGCCCATAAATTTAGAATTTTTTTAAAGGTGTTTTTTTTAAATTAATTTATTTTATTTTTGGCTGCGTTGGGTCTTCCTTGCTGCGGACGGGCTTTCTCTAGTTGTGGCGAGCTGGGGCTACTCTTTGTTGCCGTGCGTGGGCTTCTCATTGCGGTGGCTTCTCTTGTTGCGGAGCACGGGCTCTAGGCACGCAGGCTCAGTAGTTGTGGCTCGCGGGCTCTAGAGCGCAGGCTCAGTAGTTGTGGCTCACGGGCTTAGTTGCTCCGCGGCATGTGGGATCTTCCCAGGCCAGGGCTTGAACCCGTGTCCCCTGTACTGGCAGGCAGATTCCTAACCACTGACACCAGGGAAGTCCTAAATATGGAATTTTTATACCTTCCTAGTGCTTTAAAAATTTTATCATGAAGTGTTCCTCTTCATCTCTACATTTTAAAAATTTACAGTCTATTTTTTTCAGTATTTAGAAATTTATTCAAAAAATTAATTCATTTTAAAACAAAAATAGCAGTTTAGACAAATCCGAGAGTGATTTTTTAAATGAATAAATCATAAAATAGACAATTTATGGCTAGTATTATCATGGCAAGATAAAATGCAGAGGTAAAAAATACACATGTATTTTTCCATTACAAAGGAAATCTGTTAACAGCTACAATAATTTCAAATGATAATTAATGAGAGACAACTTCACGTTAACACATTAAAAAAACTACCTGAAACTAATAACTAAGTCAAGAAAAATTAGATAATCTGCTTAGAATAACAGTTAAGAATTAAAACAATTGACGTCTAAACATGCTCCATTTTTAGATGATTTTGCTCTTAATTTTTATTTAAATTAAATTAAAATTTTTATTTATTTATTTTTTCTTATTTATGTGCAGTCTACTGGTCTACTTTAACATCAACATATTTTCACAGCTGTGGTAGGGTTTGGTAGGATATATGTATATCCTATGTATATATACATATACTGATACACACACACACACACACACACACACAGGTATATATATATATATCCCTTTGTATCAGTATATGTGCTATAGAAATGTCTTTTTTCAACACCATGTGGGTACTGTTGGGTCCTGATTATTTTTTATCCGGCATGTGAAACTTTATCTTTAGGTGGACAGTTTAGTGCAATTACATGTGATGCTATACCATGGATGAACCTTGAGGATGCTGTGCAAAGTGAAATAAGTGAGTCGCAGAAAGCAGATGGTGCATGATTCTGCATGAGGGACTGAAAATAGTCAAGCCCATAGGAGCAGAGAGTAGAACGGTGGTTACCAGAGCCTGGAGGGAGGGGGAGATGGGGAGCTGTGTGCAGACAGTGTAAAGGTGCAGTTATGCAGGATGAATTCGTTCGAGAGCTCTGCTGAACAGGACAGGGCCTGCAGTCAGCAGCATTGCATTGTGCACTTACATACTTAACCTTAATTTCTGAAGACTGTTTCCACTGCGTGTAGCATTCTTGGTTGGCATTTATTTTCTTTTTAGCACTTTTAAGATGTCATTCATTATATCTTAGTTTTTTATTGTTTCTGTTGAAAAGTCAGCTGTTATTGTAATATTGGCTCTTTGAAAAAAATCCATCTTTTCCTCTCATTAAAAAAGTCCTCTTTGTTTATGGTTATAAGCAGTTTTGCTGTGATACAGCTTGGTGGGGATTTTGTTTTAGTTTTCCTTCTTGGGCTCTGTAAGACTTCTTGTTTCTGTGGCTTGATGTCTTTCTTCAACTTTGGAATGTTCTCAGCCATTATCTTTTCACATTTTCTTTCTGACTAATTCACTCTCTTATCTCCTTTAGAGCTTCTGCTTACACGTATGTGAAATCATGTCCCTGTGTCTTTTCTGTTTTGTACCTGTCTTTCTATATCTGCCATCCTTTCGTACCTCTGTTTTTTTATTCTGGATATTGTATTTTGACATCTATCTTCTATTCACTAAATCTCTCTTCACCTGCATCTAATCTGCTCTTAGACCCATCCACTTAATATTATTTTCATAGCTGGATTTTTCAGTTTTAGAATTTCCATTTTTATAAAAAGGAGTTTCCACTTCTACACTGAAATTTCCAGTTGTGTCCTGTGTCCCCTTGATCAGTATTTGTCTGATAAGATCTAGGGTCCCAGTGATTCTGCTTCTGTTTTCTGTCATTTATTCTGGTTTTGTTTGTGTCATCTTGACTCCTTCTGTGTATAGTTACCATGTGCAGATGTTGTCTTGTTCAGGTTAAGAAATCCGTTGAGGCCTGGATGACGTCTTCCTTCAGAGATGATTGTTATTTCTGTCCGTTGCTGTTCAGCACTGGTGTCTGGGGTCACTTCAGTCAACTCCAAGTGATGAGAGGATAAAATATAACCTATATTCCCTGAGAAAAACCTGACAGTATTAATCATAATATTATTGATAAACTTTGAATCTTCAGACAAAAATTAGGATTTAATAACCCTTGCATCTGCTACCATGAGCTTGCCAGCACCCCAGTGCTTAAAGGCTTCCCTGATGAGATTCATGGTGATATTAACCAATGGGACTTCTTGATAGTGGATAATAAAATACGTCAACATTTAGAAAACCTGCATGGCTCAGTGAAGCAATAATTTCCAAATGGCCAATGCACGATGTTGTAAAACTACGTGTGATTAAAAGATCTGCCTGAAGTGCAGGAGTCAAAGCTTCTGACCTGGTCCTGGTTAGGATGAAGTCATCATGTTTGGTCTCTGGCTTCTGGTTTCATTGATGCTAATGTGTAGCCAAGGTAAGCGCCCCTTTCTTTTCCAGTCTTTTAATTTACAAATGGGGTGAACCAAGGCCCAGTGAGGGAAAAGGTGAGCTCAGGCAGGGCTGGGCAGACTCGGGTTCCCTGTTCACCATCAGTAATTCTGGGGAGTAAAGAGAAAGGCGTTTTGCTGAGCCTCAGAGGCAGGCTTTGATCTTCTCCAGGGGTGCAGAGGGTGGGACTGAGCTGGGGAGTGTCATCGCGGGACAGAGGACAGCAGCTGGGGAGTGGGGGAGTGGGGGGCAGCCTGCCAGAACTTCATGGACCTTGTCTCCCACAGCAGACCCTTCTGTGGAGCTGGGTTCTCTGGCTGCTCTAAAGGGTGGGGGCACATGGCGCCCATCTGGAGGGGTTGAGGGAGGCTCTCCGCAGAGGTGAGCCTAGACTTAAGGGCTGAGGTTCGTCCTGGAGTCAGCCCAGTGCGGGGATGGGGTACGTGAGAGGAAAGGGACGTCCCATGCCAGGGGCCAGCCCCGTGCCCAGATGGAGTTGGCAGATGGCTGGAAGGTCCTTTCTGCAGCCGGGCCCGGTCTTCAAGTGTGAATTGGGGCTCAGGGACCCCCGCTTTCCCTCCTCCCTCACGGTACACCATGCATCAGGAGCTTCAAGTGCCAAAGCCCTGAACGTGGTCTTGGATATTTTATTTAATTGTATCTTCACAAACCCCGCGTAGTGCCACTGGGGCCCTGTCATGGCTGATGAGGAAAATGGGGCTCGGAGGTGACCAGGGATCTGCTGACCAGAGGCTGATCCTGGACGTGGACCCGGGTCCACCAGGCTCCAAACTCTCCCACGGCCCACGCGCCTCATCCCCCCTTTAGGGCAGCTGTCAGATGGTGAGGCTTGATCGGGAGCGTAACGGAGTGATTTCAGAAGAGGCTGCCGGTGGTTATTTTGGGGATATCGGGATGCAGCTGGGATATAAGTGTCTAAAATATCTCCTGTGAGACGGAGCCGGGCCTGAAGCTCTGAGCCCTGAATTTCAGCCCTGATGAGGGCTCAGGCATCCTCAGGCAAAGCTAAACCCACCCCAGGAGCCCGGGCCTTCCCTGCCGGGTGACGGCTCTCAGCCCCAGGCCGATGGTCTGGCCTTAACTGCCTCCTGTGGGCTCCTTCACGGGTTAATCACCTCATGGTCCTGCTGTACCTTTCAGCTCCTTCAGGGAAGTGTGCTGTGATTCTATGTCACGGACAAGGCCCTGGGAATGCAGCTGACAGGGGACAAGAGGAAACGTGCAGAGCACCGATTTCGTCCATGGAGAGCACAGGTACCAGTAAAAACTGAAAGAGACCTTCCTGGTCCTGGGACCCAGCATCCGGGTCTCCCCTCCTCACTGGAGGAGCTGGGCAGCCCACACTTGAATCCATGTCTCTACCTACTGGCTGTGTGACCTTGGACAGTGACTTAACCTCTCTGAGCCTCCTTAGGTTGTAGGAGGACGCACCCCTGTGCATGGCCTCCATTGGGAGGCAGGGGTGCCGAGAGTGGGCTTGGCCGTCTCTCCTGCACCCCGTGGAACCCTGCTCAGAGCAGGTCTGTCCTACTTGATTGAAGATTTTGAGGGAAACCCTAAGTGCAGAGTACGTTGTAGGTGCTGAGAAGTCTAGAAAAACTTCGATGAGTTAAATCTCTGCTCTTAAGTCCTTTTTATTTTATTTTATTTTATTTATTTATTTATTTTTTGTGGTATGCGGGCCTCTCACTGTTGTGGCCTCTCCCGTTGTGGAGCACAGGCTCCGGACGCGCAGGCTCAGCGGCCATGGCTCACGGGCCCAGCCGCTCCGCGCCATGTGGGATCTTCCCGGACCGGGGCAAGAACCCGTGTCCCCTGCATCGGCAGGCAGACTCTCAACCACTGCGCCACCAGGGAAGCCCTTAAGTCCTTTTTAAATGCTGTTGGGTACAAAGAGAAAGGATGAGTATCAGTGCGGCCGTCCTCCTTCTCCTCCCCCCTCCCCCCTCCTCCCCCCTCCGCCCCCTCCCCCCTCCTTTTCCTCCTCCAGCCCCTTGAAATGTGAGAAGCATTCTCAGCTCACGGGCTGTGTAGGAGCAGCCCACGGACCGGGTCTGGCCCCAGGCGGTGTTTGCCAGCATCCGTTCTAGAGTTTGGGGTCTTGATCGATGCCCGCTTCTCCCTGATCATCACTGGGGGCTCATCTCTGGCTTCCCGGCCTTCTCAGTCTCGGGTCAGCCCCTTCCTCATGTGACCTGGGTTCGGGGTCCTCCCGGGGTGGCTCCGTGGGTGGGAGTGGGGACTGAAGCGCGCCTGCGTGTGCCCTCTCTCCCTCCCTCCCAACGTCAGTGGTGCTGGGGCTCAGAGGCTAATTTTTGTGGGTGCAGGTGATGCGTCAGCTTGTTTAGCTGTGGTGGTCTTTCATCGCCTGTGATTTTGGTTGAGACCGTGTGTTTCTGACAGAGTCGATGGCAGACCGTCCCAGTGGTCAAGTCAGCTTGGCCCATGTTGGCCCTGGAGGCGCAGGGCCTTTGCAGGCTCACGTCCCTCTGTGGGGCCCTGGCGCAATCCCCTTTATGATTCCTGGGCTGCGTGGTGACTGGCGCTGTGTCCTTGGCCCTGGTTCCTCCCTGCCAGAGGGTTGGAGACACAGAGCTCGGCCTTCTGAGAAGCGCCTGGAATGCCCGCCACCCAACTCCGCATTCCACCAAGCCTTCCTTCTCGTCTCTCTGCAGCTCCGTCTGCCCACAGGTCTCACCCACCAGCAGCCCGCTGATGCAGCTCCTAGCACCTCCCCTCTGGCTCACGCCATGCCATCCCCAGAGGAGCCCACAGAGAGGCCGGCCCCAGGAAGGCTCAGACTTCTGGGGGGAGAGGCTGGTGACTAGGATGACACACCTCTCTGGGCGCCAGGAAGGGCACCAGGCAACACGCTTAAGAGCACAGACTTGCAGACAGACAGAGGTGAGGTTGAAACTTGGGTGCCCTCTCTCCAGCTGCGGCCCCTGGGGGAGACACTAACTTCCGTAAACCCCCTTTGTAAAATGGAAGTAATTATTGCATCTGTGTCAGGGGTTTGCAAAGCACCTCAGTCAGTCCTTGGAAGGTGGGGTGTCTGCCCTCCGTCTCCCCACACCCTGCTCTGCCTGTGTCTACCCCACCACACTCCACCAGTTCACGTGCTACCTAGCCCAGCACACACAGGTATGGACCAGGCTCAAGGTCGGGCCTGACATTGGCTTCTAGAAGGTTCTCCATGCGGAGGACACAGCACCTGCCAGCAAGGAGCTCACAGTCCCAGGGAGCGGGGGGTGGGTGGGTGGAAGATACAATGTTCGTGCTGGTGGAGATACAGATGAAGATGATACAGATGGAGACACCTGCCTTAGCAGAGCTGACGGCTTTCTAAGAGGGTGTGACCTCAGGGGGTGGGGATGCGGGGCTCACGGGGGTGAGGTGGGGGGGAAGAGGGAGGGAGGGAGAGCCAGTAAGATGAGCGTGTGGGTCCTTGCCGAGCCTGGCTGACCGCTTCCACTGGGGAAGCCACAGAACCATGACACCGTCCCTGGGATGGGGGAACTTACCCCTTGGTTAAGGGTTCCTGACCTGGAGTACTGCGTGGGGTCCCTCCGTGGCATCAACTGAGAAGTCATCCATTCATTCACCCAACATTCAGGGACACCCCCTCTGTACCAGCCCCAGTTCCAGCCCCAGAGGCTACAGGAGGGACCACAAGGGCATGATGCCCTTGAGTCTGGGGCTCCCAGACTCCCTGCCTACCCCAGCGACATCCCACCTGCCTGTAGCCCTAGACCCTGTGGGCTGGCCCAGCTGATTTTCGGCCCAAACGAGGTTTCCCTCCAGCTGCGGTGGTCAGGGTTTGGAATGACCGAGCCTTTATTCATGGTCAGAGCAGCAATGGCTCAGCGTGCGAACTTGAGATTCTGGTAGGTGTCTGCTCCCTCCCTCCCTCCCTCCCCACTCCAGTCAGAAGTGGCTTCTGTGTGGCTGTCAGCCACGCCTGGCTTGGCCTCTTGCCCTGAAGTCTCGCCTTGAGAAGTCTCTGTGGGCCCCGACTTGACCTGGCATCACGGGTGGGACTTAGGCCTGGCCCCAAACCCCCGCCTTCCCCGTTCCATCCTGAAGCGTCCCCAGAGTTGAGCTCCATCCTGGTCGTGTGGCTCCCCCACCCCTCCCCTCCGCAGAAAGGGGGTCATTCTGAACAAGGGCTCCCTGCTGGGGAGGGCGGCGCTCATGTGGACCACAGCCCTGGCTTTGCCGTCACCCACATGGGGTCAGCTCTTATCTCTGCCTGTTTGCACCTGAGTGACTTGGCACAGGTTACTGAATTCTTCTGAGTTTGTTTCCTTACTAGTAAAATTTTGGATTGTGATGCCCACCTAGTGGTAGCATCACCAAGGCTTTCATGAAGTAACTCACGCCAGCCTCCCGGGTCAGGGCTGTCCCAGAGCTGGGCTCAAAATATGTTGCCTGTTATCACTTTTATTATTAATGCTAGTGAGGGTGGGGGAGGTATACCCCTTCTCCCTGGCGGGGTCTCCCCGCACTCCCAGCAGCCCCTAGCCGGCTCTGGGTGTACTAACAACCCCGGGGCAGCCTGCTCAGTTAGGCTGTGATGGGGCCTCACGGGAACAGAGAAAAGGGCAGTGAGGAGAAAATCTTGGATGATAATGTACTTTATTCATTTTTGTCTTGAGTTTTTAAAATAAACATTAAAAAAAATTAGTTATTTATTTTTATTTTGGGCTGTGTTGGGTCTTCGTTGCTGCGCGCAGGCTTTCTCTAGTTGTGGCGAGCGGGGGCTACTCTTCGTTGTGGTGCGCGGGCTTCTCATTGTGGTGGCTTCTCTTGTTGCAGAGCGTGGGCTCTAGGAGCGCGGGCTTCAGTAGTTGTGGCACGTGGGCTCAGTAGTTATGGTTCGTGGGCTCTAGAGCGCAGGCTCAGTAGTTGTGGCGCACAGGCTTAGTTGCTCCGCAGCATGTGGGATCTTCCCGGACCAGGGCTCAAACCCGTGTCCCCTGCATTGGCAGGCAGGTTCTTAACCACTGAGCCACCAGGGAAGCCCCAAAAGAAACATTTTTCTGCTTTGCTCTTGAGGGCTTGGGAAGTGCGTGGAATGAAACCACGTGGGAGAGCGTCTCGGGGGGCTGGGGCCTTGACTCATGCTTGAAACTGGACAGCTTCTAGGTTTCTCTGCTCCCGGATGATTCTGGAGAGGCCGAGAAAACAGCGTGTGCTGTCACTTGGGCTCCCAATCATTCCTGGCGTGTCAGTGACCCGGCCGTCTGGCTTTCAGAGGCACTGGGGACAGATGCTGTCCAGGTGACCCAGGCTGTCTCTACCCAGTCCTCCTCTGCTTAGGGGGCTTCCCTGCTTCCTAACAGCCCAGGGAGGACACAAACACAGCTCAGGGCCCCTCTGTTCCTCCACTCTTTTTACGTGGGTGAAGATGGGCAGCGACCATCTCTAGACAATGGGCTGTCCTGCACTTTGGTTTTTAACGGCCTCAGATGGTTCTTAGCAGCCCTAACTCGGACGGGGTCCCCTCGGGTCTCCCAAGGCCATGCCTGGACTGACTAATGGAGGCGGCGGGGGGGGGGGGGATTTGCCCTTCTCTCCGCCTTGCCCTGCCCCCGCCTCCCTTCTTTAACCCCATCCTGCGTTCTGTGATCCTGGCATGAGGACTGCATCTCATTATTGCTGGCCGTGCTGGAAGCCTTGAGTTCCAGAAGCTTCTCCATAGTTCTGGGTGGAATGCAGCCAATTCCGGCCTTTTCTTTTGGAAAAGTAAGGAAATGCTAATTCTGAGTTTCTTATCTATAAAATCGGGATAAGAATACCTCACCCACAGAATGGTTGTGAGGATCAAACTAGGACAGCTGGCCAGGAGCCCGCTTGAAAATCTGGCCCACATTTAACTGGCATTGTCACGTCTGCTGGTGCCCTCACCAGGCTACAGGCATTGACTGTGTTTTTTATGACTTATAGTCAATACGGTGAACTGAGTTGACGGAGGATGCCCCTCCTGCTTCAAACATGCCGAAATGATGGATAAAGTACAATAGAAAATTGTAAATGCCTATAAACGCGAAAGCAAGGGAAAACCTCAGATACCAGAGGCAGGTGGGATTGAAGACCAGAGTCGGGGGGTGGGTTTAAGGGCAGTGTCATGAGTAGGGACGGCAGAGAGCTGGGATCGAGTCCCTTCATGAAGTCGGGGTCTGACAAAGGCTGTCACTTCTGTGAATGGGACAACCAAGTGGGTGCCTGCTGTAAGCTGTGGGTTCCTGATTTCGTAATGCCAACCTTGGAGGTATAGAATTCATATTTGTACCAGACAGACCCTGAGGGGAGAAGTCAGGGTTTGGCCTCAGAAAAATGCATCTGGGACTGGTTGAAGCACTTGTCTGCCAAAGACACAAATGCCAAACCACTGCCCCCACCACAAATGCCTCCACCACCTAGGGTGCTCAGGACGCCCACGGACAATAATTCTCATGCAAGATGCACTCCGAGTGAAAAAGTACAGAGACGACACAGCACACGAATGAGTTCACATTCCAGGACTGCAGATGACAGAACAGTCTGAAGAACACTAAAATAAGTATGTTTAAGTGTTTCAACAAGACGAGGGAATGGACCACATAGACAAAAGTAGGGCATTGCGAAGACACTAAACAGGTAGTTTCAAAAAAAAAAAAAAAAAAAAAAACCAAAGGGGAATTCTGGGCATGGAAAATGTGGTCATTGAAAGGGAACAGAGGCTTTGTAGCCTCTGTTCCCATTTCTAAGGCCATTGTCTTAAGCATAGAGAAGTGTCCTGCTTCCAGTCTTTGGAAATATGATCGGGAAGTGAAAGATGTGTCTAAAGCTGCCATCTGCCATCTCCATCGTGAATTCACAATCTCCTGAGGGAGACGGGCCTTAGGAAATAAAAGTAACAGAGCGTTTGCGCGTCGCTTCCTCTGTCCAGACACAGAGCTAAGCCTTTTATAGGCACCGGCTAGATCAATTCCGACCACCTTTCTAAGGCGTCTGCTACTGACTCGGCTGCCGGTGAAGAGGCTGGGACCCAGGGATGCAGGGACTGTGCAGTCCCATTGCTTGGGCTCGGTGGCACTGGGCCGAACCTGGGTCTGTGGGATCATGTCATTGCTGCACGGTCAGCTCTCCACGGGGACACGCAGTGGAGAAACAAAGGCACCGGCCCACACACCCCTCGGCTCTGACCACGGCTGCGCCTCACGTCCAAAGCTGGGTCAGTTTGCCAAAAGCATGCAGATCAATTCCCTCAGTGATTAATTTGGGAACATTCAACTGCTTTATGAAGGTTCTTCGGGGGGCACACAATTTCATTCTCCTAACTCTCTGACCACAGTCCCTGCCTCTCTCCACTAGCCCTTGTACTTGACCCTGTTGTTCATGGCGTCCCTTCTACCTCCAAGCATCCCCTTTGGGTGGTATAAACGGCTGTCAGTGAAAAACTTGCATTCCTAAGGGCAAATTCTAGGACACTAATTCAAGTCAGGCAGCAGTTCCTCGTGGTTGCCTGGTGCTCTGGGGACTCACTGATTTCTTTGCCACCAGGACCCGGCGAGATGCCGGTGAGGAGGCATCCGTTACGCAGACTGATCAGGCTTCCGGGAATGGAGCAAGAATGCACCGAGCATGACAATTGATGGAGTTAATTGTAATTAATGATTAAGAAGCCCTTTAAGAATTCAAGATTAATTCAAAAAGACACGTATAAGGGTGAAAAACAGGTTCAACAATCTTTAACTCCTCCACATTTAATACATATTTATCAGAAGTACATTTTTTTTTCCAGACATGCTTTTGGAAGAATACATGAAAAGATGTTCTTAAAATATATCAAAGTACAACCTCCTTACACCGAAGGGAGAAAAAAGGATAGGATTTGTCGACACATATGAATATGTTGTAAGAGAATGCTGAAGTTCACGTCAGCTGGGAATTAGGCCATAGACCGTGAGGAGCGTTGCTTTAGGTTTGCCGGTTTGAGGTAAAGTGGTAGGATGCCACCCTAAGCATGCCGGACATTCTGTCTCATAAAGGTAAGAGAAAGTGTGGAGTGTAGAGGAAGGCAGGGTTGTGGGGATCCTCAAATACATTTCCAGTGAGGAGTGTTTGAAAAACCTAGAGTGTGGAAGACAAGAAGGTGGGAGACCTCTGCCCCTGTGGTCATAGCGAATTAAAGACCACTGCAAAATCTTTGCTGGTCACCCCGTTCAGAGGCATGACCTATGCCCCACCCCTTGAATCTGGGCAGGCTCAGGGACACCTGACAGTAGAGCATGGCAGAAGTGACACTGGGGCAGTGTTCAGGCACAGTCTTTAAGAGGCTGGTCACATTCATCTCCTGCCTCTTGAAATACTGGCCTCTGGCACCATTTCCTCTGGTACCAGGCCACCATTTTGTGAGGAATACCAGCTGCTCACCTGGACAGGCATGGCGGCCCCTGGTGGACAGCACTGCAGCCCAGCTCTGGCCTCCAGGCAGCCCAAGCCGCCAGCCATGTGCGTGAGCTGTCTTGGGAGTGGGTCCTCCAGCTTCTATCAAGCTGCCCTGAGTGACCGCACCCAACACAGATGAGCCATCACTGCTGGGCCCTGCCCAAAGCATGGATTTGTGTGCAAAGAAAAAGTCTGTCGATAGTTCAAAGCACTAAGCTTTTTGGTGGTTTGTCATACAGCAATAAAATAAGCAGATAAAAATCCATCAGAACAACAGTGAGGGCTTCCCTGGTAGCTCAGTGGTCGAGAGTCCGCCTGCCGATGCAGGGGACACGGGTTCGTGCCCCGGTCCGGGAGGATCCCGCATGCCTCAGAGCGGCTGGGCCCGTGAGCCATGGCCGCTGAGCCTGCGCGTCCGGAGCCTGTGCTCCGCAACGGGAGAGGCCACAGCAGAGAGAGGCCCGCGTACTGCCCAAAAAAAAAAAAAAAAAAAAAAAAACAGTGAAATGAGCTATGTGGGAAACTCCTTTCCTGTCCAAACAGATATAAATGTGCTAATATATATATATATATTTAATAAAGTACTTATTAAAAAAAAGTTCCTAGTCAGATTTAGCAGCAGCCCTGGGAAATCTCCAAGACTTAAACAGTTAGAGAGAACTCATAGTCTAGCAGCGAGGGGTGATGGAGTATTAGACCCAGACAGACATCTTAGGAGCCGGGGTTCAATGCCTACTTTGGGTCTTGTGTGAAGATTAGAGGACCCAGAATTGATAAAGGATCTAGACCTGGGCTTTCTGCAGAAAGCTTAGAACAGGAAGATCTATCTAATTTATGACAGGAAACAGAACATCTCTGCCAGCTGGCCTGGAGAAGCAGACGAGGAACCAGCTGCCTTAGGCAGTGATGGTTTCTCCTAAAGAGTGAAAGCCCCAGGCCCAGGTTGCTCAGAGTCCAAATCCACACGGGACTACAGTGAAAAAAACCCTGAAGTGAGACCTTAAAGTCCACTGATCTAGAACAAGTGAGCTCATAAAGCACCTCGGAAATACAGTCCTGTAGAAAAATCTTCCCATTCTTGGGGACCAGCAGAACGATGGCAGAGGAAAACTCTGCTGGAGGCTGAGCTGCTGATGCACAAAGTGCAAGGAGGATCCGCCATGATGGGGGGGCAGTCAGCAGAAGACTTATCGGAGAATTCACGCCTGAGGAGCTAGAAATAACAGAGCATCCTAATAGGGCTTTAATGATTAAACATGGCCAGAGAGACAAAGAGAGAGAATTCATCAAATGGCATGAGGGCATTATTACAAGCCAAAGGATGTTGTTGAAAATAAAAACAAATTGAAATGAGAGCTTTGGGAAATCCAGCCAAATAATAATAATTTTAAAATCTCTAAAATAGGTATTTCATAGGAACGGCTTTACACCTCCCTAGAGAGAAACAGAGTTCTGGTAGGTACACGTGAGCCCAGAAGACCTGGGATGCAGCTCAGAGAGGGCAATGCGGAAGCACAGGGGCTCCACCGCTGCTGTTACTCATGCATCCTCCACTCCCGCTGTTTCACGGGCTCTCAGTCCCAAGTTTATACGGAATTCCGGGTAATGCTCTGACTTTCCATTTCCTTTGTCCTCGGGCACAGAAGGGTTTTCTTTCTTCTTTTGAGTTTGGCTTTGTTTTATAAGACAGTTTTTGTTGTTAGGATTTATTCTGCGTTTCTATCTCTTTGGAGTAGGGAGAGGGGCATTAGCTCAATTCATCAATGTTTGGCCCTGGGGTCTTAGTAGAAATATCCTGGGGCTGCTCTGTCCAACACAGCAGCCACTAGTGATAAGAGCTTACGTACATTTGAACTTAAATGAATGATCATGAAACAAAATGAAAAATTCGGTTCCTCAGTTCCCCTAGCCAAGCTGTAAATGGTCAGTAGCTACACTTGGCCAGTGCCTGCTGGGCTGGGCTGTGCAGATAGAGGACGTTGCGTCATTGGCTACACTTGGCCAGTGCCTGCTCTGCTGGGCTGTGCAGATAGAGGACGTTGCATCACTGTAGAAATTCTGTTGGTGAGCATCGCTCAGGATGTCCAAGAAAATCCAGAAAGGGAGTCGTGAGGAGGGAAATTTAGATTCAACATGAAAGGAACCTTGTGCAGAGGGACAATGGACCCTGCAGTGTGTGGAATGATGCCCTGCTGGGGGCTGGGGGGAGACTCTTGTTTGGGTGGGAAGTAGCACCAGGTCTGCGAGATTCCTTCAGGAATCACTCGTGGGGGAAGCAGGTCATCTGCAGCCTTGGTAGCTGGGAGTCCTCAGCGAAGGCTGAGGAGGGAGCGGGGGACAGAGCAGCTGTTTGGCCCCTTCTCCCCGCCTCGGGAGGGAGGAAACCTCATCTGAGGGATCTGGGCACTGGGAGCTCAGGGAGCTGTTTCCAGATGTTGCTGGATTACACCAGAACCACACCTCCAGACTGTAGCAACACAGGGTCATTCGTATGCACGCAGATTTGAACATGAGCTGCGTTTCAAAATGAAGCAGAAACAGGGAGCAGCTTCTGGCCGCTATGATGAAGAGAAAGGAGCTGAGCAAACTGTTTAAACAGGAGCAGAAATAGTTGACTGGAGAAGTTTGCCATCACAAAACAAAGGAAATGGAGCATCTTCAGAGATGGTACCCCAGCCAGGCATCGGAGAGGAGCTGGATGCGCCTTTCAGTGGCAGGGGTAGCCAAGCAAGGTTTGAGCACAACATGTCCTCAGTGGAAGATGTGGACTTGCAGCTGCAGTTTTCAGGGAAGCTGGGAAAATCAGCCAGCAGGGCAAGCAGGGCGCCAGTCGGTTAGTTTCTCATTTTGAAGCACCAAGTTCCTGGTGAATTCCAGAGTGATGCCCGAGGGTCCCTTCTGTTTAAGGTGGGGTGACAGAGCATTAGCCAGAAAGGAGGGCTGGGGTGAACCTGGCGATGCAGGAGGCACAGGGCACTGTGGGCAGCGCCAGGGGGCTGCCCTCATAGGGCCAGTCTGACCCAAATGGGCCACTCCCTGGCTCATCCCTTGTGCTGAGATTGGGAGTTTCAGAGATGTTCAGAGCCTCACACCTACCCCTCGTGGGGTTCACTGTCTAGTGGAGGAATAAGAAATAAAGAGCATGGTTAAAATCCATCCTGGAACAGGCTACAGTTGGGGTAAAACTTGAATTCTGTGAAGAGAGCAGAAAGCCTTTTCAGAAGAAGTAGCATCTGAGTTGGGGCGGGGGGGTGCTTTCGTTTCCTGGAGTTCCATAACAGGGCACTGCAAACCAGGTTCTTACAAATACCGTATGCTAACACATATATATGGAATCTAAAAATAATAATAAAAAAAAGGTTCTGAAGAGCTTAGGGACAGGACAGGAATAAAGATGCAGATGGAGAAAATGGACTTGAGGACACGGAGAGGGGGAAGGGTAAGCTGGGACGAAGTGAGAGAGTGGCATGGACATATATACACTACCAAATGTAAAACAGCTAGTGGGAAGCAGCTGCATAGCACAGGGAGATCAGCTCGGTGCTTTGTGACCACCTAGAGGGGTGGGAGGGAGACGCAAGAGGGAGGGGATATGGGGATATATGTATGCATATGGCCGACTCACTTTGTTATAAAGCAGAAACTAACACACCATTATAAAGCAATTACACTCCAATAAAGATGTTTTTTAAAAAATGTATTCTTTCGTGGTCCTGAAGATTAGAAGTCAGAAATCAAAGTTTTGGCAGGGCTGCAGTCTCTGAAGCCTGTAGGGCGGCTCCTCCCCTGCCTCTCCTTGCTGCTGGTATTGCCCACAACCCTCGGCTTGCAGGAGCATCCTTGCAGGAGTCTCTTCCTCCATTGTCATGTGGCAGCTTTTCCTGCGTGTCTCCCTCTGTGTCCTAAAAGGACGCCAGTCATACTGGATTAAGAGCCCACCCTACTCCAGTCTGACCTCATCTTAACTAATTACTTCTGCAATGGCCCTATTTCCAAATAAGGTCACATCCTGAGGCGCTGGGGGCTAGGACTTCAACAGATCTTTTGGGGGAATGTAAATGAACCCAGGACAGAAAGATAAGAGGAACTTCAGCAACTGTAGCAATTTAACCAAGTCAGAAACCTGGGAGTTACCCTACACTTGGTGCAGCTGGGTCATTTGGGAGGTCTTGCCCTCCCTCCCTTTCTTGTCTGGACTCTGCCAGCAGTCTTCTAATTGGTCTGCAAGCATGCCTCACCCCTTCCCTGCCCCAGCCAGAAGGACCTGTCTAGATACCACATTTGACCTACCCAGAATTCTTATGGAAACCCTTCTCTGTTGCAGGATAACATCCAAATGCCTTTCAGTGACACATGGGGCCTCTGCACTGCCTGTTTCCAGCCTCTCCACCCAGCATCACAGTTTTGCAAAAATAGCAGAGGTTTATGGACTTGTTACCACTCCCCAGGCATCGTGCAGAACATGCATGATCTCATTTATTCCCGCAACAAACTTGGTAGGTAGATGGTCATGCCCACTTGCAGAAGGGGATGGAGACACGGCGAGTTTAATGTGAGTTTAATTAAATTTGAAATAATGTTTGTTGGAAGAAAATATGGCTCTTGCAGGTTACATTGCTAGTAATTCAAGGAGCCCAGATGCAAAACCCGGGCAGTCACGTTTAATGCACAGGCTCTTCACGCCTGTTTTTCTGTGATGGACGGCCCCCATCCCCAGCCTGCCAGTCCCGGATCTTCTCTTAACTTGTCTAAATACTGACTATTTGTACCTCCTGCAATGGGGGCAATGTGCTCTCAAGCTTCCCCACATCTTGTTCCTGATTTGGACACTTCTGGAGCTCCCTGCCTGTGCTTGTCCCCCGGCTCAGGCTTAGGGTCTCCCTTAGGACATGCCGTCACTTTCTCTCATTCAACGGAAGACCGAGAAACCCGCCGCCTGCCCCTCCCCTCCCCCCTCCCCTCTATACACTCTCCCCTTCCCCTCCCTTCCTTCCCTCTCCTCCCTCTCACCCTTTTCCTTCGGGCTTATTTTCTCCATTTATCCTTTCTGACCTCAGGTGCAGGGTTGGGTTAATCACACTTTCTAGTTCCTGACATGAAATACAAGGACCCTCTTTTCTTAAAAAAAAATAAAAAGAAGATTTAATACTTTTACTAGGTATTTAAATATATACTCATTCATGAGACATTGTTTAAAATTTTGCAAGATATTGGATTAATCTTCTTCTTTTTGTAAATGTCTCTCTACTAAATAGACTCATTAAAAAATGTTTTGACCCAGGAGATACATACATATATATATATATATATATATATATATATATATATTTTTTTTTTTTTTTTTTTTTTCCTGCTTGCTATTTGTAGTAGTTGGAAGTTCTGCAAAAACATAATTCTGCCTATTTTTTCATTTTACCATGATAGCCATTTAAATAATAGAGTCTTTGTTCTGGAAGAAACTTGGGTATCATTTTAGAATTAGTTTCTATTAAATAATAGATATATACAAGAGACACATGGTACACATGAGGAATGTGTAAAGAATAAAGGTTAAAGGGAGCCCCTCTGTATGTACTGCCCAAGTTCTGAAGTCCCATTGGTCATGTTTGCCCCTGTTTCCTCTCTCTGTCTAGCAGGTATAACCATTATCTTGAATTAGGTGCTAATCATTCTACTGTTAGTTCTTTACTATATAAATAATATAGTGTTTAGTTCAGCATGCTTTTGAACTGTATAAAATGGAACTGTGCTGTATGAATTCCTAAGCAGTTTGCAATTTTTTTCACTCCACATTGTAGGAGAAAATGGTTGAGGCTGCAACCCTGCCAGAAATGTGGTACCAGGGCAGGGAAGAATTCAGGGAGCAGCACCCTGCGCTCTCTTCCTTTTCCCTGGCCTCCTGTGGGTGCCACCCCTATTGGCTGAGCCCAGTTGGAGTCCCGAGGGCAGGGAGTCTGGGGGATGTACCCCCAGCAGCACAGAGTAGGGCAGAGACGGCTAGAGAGGGTTCTTGGGAGTGGAAAGGAGGGAAGAATAACCAGCACGCACATCTGCAACGTGACTAGACACCAATGACCGCTCAGAGTGATTGTACCGACTTCAGATTTACTGCTGCTCCACAGCCCTGCCGACCTCTCGGTCTGCACAGCGGGGCGGGGACATTTACCATTCCTTCCGTGATTACCAGAGAGGTGGGCGTCCTGTCACGTTCATGGGACATCTGCGTTCCCCTGTCAGAAAAGTGCCCAGTCAAGTCTGTTGCCCACGTTCTATCAGTTTTTGCCTTTTTCCATACCGATTGACTGATTCATCCAAAATTCTTTACTGAGCACCTTTGAAGTGACAAATCCTGTTCTAGGTCTTGAAAATGTAAGAGTGAACAAAAGTGGCAATAACCATGGCCCTTTTGGAGCTTAAATTCTACTGGAGAGTGTGTGCGTGCGTGTGCGTGCGCACACAAGAGGATGAGTCAGTTCGTTAGGAAATGAAGTGTTCTAGGTATATCAGAAGTGTTATATATGTGTGTGCCTCCCGATTATTTTGGAAATGTTATTGAGGAAAATAAGGGAGGGGGAGGCATAGGAAGTGTTGGTGGCACTCTGTAACGTTGCTGCCCAGGAAGCCCTGTTGGGAAGATAAAATGTTTAGAGCAGGTGCTCCTAACTCCTGCTCTCCGCGTCTTCCCTCTGCCAGGGCCACTTCTCCCCAGCCCAATCTTGCTCAGATGTAACCTTCTCCCTCTCTTTATAACTTTCCTCTCTCATTCTTTTCTGGCTGGAGTTTTGTCATTTAGTTAGTATTTTCAAGCTTTGCTGATCTTGTCTATTGTTTTTTACTTTCTCTTCATTAATTTAATACTTTTTTCATAAATTTATTTCCTTCCTTCTATTTTCTTTGGTCTGTTCTGTTGTCTTTTTTCTGACTTCTTATGTTGGATGTTTGTCTCATTAATTTCCAACCTTTCTTTTCTAACGTAAGTAGTGAAGGCTATAGATTTCCTTTTATATTCCTAACTTAGCTGCATTTTACCAGTTTTGAAATTTCATTATTTTTAAAATTCCAATTTCCATCATAATGTTTTTGCTTTATCCATAATTAATTCAAAAGTGTGCTTTTAGTAGATATTTTCAAGTGTTTGTGGTATTTCTAATATTTTTGCTATTTCTAATTTAATTAAATTTTTGTCTGGAAAATTGGTTTTTATATTTTTAAACCTTGAGATGTAAGACTGCTTTATGGTCTATTTCATTCTAATTTTTATAAATGTTCCATGTGTGCTTAGAAATAACATTTATTCTGCAGTTGTTTTTATTTATACATTTGATCAAGTTTATTAATTATGCTACCCAAATATTTAGTATATTTACTGATTTTTACCTGTTCCATCTATTAGTAGCTGCAAAAGAGAATAGAATTTCCTTCTATGGTTGAATATGGTTCTGTCAATTTTAGTTTCACATATTTTAAAGCTATGTCATTACATATGTTATTAGCTATTTTATTTTGAAGCTATGTTCTTATTTGGAATTTTTATATATCTTGGTAAATTGACTTTTTATCATTTTATAGTGACTTTCTTTATCTCTATGCATTCACCTTAAATACATTGTTTGACTACTGTATATGTTTAAATATAAATAAATATATGTATGAATAAATATGTAAGTATATAAACATATTAACATATATCCTATATTCCAGTTTTCTTTTGATTAATATTTGGCTGATATATATTTTTTCCATCCCTCTCTTCCATCCTTCCTGCATTCTGAAGTTTTGCAACATTTTTTGTGAACAGCATGTAGCATATAGATCCATAATCTTTTTAAAATTCAGTTTGACCATCTTTATCTTTTAACTGATGAATCTGAGTGATTTACATTTATTGTAATTGGTCATAAATCTTGATTCATTTCTATCATCTTTGTCTATTTCTCCTCCTTTTTCTGTTTCCCTTCTTATTGTTTCCTTCTATATATTGATGGAGTTTGTTTTATTCATTCCACTTTTCCCCGATGCTATTTTGGAGGTTTTTGCACTTTACTTATTTATTTTATTTCAGTTGTTCACCTAGAAACCTTTACTTTTATACCTAACAAAGTAAAGTGAAAAATAAGCAATATATTTGCCCTCTTCCCCAGCAACACAAGGGTCTCAGAATACTTTAACTACCAGAATTATTCCCTTCTCTACTTAGGTGTTATTTTGTGCATTTTAACAATTTTTAAATTTTATATATTTTTAAGCACCCCACCCCCCAATTGGGTCCTACTGATGCTGTTGGTGGTGCTTTTGTTTTTGTTTAGACTTTGTACAGTTTAGGTATGTGTAGATTTATTTTCATATTTATTAGTCTCTTTACCCACTGTTCCCTCTGGGTTTTCCCAATTTCTTCTGGACATGGTTTTACATGACACTGATGGTTTTACATAAAGGTAATCGGCGGTAAATTATCTTTAAGTTATTTTACATCTGAAAATGTCTTATTTTGCCTTCACTGTTAAATTATAGTTTTTCTGAGCATTCAAATCTTTTATTTTCTCTGAAATGCACTGAAGATATGATTGCACTTTTTTTGGCATCCTCTGTTGCTGTTGGGAAATCAACCCTTAGTCTCATTGTTGGTGCTTTGTAGGTAGTATTTGTTTTCTTTCTTACTTCTTTAAATATTTTTTCTTTGATATTCTCCTTGCTTGTTTTGTAATTTACTATGATGTATCTGAGTGTGGATTTCTTTTTAAAAACTCTATTATTGTTGTGTTTTTCTGGATTGCCTGAATCTGAGGATTGGTGCCTTTCTTCTGTTCCTGAAAATTCTTACCCAACATGTAATATGTATTACCTCGGCCCCATCCTCTGTATTAACACCTTTTAGAATTCTGATCATGTGCCCTCTCCACTCTGTCTCCCTCTTAACCAGTCCTTTGCATCTGTCACATCAGTTTGTGTTTGTGCTACATCCTACCTTCCAGTTCAATAATTGTTTCATCAGCTGTGTATAATCTGCTATAACCTGTCCATTGAGTTTTTTATTCCAATTATTATATCTTTTTTTAATTTCTAGAACTTTTACTTATTTTTCAGATCTGCCCCATTCTATCTGATAGTCTTTTGTACTTTATGCATTTTTAAAGTGTTATTTCTTGAAGCATATTTCACATACTGTTTTATTCCAGCTTATACAAATGCAACAGCTGAAGTCTTTGTGGTGTGATTCTGCTCCCTGCTAGCAGAATCTCTTTCTGATAGCTCTCATGCATGCAACTTTCCTCTTTGTTTATTTTGTGATTTTTGACCAACGCTCATTTTTCTCATAACTTTACATGTGAGAATTATGTGAGGCCTATGTTGAAGGTGCATTCTGCTGAAGAGAATTTGTATTTGATTCTGTTATAGGGACTTCGGGTTGCTACCAGCTCGGGATAGGACAACTTTAAAATAATTTCTCACTTGAAGTTTTTTTTCTTTTTAACACAGTTGGTATGAGTTGAGGCTGCAAAACCATGTGGGGTTACAAAGTATCAGGGGAGATTTTAATTTTCCGTCTACTCAGCACCAAATTTGAGCCAATTTATTGTCTTTTCCCAAGGTCTTTCCAGGTCACCGTTACATGGAGGGGCAGTGCTTGGAGGTCCAGCTTCGCATGGGGTTCTCTCATGAGACGCCTCCAAGGGCTGGCATAGCCTTGTCCCCAGAGCCCCAGCACTGTGCAGTCATCAGATCAGAAGGTCACAACCTTCAGGGTTTAGCAGACGTCACTGGGCTCACAGCTGGCTCCAGGGTTCTGGTCCTTCTCTGCAATCCCACTTTCAATGTCGTTTGTTTTCTGAGGATTTCTTCTTTCTTGCCCACTCAGCAAGATATTTCAAGAGATTTTTAGAACAGTATTTTACTGGGTGTGTTCAGTTGTCATCAGAAGGGTTATTCACTTTATACATTTTATCATTGTGTCTTCTTTCTTTTGTCTTATTACTATGCTCCCCCTCTTTTCTCTGTCTCCCTTTCCATTCTGCCTCTAAGCCTCATAAGCGCAAAGTATAATAGACTTGGTGTATGTCTTTGCACGTGGCAAAATCTCTGCAAATTAATGTTGTTTTATATAAATATTGCTTTAACTTTCCTTAAGTGGGTATGTGCTATAGAGGCCACTGTCTTTCTTCGTCCCCACGGCCCTCCACTAGACTCTGTGTTAAGACCTGTCCATGCGGGATGCCCGTCCAGTTCACTTCTTGTTCCGTGTGCGGTTTCATCAGGAGCTGCCACCTCCTGTTGTGCATCCATCCCTGCAGATGGGCATTTGGGGAAGAGTGAAAGGGTCAAATTAGCATCTTAAACCTGTTCTTTTTCGGAGGATGGGAATTGGTTTTGGGGGATAGGGCTTGGGAATAGGGATACCGGACTCAGGTTCATTCAATTTCTTTTAAACGGCTGGTTGAGTTTCTGGAACAGTTGAAAGAGCGAGCAGCTCAGAGGGAGGCTTCGTCTTGCACGTAAATGTCCGTGGGCCTCACTGGCATCTCTCCTGTGGCACCAGGCACTCTCTGCTTCAGGATGGAGTAGGAGCGTCCGTCCTAGGAACTCTCCAGCGTGGAACAAGGCACTGCTCCTCCGTCCTTATCCACCTGCCTTCACTGACTTACTTGGGACCCGAAGACAGTCTCAGTGGGAACAGAAGTCACTCACGTCTACACGGGCACAGAGAGCTAGGTCTGCTGGGTGGCTGGATCCACTTGGGACCCACTGGGTGGCTGGGGGTGTGCAGGGTCAGGAGTCGGATCATGAGGAGGGGGGACGGAAGCTGCCTTCGTCAGCTTTTGCTAAGTTGTGCCGTGGTAACACAACCCTCAAGCCTAGTAGCTCACCCCGAAAAGATTTGTTTCATGTTATATGTTGTGTGTGGATTGTCTGCGGCTCTGCTTCATGTATCTTCTTTCTTCTGGGAACCAGGTAGAAGGATTAGCTATTAATTTGGATCTCCCATTCTTAAAGCAGGGGGAAAGAGCAGCAGAGCTGATGGAAACACGAGACGCCCTTAAAGCCCCTGCTCAAGTTTAATTGGCTGAAGGAAGTGACCTGGCCCACAGGATGGGGAGGGGGTGAAATGTGCCCCTGCTCCATCCAGGGAGACACCAGAGGCCACGTGGCGACGGGGAGGACAGTGACACTACTTGGAAAGTGGGACGTGGTCTACAACAGAAACCCAAGGATGGCTTCCCCAGGGGGCAAGGAGCGGGGTCAGTAAGCAGCTGGAAGGTCTGTGAGAGTGGTCGGGGTACAGTGTGTGGCCAGGATGCAAACTGGTTCTGACCCCACATTCCCAAGAGGCTACAGCAAAGGCAGGAAGAGCCATGTCAAGGAGCCCATAGCACTTTGGAGCCCAGGAACTGTTGCTGTGGGATCCTCCCAATGGACTGTAACCCAGACTCCAGACTTTCTTCCCATGGACAAGAGCTTTGTCTCACGGGGATAGTCTGGAAAGGGCAGCTGGAGGAGGTGGTGGGGGCATGGAGCGCCAGGCCAGCCCGGAGGGGCAGCTCATCTGATTCATCGGTCAATCAGGTTTCTCCAGAGAAACAGAACCAATGAAGAGAGGGAGAGGGAGAGGGAGAGAAAGAGAGAGAGAGAGGGAGGGAGGGGGGGGGAGAGAGAGAGAGAGAGAGAGAGAGAGAGAGAGACAGAGAGAGAGAGAGAGAGAGAGAGAGAAAGGGAGAGAGAGGGAGAGGGAGAGAAAGAGAGAGAGAGGGAGGGAGGGGGGAGAGAGAGAGAGAGAGAGAGAGAGGGAGAGAGAGATTATTATTCAGGAATTGGCTTATGTGGTTATGGAGGCTGGTGAATACAGAATCTGCAGGGTGAGCCAGCAGACTGGAGACCCAGGGAAAAGCCAGTGTTGTAGTTCATGTCCAAAGGCTGTCTGCTGGCAGAATTCCCTCTTAGTTGGAGGAGGTCAGCCTTTGTTCTATTCAGGTCTTCACCTGATTGGATGAGGCCCACCCGCATTATGGAGGGTAATCTGCTTTACTCAAATTTAAATTTAAATTTAAATATTAATCTCATTCCAAAAAACCCACCACAGCCACACCCAGAATAGTTTTGGGCCAAATATCTGGTTCAGCCAATCTGACGTACACAATTAACCACCAAATTCAAGGAGCCAAGAGAGGTTGGCCAGGAATGGGTGATGCTTTCCATGAGCAGGTGATGCCTGGATCCAACATGCTGATCGGACTTCATCCTTTCCAGGAGAGAATGACATGGGGGTATGTCCCCTATCTCATGGACCCTTGTGTTCTTGGTCTGTCTCCTCTGTACACCAAGGGCCCCCAGAGGGCAGAGCCCACTCCTCCAGAGGACCCTGCAGGAGCTTGCTCCGGGTCTGAAACAGTACATTTTGTTAAATGCACATGCAGCTTTTCTGAGAATAGACTATCTGACCTCCCGGCTGCTAGGTGAGCCCTCTCCGGCTCTCTCTGCCCCGGTTACTGGTTCACTGTACACACACAGGCTGAGCACAGTTAGTGCAAGGGCTCAGCCAGGCCCCGAGGGACGTGTGTGTTCAGAACAGCACAGGTGCTGGAGAGGGGCAGGCCCAGGCCTCCCTGTTGGGAGCTGTTCAGGCCTTCGCCTGCCCCTGGACACCCTGGCTTCTCCCTTCTCTGTGCACTGACATCTTTGTCATACAGGAGCCCTGGTCCTGGGGGTAGAGGATGCTCTGGGGGAAGGAACCATTTCTCCCTCTTTTATCCATGTGTGTCCATCCCCTCCTGGGGGAGAGGAGTGGGAGGGATTCCTGGATTCCTGAGTGGGACTCACAGGACTCTCCTTGGTGCTCAGAGCCGCTCCAGGACTGTCCCCCATTTGTAAAGTGCTCCAGCCAGGCAGCCCAGGCTCTGCACCGTCAGCCACACCAGTCCAGTCTGCTCTCGGGCCATCCCCGCCATCTACTGGTCTAGGTCCCTGACGCGCTATGCTTTCCTGCTTCTCCCAATCTTGTTCAGACTCTTGCCTCAGTCTGGAATTCTCTTCTTTTCTTTACCCAGCAAAATCTTATTCATTTTTTGAGCAACAATACAGTCTCCTCCAGGAAGCCTTTTGTGAATGCCCAGGATGGACAGAGTGTTTTCCTCTGAGTCCCAGCGACACCCTGTCCTTCCTCGATAGCACCTGAATGTGCTGTATTTTCACTGCCTACCTGTGTCCTCACCTGTGGCTTCCAGAGGGAGGCAGCTGTGCCTGGTCCTAGGTTTCGACCCCAGGGCCTGACGTGTCGCAGGTGCTCCATTGCTGATGGAGAGAAGGGACAGCCCCACACAGAAGGGCAGGAGTCCTGTTCTCTCCCTCCGAGGAGCCGCTTCCACGGCTGTAAAGTGTGCTGGAGCCTGAGAAGCATGGTGAGTGCACGGTGTTGCCAGGCAAGTTGTTCAATGCCAGGGCTGCCGGGCCCCGGGAAGATGTTTATTTGTCTTGTAACCGCAGAAATGGAATCCTGTTTCCTCACTTTCACTTATGAGTAAGATGTCTTCTTAGGTTGTTCAAAAAAGCAAGTTTTAGACCATTAAGTTGTTTCTGTTTTACCTTTTATTGGAGTTTCAATAACAAGGTGAGCGTGGAGCACAGTGCAGGGTGATTAAGAAGTAGTAAAAGGCATTAGAGTGCTCACAGAGCAGGCAGGGGGACTGAGAGCCGGTGCGGAGAGAAGGATTGCTGACATCGATTCCAGGCACGGCGTTTGTCTAACCTTTCCTCTTAATGGAGGAACCTGTGAAAACAAGGGCATCAAGGTATGGAAACCACACGCTGGCTGCAGTGATTCTCCAGGGTGAGGGCTGTGGGCAGGGTGGTACCCAGCAGTGGATGCCCGATTTCTTCTGGACGGTGCTGCCCTACCTGGAGGCATGTCCTCCTGTAGCCGGTCGGGAAACGAGCACCGGTTGGGTGTCAGGAATCTGGGATGCTAATCCCACCGTTCCAACTGCTGGCTGGGTGAGTTGAGGCAAATCCCTCCATATCTCAGAGCGATGGGGATAATACCTGTCTCAGGTGTGTTAAGACAGGTTAATGGGATAATCAATGTAAAGTTGCCTTGACAGTGAAAAATTTATACAAATGTCAACTATTACTTAAAATATCATTTTACCCCTCTCTTCATCAATACTAATGCTTATTGAGTAGGCTTAAGAAGAGGGAATCTGGATGGATAAACAACAAGGTCCTACTGTAAAACACAGGGAACTATATTCAATATTTTGTGATGAACCATATGGAAAAGAATAGGAAAAAGAATATATATACATATATATATTTATATATATATGAAAATAAACTTAAGGGGACCTGCTAGCAGGGTTTTGCAACAACCCCAGCAAGAGCTGGCTGTGGCTTAGGCCAAGGTTACGGTAAGGGAAGTGGTGAGGAGTGGTTGGATTCTTAACATTATATTTTGAAGTTAGCATCAACAGGATCGGCTGATGGGTTTATAGGGAGTTTAAAGGACTGGAAGGGGGAAAGGGTGTGTCTAAGTGGTTTAGCGCAAGGACTGGAAGAATAGAGTGACCATTGATGGAGGTAGGAGAAGCCATGCGAGGAGCAGGGATGAAGGTACCGGATATCAGGAGGTGGACCTTTAAGTTGGAAGTGCCAACTCATGATGTTGCCAGTAGGTAGCTGCATATACAAAGCTAAACAAATAAATGTAAACTCATGAGCATGTAGGTAGAAGGTGAAGCCATGGGACTGGATGGGATCACCCAAGGAATGAATGTAGATAGAGAAGAAGGGAGTTCCAAGGTCTGAACCTGGGTATCCCAGCACTGAGGGCTCAGAGAGATGAAGAGGAAGCAGCAAAGGGGTAGGAGGGACTAGAGAAATGGGAGGAAAATCAAGGGATTTTGGAGTTCTGGGAGCCAAGGGGAGAAAATGAATGAAGGAAAAATGAGTGACCAACAGTCATAGATGCTGCCAAGGGGACAAGTCAATGAGGACTGAGAACTGCCCTTTAGATCTTGCCTCATGGGGGTCCGTGGAGACTTTGATGAAGGTAGTTATGTTGGAGTCATGGGAGCAGAAGAGCATTGTTGGGGAAGGATTCAACAGAGAGAACGGGAGGAGGGAAGTGTAGACAGCAAGTAGAGATAACTCTTTCAAGGAGTTCTACTGTAAAGGGACAGAGGCTGGAGAGTGAAGTGCAGTCAAGAGAAACTTTTAGATCAGAGAAATAGTAGCCTGTTTGTTTGCTGATGGGAATGACCTACTTCCAGTAGGACAAGAAAAATCCATGACCTATGAATGAGAGGGAAGAATTGTTGGACTGTGTCTTTTTAGGTAAGAATGCCTGGATTCTCTCGGGCAGGTGGAGACGTTACGAGAGCTAGGAGCAAGGAGATGCACCCACGGGAACAGGAGATAAGGGGGAACCCTCAGCCATAGTTAAAAGAGACGGTTAGGGCTTTCAGCAGGTCTCTTCTGAGAGCCTCTGGTTTCCCAGGGAGATACTACGCAAGGCCATAGGATGAGAGGGAGAGGGAGAGGATGTTTGGGGTGTCTAAGGAGAAAAAGGAGCAGGAAAAAAATCACCTAGGAAAGTAGGAGAGAGAATGAACTGGGAAAATGTGGTCGAAATTCCTGGGCAGTATGAAGAGTCCACTTAAAGTTTGGGGTCAAGAATGTAAAGAGAGACCTGTCAGCACGGTTATGCATTTGTTTCCAGCTACACTAATCTGAGAAGGTGCGAGCGTGGTAGGTATTTAGTTGGAGATGATGATCAGAGTTGTGGTTTGGCTCAACCGAGGATGATAAAGTTAAAGAGGGGCAAGAGAGTTGAGGGCATATTTGAGGGAGTGGTTATGACTGAGTCATGAAGTATCAGCTGTGTAGACAATGAGACAGGAGCTAAGATCTTTGAGGAATCAGGGAGAGTGATGGGGAGGAGTAGAGAGCTTCAACAAAGGAGGAGTGGTGGGTGGACCAGTCTGATATGTGAAATTCACAACTGATGCACTTAATGGAGAAGGGAGGGAGAACGGTCTGGGAGCAGGAACGGCAGGCAAGGACAACACCTGCCTCCAGGCCCAGTGACATGGTAGCATCAATTTTTCTCTGTGTGAAGGGGAAGGGGAACCAGGAAACGATGGGACCTGAATCTTGGAAGAGGAGTCAGAGTTCACCAAGTGGACGCACAGAATGGCCAGCGCCCTGGGGCAGCCCAGATTTGCTGGAGTGTCCCGGGAAGATTCTAGGCTTTAGAGCCAGTCACGTTTGAGTCTAAACCCCAGATCTGTCACTTATAGATAAATCTGGGCCAGTTACTTTACATCTCTGAACTTCTGGTTTCTCATCTGAAATAGGTAAATTCTCACTCTTAGGATTGTTACAGATGTTAAAGAATAACATATACACCCATTTGGTGACGAGTAACTATGTGTTTTTAGTCTTCATTTTCCTCTAGGGGACCAAGTTTCTTCATCTGTAAATGTAGGATAATACATATTTGGGTTGTCAGATGAATTAAATGAGATAATATACTATATACTTTCTGGTTCATAAAAGGCACTCAATAATTTTTAAAGTTAGTTTTGACCTTTCTAAAAAAGATCTTTGTTTGTAAAATAAGAATAATATATGCTCCCATGGAAAGTTCTCCAAAGAAATATTATTTGCCTCAGTATATCCTCACCTAAATTTTTAAACCAGCAGGTAGGAGGGAGAAAAAAAAAGAACACTGCAAGGTAATTTCCAAATCTACCATGATAGCTGTGCTCCAACTAATTGCAATGAAATTGGAGTTGATTTAATTATCGGCATTTATAAAAATAAATTTTGCTGGATAGAGGTGTGTTACATGGAGATCCAAAAGAACTCCAGATTCCAGTAAGTGATTAGTTCATTATGTAGACTAATTGCTTTTACAGTTATAAATAAATTCAAAACATCGCAGATCTAAAGTATACACCTGTGCACTAATTGCTTCTCTGAGAGCTGTTTCCATGACTGCAGAGCAGACATTCTGCCATGCACAGATAGGATGGTGCAGGTAGATCCCAGAGACACACTTCACAGAGGGCACGTTTATACCGGGGCTTCGGCAACAATGAGCTTCAGCACCGCAACTCTCTGGACAGCAGCTCCACCCGAAGATTCTGCACTAGCTCAGAATTCCAGAAGAACATTAATTAGGTCTGAAAAGGATTTAGAAAAAAAGACAAAAAACCAAAAAAACTGGTGAGGACCCTGGGCCTTAGAGCCTTTAGTAACGTCCTCAACGCCCCACAGTGGATAAAGCAAAAAGATGGAGCTGGCTCCCTGGCTCATTTGAGTCCAGATCGTTAGCTCTCCTGTAATGGCAATTGGCGGAAACAATGCTTTCCGGGGAACATTTTTAAAAGAAACTAATGACCAAAACTCTGAATGCTTTAGTTAAATATGTGCATTTTGAAAGCCTTGCTTCTGCCTGAATTTGCATAATGGTCCTTCCCCACAGGCCAACGTTACCTTTTACTCTGCTTAATAGACTCGATGTTGCATTATTAACAACCTTATGCAAAATGATGACCTCAGGAGGCTCCTCTCCCCCCACATGCCTTCTTCCCTGATTACTCACCTGTGACCTCTCTGGCTGAGGCAGCTTCCTAATGGGGCTATAGTGTTTCTTTTGTCCAGGTGTCTAAATGGAGAGTTGTTGCCTAATGAATCCCCAGGGCTGGGAGAAGAAAGCCTGAATGAGGTAGAAATGACCTTCTTTTCTGAGCCTTGAGCACACACAAGCCCTTTCATCAGTATTTTAGCACAAGTAATGCCATTTCTTTTCTTTTCCTTTTTCTTTTTTCTTTTGAAACAATTTCCAACTTGTGAAAAAGTTGCAAAAATAGTACCCTTCACTGGAAGACCAGTAGTCCCAATGATACCCTTCAATAGCAAAAGCACCCAATCCAGGACCACGCATGGCAGGCTCTTGTCATCTCTCTTTAATACCTTCCTGGAACAAGTTTCTCAGTCTTGACTTTTATGACCTCGATATTTTTTTCAGATTACAGGCCAGTTATTTTGTATAATGTCCATTAATCTGGGATTGTCTGATATCTCCTCATGATTGGAACTTCCTTTCTTTCCTTCCTTTCTCCCTCCCTTCCTTCTTTACTCCCTTCTTTCCTTCCTCCTTTCCTTCCTTTTTATTTCTTTCTTTCTCTCTTTCTCTTTCTTCCTTTCTTTCCCTTCCTTTCTTTCTTTCTTTTTCTTTCTTTCTTTCTTTTCTTTCTTTTTCTTTCTTTCTCTCTTTCTTTCCCGTCCTTTCTTCCTTTTCCTTTCTTTCTTTCTTTCTTTCTTTCTTTCTTTCTTTCTTTCTTTCTTTCTTTCTCTCTTTCTTTCAAGTATAGTTGATTTACAATATTATATTAGCTTCAGATGTACAACATAGTGATTCAATATTTATATAGATTATACTCCATTTAAAATTATTGCAAAATAATGGCTGTATTCCCTGTGCTGTACAATATATCCGTGTTGTTGTACATTTATTGTTTAGCATTCATCTGTAAGAAGTAAAATTCTCTGCTCCATACTTAATTAATTGGTGTGAGTATAATAGATACTGACGTATACCTGGTATACACTGATCGTATGGGCTCAGAGGCTCCTATGCTATTCAAGGGACTCACATGTGTCAGCATCAAAATTTTCTTTGAAGCTGATATTTTCCCAAGTTTGGTCTGTGGGAGCCTCTTCTGTGGTTTGTATTTTTTTAACACCGTGGTTGAAATATAACTGAATATTACAAAACAAAGGTGCTATGAACATCCATAGCATAGTGCAAGTGTTTGCATGCACACAGGCTTGCATTATCTCTTGGGCAAATACCTAGGAGTGGAGTGACAGGATCATACAGTCCACGTGGGTTCAACATTTTCAGAAACTGCCAGTTTTCCATGGTTTCCAGTTTCCGTTCCTCCACAGCATCCTCAGCTCCTGGGAAGGTCAGTCTTTTTACTTTTAGCCATTCTAGCATATGTGCAGGGGTATCTCTCTGTGGTTTTTAATTTGCATTTCCCTGATGACAATGACGCTGAGCATCTTTTCTTTTCTTTTTTTTTTTAAAATAAATTTATTTATTCATTTATTAATTTTTTGGCTGCATTGGGTCTTTGTTGCTGCGTGTGGGCTTTCTCTAGTTGTGGTGAGCGGGGTCTACTCCTCCTTGCGGTGCACAGGCTTCTCATTGCGGTGGCTTGTCTTGTTGTGGAGCACGGGCTCTAGGTGCACAGGCTTCAGTAGTTGTGGCACGCGGGCTCAGTAGGTGTGGCCCACGGGCTCTAGAGTGCAGGCTCAGTAGTTGTGGCTCATGGGCTTAGTTGCTCCACGGCATGTGGGATCTTCATGGACCAGAGCTTGAACCAGTGTCCCCTGCACTGGCAGGTGGATTCTTAACCACTGCACCACCAGGGAAGTCCCTGACCATCTTTTCATGTGCTTTGCTGCTCTCTGTATATTTTCTTCCATGAAGTGCCTGTTGTTGACATTTTAGCATTTTAAAAAATTAAGCTGTTCATTTTCTTGAGTTCTGAGAATTCTCTGTATGGTGTGGATACGTGTTTTTTGTTTAATATATGATTTGCAAATATTTTCTCCAAGTCTGTGGCTTGACTTTTCTTTCTTTTAAGAATGTTTTACAAAAAGCAGAGATTTTAATTTTCATTTTTAGATTTTACTCTTGGTGTCATAACAAAGAAAACCTAGCCTAATTTAAGGTCACAAGGGTTTTTTTTCCTTCTAGAAATTTTATAGCTTTCAGTTGTACATTGGTTTACTTTTTGTATATGGTGAGAGGTATGGATTGAAGTACATGTTTGTTTGCATTTGCGTATCCATTTGTTCTAGCATCATTTATCCCTTCTTTACTAAATTGCCTTTACAGCTTTATAAAAGAATTGGTGGTGCACATATGTGTGGGTCTATTTCTGGACTCTCTGTTCTGTCCCATTAATCTATATTTTCTAACTTGCTGTCAATACCAGGTTGTCTTGATTACTGTCATAAATCTTGAAATGAGGAAATTTTAGTTGCCCTACTTTGTTCGTGTTCTGCAAAGTTGTTTGGTTGTTCAACATCCTTTGACTTTTTATAGAAACTTTAGATCAGTCTGTTAACTTCTACAAAAAATGCCTACTGGGTTTTTTTTTTTTTAACTTGGAATTGTGTTAAATCTTCAGATCAATTCGAAGGAGTGACATCTTCACAATATTGAGTCTTTCAGTGAATGAACATGGTGTATCCCTCTATGTATTTGTCTTCTTTAATTTCTCTTGGCAATGTTTTGTAGTTTTCAATTTATAGATATTTCACATTTTTTGTCAGATTTATACCTGTTTCATAGTTTTATGCTATTGTTATTGTTTTTAAATTTTAAAATGTGATTGTTATTAATATAGAGATATAAAATTGACTTTTGTATGTTGTTCTTGTGTCCTGTAATCTTGTTAGACTCCCTTATTAATTCTAGTAGTTTTATTTATTTATTTATTTAGGTAGATTCCATCCAGTTTTCTACAGAGACAATCATGTGGTCTGAGAACAAAGACACTTTGACTTTACATCTTCATTTTGTTTCTTTTACTTGCTCTATTTCACTAGCTAGTATCTCCAGTAAAGTATAGGATACAAGTGTGAGAGCAGAAGTCCTTGAATTAATGGTGTACTAGATGGGTATAGAATTCTGGATTGGTGGTTTTTTCTTTTAGTACTTTAAAGATGTTGTTTCTCTGTCTTCTTGCTTACATTATTTTTGATGAGAAATTTCTTGCTTTCATCTTTTGTGAAGAGAAATTTCTTGTTATATCAATCTTTTTCCTGCGTGTGTAACATCTCCTTTATCTCTGGCTGCTTTGAAGGTTTTCTATTTATTATTGGCTTTGAGAAAATTGATTATGATGTGGTCTTGTGTGGTTTTCTTCATCTTTCTTGCACTTGGGATTCATTGAGCCTCTTGGATCTGTGGGTTTATAATTGTAAATTTTGGAATATTTCTTCCTCTCTCCCTCCCCCACCATTCTGTTCTTCAGGGACTCAAATTACACATGTTTTGGGCTAATTGAGGCTCTCCCATAGCTCACTGATGCTCTGTTCAATTTCTAAAAATTCTTTTTCCCCCCTATGCTTTATTTTGGATAGTTTCTACTGCTATATCTTCAAGGTTACTAATCTTTCTTTCTGCCTTTAATCTTATTCAGTGTATTTTTCACTTATGCCTTGCAGTTTCTCTAGATGTTCAATTTGGGACATTTTGTTTTCCATCGTTCATGAACATATGGAATTGACTTCTTGAACATATGGAATGCCGTCATAATAACTGTTTTAATGTCCTTCTCTGCTAATTTTAATATCTGTGTCAGTTTTGGTTTGGTTTCAATTGATTATTCCCTCATCCTGGATCATTTTTCTACTTCTTTGCACACCTGGTAATTTTTGGTTGGATGCCAAACATTGTGAATTTTACCCTGCTTGATGCTGGATACTTTGTATTCCTAGAAAACATTCCTGAGCTTCTTTTGTCCTGGGATGCAGTTAAGTTTTCGAAACAGTTTGATCCTTTCAGGTCCTGCTTTGAAGATTTCTTAGGTGAGAACTGGAATAGTGTTCAAAGCTGATTATTCTTTACTACTGGGGCAAGACTCTTCTGAGTATCAACACAATGTCTAATGAAAAGTAAGATTTTCCAGTCTGGCTTGTGGGGCAGGCACTATTCCCAGTTGTGTGTGTATTGGTCGTGGCTAACTTTAAGCCTCTTTATTTGGCCTTGGATGGTTTCCTCATATTTATGTGCTAATCAGTTTTTAACTCACTGACGGAGCGGACCCTCTGCAGATCTCGGAATTCCCTCTCTGTCCGATGAACTCTGGCTGCTTTGGGTTCCCAGACTCTTGGCTCTCTCTCCTCTGCTTACGGAGTGCCCCCGAGCTGGAAACTCTCAAATTTGGAAACTGGGGAAATCCTAGGTCTCCTCATTTGTTTTCCATCTCTCAGGACCACTCTCTTTTGTTGCCTGATGTCTATGTCTTGCAAACTGTTGTTTCATGTAGGTTGACCATTTGGGGGAATTGTTTTTGGTGGGGAACATAAATTCAGTGCCTGGGAGCAAAAGTCATTTCTGTATCTTTTTGACACGTCCCTTTTACGCCCTTCCTATGTTCTGGCCCCTCAAGATATTTCAGCCTCAACTTGTACTTTCTATGTCCCAGCCCTGGGATCAACCATTTCTCCAAGGAGCCCTGGTTCCTTTAGTGGAGAATGGTATTCAGACAAGATTTGGGCACAATGTCACTGCTGTCAGATTCTCTCAGTGGAAAAAAATTTGCATATATATATATGCATTTACATTTGTTTTTATTTGCATGTCTTTATACATTGAAAACCAGGAGTTCACGACAGTACCTCAAATCCCTCTCCACCACCAGGCTCATTGCAGAGCCCCTCCTTTCCATCTTTGCACTCCCTTATGTTTTAGAGCATCCTCTTAAACAAAATGGAAGGTATCAAATTTACCCCCAGTGGTATTTGAATCCTTTGGTGGGGGCTGGTGTGTATTAAGCAGCAAAGGGAGCCGGGCACCCAGGCAGCAGACCCAGGTATGAGTTGGGATTGCAGCTGTGTGAACCCGGGAACACTGGTGATTTGGCTAAGGCTCCTCCTCTGTAGAACCAAGAAAATAATACTTCTAGCCTCTGCGAAGGTGATAGGTTCCTATGAAGATGAAAAGGGTTGATGTTGCTGCCAAGGAGACCGGTCCTGAGGGAGGGCTGTAGCCCACAGAGTCACCAGCTCGTCGGGGCCAAGGTGAGAATCGGGGGTGAGAACGATGCAGCTCCGAGACTCCACGAAACACAGAATAATCCCGGGACAGAGGCAGACGCTGGAAAGAGGCTCTGATTCTTCACTTACTGGTCCTGCAGGCATTCCCTGCCTGTGTGCTCGGCCCCAGGCACTGTGCTGGTCCTGAGGACACCCCGGGGCTCCTTTCTAGGGGTGGTGGCAGTAGGTTAATGGGTGGGAAGGTACCAAGGAACTTGGCTTATATAGACTCTGAAAGAAAGCCCCCATCTGTGGGATGCTGTCACCAGAGGCTCGCATTTGGGGTGGCAGTGGGTGGAGCAGGTTCCGGAGAGCAGGATTCTTGTACCTGCCCAGATAATCAGATATTTCTCCGAGCCTCAATTTACTAATCTGTAAAATGTTGCCTGTGGGGGAGGGTGAAGACCCCGCTTGGAGGAGGGATGCTGGACCAGATGATCCATGAGAGCCCTTGGAACACTGATGTCCTGTGTCTAGCAAAGCGCCTGGCATATTCTGATGAAAGAATAAGTGAGTGAATTTTTTTTTTTTTTGCGGTACGCGGGCCACTGTTGTGGCCTCTCCCGTTGTGTAGCACAGGCTCCGGACGCGCAGGCTCAGCGGCCGTGGCTCACAGGCCCAGCCACTCCGCGGCATGTGGGATCTTCCCAGACCAGGACACGAACCCGCGTCCCCTGCATCGGCAGGCGGACTCTCAACCGCTGCGCCACCAGGGAAGCCCGAGTGAATGAATTTTAACATCTCCTAGCCAATCATCGGATTGGTAATGGATGCCCGGGCCCCTCCCTCTGGCTATTCTTGGCATGTGACTCCTGCCATTCCTGCCTTCCCTCCGCCTCAGAGGGGCAATGCGGTTTTCCGTACCCCTTGGAGTGTTCTGGTCCAAGGGCGCTGGGCTGCCCTTTTCCCGTCTTTGGCTGCAAAGGTCCCTGCTGTTGTTTATCTAGACTCACCATGTCAGAACTTCCTCTGAGCATGTTCCATTTTTACCATCTCACTGCTTCACCCTAACAGGCTTTGGGGATGCTTCTAGTTTCATTCCCACTTTCAGGACAGGGAAACTGAGGCACACAGAGGCTAACTAACTTGCCGGGGTCAGGAGGCCACCTAGCTGGCGAGAGTCAGCTTGAGGGGACGTCTGTAAGTGTCCCTGGCTCCTGGGACTCCCAGGACCACCTGACCTGCAGAGGGCTCAGCAGGAGTGAATGGGGGTGTTGTCAACGTCCCAGCCTTTGGAAGCAAGCTCCATGGGACCTGGTGGGGGGTGGGCAGAAGCTCAAAGGGGATCATGAACCCTTTAGAAATGTAAAGCACTATAAATATTAACAAGAAGTCTGTTTTCCTCATCTCCCATTTTCCATTGTGTTGCAAATTCTTGTACATTCTCTTGCTCTCTGGGAAAGATGAAGGCGGCCTGTTTAATAACCATATACTATTAGCAAGTTATCAAGTATTTGATTGCATTTTCCAGAAAGCACCACAGCGGCTGGGGGATCATTTCACATCTGCCTTTTCCACTGACACTCAGCATTTCCAGCCTCGCAGCCGGGACTCCTCGATGTAAAATTGTCTGCGTATCACGGTTGAGGGAAATTATTTTTTAAAGGGAGGAAAAGAGTATCCAATTTACAGATGTCCTGTGTGATGCACAAAGCAAGAATGACTCTTCCCTGCCCCAAGTGTGGACAGATTTCTCAGGCGTCAACAGAATGCTGGAATGGGCGTCATGGATGCAACTTCATAAAAATTCTCAGTGAACTCATGCAGTTAACCTTTTGTTGCATAGACTTCGGGACATTGCACCCCCACCCCGGCCCCTTCCCTCCCCTGCAGGAGGATTTCTGGAACAACCAGGGATGGGGGCAGTGGCCTGTCCTTTCCTGGGTACACCGAGCTCATGGTGCTGTCTGCTGTCTCCCCATCTCACCTTGTTTCCCTGGTGTAGGGGGTCGAATCATGTAATACAAAAGTGCACGTCCACCAGAAACCTCAGAATATGACATTATTTGGAACTAGGGCCTTTGGAGATATAATTAGTCAGGGATCTTGACTAATTATAACCCAGGGGGATGGTCCTGGGTTACTGGGTGGGTCCAGTGTCATCACCAGGGTCCTCACGAGAGGGAGTCAGGAGGGTCAGTGTCAGGGAGGAGACATGGCGCGATCGTTGGTTTTGAAGATGGAGGGAGTGGCCACAAGCTGAGGACTGCAGGTGGCCTTGAGACTCTGGAAAAGGTCAGGAAACAGACTCTTTCCTAGAAGCTCCAGAAGGAACATAGAACTTCCTAGTTGTAAGGCTAACCATCTGCGTGAAGACACTCAGCCTGTGGTAATTTGTTACAGCAGCAAGAGGAGACTAATACAGGCTCCTACACTAGGTGTCAAGGAGAAAACCCAGGATGGTGGTCCACTGTACTCACCATGTTCAACTGACCACTAGGCCTGGTGATCACACCTCTCCAGTAGGTCATGGACCCACCTCTTAATCCAACCCACCACTGCACACCCCTGGACAGCCCACTCTCTCCACCCACCCACCCGACCTGCTCCACTCTGCTCTTCACACGCTGCTGGGCTAATCCTCAAGGACGGTGAAGGGGCCAAGAGCCCATCAAAGGCTGGGGGTCGAGTCTGAGCTCCCCATCATGGCCTGCTTCTCCAGCATCACCTGGGGCCCCCTCTCCCTCCTGCACATGTGCCAGCCCCAGTGAGTTGATAGTCACCAGACCCCTTCCCTCCCTGCCTGGATCATGTGACCCTCAGTCCACGGCAGGATGGCCCCTTCCTCTCCAGTTTCAGGCTGAATGCCTTCCCCTCGGGTAAGCTCCTTGTCTGTAGGGGGAGAAGGGAAGTTGCCCAGAGCTGAGGACCCAACGTGGGCAGGGCCATTGTTGCTGCTGTTTGTAAGCACGTGTGATGCTGTGTGTGTGTCTGCCTCTCCCTGAGGATGGCTGAGTCGCCAGGCAGGGCTTAATGGCATTGGCTTGACCCTGAGTCCACGCCCCACAGATGCTCAGCAGAGGGTGCTCCAGGGACACTGGCATGAGTGGCACCTGTCCATCTGCCCCAGGTGCAGCCCTCAATCTCCACACCCAGCACCACCTCCCCGCCTGTCTAGGGACACTTCAGGCCCAGAAACACAGGACCATCTTCCACTGACCCCTCCTCATGCAAAACAGCCCAGGGTCCTGGGCATTGCCCTGGAAATGCATTGTGTCCCATCCTTAAATCAGTATCATGTTCTCAGCTACAGAATCGTTTCTCTGAAATTGAATAGATCCTCTGCCCGTGGGAGCTGTGCTCTTCATTAATCATGTTTCTCCTCTTCTGCAGTTTGTGATGGTTCGACACCTTGCTGGCTGGGGGAGGTGCCCCTCCCAGGAAGCTAACTCCTGGAGATCGTAAGCAACTGGCTTGCTAACATGTCCTTCAGATGCAAACCAACCAATCCGAGTCCATCACCCCAACCCCTCCTCACCTGCCTCTCATACACCAGGTTGGTGTCGCCCTGCCCTAAATCACCCAGGGCCAGGACCACCCTATTCCCCAAGGCCTGCCGAAATCATTCAAATTAGCTGACTCCAAGCCTGCTTACCATGCCTCAGGGACCCTGATACAGGCTGGGCTGAGGCCCCCTCCGTCCTTTCTGCCTCCTGTCCAACGCTGGTGCTTCGCCCTGTGGCCCTGCAGGGCTCGCCTTTCGTTTCCAGGGGAACCACAAGTTACACTGCACTTTTCTTTCGATGGCATCAATGTCTCTACAGCATCACTCTGACCCCTTTACAAATTAAGACCAGGCCGAGGTCATGTTGTTACCATCATTCTTAACACCACATGGTCTGCAGGGGAAATAAAGCTGTCATGAAGGATAAGGTGACATTTTCTAGAAAGGTTGACCTGGGTGGGGTGGGGTAGCATGACAGGGTGCACTGTGTCTCGCACAAAGGGTCTCTGGCCGTGAAGGGTGCACTGCTGGGGCTGGGGTTTCAAAGAGTTCCCCACACGGCACGCCTCGGCCCCTCCCCAGCCTGCCTCTCCTCCTAATGACATCCCTGTGTCCACCCTGCGCTTGGGTGGGGTCCTGGTTTTGTGGACGGCAGCCCACGCTCAAGCCCACAGTGGCTTCCTTGTGGTTGAACCTCCTGCCTTGCTTATGAAATCAAGGTATCTCTGTATGATAATAAGTAATAAAAATTCAATGAATAAAATATTGAACGCTCCTAATAAAATGCAACGTCTGCATCAGCAGAACCATCCGCTGGGCACACCGGTATTTGTTCCGGATTCCTCAGGGACTGGTAAGGCGAGTGGGAGGAGCTCCCAAATGGCAGTGGGACTGCCGGGCTGCTGTTCCCGCCTCGCCCAGGGGTAGAGGCCCGGCCAGTGGCTCGCTGGCCGCTTTCATTCTGGTGGCTTCAGCTTTCACAGGGCAACCCCGGAAAGCAGTCTCTTAGAGCGCATCTTTGAAATTCTGGCGCTGTCGCCTCCAATAAAAGCCGTAGAAGGGAAATTTCAATAAGATAACTCAAGAACATTTAATTTTCTGCTCCTTTGGATCTGCTATCTTATTACAGCCATTCAGTTAGCTAATAAATGTCCGATCCTGTCCAATCTTCATAGCGAGCAAAGAGGCTGGGATTTAAGTAATTGGATAGAATGTCTGGGGACAGCTTTTAGTGGAGCTGGCCAACAGAATCGGCGGGTGCGATGTCTGACCCTACTGTGGAAGCCGCTTCCGCTAATCCTGGCTGGCCATCCCCCAACCCTGCCCCGGGCTCCCCGTTTAGCTGGGATGAGGGGCCTGGGTGGGAGGGGCAGGGGCAGGAGCGGAGACCCTCAGAGTCCTGATTTCATTCTCAGATGGAGGAGGGTTCCGGGCAGGGAGCTGAGGCCGTCCGGTGAGACCAGCCATACCAGAAAGGCTTCCTTTTCTGGTTTTGACACAAAATCCATATCCTGCCGGGCTTGGCGGTGACGGACGCAGGCTCACCTGGCAGCCGCTCCCCTTGAGACAGCAGACGCGCTAAGGTCTTAATGTGAGCCCAGCCTGGGGCCTCTCATTGCTCTGGCCTCTCCTGGGGCCCGGGTCCAGGCACCTGCTGTGTGTTGGCTGGACCTGTGGGGTCATGGTATGGCCTGGGTTTGACCACAAACACTTGCTCCCAATCACCAGACTAGAGGCCACTCAGGAGGGCCTTGGATGAAGCCACTGAGGCCGGGTGTCAGCTGAGGCCAGTTAGAGGCTCCCCAGGCAGGGTGGGCCCTCCCCTACCACCCCTCCCTCCCCTCCCTTCCCCCACTTACTTACAAGGCCATGCTAGGCCTTGGGGGAGCCGGTCTGCAGCGCTGTGCTTGCCCGTCAAGGGCGCTGCTGCGGGGACAGAAGCAGAAGCACCGAGCGTAACGTGAGTCCCACCCACCAGATCTCCTACGAGGTGCTTTCTGAGACCACCCGCCAGCGTCAGGAGGGGGGGCCCCCAAGGCGCTTGGAAGACGCGTGGTCGAGGCCACGCTCAGTGGACGTCAGATTGGTCCTGGGAGCGTGGCCAACATTGCTGACGCCGTCCGGGTGATGGGAACGAGAGGCAGGAAAGGAAGGTCTTGCTGCCGGCAGCAGACAGTCTGAGGGTGGAGACAGCACGGGACCAGCAGCTCTGCACCGAGTGGTGAGGCAAGAGCGTCAGAGCTCAGGGCCCAGGGGAAGCATCTCCCTGAGGCTGGGTGGCCGAGCTGGGACCCTGGGCTGGTCAGGAGGACTTAGCCTAGCGTGGGAGGGACGAGAACGCGGGAAGGTGGGACGTGGATTCGAAGCCACCACGTCCACGCCCCGGGCCCCTTCCACCTAGCTGCACCAGCACAGGATGTGAGATTCAGAAATAAAAGCCCACGTGGAGCCTGGGGTCCGCACCTCATCAGTGCCACCTGGTGCCACCTGGGAGGGTTACCGAGAGCATTTCAGGCGTCAGTGTCTTCATTTGTAAAACGAGACTGTGCGTGGCTCCTCCCCTCACCTATGGGGTTTCGGAGAAGCCGAGGCCTCCCTCATCCCTTCCCATGCGGCCCCTCCACCATCGAGCCAGAAGCGGCCTTTTCCTGCTTGGAATGTCTCTTTCCCTCTGCCCTCAGCCAGGGAGAGCGCTCTGCTCTTGGGGGCTCTCACCTGGTCAGGGCAGGCCCACCTGACACACCCTCTCCCTTAGGTTACAGCATAACAGATTCCCAGGAGACATGTATCCTAGTCACAGGTTCTGGGGATTTGGGGAGCATCTTCAGGGTGCATTCTGCTTTCCACACATGTAGTATGCTGACACCCCCTCACCCACATGCCCGTGTTCCTGAACGGGCCAGGCCCTGTGCCGTGTGACGAGGGCACCGAGGAGGGAGACGTCCCCCTGCTGTCTGCACTCAAGGCTCACAGTCTACGTGGGAGACAGGCAGACAAAGAACCTCCTTAGAGTACACGGGCCCTACAGTTAAGGGCTCTCAGACAGGGAAGGAACTCATTAGCCAGGGCTGTGGGCGGGGCAACCCTCGGCCTGGGTTTTGCAGGAGGAATAGTTCACCTGTGCTGTGGGCGGGGCATGTGCCCCTGGAACGAGGGCGTGCTCGCGCAGGGCGAGGGGAGCTCGTGGGGTGAACAGGGGTGGCGTAGCTGGAGGGGAGGGGAGGAGGCAGGGCTGGGAAAGTGTACAGAGGCCAGAGCAAGAAGCTGAGGACCGGGTGAATGGAGGATGGGGGATGCGGGGGCGTCATGGAACATGTAGCTGCTCAAAGGTGCACCGGTGCCCAGGCTTCACGTTTCGGGATGCGTGACCCTAAAGCCCCGTCCCCCTCCTCCACGAGCTCACTGGCAGAGAAGGGTTCTGGCTCTCCAGGCCTGAGGGGCTTCCCAGCTTCTTGCAGCACTCTGGTCCTGTAGTCGCTGAATAATGACCCCCAGATGTTCATACCACAATCCCCAGTGCCTGTACGTGTCACCTTACTGGAAGAAGGGGCTCCGAAAACGAGAATAAGTGAAGGATCCCGAGACAGGAGATGACCCTGGATTGTCAGGCTGGGTCTGAGGTCATCACGAGGGTCCCCGCAGAGGAGACTTCAGGAGATAAGAAGGTCACGTGACACAGAGGCAGAGAGAAACGCGAAGCTTCACGTGTGGGCCCTGAAGGCGGAGGAGGGATGAGAGGACCCCGGCGCTCCTCCTGTGGGACAGAGTCCAGTGCGACGATTGATTCCCAATCAACACGGATGACCCCGCTTGCTCTGAGCGAGGGGACCAGGGTGGGAGTCCTGTGGCTGCTGTGACAAACAGTTACGAATTTAATGGCTTTAATGACACCCATTTATTCTCTTCCAGTTCTGGAGGGTGGAAGCCCCAAGTCAGCTTCTGGGGCTGAAGTTAAGGAGGTTCTAGGGGGAACGTGCTTCCTGGCTTTTCCAGCTTCTGCAGCGGTGCTCCACGCATCCCTCCTTCCACGTTCAAAGCCCACACGTGGACCTTTGTGTTTCTCTCTGTCTCTATGTCATGTGACCTTCTCCTCTGGGTTCTCTGGAAGCCAGCTCTGACCTCCCGTTCACACGCTTCCCGGGACCAGGAGGCATCGAGTCCCCCAGTGTGGACCAGCTGCACAAACGTGTGCTGCGCTTTCGGGGTCATGTTTTCTGATAAGGAGCCACGTTAACAGCCTGACGCATTAAACACAAATCGATGTATTTCTGCCCCGCAAAGAATGTTTAATGCCCTGCCATAACTCCTGCTATCTGTTGGGGCCAGGAGAGAGATGGCTTCATTTCTCCCATAACTCTCGGTAGCACAATTCCATTGTTTACTTGGTGACACAAACTTGCTGTCATTTATCACCCGGGGAGAGAAATGGAGTTGGTGGCTGGCTGGAAAAGCGGGCCGGGAACTCGGGAACATCCCCATTTCCCACGGCTGCCTGGGAATCTGGGGATCTGGGGACTTTTCTGGGCTTCTGTGCTTCCAAGCACTTTTGGCAGGTCCCAGGTCCCAGGTCTGTCCACTCCGGGTGCAGTATTCTGCAAAGTTCCAGTGGTCAGTTCAGAGCTGCTGCACAGAAGCCCTCGGCCATGCTTGTCCCAGGAAAATGGAAAACCATTAATTTGCAGTCGTCTGAAGTGTGGTGGGGACACGACTGCTAATTGGCAATAAGGATACTAAATGGAGCAAAGTTTATGTTAATGAGTCATTTATCAACAGGAAGCGGCCCGCTGGCTCCCTCCATCACTCAGATGGCGTTGGGTTTCTTTGCGTCGCAGGTGTGTCCCAGCTGACGGAGCTGCCGCCGGTTCCCTCTGTTCTCAGTTGCCCTCGGCGCCCCTACTCTCTGGTCTTGTTTCTAAACCTCTGTTGACAATGGCTGCCCTGGACCGAGCGTCTCTGGCTTGTCAGATGCCGTGTTCGCACTTGTGACCCTCATCTCATGTCCTGAGGCTCTGTCATCCTCCAGCTCAGAGACGCCAGCCTGCCCGCCTTTCTCCAGACCCCGCAGAGGATTCAGGGCTGCAGAAGGGACCACTGCTCTCACACTGGTTTCCCTGAAGGCCCATCCCAGTCTGTGCTGGTTTCCGGGGGGGACAGCTTCCCGGGTCATTTCAGTGCCCTGGAGCTGGACGTAACCAATGACCACAAACGGGGGCTTAAAACCACAGACGATTCTCCCACACTTGTGGAACCAGAGTCCACAGTCAAGGTATCGGGTGCTGCGCTCCCTCCGGGGGCTCCAGGGCAGGCTTCCTCCTTGTTCCCTCCAGGCTCTGGGGGTTCTGGGGGCTCCAGGTGCTCCTGGGCTGTGGCCGCATCATCCAGTCTCTGCCTCTGTTGTTACGTGGCCTCCCCTTCCTGCCTGTGTGTCTCTTCTTCTGTCCTTTAGTCTCTTATAGGGACAGTCATCATTATAAGACATTATAGGTGCTCACGTGGGTAACCCAGTGTGATCCTGACCTTGATCCGGTCTGCAATGACCCTTTTTCCAGGTAAGATCACCCTCACAGGTACTGGGATGAGGACATATCTTTCTGGGCACCACCATCTAACTTACTCCAGGTGGGGAGTGGTTGGCGCCCTGTGTCCTCGTGGGTGACCCACTGGAGAACTGGCACTGGGCCCCAAGGCAGGGGTGCCCCATGGCCCAGCCCAGCACCCATCCATCCCTCACGGAGTCAACAGCAACATTTGCAGGCAGCCTTTGAGGACTCCCGTGGTCACCTTGGGTGGCGTGTCTGTCCCTGGTGCCCAGCGAGGGGGGCGATGGGGATGTCTGACGCCAGGGCCCACAACTGCCCGCTTGGTTCACGTGCCCCCATTAGGGAAACCCCTGCTGTCCCTGGTTCTGAGAAGAGGAGGGGCTCCAGGGACATCATGGAAGCCCCAGCTGCCGGGCAAAGTGCTGCCTCCAGGACACTGGCTCTGTCCCGTCACGCACTGGATGTGCATAGACAACACTTCGCCTCATTTGCAAACCCAGGGAAGCAAGGCCTGCATCTCAAAGCCATGGTAGGACTCCGTGGGGATGGGGTCCAGCACCTCGGTGCCACCCTCAGCAAGTCGGGCCCCTCCCTGCCCTGTCCCCACCTGTCACCCCGGGTGGGCTGGCAGAGTTCCGCTCCTTGTCTTGGATGGCAGCCGTGGGGAATCCCACCACAGTCCCAGCCCCAGCTCTTGGGAAGGGGCCAAGAAGGAGACACACAGGAGCCCTGAGGGGCCTGGAGGTCTTGCTGGCATCCGCTCGGGGAGCCAGTGTCCCTCTGTGGCTGCCCTGGCATTTCCGAGGTTTCTCCAGGTGAGAGGGGACCTGGTTACTCTCCACCTGCCCCCCAGATCCATGCCTGGCCGTGCCCGGTGCCCCAGTGGGTGCAGCCACGGGGAGTGCTGGCAGGAGATGGGGGCAGGAGCAGAGCTAGGTGTGTTCCCCGCGTCCTCTGCCCAGCTCTGGCTGAAACCCCTCCCCGACCGCGGCTCCAGCACCCACCCCTCCCACTGCATTCCCACCTAGGGGTGGCCGTGCCTTCCCGCTGCTGCCAGCAGCTCCCAGTCCTGCCCTTCTTTCTGTAAATAGTCTCATTAATTTCCCCAGTTCAACCTCTGAGTGGAATTCTGGATCCTGCTGGGAACCTGACTTTTCCAAAGTGGCAACATGATTAATTGATGTATTTAATGACTAAAAGGCCATCATCTCTCCTCCGCTTGGCCCACCGACCCCTCCTTCCAGGCTGGCTTTGGCTCTTCTGGCTTCAGAAAGCCTTTCCTGCCCACGCCAGTCCACACTTGGTCGGCCCCCTCCCGGGACCCCTGTGCCGCTGATGGAGAGCTGCTCAGGTGTGGGGCATGTGCAGAGGTCCCTGGTCACCAAGCTCCCCGCTGCTTGTCACTCACGGTCCGCCAGTGTCTTTACTGCACTGCCTTTGGCCAAGCACACATGCCCCCTTTGGCTGTCCGGTTCTCCAGGGTCAACTTGCCCCAGGGCTCGCTGGCTCTGATGGGATTGGAGACGTTTGTCTGAAAACCCCAGGACCCCGGGAACCCTCTCCTGCCCTCCGCAGCAGGACACAGAGGGACCAACACCTCCCATCTCCATTGTGTGACCTGGGTGCAAATGTGTGTGTGCGAGGCTGTGCCTCACTCCGCGGGGTGAGGCACAGATGGAGGGATGAAAGCACGCTTCCAAGTTGGAAAGAATCTCCCCCCAGAATGTGGATTCTGGTCCCGTCAGTTTATCCTTCACGGATTGCCAGCCCCGGTTGGGGAGGGGGTGGCTAAGTGCCCCTCCCCGCCTTCCAGTCACCAGGCCAAATGTCAGCGGCTCTGTCTCTGGGCTGAGTTGGATTTACCGAGCAGACCTCTGTTCAGTGTTCTGTTGGCCCAGAGATGGGGCAAGAGCCGTCTTTTTGCTTCAATATGATACAATGAAGGTAATTTTGTGAGATGCTAATGACATATGGGGACAGAGCTCATGTCCCCCGTTCAACCCCTCTGAGCAGAAGCACTGAGTGCTCACCGGGGTCCCTGTGGGAGCTGGTGGGAGTGGCCCCTCCTATCTGGAGCCCCTGAGGTGTGTGACTCCTCAAGGGTCTCCTTCAGCCCCCGCTCCCCTTTCCCGTGAGTCCCCAGCAGCTTATTCACTTGATCAAGCACGCTTGCCCGACGTGCCGTCATCTCTGGGTTGGTGGAGACGCCCCGGCCGCACAGTCAATCCCACGAGTGATGGGCATGAGCTCCACCAGCCTCTTCTGCCAGCTCAAGGTCATTATTTCAAGCTTGGTCTGGGAGCTCTGGTGCCAGGGAGGGTGGCAGTGCCCACAGGGAGGGCTATTTTGAGTCCCACACCCCGTGCCTTTGTTCTGGTCACCCGCAGCCCTGGGCACGACTTGGAAGGGTGGCTGTGAGTCACCAGGAGAGGTCTCCCACTGGCAAAGTCCTGCCTGGTTCCGGCCCATTCTCCCTTTGGCATAATCAGTCACATGCCTTCTTTCCAGGCAAATGGCAACCAAGAGTCTTGTGGAATGGATAATCAATTTCAGTAATAAGTTAAATGCGTTTGCTTTTGTTTCCAGAAAGTCTCCCCCTGGGAGAGGGATTTTTTTAAAAGACTCCTGGGTTGAGTTTTACTTCTGAACTCGGGCCTCTACCTGCTTCTGAGCCAAGTGAGTAGAGAGCATGAATCAACACAGGGGGAGCTTCTCCTCCACACCCACGCGCGCGGGGTTGGCAGCCCCGGGACCAGCTCTGGCAGAGGCCTCGCTGGCCCGTGCTGTGAAGGACACGTCATGGTGCCAGCCGCCCTCTGCCACTCTGTTTAAACGTCCCTTCAGAGCCAGATTGCTTCTCCTCGAAATGCCACGAGTGGCTTCCAGGACATGGGGGTGATGTTTGTCAAACACAGCAGACCTGAGCCATTTAAGTGAATGTCACAGAGCTGAGCCCAGAAGCTGATTTCATCGTGGAACCAGCCCAGGGCTTGCAGCCATCTGGAATCTGCCGGTCTCCACCGCCGTGGGCACGTGATCTGTTATCCCTCTGCCTTCAGGGCTTAGAACAGATCATGGTACATCACGTTCAGAAAGTGTTTACTGGAGGGATGAACGAGGGGAGGGAGTCATCTCTGGATCCCTCACTTGTCCAGTTTGAGGATGTATTTCTCTGGGAAAACCAGTAAGATCTCCGAGAGCAGGATCGGGCTGGGCGTATTTTGTTGGCCCATGACCTATCCGCCGCGCGTGATCAACAAACACCAGTGGAAAGAACATGACTCATGTGCTGCCGTCGAGGAGTTCCTTATGCGGGATTTAAATTCTTTGCGACGACAGAAGTCCTGAATAAGCCAGTTTTCTTTCGATAATTCCTCAAAGCATCTATAAACTTCTTTGCATTGTGATCTCTCAGAGGGTTACAGCACTCTGACTGGTGGGTGTCTCTTTGGCTGGGAAGTGGATAAAGTCATTGCCTTGCATTTAGGGGCTATTTGTATTAAAACACCGTCTTAAAATGCTAGACTCACACATAGCTGACGTTGTGAGTGATGTATGTTTTGAGTGATGTACGTGAATGGGAAAAAAGGTGATCTTTGTCTCCCGTGTCTCGAACCCTTATTGAATGGAAAGGCACGAGAATAAACCACACTAAGTTATTTTCTTTCCCTTTTCTTTTGTGCCAAGAAAAGGCACAAGGATCCTGCTTTGTGGGATCCTTAGGGTAGCATAAGATTAGCGCATGCTTCTACATCCTCCAGGACAGGGGCCACGTTGCCTTCGTCTTTGTAGCAAGTATGGGACCATGGAGGATGGTCTGAAGATGACTGAGCTTTCCGCCCAGGCAGTGGGGTAGCTGGTGCGTCTTCTCCAACAGAGCGAACTCTTCAAGGACAAGGAAGCACGGCTGTGCATGTTATGTCCTTGGAGAACACAAGGCTTCCCAGGGAGGCTCAGTAACTACGTGCCGGCTAATGCATCGGACTGAGTTACTGAACATGTGAAACATGGTGCTACACTTCACCCAAACTTTCCCTTCTTTCCATTTAAGTGCTAAAAATCTTTTCTCCCTCTTGGGAGGCTCGGGTACCAAGGGCAGACAAACATTCTCTCCTGCGGGCTTCGTTCCTGACTTTCTGCCACACCCTCCCGCTAGCACCGCTTTGTGGGATCCTTAGGGTAGCCCCGTGGACACAGTCTGTTCTTGGCTTTCTCCCCCTGGCTGGTGCATCAGTCCCTTAACCTGAAAGATCCTAGCTGGTCGCACAGCCTCAGCTGTCCTGCAGATGACTTCTAGAACTGACCCTTTAACCTCTCCTGTAACTTTTGCTTAATCTGGTAGTGGCAGCACCTAGTGAATGTCCCACAAGCCCCTATGGTACCTGGGGATCCTAGCTGCGGACAGTGAAGGACATGGCACAGGCCGTCTTCCACGGGAGGGTATTTGTGTTATGCTGTGTAGGATTTCTTGGATGGCCAAGGAATCCAGGTTGGGTGCTGACTCTTTCAGGGACCAAGCAGGAGAAGAACACTCCAATCAAACCATAAGACCATTTCAGGGGAATTTCTGCTGTTGATACGACCCACCATGCAGCAAACACCAGGTGAGGGGCTGGCCCCTGGAACCTGGGCCAGCTGCCACAACAGAGGCGGGGCCTTTGCTGCTTGTCCCTGCCCCCCACACTTTATTTCGATTTCCAAATCCCAGGCGAGTGCAGCTGCTTGGTAGAGGTGGTGCCGCAGGAGAAGCCTAGCTCTGTGGGGGATGAAGGTAGGTCATCTTTGGGGCTCTGACCTCTGCCTGCCGACAGGGTCGGTGCAGTGTCTCAGGGTCTGCAGTCTGCCCCATCCTCCCTTTCAGCTCTTCCGCATCTGTACGCATCCTTCTTCCATCTCTAAATTTCCAACTGTAAGCGTAGCTGCAGCTCTGTGCCTCCCTGAAGCTCCTGTGCACAGATAATGCATCCTCCCTCCCCCCAGAAGGGAGGGCCCTCACTGTCGTCTGTGTCCGCTTCTGGGAGATGATTATCCAGTCACAATTCCATCTTGATACCTGTAATCCATGGACCAGATAATAGAACCTCCATGACACACCCTCTATGACACAGGAGGTATAAAGAGATGGAAAAAGTGGGAGAAGCCATCTATCCGTACATACGTGCTCGATAGAGCAAGGAGAGCTATGGCGCGCTGCTACGACGTCTGTATCTGTAACAGGTCACAAGGCCAGGCATGTAAAGCCTCCGTTATCCGTCACTCATGCTATATTCATCTGCCCTTAGCTAGCACCCAGTTGGTCAGGCTTGTTATCTTGTAGGGCGGCTCCAACATTTACTCCCGAGGGGTCTGAGCCCTTGGTGGTCCTGTGTGTTGGGGGGTTGCTGTAATCTTCCCCCAACTCCTGTCACTGTACCTGGAGGTAGCAGGGAGGACCCCAGAGAATGTCTGGGCTCCAGACATACTTGTTTTCTGTCACCACTGCTTAGGGACTTCTAGTTTTCCCTTGGTGGTCAGGACAAACTTTCCCAGACAACACAATAACCTCCCCACCTCACCTGCCCAGGGATGTGAGGAGCCTGAACCTTAACCTTTAAGTCAGTGGGACTGTTGTCAGGGTTCCCCATTGGAGAATTCCTCTTCCAGGGACCAAAAGTTCTACACCAGAAGAGCCCTGAGCTGCATGAACTGGATACACAATTTTTGCTCGTGGGAGGTGTCACTGTCACCTCCACCCTTGGTCCCTGGACAAGCGTGTTCTGTGAGAGCAGCTGTCCCTGTACTAGTTTCCTACGCTGTGTAACAAATGACCACAAGCCCAGAGGCTGGAAGTGACGCCCGTCTATTATCTCACGGTTTCTGCAGGTCAGAATTCTGGGTGCAGTTGAGTTGAGTTCAGAGTCTCGTGAGGCTGGAACCAAGGTGTTGGCCAGCCTGCATCCCTTCTGGAGCTTCGGGTCTCCTTGAAGCTCGTGTGGTGCTGTGCTGGCAGAATTTACTGCTTTGCAGCTGCAGGACCTTGGCTTGCTGGCTGCGGGCACAGGCTGAGCTCAACTCCCAGAGACGGCCTTCAACTCCGTGCCAAGCCAGCTCCTTGCTCTGTGACTCCCCAGAGCCCCTCTCAGGCCTTGAATCTCCTCTTCACGGAATGCCCCGTCTCTCTAAGGGTCAGGCCCACCCAGGATAATCTTTGTTTGTTTAACTCAAAGTCTGCTGATTAGGAAACTTAATTACACATGAAAATCCTTTCTGCGGTATAATGTAACATGGTCACAGGGCTGATACACCATCGTTTTGACAAGTTCTGCCCACGGACAGAGGGAGGGGTTTTGAAGGCTGCCTACGCCAGGGAATGGAAACCTGGGGGCCATTCTGCCCCCCACGGTGCCCTGTCGGCTTCTGTTCAGAGCAGGCATCTCGCAGAGAGGAGCACGCCAGTTTCCTAAGGTGTTACCTCTGCACGGAGCCATTTGTGAGTCTGCGACAGGGTGCTCCACGGTTCTGGGACCTCATGTGCTCTTGGTTGAAGGTGAACATCGTACGACAGTGAGTACCATGAGTCAGCTCACAGTTTTGTCTCGTTCGTCTTCCCCACCCGCCCAGAATGTTCCATGGACAGGATACTGTGATACTGTAACAATGGACGAAGCGTTTAGAAAACCCACAGATGGTGTTTTGGAGAAGTGAGCTAGGCAGGAAAGGCAAACTCTTATTTGGAATGTGTCTATTTCTCTGAGGGCCAATTTCTGCCCCCTCTGTGTTAAAGGGGTGTGATACAATCCACCTGCCACCAGGTGGCTGGTACCCCAGGTACCTGCTGCCAGACCAAGGTTCAGCATTGGCCACTGCTGATGGCATCTCAGGCTCTCAGTAGAGGTGGCCTGCCAGCCCCTGAACTGTCCACCTCTGCCTCCGAATCCACTTTGTCCACACGCCCATTGAGGATGCACAAGGGTGGGAATGAGGCTGGCTGACCATACCTGCCGACCATGGATGCCCTTTGGGACCATTGAGAGAGATCCAAGTACTTTCACTCTCTGAAAGTTCCAGCAACAAGCTTCCCCCAAACATTCTGTTCCCAGCTCCCACTCCTGTTCCTTAGCGTCCCTGGACAACCAGTCAAAGCACTAGTGATCACGAATAGCTGTGGACCTGCCCCGCTGGCCATCCCCCTTTCCTGGCAGACCGTGAGCTCTGCTGCTTGGAGCTCTACCTACTGGGGGTTTTCACCCTCTGCTCCCCTGAGCAGGCTGGGGATGCCCCAAACTCTTCTCTGCTCATCGGCATTTGGAGCAGGGTGACTGGTGGGCAAGATTGCATTTCCCCTGAGTTGGCTGCAGTGAACTCCCCAGGAGACCACACACTTCAAACCCAACAAACCTCTAATGCCCCTCTGTGCCCTTCTTGACTAATCTGTATCTCATTCATTCATATGCTCATTTGTTCATTCAGCAGATGTGTATTGGGGGCCTACTGCATACCCTGAGCTTGTCCCCTCACTGCTGTCATAGAGAAAGGATGTCACAGATGTGGTCTTAGCCCTGGAGGAGCCAGAGAAAGAGACAGCGATTAAAAAAAATAATAATAAAGTACAGTGGTCTAATTGACTGCGGCTGTGACAGCTAGGGAAGCTAGGGTATCCGCTGATCAGTGACCCCATGCCCTGAGACTTATGAGCCAGGCGCTGGGTCCTTCCTCCCATCCTGTTTTAGTCTCCATCACACTCCCATACAGCGCACTTAATACTGTACTTTCTCCAGCCATCCCTGCTGCCGTGGCCATATTTGGACTCCAGTATCTCTCCCTACTTCTCCCCAGGCCATCAAAGCCGCTAATGTGTTTCTCTGCTTCCAGTTTTACCCTTTCGGTAATTTTCTTTACCAGGCAGTCCTAAGGGATCCTTGAAAGATGCCCAGTCTGCTCACATCCCTGCGCTGTTAGAATTGTTCTGTTTCTCTGTGTGCCTTTGGGAGGCATCGGAGCTCCATGGGGCGCCTTAAAAGGGGGGACGTCTGCCCTCCCCGCACTTGTGTTCCATAAACACCAAGCCGCCTGCAGTCCCGATCGCCCCATACTGCTTCCGGTCTGTGCTATCCAAAGGCTGCCCTCTGCCTGAAATGCTCTGATCTCAGTACCTGAAAGGCTTCAGTTTCCAAATCCTATTCAGTCCTCACCCTCTGTCTGAAGTCTCTCTTGAGAATCCCAAACAGAGATAGTCACCCCTCTTTATATTTCTGTCTGTACCTCTGACATCCTGTTGTCATGACATGTGGCATTTTGGATGCAATTACTTGTTGACAGTGGAGTTGTATCTTGTGTAGAGTTTGGTGCTAAAGTCACCCAGGAGGTGAAAATTGCCTGTAATCAAAATTATTCTTGAAATTTCCTTCAATTGCTCATAAACAGCAGTACACATGTGTTTGTGTCAATAGACATCACCCGTTGCTCTGACCTGGTTCATGGTGGTTTGCTAAGACCCTTGAGGAGTCTTCCTGTGTCTTCATGGATGTTAAAGAAACCTTTGCCTGCCCCCTAAACAGAGGTCTTTGCTTTCCTTCTGTCAATGGTCAGGGAAAAGCCGAGATCCCACATTCTCTGTAGCTTGCTGGCTGACCTGGCTGGGTCTGGCTTATCCACGCTGTGTTTGGGGCGAACACACACTGAAAGCCTTGCTGGGTGGGGTCCCCTCTCCCTGGCGGACTCTCTCCAAGGAATAGACTTCAATACACAGAAGTTAAAAGAGCATCAGATGTGAACCCAGGTATGCGCTTTGTCTCATGCTGGATTGTTAATTCCCCGCGGTAACACTGTATGTTATTCATCTTCACTGAATCGATAGCAAACAATTGGGAAAACAATGTCTAGATCAAGGCTCATCTTCTCCCAGATGCCTGCATGAAGGAGGGACTCTTGTCATTTATGAATGAATACACCTGGGACAGAGCCACGTCCCTGGTCCACAGAGCTGCCGCAGACCTTGAGTGATGGTGGCCCAGAACCAGGCAGCGTTCCTCTCCCTTTCTGCCCACTCTTCCTGTGCAGCTGTGTTATACTGCTCTTTCTTTATTACTCCAAAGCGTAGCCTTTAGGAGTCTGTGCAACGCTCACAGACTAAACAATATACTTCACTAATAATCTCCCTTAATTTCCTTATAAGTTAGTATATGCGTCTTAACAAGTGCTGCAAATGCTTTCTATGCCTTTTCAAGTCCAATTCCTTGAGGTTTTTAGAAAATGACCCTGAACCCAGGGACAGAAAGGAGGGAGGAGGTTTTGCCACATCATCAGTAACTGGAGTGTTTACTCCAAAAAACATGGACTGAGAAATTCTTTCCAGTAGCTCTGTCCAGCACCCTGTTTCCACAAAGCAGGAGGTAGTCTCCTGTCTTCAAATCTGTGAACCAGGAGACAATGGTCTGGAGATTTTCATTAAACATGTTAAGATGGAAGAGAAGGACTGCTGTAAATAGACACTAAGAAACTCCATCTGTACTCGGCTTGAAGGTTGATTTCCGACTGATGTGGAGATGTCTCTTCTAATCTGAAGATACAGTTGATGGAAACATCTGCTCCATCGGGGTCCGTCACCTCCCTCACATTATTTACTCTACCCCAATGATAAAACTAGCCTTCGGGCCGTGATGTAATTTCTGTCTCAGACTTTTATTAAGCACGTTGTCTTTGACAAGGGCAGCGGTTAAAATGGAATGAGTTAGTGTGTTCTCAGTTAGCTCTAGAATAAAAGCTGTCCCCGGATTCAGCGATGTTCCAGGCAGCCTCTTTTTTATTTATTCAGTAGAACCATCTGGGGACAACTTGTACTCCCTTGTGTCTTGAATATCATACACCAGACTTAAAGAGGCTTCATTGGTTTAGTTTGGTAGAGAATTCTAGGCTTAAAGTCATTCTTCTCAAGGACTTTTTTTTTTTTTTTGCGGTACGCGGGCCTCTCACTGTTGTGGCCTCTCCCATTGCGGAGCACAGGCTCCGGACGCGCAGGCTCAGCGGCCATGGCTCACGGGCCCAGCCGCTCCGCAGCATGTGGGATCTTCCCGGACCGGGGCACGAATCCGCATCCCCCGCATCGGCAGGCGGACTCTCAACCACTGCGCCACCACGGAAGCCCCTCAAGGACTTTTGAAGATCTTCCGTGCTATCTTCCAGCCAATGTTATTGTCAATGAGAAAATTGCCAGTCTTATTCCTCTCCTCCTCTTCTTCCTTCTCCCCTTTTTTCCCTCTTTTTGTAGGCAATCTGTATTTTCTCTTTGGTTGCTTTCACAATACTTTGTTTGCCTTTTTTTTTGTTCACGTTGCCTGACGTTGGGTCCAGGCAAGCATTTATTTTTAATTATCCTTCTGATGACCCAGTGAGCATCTCAGCTTGAGCATTCAGGCCTTTCTTCAATTCTGGAAATCACTTGGCCATTCTTGTCTGTCTCATTCTCTTTATGCTTTCCATCTGGAATTCAAATCAGGGTCATATGACTTCGGTCTCAGCTTCCTGTCATCTCTCAGTCATACTTTCAAATCCTCTACCTCTTTGCGCTGCATTCTAAGAGAATGTGCTGCATTTCCTCATTTCTATCTTTCGGTTCACTAATTCTCTTCTCAGCTGCTTCAATCTACCATTGAAATGATGGTTTGACTCTTTAATTTAAATGATTGTCTTTGGCTCTTTTCCAAATCTGCATGTTCTTTTTAGAATCCTGTTCTTTCCATATGGTTTCTAGTCCTTATTTGATCTCTTCAATTATTTTAAACATAATAATTTTATGGTTTTGCAGAATTCTAGCATTTCAGTTCCTTGGTATGCTGCTCCCAGCTACTCTCTGCCCTTTATTAGAGGGTTGTACGTACATCCCTGCTGCAGCCTTGCGGTGTGCAATGCCTCTCTGCAAGAAGAGATACTTTCCCACCCGCTAACATCAGTCTGGGAATGACTTTGGCTAAATGAACGTAAGCAAAATTGCTGCATGTTAACAGTAGGCTTAGGAACCACTGCATATGAGAACATGTCCCAAATAGTGGCTGTTCATTCAGACTGGGTTTCAGGATGAAGAAGACACATGGAGCAGAGCCAGAGCCACCCTGCGGGATGCTGCACAGTGTGAGCGGGGCAAGCAGTTTTGTTTCTTTAAGCCACTGGGATATAGGGTTTTTTTGTTACACAACGTAACCTAGTCTAAGCTGGCTGAAACAGGTACTAACTCTTCTTTTTTGGTATGTGCTAGCACTTGTTCACGGTGGATTAACTACTCATGGGGTTTGTCATTTTGTTACTGTGAATCTATCTTCATCGTCAGTTTTTGTTTTTAATTTTGGGAGTCTTATGGACTCTGGGGGGTGGGTGTGTCTCTACTGATATATATTTTCCTTCTTTCCTTCCTTCTGCCGAGGGACCCTGGGTTTTCTGTTTAGGACATTTGTTCCCTCGAGGACTTTTATTCCATTTTGCTCTTCTAAATTCAGACCCCTTACCTATATATGGTTAAGGCTTCCGTGTTTAGTTTTCATGAGATCCTTTGTTTCCATCCACATCTGGGGACAGATGTGACCTCCCCCTTCAGCTTCCTATTTGGTGGGCAGTTTCTGTCCACTTTTCTGGGTGGATCACCCATCTTGGGTCCTGCCTTTATGCAGGGGTCTCAGTTTCAGTGTCCTGCCTTTACACAAGGCCATGTCTTCTGCCCAGTATGGACATGAAAGCCCTAGACCCAGCTGCTGGGCCTCATACCAGGTCAGATACCTCAGCAATGCTCTGGCCTTGAGTTCCCACTCTATTTCAGGGACCTGGTTCCTTTCCTTTAAATCTGAATTGTGTTTGTAACTTTCAAAGATTATACTTTAGCCAGCTTTTCTTTGTGTCTGTGGTGGAGGAGTTGGGGAGCCGCCTGGCTCAGCTCTCTCCGCTTATTTCATTGTCTGTATACTCACGGAGGCTTGAACCCCATGAGGGCAGGGACCACTGACACCCTACTCACTGTCATTTCTTGTTGCCGAGAACATGCCTGGGACATGGAGGTGTTCAGGAGGTATTTGTCCATTGATTGAATGAATGAGAGATTAAAAGAAGAGGTTGGAGGGGACCCACAGAGGAGGGCTGTTTGCTTCTGTCTGTCATGATTCTGAGCCTCTGCCCTTTCCATCTGTCGGGCTGTTACAGAATAGGTTTGTAAAGGAATTGGGGGAGGACTAGAAAAATACCACGAGTGGAGAGGGTTTTTTTTTTTCCTGTAAAGATCTTGTTTGGGTTTACATTTTAGGGCCTGGCCTGGGGCACTCTGTCCGCCTTGTTACATGGGAGCCAGAGCAAGCCTGGGCCCCTGTCTTGGTAGCTCCCAGTGCCATGCATGAGGGGCGTGCAGACGGGCAATTACAACCCAGTTTGATAAGCACTGCAGTGGAGGGGAGGATGGGAAGTTAGAGGATGGGAGGGTGGGCAGGCCCAGGAAGGCTTCCTGGAGGAGGTGACACTTTGACCTGAGCATGTGGCAAGGGTCGGAGTGAGAGCAGGTCAATGGGCTCTGGGGGATCATTGGGATGGGCAGAGTGTTACTGCTTCCAGGTCGTGCGTGTCTCCCCTTCCACCTGTAGACGTGAATTTTCTCAGATTCCTCTTAACCTCTTTGAAAATGCAGATTCTCTTTTCAGAAGGAGCACATTCACTCAGCGTTCAGCGTGGAGACAAAGGGGGGTGACTGCTCAGACCAGGGTCTGGGATGGCTCAGGAACTCACCTCTGAGGAGAAGATGGATGGTTTTCAGATTCTCTAGAACGTTCGGGGCCACCTCTGACTGGAACTTTTCAGGCAGGTTTTCTTCGAGATCTGAGGAATGAAGCTGGCTCTAGGCGGACACGGGCTCCAGCCCAGCACGACCCTGTGGTGCTCTGAGTCCGTGGGCAGCGAGGTCACCCCAGCGTCCACCGTGCCTCCCCCTGCAGGGGGCTGATAGGACCTGCGCTTCCTGGGATTGTTTAAATGCTGTGGAAGAGGCACTGACTGTGTTTGCACATGAATGGCAGTAAGTCTTAGTAATCATTATTATTATTGATACATTTTGATTTCTCTGTTTTCTTTCTTTTCTTTTTTTTTAGTTTCCAAATGTGTATATTTTTTTTTGCAGTATGCGGGCCTCTCACTGTTGTGGCCTCTTCCGTTGCGGAGCACAGGCTCCGGACGCGCAGGCTCAGCAGCCATGGCTCACAGGCCCAGCCGCTCCGCGGCATGTGGGATCTTCCCGGACCGGGGCACGAACCCGTGTCCCCTGCATCGGCAGATGGACTCTCAACCACTGCGCCACCAGGGAAGCCCCCCAAATGTGTATTTTTGATAGTCTGTATTTTCATCAGTTAGACATATTACTATTGGGGGGAAAAAGAAATATTTGTCAGTAAAAAAATGTTATTGGAGTGTAGTTGATTTATAATGTTGTGTCAATTTCTGCTATATAGGAAAGTGACTCAGTTACACACACATCTTTCTTCATTCTTAATTAACCTATTAAAGTTTTACTTATTTTGCTCAAGCCTGCCTGTGAGGACCCAGGTCCAGGCTACTGGCCGGTCTCCCCTCTCCGGGGGCTCCCAGGATGACACCCCGGGGCGGGGGGGCAGTGGCTGCAGGCTGGGGCAGGCTGTGCTTCGGGCATCCTCTGAGCGCCTGCCCTGGGGAGCTGCCCAGTGCCGTCCTGCAGCCTGGGAAAGAAATCAGGAGGACCATGAACTCATGGAGGACACACACCATGTATTAACTTCGACTTGTAAGTTAAAACACACAGTGGTACAAATTAGGGATGAACAGAGGAAATGAGAATTTGCCTTTCCTTTTCCCAGCCTTGAATCAGAACCTGACAACTCTAAATAAAAATGGAAAAAATTTCAATTACTATGCAGATGGATTTTAGGGATCTCGCCTCTCTGTCAGCTGGCTCTGAATCCGATATGAGAAGCCCCAGCACTTCCACGGGGATGGACTCTGCCAGCGGCCGGGCTGACCCCACAGGGGAGGAAGGTGAAGACGCTGGGGAGGAAGAGAGGGCTGCGTCCACAGGCCGCGCACGTCTGAGATGAATCCCCTGGACCACGAGAGTGCCAGACCACTGCCCTCCCCGACCTGGCTCCACAGCCCACATTCTCAACTCAGATCCTGGTGCTCAGAATGAGCCTTGGCCACACTCTGGGGGCAACTCACACCAAACACCATTGCAGAAATGGCTTGGTGGGTCAGCCACCCTGGGTCGTTCAGAGAGGCTGGGAACACCTGAGCAGAGCCGTGATGCCTGGGCAATGATGCTGAGACCAGACAGTGGGCTGCAGAGAAGGTTCTGGTGGTCAGCCTGGGGCTGCCAAAGTCTCCCCCATCTAGAGCGTATTTCAAAGCGCTCCGTTGCGTGTGTGTGTGTGTGTGTGTGTGTGTGTGTGTGTTTGTTTGTTACACAAACAGGGGAGATGACATTTCAAGACCTCTCTTTAAGCAGCCTTCTCTCTGCCCCCCTACCCCATCCATAGATGTCTTCGTGTCCAGATAGATGTGACCCTCGTGGATCACCCCCCATTCCCTCTGCAATGGGTGCTAGGATTATACTGTGAGACTTTGGCCATCCACCTGCCTGGTGCCCCCAGGAATGGATACACACAAGTACCCGTAGAGCAGACGCGGCTGCCAGTGGAGCCTCGTAGGATCTCTCCTCCCTACAGGTGCTGGCGCGGCGGAGCTCAGGCATCAGGGTCGTGGGTGCTGTGAGTTCCTAATGTGTGCCTGCCGCAGTCTATGTGGACGTGGTTCGGGTGGTCCACATGGGGTGGGCTCTGCCCAGGCGTGTTTGGGGCATGTGGCCCCAGGGGATGAATGTCTAAAGCCCCCCAGAGGTCTGGGCTGGTGCAGGTGCTGGGGGTGGTGGAGGACAGGGGCCCGGATGCTATGAGCACACAAGCCCTTTGAGAGCAGAAGTTGTGTGTCTCTCCCTCCCCCCCGGGGTCTCCTTGCCTGGTGCCCTTGACTAGGTTAAATCACGCTGGGTTTCCACCTGTGAGACCGTAATATAGAAGGCGATGGGGCCGGGCCCTGCTGCCCTGGGGTCTCTGGGGTCATTCTCCCCTGACCATAGCTCTCTGGTTTCTGATTGGGTGAGAGCTCAGATGCCCGGATGGGGCCATCCACTACTCTTCATCTCTGCCGGTGCAGAAAGGGATCCAGTGGGATCTGCAGTCCAGCTTGGGGAACCAGCTCCAGAGCCTGCCTGGTGGCCCCGGGCAATACCTGGAGTCGGCTTTGCTTCTCTGGGAGCTGTGGGGCCGGGCGGGTGGGACATAGCTCGGTGTCCCCTGTTGCCCTCTGCTCCCAGCCCCCTCCAGGAGCCTGTACGCGCGGTCTCGCTGCGTCCCTGGCATGCGTGAAATGCTCCCCTCACCTGTTCTTGTGATTCCACACCGTCCTTGTCCACACGCAGGTGAAGAGTGTGGGCCTGAGAACTGGCCGCCCCACCTCCCTCATCGTCCGACCTTGATTGAGCACCTGCTGTATGCACGTCACCGGCTCTCGCGTCTCGTCTGTTGGGGAGGGCGCACGATGAGGAATAAACGTAATTGGAGGAACAAGACAGACACTGGGCTGTAGCCTGCAGGTGGTGGCCGGCAGGTGCTGAGGGCCAGGCGCTACTCTTGAGAGGACGCCTGAAGGCCGAGGGGCCCGAGGGGACCCCGGGAGGAGAGGACGCAGGCTCTGCCGCGCAGCTTTTCATTCGTTCACTCACTCATTCCATAAACACGGAACGGGCCCCAAACTCCCCCACACATCAGGACACTCAGCAGGAAGCCTCAGGCGGCACCCACCGTCCAGGTGGGAGATGGAGTGGCACGGGGTGGGGGCACAGGAGGCCTCTGACCCAGTGCGGGTGGTGCCAGTGGCACTTGAAGCTGACACTTGAGGTTTGAGTTGGGGCTGGGAGGGGTGGGCATCCATGGAGAATGGACAGCTCGTGGACGGACAGGAGACTTGGAGAAGGAGGCATGGCCAGAAACATGGGGCAGGGGGACGGGAGGGTGTGGGCTCTGTGCTTCCATCACCAGGCATTCCGAGCCAGTCTCCACGGGGGCTGCGGACCTGCCCAGGTGCTGGGAGGAGACTGAACAGTTCTAAGCTGGGTCCCGAGAAGGATGTGTATCCAGAAAGCTCACCGAGACAGCCGCCACGCAGGAGTGGACCAGACGGTGGGGATGTGAGCCAGGCTGGGCCTGGAGGCAGGGCCTCAGGGGTGCAGGCTCCCACCATTCGCTGTTGGGACACCCCCACGGGTCACACCTCTGCTCTTGGGTAGAGTAACAGACTATCAAGAGGTGGAAACAAAGAGAAGTGGGGAAGATCCCCTCTTCCAGGAAGCCCTCCATCCTCCTGCGTGGGGATCAGACAGAGCCATGCCCCTCTCCTCCTCTCTCCGAAGGCATCTTCCTGGTTGCTTTGTTTCGGTGCCCACCTCATTTTATCTTGTCCCCAGGTCTCCCCTTGGTTTCCCCACTTGCTTTTTCCTGGCCAGCCTAGGAGGAGAGAGACATGACTGAACTGGGGAAGGAGCGAGTTTCTGATCAGACACGGGCCTGAGCTTTAACAAGCAGGGGCTTCTGATTCAGGAATTAGGGAAATGAAAGCATTCCCACATGCACCGCAGAGAGCTCAGACCCCACGATGAGGCCAGCAGCCCTGCAGCCCTTGGGGGCCGGAGCCTGGATATGAGGGTGTCAGGGGTTCCCTAGGTGAGGGTTGTCTTCTGCGTAGTTGTACCTGCTTGCGTGGGTCTAAATGCTCCCTTTGCAGCCTGGCGTTTGTGTCCCGGCTCAGAGGCTGCCTCCCTCTTCCTTGTGTCTGAATGGGGTCAGCGGGCGCCCATGTTTCTGCTACAGCAGGTCATCTCCAAGTGCTGGGGGCGTCCTGAGGGCCACCATTCTTCTTACAGGCCCTGCTGAGTCCCTTTCCATCCTGGCTCTTCTTCTGGAATGCATGCAAAGAGATTAAAAAGTGCGGATACCTATCTGGGTGTACATAAACGGTGAGATTAATCAGGCCTGGGCCTGCACGATTCTGGGGGGATGAATAAAATATGTACTGAAGTCAAAAGGACATCTCCCCGAAAATGACTGACAGACACCGTTCTGGTGGAGAGATGAAATCACAACGCAAGCCGGAGGCGCCGAGTGAGAAAATGTGAGGCTGGAGGGTGCTGGGGTGAAGAGAACCCCGTCCCCATCACAGCCTGTCCACGGCTCCACCTCCAGCAGCCCGCGACAATTCAGGTGTGTTTCGGAAAATCTGGGCACGTTTCCGTCCTCCCCTCCCCTTTTATACTGTGCACTTACTCGTTCCGTCAGAGGACAACAGTGTTCACGTGCCCCCCGCCCCCACCCCGTGCGTCCAGAGCTAAAGCTGTGTGTCCTTCCTCTGCCCCAGAAGCTGGGCCCTGCAAGGGTCCTTGAGACCTGGCCTGGCAGCCGGCAGGGATGCAGGTTTCAGGGCAGGGAGGACGCTCTCCTGAGCACCGCAGGGAGATCTGTGGGCCTGCCTGACGCGCTCAGCTTGCAGGCTGCACGCCTGTCCCTCCCAGGCTGTGTGAGCCCTGGGCCTGGATTCAGTCCAGACTCTGGCTCCGTCCCCTGCGAGCTCTCACCGTGGTCTCTGTGGGGACACACTGGCGCACGTCTTCCTGTGCTGTGACGTCCATAAATGGAAAGCCCGGTTCCTGGCGCCAGGGACGGCTTGGTAAACCGTAGCTGCTTCCTCCTCTCTGTCCTGTGGCCTCGGCCTCCTCGGCCCCTCCAGGCCTCTGCATTCTTCTTTTTTTTCTGTTGACGTGTAGTTGATTCACAGTATCGTGTTAGTTTCCGGTGTGTAGCACAGTGATTTGGTCACACACACACACACACACACACACACACACACGTATATTCTTTCTCAGACTCTTTTCCCTTATAGGTTATTACAAGTTTAGTTCCCTGTGCTGTGCGGTGAGTCCGAGGCCTCCCCATTCTTGCACTGACTTTTGCTCAGACCCACCTGCGCCTCCATGTCTGGGCAGCTCCCCGCCCTCCTGGAAGTGCCCCCCTGCTCTGCTCTGCCTTCCTGGTGCCTGCCCAGCCCTTATCTCAGAGCTCGGCCAAGCTCTCCATCCAGCACCTCTGGCCACCTTCTCCATCCCCCCCGGCACGCGAGCTTCACACCTTCTCCTGCTCGACCCTCTGCTGGGAGGGCGCCTCCTGGGCCTCCGAGAGTTTCAGTGACAGTGGGTCCAACCAGAGCATGCAGCTTTCCAGTCGAGCACAGATCTCAAACCACACGTGTTTGATAAATCAAGTGATGGAGGGATGATTTGAGTCCCACCGAGGGGATGGACACTTCAGTACTCAAAACTAAAATCCCATGAGTCTGCAGTAAACAGACTGCCGTGACCAGCCCCTGCCCCCCAGGGGACCTGCTTGGGGGTTTTCACCACAGCTCCTCCACGGAGGGGTCTGCAGATGAGGCGTCTCTAGAAGCCAGTGGAGTGGGGACTGGCCAAGCGGCGATGGCCAGTACTGTTCGGAAGAGCTGGTTGTTAAGTCTCCAGGACCTTTGCACGTCCTTTGACAACACATTGGGAGTTTGAAATAGGCCCTGGGGGGAGTCCTGGCACCACAGATATTGGTGAAGATGATGGATAATGGTTTAGACCGCAATCCTCCCGTACCCCTTGCCAGGGAGAGCTGGCCGTCAGACACCCACCAGCGCACCGTGGCCTGGGCCCGCAGCTGGCTTCCATCAGAAGTGCTTCCTTGTGTTTTCTCCTGGACCCCTTTTGTGTCTCTTTCCTAGTAGCTTCCAGGCATCACCACATCATCTTTCTGCACTTGGTCTCTCCTGGCCACGCCCCTGCCCGCACTGACGCGGGCCAGTGCACAGGGGGCCTGGAGGCATCTTCGTCTCGCTCTCCACTGGCCCTTCCAGGGGACAGTGGGCGGGAGGTGGCCTTGCCGTGAGGTGAAGGACCGTCAAGGAGGTCTTGCCGATTTCCAGGTGACTCAGCGACTTGGGGCGTTTGGCAAAGCTCCCGGGCAGATGGGGTTGAACCAGTGCCCCCTCTGTTACCAGGCAGGCTGGGCTCTGTGGTGGGCAGTGTGGCCTGGGTCTGGATCTGCTCTTCCACACGGACCCTGGCACCATCAACACTTCTGGGACCTCCCGAGAACGGGCCTCCTACCCGTAGACCAAGCGAGGGCCCAGTGCCCGGCCTTGGTACACCTGGCGCTCTGCATCGCAGGGGCCCTGGCGTCCTCTGAACGCCCACATGGTGTCTGCTGTTGGGGTCTGTCCTCCAGGCAGGACGTGTGTTTGCTTTGTTCTTCGTTGTGTCACAGGTCATGAGCCCCACGTGACTCATGGCGTGTGACATGTTGTCTGAGCCAATCCTGATCATATTGTTTTTGTTACTCTGTTGTTAGTGTCACTCCATGGTTCAGTGTGTCCTCACCCCCATTGTGTATATGTGTGTCCTCACTCCCATTGCCAGGCACTGTCACCTCCCCTCTGACGGTGGCTGTGTTGTTACGAAGATCACCTTCGCTCAGGTCACTCCAGGTCTGGCATTTCTCCATCACGACTAGTTTATATTCTAACCCTGGGGTATGGAAAAAAAAAAATGGAATCAATTGTTTTTAATTATGTCCATCTTGCATGCTTTACATTACAGGAAGAGCTCAATAATACTTTACAATCCAAACAGCTGTAGGAGCATCGCTGATTACCCAGGATGGAATACTAGAGTTTTCTTTTTGTTCAACTCGTAAACTACTCTGCGAAGGGCAATATCTTCCTGAGTCAGTTGTGCGCCCCCCTTTATGGTTCTGTTTACTGCTCCGTGTGTACGAAGCAAAGCCCTAATAATTGCTCACTGTGGTCTTTAGTTTATTACCTTCAGACCTGTTTGCATGCAGGTGGTGGGCCATGGGGGGGGGAGGAGAGGCCCTGGACAGAGGCCAGCTGAAAGGCTCTTCTCTCACCCTCCCTCCCTGGCTGTGTGTGCCTGGGCCCCTGGCAAAGCACCTCTGAGCTCGGGCTGCTTTTCCGTGAAGGGCCAGGGTGGGCCTAAGAGGGGCAGAGAGCAGACACCAAACAAGCACGTTTGGGCCAGCTCTTCAAGACAAGGCGTGGCTTGGTGAGGAGCGAGACACGTTGGGGCAGGTCGCAGCTCTGACCCTCCCAGGCTGGGGGACCCTGGGGGGGCCAGCCTACTTCTCTATGTTTAGTTCTGTTAGGTAACAGTTCCACCGATTAGAAAACGGGCAAAAGAGACTCCCTTCTTAGGGCTGTTGATGGATGAGGTGAAAGGCCTTGAGTGCAGTTTCTTGGACAAGGTAGCCTCTTTGGGGGGGTGCTCTAAAGAGAGTTGCTACTGTTCTACTTCACAGAAGCCAGCACCCAGAGGGACCACCTGCATGGCTCATCTGTGAGTATCGCTCTGTTTCCCAAATTAACAAGGTGTTTGCCGTGACCTTGACTCTGTACACGCAGTTCATGGTCCTTCTGCCGAGATGAGGCTGCTGCCGGAGGGACCCACCCTGGCTGGGGGCTGAGGCCCAGAATCCTCCCGTCCTACCAGAGAGGCGACAGTAATAGCCTTTCCCATCCAGAGACCCCAGAGAGCTCTTGCTGTCCTGTCCTCCACGAGTGCTGCCCCCAGCCCTGCAGACACGGGGTGGGAGGGGAGGGGAGGAGGCACGCTTACCCCAGGTGTCAGGGTCTGGCCACGCCCACCCTGCAGCCGCAGCTGCAGGCCCCAGTACCCCGAAGTCCCCAGGAGGGCAGGTCTGGCCCTGAAAGCACGCTTTGCCAACAGCTCCTAGAGACTCGCCAGCTAGGCTCTCGGCTCTCATTTTAGGGAAGAAAAATGCCTCTGCAGTTTATAAAAAGGCCCAGCAGACCCCTGCCGCGAGAACCCAGCTGTTCAAAGGGAAGAAAGATGCTTCCTGAGAGCGCCGGGCGTGCAGACAAGTTTAAAAACCAACTGCTTCAGATATATGTTTCTCAATAAGCATAGATAGTGGGCACTGGGCAGAGAAAATAATCAATTTCAGCCTGCAAGAGCGGACCAGCAGGAGAGCCGGCCTCTGTTGAGTTATTTATTTACTTACTTCATTTGGAGAGAAGGCCCTGCAACGCAATGTGAAATTCATAGCTCACCAGCTCCCTCCCTGGCCGTGGAAGCTGATGGCACAAAGCGTTCTTTTCCAGCGGAGCCCGGGCAGGGGGACGAGGCAGCAGGCTCTGCAGGGTGTGGGCAGCCTGGCCGAGTTCACAGCACTGGGGTGCTTGGAGGGGGCAGGAATTTGTGGGTTCTGATCTCTGGAGGGCCCAGGCCCTGGCAGGGTGTCCTGAGGTCCCCAGGGCCCCCAGACCCTGGCAGCCCCAAGTGGCGGCAAAGACGGAGTACCAGGTGCTGAATCCTTCTCCTGGGTCCTGGCTCCGCAGCAGGTGAGCTGGGGTCTTTGGGTGCGTGGCCGTCTTTTCTGAACCGCCCTCTTCTGCCTTCCTCTGGGAGTGAGGACTCTTGCTGCACCCTCCTGGTGTGGCATCGGGAGATGGGCTGTGAAAAGCACTTAAATGCCAACCAAACCACACCCCAGCCAGGCTCCCTGCAGTTGCTAAAGGCTGCTGGGGGCAGGGGTGTGTGTGACAGCACCTGTCCCAAAAGAAAGGGGACCGGGGTGCAGAAAAGATACAGTCCTGCCTGGTCAGAGTGTGTGCCCTCTGGCTGGGGACTCAAGGGCTTAACCAGGGCTGACCGACCCACGGCTCTCCTGTGCAAGGACATCTCAGCTGCCAGAGGAGGCTGCACTGTGCCTGCACTCCCTGGCCCCTGCCTGGGACCCACCTTTGTAGGACCTGCTCTCCCGTCTCCCAGCACATGTCCCCACCTCCATCCCTGTCTGTTCTTGCTTCTCAGGCTCCCCAGTGCGGACTCTTCTTCCTTCAGTGTCTGGCTATTTGCCTCTTCCTTGGTGGAACCTTCCCCGGCCACCTCTCCTTACACCTTCACACTCTAGTCAGAATTAGCCCATCGTGCTCTGTGCTCCCAGCATTCTTTGCACCTCTCCTGCAGCCCTTATCTACTGGCCTTCCAAGCAGTGACCCCCATCTTTCCCTGGAATGAATGCCCCAGCAGCCCCTCATTAAAATTAAATATTTGTTGACTTTTTAACAAACGTTCGTGGGTCCCTCTGGGAGAACTTTCTGTATCAGAATAAGGGGAGGGAGGCTCAGAGCATCCCAGGTACCTGCCTGCAGAGGTGCAGAGCTGTTTTACCAAGCCCTCCCATCCCCACCCAGCACGGGGTCCCCTCCCACCCCCTTCCCACAGGCTCTGCCTCAGGGCACCATTGGGTCATGAGGTTGCTTGCCGTTCTTGGGTCCTGGGTATGTCTTCCAGAACTGAAGGGCACCCCAGCATTGAGGCCCCATCCTCTGCTCCTTGAAGGCTCTGAAGACAGGTGCTTTTGCAATGCTCTTTTCAGATGATCTCACCTGGCCGTGGCTTCGGCCCTGGAGCCAGAATGCTTGGGTTAAGATCCCAGCTCTGTGACCTCAGGCAGGTGGCTTGACTTCTCTGTGCCCCAAGTGCACCTCTGTTAGCAGGGTGATAATAGTCTTAGCTCACAGGACTGCTATGGCCCTGGATGAGCTCACCAAGGAGAGTGCCAAGCGACACCACCTCTGTCTGGTTTTGACTAGCCAAAGACCCCCAAGCCAGCCTTCTCTGACGGCCCACGTGTCCTCCGGCCCAGCTCGGGGGCTTCTCAACCTCCCTGCGGCCAATACAGGATTCTGGGCTTTTCTTCCCCCAGGCCTGCTCCTCTTTGGGTCTCTTTTCTCCAGGACAGACCCCCTCCACCCCCCAGTTGCCCCTCCGCAGTGGCTCAGCCACGAGCTGTTCAGGAGCTTTGCGTTAGGTCCCTGCTGCTGCGCTACAGACGACCTCACAACTGCTGCTTAACACTACAGAAACCTCTCGCGGTGTCTGAAGTCAGGAGCTGGGAGAGTGCAACACAGGGGTTCTGGCTGGAGCTTTCCCGTCAGCTTGAGGTCAGGCTGTCGGCCGGGGCCGCATCACCGGGCACCATGTCTGGGGCTGGAGATCCTGCTTCTAAGAGGGCCCCCTCCTGCTGCTGGCACTGGCTGCCGCATGGGCCTCTCCCCAGGGCACCTGAGGGTCCTAGAGAGACACAGAGACAAAGGGAGAGACACAGAGACAGAGGGAGAGAGAGGAAGGGAGGGGAGGGGAAGGAAGAGGGCGAGGGTGGGGGAGGGAGGGAGAGGAAGAGAGAGACTTCATTGGTCCCAAAGGCAGCTCAAATTCCACCCCCGGAGCCTTCCCTGAGCACCTGGCCAGAGACCCTCACCTGCTCTTCTTACACCTGCCACATGCTCCTGGGGGCAGGTGGGGGTCAGTGCCCACCTGGCGCTCAGGACCTCCACCTCGTGTGGCCTGACTGCCCTTTCTCTCGCTCTTTGACCCTGGGTCCCTTTTAGTCCTGGAAGAAGATGCAACCCCGAGAGTAGGTGTCCTGCAGACATGCATCCCTGCCAGCTGGGTGATAAGACTCGGGGGGGCAGCCGAGCTCCGGGCGAGGAGACGCGGGGTCCCGAGCATCGGGCCAGCGATCCTCAGAGCGCGCTGCTCCCATCACCTCTGTACCGGCTTTGCCATTGGAAACAAAGGTAAGCGAAGATAATTGGAATTTATAAATCCAGTTCCAATGGGGTTATCGATGTGCAGAGAAAAGAATACATGAACGTGTGGGCAGGTGTACGCTCGACTCGCTCCTTGATCATTTATCCCTAAGAAGTACTTCCTGGAGGATGACAAGCATTTGTTGTAGAGATGGAGCCCAGAGGACTGACCCTGCTGAGAGAAATTGGATTATTAGTGCTCCGACAATTGAGTTTACACAAACTTTTACTTCCAGTTATTAAGAAAGGCAGTGAATTTACATTCATGGGGCGCCAGGAGCCCGGCTGGAGGATGCTAAGCAAGGGCTGGGGGGAGGGGGCTTCCCCTTGGCCCCTCTGTGAGTCACTGCCTGGTGCAGGGCCGGCCACCTGGCCTGCTCACCCCCAAGGTAACGTGACTCCATCACCGAGTCTGGGGGGCCAGCTAGCTGTTGAGGAAGGAGGCACCATGCCTTAAGCGAGAGGGCAAAGAAGGAGACACAGCCCCTCCCCAGTGGGGAGCTGTCCGCCCTCTGCAGGGCAGGCGCCGTGACACCCAGCAGCCTCCAGAACGGGGGGAGAGGTGAGATGTGTCATGCATCCAACCCGGCAGCCTCTGTGCCACCTGCTCCCTGAGAATCGCTCTCCACTCCCCTTCCCGGGCGCGAATATCTTATCAGGTATCACTCAGCTCTCGGTCACTGCCTCAAAGCTGTTCCCCTCTCCTCTGCTTCGAGGCTCCTCTCAGACGCCACCGCCCCCACCCCCACCAGCCCCGCGGGCAGCGAGGCCCCTGCTCACCTAAGTTGCTCCCTGGGTCCCCGTCAAGGCCACGGCCCTGGCGGCGACTGTGCTGTTTCCTTATCCTGCCTATGCGTCTGTACGCCTGTAGAAGGCGCTGTTGCTGCCTTGCCTGTGTTCCTCGGCACAGGGAGGGCTGCCTGTGTGGACCGTCCTCCCTGCCCACGGGGCAGGCTGGGGATGCTGGCTGGCTGAGGCCCAGGGCAGGGCGGGCTGCTGGGGGTTTGGAGGAGGCGTGCTCAGTGCCCCCATCTCCTTGGGTGGGATGCCTCTGAGGTCTGCTTCTCACCATCTACAGGATGGATGGATGGCCGGTCGAGGTTCTAATCAACACCCACATGCTCCAGGGAGGGGAGTTTAGGGTTTTTGAGGGAAGAGTTCCACAAACACATCTTGGGAATTCAGACTTATTTCTGAGCTTAAAGGCCACAGCACAGGAGGAAGGGCATTTAAAAAAGGAACACTGCTGTGCTGTGAGCCCCAGGAACTTGCTCTGGGCTTTCAGCTTTCCTCAGTCACTTCGTTAGTGCCATGGGTGCTGGCTATCAGACAACATCCTGAGGAAGGGAGGCCGTCAGCCCGCAGAAGGGCACTGGGGCGCGAGGGGGAGGAGAAGGGGGCTGCCCTGGTCCTGGTCCCCCAGGGATCTCCCCTCCTCCACCCCCAGAGGCCCTGCCTTTATCTGGAGGCCACTCTGCCCTCTGCCTGTGCTCCGCTCGGCTGTCTCCACCATGTAAAATTTGTCATTTGCTTTTAAATGTTGTTTAGAGTGTTCTTGCAAAAAACAAATTTCTTTTTATTTTTATGGAGTCAAACAGTAAATTCTATGAATCTTCCCCTTTATGGTGTTTTCCTTTGATGTTGTGCATGGAAGGGGCTCCTGTCCTGAGTCAGAAAAGCATTTATCACCATTTCCTTCCAGGTCTTGAATGGTTTCCGCCCCCTACCCCACATACCACCTGAATATTTAATTGGCAAATAAGCTGAGGGCGGAGTCCAGCCTGGAGTTGGACAACCCTGCAGCCCCATACAGTCCCATCTGATTTGAAACGCCCCTCATCCCAAGGCCCCAGTCCTTCTGGCAAGAAGCTTCTGCTTCTGGCCTTTCTTCTTATTCCTATGTTCTTGCCCTTGTATCCAACTCTTTTAAGTAGTATTGCTTTATAGAATATTTCTTTTTTCTTTTAAAAACACAGAAGGAACAGAGAATAAGCCCTATGACCAGCATCCTATAAACTAAAATGAACAAATATTAACATTCTATAAGTGTCCTTCAGATATCACTCTTTTAGAAACCAGAGGGACCATTCCTGATAAAACTGAGGACTCCAATGTTTCTTTTCTTGTGATCAACCATCTGTTTCTCTATAGATATTGATTACCGTGCAGTTTGAGGGTATTAAATTTAATTTTTTACTGAAGTATAATTAACTTGCAATACTATATTAGTTTTAGGTCACAAAAAATGATTTAATGTTTTTATACATCACAAAATGATCACCATGATAAGTCTGGTTATCGGCTGTCACCACATGAACTTATTACAATATTATTGACGATATTCATGCTGTACATTACATCCCTGTGACTTATTCATCTTATAATTGGAAGTCTGAACCTCTTAACCTCTCTCACCAATTTCACTCACACCCTACTCCCCTCCCTCCTAGCAACCACTAGTATGTTCTCTGTATTGTGAGTTTGTTCTTGCTTTCTTGTGTTTGTTCATTTGTTTTATTTTTCAGATTCCACATGTAAGTGAAATCATATAGCATTTGTATTTCTCTGACTTATTTCACTTAGCATAATTCCTTCTAGGTCCATCTGTGTTGCCCCAAATGGCAAGATTTCATTCTTTTTTATGGCTGAGTACTCTCTCTCGCTCTCTCTCGCTCTCTCTATATATATACGTCACAACTTATCTATTCATCTATGAATGAGCATTTGGGGTACTTCCATATCTTGGCTGTGGTGCGTGGGCTCCAGGTGTGTGGGCCCTGTAGTTGCAGCACACGGGCTCTCTAGTTGCGGTGCGCAGGCTTAGTTGCCCCGCGGCATGCGGGATCCTAGTTCCCCAACCAGGGATCGAACCCGCGTCCCCTGCATTGGAAGGAGGATTCTTAAGCACTGGACCACCAGGGAAGTCCCCTTGGCTATGGTAAATAGTGCTGCTATGAACACAGGGGTGCATATATCTTTTTGTATCCGTGTTTTTGTTTTCTTCAGAAAAATACCCAGAAGTGGGATTTCTGGATTGTACGGTAGTCCTATTTTTAATTTTTTGAGGAGACTCCGTACTGTTTTCATTAGTGGCTGCGCCAATTTACATTCCCACCAACAGTGCACGGGGGTTCCCTTTTCTCCACACCCTCGTCAACAGTTTTTATTTGTTGTCAGCCATTCTGATAGGTGTGAGATTATATCTCATTGTGGTTTTGATTTACATTTCCCTGAAGATTAGTGGCATTGAACATCTTTTCATGTTTCTATTGGCCATATACATGTCTTCTTTGGAAAAATGTCCATTCATGTCCTCTGCCCATGTTTTAATTGGGTTGTTTGTTCTTTTGATGTTGAGTTTGTGAGTTTTTTGTATATTTTGGATATTAACCCTTTGTCAGATATATTTTTTTCTCCCACTCAATAGGCCTGCCTTTTAATTTTGTTGATAGTTTCCTTCACTGTGCAAAAGCTTTTTAGTTTGATTAGGTTTCATTTGTTTATTTTTGCTTTGTTTCCCTTGCCTGAGGAGACGTATCCAAAAAGTATTTCTGAGGCTCATATCAAAGAGCATACTGTTTATATTTACTTCTAGGAGTTTTATGGTTTCAGGTCTTACATTTAAGTCTTTAATCCATTTTGAGCTTATTTTTGTATATGGTGTGAGAAAGTAATCCAGTTTGATTCTTCCACCTGTAGCTGTCCAGCTTTCCCAATACCATTTATTGAAGAGGCTGTCTTTTCTCCATTGTATATTCTTGCTTTCTTTGCCATAGATTAGTTGACCATATAAGTGTGAGTTAATTTCTGGGCTCTTTATTCTGTTTCATTGAGCTATGTGTCTGTTTTTGTGTCAGTACCATACTGTTTTGATTACTGTAACTTTGTAGTATGGTTTGAAATCTGGGAGTTCATATCTCCAGCTTTGTTCATCTTTCCCAATATCTTTTTGGCTACCCGGGGTCTTTGTGATTCCACATAAATTTTAGAATTATTTGTTTTAATTCTGAGAATAAAGCCATTGGTATTTTGATAGGAATTGCATTGATTCTGTAGATTGCCTTGGGTAGTTTGGTCATTTTGATAATATTAATTCTTCCAGTCTACGAGGATGATATCTACTGCGGGGCTGGCTGCTTGGCCTGGGGGGTCCTGGGATGTTTCCACCTGGCTGGTAGGTGAGTAAGCCCCTGGTGCTAATAGGTTAGAGGGAGAATTCTAAAGCAGCACTTGTCAGCACCAGTGTCATCACAGTAGAGTGAGCTCCATAAACGGCTATTGTCAGCATCTATGTCCCCAGGGAAAGTCCCAGTTTTCTCCTGACTCTCCAGGAGGTTCTCCAAGATCAGTAACTGGGCTGACCCAGACTCCTTTCAAATTACTCCCTCTGCACTGGGACTCAGAGGCTGTGAGATTTTGTTAGAACCCTTTGTGATCATAGTCTACGTTTCCTACAGCCCTATGGCTCTTCCAAATGCAAGACCTACTGGCCTTCAAAGTCAGATGTTCTAGGGGCTCATCTTCTCTGTGCAGGACCACTGAGGTGAGGCTCAGATCTCTCACTCCTTGGGGAAAAACTCTGCAGTTATAATGATCCTCCTGTTTGTGACTTATCTACCTGAGGTTGTAGGTCTTGTCTATACTAAGTCTCCACTCCTCCTAACCATCTCATTGTGGTTCCTTCTTCATATCTTTAGTCATGGAAAAATCTTTTCTGCTCGTCTTCAGGTCATTCTCATAGATAGTTGCTCTGTACATAGTTGTAATTTCGATGTACCTGTGGGAGGATGTGAGCTCAGGGTCTTCCTACTCTGTCATCTTTGCCACGCCTCCTCTTTTTGGTAAACTTTTAATTTTGGTCCACTCTTTTCTACATAATCAACCGTCATTCTTACACATGCCTCCTTGGGAGCAGTATGTGGAGCTTCTTTTGTATACTTATCTAGGGGAGCAATTTCTATTTCATAAGATACAGATACCCTCACCTTTGCTATTGGTGACTCGGTCTGCAAAGTGATTATTCCAATTGATGGTCTGTGAAATGCACGTATTTGTCAATATTCTCCACCACCCCCCCCCACCAGCCAATTTGTAGGAGATTTGTCTATATTATCAGGCTTTCCAAAGAACCAGCTTTTAGTTCTGTGGATTGTTTCTATTTTAACCTTGTTTCCTGTTTATAAATTTGAGTATCTTCTTTATTTCCTTTCTTCTACCTTCCTGAGTTCACTCTATTTTTTTCAAATTCTAAAGTAGAATACTTACTTCTTTTCAATAATTCTTACTTCTCCAGCATTTGAAGCATTTTCCTCTGATCATCCTTCTGTGCCTTGTTTTTCTTGTAACACTGGGATAATGCCCAGCTCGTTTGTTCACTTTGTTTTCCATTTATCCATTTGAGCTTTTACTGTCTTTATTATTTCCTTCCTTCTTTTTAAACTGGAGCTCGCCCCATTCTTTCTCAACCCCTGCGGTGGAACACTTATTGATGTATTTCTCACCTTTCTTCTTTGCTACGGCATTTGAGGCAATGCGTATTTTTTGTGATCACCATTCAGGGCCTCATACTCGCCTCCACTGCCAGCAGGTCTCCTGTTTCCAGCCTCCCCTCTCCCCCAACCCTTTCTGACTCTCCAAATCCAGACACCCCAACTGTCTAGGGATTCTTTCACCACTGTTCCACATTTCCTTCTCAATCCTTCGTAAAGTCTGTAGTTATTGTAATTACATGTGTGTTTACTTGCAATGTGATCCTCCTACTGGGTGAAGGTTCGAGGGCACAGACCCTGGCTGCGTGGCTCATGTCTGTGTCGCTGGCCCTTGGAGCACTTTTTGATTCTCTGTGGACCCTTGAAAATGTTGGGCAGTGATTGAATGGCAGGGCAGGGACCTTGCATCCATATGCTAGACCACTGTCTTGCAGATGATGATAATAATAATTCCTCACTTAAAAAAGGTTTAAATTTTCTTCTTATTGTGGTAAAACATACATAACATAAAATTTACCATTTTAATCGTTTTTAAGTGTAGCGTTCAGCGGCATTAACTACATTCACATGGTTGTACAACCTTCATCACTATCTAGTTCCAGAGCTTTCTTATCTTCCCAAATGGAAGCTCTGTTTCCACTAAACCAGAGGTCCCCATCCCCGTCCCCCAGCCCCTGGCCCCACCATCTACTTTCTGTCCCTATGAATTTGACTCCTCTAGGGACCTCGAGTCAGTGGAATTGTGCGGTATTTGCCCTTCTGTGACTGACTTCTATCACTTAATGTAAAGCAGATGTGTTATTAAGATTCGTCCATTGTCAGCATTTCATTCTTTTTATGGTCAAATAAGATTCTGTTGTGTGGATGTGTCACATTTTGTGCGTCCATTCCTCCATCCATGGACACTTGGGTTGCTTTCTCCTCTTGGCAATCGTGGGTACCTTGCACAGTACCTTACTGTGACAGCACGTCCTGGGTTTCGGGAAAGGCCGTCTGAGTTATCCTTGCCTCTGTCTCGCAGCTGAGGAGCTAGATTCCCAGGGGTTAAAAGTGAACGGAGGGAGCGTGGCAATGCATACAGCTGGACCCCCACCAGGATGTTTGCTCAGTCTGCTCAGGGACTTGGTCTGGCTTCTTCATCCTGGTGTCCCTGGTTCTAAAACAGTCCATCATGCTCCACAAAGATTTGTGGACAGACTGAGTGACTGACCCACAAGTCCCCCCGCCACACACATCCTTGCTCCAGAACTTTCTACCGAACCATCCTCACCCTGTGCGGCTTTGTTGCAGGGGTGCCCTGGCTACAGAGCCCACACAGAGTGCTGCAGTGAAGACGACTGAGCCTCACGAGTCCTCTCCGGGGTTCCCAGGGTCCAAGCTAAGGTTACCTGCAGAAGGCGTCTGTCCGCCCTTCCGTGCCGGCCTCAGGATCCCCACCCTGGCCTCCCCAGGGTCTGTGTCTTCACGGTCCAACATGGCGGTCACGAACCACATGTGTCTGCTGAGCACATGGAGTGTGACTGGTCTGCGTTGATATGTGCTGTGAGTGTAAGCACTCTGGAGTTCAAACACTTATTCTGAAAAAAGAGAACGTAAACTAAATGGCTCAATCATGTTTTCATACGGCTTCCGTACTGAAATGATGTCGCTTTGGATCAATTGGGTTTAATGAACTATGTTATTGAAATTAATCTCACCTGTTTCTTTTGACTTTTTAAGATTTTATGAAATGCAAAATTGCACACATGGCTCGCTCTGGGGCTTCTTACGCCGGCACTGGGCAGCGCTCTTCCAGGGTCCACGGCTGGGTCTGCAGCCTCACTTGGCCGTCAGGTCCGACAGCTTCTTCACCTCCCTTGCCTCAGTTTTCCCCCTGCCCAGCATTAAGTATGTGAAGCTGAGCACATCCCGAGGACTCGCTTGCCACGACTTTTTGGCTTTATTCCTATCAGTTGTGTGTTTTAATTCCCTTGTTTTACTTCCTTCATCACAGGTAGGTGCACAGATGACACCCCTACCTGTATCTTGTCTCCTCCCCCGAGTGTCAGCTCTGTGAACGCAGGGACTTGACTGCTGTGCTCACAGTGTGTCCTCAGTGCCTGTCTCAGGGACCCGCACCCAGTAGGGGCACAGGCGACGTGTGTTGAATGAATGAATGAGGCCAGGCGTCCTCCCTCACCCCTTCCATCCTTAATCACCTTCCCACCCACGCTGTTGGAAGGGAGCCACCAGTGTGAGCGTAGGTGTGCCTCTGCTGTATGCAGAGGCACAGGCACACACGGGGATGGATGGGGAGGGGAGAACGAATGATGCTCCTTCGGTTCATGCCTCGGGGCCGATGGTCCCAGGGATGGAGTAGAGCTGGGGGACACACCGAGGCCCTGGTCCTCCAGCCGGCCTACCCTCAGGGGCCAGTCCCCAGGAAGGAGTGCACGAGAGGGAGTCTGGATGCGGCTGGGTGGGGGTGTCCGAATCCAGGAGGACCTGCTCGGTTTCCATTCTGCCCACCAGCCTCAGCTGCTCTGAGCCTCTGTGTCTCCACTGAAGCAGGCTCTTAGGGAGGTAGCTGTTTATGGGATGAATACGTGAATGGGTGGATCAATCAAAGGGGTGGTTAGAGTAGAAACAGCACAAATACATGTAGATAAGCCCATTCTGAAAAAGCAGGTGATGACAAAATAGTGTTTAGCAATTACACTCTGAAGATGCTTTTTAATTAATCTGCACGAGTATCTCTTTCTCGCTGATTGATTGATTGCATTCCCTTATCACTCCCCAAAGGGTAACTATTTTCGCAGTTGCGTCTGGCTGTTTCATTCCACAGGCTTCCCTCAGGGCCCACTTGGGACAGGACTGGGGCTGGGCGTGTGGCCAGAGGCTCTCGGTCCAGTCCTGGTCTCTGGTGAGGAAAGGGGGAGGGGGCTGCGGACCAGAAGAGGCATGCAGGGCCTGATGTGGGGAGGGCAGAGTCAGCTCTGGGGTGACCCACTCCCTGGGAGGCCCCTCTGCTGACATAGTCACTGGGGGAATCCTGGCCCTTCTCTTGCTGGGGAAGCTGGTCTGCACTGCTCCCTTTCCCGGTCCCTGTCCTTGGGTTATTTAAGTGGTTTGTACCTTATCTTGGCTTAAGGACCCTTCCTCAGAATGGCCACAGCTTGGCCCCCTAGTGGGGTCCCCAAGCCTGGGTCCCCAGAAGGCTGGGCTACCAGAGCCAACAGGGCCAGAGTCCTGCTAAGTCAGTTCACTGGGGAGACCCCAGCCTTCATAGCTGATCACCTTGGCCTGCCTTTAGCAAGAGTCTTGTGGGGACTTTAGCAAGAATCCTCCTACCCTTGATGTCTTAGCAAGTCTCTCTCGGTAATTTCCCACCCACTGACCCTCTCACTCTGCTCTTTGGCTTTAGATCCCCGGCTGTCCTTGCTGTAACTGGAATTGAGTTCCATCTCTTGGCCCTATGGCAGTAGTCTCGAATAAAGTGTGTCTTGCTAGTTTAACAAGTGTCTGGTGAAATAATTTTTCTATTATAATGTAAAGGGGGGAGGGGGACAATGGAGGGGAGTGGGGAAGGGGCCAGAGGAAGTCTTTTAGGGCAGAACTGTTGGTACTTTAAAGACCACAGTGGGCCCAGCCCTGAATTAAATGTTCAGAAGTGTCGGGAAGGAGCAAAGCCTAGGTGGCTTCCTCTGAGGACCTGAAGAACCACCTGCCTTGTTGGGGGAAAGCCCTGGCGGGAGCTCCAGGCCTCTCTGCAAGCTGCCTCTGGCTGTGCCCCACCCGGTCCTCAGCTCCACCGGCGGTGAAATGGCCCAAGGATGGAAGCTGCTGGCATTTACTGAGTTGCTGGCTGAGGTCCCTCCGCAGTCATGTGCCCTGAAGCTATAACCAGCTGCTGAGCCCTGGAGTGACAGTAAAACAGATGCCGAACTGGGTGTCCCCTTGGCGTGACCTCCCCTGATGCAGTGAACGGTGCGGCTGGGGGCCGTCATCGTTTACAGGTGGGAGGGGGACCCAGAGCAGCGGAGGGCCAGCTCAAGGTCACACAGTCACCTAGTGGGGACGGGCCAGCCTGCAGTGCCCTCCATCCCCCCAGCTGGCTTCCTTATTGGCTGCCAGGCAGATGCGGACCAAGGCCCCATCTCCGCTATCGCATCAGGCTGGCGGCTGACCTTGGAATCCAGCCACTTCTCTCTGTCACTTCATCAGAATCCTTTCTTCCTTCTGAGTTGTGACCCAGAAAAACCCCATTTGTGGAGCACAAAGCTTCCTGCCTGCTTGGAATTCGCGAGCCCATAATCACTCCCTTCGGATTCCCCTGAGCTTTGGGTAGAGAAGGGGAGGCCCAACTTGGCTGGAGGTACAGGAGCTCACGGCACGAGGCCCTCAACAGCCTGGGCTCTGAGGTGCTCGGAACCCCTGCAAGAGGCAGGGCTTATTTTCTTGCTCTAAATAAATAAAAGACAGTCCTTAGAAGGAGGACAGTGTGGGCAGAGGAGCTGGCCCTGCAGGAGGACGCTTTGGAGCTGAGCCTTCAGGGGACAGCCTGGTGACTGGGCAGGGACCTGCCTGTCCAGCTTGATGCTGGGGGCAGAGAGCTCCAGGGGAAGGGCAGGGATGAGAAACACTGGGGGATCAGCAGAGGCTGGCTGGGGCTCCATCTGGAAAATAGGTACCAGCCTCATGCCTGGGAGTGGGCGCCCCGCAGGCGCTGAGGACCTGTAGAGTCTTGTGAAAACCGAGTCTATGCTCTTAACCCCTCAGACACCAGCCACGTATTCTCAGGAGCCTTGGAACCCTTGCTCGACAGCTTCTGTGGCCCCAGCCTCCATCCTGAGAGCCAAGGATGCATCTCACCCTCTGCATGGCCACAGGGGCAAGGCCTGTGATTGAGTGAGTAGGGATGCGAGATCATGGGATAGGTGTAATTGATTTTCTGTTAACATTAAAAGGAAAGCAATCCACTATTAACCCCTTTCCAGCAGCGAAGCCCCAAGATAGCCTGGGGGTGGGTGGTGCTATTAGGGGAAAAGTAACTTTGGTGATTCATCCTAGATGCCCAGGTTACCCTTAGCAACTGGAAGCTTTCACAAACTGCCTTCTTGGGTATAACCTGTCCAAAGAGAAAACCATACGATGTCTGACCTGCAAAGTACCTGAGAACCTCCTTCATTTTACAGATGGTAAATGTGAGTACAGACACAGGTGTTGACTCAGGGAAAGTCCCACGGATAGAGAGTTGGGTGCAGGATCTGGGCTCCCTTCTCCAGACCATGCATCACTGCCCTCCCCTGCACAGCTTCCCGAAAGGGGCTGTGGAGACAGAGCACAGGATTTGAAGTCACACAGACCTGGCTCTGAATTCCACTCACTGGCTGTGTGATCCTGGGTCAATTATGTAACCTCTCTGAGCCTTAGATTCCTTATTGACAGCAGGGAGATAACGATGACTTCCCTGCAAGATTGCTAAGAAGGTTAAAGATATAATTTTGAGCAAGAAGTATTCATCACATCCCATCTTGTCATCCTACTGAATGCAAATGTGAAACCTGGGCAGAGCTTATGTGAGGCTCAGAGAGGGACAGGGCAGGAGGTGGATAGAAGTAGACCAGCACCAAACAGATGGTGAGTTTCCTATTTTATTCTCCCCTGGTACTTCCCTGTCTGGTGTTAAAGGCAGCATGAAACGTGGACGTATATACCAGGTATGGACAGAAAGAGCCTCAAGAAAAGCCTTTGCTTTTTGGCCTGAAAAATGGAAAAGGAGCCTCCGGAAGCTTAGAGACAGTGAAAGAATCAGTCATTTTGTTTTTTGCTTTTATCCTTTCTTCTTGCCACAATCCCAAGAGAATACAGCAGAAGTGGGTGGGCTGGGCAGGCACCTTAAAGGCATAGGGTGGGTGAGTTTTCCCTCTACTAGAGGGGATCCTAAGAGCAATAGGTGAGTTCCTACTGCTTTGTTCTCTCTATCCTTCTAGTGTTTGGTTCAGACACAAATGCCGTTGTGGAAAGTAAATGGCAGGGCAGAGAAATGGCAGCCCCAGGTTTCTGGCTTGAGGACTGCAAAAGGGGGCCCCAGAGAACTAGAAACTGTGGGGCAGCCATGAAGAGAAAGGAAGTCAAGACAGCTATCCTGTACAGTGGTGCATGAGCTCCAGCTTCCCTCCAAGCTGTGTATACCTGGATCTAACTTCAAAGAGAACATCATGGACTTTGAGACCTAAACTACAGGATACACTGTTGCCCAAGTCCCAGACTGGCCACCTGGTGGCACCCACACTAGTCAGGTCTGCATAGCACCACAAAGGCTTTGAAAACTGAACTGACATTGAAACCACAATCCACAGAAAGAGTCTCAGAACTTTGTTCTGAACATAATCAGGTGGATTAACAGCTAAACAAAACATCATCATTTTCTACAGGATTTAAACAGGACCTAGAGTCTTATAACATAATAATCAAAATGTTCAAGAGACACTCCAAAATTAATTGGTGTCCCCCCCCCCAAAAACAAGGAAAAGCAAACTTATAAGTTAAAAGTCAATCAACAGACACCAATGTCGAGATGACACAGATGTTGGCATTATTAGAAAAATACTTAAAAAAACATGGTTTTAAGGAGTAAGGGCAAACACTCTGGAAACAAATGGAAAGATTAGAAAGTCTCAGTGAAGAAATAGAAGGTATAAAGAGGGACCAAATGGAAGTTTTAGAACTGAAGAATATAATCACTGAAATAAAAATGTCACAGATGGAGTCACTAGTGGGTTGAAGATGACAGAAGAAACAGTGAGTGAACTGGAAGACAAATCAATAGGAATGATCCATTCTGAACACCAGACATGGAGAGAAAGTGAGCAGAACCTCAGAGGTCAGTGGGACAACAAAAAAGCTCCAATATTCATGTCATCAGAGTCCCAGAAAGAGGGAAAAAAGAACATGGTGCAGAAAAAATATTTGAAAAAATATTGGCTGAAAAGTTCCCAAATTTGGGGAAGATATAAACTTACAGGTTCTAGAATCTCCAAGAAGATAAACTCAAAGAAATCCTTTACCAGACACACAAAAATTGAACAGCTGAAAATTAAAGACAACCCCTTCCCCAAACTAAAACCCCAAACCAAACAAACAGAAGAATGAAGGTAGCCAGAGAAAGACCCTAAATAGAATGTAAAGAAACCATGATTCAAGATTTCTCCTCAGAAAACAGGAAGGCCAGGAGGAACTGACATAACATTTAAAAAAAATTTTAAATGAAAGAAAAGAGCTGTTGGCCCAGAATTCTGTGTTCAGCGAAATGTATCTTTTAAGAGTAAAGGTGAGAAAAGACAGATAAAGGAATCCTAATAGAATTTGTTGCCAACAGATCTGCTCTAAAAGAAATGCTGGAGGAATTTTTTCAGAAATAGAGGAAATTATACGAGAGGGAAATTTGGAACATGGGGAATAAAGGAACAACAAAGGAAATGATGACTTTCTGGGTATATAGACTATTCTCTGAAATGCTTTAAAATAAGACCACAGAAAGCAAAAGTTGTAACATTGTCTGATAGGATTTTCAATGATTGTGGATGTAATTCCTCTGAATAATACAATGTAGAGAGGATGTAAAGGAACATATGTGATGCTCAAGTTTATACAGTCCACCTGAAAGGGCAAAATATCAATTCTATATGGGCTGTGTGAAATTCTATATGGAAGTTCATTGTGTTTATAATTCCTATAGCGATCACTAAAATAAACTCACACAAAAGATATAGTCAAACACCCAGTAGATAAAATAAAATGGAATACTAAAAATATTAAATATTAAAAGAATTAAATAAGAAAATGGGAAATAGGAAAGAAAAACAGAACATTAATAGTCTAAACATACCAATTAAAAGAAAGAGATGGAAATCAGTCATAAAACCCAGTTTTTTGTAAAGTTATTTTATTTTATTTATTTATTTTTAATAAATATTTTCTTTCTTTCTTTCCTTCTTTTTTCTTTTTCTTTCTTTCTTTCTTTCTTTCTTTCTTCTTTCTTTCTTTCTTTCTTTCTTTCTCTCTTTCTGGCTGCATTGGGTCTTCGTTGCTGCACACAGGGTTTCTCTAGGCAATTATCAGGGATAAAGAGGAACATTACATAATAATAAAAGGCTCAATCTACCAAGAAGATATACCAGTCTTAAAAAGTAGAGCTTCAAAGTAAATGAAGCAAAAACTGATAGAACTGAAAGAGAAACTGGACAAATTGGCAATTTGTCTATTTTACTCCCTTGTCGGTAATCAATGGAACAAACAGAAAACAAGCAAGGACCCAGAAGACTGAGAGCATCGTCAACCAAATGGATCTAAATGATATTTAAATAATACTTTAACCAACGTCAGAAGAATATATATTCTTTCCAAGTGCACATGGAATATTTCACCAAGTAGGCTTTATTCTAATCACAAAACAAATCTCAATACATTTAAAAGACTTGAAATCTTGCAAAGTATGTTCTCTGAACAAAATGCAATGAAACTAGCAATTGACAAGAGAAAGAGCTGGTAAATCTTCAAACATTTGACATTGGAGCAGCATACTCCTAACTAATACGTGGGTCAAAGAAGAAGCTTTATGGGAAATTAAAAAATATTTTGAACTGAACAAAAATGAAAATGTGACATATAAACCACATATAAAATCTGTGGGCTGCAGCTAATAACACATTGAGAGGGAAATGCATGGCATTAAATTGTTTATAGGAGAACAGAAGAAATGCTGAGAATAAAAAGTATAAGTTTCTACCTTAAGACTACAGAAAAGAAAAACAAAATAAGCCCAAAATGAAGAGAAGAAAGGGAATAATAATGGCTGAAGCGGAAAACAATAACATTAAAAACAAAAAAGAATGAAACCAAAATTTGTTTTGTTGTTTTTTTAATCAATAAATGGATAACTTCTAGCCAGACTGGGAAAGAAAGAAAGAAAGAAAGAGAGAGAGAGAGAGAGAGAGAGAGAAAGAGAGAGAGAAAGGAAGAAAGAAAGAGAGAAAGAAAGAAAGAAAGAGAGAGAAAGAAAAGGAGAGAGGGAGGGAGGGAGGAAGGAAGAAAAGAGAGAGAAGACATGATCAATTTGAACAAAGAGGGGCTATCACTACACTTTCCACAGACATTTAAATGTTAATAAAAAAACACTACAAACAGCTCTACACACATAACTTTGACAACTTTGATGAAATGGATCAATTCCTCCAAACCACAAACTACCATAATTCACTCAAGAAGAAATAGATAACCTGAAGAGTCCCATATCCATCAAAGAAATTGAATTTATTGCTTAAAATCTTCCAAAGGAAAAACAAATGCCCAGCTCCAGATGATTTCACTGGTGAATTCTGTCAAATATTTAAAGACAAAGTAATACCATATCTATACAGCTTTTTCTTTTTCCCCAGACAGTTAAAGAGGGAGAACCACTTCCTAATTCATTTTATGAAGGCAGGTCTACCCTGATAAAAAAGGAGAGTATAAAAAAGATCAATACCTTTCATGAGCAGAGATGCAAAAATGTCAACAAAATATTAGCAAATTGAGTCCAAGAATATAAAAAGATGTGTTCAATATTCAAAAACCAGTCACTATAATCCAGCATACTAAAGACTGCAAAGAAAAGCCTTATGATCAAATAAAATTTCACAGAAAAACATTTGACAAAATTCAACTCCATTCATGACAAAAGCTGTTAGCAAACGAGGAAAAGTAGAACACTTCCTTGACCTGATAAAGGGCATCCTCCAAAACCTACTGCTAACATCATACTTAATGGTGAAAGTCTTAATGCTTTCCTCCTAAGATCAGCACCAAGACAATAATGCACATGTTCGCTACTCCTAGTCAACACTGTACTGAAAGTCCTAGGCAGTGCATGAAAGCAAGAAAAAGAAATGAAAGGCGTGAATACTGGAAAGAAAGAAATAAAGTTGTAGCTGTTTGCATATGATTTAATTGTGTACATAGAAAATCCCAAGGAATCAACAAAAATTTACTTGAATAAGTGAGTTGTGTAAGGATGTAGAAATACAAGGTCAACATATAAAAATTAAATTATATTTTTATATACTTGCAATGGATACTTTGAAACAAAAATTAATAGAAATAATACAATTTAAAACATTTCCATACAATATGAAATATTATGCTTTAAACATAACAAAACATATACAGGATCAATATACTGAAAACCACAAAACATGGATATAAGAAATCAAAGAAGACCTAAGTAAATGGAGAGAGAAACTATATTTGTGGATGGGAATACCCAAAGTAGCTAAGATTTAAATTCTTTCCAAATAGAACTATAAATTTAATGCAATTTCAACAAAAATTCCAGCAGGATTCTCTTTTGTAGGCATAAACGAACATTAAAAAATGTATATGGAGGGCTTCCCTGGTGGCACAGTGGTTGAGAGTCTGCCTGCCAATGCAGGGGACGTGGGTTCATGCCCCAGTCTGGGAAGATCCCACATGCCACGGAGCGGCTAGGCTTGTGAGCCATGGCTGCTGAGCCTGCTCATCTGGAGCCTGTGCTCTGCAACGGGAGAGGCCACAACAGTGAGAGGCCTGTGTACCGCCAAAAAAAAAAAAAAAAAGTATATGGAAGGGAATTCCCTGGTGGTCCAGTGGTTAGGACTCCACGTTCTCACTGCCGAGGGCCCAGGTTCAATCAATACCTGGTGGGGGAATTAAGATCCCATAAGCCACGTGGTCAAAAAAAAAATGTATATGGAAAACCAAAGGAATTAGAATAACCAAAACAACTTTAAAGAGAAGCATCAATTTAGATGAAGCGCACTACCTGATTTTAAGACTTACCATAAAGCTACAGTATACAAGACCATGTTGTAACAAAGGGATGGACATAAAGACCAAGAGGACAGAATAGAAAACAGAGAAACAGACCCACAGAAATATGTCTCAGTGAAGATTTCCAGGGTGCAACAGGGAAAGGATGAGCTTTTCAACAAATGGTGTTGGAACAATCAGACATTCATATACAAAAAAAGAATCTGGAATTAAACTTTACACCTCGTATAAAAACTCCAAAAGGGTCATAGATCTAAATATAAAAGTAAATGTATAAAATTTTTAGACAGTAAAAATTGGAGTCAATATTTGCGACCTGTCACATAAGGAATTCCAAAAGCACAATCTAAAAAGAAAATTACATAAGATTTCATAAAAACTAAAACGCTTTTGCTTTGCGGAAGACCCTGTTCAGAGGATGAAAAACTAAGCTGCAGACTGGGAGAAGGTCTTTGCAAATCACATATCAGATAAAAGACTTGTATCTGGAACATGTAAAGAGCTTGCAAAACTCAACAGTTAGAAACAAACCCAATGGGGAAGAGAAATGAATATAAGATCTGAACAGACACTTCACCAAAGAGGACACACTGCTGGTAAATGAGCCCATTAAGAGATACTCAACCTGGTTCAGCATCAGGGAAATGCAAATCAAAACCACAATGAGATGCCATTACACACCTGCCACAAAGGCTAAAATAAAAAATCTGATAATACCAAGTGCTGGTGAGGATGTGGAGCAACTGGAACTCACACATACTTTGCTGGCAGGAATGCAAAAGTGTACACACAGCTCCTCTGGAAAAAGTTTGGCTGTTTCTTGTAAAGTTAAATGTACATTCTTCTATGACCCAGCAATCCCATTCTAGATAATTATCGTAGAGAAACGAAAGCTCCACACAGCACGGATGTTTTTATGCGCTTTTTTTAAACATCTTTATTGGAGTATAATTGCTTTACAATGGTGTGTTAGTTTCTGCTTTATAACAAAGTGAATCAGCTATACATATACATATATCCCCATATCTCCTCCCTCTTGCGTCTCCCTCCCACCCTCCCTATCCCACCCCTCTAAGTGGTCACAAAGTTTATATGGGCTTTATTCATAATCGTCAAAAAGTGGAAACAGCCCAAGGGTCCTTCAGATGGTGACTGGATAAACAAACTGTGATACATCCATACAATGAAATACGATTTGGCAATAAAAAATGAGTGAATATTGATTGACCCACACACAACATGGATGCATCTCCAGAGCGTTACACTGTTGGAAAGAAGCCGCTCTCACTGTAGGATGCATCTATATCATCTTCTTGGAAAGCTGACCTAGAATGACCAAGAACAGATCAGTAGATGCCAGGGTTTGGGGTGGGGGGCATTTAACTACAAAGAGATGGCTCCAGTGGGCATCTTGGGGGTGATGAAGCTTTACTCTGATTATAGTGGAGGTTACAGGAATCTACACGAGTATTAAATCTCATACAACTGCCAAGCAAAAAAAGTCAATTTTATTTCATGTTAACTTTTAAAAAATCAAAATAAAAAATGATATAATGAAACAAAAATGCCTCATTCATAGGTGTACATCATACATGTTGGTGTCATTCTTCTTTTTATTAATTAAAAAATTGTACAAAAGATTCTACTGGGATGTTACGGGACCAATGAAGATTTTTGGCTGGCAACGCACGGTGCCCCATCCCCTGCTGTCACCTCCACAACACCTGAAAGTGTCCCCTTGGCTGGTTCACACTTACCCTCCTGCATCCCAGCTCCGAGGGGTCCTGCAAAGCCCAGCTGGTAATGGTCATGACTCACTCATGGAGATCCTGAGGTGACAAGTCAAAAGTGATTCGACCCCACCTCCAGCTCTTCGTCTAGACTGCTCTTTTCATTTTCTCTGCTGTGATGTATCCCCCCAACAGCCCCTGCTCCAACCCAGAAGCTCCGAGGGGAGGGAGGGGCGGGTGGGTCTGCGGCTGGGTGGCCTCTATGTCTCTAGGGCCGGCCAGATGAGGCAGAACCATGCTCCGCAGAAGACCAGCCCTCCTGGAGCAGGGGGTGCCTTCAGACCCCAAAGGAGGGTCCTTGAGTGGGGAGACTGTCTTCTCTGGCTGTGTGAACCCACGTGGGTTCCACTCCAGGCTTGGTGACGGTGATGCCCGAGGCGTCGCCCGGATGTGCTCTGGGCTGGTGTTGAGGGGTCTGCGTGCGGCCAAGGATTTTGGGGGCCATGAGTCCACACTGGACCCAGGCCTGCTCCTCCTCCAGCCTCTACTAATGAAGCGCCCTTGTGTGTCCCGGGTTAGAGAACAAATCAGCACGAAATAATGTTTTTACTAAATCTCTGCTCTCCAGCGTGTGCCGTTGTATCAACTTGTTAGTGGGCCTCTGGGAACACCGCGGCGCATGCTGATGCCGGCTCATGCCAATTACCAGGCTGAGTGATGCAATAGCCTTGTATCATTTCACCATTGCCTGGGAACAGCAGGTGAATGCTATAGTTTATGATTTTCAATTATAAATCAAATAGACTGAGTTCTCGCTGCTCTTAATAAAGGCTGTAAAAGTACTGAAGTGTGTGGACAGGCTTCTGCTTGGGAAAGAAAAAAACAGCTTGGGTTTCTAAGCGATTGCTTGGGCGGTGTTTTTGTTTTTGCCACCGTCTGATGTGTTTAGGGTTCGGAAGAATATTTTAGAATAGGTGCAGCCAGTAGGGGCTGGAGGGTCCCGTTAATCACCCCAGATGGGCTCGGACATGCTTCCGACAGACAGAGTGATCTCACGTCCCTCTGGGGGGCCCTGCTTGTCCTAACACAGACACTGCTGCCCTGTGGAGGTTTCTCAGAGGGGGTCAGGGCATTTGCACTGGATGTCTGGGGGCAGAGTTCCTGTTGGACTGAGAGATGATGCTTTAGGAGTGGATGGGACATCTGTAGGGATTGGGGGCAGGGCCAGTTCTGTTCGTCCCGAGAGAATAAGAAGGTTTCCTTTGAGGATCTTGACTCTGTCCCTTGACAAGCTGATTGACCTGGGGCAGTTTACCTAACCTCTCTGTTCCCAGGTTGCTTCATCTACAGATAGTGACAATAGTTACCACCCTGGTATAAAACCCAGAGCCTGACAAGCTGGCCCCTGGGAAGCTGTTCATTATTGTTCCTAGTTGGAGAGGGAAAGGCCAGAGAGGTAGAAGGAATGAGAGCAACGTTCAGTGTGGCAGACAGAGTTCAGAGAGCCAGCAAGCGGGCAGTTGATATGTCTGGGAAGAGACCTGAAGACACAGAATTGAGCAAAACTGGGAGATGTGGAAGATGAGTTTTTTCTCTTGAACATCAGTTAGAAGGAGCTGACTGCATTAAGCTCAAAATGAGACCCATCCAGGGAAACTTTTAAATGGCAAAGGTAAAGAAAACCGTTGTGTAAATATCCAGGTAGAAGAGAGAAGTTACACCAACATGAATGAGGTCCTTTTGGCCTCAGCTTTCTCCCCTGCCACATTTAATGCCCAAACCCTCAGAGGGGCTGCTGCCTCTGCCCCCCACCCCCGGCCACAAGTGCACCCTCTACTCTGTATCCTATTTCAGATTGACAGAGGTTCCACAAACATTACCAGATGGCAGCAAGAAATACCCCAACTGTGAACTCATTTTTTTAAATAAATTGTCACTAATGAACTGAGTCCTTGTATCAGTGTCCTGGGGCTGCTGTAACAATTAACCTCAAACATGGTAGCCGAAAGCAACAGAAGTTTATTCTCTCACCATCTGGAGCCCAGAATTCAGAACTCAAGGTGTCAGCAAGGCCATGGTCCCTCTGGAGGCTTTAGATGGTCTCTGGTTTGTGGCAGCATCCCTCGGTCTCTACGTCCATCTTCACGTGGCCTCTTCTCCTGTGCGTGTCTCAAATATCCCTCTGCCTTTCTTCCATAAAGGTTTGGGGTCCACCCTAAACACAGGATGACCTTGTCTGGAGATCCTTAAGTTTGTTACATCTGCAAAGATCCCCTTTCCAAATAAGGGTCACATTCACAGGGTCCCGGGGTTAGGACAGGGACATATCTGTTGGGGGCCCCTATCTAACCCACTCCAGTCCCCAGGTGACATTTCTGCCTAAGGGCCTCCTGCAGGGTGTTGGTGGTGTATCCAGTCTGCAGAGCAGTCTCTGGAGGGGCTGGACTGCCTCAGCACTTCCACGTGCGGGAGGATGCAGACCCCAAGTTCCTGTGGGTCCACGCTTCCTCATGTTCCAAAGGGTCAGCAGGACACACATGATGACCCCAGGACCAGCCTTTCACCTGCAGTGCTGAGAGCTGGAAGAGGAAGCCATGATGTTTACCAGGGAAAGTGACAATCCCTCGCTGCTGTGGCCCCCATGGACCCCACTGGTATGGAGATGCTGGTCTGGGTGTGAGTCTGAGGTTGAGTGAGGTTGGTCTGATTAACTTATTAGGTTAGGGACTTGCCTGCGTCCTCATCTTCCACCCAGACTTCCTGAGGAACGTATGCCAGAGAGCTCTGCTTAGGCTCGAGTCCCAACCATTTTCCCTGGGAGTCTACGTTGTGTAGTATGCTCACTCAGCCATGCTTACAGAGAAAGAAGGAAAGAAAGAAGTGTCTGCTGTTTCTGCCAAGATTGTAAGAGAAAACCTTTATAATCCAATAACTTGGTTTCCAGTGAAGGTTGATTGAATTGGGTTGATTGATTTTTAAGGTGTGAAGTCTATACGAAAAGAATCTCTCTCTCTCTCTCTCTCTCTCTCTCTCTCTCTCTCTCTCTCACACACACACACACACACACACTCGGTGTAGCCTTTTTTAGATGTAATTTGCAGATCTGTGCCCATCAATAGATAAAAACCAATTAGGAGCTCAATGATGATCAAGTTATGACATAACAGGATTTTTTGAGTGTTGGAATTATTTAAATGTAGAACAATTTTTAAAATTCTGAAGGAAATTAAAAAAATCTCGTAACTAATATATGAATAAGAGTTGATATGAAGCGAATGGGGATGGTGTGGGGTGATGTGGGACCCACAGGACGAGGAAGGGAGTAGCCCCGATTCTTGGCCGGAGGCTCAGGCTGCTCAGTTCTGTCTTGACCACAGACTGGAGTGAGTTGATCTGGAGCTTAGTCTGGGCTCTGCACAATATGGCCGTGAGAGTTTACTTTGTCATGTGATATAAGTCCAGGTGTCAGAACCCTGGGGCTGTGCGGCCGATCCATGGTGCCACGGAGACTAGATCTGCTCTGTCTTTTCGCTGCACTGTCGCTTAGCGCGTGGCCTTTGCCCTCAGAGGGCCTCCGTGTCCGAGATGGCTGAAAGGGCACTGACCACATCTGTCTTCCAGGCAGCAGGGCACAGGCAAGGGACACGATGGCGCTCCCTGGCCATCTCTTAAGGAATCTTCCTTAAGTCCCACTAAGCAACTCCCCCTTACATCTCATTGGCCGGAACTTAGTCAAAACACCATCCCTACTTCAGGGAAAATGTGACTTTTTAGATGTGCACATTGATGTCTTAAATAAAAGGGGCTTTTTTTTCCTTTTCTTTTCTTTCTTTTTTTAAACCAAGGATAAAACGAATACTCGGTATTGGATGGTCACCTAGCCATCTCTGCCATGGAGGGGCAAAAATAGATCAGGCAACAGGTTTACAGGAGTTCCAATATTAATATCAAAGATGAATTCATGGCAAGATGCATCCAAAGACAAAGTTACAACTTTATAGAGATAAAAGCTAACCTCAAAGATATAGGAAAACTTATGCCCAGCAGATAATATACAAAAAGGCACAAGAAAGAGTGTTATATACCCATGGAGACGCTGGCAATAGCAGGATCGTAGCAAAATAATTAATACATGTATTTCCTTTTTCATCATATTAGTAAGATAAGTCATCATAACAAATCATAAATAATGAGTCATAGTAAGGCAATACAGGATCTGATTAGTATTGTTAATTAAGTCCATTTGTTTATCACTCAGCACATACATATGGATAGAGCACCCACCTACGTGCCAGGTAGCAGTCCCATGCCGGGCGCAGCTGTGAGAGGACGGCCATAATGTCCCTGTGAAGCACACTGTCTGGGAAAGGTGAACTGAAGAGACATCAATCATTGAAATATGACTCCTGTAGGGAATATCTATTCTTCTCCAAAACTCTTGGGACATTTATAAAAACAGATGAACTCTTAAGCCATAAAGAAATCAGCAGTCTATTACAAAAGCAGAAATTGTTCAGGCTCCTTTTGCAAACCACATTGTCATAAAACTAGAAAATAATAAAAAGATTTTCCTTAGTTTAAAATCTAAGGAAAGATGGAATGTAAATGTTCTCTTAAGTCATTATTAGCAGAAGGAAGGAAGGAAGGAGTGAGAGAAAGAGGGGGAGAAAGGAAGGAAGGAAGAAAGAAAGGAAGAAAGAAAGGAAGGAAAGAAGGCAGGAAGGAAGGAAGGAAGAAGGAAGGAAGGGAGACTTCAATTACAGACTATGATGAACAATACACACCCAAATTTAACACATTCAGCTGGATAATCCTCAAAGGAAAATTCATAACTGGAAGTCACCTTATCAGGAAACAACATTACGAACATAACAATTATATTTGTTAGCTTTGGGTGAGTAAGAAACCACCCCAGACTTAGTGCCTTGAGACAACTGTTGTGTTTGGCTCTGTGGGTTGGCTGGGTCATTCCTCTGACCTGTGTCGGTGTGGCTGGTTTCAGCTGGGCTTGTCCACTGGTGGGTAGGCTAGCTGATCCAGCGTTGACCTGGTCACTCATCTGGTGGTTGGCAGGCTGCCGGCTGGAGCACACGGGCTCTGCATATGGCCCTTCCCCAGCACGGAAGCCTGGGCTCTTTCATATGATGGGCTCAGCCGCCCAAGTGCAGCAAGGTGGGCGAGCCCCAGGACACAGACAAATATCACTAGAGCCAAAAACAAATGAGAACAAATATGGGAAAACTTGAAGTTATATGAGAATTCTATTGACCATGATGTATGAATGTATTTTAAAAATTGCATACATTTTAAATTTATTAAATGATAAATTGAATGAATGATATTCTGAAGATGTGCACTTTACCAAAAGGAACTCAAGGAAATGTATAAAACCTGATTAGACCAATAACCAAGGTAGGAACCAAGAGAGGCTAATACAGACAGAAATGATAGGCCTGACAGCAAGGGAAGGCAGGTGAGGGCCAGGAGAATTGTGTAGTTGGTAATACAGCAGTAGAAGCTGGGCACAACTCTAAGACCAGTCATAATTTATAATTGGTCCCTCAGAGAAGTTGGGGCCAGAGATTGCACTCCAAGCCAGAGTTGTGACAGCAGAAATGCTCATTGGAAATTGCATTCTCCATTTGGAGCAAGAAAACAGAACTATTGTGTAAGCCCTAGTTTGTCCAGGCAAAAGCGCCCACACAAGATAAATTATCCAACTAGGATTATGAAACACAAGAAGCAATGACCAGAGGAAATAAATAAAGAATAGATATATATTAAAGAGAAAGGATTAACTGTCTTTTGAAAGTTAGGTTTCTTGAGTAATCATTTTTATAAAAGCAAAACTCACCTTTTAAAAATGTACTGTTCTACAAATTGTGACAAGAGCATAGGGTCATGTAGCTTCTTCCTTAATCAAGATAAAGAATGTTTCCATTACCCTCCAAAAGGTCTCCCATTCCCCTTAATAGTCAAATCCCCCTCCCTACCCCTATTCTTTGACATCCACTGACCTGTTTGCTGCCTCTATAGTTTTCCTTTTGCAATTTGTTATATAAACAGAGTCATGCATTATGCAGTCTTTGGCTTCTTTCAACTTAGTATAACGTGTTTGAGATCCACCTATGCTATTGGAATTGGTAGCATGTACTGTTGGCTTTTATTGCTGAATCGTATTCCCTCTGTAGGGATACATCATGACTTGTTCATCCATTCACCAGGTGATGGACATTCGTTTACAGGATTTTTTTTTCCAGCCATGAACAAAGCTTCTGTGAAAATTCACATACAGGTGTTTGTGTGACCATATGGTTCTATTTCTCTCAGACAAATACCCAGAGGTGGGAATGCTGGGTAATTGTATACGTGGCTTCAAAAGAACTTGTCAAGCTGGTTTCCAAAGGGGCTGCACCAGTTTGCATTCCTACCAGCAATGGACAAGAGTTCTAGGTGCTCCACGTCCTTGCCAGCAGTTGACCTTATCAATATTTTTACAAATTTAGTTTCACTGAACTATTCTTCTGGTTGGGTAATGGTATTTCCTTTTGATTTAAATTTACTTACATTTCCATAATGACCAGTGATGCCAAGTATCTTTTCCCATGCTTCACGCTTATTTGGCATATCTTCTTTGGTGAAGGGTTTGTTCAAATCTTTTGTCCATTTCATTTTTTAAATTGGGTTGTTTCGTTTCTTATTATTGACTTTTGTGAATTTTTTAATATATTTTTTAAAACCAGTGTTTCACTAAATATACAAATCTTTTCTTTCAGTCTCTGGCTTGTTTTTTTTGTGTTCTTAGGAGTGTCTTTTCAATAAGAATTTTTCAGTTTTGATGAAGTCCAATGTAACAATTTTTCCTTTCATGATTTATGTTTTCCGTGCCTTATTGAACTACTTGCCTAAGCCAATGCCACAAAGATTTTCTTCTGTTTTTTGCTAGATATTTTATAGCTTTAGGGTTTTTGATCTATGATTAATTCCCAGATAATTTTTCTATATGGTACAAGGTATTGGCTAGAGGTTAATTTTCCTGCAGATGGAGTCTAATTATTCTAATACCACTTTTTGAAATGCTTATCATTCTCCACTGAATTGCCTCAGCACCTTTATTGAACAGCAATAAAAATGTATAAAATACACAATATATACATAAATGTATATAAAATCAAGCTGATTCTAAAGTTTATATGGAAAATCAAGGAAAGTAGAATATCCAACATAATTTTGAAAAGGAAGAACAAAGTGGGAAGACTCTTACTACCTGATTTCAAGACTTACTATAAAGCTACAACATCACAACAATATGACAGAATGGTGTTGATCAAAGGTAAGACCTCTAGGTTGACGGATAAGAGTAAAGAGCTGACAGGACTTGGGTGCCTACAACTCTAGAGAGAATTTCTGGAGGGAAACAGAGAGAGCAGACCTTAACATCTGGAATGGCTTTTCCCTTCCGGGTAGTTGCTGATTTTCTAGCTGTGGCTGAAAGGCTGAGGAGCTGACCAGTTTTTATAGACCCATGGAGCTTTGGGGACAAAAGTTGGAGTTCATGGCTTCACATAAATAAGGGGCCCTCATACACATGGTAGTTTTTCAGTGTGGAGAACCTAAATATTCTATGCTCTGGAATAAGGGTGAACTGGAAAAAAACAGCCCTCACAGAGACTCAAGGCCAAGTTTCAATCATCTTGCTCTCTAACTGGATTAAAGAGATCTGTTCCTACCCAAATGCCAAAAGAAAAAGTAATGCCTCCATAGAACGATATCATCCAGAGGCTCAAATGACCTTTATTTACACTATTCCACCTACAGTGTTCAGCATTCAAAAAAGATAATCAGACGTTGATTGGATATTAAGAAAAAGATAAACAATGGAAACAGACTCACAGGAAATCCAGTTATTGGATCTGTCAGATCAAATATTAAAATAATGATAATTAATGTATTCAATAAATTAAAATACAAAGAGAATGCCAGCAGGAAACATAAAAATATTTAAGAAGCTAAAATGAAAATTCCAGAACTGCAAAAATAACTGAAATAAAGAATTCAAAAAACATTTTACTTGCAGTTTAGACATCGCTTAAAAGAAAATTAATAAACTAGAAGATAGATTAGAATAAAATATTCAACACATTGAGAAAAGTATGAAAGATATTAAATAGACTATAAGAGACATATGGGTCCCAGTGGAAAGATCTGCCCCACATGTGATGGTAGTCCCATTAGCAGAAATAAAAGAGAATGGGGAAATCACAATTTTTGAAGGCAACAATGCAGCTGAAAAATTTTCAGAAGTGACAAAAACTTTAAGCCACAGATTCAAGAAGTGCTATAAACCCTTAGTGGATTCAATAAAAGGAAAACCACATCAAGGCCCATCATGATAAAACTGTTGAAAACTGAGTGAGAGGGATACTTTCCAATTCATTTTGTGAGGCCAGCATAGTCTTGATAGCAAAACCTGACAAATACTTTAAAAGAAAAGAGAATTTCAGGGCAACCTTTTTCATGAACATAAATACAATCATACTAAACAAAGTATCAGCACGATGAATTGAGCAATGTAGAGAGATAATATATTGCAGTCATGTTGGTTGTCATCCAAGCATTGTAGGTTGATTTAACATTTGAAAATCATTCCACATAATATACAGTAAAAACAGAATAAAAGATAAAATTACATCATTCAGTAGATAAAACAAAGGTATTTGATAAAATTCAATACAAAGTAATACAAAAATTTTAGAACATTAGACATAGAGTTTTGCCAAGTCCTTAATATGTAAAAATATATTTACAAAAAAACAAACAAACAAACAAAACTCTGAAATAACCTACCAAAACATCAGACTTAAAGCTGTAGTAACACACAAAGGGAGAAAAGAATGCCTATTATTATTTAAAAAAAAAAAAAAGGCAAGAAAGAGAAACTGCATGTAGAATAATTGGGAAGTAAGAAATAAAATTATCATTATTTGAATACAAAATGATTATATACATAAAGAAAAAAGAGAATACAAATAAGCTATTAGAATTAATGCGTGAATTTGACGTTTTTTAGAATAGTTCAATACACAAAAATCTATTGTATTTCCTTATGATGGCCCCAAATTCTGAAAATATAGATAATATTATTTTCTCCTTTATTGTGATGTAGCATCAATAAATCACTTATTATGTATTTGCCTATCTTTGCATACTTGGTGATCTGATGTATATTAGAAAATCAAATTTAAAAATGTCATTTAAAATAACATTTACAAGAGCATCCAAAGCCTAGGGATAAACATGCTGTTCCCCATATAGAAAAGGACAAAACATTATGGAGAGAGATTAAAGAAGACCTAAATAAATAGAGGGCTATATACACTGGTTTGTTCATAACTTCTCTTAAGGGCCAATTTTATGCCTTGAAATTAGCTAAGGTGATAGTATTTACACCACAGAAATTGGCAAACAATGCAAGACACATATTTTCTCTTGAAGAAACTGTTGTTCGCCATTTACCAGTACACCAATGGCTATACCATGTTCATGGATTGAAAAACTAAATATAGTAAAGACATCCACTTTATGTACTTTTTTCTGTAGATCTAATGCAATCCCTTAAAATGTTTCAGTAAATTTTCTGAGGACATTTATAAAGTGTTTAAAAAATTATATGGAAATCCAATGTACCAAGAATGACCAAGAAAATATTAAAGAAGAAGAACAGTGGTGGAGGACTTAAATGCCTGATTATCAACATTTATTATAAAGCAATGGTAATTAAGACAAGAGGGTATTAGTTAAGGATAGACAAAGAGATCAATGGAATAGAATAGAACAGAGTCCAGAAACAGGTCCACACATATGTTGACACTTGATTTGTGACATTGTAGGTCAGTGGGGGAAAGAACATTAAATAGCCACACGGAAAAATTAATCCTGTCCTGTATACCATACAGACCTAGTGTAAATCTAAATTTGAATAATAAAACAATAAAGTTTGTAAGGAAAACATAGAAGAATATCATCACAACCTTGGATTGATAAAGTTTACTTTAACCAGATCCAGAAAGTACTAACTTTAAAAGAAAACACTGATAAATTGTATTACATTGAAATTAGGAAGTTCTGGTCATCAAATGATATCCTTAAGAGAATGAAAAGACAAGTCACACAGTAGGAGAATATTTGCAATAAATACATTCAACAAAGTGCTTCTGCCCACTCTCACCACTCTTATTCAACATAGTTTTGGAAGTTTTAGCCACAGCAATCAGAGAAGAGAAGGAAATAAAAGGAATCCAAATCGGAAAAGAAGAAGTAAAGCTGTCACTGTTTGCAGATGACATGATCCTATACATAGAGAATCCTAAAGATGCTACCAGAAAACTACTAGAGCTAATCAATGAATTTGGTAAGGTAGCAGGATACAAAATTAATGCACAGAAATCTCTGGCATTCCTATATACTAATGATGAAAAATCTGAAAGTGAAATCAAGAAAACACTCCCATTTACCATTGCAACAAAAAGAATAAAATATCTAGGAATAAACCTACCTAAGGAGACAAAAGACCTGTATGCAGAAAACTATAAGACACTGATGAAAGATATTAAAGATGATACAAATAGATGGAGACATATACCATGTTCTTGGATTGGAAGAATCAACATTGTGAAAATGACTCTACTACCCAAAGCAATCTATAGATTCAATGCAATCCCTATCAAACTACCATTGGCATTTTTCACAGAACTAGAACAAAAAATTTCGCAATTTGTATGGAAACACAAAAGACCCCGAATAGCCAAAGCAATCTTGAGAACAAAAAAAGGAACTGGAGGAATCAGGCTCCCTGACTTCAGACTATACTACAAAGCTACAGTTATCAAGACAGTATGGTACTGGCACAAAAACAGAAAGATAGATCAATGGAACAGGATAGAAAGCCCAGAGATAAACCCATGCACATATGGACACCTTATCTTTGATAAAGGTGGCAGGAATGTACAGTGGAAAAAGGACAGCCTCTTCAATAAATGGTGCTGGGAAAACTGGACAGGTACATGTAAAAGAATGAAATTAGAACACTCCCTAACACCATACACAAAAATAAGCTCAAAATGGATTAAAGACCTAAATATAAGGCCAGAAACTATCAAACTATTAGAGGAAAACATAGGCAGAACACTCTATGACATAAATCACAGCAAGATTCTTTCTGACCCACCCCCTAGAGTAATGGAAATAAAAACAAAAATAAACAAATGGGACCTAATGAAACTTCAAAGCTTTTGCACAGCAAAGGAAACCATAAACAAGACCAAAAGACAACCCTCAGAATGGGAGAAAATATTTGCAAATGAAGCAACTGACAAAGGATTAATCTCCAAAATTTACAAGCAGCTCATGCAGCTCAACAACAAAAAAACAAACAACCCAATCCAAAAATGGGCAGAAGACCTAAATAGACATTTCTCCAAAGAAGATATACAGACTGCCAACAAACACATGAAAGAATGCTCAACATCATTAATCATTAGAGAAATGCAAATCAAAACTACAATGAGATATCATCTCACACCAGTCAGAATGGCCATCATCAATAAATCTAGAAACAATAAATGCTGGAGAGGGTGTGGAGAAAAGGGAACCCTCTTGCACTGCTGGTGGGAATGTGAATTGGTTCAGCCACTATGGAGAACAGTATGGAGGTTCCTTAAAAAACTACAAATAGAACTACCATATGACCCAGCAATCCCACTACTGGGCATATACCCTGAGAAAACCGAAATTCAAAAAGAGTCATGTACCAAAATGTTCATCGCAGCTCTATTTACAATAGCCCGGAGATGGAAACAACCTAAGTGCCCATCATCGGATGAATGGATAAAGAAGATGTGGCACATATATACAATGGAATATTACTCAGCCATAAAAAGAAACGAAATTGAGCTATTTGTAATGAGGTGGATAGACCTAGAGTCTGTCATACACAGTGAAGTAAGTCAGAAAGAAAAAGACAAATACAGTATGCTAACACATATATATGGAATTTAAGAAAAAAAAAATGTCATGAAGAACCTAGGGGTAAGGCAGGAATAAAGATGCAGACCTCCTAGAGAACGGACTTGAGGTTATGGGGAGGGGGAAGGGTGAGCTGTGACGGGGCGAGAGAGAGTCATGGACATATACACACTAACAAACGTAGTAAGGTAGATAGCTAGTGGGAAGCAGCCACATGGCACAGGGATATTGGCTCGGTGCTCTGTGACAGCCTGGAGGGGTGGGATAGGGAGGGTGGGAGGGAGGGAGACGCAAGAGGGAAGAGATATGGGAACATATGTATATGTATAACTGATTCACTTTGTTATAAAGCAGAAACTAACACACCATTGTAAAGTAATTATACCCCAATAAAGATGTTAAAAAAAACAAAAAAACAAAAAAAAAAAAAAACAAAGTGCTTGTATTCATATTATATACATGAAGAACTACTTCAGATAAATTAGAAAATATAAATCAACGGGAAAACGGGCAAAAGCCTTGAGAAAACCCTTTGTATTCAAGAAAAAAAAAAACGATTCAGTGTCAGTTATCAGGGAAATACACTTAAAACTACAATGCTAACACCCCAGATTCACTACAATGGTTAAATTTTTAAAAGATGAAAAATATTAAGTATTGGCAAGGATTTGGAAGAAATGGAACTCTCAAACATTGCTCTACCTTTTGCTAGAATTTTGAGTTTGGGCAAGTTTCATAACCTATAAAGTGACCTTCCCTCAACTAGAAAGTGGTCATAACCCACCCATGTCACCAAGTGGAGATGAGGGTCAGAGGATATAAAGGTGAACGCAGGGTTGGAGTTACACCCGGGCACCAGCAACCCTGATGTCTTGTTATGGTGCATTGAGAAGACACCTGTCTCAGAAGACTGAGATTCAAGGTAAACTTGGGGAGGCCCTGGGCAGAAACCTGATTAGGCAGTGCAGGTGGTGTTTGCCTGTTGTTACTCCTGACCCTGGAGAGAGGACTGCTCCATAAGCATCTGGGCTGGGCTGCAGGATGGATCCTGGGCTGCACAGGGCTGGAGGGGTCAGCATCTCCAGGCCATCATATTGGCTTTATTGGACCCAGTCGGAGGGCCCAGAAGGGGAGAATCTTGGAGACGCATCTGGGCCACAGGTCTCTCCACTGTCTGTACCTGGACACTCTGTTCAGTGTCAACCTTGGAGCCACTGGATTTTCATTTTCCTTACAAAAAGTGGCATTTCCTTCTTCGTGACAAGCAGTCACTCCAGCACTTATGGTGGGGACCAAATAGAATGAAGGTTTGGACACAACTCTGGAGCCTTAAAGCCACATGCAGACAGGAGGCCTTTTGTTTTGTAAGCCACGTGCTGTGAGCCACCCTCCCCAGTGTCCGGTGAATTCTGATTTCACCTAACTGATTTGCTCTTCCCTGAGCAAATTCAAGGGCCTTCCATCAGCTCTGCCGGAGTTGACAAGGACCCCATGGAAGGCACATCCCCTCAGGGTCCCAGGCAACTGGCATTTATAACGGGGCTCTTGGTAGAAGCTGACAATTCTATTGACTGGGCTGCATTTGAAATCAACCCTGCGAGTTGGTAAGGGGAGGAGAGACGGTCACTCACCTTTCCACAAGCGTCTGGTGAATTCCTGGGAGGGTTGGAACTTTCTAAACTGCCCTTTCATCGTCCCTAAAAGCTGCTCACTCTAATGAGTTCCTCAGACACCTTGGTCCCAGGCAAGCCAGGGTGGTCTTGCTTCATTACAGGCAGGGGTGGTGGTGACGGTGTGAGGTGAAGGGCAAAGGTTCAAGTCGGACCGTCTACTGTCTGCTTTAGGGTTGTATAGTCAGATGCAGGTGATCAAGAAAGTCGAAAGGAGTTAAGCCGACAGAACAGTCTAGAGTCAAACGTGGGTTGGCAAAGCCAAGGAGGACAAGGATGCCTTCAAACAAGCAGCCAGCTCTGTTCTTCTTTCTGGAGTTCTTCTACTTGCCAGACTTTTAAGGCACGGGCTGCAAACGTGGCTTGAAATGTCTGAAAGTGGATCGCCACCTAGCATGGCTTTTCCTTCTTGGGGGAAATCTGTTCCAGCTTCCCGTAGGTGGCCTTCTTGACACACAAGGCACGTGGACAGCTGGGGCCAGAAAGCCAATCTCCAGCCTTCCACTGTGAATGTGAGGGTTCCTGCAGCCACCTTCTCCTCCCGGGGACCCTGCCTGCCCTGAACCCACAGCGGGAGGCGGGCCCATGGTCTCAGACTGAGATCTCTGTGCTGAGGAGACAGGGCTGTCTCCATCATGCTAGTTTCCCAGTCGGATTGGCCTTTATATACTATTGTGTGGCCTCTTACTTTTTGCCTCAGTTTTAGAAATAGCTTAATCTCTCCCCAAATTCTCAAAGTATTTTATGTTAACCAGAGAAAAGTTTAAAGAAGAAAGCAAAGTCAACCCCAACGTCATTATCTCTAAGGACAGGAGTTGGTTGTTGTGTTACCAGATACATTTTGAAGTATCTATTACTATTTAGGTAACATGAGATAGACCCCAACGTTCATATCTGCAGTAGTCACAACAGCCGAACATGGAAGCAACCTAAATGTCCATCGACAGAGGAATGGATAAAGAAGATGTGGTACATATATACAATGGAATATTACTCAGCCATAAAAAAGAATGAAATATCGCCATGGATGGACCTAGAGATGGTCATACTAAGTGATGGAGTAAGTCAGACAGAGAAAGACAAATGCCATAGGATATCACTTATATGTGGAATCTAAAAAAAATTAATACAAATGAACTTATTTGCAAAAAAGGAACAGTCTCACAGACATAGAAAACAAACTTATGGTTACCAAAGGGGAAATGGGGTGGGGGAAGGATAAATTAGGAGTTTGGGATTAACAGATACAAATTACTATATATAAAAGAGATAAACAACAAGGACCTACTGTACAGCACAGGGAACTATATTCAGTATCTTGTACTAACCTATAATGGAAAAGAATCTGAAAAACTATATATATATATCTGAATCACTTTGTTGTACATCTGAAACTAACATAATGTTATAAATTAACTATACTTCAATAAAAGAAGGGTTAAAAATAAAATAAAATAACACCCCCCCAAAAAAGAGGAAAAACAAAGGAAAAGAAAAAAAAGATGAGATAGATAGATGATAGGTAGATAGGGAGAGAGGGAGAGAGAATTTTTTCAACAACAATGGTGCACGCTGTATTGTTTCGTAAGCAGGTTTGAAAAGCCCTCTATGTTATAAACATCTCTCACGTGATTATTTCTAGTACGTGCATAGTATTGCCTTGTATGAAAGACTCGTCAAGATAAATGTAACACATCCTGTATTTAGATTATTTTTAACTCATTATCGTAAGAGTTGCTCTGATAAGCACTCTTGCACATGCACGTTAATCACTTATTTACTGGATGAAATCTCTAGAGAAGGTGCTGGCAAGTCAAAGGAGTTGCCCGTTTTCAGGAATTCTGGTACCTTTGCCAAGTGACTCTCGAGAGCTCCTGTGCCAGGAAGCAGCCTCTCTGCTCAGGAGCACATGTGCATACCCATGGCCACACCATCACTGGAGAGAGGATTCTGAAAACCTCGACCAATCCAACTGACATGTGTGTCTTGTTTTACCGTGTAATTATGTGACTTCTCCTGGGCCTGAATATATTTTCCTATATTCAAATCTGTGGTCTATTTTTCTCTTATTGGAGCTGTCTTTGTTACACCTGATTTGTAAGAGCCCTTCAAATATTAAGAAAAATAACTTTTTGTCTACCAGTTCATTTGCTTTTAAAGTTGTTAATGGCCTTTATTTTCCTTATGTAGTTTTTATTGTCCTGTAGTCAAATTACTGATCTGTTGCCAGTAGAGACAAGAGCAGAAAAGCTTTCCTCACCCAGTGATTATAAAGTATAATTGCTTCATAGATTATAAAAGTAAATATTGCCTTACAGATTAAGTGTTTAAAAATATTTTAGATCTTAAATTCTTCTGGGATCTATTTTGGTGTAAGTGTTAAAGAGAGATCTATCTCAATATTTTCACAAATGGCTAACTAATTATACTAATTATATTGATTGGAAGAAAAGCCTTCCCTTTCCCCTTGGATTTGAAACATCACCTGTATCATAATTTCCACCCTCACCTTTTCTCTCTTTTGTTCCCTGTGGGTTTTTTTTTTTCTATCCTGATGCTAACATCATACTCTTAATTACTGTAGCTTTGTAATTGGCTTTAATATCTAGAGTGAATGTAATTTTGTGATTAATAAATCTACTGAAATCATAATTCCATGCCCACTTGGGCTCTGCCTTTCTCCCTAAAGGCTGTTGTTTGTGGAAATAAAAATCTACCTTTTAATCTAATTTCATACGCTTTCCCTCTGTTCCTCGACCTTCCCCTGCCCGACACCCACCACCCTCTGCCTTGCTGGGAACTCTCACCCATGCCTGGTTCTCATTTCAACCCTGAGCTCCAACTCGAGAGACACCCCTTCTGTATTTTTCTGCATAGCAACCAGCTCTTTTCCTTCATACACTTACACAATTCATCATTTTATATGTATCTGGGTGATACATTCTTAACATATGCTCCCCTTCATTGGACTTTAAATACATAAGGTAGAAACCATATTCACAGAAGTCCAGCCAGTGTCTACAAAAGCAAGCATTTGGCATAAATGGGTGAACTCTGACATGCTCTGAATGACGCTGAGAGCCCTCCGTAGGCTGGCCATAACTTAACTTTCTACATCAGTTCTCCATGCTCCATCTCCCTCCAAATCTCGTTCCCAAGCCATCCTTCTGCTTTGGCTGTCCCCTCTGCTTGGGACCCCTTCACTATCCTCTTCCTGGTGGACACTTATTTATCCTTCCAGGTCAAGACCAGCTGTAGCCTTTTCAGTGGAACCTTCCAAGAAGCTGCAGGCAGAGCTGAGGCATCCCCCACGTTCCGCCTCCATCTGACCTACCTGATTCGCAGGTGGAAGCTTCAGGAAGAACTCCTTCCCACCCAGGAATCCTCTGGCTCTGTCTGAGCTGGTTGCACTGGCAAAGACATAACATGAACTTCCCTCCAACAAAATAAAGTGCAAAATCTATCCAATCAATTCAAATACCAGGGGGCCATTCTAATTCAGAGTCAACAATCACTGCTTCCTCTATTGTGTCTTTTCCTTCTAGTTGAGGCTCCAAAGTATTTTGTACCTTAAAAAAAAATACACACACACACACAACTTGAATTTGCTCTTATTTGAGATCAATATATGATTTAGTTCTCTCGTCACAAATATATACCCCAAATCAAATACCTTGATTGGTATTTAATTTTCTACTCCCTATTTGTTTTCCCTTCACTGTCACCAGATGGGATTTGTTCGTGGTTGGGTGTGCTTTTTAGAATAAAGATTTAAAGCTGCTCATTATGGCTGCCCATCCTGTGGAATTCCCCAGCCACTCACTGAGCCTGTCTGTCCAGTTTCCTTTCCAAACAATTTCAGCGCCCAGCCTTGATGTCTTAGTTCTCACGGTCGGAAACGCTTTGTTTACATGCAGCCCAGAGTCAGTGCTACAAGGAGGTAAGATGGGGAGCACAATGTTCCCCCCAAGCTTGATCACCCTTTCTGGGTCCATTGGGGGGAGAGCTGGTGTGGGATAGACATTTTTGCAAAGAAGCAGGCTGGGCAGAGGCGGGGAGAGAGGGTGACTGGGCATGTTGAATTTGTCATCTTCTCCCTGCATCCTCCTCTCTGGGGTGTCTCACCTGTCCTCCAGCTGTGCACACCTGTCCCCAGAGGCCCTTAGGTCTCCAGAGACTTCCTGACCCCTGGTGTCTGTCCACCTGGCTCAACCTTGTCTCCCAGAGGCACCCCTTCTATTTCCAGCATCCCTGGCTCAGTCCAAGGCACCTCCTCACTGAGCGGGGTCTGATGTGGGGTCTCTCTATATGCTCTGGGCCTGAAAGTCACAGAAATGCCTTCAAAATGAAATCCAACCAAGCCACCCTCTGTTACGGGCTGAATGTGTCCCTCTCAAATCCATGTGTTGTAACCTAACCCCCAGGTGGTGATATTAGGAAGTGGGGCCTTTGGTAGGTGATGAGGTCATGAGGGTGGAGCCCTCCTAAATGGGATTAGTGCCCTTATAAAAGTGGCCCCAGAGAACTCTCTCACCCTTTCTGTCATGTGAGGACACAGGGAATAGATGACCGTCTATGAACCAGGAAGCTGGCTCCCATCAGACACGGAATCTGCTGGCACTTTCATATTGGACTTCCAGCCTCTAGAACCATGAGAAGAAAATGTCTGCTGTTTATAAGCCACTGAGTCTACGCTATTTTGTTTTAGCAGCTGGAATGGACTAAGACACCTTCCTAATTCAAATGCATCAGTAGCTCTTGAATTACAAACTCTAGTCCCTGATGTGGCAGGGGAGGCTCAGAGGAGAGAGCCCTGCCCCTCACCAAGGCTTCTGGACCCACCTTGCCCTTTGCTCTCTGAGCCTCAGCCTCTCCTTTGCAGCCTTTGTTTGCCTGATAACTGGTTATGGAAGGGGGGGAGGTGGGGAGGAAGGAAAGGAGGGAAGAAGGAAGTTGATTGAAACTTTGCTTAAAAGTAAAGTAACTCTGAAATTAACAGAACTGTCTCTCGTGGAGGACGGTGCGGTGAAATTGGCAGTCATTTGTTGCTGGTAGTGTCATAAATTGTGCCATTTGCTCAGAAAATGATTCGGCAGCAAGTAACAAAAGCTGTAAAAATGTTCACACCCGGTGGAAATAATCTAAAATGTGGAAACGTTGTTTTTTCCTCTGGGGAAAAAAGGATGCTTGTGACAGCATTATAATTAGAGCAGGGCAGCCTCTATTCACACAGGGGGTCCAAGTTTGGCTGTTTATAGAAGGGTGGGCTTAGAATTTTCTGGAAAAAAAACCTCACCTGACTCTGCTCTTTGATGTTTATGAGCTATTTAACAATTTTAAACATTTAACATCTTTTTATAGTAAATACATAGATCATATATATAGTAAATAGATACATCATACTTTTTATAGTAAATAACTAAATCATAACACATGCATTGGCCCCTTCTGTGTACTCACAATCCCCTTCCCACAAACAACCAAAGTAACGATGCTGGCTGGATCTTGGCACAGCTGTTTGAGCCTCCCGGGGGGCCCTCGCTGGTACACTGGGCCCCACCCACTCTGGTGCCACCCCAGGACTTTGCTCACTTCAAAGTGAGGCAGGTGAGCCTGGGGTCTGTGCCCCCCCAGCGAGCCCTCGGCATGGCCAGCCCCTCCTCCAGGGCCTCCCCCCACTAGGTGGCTGACCTGTCCCAATCCGTCCAGCCCCAAAGTGTCTCCTATTCTACTGACACTTTGACGGCATCACCTGCACCCGAGGTCCTGCTTATTCACTCACTTTTGCATTTGCTGATTCCCTCCCGGGGCGCCTGACTCATGGGCGGTGCTCTGTGCTTTTCTTTTGGTTCAATCAAGGCATGAAAGAAGGATGCAGATCACCATAGCTCCCTCCGCATCTACCATGACTGTCCCACTGGGGCCTCCCATTCATTCATTTATTTATCCGACCGAAGTTCATGAAACATTGGATGTCCACCAGGCACGGAGCTGGGGACACGCCCGTCAAGCAGATCCACCCATCGTCGGGGAGCTTCTTCTTTGCAGAAGTTCCACCACCAGCATCCTTCCTGGCTTGCCCTGGCTGATAAAGTGCCCATAACGATGCTGCTGGGAAAGCCGGGTTTCTCCCCGTGCGCTCCATTCTAATCGAGTCGGTCTTCCACTGCGTGCTTTAATACTGTTAGAAGCAAATCAGAATTAATGAGATTACCTCCTTTGAAATGTTATATACAATTAACCTCGAATTAAGAACAATATGTATTTGAATTTGCCAATCAGTAACACCTAGCGATCGCTGAAATCCACAGCAGCAAATAGACATTGACTGTAATCTGCCAGTCCAACACCTGGAGGAAAACAACTTTGAAGACCCACCCGTGAAGTCTTCACTGAGGCCAGGAAAGGGGTCGCCCGACCATCATGTGCGCCCTCCTTGCCGTGGCGACCACAAGTCCTCTTCCTGCTATATTTCCCAGAGGGTAGTGGGGAGGGGCTCGCTGTCTTCAGGGTGAGAAGATAGTTCGGTCAAGGAAGAGGGTATCCAGAGAAGGACTCGCCACAATGACCAATGTCCCAGAGTCCCCTTCAAGGGCAGCCAGCTCTGACCACCGTCTAGAACTACTGGCTGCTCCTATTCCAGCAGCTTTTGCCTTCTTAGAACAGCCTCACTTCTTGGCTGCGTAGAACAGAGATTTGCTGGGCTTCTGGCAACAACATAGGTGAACAGCCACCAGAGGATCCCCTGCTGCCCCCTTCAACGAGGATGAAACAATTCCTACTGAGCTCCAGTGGTTTGCACAACCCCAAAGATTTATGCTTCTCGTTGTAAGGAGGTAAAACGACTTTCAAAAACCACATTAACTGATTATAATTCTTTTTATTTTTAGTCCTTTGTATGAATCCACCACATTATTTATCCATTCATTAGTTGATGAACCTTTGGGTTGTTGCCACTTGTTCGTTATTATGAATAATGCTGCTATGAACATCTGTGTCCAAGATTTTGTATAGACGTAAGTTTTCACTTGTCTTGAGTATATACCCAAGGGTGGAACTGCTGTGTGTTCACTCTTTTGAGGAACCACCAAAGGGTTTTCCAAAGTGGTTGTACCAATTTACATACGCGCTGGCAGTGTATGAGGATTCCAGTTACGCTACACACTCACCAACTGGTTATAATTCTAAATCAGTTTCCTGCCCATCAAAGCGTAGAAAGATGGACAAATGGTCAACCCAGGACACGGACCAAAACAAAGATCATAATTATGATGAAGCTTCCTCCGGGTTGTTGATGCGTGTTTCACAGGCTTTCCAAAGCCACATTGTTCCGTTCTCCCCAGAGCTCTCTAAGGCACGGGTTTCGTCTGTTTTACTCTTGAGGACACAGGGGCTCAGAGAGATGAGATGCTTTGCTCAGAGTTGTGCCATCCCACGGGGGACTCTGGGGGCCTCCTGTGGCCTGGAGGAGGCTGATGTGGCTCGTTCCTAAACAGACTCCCCGCTGTGGGTTCAGCCTCCCCGGCAGACCTTCTTCCTTCGTGTTGGTCCTCAGGGCAGCTGCTGTAGTTCTTCCTAGATCCTCCCAGCCAATGTCGATGGGCAACCACACGCAGCTCACACTCTGGAGTCCTGAGGGGGGCTGCCGTCCCTCCTCCCCTCGGCGCCTCTGGAGGGAGCCCAGAGCAGTATCGCCTCTGTGTCCACAGTCCTTCGCTGCTCTGACGCTCACTCCTGGAGCCCATTTCTGCCTTCGCGTCCGCTTAGCGTCGCCCCGCTGCTCATCTTGGCGATGCAACCTTGTCACGGAGGCTTGAAGGAGGCATTTGAATAGAGTCCCCCTGAAATTCACGTCTACGTGAAGCCTCGGTAAGCGACCTTCTTTGGAAATAGGGTCTTTGCAGGTGTAATTAAGTGAAAGACTGAGATGCGGTCGCGCTGGATTAGGGTGGGTCCTCGATCCAATGAGAAAGTCCTTATGGGAGACAGAGGCCGTATGGAGGAAGCGGAGGCTAGAGGGAGGTGGCCACAACCCAAGGGACGCCTGCAGCCCCCAGCAGCTGGAAGAGGCAGGAAGGACCCTCCCTTTGGGCCTCTGAAGGAGCTCGGCCTGCTGGCACTCTGACCTCAGGCTCCTGGGCTTCAGGACTGGGAGAGAATCTGTTGCTGTTGTTTTGAGCTGCTCGGTCTCTGGAGATCTGTGGGGCTTGCACAGAGTCACACTTGCTGACTTGACTCCACAAGCTGCCAGGGTACATCCCTGCTTCCCCGCCCGGAGCTGTGCTTGGATGGCCAACAGCTCCCCTCCCCAAGGAAGGGCTCCCCCACCTCCCCACGTGGGGCCTTCCTTGGCTCCTTCCCCATATGTTTGCCTCTGTTCTAGCTGTTATTTATTTCTTCGCTGTGCCCACCCCCTTTATGTGGGCTCCTGGAGGCCCTCATCTATGCAATATTTCATCCCATAACACAGCTCCGTCTCTCATATGCAGATACCCATCACTAGATGTTTAGACGGGTCATGTGGCTTGTTCGGGAGAAGCAGATGGCCTAGTTCATTAGGAACACTCTGTATGTCCATCAGACTGTGCACATGTCCAGACTTCACTGATTTGGACAAGCCAGTTCAATTCAGATTGGCAGATGTTTGCCAAGCCCTGATTCTGCCAGACACAGTGTCAGGGGTGGGGGATTTGGGCACCATTCTTGTTCCCAGGAAGTCGGGGAGAAAAGGTAACATCAACAGATCATGTGCAACTTTACTTTTTCAATTTCAGAATTAGTGTGTATTCGTTGAGGAACCTTTCGAAATTACAGGTAGATAAAAAGGAAAAAGATATTCCTCTTAAGCCCCTAGCTGGAAACAATCATTTTGGGACACAGACCCGGACCTGTGTTGACACAGGGACCTGGTCACACACAGCATTTTCCAACTTGTCTTTTTATTCACTTCACATCTTTCAGTGACTATTAAACTATATCCACATTATTCATTACAGGACTGAGTCAGAATGTTCACCTGTCTTCTTCTTATTTAATCGGTCTCCCATTGTAGGATACTTAAACTTCCCGTTTTTAAAAATACTGTCGTTATTTTGAAAAGTAAATTGGTTTTAAATTGTAAAATTACTACCTGTCATGGAAAATATGCTAATAGTGCAGAAGGGCGTGTCAAAAAAAAAGTCCCCTTTCCCCTCACCTCTGGTCTTCAGAAGTAACAACTGCTAATAGTACCTTTCCGGGAAGTTTCCAGGCCCCCGCAAGCATATAGGTATATATTACATTATATAAATAATATATACGCTATATAAATTAAGTAATATATATATAACATAATTTGTATAATTCAAGAAACTGAAGATTTATAGTATATCTATGCATCCTATCATCTACCTATTATCTATAGTCTATCTCTCTATCTATCCATTCATCCATCCATCTTTTTACAGAAAAGGAGTCATTTTGCATATAAAATTCACCTTGTTCACACTTCATGTGCCTTATACATTTTTTCCACATCAGCACATAAAGATCTCCCTCATTATTTTTTAAGTTCTGTATTATGGAAATTTCCAAGCATATAGAAAAGTAAAAAGTGTGTTATAATGAACCTTCCCGTACCCATCACCCAGCTTCTATAATTACCAGGGTCCATCTCGTCCACTTTCCACCCTGACAGACTTGTTGTGAGGCAAATTCCAGACATCATCTCTTTTCTTTAATAAATAGTTGAGGGCTTCCCTGGTGGCGCAGTGGTTGAGAGTCCTCCTGCCGATGCAGGGGACGCGGGTTCGTGCCCCGGTCCGGGAAGATCCCACATGCCGCAGAGCGGCTGGGCCCGTGAGCCATGGCCGCTGAGCCTGCACGTCCGGAGCCTGTGCTCTGCAGTGGGAGAGACCACAGCAGTGAGACGCCCGTGTACCGCAAAAATAAATAAATAAATAAGTAGTTGAGTATCTGTCTTGAAAAGATTCAGTGCTGTATTATATCTGAGTCATTTGACAATGATTCCTTAAGGTGATAAGATAATCATTATTCAAATTTCCCTGTTAGTATCATTATTTTCCTATTTCTTTGACTTATGGACCAAGACAAATTCAGATGTTGCATTGGTCGGGATGCCTCTTTATTTCTTTTAATCTAGATGTATGCTCTCCCTCTTTTTTCCCTTACACTTTATCTATTGCTTGTCCTAGAAATTTTCACATATCTTGAATTTTGCTGAATTCTTTCCTGTAGTGTATCTACCATGTTCTCTGGATGTATTGTGCTTTTTCTGAACTATTTGAGAGTTCAGGTATAGATTGATGCTCCTTTAGCTTCAAAACTTCAGCGTGTATTTCCTAAAAACAACAGCGTTTTCTTTCATTCCTACAGTTGTAAAAGTCAGGATGTCAGCAGTGGAAAAAGATGTCTGTCTTTTCTGCTGATGTGTTTCAGATTTTGTCAAATGTCCCACTGAGGTCTGTACAGCAAAACAACCCCCCCACCCCTGGGCTGCACTCTGTGGCCCCTCTAACCTGGAAACCTGACTCCGTCCACCTTAGTCTTTCATGACATGGTATGTTTGGATTACGATTTTGTGACATACTCCTCCTTTTTGTATTTGTCTGATACTTCCTAAAGATCCGACTCAGTTTATGCAGTTATGGCAAAAACAAACAAAGGCAATGTTGTGTCCCTCTCAGCGCATAGACTCAGGAGGCATGTGGGGTGGGCTTGTCTCCTGGGAGGTGCGCTTCGATTTCCTGGTGAAGGTGGGGTCAGTCAGCTTTTTCCCCGGGAAAGCTACAATTGTCCCCTTTGTAATTCACAATTATCTTATGGAGAGATGCTTTGAATTTATGTAAATATCCTGTTATTTTTCAAAGTTCACCCTTTAGCTTTATCATCCATCTGTTGATGACCGTTGCCTGAATCAATTATTATTATAGTGGGCACCAAATGAGGATTTTCTAAATATATATCTGTATCTTTGTATCATCTATCTATCAAGACTAATAATAACCGTGCTTTAAATTCATTGAAATAATTTCTCTCTCTGTGACTGAGTACACAGTTCCATTCTTCGTTTCATTTTGCTTTTGACTTGGAGGGATTACTTTTTAGTTTTAGTTCTATTGGTTTCATAAGCATGTAACGTATTCTGCCACATTCTTTGCAATGGCTGCGTGCTGTGCCACTATCTACATCGCGATGCTTTTCCTAATCCGTCCACAAATGGTGGCATTTTTATTGCCTCCAGTTTTAGTTTCTATCATCAGCAATAATGCAACGACCATGCCTGGGCACTTAGGCATGTAAGTGTTTAACAGAACAGAATTGTTGTTAAGACATAAGAAAGGCTTCCTGAAGGAAGTGACATTTGAATAAAATATTTTAGGATTAGTTTGAAATTAGCCTAGAGAATAAAGTGGAAAAGAGCTTTTTAGGGGAGAGGGAATAGTAGGAAGATATCAGGGGCAGTTTCGAGATGGAGCTTATGGGGAGCTCCAAGTGATTGTGTTTCCTGTTGTTTAAAGGGGTTTGGGGGAGTGGGAAATGGGGCTAGGGTGACCAGTGAGGTGGGAAGGTTGCCACGCTATGGCTCTAGAGCTATTTTCACTTGGTGGTGGTGGTGGTGGGGGAGTTTGAAGGGTTCTGGCAGGAAATGAGGTCATCGTCTGTTAGCAGGACCACTCTGGTGATGACATGAAGAGACCTGCAGAGACCCGACCCTGGTGGCCACACAGATGCCATTGCAATTACCCAGTGAGAGGCCGGGACGTTCTACACGGGGCCAGGAGTGGCTGAGAAAGGGAGGGAGACAGGGTCAAAGTCCACCTGAAGTGAGATCCAGTCTTCAGACCTGGCTAAGTGTTCCATGGGGGTCAAGACAGGGAGATGTGGTGGGACTGCCCCCAGGTTCCATCTCAGGGCGTGGACGACTGTGGTATCACTCACCTGGTGAAGAGTGCAGGAGGCAGGTCTACTCGTGGGCACAGAGATAAGCCGATTGCTCCGTACATTAAGGCTTCACGCCCAGGTAATGATCCTTTACAAGGATGAGGACAACAGACAACTGTTGGGAGGGAGGTCATTTTAACCAACACAACAGGACTCCCAGCGCTCTCTTGCTTGGTCTGCCCTCTCTGACCATGACTGCACCACAGACCACCACACTGCTTTTGCACTTGTCCTCAAGACAGAAATTAAGATCACCTGCAGAGCTCTGGGAGACCCAGTCTCCCTGAGTCCCAAATCCACAATCATTCTGATTGGCCCAGCGTGGTCAGGTGACCACTCCTGAACCAGTCTGTTGGCACATTTATGCAAAGCAGCCACTCTCTAGTTGCCCCGTGGCTGGGGTGGAGGGATCATCAAAAGCGTGGGATCTGGACAACGGAGTGACACAACCGGTACAGCCCCCCATGGGGGACCTGAAGCACGGGTATGCCAGCATGGTTGGCGTCCCCAGCCACAGAGGGCAGGAGGGCGAGAGTCAGGACCTCAGCTGGAAGGCAGTAGTGAGAAGAATGGTTATCCAAAACGAAACGTGGGTTTTGAAGGGTTGAGAAAAGTGCCCACGGTATTAGTCTGCTTGGGCCGCGTAACAAAGTCCACAGAACAGGTGGCTTAAACTCCAGGGGTTTACTCCCTCAAATTCTGGAGGCTGGAAGTCAGGGATCTGGGTGCCAGCAGGGCTGGCTCCTCCTTGGCATGTAGATGGCTGTCCTGTCCCTGTGTCCTCACGTGGTCATCCCTGTGTGTCTGTGTCCTGATCTTCTCTTCTTATAAGGACCCCGGCCGTGTTGAATCAGGGTCCACCCCTGTGACGTCATTATACCTTAATCACTTCTTTAAGGACCTTATCTTTGAGTTCAGTTACATTCTGAGGTTCTGGGAGTGAGGACTTCAATATGTGAGTTTGGGGGGACCCAGCTCAGCCGTGATGCCTGCAATTGCCTTCCATCCAGGCATCCACGTGTGTTTATATGATGGCCCAGCGGCTGCCCTGGTGTCAGGTTTCCATCAGGATGCTGGTGACTTTGTGGGAGCGTTTTCCGAGTCCTGGAGAGAAAGACGATACGCGTTGACAACTATTCCCAGAAACATGGCCTCAAATAGAAAAGATGCCCTCTGAGGGGCCGAAGGGTCACAAGAGGGTGGTCTTTAGAACAGAAGAGAAGCAGAAGACTTGAGGGACTGAGAAAGAGGGGCAAAGGGAGGTGGGCTGGGGGCAAAGCAGAGGATTTGGCTTCATGAGCAGGAGGGTGGCTCTTACACTGAGGCTGAGGGAAGCTGCTGGGATGCAGAGGTGGAAACATTTGGGGCGGAGGGAGGAGAGGGGAAAGGATTCCTGTTTGAAGCTGGGTACAGAGCGGTGGTCTCCGGAAGTCTGCGGAAGCCCAAGGAGGCTGGCTCGGGACCACAGCTGACTGTGGGGGAAAAGAGTGGGGTCCAGGTGAGTGCGGGGTCCTGCACTGGAGCCGGGTCCTGTGTAGGGTCTGCTGGGGTGCTCGCAGCCCCCAGGGAGCAGCCTGGAGAGGCGCTGCCTACAGCGCGCACCTGGAGGGGTCATGCTCTGTCACACAACAAAACAAAGACAGATAGGACCCGTAAGGTCTGCCCCGGCCAGGGGAGCCGGCAGGGCTCTCTGTTGATGCAGCCCCTGCAGCTTCAAAGCAGAAAACGCCGGCAGGGTTCAGGCATGGGCCGTGAAGCCAGCGTCTTTGGGTTCCTCTTAGAGGTGGAGAGGGACAGAGAGGTGGTGACCCAGGCTGTGTTGGGACACGGTGGCCCTGGTGGCTGTGACAGCAGGTACCAGAAGAGGCCAGGTGATGCCTACAGGTACACGAGCATCAGTGGGGCCCTCCCCAGGTGGGGACGGGAGCAGCCCTAGTGATCCTCTGAGGCCCCCCAGCTGCAGTGAGCACAAGTAGGGGGATGGGGCTACTCAGGCTGGAAGTGAGCCGGCTGAGGGTGGGCGCCCCCCACCCCCAGGTTGTGGCTTCCTCCTTGCCTGGGAGGAGCCAGCAGGCAGATCCTGTTCAGTCTGGAGAGTCAGTGCTGCCCCCCCAGAAAGGAAATGCGCCCACCTGGGGTGCATCCTCACCTTGGGGCTCAGTAAACACACAGCCCTGGCTACTGGTTGTAACCTCCCTTTTCTCCCGGTGCCTCCAAAGCGCCCTGCCCCTGACTTTACCCCCCAGTGTGTGGGATGTGGGATGTCAGGGCTGTGGGTGAGGAAGCAGAGGAGAGAAAGGTCTGTCCTCTGGAGCTGAGGGTCCCGTGGGGGCTGGAGGCTGTGTATCCATCAAGACTCGAGGTCCCAAGGTCTCTAGGATTTCCTTGGCTGCCTGCGTCCAGAGAATCCAGGTGAATGGATGAAGTGGGTGTGTGTTGGGGGCGGGGTGGGAGCAAAGATCCGGGGTAAATCTGAATCGTCCCTTTTAGAAATAAGAAGTTTCGGGGGTTTCCCTGGTGGTCCAGTGGTCCACGAGTCCACTGCAGGGGGCACGGGTTCGATCCCTGGTCGGGGAACTAAGGCCCCGGATACCTCGAGGCACAGCCAAAAATAAAAAAAAAATTAGAAATAAGAAGTTTCTAGAAACCATACAGTGGACCAACAGTTAGTTCCCTGATGAAGTAGGGTAATGGAGAGCTCTTACTAGGTCCGGATCGTCTGTAATTAGCCCATTACACTGAAATGATTGCTTTTAAAGATTTGAATCTATTTAGTTTTTGTTTTTTCTCCCTGGATTAAAGGGAGAACCTACAATCATGTTAGACTATGTGCCTTAAAATCAGCTTTGTCAAAAACATGCTCAGTGAGTTTTTGGTCCACCGATGAAATTAGCTTAAATATTGTGTTAGTAGAGTCCCCAAATTGACATTTACATCTCTCCAGCCATTTAACTTATTCAAGGTGTTGCTTCATCTCATCCTCAGGATGACCCTTGAGAGCAGCCATCGTCTGCCGGCTACGAGTGAGGAAAGAGCTCGAAGGCAGAGTGAGGGCAGGAGCACAAAACCGCTCCCTACCCAAGGTACATAATGTTTCAACAATGGTTTATTAGGATTTAGGAGACAGAGAATTGCGTAGCATATGGTCAATAGAAGCTATTTGCTGCTTTCATAAGCCATTTTTCATCCCATTAATTTTTTGTATCTGTTTCATTAATTTCAGGGTAATCCATGTTCCCCTTTCCTGTGAAATACATCACTGCAGACTCAGACGATGCAGCCAGGGAAGGCAATGCCGTCCACTGCTCCTGGTATGACTAGTTGTCCAGGAGTTGCAGACACGTAAACCTCTCCACACTAGGGGGCAGCCCAAACTACCCATCCCCCCCCGCCCCCCGCCCCCCGCCGTGCCGTGCTTACTCAATACACATTCACCACATTCCTACTGGGTGTCAGGGTCTGCAGTAGGCACTGGGCATACAGAGATGAATGGGGTGCAGTCCCCACCCCGGTAAGCTCATGGCCACGAAGGAGACAGACAAATCAATTGCAATCCCCTTAAGTGCTCTAGCAGAGGGCGGTCCAAAGTGTTTGGGGAACCCAGTGAAGGAGGCGCTGAAAGAACTGGTTTAATCGCATCTTTCTTTCCTTTGAGGGGAGATGGGTCATCAATCTCCACAGAGAGCAGAGACAGGAAAACTCAACCCAACAGAGCTCTGGGTACTGTGACGAGGAATCAGCGTGAAAGGGGAAGTAACCCAGGGTCGAATATGCTGGAAGGGGACGTGGATGGTGGAGAGGAGTCGAGGAAGGAAAAAGGACAGGGTTGGAGAGCAGGTGGGGGCTGCCGCTGGGATTTGATGGTTGACTTGGTGGGGGCCAGGCATCCTCTGCCCCCTCCCAGCTGCGCCTCCCCTGTTCCATCTCTCTGTTCCTCACCCTGTCATCCCATTTGCCGCCCGCTGGGTTGGCTCTGGTTCCCCTTAGATTGAGTTTCCATGCTGTGCACAGAGGACGTATGCACGAGTAGGATCATAGCATTCCCTGCATAGAGGCATCGCGGACTCCCCATGAGGCTGAGGATGAGGGGGACCCACCCCGGCACAAGGCGCTGCCAGCCTGCTCTCCGCTGGGTCTCCATCACCTGCCCTCCCGGCCCGGCTTCAGGCTCCTCTGCTACTTGGGCTCCCTGGAGGTGCCACTTGCTTCCCACTTGGAGTTCCTTCGACAGACGTGTGCAGGGTGTTCTGGGGGGGCCAGGCGGCCGTTCAGGCTAGAGGTACAGAAGTGAACGAGAAAAAGAACCTGCTTTATGCAGCTTGTGTTCTGGCGGGGCCGAGGGGGCCTTGATGATATACAAGAACGATAAGTAAATTATCAGCTGGTTTATTGGACAGTGACTCCTATGGAGAACAATCAAGCCCATAGCGGTGAGAGCTCTGGGGCGACGAGGTGGGGGGGGGGGTCCCAGAAGACCCTCCATGGAGCACAGGCCTGAAGGAGGGACTAAGGGGTGGGAGCCGTGGGGACGTCAGGGGAAGGGTGTTCCAGGAGAGAAGAACAACCACAAAGATGCTGAGTTGGGAGAGAGTCCGGCATGTTTGAGCAGATGAGGGACCAGGAAGGGAGGGACCGGGTCAGGGTAGGGAGGTGGGGGGGGTCTATGAGGAGGCCTACGGGCCAGCGTGAGACCCAGGCTCTCGCTATTCAAGAAGGAGGCGCTGAGGAGTTCTGAGCACCATCTGACTTCCGACCTGGGCTTCAGAGGATCAGCTTTGGCTCCAGGGCTGAGAACGGGCTGTGGGAGGAGCTGAGAAGCAGTGCGGGGACCAGCTGGAAGCTTTGCAGAAACCAGGGGCGTTGCCATGGGCTCTGATTCTCCCGGAGGTTGCAGGCGGACTGCACTTGGAGGACTTTGGTCTGAAGAACAAGAGTGATGGGGCTGCCGTTTCCTGACACAGGAAAGAGTGTGGGGGACAGGGGTCCAGGGCAGAGACACAGGGTCGGGTTTTGGGCCTGTGCATGTAAATGCCCATCAGACATCCCCACTGATGGGAATGAGGGACGTTCCAGGCCCAAGTTCAGGCGAGGGACAGTTGGATGCTGTCTGTACTCGGTAGCACTTCCAGCTGTGGCTGGTGAGACAGTGGAGGGAGCACGTGTGGACAGGGAAGGGGCCAGGCCAGGCATGGGACGATCCAGCGTCTGAATGGGAGCAGGAGATAGAAACTGACAAGGAGATGCCCATCGGACGTCTGTGGCATGTGGCCAGGAGTGATGCCCAGAGGCAGACCGTAGAGTTGGTCCAGGTTCTTGACTTGGAGGGCGGTGAGTGGGGCCATGCTGGGGTGGATGTCCATCTGCACATCCAGGGGACAAAAAAGGACAGTCACACGCTGATCAAGTGGGAGAAAGAAGTTGTCCCGCGGTTGGACTGAGCAACGAGGGTAACGAAGTTGTGAATGCGAAAACTTTCCAGAATTGCTGGATCTGTCTAGGAAAAGGGGCTCTGGGATGCAGGATTACATATTTGGAAGACGAACGTTGCTCTGTCAAAATTGTGCCTGAGGCCAGCTCCAATTTCTGTCTGCACCCACAATTGTTACTTTCAGTGGGAGAAAACCATGAGTCCCTTCTGTCTGCCATGAATTCTGAAGTCTGCAGGCGGGCGTGCTCGGTGACTGAGAGGAAACAGACTGTTTGCAATTGTTGATTTGACAAATACGACTAAGTATTCAATAAGTTATCTTTCAAATTATCCTGTCAAAATAATCATGACACAGGATAATGATAACACAGTTCTCAGAAGGAGGGATGGATGTTTGCACTGAAGAGGTGGCTGCCACCGGCCTCTGGGGAGAGGCTGATGGATGAGAGGATGGCTGGGAGAGGGAAGAAAGGGGTCCTGTCGTGGGTGTGAGTGTGCACCTGCCATCCACAGCTTATCCCCGACTTGGAGATGCGGGATGTACGGGTTCACACCGCCGGCCGCAGACAGCATGGCAACCAACCTCATGACATGGCTGCCCAAGTCTGGCGTCCTGGATGCTTTGGTCAGGGTGGGTCAGGATACAGAGAACGTGTATCCACGTCAATTAGCTTGATTGTAGAGGTAGGACCTCAACCTGGGGCCAAGCAATTAAGTTCAAATCTTCCAGCATTTAAAAACCATGACTTTCCACCCAACCCTCTGCTGGGTGCGGGGGGTAAGAAAGAAATAGAAAATCTTGTAATGTGCCTGAGATTTGAAGTCCAAGAGAGCTGTTTTCATCCCCTTCTGTACCATCCTGTTTCACCCAGAGTCACTGACCTTTGCGCCCTAATCTGCGAAATGGGGAAAATATTACCATCTCCATATCCCAGTGGGAAAGTGAGGTCCCCGTCACGGTTCTTCCCTGGTTTATGGCCGTGAGGATTAGTGCTTTGCTCTGGGGCTAAGTTCTCTCTGCTTTGTGGACCAATTCTAAATCCTCTTCGTAGAAGACAGAAGAGCTTATTATGATATCTTCTGATATAATGATCTGAAAACTGTGACATTTTTATGGTTTATAAAACTGAGGCTAGTCATTTAGTAAACATGGATGGACATTATTTGATGATCTTTTTCTGAGGGGGGTTACCTATACTTTTCTTGGATATCTGTAAAGATGTCTTTATTTCAACCATGTCACCTAATTTTTTTCTTTTTTTTATAACGCAAAACAGATTTATTTGCACGCACATCAATGAGGATTAAGGTTGTAGATGAAAAGGATAGCAGCCTTCTGTCAAATGGAGAAGATTTAATGTTCAAAAAGGATGTGACAAGTAGGATTGTCCAATGGATAAGCTGCAAAGGCAATGTTTCAGTCAGCAGAGCCCCTTGGACCCGATAGACCGTTCTCTCTCCCTGTTCACCCAGTGCCCGCTCAGAACGCAGCCAGCAGAGAGAGAGAGAGAGAGACCAGGTCTCTGGACTGGGCACCTCCAGGGAGACCTTGTGGGGCTCTGGGCAGTGTGAGCTGTGGGGACTTTGTCATTGGCTGGGCAGTGGTCGGGTGGGAGGCAAGGCAGGTTTCCTATTGGTGCAGAAGGAGCTGACTGTCCCTGGTTTCCCTGAGGGGCATCCTCCAGGAGATAAGAGGCAGGGAGGCTGGGGAGACAGGGCATGACTCAAGCCTGCAGAGTGGAGGCTGGCAGAGGATTCTGTGTTGATACCGAGTGAGCTGACATTGGTTTTCCATGTGTGGTGTCATGGGATCTGCAGTGAGTGTGTGGTTGATGAGTACATTTAGCATTTTATTAAAGGCCCCGTGTAGGCTCCGGGAACTCAATCAGAAAGTACACGACTGGTCATCTCCCCACACTTGCCCTTAAGAAGCCTTCAGACCCATGGTAAGGAGGATAAAAGTAACTCTGGGAAAATGGAGGTCCGCATTTGAGCCCAGAAAGCTTCCTGAGCACTGGGGTCTGAGCTGTCTTAGTTCGGTACTAGGTGTCCACGTGATAAAGGAAAACACGCACATCTACATGGAAGCCCATGTTACCCGTTTGCACACAAATGGGACCCTACTGAATGAATATGCTTCTCGCACTTAACAAAATGTCTTCAAGATGTCTCCATGTCCTTAGGCCCGGCCCCCGTGAGCTGGCCCGTACTGGCTGGTGAGATCCAGTTATTAAATTATCAGGAATTTTGCGAACTGCTTGAAATCACGTTGGTCGCTTGAAGTCTGTCACGGTGGGAGTATTTACACTCTGGAAGTCATCAAACACTGACATCATGCTTCACCGTCTCAGAAAGGCCTGTGTTAGACATTCACCTGCACCTCACCGGGTGGATGGCTTGCCTTGGACAGCCACGGGGTATTCACTCCACTTCAGGGCAGTGCTCGTTCAGCCGTTTCCCTCTCGGTGGGCATCTCACTCACTTCCAAGGGCTTGGCTGCCATAGGAACATCTGTGCGTGTGTGTGTGCGTGTGTGTGTGTATTGGTGCTTTGTGAGCTTCTCTGTAGAATAGCTTATAGAGCAGGTGTGACCTGACTATTAAATCACAGGTTAAGGGTCAGCAGACAGCATGCCATGCTCAGGAACATGCTGACACTTAGATATTGGTAGAGAACAAAGTTCAAAGTCAGCAGGAGATGGGGCTGCAGATTTACAGGGGGACAAAACCATCAGATGGAATGTGGGATTCGGGGTGGGGGCTACTTGAGGGTTTTGTAACAATAACGATTGTTATTATTATTAAACCTAACGTTTGTTGGTTTCTTCCCAGGCCAGTTACTGTTCTAAGCAGTTTTACATGAATTAACTGCATCCTCAGAATGCTCATGCGAGGGGTACTGTTATTGTGTCCATTTTACAGATGAGGTTGGAAGAGGTTACAGACTTGCCTGAGTGATACAGCTTGTAAGGGGTAAACCCAGGGGGTCTGGTGCTCCACTGTAGCCACTGCACTAGACATTTTAGAAGGAGCAGTGATCTCAGCGTGCAGAGTGATGAGACGGGCTCATGACTGAAGCCTTCAGTTGGGGCCAAATCAAGGCACTGATTTTCGGGGTCGAAAGGAGAACAGTCAGGAGATGCTGAGGAGCTGAGTCAGGTGGGTTTGAGGCTGGACTGCGTGCTGCAGAGGGGAAGGGGTGGCACAGAGGACGCAGGTTTCTGTCCTGGATGAGGGGTGCACAGTCGGGCCGGTTGTTTTCAGAGATAGGGAGGGAGGAGGGGGGAGGGTTTGTGGGAGGATCATGAACTCGGTTTTGGACATGTGGCGTTTGAAATGTTGGTGGGGCATTCCAGTAAATCTGTCCAGGGACTGGCTGGGAGAGCCTTGAGCTTAGGAGCGATTCCAAGGATGGAGATAAATACTCGGGTGCCCTCCTCAATGAGGAGATAGCTCAAACCATGAGCAAGGTGTGATTTCCCCGGAATGATACGCTGAGTGAGCCAAGGTGTGGGCTGCAGGTGATGCCATGGGGAACACGCACACTTAAAGGAGAGAAGAGGTTCTTCTTACTAATAATGGCATTTTTAGTTAGGCACGTGGCCTCCCAAATAGACATTCCACTTATCAAACCCCTTGGCAACTAGATGCTCCCATAAGGTCAAGTTTGGAAAATGGGAAAAAACTGGGAAATTTTATGTCTAGCTTTCAAAATGTACTTTCCATTTCCCGTTTTCTCAGTTCTGCTGGTTGGAAGGCAAGTGTTTTTGCCAGCGTTGCGGCAGCCTTCTTAGATCTTGAGTGAGAAGACGCAAGTTGAGAAATACGCAAAATGTTGATCTCACTATGAGACATTTATAGGTGGGTCTTTCTGGTGTAATAGTCTATCTATGTCCTAAGAAATACAAGAACCTAAGACAGGTACGTCACAAAATCCAAGTGTGCTTATAATGCTGTAAATGAGAGGAACCCATTCAAATTTGCCTAATTATGTTTTTAATATAAAGGAAACATTAGCTCATATAACTGTCTATGGGTAGAATTTCTTTCCGGCTTGGCTGTGTTGGGTCCTCAATGAAAGTCGTCAATTCCCAGTAATATACATGTAGACACCCCATCCTTCGAGAAGTGAAGCTTAATTTTCTCCCCACCTCCCTTGAGGGTGACTAGACTTAGGGACTTGCTTCCAAAGGACAGAGTGTGGAAGAGAAATCATAACTTTACAGTAGAGACACCTGGCAGACCCCACGTTAGCCAAGTGGGGAAGGTGTACATCACCCATGATGCCAGGTGGGCGTCAGGTACATCCAGGTACCATGTGACAAGACAGACACCTCTCCTCTGTGGTCGTCTTTCCCAAAACCCATAACCCCAGTCTAAGCATGAGAAAAACACCTGACAAATCCATCCAAACTGGGATGCATTCTACTGGATACCTGGGCAGTACTCCTTAAGACTGTCAAGGTCAGGAAAAACTGGGAAAAACTGAGGCTGTGTGGACCAGAGGGGACCGGAGAGATGTGACTCAACGAAGTGTGGCTCCCTGGACTGGATGCTGGAGCAGAAAGAGGGCTTAAGCGGAAAAACGGGTAACACCCCATAGCCATGTCCCAGTGTTGACGTCAGCCATGAGGACCGCATCACGGGATCGGAAGATGTTAACGACGGGAAAACTGGGGGAGGGGCATACAAGGACTCTGTACTATCTGTGCAACTTTGCTATAAACCTAAATTTGTTCCAAAACACAAAGTATATTAAAAATGCCATTGGTAATTTATGTCTTCTCATCTCAGCTCTTTTCCGGGCAAGCTTTCCCCAAGGGATGCCTCTGTGCCTCCACCCTCCCCTGAAGCTACAAGTTATCCTTCTGTCAACCTTGGGACCCAGGGGGCCCCTTTCTCCACAGTCCCAGCCAGGGCCCCAGCGTTGATTCGGGTCGACTCCTGGGCGAGGTAGCCATGCTGATCCAGGCGCCAGATGTGGGGCTGGATGTCGGCTGGTTGGCCATGCCCCTGGCACGTGCCCATCTTGGCACAGGAGGGCGAGGGAGGCTCATGAACTGCAAGAGCTCAGAACTGAGGGGGGTGGTCCCCCAAGGGACATTGGGGCAGTGTGACCAAGAAGGAGAATGATGCACAAGCTGTCCGCTGGTGGAAACTTCCAGGAGGCTGAGTGGTCGACAGTGACTCCAAGAAGACAAGGATCAAGACATGTCCTCCGGGGGAGCGGCCTGAAGTGGCCGGGGGGACCCCTGTGGGGTGGGGGCAGAGGCCGTGCGGTGCTGGGCTCAGGGATGGTTGGGAGGGGCCGCAGAGCCAAGAGAGCCCACGACCCTCACGGGAAACGCAGCCGAAAGGGAAGAAGAGTGCAGCCCTGAAAGCAGGACCACCTTACACGTGCTCCCCACGGGCCACACGCGGTTCTGAGTGCTCACATACACGACCCTACTATTTCTCACGACAACCCTGTAAAGTATTAGGATTGGCACCATCATCCTCTATTCCAGGCAGGAAAACGGAGGCTCCGAGAGGCTCGTGGGTTTAGCTCAGGCCACTCAGATGGTCAGCAGCAGAGTCCTGAGCACCCCTGGGGCTGTCTGGTGCCCAAGTTCATCCTCTAACCGCAGTGCTGCTGCCCAGGGGGAGCCACGGTGGGAGCTTGTCCGAGGTCTTGGGGGCAGAATCCTTAGAGAGGAGAGGATGAAGATGCAGGAGGGAGAGGGGGCAGTGGTGGAAGGTGGTCACTGAACGGGGGGAGGGAAGACAGGAGGGAGAGCGCGAGGATGGGGGTCTTGGGCCTTGCGGGGGAGGAGGGCCAGGCTTCCTCTGACCTCAGAGGCTGTGTTGCCTATTGGTGGGTTGAGCGGGGTGATGGGGGCTCTGGGAAGCTTTTGCTGGCCCCTTTCTGCTGCCTGGTCAGTAGCCGAGTTGAAGGCCAGGCTCCCTGGTCACCCAGGGGCATTACTTCTTGACCACTGAGCCTGCTTTGGGTACCAAACGCCCAGCAGCAGCAAGGCTGCTGCTCTCAGCGCTGGGACCTGGGATTCTGTCTAGAAATGACTGCCCTCCCGGCGTGGTGGTCCAGCTTCTCCTCTTCAAGGGAGAAAGCTGTGGGTCCCGCTTCTCTCTCCTCTGTCTCAGGGTCCAGCCCTGCTCGGAAAAGGAGCTGCAGCTGAACGGCCCTGGATCGGGTTCCCGGGCTCCTGTAGGGCTGGTCCCTGGAGACGGCGGGTGTATTAGGTTCTGTTCTTTTCTCACGAGTCACAGCCACCAGTCCCAGGCAGAGATGAAGCTCAGTCACCCCCACAAGGACTGGATTCCGTCTCCACTCCTGACACCCTCGACTGTTCCTGCGTGAGGTCCCCTCTCTGGGCCCCCATCCAGGGCCCAGGAATGACACATACATTCTATATGCTTCCGCAGCTCCAGGCCGGGCCCACGGCCCCTCACTCAGGCCCCATCCCCGGGCCCCATCCCCGGGCTGTGAGCGACTTAAGCTTGGGTGGTGCGTCGCTCCTCCCTGGGGACCCCTCGGTGCCCGCACGCACTCTGGCACCCGATGGAGCCGAGTCTCATTTTCTGCTGCCTTGAGCCATTAGGCTGTGGCAGGGACACGGCAAGCTCGGGCCAACACAGATGACATTTTCCAGCGCGTGGACATTTTTAATGCAAATTCACAGGAGCCATCAATAACATCTACGGGGCCGATGCCTTCCATCAAAAGCACATCATAAAATAAACAATGTGGCAGAAGCCATGTCGAGAAATCAGTTCACTCACCACAAAGGGCCGTTCTCTCCTGGTGAACACACAACTGCTGTCCGACAGACGGCTCCCTGCGAAACAGGCTCTGAGGCGAGGAGGGAAGCTGGGTCAGAGTGAGAAGTTTCTGGAAAGACTGGGCGGGCGGAAGGTTCAGCACAGTTCAGGTCAGGCCCTCCTGGCTTAGGGTCCTGTCTTCATCAGGACCAGGAAGCCTTCCTGGAGGAGGAGGCGGGTGAGACCTGCCGGCCTGAACCCACCAGGTAAGATCTCAGACTCAGCAAAGCCCCACGGCCACTCACTCCTGCTGAGAGGTGGAGAAACACAGGTGGGTCCCCCCTTCCTGGACCACCATCCCCAGTCTGCCCACCTGTGCGCGACCTGAGCACACACCACACGGCGGGTGGGGGGACCGCTCGAGGCAGGTGCACCCTGCTGCAGACCCTCCCTCTCTGCTTCCACCAGACAAAGGGGCCAGCGGTCAGCATCTCAGCAGCCCCGGTTCAGTGAGGTCGCCTCCCCATGGCTACCCAGCTGCCACCAGCAGGACGGAATCAGATGTGATGAGAAGTCCGTTTCCCTATTCTGACTCTGGTTCGTTTCTCTCATATTTTCATGAGAAATAACTGTTTCTACGGACAGCAGTATGTTCTCCCTGCTCTTGCGCGGTGGCCGACACAAACTGCTCACCAGATCTTCACACCAGCCCGTGCGGCCAGTGTGCCGTGGACACACCCATGGGCTGGATCCCCGGATCGTGTGTATCATTTGGTGAGATCTTCCATGAGCTGAGGATTTATTCCTCTCGCTTGCTCTGCTCTGACATTCTCAAGTGCTTCGGGACAACAGCAAAACTCTCTCACTGTTGTCCCGTCCCCAAAGGACATCTCGGAGGACAAAGTGTGATGGGCTTGCTATCACAGGGGAGGGAGGTGGGATGCTTTCTCCAGCCCTGGTCCTCCATCAGCCCAGAGGATGGCGAGTCACATGGGCATTCTCGTTCTGGACTGATCCAGATGGGAGGCTGTGTTTTGGGGCTTATCTCATTAGTGTCTGGGAAGTGTGGTTCTTCCGATAGGAGTTCCGGGTGCTTCAGGTGCTGTCACTCAGCAGAGGTGGTGACCAGATGGGCAATGACAGTTGGGACAGTCATCTCACTGAGGGCTGTGACTCCCAGCTGCTGGACGGCTTCACCCACCCATAGGGGATATGGGGGTGGTACTGGATTTCAGCTACACATGTTGTGTGTGTGTGTGTGTGTGTGTGTGTGTGTGTGTGTGTGTTTTAACATTTTATAAGTTTGAGAGTGGCTGGTCAATAATAATTTATTTTTCCAAAACACAGCAGCAGTTTTTCTGAATACAAAGATTTTAGGTAGTGCTTTTAATTAATTATGGACTATTTCCCCCACCATGAGGAGCTGAAATGTCTTTCTTCACTGGGTGCTGCACACAGTTTCCATGTTTCTTTAAGTGGATCATACCAGCCTGTTTCCCCAGTTTCTCCATCTGCATCCCCTGCAACAGCCCTCCTGTCCTGACCCCGTTCCTGGAAGCTGTCATCACGAGCTGGCCATCCACCCACTCCCCCTCCTGGCCGCCAGGACCTACTTTGATGTCTCGTGGGAAATATTTTTATTCCCTGGCTCTTCTTCATACTTATCTTTATTTAATTCCCAGAATGTGTTATGGTGTATGTGTTCTCAGCTTATGTTTTTGCATTGGAATCGTTTCGCCTGTTTCCTGTGGCGATAAGACATTTTGGGCCACTTTCAATTCTCCAGTTCCGAGTTTGGAAATGAAACTTTGGACTAAAAGCTAAGTCTGAGGTTTGTCAACACCCTAGGTCGTTGGGTTCTGAATCCAAAAAGAGCAACGTGTCCTGTATACCACTTTTTCTCTCCATATTTTGGGCACTTTTAACATATTGGGCAATTTTGACTGGTGGTCATTGGGAAGGGAGATGCTTCTAATGTGAGTGCATGTGGTATGTGCACATGTACGTGCATGTGTGAGTGTGGTGTGTGCACACGTGTACATGCATTGTGCGGTGTGTGCATGTACGTGACACGCACACATGTGTGCATGTGTGTGCACGGTCATGTGTGGTGTGTGCACATGTGTACACGTGTGCATGCATGTGTGGTGTGTACATGTGTGTACATGTGTGCACATGTGTGTTTTTCCTGGGTGGCTTGGTGTGATGACGATGCTTGAAGTGGGAAAAGAAAGAAGCAGTTAAATAATCACTGATTCTTTACAGCCAAAAACCCCCAACCCCCCTGGAAGACCTCTTTCCTGAGCCTACAGTCAGAGCTCTTGTAAATACCCAAGACTGCCTGTTAGTTGAGAACGGAATAAAAGGGAGTAGCTTCCTTCGGGTCGAAGCTGATACTTCACAGACATGCAGGACTGTGGTTGCTTTGTTCTCTCTTGCATTTCATAGACCACTTCCAGGAACAAGGCTTGGCCCCTCCTCCAGACAGAGAGGGTCATTTTGTGCAGCTCCAACTGGGATGCAGGCCCCCCAGGGCTGACTTGGGGTCTGTCCCCCTGAAATGCCGTGACTCTGCAAGTGCTCTGCGGGACTGCACCTGGGCATCCCACGCCCGGTCATCCCGCACTTGGGCATCCCGCACTTGGGCATCCCACACCCACCTGCCTTCCTCCCCCTTCAGAACTCATGGCTCTCAAGCCCTTCGGCCTCCTAATGTGTTAGTATTGACCTTCATGACACCCCCCGTGGACACAGAGCCAGGGGGGTTCTGACCAGCCCAGGAAATGGGATGCCATGTCCTTCTGGGAGACTGGCTCTGCCTTTCTGGGTGAGTACAGGATTATATCATTATTATGTGTGTTCAGCTATATTATTATGGATTTTGTTTATCATTTGGGTTATTATCATTTGTTTTTATTTGCATAATTTTCAGTGTGTGATTTTCTGACACCAACCAATGCTCCAACACCAGCTCATTGTCCTACAATTCCGTTCAATTCTGACACTAACTGTGCAGACCCCATAGATTAGGGTTCAGGCCCACCAGACAGCCCCCACTTCGGATGTCAGCCACAAATGGGGTTTCCAGGCTGCCCACGCTTCTAAGGGGCCAACTGCAAACTGGGGGGCTCCCCTGACCCCTCTCTCAGGTTTAATAATTTTCTAGAATGGCTCACAGAACTCAGTGAAACACTTCACTTACATTTACCAGCTTATGATAAAGCCTCCAACTCGAGAGCACTGAATGGAAGAGATCCCCAGGACAGGTGTGGGGGTGGGGCGGAATGGAAGAGATCCCAGGACAGGTGTGGGGGTGGGGCAGGGGGCGGCCATGCCCATCCCTCCCTCTGGGTGGGCGCACCACCTTCCCAGAACCTCCCTGTGTCCACCGACCCAGAAGCTCATCACATCTCATTGTCCAAGAGTTTCTGTAGGGCTCAGTCTCCAGCTGCTTCCCCTCCCTGGAAGTTGGTGGGTGGGGCTACAAGCCAACCCTTTAATCACTGGCTCTCCCTGTTGACCAGCCCCTTCCTGAAGCTACCTAGGGGTCCCACCTGAGTCACTCTATTAGCATAAACTCAGGGGTGATCAAAAGGGGCCTCTTTTTTTAAAAAATATTAATTAATTAATTAATTAATTTTTGGCTGTGTTGGGTTTCGTTGCTGCGCGCAGGCTCTCTCTAGCTGCAGCGAGTGGGGACTACTCTTTCATTGCGGTGCGCGGGCTTCTCATTGTGGTGGCTTCTCTTGTTGTGGAGCACAGGCTCTAGGTGAGCGGGCTTCAATAGTTGTGGCATGTGGGCTCAGTAGTTGTGGCGCATGGGCTTCGTTGCTCTATGGCATGTGGGATCTTCCCGGACCAGGGATCAAACCTGTGTCCCCTGCATTGGCAGGCGGATTCCTAACCACTGTGCCACTGGGGAATCCCGGGCTTCTTATGAAAAACAAAAGATGCTCCTGTTACTCAGGACATTCCAAGGGTTTTAGGAGGTCTGTGTCTGGAATCCAGGACAAAGACTAAATATATTTTTTAATACCCCGTGGCAAAACATTTATAAAATGTTACAGTGAGTTACGTGCTGGTTGTGAAAATGAGGTGCCCTCCGGGGATTGAGGTTTATCTGTACAGAAGAGAAGATGTATCTGGACACATCTTCCCCATCCCCCATCCCCACATTTCAACTCCCGAATCAACACCAGACCTGAGATTCCCTTCGATTCCCCAGGATCCTGGTGCCAAATGGCCCCATTAGTCAATGAGTTCCAGAAAATCAATAGTGAAAATGCTTGGTGAGGTCTCTGAGCTCTGGCCAACGCTCTCCTCCCTTCCACGAATGAATAATGGCCGTTGGGGAATATCGAACCGCAGATACATTGAGGGGGCACAAACCATTTGCCCAAGTGATTTCAAAAAAAAAGTTCTCAACCACCCGTCCCCCGCTGGTCTTCTCTGATTGTTTTGCTCAATCTACAAAATTGCTTTAAATTACAGCATGGCAGGCGATCACCTGGCCTGCTTTTCTCCCTGAGGTTTTCTCTGGGTCCTTCTGCTTAAATTCTAATTAGGCTGCAGGGGAAGGAAAGAAGGGAGCCTACTGTGTGACAAGCCATGCCTCGGGGCTTCTGCTTCTAGTTTTGCAGGTGGGAAAGTGGGGTCTCCACACAGACCCCAGTGGGGCTGGCAATGAACCTGAACCTGTCTTCTTCAAGCCTCACGTTCTTTGTTATTTCATTTTTCTTGGACAGACTGTAAATGTGGCTTTGGCGGTCCCCGAGGCGGGGTCCTGATCACCATTCCCACCGTGAGGCAAGCAAGGGGCCGATGCCGGGACACGTGGGTTCGCCCTGTTTCTTTGCCTCCCTCCTGCTGCTGCCCTGGATCCCCCTTCTCCCCTCTATGAGGAAATTCAAGCCCCACCTGACACACGTGAGTTGCAGGTTAGACCTGGGAGACCTCTGGGTGTCCTGAGCTCTGAGATGTCAGGACTTTAACTCCTGAGGCAGTTGGAGGGGGTGGGCAGCCCCCGAATCTCCAAGCATTCCAGAGAACACTCCTGGCTTGAAGCCCATCACCCACCCCACCCTTGACCATCCACACCAGGATCTGGAATGTCCCAGGGTCTGGGAAACCTGGTCGCCCCACCACACTGGACCTCAGCAGGTGAGCAGACGGCTCTCTGGGACCCTGACATGGGGCATTGTAGGGGGAGGCCCAAGGGTGCCAGAGCCTTGTCTCCCCAGACCTAGTGTTTCTCAGGTCAGCCCCACATTTTGCCCTCCAGGTGACTTGCCAGAAACCCCCACCCCCCACTCCAGTGACTGGACTGTTCCAGAGTGACCCTCAGGACTCATGGTTAAGACAAATCAGAATAATGCCTATGGGAAAGCTTTATCCTGAGGATCCCTCTATAAACTTGAAGAATTATTGTTCATATGTTTCCAAAATAAGAAAGGGAGTTGAGAGGACCCTAGGATTCCTTTCACTCAACACAGTTGAGTGAAAGTCAGGAAATTCAATTACACTTGGTCCCGTATCGAGGGGCAGATGAAAACTTAATTTATTTCAGCATCTCATACAGTTCCTACAAGTTTCTTCTCTGCACTGAGGGAAGAAATATAACAATTACAGCTCATAGTTGCAAAGGGTTTTACCGTCAGCAAAAGGCTGAGGCCTCCCAGGCTGAGGCTGTGACCTCGCCGTTGTGGCTAAGGTCACAAAATCTGTGACAACACCCAGGAGGCAGGCTTAAGGGCTCCTCCTACAGAAGAGCTCAGGTGGGAGAGGAGGTGACACGGCCAAGGTCACCCAGACGCCAGGCAGATCCAGGGCTTTAGCTGTGACCTCTGGACTCTTTATCTCCTTGGTCTCAAGGAAGTTAAGAGACCTGTTGATAAGGCATTAAATGCCCTTTTTAAAAGATGGAGACAGAAGGGGACAAATCCAACGCCACCTAGCTGTGGAGGGCTGAGCTCATGTGAACGACATTGGGAGGAGCCAGCATCTGAGTTCACTGGACAGGGCTTCCTGCAACCTCCCTGCTGCCCTCCTGACACCACGCCCCTCTCTGCCGGCCTCCCAGTCTCCACAGTCCCCCAGCTCTGGACACGGATGCCCGGACTCAGAGGTCTTCCTTCCCCTCCACTGATCCCTGGGTGGTCTGCTTAGAACCACCCTCCCGGTCACTCTCAGGCATCATTCCAGCCCTCGCCCCTTCCTGACTGCAGAGTTCATACCCTGGGCGAGTTTGCAGCTGGCAGGGCAGCCTGGGGGGGAGGGCACCACCTGCAACCCCAGCATCATAGGACGGCGACCCCAGAATGGCCGGGGGTCCAGGTGGCGGCCCTCCTTGGGCTTCGGGCTCTGAGGGCATCATTGCAAGACGGTGAAGGCTGCCCACCTGCATGGACTTCAAGAGATGGAGAAATCAGTGTTGCTGTGTTGGGTCCATTTCTGCCCCAGAATCCACCTTTCCTGGTGAAGGCAGACTTCGTGTGGCCTGCACTTGGGACAGTCCATAGAGTGGCCTCATGCAGGTGAACTGGGTTGTTCATCCCAGGGAAGTGTTAAAACCCAAGAGAACATGAGCTCCAGGAGGTTAGGGGATGCCCAACCCCTGCTCTATCACAGGGGCTCCACAAGCGTTCGCTGGCTGAATGGTTTTTACAGCCAAGGAGAATGAGACAGAGGAAGGTTAACTAGAGAGGTGACCTTGGACCACAGACCTCGACGGTGCTGTTTCCTCACCAGTAAATTCAGGATCATGACCCACTGGTTACGGAGTAAACCCCTCAAGTTCATCTGTTGGAATCCTAACCCCCAGCATCATATTTGGAGAAAGTGTCTTTAAAGAGGTGATTATGTTAAAAGGAGGTCTTTGGGGTGGTCCCCAATCCAACACGACTGCTGTCCTTATAAGAAGAGGAGATCAGGACACAGTCAAATGACCAAGTGAGAACATGGAGAAGACGGCCATCTGCAAGTCAAAGAGCGAGGCCTCAGAAGGAACCAACTCTGCCGACACCTTGATCTCTAGCCTCCAGAATTAGGAGAAAATAAATTTCTGTTGTTTAAGCAGCCCCGTCTGTGTGGCTTTGTTGCAGCCGCCCTGGGACACCAGCACAGCACCTCACGGGGTTGTGGTGACGATTCAGTGATGCCACCTGGTAAAATGTGAACTGTGGATACGGTCGAGGGGGGGCGGAGATGGTGAGCTCAGCACCTCCTCCCTCTGCCCCAGGCTCCAACTCCCTGGGGATGGTGTCTGTCTGCAGGCTCTCCCTCCAACTGGCCCAATGCTCTGAACCCTCCCCGCCAGAGTGACCCCAAGCCAGGTGACTGCCAAATCCTGATCAACCTCCAGACCGTCTGCGGGCTGACCACCTGGGTGCTGTGTTGAGTGCGAGGCTCTTCAGCAGGAAAATCACCAACTTCTTCCCAGGCAGCCTCTGCCCTCTGGTTCTTTTCAGACGTTGTCAAACCTTAGAATATTCATTTACGTCAAGTCTACCCAACAATTTCCAGAAATTAGGTGTTGACATAGGATGTCCCTCCTCCCGCACAGCAGACCCAGCCTGGGCGCCCTCTGAGCTGGGGTGGGGGAAGCTACGTGGGTTCGCTGCACGGCCCTCTGTTTGGGGCTCGTTAGATTATTGGAATTCGATAGGAACGATGCTGTGATGATGCTGATAGCTGTCATTTTTTCTCCGTGCAGTCATCTTGCCCACGTGGTTTGCATCCTTTCCTGTAATTCTTGCAGTGATCATAGGTGCTGTTATCCTCTGACTTGTCCTCCAAGGTGAGGAGGACTCCCAAGGTCAAGGCGAGGGGACCTCCCAAGGTCACACAGCTCGGAGGACTGTGCAGGACCAGGGCCAGCTCTGCCAGGCTCCAACGTGCTGCCCTTCCTCCCGATGCCACCAGATGTGGACTTATTATTAATTTGCTAATTAAGCCCTGCTACTTGGTGTGTTTTCATGTTGCATCAGCCTGCTGAATGGCGGGACCCAAATGGTTCGGGCCATCTGCTCCTGAAATCTGTCCTGTTCACTTTCCTTCACCTCTGCATTCATTTCCTTTGGTGGGAGCAGCGGGGAGAGCCCGGCCTGCATCCCTGATGGCCAGCCCCTCCCCTTGAAAAGAACCCTTCAGGGGCTCAGGCCAGGCCTAGTTGGCTGTAGGGACAGAAAGCAGCTGTAAGCACAGGAGGGGATGGATTGGACACATCCAAATCCAAGATGGAGAAGCAGCTCCTGGGGTCTGGCGGCTGGGCTGAGGGCTCAGCTCTCCCCAAGGGCCCCTCACTCTTGCTTGTCTTTGTGGGCCACCATCATCCCCGTTCTTACACTGACGTCCTCATAGAGGCTGGAGGCCAGGAGACCGTGAGTAGGGGTCCTGGGCTCCAGCCTCTATAGCAGGTGCACAGGCTGTGGGAACTTGCCCTGGGAGCCCTCCTGCACTGGGGTCACTACGGCACCTGCTGTGCCAGGGCCTCCACTGTCACCTACCCCTCTGGTCCCCTGGCTGCCTCGCTGCAGCTCCTCCTAGGGAGTTGGGGCCAGGTCAGCTCCAGGCCACGTGTACACATCTCGTGCTCTCTTGAAGCCTTCCCCTTCTGTACGCTGGTCCTGAAGGAGACCTGGATCCCAGGGCATCTGGGTGGTGGTTGGGCGTACCCCCACACTGGTAGCTCCTTCCCCCCAGGGGGCCTCTGAACCCTGGTCACGCTGACATGTGACTTTCGTCCTGGTAACCTGGTGGACGTTCCTGAATGTGGCTAATCTCAGCGTCTGAGACTGTTCCAGCCTCCACTCCCACGATGCCTCCCGATTCCCATGCTCAGAGTTGGCGGGTTTCCTAATCTGATCTCTGCTTAGGCCAGTCAGTCGTTCTCAACTGGGGGTGACTATGCCCCCCCCGGGAACAGTCAGCAATGTCTGGAGACATTCTGATGCTCTCGATGCCCCTGGCGTTAGTGGGTAGAGACCAGGGACGTGGTCAGCACCCCACAGCGCCCAGGACGGCCCCTGTGTCCATAGCACTGAGGTGGAGAGGGTCAAGCGGACCCACCCAGGGCTCCCTGGTCCCTAACGGGGCCTGTGGCTGCTGCTGGGGAATATAAGCTCTTATTTAGATTTTTGTGCGTTTCTGTTTTTTATCCTGAAAATGCATTACCTTTATAATGAAGAATATACATTATTTTAAAAACTAGGGGAAGGTGAAGACACCATTTGCTTATCATCCTGGGGCCGAGGTGCATTGAATTTCGATGCTGGAGCCCATGCCTGGGAGGGCAGAGCCCGGGGGGCAGAGAAGCTCTCTCGACCCCCGAGCTAGGAGGTCCCAGATGACAGGTGGCATAAGGGGTCCCAGTCCTGCTGCTGTCTCACTCTGTCATGTCCACGGGAGGCCTCAGGACCTCTCACAGCCCTGATGGCTCATGGCATGATGACCTGGGGGTTCTTTGAAACAAGTGGCCCACGGGGGTGCTGAGCTCATGGACCTGACCTCATTCCCAAGTTCCGTGTGGGCTGGACAACCGCTGGGTGCAGGGAGCCGACACTCTGCCCCCAGGACACCGAGACACCCCTGGAGGACGCTCAGGATATAACCCCCATGGATGACACCGTGCTCTGCGCCCCTGGAGAAGAGCATATTAGGTGGGAAGTGCTTTCACCCCTAAATGGTTCACATGAATAATTCCTCCGCCCCTTGAAGGCCGAGTTCCTCTGTGCTGGAAATTTACTGGGCCAGCAGGCCTGTGGTGAAGTTGTTGTCATGATAGAAGATGGGCAGGCGGCCCCCTTCCCTCCTCTCCCTCCCTCCCATGAGGCTAATTTCTAGTGGTCCTGTTGGATTTGCTGCCCACCTCGTTCCCACGGTTATGTTACGATTCACTGGCTGATGTAAGTGTTAAAGGTCCCTAACTCACACTGCTGGTAGCCTCGGGGCATAAAATGCCTCAAAAACTCCCTCCCTGTCGCAAGGTCTATTGTAACTTACTGTTGCTGACGCACCTCCTGCAAACGGCCTCCGAAGCTGGGAGGGTGGCTTGTCTTTAAGGCTGATAGAGAGATGTTTGACCACGAGGCCGAGATTGCCTTCCCATCCCAGGCGCTGGTCCTCTTCTCGCTCACTCTGGGGCAGGCTGTTCACGGCCGTTGCTGGCAGAGCCGCAGGGACCCCCGGACATCCTTCTGTGCGCCCAAAGGCAGCCTCGCCGTTCCCGTCAGGCAGAGGAGCCGACGTCCTGCTCAGTGGTCCCTGGGATCCGCCACCAGATGCACGATGAGCTCCTACAGGGCACCGGGTACCCATTGGGAACGGAGGCTCAGAGACACAGAGGCAGCCCCCTGCCTCCTGGAGGTCACGTCCCAGAAGGGAAACACAAGTCAGAGGCTTGGACCAGTCCTTGCCAGCTCTGTCTCATGTTAGGTGGCGGGGATCACCTGCATTTATGCCTTATTCCCAAAGGCTTTGCTTGTCTTTCAAATCACAAGATGGTCGTTAGCTATTAATAATTGAAAGCTGGATCTCGAAGAGATCTCTGCACCCCCATGCCCATGGCAGCGTTATTCACAACAGCCAAGACATGGAAGCAACCTAAGTGCCCGCAGTCGGATGAATGGCAGAGAAAATGTGATATATACGTGCAAAGGAATGTTATTCGGCCATAAAAAAGAAGGAAATCCTGCCATTTTTGACAACATGGATGAGCCCGGAGGACATGATGCCGAGCGAAGTAAGACAAATACCGCGTGATCGCACTTACTTGTGGAATCTAAAGTGATTAAACTCATAGAGGCAGAGAGAGCGGTGGGGGCCTGGGTGGGGAAATCAGGAGGTGTTGGCAAAAGTGAGCGAAGTTTCAGTTGTGCAAGGTGAGTGAATTCCGGGGATTGGGGATCGACTACAGAGCCTGGTGCCTGTAGTTAATATGCTGTTTTGTTACCTTAAAATTTTGCTGAGAATGCAGATCTTATGGTAAGTGTTCTCATGAGGGCAGAGGGAAGTGTGGGAGGTGATGACTCTGTTTACAGCGCAGATTGGGGTGATGTTTTCACAGAGAACACTTGCACACTTATCTCCAGATCCCACTGGTTGTGCAATTAATATGCGTATTGTTTGGTATGCCCATCATTCCTCAATAAAGGGTTTTAAACACGTAGCTGATTTCTAACACAGAACGAACTGTGGTTTGCTAAGCTTTGTCATGACGGAAGTGGGTGCTTACCCAAGCTCTGGGGGGGTTGTGAGCACCCCAAGGAAGTGGGGTCAGCCCAGCCTGGGGTTCCCACGGGGAACTTCTAGAGGCACGATGCCCAAGCTGGGTCCTGGAGGATGAGTGCGTTCAGCCTCTGCTTCCGTTTCTGTTTGATTTGCCAGGACCCCTCCTGTAATTCCATCAGGGCTTCAGTACTGAGGACCAGCTTGGGGGATGGGAAATACCTGCTCAATTTTCAAGACAACCTTTTCCAGAATTCCCCCGAGGGGCCGCCCTGCATCCTGGACTGGATAGAACCCCTGGCTCTGTACCTCCACAGCCCCTGTGTTTCCTTTCCTTAATCACTGGGCTAACATCAATTTTCCTTTTTAGGTCTGAGCTGCAGCGCGTAGGGAGGGGGCCCAGGGGCCAGCATGGAGTCCACCCAGCTGTTCACAGATCTGCCACTGTGTGAGGACAGGAACCTCTAGGCCCCCGAGGCTTAGTGAGCACTGCTTTTGACGTTCATCAGCTCGAGAGAGAGGGCTGGTTGGGGACAGGCAGCAGGAATGGAGAGACCAGGGTAAGGGGGAAGCTGGGGGAGCGGGGCTGGGGGTGGGGTGCGGGCCTCTCCTCCTCCTGGGCCGTGAGGACGTGCACCGTCCAGGAGGATGGACACTCAGGATTTTCTGTCTCCCTTTAACTGAGTCCGTGCTGTTAGCATCTCGAATGATATCTGTCAATTCTAAGTCATTATTTATTTTTCCAGCAGAGCCTGCATTCTGAAGTGTCCTTTTTCCAAAAATTGAAAATCGATGTAGTGCATGTTTTTGTGTGTTTTTAGTGTTAACTGGAAATTGTTTCTGAAAATGACAGTGCCAACAAGGAAATCTCTGCTCGACAGAAACGACGCAGGGAAGACCAGGGTGATTTAGGGAGAGGACAGCACGGGGCTCCAGGTCACCAGCGGCCCCCGCTGGCCGGGCCCTACGGCTGCCCCTCCCCCCTCACAGGCACCTGCCTCTGCGTGTCCCGCACACGCCCCGTGGACTCTATTCCTGGGTCTGGCTGTGTCCTGGGTGCTTCGCTCTGCCCTCTCTCCCTGGTGACCCCCCCTCTCCACAGCTTCAGCGGCCCCCTGTTCACTGAGGACCCCCAAATCTCATCCTTTTCCCAAGCTTCCTGCTCGGTGGACTCACACAGCAAATTGCCCTCTGGGTGCCCCTCCACGCCTTGCTCCCCCAACATTGTGTTCCTGTTTTAATCAATGGGTTTATTGTTCAAGAAGTTGCCAGGATGGAGCCTTTGGAAACCACCTTCCGTCCCTCTATTAACTCATGAACAGCACCCAGAGGGCCTTTGTTTCCGTGGATTCTACTTCAGTGAGCTCTCCCCACCTCTCTGTCGCTCCTGCTTTAATGGAGGGCGTCCTTCTCAAGCACAGCCCACATCCAGCGGCTCCGTTCAGGTGAGCACTGAGTGGCTGCAGAACCTGGTCTGTAAAGAGACAAGTCACAATGTGCCCTTGTCAGCAGAGAGGTTTCTGAGTCGATGGTCTAGACCATCACCGGGACCGCCCGTTCTTGTGGGGTTCTGTAGCTATAGCATTTAGCAACCCCCCCGCCATTGGACCCTCTCACTTAACTGTGCTTCTGTCTATAAAAAACGTGATTGCACTTCAGTGTCTGGAACTTGGAAACCCTGGAATAAAGCAGTTATTATATAACCCAGACAAGTCAAGGGTGTTTCTCTTTGTCAATAAACCATTTATACATTGAGAAAGTCCTGCACAGAGACACTCCATCATGCAATTCAATACAAAGCCCTAAGAGGGAAACGCAGAATTAGTTTTCTCAAGGAACCGCTCATTAAAAAGTTCTAAAAAGCCACAGAATTTATGATTTAGAAACAGATATTTAAGACTATATAATCACCCCTCACAAGGAGAAAAGGTATATATATATATTTTTTTTTTCTCTTTACCAATGAACTATATTTAGACTCTAATTGAATATGTTCCACTAGTTGTGGGAGAAACTATCTTCCATTTTCCTATTCTTTCTTACTAAAATAACTTTGGTGTTGGGGGAGAAATGTGTCAGCTAGAATAACTATACTTCCTGTTTCCCTTTGCAGTTAGAGGTGATCTTGTGGTACATCTGGTCAATGAGGGGTAAACAGATGTCATGGGGGATTCCAGGAAACGTCGTAGCCCCATCACTTTTCTCTTTTGCTCCTGTTGAAGTACAGCTGTGATGGCTGGAGCAGAAGTCACCACCTCGAGGCCTGGAGGGAAAAGTCTGGAAAGCCCTGAAATGCTGAACCAATGCCAGACACCACCCAGCTGTGAACATCTCATTAGGTGAGAAAAGTAGATCTGCTTTGGTTCAGTTATTGTTTTCTGTTGTTCTTGTTGTTATTCCAAGCTGGACGAAAATACCTCACCAGTTGTCTTTGTCAGCTCATGCTGCTGTAAGGAAATACCATAAACTCGGGGATTTAAACAACAGACATTTGTTTCACACAGTTCAGGAGGCTGGAAGTCCAAGATTGAGATGCTGGTAGATTTGTTTCCTGGTGAGAACTGGCTTCCTGGGTGCAGACAGTTGTCTTCTCGTTGTGTCCTCACATGGAGGGAGGTGGGAGAGAGAGAGAGAGGGAAGGGGGGAACATTTTGGCATCTCTTCCTTTTCTAGTAAGTGCACTAATCCTGTCATGGGCACCCCACCCTCATGATCTCATACAACCGTAATCACCTCCCAAAGGCCCCCACCTTCTAACATCATCACATCAGGAGTTGGGGCTTCAAAATGTCAATTTGGGGGGGATGCAAACCTTTGGTCCATGACACCTGTGCACGAGGGGTGTCCCCCTGTTTTTGATGGAGATGTTACCAGTGCTCTACTCATGGTCAGATACTCTCGGACAAAGCTCTGTGCTAAGTACTATTGAAGAAATTCAAATACATTTCAACCTAGTTGGTATTTTGAGCCTTCTGTAGTTTAAAAAAAAAAAGAAACATTTATTTTTATCACTCCCTTCTTCCCCTTGCTTCAAACCCCCAAACCCCAGCAAGGTTGCAATTTGTCATCTGGGGAACCATGAGTACCAGGAGTTGCTCTACATCGGAAGCTTACCAAAACTCCTGGGTAACATTTTAAAAGACAAGGGCTTTCCGAGAAAGTGCAGTCGCTGTACTCTCAGTAGAGGCTTTGTCTTGAAAGATGGTGGGAAGTATGGGGAGTAGCAGCCATGACGTCTGGAGTTGACGGCCCAGAGGTGTGGGCCAAGGCAGGTTTTCCTGAGAACCTCAGCTTGGAAGGCAGGTCTGAACTGAGAAGGAGGCAGGGAGGGGGCGACCTCCTTGGGCCACCCCACAGGGCTCTCATGGAGTCGGGGGCTGCTTCTGACCAGCTGCAGTCTCCACGCTGCTGATCCCAGTGTCCACCGATGTCTGGAAACATTCTAGAGACCTCTGATTTTCTTCCCGTGCAGCTGGGTACACTTTCCTCTTGACTACATCTGGCCGGGCTGCACAGAGCTCTTGGGTGACTCGTAGGAATGACCTCGCTAGTGCTTCCTTCCTTGGCTTCCAACAGGAGGTGAGAAGTCCATTTTTGGTTTTCCTCTGCAAACTTAACATGGGAAATTAATGTCTGTCGTTCAGGCGAGCAGACTTAAGAATTCCTTCCCGTTTAGAAATTACACAAAAACAGCCAACTATCTGAAAGGGAATCGCGTTGCCCCAGTTCTTTTCATTGCTGCTAGGAAACTCCATGGGAAAACCAAAAGTTCAAAATCAAGGTGTTGAAAGGCACCGTTCCCTCCGGAGTCTCCAGAGAGAATCTGCTCCTTGCTTCCTGTCAGTTGAGAAAATTGAATCAGAATATTTTGGGGGGATCAGCTGATTTAAGCCACAACACAGCCGGTGCATTCCTCTTGGATGAGACGCTTTTCTCCCCAGACGCTTTTCTCCCCAGTAGAGGAGAATCCACCCAGGGACAGGGCTTCCCTTGCAGGCGATGCTGTTACAGACCAGACAAATTGTACTTTTCAAGAAATAAGATTTTCTTGTAAGGAGCCAGGAGTTAGGGGGCTGGCCTGGGTTTTTAATGGAAATCACTGTTCTTCCCTCTCGGGAGGGATGGCTCTGCTGTACCTGGGGCTAGCGGACGGCGTCTTGAAACGTTCTGTCTGTTCTCATCACACCAACAGCATATTGTCAGGCAGCCTGCAGACGTGGTTCTCCAGCTCAGGAGGTCAGCAGAGTCTTCTGGGCGGGGAAGAAAGTCGTCTGTCTGTCCAGCTGGCATTTCCTCTGCTGTGACTGTAGGTGTGCCTCTAAACTCCAGTTTCCCCATCTGTGGAATAAGCAGGTTGGGCTGGCTGATCCCACGTTGGCACAAGCTTTGATTTGCTGCTTCTCTGTCTGATATGACAGGTGGCCCTGCTCTCCTGGGTATGAGAATCAGGAGTAAAGATCTGGGTGATGGAAGCTGCAACCCCCCGGGAGTGGCGGGTCCAGCCCTGGGGAGGACGTGCCCTCTGGAGTTACCGCGCTGGGTGCAGGCGTGGCTGGGAGCGTACCCTGTAGACAGTGAAGTTCATCCTGTCCAGCAGGGCTACGCAGGTGATGGAGTGAACCAGGCTGGGGTGAGAGATATCCGTCTTTATCAAACCATGTGCACACCAGCCAATTACAACCAGAAATGGCCTGGAGGTGAAAACTATTACTGAAGTTCTCTCCCCAGCAGAGCTTGGCCAGACGGGGCCTTGGGCAGGGGCTCCGTGAGGCAGAGAAGTCCCTGGAGGCTTGGAGCAGCCTTGAGTGCAGGGCGACCTGCTGGGATCAGAGCCTCATGCTGTCTTCGAGCCTTCAATCGTTCACGGAAGGACCACATTCTTTTCACCGCTGGGGCTACACCAGTGAGTATCCACAGGACGAGGGCGTTTCCCCTGCTTTGTTCACGGATGGATTCCAGATCTGGAACCCTCTGTGGCACGTAGTAGGCCCGCAGTGGTCATTGTGGAAGGGAGGGAGGCAGCGGAGGAGGAGGGCTTGGCACTCTCGACTCTTCCGCATCGTCACTCTGGCCCCACGGACAGCTCCCTCCCTCGAGGCCGGCTCGGCGCCCCGCCTTCCCGGTTCCCACCCCCAGTAGCAGCAGCAGCTGCTGGCAAGCCCCCAGCCTGGGGCAGGTGAGGAGTGAGGATGGTACTGACGAGTCGGAAGCTATTTTACTATTTCATTTACTGAGCCTGGCTGGTACCCCGCAGGCTTCCCCACCGCCGCCGCCCGCAGCCCTGGACAAGCGCCGCCTTCCCCCTGTGACGGTGGACGCCCCCTCCACGCGGGCGCGAAGACACTTCTCTTCCGGCGCCATCGCCTCTTCCTCCCCCTCTGGATCGTTACATTAGCATATAAACTCGTCAAGGTTTCTCCTATATTAAAGCAATCTTTCACTGTCCCTCTCTCCCCCCAGCTCCTGCCCCGCTTTCCTTTACAGCAAACCTCGGCGAAAAAGCTGTCTGCCTTCGGCACACACCTGGGTCCTCCCACCCCGTGCACTACACACCCATCTAATCCAATTGGGTTTCAGGGGCAACTGCTCCCCTCGCGATCACCACCACGCTACTAAGTCCCACGGTCGCTCTGCAACCTCTTCATACGAGATCTATCAGCGGTGCCTGGCACATGTCCCTTCCTCTCCTTGAAACACTCTCTGGCTGTGGCTCCCTTGGTTCCTGTTGCTGGGCTTCCTCTCACCTCTGCTGCAAGTGCTTCCTCTTCTCCTCGGCCTCTTGATGCTAGAGTAGCTTCATTCTCTCCTCCCTCCCCGCTCACTCCCTGGTGGACTCATGGCTTCAAAACCATCTACACTTTCGGAACTCTTGACTTTCTGTGTGCAGCCCAGACCTCTCCTGTGATCTCCAGACGGGTCTGTCCGACTGCCCAGAAGATGTGGCCACCAGTTTGTCTGGAGGCATCTCAAGCTCGGTGCTAAATGGAACCACTCAGCTTCTCCCGTGTCTGCTCCACCCAGAGCCATGCACACAGCCAAGCTCTCCTCCCCTTTCCAGCTGCTCAGGACTCAGCCTCAGATGCATCTCAACTCCTCTTTGTCTGACACGTCTCATCCCATGTGCTTGGAAATGCCCAGTGCCTGACCATTTCCCGCAGCTCCACGGCTGGTCCAAGCCACCACCAGCTCGCCCTTGGACTATTAAGAAGACCTAACTGGTCTTCCCCCGTGGTCCCCCGTCATCTGAGGTCAACACAACGACCAGTGTGATCTTTTAAAATCCTAAGTCACCTTATGCTTTCCTTTGCACAAACCCTCCTGAAGTTCTCCATCTCGTTCTGGGTGAGAGGCAGAGTTTTGCAAAGCTCTGCAAAGCTCCTCAAGAACTCGTTCTGTCCTGACGTCTCCCCTGGCTCATCTTATCCAGCCACTGGTGGTCCCTCGAGCACTCCCAGCATGTGTCTCCCTTGGAGCCTTTGTACTGGCTGTTCTTGCCACCCAGGTCACTCTCCCTCAGGTGTCCCCATGTCTCGTTCCAACACCTCCCTTAAGTCCCTCAAGTCAGAGTGTCACCTTCTCCTTGTGGTCTTCCCTCACCCCCTATTGTAAAGGCAACCCTTCAGTCCTTCCTGATTCCATCTTGCTTCCTGTCCCACATGGAATCTTTGCAATGCACTGAATGTCATATGTTGAAATTCTAACCTTCAATGCGATGGTAATCGGGAGGTGGGGCCTTTGGCAGGTGATGAGGTCATGAGGGTGGAGCCCTCACAAATGGGATTAGTGCCTTTATAAATGGGACCCGAGAGAGCTCTCCAGTCCTCTCTGCCCTGTGAGTCACCATGAGAAGTTGGCAGTCTGCCACCCAGAAGAGGGCCCTTGCCAGAACTGGGCCATGCTTGTCCTTCCAGCCTCCAGAACTGGGAGAAATACAGTTTTACTGTTTAGAAGACGTCCAGTCTGGGGCATTGTTACAGCAGCCTGAACTGAGATGACCTTCTAATGTGCTTCTGAATGTACTTTCTATATTTGATTATTTGACTCTCTCCAGTAGAATGTAAGCTCTCCGAGAGCTGGGGTACTCGTCTACCTTGCCCTCTGCTGTATCCTCAGCCCCTGGAATGGTGCTCGGCTCACAGCATGCCCTCAATAAATATTCGCTGGGTTGAGAATGTCATACCTGAGCCCCTTTGCAAGCCACAGAGGGATTTTCAGACCTGGATCTGGATTTTGTTGTTGGGTCAGCTACCATGGCCTTGCTCCAACTTGAGGATATCTCTGTGGGAGTCATGTCTACACCAGTGACCTCTGTACACCAGTTCCCCCAGCCAACCTGGAGTCAGCTTCCCTGGGCTGTATACTTGGTGCCTAGGAGAATACACAGAGAATCATGTGCTTGACTAACAGTGAACAGAAAACAGAAAGGCATCGAGATTTGCTGTCATTTTATGTGTCGGTGGATCTCAACTGCGTGAGCCACTCCTGTGAGCAGGTCAGAGGTCAGAGTTCTGCCTGTGTCACCTGCCCAGTGAGAACGCCCCCAAACTCCCTACCTGTTCCCCAGAGCTCCCTGTGGCCCCCGCAGGAAGCCTGGGCAGTGAGGGACCCTATAGGTCACCTGGCCCCTCCCCAGTGTCCAGTCCAGCTGCCCGACCTGATCAACAAGGGGGAACACCTGTGTGGCATTCATCAGCCAGGCTTGGACAGGGTCCCAGCTCCTGGTCCCCAGCCCTACCTGAGCGCCTGGTACAGCATCATTTGCTTGCCCACTAAGACACAAGGTGGGAGATGAGGAGGTGTGCGTGGTGAGGGGGGGGAGAGCCGCTGGGCATTTACCTGGTTTCATGGTGTCTTTCTCGTGCTTTCCTGACCCAGAACGGAGGCTAATTAAATACTAGTGGTGCTGGGAACGCTCTGAGGATCATTCTGATTTTAAGCATTTTTCAGGACTTTTTAGACCTCTCCAAGTGGCACTAAAATGAATACGTTGCCGTGAGAGCACCGTTCTGTTGGTTTCTGCACACAGCCAAAGATGCCTCGTTAGTGGGCTTTTAAATAGCTCGCTCAGGGCTGCCAGCAGCTGCCTGTCTGGAATGGGTGACCTCGGGAGGAATCGGAGGCCCCTCGTGCTGCAAATTTCTGAAGAAAGCTATGTGGTGGGGGGGGGTGGGCAGGTGAGATCGGTACCTGTTTCCATTATATTTGTTTATGGACATCCAAGAAGGGTGTGAACTTGCATGCGACAGGACAGAAAAAGAGTCCATAAACAAGGCTTTTTATGGTGGAAGCGTTGATAAATCAGGCTGTGACACAGATGGAATGTGGCTTGGCCCCCACTAATGCAAGCATATGGACTTGCTCATTGTCAGCCTGCATTTCCGGGAGAATATTAATAGTTTAGAGGAAACATATTGCTTTCATATGACTTGCCTCTGGAAAACCATTTTGTGGAGACACAAAGTGCTAATCTCTCTCCACGCTCCACCTCATCACGCATGTGGCCTTGAGAAAGGATGTCTCCCAGGTGAGCCGTGGGGACCATGATTTGGAAGACCAACATCACCCTGATCTCCCAGGGCTGGACCCATGCTTGCCCCCCACGAAGGAGGACAGCAACGCCGGTGGGCTGCAATCAGGGAAGGGGGGCTCTGTGAGGTGGCTACACTATCCTGGCCCTGAGAAAGCAGGTCGGGGGTCCTGCCCCTGGTTGAGAAGTGGTTTTCAACTTGTGATGTGCAGAGCCCCTTGGGTCCCGTGGAGACGGGGTGGAGGTGAGGTGGGAGGATGATGGACAGGGATCTCAGATGTTCTTCCACCCGACAGCTGCTCAGTTTAAGAAAAAAAGGTCTTATCATTTAAATGTCTTAAAGACTTTATTTTTTTATAGGTTTTTAAGTTCACAACAAAACAGAGGGGAATGTACAGGAGTTTCCCACGTACCCCCTGCCCCACACGTGCATAGCCTCCCCCACGGTCAACATCCCCCCATCAGAGGGTGCATTTGTTACCATCAGTGAACTTACACTGACACGTCATTATCACCCGAAGTCTGTAGTTTGCATTAGGCTCCCTCCTGGTGATACCGACATGTATCCATCCTTGCAGTATCGTGCAGAGTATTTTCACTGCCCTAAAGTCCTCTGAGCTCCATCTATTTATTGCTCCGTCCCAACCCCTGGGAACCACAGATATTTTAGTGTCTCCGTAGTTTTCCCTTTTCCAGAATGTTATAGAGTTGGATGTTGAATGTTAAAGAGTATATAACATTTTCAGTTTGGCTTCTTTCACTTAATAATATACATTTAAGTTTCCTTCATGTCCTTTCATGACTTGATAGCTCATTTCTTTTCAGTACTGAGCACCATTCCGTTGCCTGGATGGACCACAGTTTATTTACCTGTTCACCTACTAAGGGGCGTCTTGGTTGCTTCTAAGTTTTGGCAATTATGAATAAAGCTGCTATAGATGTTTATGTGCAGGTTTTTATGTGGATGTAAGTTTTCAGCTTATTTGGGTAAATACCAAGTAGCATGGCTGCTGGATTGTGCAGCAAGAGTACACAAAATTGTCTTCCAGAGTGGCTGCACCATTCTGCATCCCCACCAGCCATGAAGGAGAGTTCCTGTTGCTCCACATCCTCGCCAACATTTAGTGTTGTTGGAGTTCTGGATTTTGGCCATTCTAATAGGTGTCTAAAGACATTGTTTAATTTGCATTTCCCTGAAGCTGTAGGATGTAGATGTCTTTTCACATACTTATTTGCCATCTTCTTTGGTGAGGTATCTGTTAAGATCTTTGGCCCATTTTAAAATCTGGTTGTTTTTTTTCTTACTATTGAGTTTTTAAGAGTTCTTCTTATATTTTGGATAATAGACATTTATTAGATGTGTCTTTTGCAAATACTTCCTCCCAGTCTGTAGCTTGACATTCTTTTCATTCTCTAGACATTGTCTTCTGCAGAGCAGAAGTTTTCAGTTTTAATGAATTCCAGCTCACCAATTGTTTCCTTTGTGGATCATGCCCCTGGTGTGGTATCTAAAATGTGATTGCCACACCCAAGGTCATCTCAGTTTTCTCCTATGTTATCTTCTAGGAGTTTTTTCTTTTTTTGGCTGCATTGGGTCTTCATTGCTGTACATGGGCTTTCTCTAGTTGTGGCGAGTGGAGGCTTCTCTTGTTGTGGATCATGGACTCTAGGGAGTGCGGACTTCAGTAGTTGTGGCTCGCAGGCTTAGTTGCTCCGCAGCATGTGGGATCTTCCCAGACCAGGGATAGAACCCGTGTCTCCTGTATTGGCAGGCGGATTCTTAACCACTGCACCACCAGGGAAGTCCCTTCTATCAGTTTTATGGTTTCGCACTTTACATTAGGTCCATGATCCATTCTGAGTTAATTTTTTTTGTGATGAGTGTAAAGTCTGTACTAGATTCATGTTTTTACACTCAGAAGTCCAGTTGTGCCAGCACCATTTATTGAAGAGAGTATCTTTGCTCCATCATATTGCCTTTGCTCCTTTGTCAAAGAGCAGTTGAATGCATTTATTTGGGTCTATTTTTGGGCTCTCTGTTCTTTTCTACTGACCTGTTTGTCTCTTCTTTCACCAACACCACACTGTCTTAAAGGCTAGCTTTTTCGTAAGCCCTGAAGCCAGGTACTGCCAATCCTCCAACTTTGTCCTCTCCTTCAGTATTGTGTTGGCTATTCTGGGTCTTTTGTCATTAAATCTGCAATGATCCTACTTCCTTATTTTTGGAAGATACTGGGATCGTACTTTTATATGCTTCTGTTCCCTTTTATATTTTTCATATGGTGAGAATTTTCTATGTCATCAAATATTATTATTCAAAAGCAAACTTTTATGGGGGGTAAATAATACCCTTTAGAGTGGAGATGTGTGCCACGGTTTACCTTTTCTGGGTCTTTGGGCGTGTGTAGGCTGCAGGACCCAGACCTCACATCCCTGGCTTTGCCAGAGAGAAAATGTCCTTCATCTCATTCCAGAGCAAAAAGCCCCAGGGAAGGACACTGATTAACTTTCCTTGGCCAATCAGCTGTCTCCAGGGTGGGGTTTTGTGCTTGGCCACACCCACTGGAGCCGAAGATGTAGTTTCCCTTCCCAGAAGAGGAGGGCTGGTTCTTCCCAGAGGAAGGGAGAAAGGGCAGGCAGCAGAACAGATGCCTGCTCTGGGTGAGACCCTCTGAGCTCAGTCCTAAAATGAAGCAGGCATCTCCTAGGCAAACAGCTTACAACAGAGCATTCCAGGGAGAGAGCGCAGACTTGTGAGCAGGGAAGGACACACAGCCATGGGAAGCGTGCACACCTGGATCACAAATGTGGAGAGGCAGAGCCTGAGGGGCTGGATGGTGCCCGAGAGGCCTGCAGCCTACGTGGGGGTGGGTGTGTCTAATCATACAAGTGGTGTGGTGTGGGCAGTGCCTCAGGTGTCCTGGTTAAGGAATGTCCCATCTCTCTGATGTTCCTGTAAACACCTGCGTCCCCATGTTGAAGCTGTTCAGTTATTTGGGACCCCCAGTGCCTTGCTCCAGAATGCAGACCCAGCCACTCTCCCCAGTTGCTTTCTCCTTCTCCAGAACTTTCTCCTTCAGACATGTGACTGGACAGTGCTGACCTTGCTTGACTGGACAGTTAAGACCCTAGTGCCCAGAGATGTGGCCTTTACCGTTCTGACTTAGCAAATCTGGTTTCTGGCAACATGTGACAAGACCAATGCAAAACTCAAGAAAAATGCTATTTTTAAAGCAAAGATGGTTATCATTTGACCATGAATGCTCGTCCAACTTTTAGGATAAATCATTACTGATGGTCAAGACAGCAGGTTGTGGGTTTTTTACTGCTGCTTAAACGTAACTTCTGATCCTTCAGATCTCTGTGTCCCAGTTGGTGTAGGAATTATGCATTGGACTAATTAAATCCATGGTAAAGATGCATCCCAAGCATAACATAATGCAATGGTTGGAAGAGCTTTAATGATCGTGGAGGAACCACAAATCAAGCTTCGTTGATTCTTTTTGTAAAAAACCACATTTTATTTATTTATTTACTTTTGGCTGGGTGGGGTCTTTGTTGCTGTGCGTGAGCTTTCTCTAGTTGCCGTGAGTGGGGGCTACTCTTTGTTGCAGTGCATGGGCTTCTCATTGCAGTGGCTTCTCTTGTTGTGGAGCACAGGCTCTAGGTGTACGGACTTCAGTAGTTGTGACACGTGGGCTCAGTAGTGACTCACGGGCTCTAGAGTGTAGGCTCAGCAGTTGTGGCACATGGGATTTGTTGCTCTGCGGCATTCGGGATCTTCCTGGACCAGGGCTGGAACCTGTGTCCCCTGCATTGGCAGGTGGATTCTCAACCACTGCACCACAAGGGAAGTCCCAAGCTTCGTTGATTCTTTGCAGCTAAAACAGACAGCAAGTGAGGAGGGGGACTCTTCTGAGTGAGGCTCATGGCTGCAGGATGCATTAGAGTTGGGGTGTCTTGGGTGGGGAGATGGGAGATGCATCAGTATTGTAAGAGCTGAGCTTGGGATCCAGGTCTTGGATTAATCACATAAGGTCAGGGCAACTGATGCCTGTGGGGCTGTGGTTGAGTCCCTCTGCACCAGGGCGTAACATCCCCGAGACTGGGGAACTGCTTCCAATTTGCTTCTGGAGCAAAGGGGCCAACAGAAGGATTAAGTAAATAGTGTGTGGAGGCAATAGGTAGAGGGACGTGATGCCGAAAACTCGGCCTCTGTGCACTGGTGCCGAATCGAATATCAGAGACACAGTTGGGTGAAGTAGAAAAGAATTGCTTTGCCAGGCAAAGGGGGACACAGTGGGCTTGTGCCCTGAAAAACTGTGTCCCAATCCAGGACGATCTGGTGAGGAGTTTTACCGCAGTGGTTCAAGGGTAGGGTTGCTGATGAGAATCAGGGTGTGTGCAGGGCCTGCGCTCCTTTAATCTGGCCTGAGGGGGTCTCCTGATGAGTTTCTCTAGGTTATCAAACTATGATCTTCTATGGAATGGAGAACCCTAACATCGTCCATTTGTTGGGGGGTTTAGTTCTGTAACGAGCTCAAAGATATTGTTATGTGTATCCCTTTAGCGGTAACCAGGACCCTGCCCCAAGGCTGCACCATTGTTTCTTGACTGCTCCTCCCTTGTCTCTGCATCCCCTCCCTTCCCTGATTAGCAACTGTTTGAAAGTCTTCTGTGCCCAGGAGCCCCACAGGGTCCTGCTCGGTTTCAGATGGAAGCAGCCAGGCTGAGCAGGAGGGACAGGAAGAGTGATAAGCATGGAGCCTCAGGTGTGGGGTTTCCCAGCCAATTCTCCGTCTCCAGCTGGGTACCCTACAACTCAATTCAATCCTCACACGGACTCCTGGAGTCAGGACAGGCCCCACAGGGTAAGGGCTCCGTACTACAAGACTCCCCCAATTCAGACGCCAGCTGCAAGTCTAAGGACCACCTGTACTTCTGAGCAACTAACTATAAATTTGGGGGTTCCCACCACCCCCTCCTTAGGTTCAATAATTTGCTAGCACAATGCATAGAACTCGGAAAAACACTTCACTTGTGTTCACCATTTAATTATAAAGGATATAATTCAGGAAGAGGCAAGTGAAAGAGATGTCCAGGGCTAGGAGTGGGCATGGGGCATGGAGCGTCCAGGACCTCCCTGGGCAGGTGCACCACCCTCCCAGCACTTCCACGAGTCCCCCAGCCCGGAAGCTCATCACATCTCATTGCTCAAGTGTTGTTACAGGGCTCAGTCTCCATCTGTCTCTCTTGCCTGGAGGTTGGGAGGTGGGGCCTCAAGTTTCAACCTTTTAATCATTTGATTCCTTGGGACCAGCCTCCACCCTGAGGCTATGTAGGGACCCCTCTTGTCACCTCATTAGCATACGCTCCAGTGTTATTCGCTTATGAATAACAAAAAGTGTCACTTGGGAAATTCCAAGGGTTTTAGGAGCTCTGTCCCTGGAACTGGGAACAAAGACCAAATCGTGTTTTTTTTTTTTACGCCACACGAGAGCCCCCATCTGGCAGAGGAAGAGGGTATCCCAAAGGGGACCGAAGGGCATAACCATAAAAATGAGAGGAAACCCAAGAGGAAGCAGCATGGGGAGCCCAGGGAGGAAGGTTTCCTGATTGAGGGAGGGTCACCACGGCCACCCTGGGCTGGTCATTTGGGGGCTGTCGTCTCTCAGGCCAGAGACCAGTCCTTTGGGCTCCTGGCTACTCTTTCCATCACACCCTGGCTATGATAATAAACACATTTGTGGTATAGACGGATCTTTTCTTCTATTGCATCCTCTTGTGTCATTATTTTTTCCTGGATTTCCCTCCAAACAACCCCCTGAAGACAAGGGGCTGGCCAAGGCCCCTGAGCTCCAAGTCTTCTCTCTGAGCTCCCTGACTGCTCTGCACCCCTCCCAGCCCCCCGGGCTGCTCTGAGTCCTGACCACGCAGGGAAGGGCCCAGCCGGAGCCGGGGGTGAGAGTGGGGGGCAGCCCGGCTGCCTGAGCAATGGAGGGAAAGCAACCCAGAGCTACCTGACTCCCACTCTGAGGAAATGTCATTGACCACACCCTGGCAGGGCCCCTCCCCTGAAGCCTGGCCACCCCACCCTGTGAGGCTCCAGCCTGCTGGCGCCAAAGGAGGCTGAGGCACCCTGCTTGGGCAGATGGGGCTGAGGGTGTCGATCTGACCTAACAAGCTGCAGTGATTGCCCCAAAACATGGTCTTTTCTTTCTGACATAAACACAATCTGTTTCCCCAGAAGCACTGCCATAAACAGACACCAGGCGTCCCAAACCAAGACCACACACACTTGGAACACTGCCCCCTCCTGCACTCCTTTCCAGGGATTTCTGGAAACCCAGCTCAGAGACAGGCCTTCTGGGCAACCCCCCCACCCCCAGCTCTGCATCCCAAGCCTCCCTCTCTGTCCCTACAGCTGCAGCTCCCTCTCTGTCCCTACAGATGTGCACCACTATAGGTGGTGCACATCTGGCTCCCTGCAGAACCCAGACTATCGGGTCGAAGGCCAGGGCCGTGCGTCTCCCAGCCCAGGCTCCCCATGGCGCCCAGCACTGTCCTGACGCATGTCCTAATAGCCGAGCACCTTCCACATGTCCTTGACAAAGAGACTACAGAAGCTCAGAGAGGTCAAGTCACTGCCTAAAGATCACAAAGCTAGAAGATAGTGGAGAAAAGTTCAAACCAAGAGTTTCTGATTTCTAAGCGCATTCCTGTTCATTCTCAGTGTAAGTCAAAGGGGTCTTCCATCCGAGGTCTTTCCTTACTGAAGATGCTTCCAGATCTTTCCAAGGAGAGCACAGTGTGTGCACGTTTCTTTGCTTTCTCACTGTGCTACGTTATCCATTTTCTCATTAAGTCTTAGCCTATTAATAACCACCCATTTGTCTTAATTCAATAAAAAGATGATTGATTGTATTTGCAACGGTTTCACTGAACTTGTGAAAGTGATGGATGGGGTCCCGCAGCAAGGAAGCCTCAAGAAAAACCATATCCTTGCATTTTCTTCGAAGCGGTTCTCTGTCTCACCAAACATTTTGAGACAGAAATTTCCAAAAGAAATACCCATTCAGGATCCTGAACGTAAGACAGGATCCTCAAGAATCAAATGCAAAGTGAAATGTTACCTTGATGTCTGTGTTCTGAACCTGTGATCTTGGGGTTCCAGGATGGTTCCATGGCGGGGAGCTTCAGTTACTTTTTTTCATTCAGTCACTGGCTACAAAACCACTCACTTGTGTGTTTATAGGAAGAGTGGTATGGTCGCTTCTGTCCTGGGTGGGGAAGTGAAGCCTCTCAGGTAGTGATGTGTAAAGCCCAGACCCACAGTGAGTCCAGACTCGGGGCTTTTCCTGTCCACCCAGAAGGACTGGTCATGCTGGTACTTGTTTGAGCACAGGTGTGTCCTGACCTCACATGCATCCACCACGAGAAGGCCCTGAAACGCGTCTGTCACCACCTCTCCTAAGCTTGCAGCCAACCAACACAACTGACCCAGGGCCAGCTCCCCAGCCAGGCGTCCTGGATGCCCAGCTGGGCCTTCCTGATCTGACTTCACTCCAGCCCACACAGCCCACTGCCTTTCCATCTTGCGCCCTCTGCTGTGTGGGACCTGACAATCTGTCCTTCCAGAACCTCCCAGACCATTGCCCGCAAGTCCTCACTGTCTCTTCATTGGCACGTGGTAGATCCCTCCTTCCTCTCCGCTTAAAGGTAGAAATTCTCTGCACGAGTCTCTAGACTTGGGGTTCCAGCAACAAGTCACTGAGCTCCAACCTCTGTGAGGAGACATGCGGGGCTACCATCCCCGTCCCTAACCTCCTCCTCCTTTCCGCTGCCCCAGGTCTGCCTGGGGTGTCATGCTGGCCAGTGGCTCATGTCACACACTCGCCAATCCAGAAACAAAATGGGTGAGAACAAAAGAGCAGAGCCAGCGGTGAAGCGAACAGCAAGCAGGCCTTTCTTTCTGGCTCTGCCCGGCCTCTGAGCTGGACCTCATGCGGGTAGGAGGATGCTACAAACGCACCTCCTTGGAAACATCATCCCAACACTGAATTATTCTGTCCCTTATTTTAACCAGTATCTTGAAACCCTAGAAAAGAGTTCTAATCAATAGGCTGGGAGGATGATGAAAACCCATTACTGGGAAAGAAACACATTATTAGAAAGATCAAAGGATAATAAGGAAGGTGGGGAGGGGTGTCCTGAGCTCTGCGGTCGATGCTGTGTGAGTGGGTTTCGTGGTTTTTCTTCCCTAGAGTGGATCACATGTCCAAGTGCATTCTCTTTCACGTAGCTTCTCTTCCATTAACATCCCCAAAGATGAAACCAAGAATTGTCATTCGTCCTTTTTTTGGGGTACAAGTTCCTAGAACCCATGAGAGCAACTGATTGTTGGGTCTCACCCAGAGATGCTGGGGAGGTCTTCCCTCCTCCCAGAGCTCAGTGCTGAGGACACGGGATGGGCAAGGGGGTCCCGGCTATTATGAGCAGCCTCCCTATTCCAGCCTTGACCATGAGCTGCCAGAGTGTGGGGGAAACGGGGCCGACCAGTGCTAACCCCTATGCCCAGAGCGCAAGTTGCAAGCTGGGTAGCTCCAACTCGAGGCCTCCAGACAGGATCTTGGGATGAGCACACCTACATCCTTCTTGTTCCCGAAAGAGGGGCCCAGCATTCGTGTGAGATCCCCGTGCTCTGGGCGGGCACAACAGATGTGCTTCTGGTAGAAGCTTCCAGACCCTAGACTCTCCCTGGATCACCTCTGGCTTGTTTTCTTCAAAGAGGGCTCTCCCAAATTCCAGGGGGAGGAGAGAATACCGATTAATGGAAGGAAAGAAGAGGAAGGAAGACCACCACTGAGATTAGACAGGTGAGTCTGGATGAGAGAAAAGGACGCTTCCTAAAACATCAGATGGGAAGCAGAGTCTTACCGAGAGCCATTGATTCCCCAGTGCCAACACCTGGGCCGCGGCTGGGACCCGTGTTTAGGGGCGCCGTATTTGGCCACTAAAGATACAGGAAGCCCAGTCAAATTTGAGAAAAAAAATTAAACAGATAAACTACAAACACTGTTTCCCTATGTGTATGTCCCAAATACTGCAAGAGACGTACTTACACTAAAACATTACTCATTTATCGGAAATTCAGATTTAACTGGGTGTCCTGCATTTTACCTGGCAGCTCCATGCAGGGTCCCTGGTCCCCATTCTGAGTTCTCTTTCTTGAGTGTTCTCTGAAATGGAAGGCTGAGTGAGGGTCCGGTGGCCATCTCATTATTTGTTCACTCATTCAATCACTCACTCATTCACACACAAATGAAGTCATTTGCTCATTGAGGTTCTGTTATCTGATAGGCACGAGGACAGATGTCAGGGATACCAGTGTGAATAAGACAGGGCCCCTCTGATGAGCTTAGCGTCGAGGGGTAACATCCATTAGAGCACTTGTATCTCAGGGTTCAGGCTGCATCAGAGTCACCTGAGGGCTCCTGTGGCTGGCAGAGCAATGACCTTCCAGAGATGTTTACGTCCTAATCCCTGAACCTGTGAATCTGTGACCTCATATGGCAAAAGGGACTTTGCAGCTGTGATTAGGTTAAGGGCCTTGGAATGTGGAGATGGTCCAGGTGGGCCCACCCTAATCTCACCGGTGGGATCTGAGATGTGGGATGTGACGAGGGGAGGATGCCCTGAGAGACGCATGTCGCCGGCTTTGAAGAGAAAGGAAGGGTCAGGAGTCCAGGAACACAGGTACTTCTAGAAGCTGGAACACTTGAGGAACTGGTTCTCCCCTGGAGCCTCAGAAAGGAAGGCACTTTGAGCTTAGCCCATGCAGCCCGGGTCAGACTTCTGCCCACAAAGCTGTAACGTAATCAGTCTGTGTTGTTCTAAGTCTCTGGGTATGTCTCGATCTGTGCCCGCAGCGATAGAAAACGAATACAGCTTCTTGAACTCACCACAGGGCTTCTGAACCCCCAGCCAGAAGAGGGACCTGGGAGTCTGCATTTCTAACACGCTTCCAGGCGATGCTGCTGCTCTGGTCTGGGGACCCTGCTTTGAGAACCACTGTCCCAGAGAAAAAGAAGGAAGCTAGAAAGGGGACGCAGGCCCCCGATTTCCTGGAAGGAGAGGGGTTGGCAGTCATCTCTTTGGCTGACAGGTGCCCCCCTGAGGCTGGGTTGGGATGTCAGGCTGCACACCGTGCACAGTTTGGACCAGCTTTGCTGGAGGGCCCAGACCAGGACTCCCAGGCCCTTCGGCTTCAGAGGCATACCGCCAGCCTCCTTAACAGGCTCGGACACTAAATCAGGGAGCAGAAGCAACTTAGCCGGGCCCTGAGGACAGTCAACTCCAGTGCCAGGGCCAGGACCTGGGTCCTCTGACCCCAGGAACTTTGTTGGGGCCACACGCACAAGAGAATGAAGCTGTCGGTATCTCAGAAGAGAGAAAACAGGGAATCTGAGCTCTAAGGACCCGGTAGCCGGGGGTGTCTGGGCCAAACACCAGGCAGAAAGTTCTGTGAGCAGAGGGAAGCTTGTGGTCCCTGGGATCCGCACCTATAACTCGAGGTGCAGCTCAGCCTCGCCTCCCAGCTCTGCCTGGGTATAAAGACAGTCAGTGCAAAAAGTGGGACTGCAGGAGTCTGCAAATAATGAAAACCGCCCCGCAGAGGGCAGTGAGCGGCCCAGGGCTCCACAGAGGCAGGTGGTCGAGCCGGGGGCTCACTCAGGGCGGCTGGACCCCAGGGCCTACCTTCCACCAGTGCCGGCAGCCTTGAGACAGTGACAGAGGGACCACGTTTGGCTGCAGACTCACACGCTTCATCCTTGTCTCCCGCTGGCCTCATTCCCTCCCAGCTCCGTGCTCCTGGTGCTGGATTTATATATCACAGGGTGTCCGCCCCCCTCCCAGTCCATTCCTGCAGAAGCCTCTTTGAAGGCAAAATAGATTCCAGAATGATCGTTCACTAAGAGACATTCATCAGTGAGATGTCCTCCATAAAACTGAAATATCATAAAATCGTACACGTGTGGGCCCAGAGACGGGCAGCAGCCGTATTTCAGCAGGAACACGGCCAGCGAAGAATACAAGTGCCCGTTCTTGATAAATTAGACCCCAGTTGATACTGTTACTTGCTTGTTGGAGAGAGTGAGATGGCCATTCAATCAACATTCTGGCTCCCAGGATGGCAGGGACAGCAACCTCACCCGCAATCAGTCATCAGCACGGCCTCGGGCACGGCTCTCTGAAGGGCCTGCGCCCACTCGGGCACCCGGGAGAGCCCTGCTCAGAACAGCAAGTCAGGGAGACAAATGATGACCAGCAAGTTTGCAATCATGAGAGATGAGCGCAGGCGTGCGTGCGAGGGCCCATCGCTCTTCCTCCCCTTGGCGGCTCGGCCCAGCGTCCTGGGGGCTCTCCTGGGAGGGTGGGGCTGCTGGCCTTCATCCCGGCTGCCCAGACGTGTCTGTCATCTGGTAGGAGATTGTTACATCCACCTGCGCCGCGAGCGCGTCTGGGGCAGTGAGGGGGCCCAGGGGTGGGGAGGGTGCCCTGGAATGTCCCCCGGCAACCTCCTTTATCTCCTTTGGGGCTGCACTGTGTCTGCAAACCCAGAATCTCCACCTCTCTGCTCCGCAGACAAAGAGGTGGCATGGAGGGGAGGACTGCAGTCACCTGGCAATGCCACACCTGTGTCTGGTCGTAACTTTGGGGTTCAGGCCCAGGCCTTCCTTCCCAATCCCGGCAGCCAGACCCTTTCAAGCTCATGAGGGTAGGCCCGGGCCTGACGAAGCCACCATTTAGTGATGGTTCCCTCACTTGGCCGCAGGACCAGGTGAAGCGACAGAGGAATAACAGGGATGCTTGAACCTTGCTGTGACACCCCCGCTGAGCCCTTGGTCCCATGTCCCTCCACCCTTTCCAGAGAGGTATGCTCACTGAGTCCATGTCAGAGGTCCAGAGCGGTCATGAACTTGCTAAGGGTGGAAACAAACAGGTAGCCGATCTGATCTGGGCACCTGGCTGGATAATAGAAATTTCCATGCATTTCTACCACTACAGCTGCCACCCCCGGGCCAATGTGGGCTGTGGGCCCCCGGAGGGTGGGCCAGCCACTCTCCCTGGCTCCCTGATTTCCACGTGCAAATGGGGTGGGGGCTGGGAGCACCCAGCACGTCCGGCCGTGAGAGCTCCCAGGATGCAGATCTGGCCCCTGCAGCAGAGGTGGCCCCGGCCACAAAGCCAGGCCTCCAGGAGCGGCTCTCGCGTCCGATTCCAACATGCTTTATGAACGTCAATTAAGTATTGATTGATAAACGAATGTATTAAGATCCTGAGAAATGGTTCCAGGCACAGAAGTAATGACTTGTTACTGTGAGAAATAGGCCTTGGAAGTACAATGATTTCTCACCTACCTATGGCCCTAATTCCGCACCTGCTCCGGGCAGGACATCAAAACAGGCAAAGCAGGATTCGGCTGACACCTGAAGAAATTGAATTTTGAGTCTGGAAGAGAAATCAGACCCATGGACTGGGGAAGAGTGTCCTCCAGCCTCTGACCAGCCCCTGACCAGTCACAGCATCACACTTCTTCCACTCACCCTCAAGGCATGGTCCTGCCACCCCCTGACCAGTCCCACTTTGTCGGCCTCTCCTCTTCCTCCAGCCCCTCCCGGGGGCGAGCCTGCCTGGTCCTCTGCCCTTGTCCCCTCCACACCAACCGTGAGCCAGCGCCCAGGCCCAATTTTCACTCTGTCTCCCCTGTAGGGACCTTCAGTGTCGAGGGGCCAAGCCTGACCACTCCTCTTGCTCCATGCTGCCCACCATGGGTGCATCTCCACAAGGTCATGTCCTCCTCCCTGGGACAAGTGTACATCATACTGCCTGGGCCACCATCACAAAATACCACAGACCAGGCGGCCTAAACAACAAACATTTGTTTCTCACATTTCTGGAGGCTGGAAGTCCAATATCAAGGTATGCCGATTCTGTTCCTGGTGAGGTTCTTCCTGGTTTCAGGCATCCCCCTCACCTGCTGTGTCCTCACATGGTGGCAAGAGAGAGTTCTGGTTTCTTCCTCTGCTTGTAGGGACACTAATTCCATGCTGGGGCCCCACCCTCATGACCTCATCACCTCCCGAAGGCCCCACCTCCTGACGCCATCACATGGAGGGGTTAGGGATTCAACATAGGAATTTGAGGAGGGGAACCCAAAGATTGCGTCCATGACTGGTCCACGGAGCTCCTTTCCATCAGCCTTCAGGGGAGATGCTCCCCAACACCCGTTCTTCTGTCTCTTGGGAGTCACCATGGCTGTGGATCTCTGCCTTGTTCACTGGGTGACCCCAAGCTCCCTCTGCCAGCTGGTCTGTCTCTAACACCAATTGGCGACTCATGGTTCCACGTAGGTCAGCCTTGAGCATGGGTCCTTTCTGCCACTCAGCGTCTGGTTGCCCTTTGTCTGGCAAACATGCCCACACTTTCCCAGAGCAGCCTCCCCAGTCCCACGGCTGGGCTCTGAGTTTCAGGGGAGGTGCCAGTCCCCACACGGAGGAAGCCTTGGATGCTTCACTCCTCTGGCCACAGAGGGATGGACAGGGGAGCCAGGTGGCCCAAGGGGACTCAGTGAGACATTCCCGGGACCTGGCTTTCCCTCTGGACTTGCTGTTAAGAGGATGCTGGCTGCCATCTTGTTAGTAAAGCACATGAACTGAGACTCCTCCAGCAAGTCGTACCTGCAGCCTGCTCTGCCTTTGGACCGTTCACTCCTGTTGATCAGCACACTCCCTCGTGCCTCAGCTGGTTCTCTTGGGCTTTACTCACTTGCACCTGTAGGAGTAGCATTCCTGTATCACCTAGAGTGCAGAATGCAGGCTGGGGAGGGAGCGTCACCTCTCGCTACGTGCCTTCCAGAAGCACCTGCCTTGGCTGAGCAACGGCTCTGGAAACTGACCTTGGGACCCTGGGTTCTTCCCGAGCAGCCTGGAGGGAAACGGCCTCCCGGCTGTTCTTCATGGATCACTGAGCTCCTGCAGACTCGCTCAGCCCCATTTTAAGCCTTTTTCTGCCGCTCTGTCTTCCTTCTCCTATTCTGGGAGGCTGATGGGAATTGTGCACTTTATTTTGGCAGCCGGATGCCCCTGGTTATACAGCTCCCAATTACAGTGGGCACGAGCACGAATGTTCTGGAAAAAAAATATATGTATGAGCTGCCCAACATGGTGAGTCATCATATTTCCCAACTTTTAGGCAAGTTCAGGTGCCAGGGGCCATGACCCATAAATCAAACAGACGGAATCTGCACTTCTGGGGGATGGGTGGGAGCGCTGATGATCTGTTAGCTCCAGGGTCGGGGGAGGGAACGTCTTTCTTTCTGTCAGAGAGTGCTCGGGAAGTGATAAAGAAGAGCCTGTTCCACCTATAAAACCTGAGATGGGCCTGACAAATTGTCTTTAATAAAATGTTCTCTGAGGAGCATAATTGGGGAAAGTCAGGTCGAATCCTGGAAGCACCGTCAGACTGACAGACACTTACAGACAGATGGGTCCACCTGCCCCGGCAGGGGGTGCGGTGTTGTGTGTGCCGGCCTGTGTGTGAGTGTGTGTGTGAGTGTGAGTGGGCCTGGGTAGTCATGCATAGTCAAGTGTGTTGTGTGATTACGTGTACAGGCTTGCCCAGACTTGTGACGTGTGGACACACCAGGGACCCAGGCAAGTGTGTGTGTGTGTGTGTGTGTGTCTGTGTGTGTGACAAAAGCCAGGGAGACCCCACGCGCACCCACCTGATGTGGAAAGGTGGTCCCACACGGAGTCTGGGTCCTGGGTGTGCCCAGATGGCCAAGGGCAACTCTAGGCATGGGCCAGTCCCTGATGTCCACGCCTCTCTGTCGCCTCTTTCCCAGGTGTCCCCTAGTCTGACCCCCACCAACTCCAGCCAGGACTGAGGGGAGGTGGGGAGGGGCCCCTCTCCCAGCCCAACTTAGAGCTGCATCCAGCATCCCAGCCAGACAGCATCACCTGCCCCTGCCCCCGGGGCTGGGCCAGGCTGGAGAGGGCTTTCCCACCTCCCTCCCTCTCCTGTGTTCTCACCTCTGACCTGGTGGGAGCCTCAAGGCCCATGGGCAGTGCCCCCTTCTCCATGGAATCTTCTGTCCAAGCCTAGCTGGGCCTCTCTGGACACCCTGTGTCAGTCAAGCTGGAAGGGGACCCCCATGGCGTGCCTCACCCTCTGGGCCCAAGCTCCTTGTCCTTGCCTTCGGCCGGTGACACAGAGCAGTGGGAGTGGCTGCATCCTCCCCACCTTCCCCTGCATCAGCGACTCAGGGTCCCCACGGAGCCTGGGAGGAGTCAGCAGACACTTGCACCCCTGGGAGGACAGATGTGATGGCGTTGAGGGGAGCAGAGGGGGATGAGTGGGATGTGAGCAGCCGGTGCCCGTGGTGGGAAAGCAGGAGGCACACGGGTGGGCGTGCAGTCGAGGGGTTCACGCTGGGGCCCCGGGCTGGAGAATGTCAGCTGCGGGCCCCAAAGGCCCCAGAGGCAGCGCCAGCCAACCCAAGCCTTGCTCTCCCAGCTCCCTTCCTTCTTCCTGCCGCCTGGACAGGGACGTGCCTGAGGTGGCCTGGGACCGGAGGATGGAGAATGGAGCTGTCAGGGCAGAAGATACAGGCAGCCTGGCCTCCATGGTCCCTGAGCTGCAAAGCTGGCCTCAGACAGCCCAACCCAGACTCTTCTGGAAAGGAGAAATCAGCCTGTCTCTAACGTGAAACCAGGCATCGCCACCTACTCTACACCTGACTGGGATATGCCAGGTGGTCCTTCAGGCAGACAGGATCACTTAGGGTTTGGGGAGAATATGACGTCTTGGCGAAAGGTAGGCCTGAGGGAGAGGGGGACCGGGGAGGTGGTGACAGGGAAACCGAGAAAGGGGTGTTTTAGAACAGGCCTAAATGTTGCTGCAGGATGGCCCACTGGATTTGGTGACCCTGAGGTCCGAGCCCAGCAGGACAACTTTGGGGATACAGGGTAGAAAACCAGGGCAGAGAGCTTGATTAGTGAGAGGGACCTGGGTAGTGTGTGCAAAGGACTTTTTTTGTGAGTTCTATTGGCATTCTGGAAGGTTCTGCTTTAAAGATGGTTGAGAGCATCTTAGGTGCTGATGGGGAAACGTGAGCATTCGGAAAGCAAAAATGAAAAGTGGCGGATGGGATGGGTCCAGACCACCACCGGGTTTTGGGTCGGGGGGGGCTCCAGGGGAGGTGGTGCCTAGAGAGGGGCTGCAGGCAGAGGTCTGGGCCTGCTTTAGGGAGCACCGAGGACACTATGGGGTTTTAAGCCAAGGAGTGACAGAGTAGGGTTTTGTTTGGAAAGATATGTCTGGTGGCAATGCCCAGGGCAGGCTGAATAGGTTGGGGCAAAAGGCAAAACCGGAAGCAGAGACCCAGGTGGGAGGCCTGAGCCCAGGGAAGCAGCTGTCAGGATCCTGGCAATGGAAGCATCCCAGCCTGAGAGGCGAGGGGTGAGGAGGGAGCCTCCACGGGCCCCATTTTGAAAGAAAAGGAACCAAGTTTAGATTCAGGCATTTTATGTTCCTCTCTTAGGGGGATAAAAGAAGCTATAAAAATTGTAGGCAGATGTGCCTCATGTCTTGGTAATTTCCGAAGGATTGCTTTTAATATGATAGGCACATAAAAGAGTTTAAAAGCAGCTGCTCTGTGTAGACGTTATCCACTGCTCGTGGAGCCTCGTGGCACCAGGGGTGTTTTGCCCTTAACAGTGGCTCCGAGGCAGCAGGCAATGCTGGCAGGCAGAGCAGCAAAAACAGGGAAGCAAGATCCCACCACCCAGAGCAGTCCTCAGGAGGCAAGGCCCTGCCCCAGTTTGCAGACACAGCCTCTACCTCCTGCCCCACCTACTCCTAACTTACCCCACATCGGGCAAAATCATCCTAGGGATTGGGCGGTGAGTATGACACAAACCCGGTCCCCAGAGCCCACCGTCCACGGGGAGAGAGACGTGTAAACGAGACACGGCCCTCTAACCATGAACCTGATTTGCCCGGGCGTCTGGTGGAAGGAGGTGGAGACCTTTCCTTCTGCACACCACTCCCCCACCGCCGGTCCTCAGGGGGGTGAGTACGGGTGATGCTACTCCTCCACAGAAGGGATTTCTTTTTTTTTTTTTAAGATGTTGGGGGTAGGAGTTTATTAATTAATTAATTAATTTTTGCTGTGTTGGGTCTTCATTTCTGTGCGAGGGCTTTCTCTAGTTGTGGCAAGCGGGGGCCACTCTTCATTGCGGTGCGCGGGCCTCTCACTATCGCAGCCTCTCTTGTTGCGGAGCACAGGCTCCAGACGCGCAGGCTCAGTAGTTGTGGCTCACGGGACTAGTTGCTCCGCGGCATGTGGGATCCTCCCAGACCAGGGCTCGAACCCGTGTCCCCTGCATTAGCAGGCAGATGCTCAACCACTGCACCACCAGGGAAGCCCAGACAGAAGGAATTTCTTGACAAGCCTGATGGGGCAGAATGTGGGAATCCCGAGGGTCGGGGTGTGAGCAGATACCAGCTGGCTGTTGTGTGAGCTGATGAGGAAGAGCCGGCCTGTACTTCCGGAGAAAGATCGTAAGGTCTGGACCTAGAAGTGGCAGAAGCCTCCACACTCTGCAGCATCAACCTCCCTGCAGGCTCCTTGCAGGCCGGGCGGTTACTGAATTCCTCACCTGCCCCGCTGTGAGTGGGTCTGCAGAGGAAGCAGAGGCTCACAACTCTGTGTGTAGCTGGTGGGTGGACTGCATGCCGTGTACTTGAGTGTGAGCACAGAGGCAGCCCGGGGCTTGGAAGATCCCAGAGGGGCAGGAAAGCCTTACTGAGGAACATCTGAGTTCCTCATACGACTTCACACACAGATGGTGTGATGACACCAGAATGCAGCCCATCTACGGATCAGAACTAATAAGCGAGTCCGTGGACTGTATCTTCCATTCACTGAAGCTCCATTTCATTCTCCTTTGAATCTGTCTTTTTGTTGTAGGTGGGTCTTTTGATCCTCACTCCTGTCGTATCTTTGATTCCCTGTTTTTTCCCCTTTACATTTGCTTTATTTTGCATTCTGTGCGTGGTGGTCACAATCTCTGAAGTCTGGGTCTGTTCTTTTCTCCTTATTTTGCTTCTTGCTGGGTTTTGCTCTGTCTGGGTGACTTGTTCATCCCTATGGCTGTGCAAGTTTTAGTTATGAGATCATAGTGGTTTGATCTCTGCTGTGGAGAGCTGGGAAAGGACCTGTCTGATGACATGAAGGGGCCTGGGATTCTTGGGTAGATTTCTCTTCTTCCACTAAACGCAGGACTGAGAAAGACACTTTCGTGGCTTTCTGCTTCTGTGGGAGTATTCTTCCCCCACTCCATCCACACCCCCGCCAGCTCACCTCTTCTCTCCAGTGACCCCCACCCTGAGTTCTGGCTTCATGTGGGGTGACTTCCAGTTCAACTATCAATCACCAGGAGAGGTGAGTCAGCATTTGCTGGACTGATTGTAGACCTGTTAGTTTCTTCTTGTTTTACATCGGTAATTGCTTTATACATTGTAAAGTGAGATTATCATGTGCATACAATTTACTACTAGTACTTTCATCCTCTCACTTTTCGTCCAGGTAGGTGGCAAGTGGATCTAATCCTAGCTCCCCTGGGGAGATAAAGAAAAGGAACTGTTATCCCATGTGTCCTTTCGTGGGTTTTCTGGGCCCAAGCCCTTGATTTTGCCTTTGGTCCGATTGTGTTCCTCTTCCTGGCTGAAGGCATAAGCCCCTGAGGGCTCACCCACCCGCACAGCCACACCTGCGAGCTGTGTGTTTTTAAACAGCCTGTCGCTGGAAATAAATCTTTGTACTTTCCCCAGGAAATATAGTCTATAAATCACTGTGACATTTGAGATGAGGATCCCCCACTTGTGCTCCTCTGCCTCTCTGGATAAGCCTCCACACTTGCTATGAGCCTGGATGGTGGCCAACCCACGTCATGCTGGATGATGTAGGGACAGTCAGTTAAAGATGAAATCACTGGCATCTTCAAATGTCAGCTTTGTCACTATGGAAATGACCTTGCACTGCAGTGGCAGAGAAAGATGACACTATGGAGCATTAAATAGGTGAGTTGCCACTACTTTCTATTCATCCTGGCCTTAGGATGTCTATGACGTCACAGACTGCATTCACTTTTCAATGCTGTGATGGGAAATTTCACGTGTCCACTTGGCTGGGCTTTGGTCTCCACTCATTTGGTCAAATACCAGTTTAGATGTGCTGAACATTTAAATCAGTAGATTTTGAGGAAAGTGATTACCTTCATAATGTGAGTGGGCCTCATCCAATTGGTTCAAGTCCTTAAGAAAAGACTGAGGTCCCCTGAAGAGGAAGGAATTCTGCCTCCAGACCGTCTCTGGATTCAATCTACAACACTGACTCCTGCTGGAATTTCCAATCTGCTGGCCTGCCCTGCAGACTCGGACATGCCAGCCACCTCAGTCACAGGAACTAACTCTTTAAAATAAATCTCTCTCTCTACCTATAGATAGATAGGTAGATAGGTAGATAGATAGACAGATAAATAGATAGGTAGATAGATAGGTAGATAGATAGATAGATAGATAGATAGATAATCTGCATTTGTATTAGTCAGGGCTCTCCAGAGAAACAGAACAAATAGGAGAGATAAATAGATAGATAAATGATAGGTTGATACTACTGTATGGTTAGATCTATCCAATAGATAGATCTATCTATCTATTTATCTATCTACCTATCATTCTATCTATCTATCTACCTATCATTCTATCTATCTATCTATCTATCTACCTATCATTCTATATATCATTCTACCTATTATTCTTTCTATCTATCTATCTACCAATCTACCTATCATTCTATCTATCTATTATTCTTTTTATCTATCTATCTATCTATCAACTATTTACCTATCTATCCTATTGATTGTTTCTCCGGAGAATCCTGACTAATACAGTTGCAGATGATTGGTGCTCATTTAAAAGTTTTACAATGGGACAGCTTGAAGAAATCACATTTTATGTAATTCACTCAAGACACCAGACTGAAAAGGGAAAATAAAAGAAAGCAAAACACTTCTTGTTCCTTCTGCCCCTGGTGTCCTTCAAATCTACCACCTTGATCTTAACAAATTCTTCACTGGAGGCACCCCAACCCCCAGCTCCTGCTTTATGCTCTTTAATGTATCACCACTCTCTAACATGCTCTGTATTCACTTGCTAGATTGCTTTTATGTGCTTCTCCAAGAGAAATGTAAGGACTAGTGCCTGGAATGTAGAGGTGCTCAATTCAATTCCTACTGAAATTGATGAATTATGGTCATGAGAGAGCTAGTCATGGCTCAGGGAGTCAAAGTGTTGAGAGTCTGGTTTGAGTATCAATCAAATTGGGGTTTAAAGTCCAGCTCATTCATGTTCTCAGTGGTTTATCCTCTCTGTATCTCGTTTTCCACATACAAATGAATGTAACATCATCTACCGCACTGGATGGGGTTCAGGATTCAACTATACATTTATAGATATTTTTATAGACACTTCTGTACTTGGATAATATTTATAATCACATTATAAACTTTTCTTATCAAAGAAAGGAAATCCTACTCACTTCAATTTTTGACAACAAGTCTTTATACCAGAGGAAAATAAAGAAACATATGTAAGATGCTCAAAAATGGGCAATGAGAGCCAACATGCCAGGCTGACTTTCAGGACATACTTACAAAAACTCAGAAAAAACTGCCATGCACCCCTCCTGACGTGTGTAGCTGAGGACCAGTGTTATACAACAAAAATGACTGGAGAGGCAGCGGCGGAAGGATGGACAGTCAGTGTGGTATACCAGATGTACCTGTAGAGGTCATACAAAGTGATGACTATAAGGAAGACAGGAGGTGTGTAATGACCATGTGCTCTCACAACAAAGAATCTGGGAAACTATTAAAACTGGGGGGAGGATACTTAAAAAGCAAAATGATTCAGCCGATTACTTTATAGGCATTCACTGAGAAATAAAATTGTATTACTTCAAAGTAATTGCTTTGGGAGAAGAAGGGTAGAGGGAGGAAGACCCCAGGGTACTGGTAACCTGTGTCCAGGAAAAGAGATGATGATGTAATCATCAAGGTATTAGTGGAAAGGTGTTCATGAGAACAAAATACAAGCCTTTCTAGATACCTGAAGATAGTCCTAAGAAAGACAGAAAAAACAAATAAAAAGAGAAAACTAAGCATAATGCATGGTGGGTGAATACGTGTGTGTGTGACACATATGACATTTACATACATATGCATGCCATATAACTATGACAGAAGGAGGACAAGCATTGATTATACTGATAAATAACACATGGAAAGGGGCTTAATTCAAACAAAAGAAATATGATTTTCAGATTGGCTAACAAAGTGAAATCCAGCACTATGCATGAAACCTGCCTAAATTAAGAGATTTTTTTTTAATTAAAAGGAAAGTACCCAATAATGCAGAAGCAACTTTCAAGGAGTGGAGATTGCAGGAGATAGAAAGAGAAGTAGACAAAAATAAGCTCATAACACCACACCACTCTCAATCCAAGAGAAATCAAGTAGACACACTCAGGAAGGAGATAGAAGATTTAAATGACATGATTAATGAGGCAGACTCTGTAGATATGCATTGACCTCTGAACTCTTCTAACTGAGAATACTTCTTCTTTTTAAAAGTGTATGAAACATCCCCCCAAACTGACCACATCTTATGCTATAAAGAGAATCTCATTAAATTCTAAAGCATAGAAATAATACAACCAGCATTCTCTTACCACCAGCAATAAAACTGGAAGTTAATTATAGCATTAACCAAATAAAAAAGCCTGCCCACAAAATGTGCTGTCAAGCAACTCTTGGAACAAAAGCAAAATCAGAGTGAAGTTACAGACTTTTATAAAGATAACAACAATGAAAACCAAAAGTATTAGACTTCACAGAATATAATTAAAGCAGTTATAAAAGAACAACTTTAACCTGAAATGAAAATGCATATCAGGGCTTCCCTGGTGGCGCAGTGGTTGCGAGTCCGCCTGCCGATGCAGGGGACACGGGTTCGTGCCCCTGTCCGGGAAGATCCCACGTGCCGCGGAGCGGCTGGGCCCGTGAGCCATGGCCGCTGAGCCTGCGCGTCCGGAGCCTGTGCTCTGCAACGGGAGAGGCCACAGCAGTGAGAGGCCCGTGTACCACAAAAAAAAAAAAAAATCAGTAAAAATGAAAATATAAAACTAAATGAATATCAAACACAAAAAGTTAGAAAAGGAACAACAAAGCTAATCCAAAGAAAAGAAAAAGGAAGAAACAGAAGTACTAAAGTGTTAAAACAAAAGGAATTGAACCAGTAAATGCATCCAAACTCTGATTTTTTAGCTCAGAAAAAGTGCTGGTGGGGGCTGGGAGGGAGAAAGCACATGCAAAATTGCATGCGAATAAAGTTAAATGCCAAGATGAAATAAATAACTTTCTAGAAAAATGCAAAGCACCCAAATTGACCCCATTAAAGAGAGGAAATCGAAACAGGCCAGTTACCACTGAAAAATACAGGCAGTAGTTAAAGGCCACTAATTTCCTCCCAACACCATGTGCACAGGGGAAATGAACCAAGTTTTAATTAGATCAATTAACAACAATGCTACTTAAATAATTTTAGAAGAAAGGAAAAGGTGGAAATTTTCCAAATTCTTTTTATGAAGCAAGTAAAACCCCCATAACCTGACAGAGCTTTTATTAAAAAAAAGTTACTGACCAATCTCACTTATGGTTATAGACACACCAAAATATTAGATAAAACATTACGAAACAGAAGCAAACAACATGTTACAAAGTAATGCATCATGACCAAGTGGTTGGTTTACCAGGAACAGGAAGGTGGTTCAATATTAGAAACATATGAATATAATCCATCAAATGAATAAGGACTAAGCAAAAATATCTCATCACTTCAAAAACAGAACAGACTGTTTACATAATTAAACACATTATGTTAAAACTACACGATAAAATAGCAGTTGATGTACCCTAAATCTAGTACACAACTCAGTGGACAACACAAACGTCCTTCCAGCTAAAGACAGGGAGAAGATAGGGGTGTACATCCCTTTGACCTTTTAGAATTGTAATTAGAAGAGAGAAAAAAATAGAGGCACAGGAGCTGGAGAAGAGGAGAAGACAAAATCATTTATATTTGCAGGTGATAAAATTAAACATTTTGGAGACCCCAAAATCAAAGGAAAAACTCTTGCAGAAAAGAAACAGGGAATGTATTAAATTAGCATATTATGAAAGTAACATTTAAAAAATCACTAAAAACTTGTTCTTCTGGGAAGATGGAGTAATTTCCCCTATTCCTACAACTAAAACCCCTGGACCTTGTATATAAAACCAAAGAAGGAAGTCTCTAAGAGGTGAAGAGGGGGAGGCAGGCTGACTTTGGGACCCAAGGAATGACATGGTGGTGAGTTCTCTGGCTGTTTATATTTTTGCCTTGTATATCCTAGACTTGGAGCTGAAGATAGAGACAGCTTGGGAATATCACACACACAACAATGAAACAACCCAAAAAAGCCTGCTCTCTGTAGCCAAAGGACAAGGAAAGGGGCAGCTTTGCAAGATAGAACGTTTTTAGACAGCAACCACCCTGCTCCAGGAAACACCAGAACAATCTGTGCCCACCCCACTCACATCAGCAAAGATCACTCCCATCCATCAGGAAGGAGATGCCCTACCACTCCTGACCCAGTGAAGAGAGAGGATGCTCAACCTCATGCAGCAGAGACCATGTGGGAGAGGGGACCCCCATCCCCAGCAGCAGTAACAAAGAGCCCACCCCACGCTGGGAGTCGAGGGAGGTGGAGTGGGGAGCCTGGGCGTTTATGTCTGTCTCCACTTGACTGTAATGAAAGAAACTGGGGAGCACGGTGACCCCTCGCTTCCCTCCCAGAGCAGCGTGAGAAGGAAAATGAAGAGAATTTGTCACCAGCAGACCTGCTCTGCAGCTAACACAGGCTCACTTAAGAGCCAGTCTCATAATATAATACAAAAATGTCCAGGTTTCAGTGGAAAATCACTGGTCAGACCAAGAATTGGGAAGATCTCAAACTGAATGAAAAGGATGATCAGTAGAGCACAGAGATGTTAGAATGACCTGACAAAGATCTCAGAGCATCCCTGATAAAAATACTCCAATGAGCAGCTATAAACACATTGAAGCAAACAATAAAAATAGAAAGCCAAAGCAAAGGAATAGAAAGCCTCAGTAAAGAAATATAGATATAAAGAAAAAGTAAACAAATAACAACTTTAGAACTGAAAAATACAACAGAAAGAAAAAACACCATGAATGGGGTGGGTTCAACGTCAGGATGGAGGGGCGGGGAAAAGATCTGGGAACTGGGAGATGAAACGAGAAACAACCCAATCAGAGCATCAGAGAGAAGGGCTTCCCTGGTGGTGCAGTGGTTAAGAATCTGCCTGCCAATTCAGGGGACATGGGTTCGATCCCTGGTCCGGGAAGATCCCACGTGCCGCGGAGCAACTAAGCCCATGTGCCACAACTACTGAAACCCATGCGCCCAGAGTCTGTGCTCCGCAACAAGAGAAGCCACCGCAATGAGAAGCCCGTGCACCACAACAAAGAGTAGCCCCCGTTCACCGCAACTAGAGAAAGACTGCACACAGCAATGAAGACCCAACACAGCCAAAAATAAATAAAATAAAATTTAAAAAAATTAAAAAAAAAAATAAAAAAAAAAAAAAAGAACAACAGAGAGAAAGTTGACTGAAAAGAAATGCACAGAACCTCAGGGACATGTGGGATTATGACAAAGTCTAAACTTTGTGTCATTTTGTCCCTAGAAGAATGGAGAAAGAGGGCTGAAAAGTACTGGAAGAAATAATGACTGAAAACTACCCAAATCGTCAAGACACATGAATCTACAGATTCAAGAAGATGAAAGAACCTCAAACAGGATAAACCTAAAGAAATCTGTTTCAAGATACATCATAATTAAACTTCTGAATGGTAAAAACAAAGGATAAATTGGAAAGTGGTCAGAGAAAAACACCTTACTTGGAGGGTAAAAAAATTAAATGACAGTGGATTTCTCATAGGAAACCATGGAGGCAAGAAGGAAATAAGTTTTGGGGGCTCCTGAAAGAAATGAGCTGCCAGCCCCAAACTCTATCCTCAGTGCAAACATCCCTCAAGAATGACGGGAAACCAAGATATTCTCAGAGGAAGGAAAACCAAGAGAAGCTGTCACCAGCAGACCTATCCTGGAAGAACGGCTGAAGTTCTTTAAACAGAAAAGAAACCGTGGAGGAAGGGACCTTAAAACACTGAGAAGGAAGAGAGAACACAGTGAACAAAAGCGTGGACAAATGCCACAGACTTTCCTTCTCCTCCTGGGTCTTATAAATCACATCGGATGCTTGAAACAAAATTACAACACTGTCTGCTGTGGTTCTCAAAATATGCAGAGAAGGTATTTAAGGCAATTTTGTGTATGATTAACCGTGGAGTTAAAGGGTTGTGAGAGAGGAAAAGGATCTATCCTTCATATACTACAGATAAATCAAAATGGAATTCTAAAAAAGGAAGACAGGAAGAAGCAAACCAACAGAAAACCCTGAGAGAAGAAACAGCAAACAAGAGTTAAAATGGCAGAGTTAACTCCTCACATATCAGTAATTACATTCATATAAGTGATCCAAATACACTAATTAAGATACAGACAGTGGAGGAGTGGGTTAATAAGCATGACCCAACTATGCACTGTCCACAAGAAACTCACCTCAAATACAATGATACAGGCAAGTTCAAAGCAAAAGGATGGAAAAAGATGTACCACATATAAGCACTAATGAAAGGAAAGCAGGAGTAGCCGAATTAATATCAGATAACGTACACTTCAAAGCAAAGAAAATTACCAGGGATGGAGAGGGACATTACATAACGATATTAGGGTCAATCCACCAGGAAGACGCAGAAATCCTAAATTTGGATGCACCGAACAACACTGCTGCAAAATCAGTGAGACAAAACCCTGTAAAACGGAAAAGGGAAACAGACAAACTACAACTGGAATTGGAGACTTCCACACTCCTCTCTTGACAACTGATGGAAAACGAGACAGAAAATCAGAAAGGTAGGAAAGAATCCAGCAGCACCATCAGCCACGGGATCTTACAGGATGCTCTGTCCAACAAAAGCAGAATACATGCTCTTTTCAAGTGCTCGCGGAAGTATACCAGGATAGAACACATCCTTGTCCATGAAACTAATTTCAACAGATTTTTCAAAGAATTGAAATCACACAGTGTGCTCTCAGACCACAGTGGAGTCAAACTAGGAATGAATAAAACAGGAGAACCTCCGAACGCTTGGAAACTGAACAGCACACTCCTGAATAATCCATGGGTCAAAGAAGAAAATCTCAGGGGAACTAAAAATATACCTCGAGCTGAATGGAGATGGAAATACAATTAATTTGTGGAATACAGCAAAAGCGGTGACACTGAATGCACATGTTACTAAAGAGGGAATGTCTCAGATCAATAATCTAAGCTCCTACTTCAAGAACCTGAAAATAGAAGAGCACAGTGGACCCATGGCAAGCAGGAAGAATAAAGATAAGAGCAGAAATTAAAAAAAAAATTGGAATGTCATAAAGATGTCAATTTTACCCAAACTGATATGCAGGTTGAATGCAATGTCTATCAGTCTCAGAAAGATTTTTTTTTTTTGTAACTATAGATGAGGTCATTGTAAAATTCACATGGAAAAGCAAAGGCACTCTAAACTGCTACATTTTACATTTTGAGAAAGAGTAAAGTGGGAAGAATTGGCTGACCTGATTTGTTTTTATTTTTTATTGTGGCAGACTACATACAACATAAAAATTACCATCGTAACCATTTTTTTTTTCCATTTTGTGAAAAAGGAAAAAAATCTTGCTTTTTTTTTTTTTTTTAACATCTTTATTGGGGTATAATTGCTTTACAATGGTGTGTTAGTTTCTGCTTTATAACAAAGTGAATCAGTCATACATAAACATATGTTCCCATATGTCTTCCCTCTTGCGTCTCCCTCCCTCCCACCCTCCCCATCCCACCCCTCCAGGCTGTCACAAAGCACCGAGCCATCGTAACCATTTTTAAGTGTATAGTTCAGCAGTGTTAAGTACATTCACATGGCTGTGAGACTAATCTCCAGAACCCTTTTCATCTTGCAAAACTGAAACTCTGTCCCCATTAAGCAGTAACTCCTCTTTGCCCCCTCCCCCGGCCCCTGGCACCCACAATTCTATCTCTGTTTCTAGGGATGTGGCTACTCTAGGGACCTCATATAAACGGAGCCACGTAATACTTGTCTGTTTCTGACTGGCTTCTTTCTCTTAGCATAATGTCCTCAAGGTTCATCTGTGTTGTAGCAGGTGTCAGAATTTTCCTTCTTTTAAGGCCGAATAATATCCCATTGTATGTACAGACCACATTTTGCTTACCATTTCATTTGTTGATGGACACTGAGTTTTTTCCACCTTTTGACTATTGTGAATAAAGCTGCTATGAATACGGTGCGCAAACACCTGTCCAAGACACTGTTTCAGTTCTTCTGGGTGTGTACCTAGAACTGGAATCACTGGATCATATGAAAACTCTTTTGTTAACTTTTTGAGGAACCACTATACTGCTTTCCATAGTGGCTACAGCATGTTACATTCCCAGTGACAGTGCACAAGAGTTCTAATTTCTCCACACCCTCACCAACACTTGTTATTTTTTGTGTTTTTGACAGTAGCCATCCTAATGGATGAGAGATGGCATCTCCTTGTGGCTTTTACTTGCATTTCCCTGGTGATTAGTGATGTTGGAAATCTTTTCATGTGCTTATTGACCATTTGTGTGTCTTCTTTGGAGAAATGTCCATTCCTGTCCTTGACCCATTTTTTTTTTATCAAGTTGTTTGTTTTTTTTTTGTTATTGTTGAGTTATGGGAGTTCTTTATATACGTATATGAACCTCGTATCAGATATATGATCTGCAAATATTCTCTCCCACTTCATGAATTGCCTTTTCACTCTGTTGATTGTGGTTTTTGATGCACTCCACCTGCTTTTAAGAATTTTTTTGTAGCTGTTGTAGTCGAGACTGGTATTGTCAGAGAATGCCAGAAATGAGAGAAGACAGAGAATCCATAAATAAGTCCACACAAATATGTCAGCTGAATTTTGACAAAAGTGTAAACGCAATCTGATGGAGGAAAGATAGCTTTTTCAACAAATAGAGCCAGAGCGATTGAACATTCAGGGTCAAAACTCAAAACCAAACCCCCCAAAACCCTTGATTTGATGCTCACATATGATTTCACATTGAAAGGGATGGCAGACTTGAATGTAAAATATAAAACTATGGAACTTATAGAAAAAAAAATACAGGAGAAAATCTTCAGGACTTAGGGCTAGGCAAGGAATTCTTAGACCTGACACTAAAAGCACAACCGTAACAGGAAAAACTCACAGTTTGGATCTCATCAAAATAAAATACTTGACTTGTGAAAGACGCTGTTAAGAGAATGTGAAAAGAAAAGCTACAAAGTGGGAGAAAAGCGTTTGCAAATCCCGTATCTGACAAAGGACTAACATCTAGAATACATAAAGACTTCTCAAAATTTAATAGTAAAAAATACCCAATTAGAAAATGGGCAAAAGACATGAAGATATATTTCATGAAAGAGGATATTTAGATGGAAAACACATGAAAATACATTCAACCTCATTCGCCATTAGGGAAACATGTGTTAAAACCACAATGAGAGATCACTACACACCTATCAGAATGGCTAAAATAAAAGTCAGCAAAACACCAAATGCCGGTGAGCACGCAGAGAAGTGGGTTCCCTCATACACTGCTGGCGGGAATGTAAAATGACTGGGGTCACATCAGAAGGAATCAGACAACGTGTAGCCTTTTATGTCTGGCTTCTTTCACTTAGCATGTTTTCAAGGTTCATCCACCTGGCAGCAAGTGTCAGAACTTTGCAATTTTTGTAGCTGGACAGTATTCCACTGTGTGGGTGTCCCCCAGTTGGTTTGTCCATTCACCTACGGATGGAGATTTGAGTTGTTTCTGCATTTTGGCCATTGTGAGCAGACGCGCTAAGAACGTTTAGGCACAGATTTTTGTTTGGGTTGATGAAAAAGTTCTGGAACTAGATACTGGGATGGTTACACAACATTGTGAATGTGCCACTGAATTGTACACTGTAAGATGGTTAAAGCGGTAAATTTTATGTCATGTGTATTTCACTGCCATTTAAAAAATCTTTATAAAAGAAGAAGAATGGGGGAAAAAAGGACTCAGAGCCAAGGTTGAAGAGGTCCTCTAACCAAAGATGGGGCAATTTTAGCATCATTAAACTGATGAACTTTGATGGATAGAACATATTGACTGTGTTCAAATCCTTGAGTCTGTATTAATGTAAAATACTGGTCACTGCTGGAGTATGTCGGGTACCTACTCATTATTTTGAAAACTTCTAAATAAATGGAAAGAAATAAGTATTTATTCCTGTTTTGCATATAAGAATTTGACTTCTGGGTGAACAGATAATTGAAATGGGAGGTTTCTTTGTATATGAATATCACAGCTGTTAAATAAAGAATTAATGTTAGAATTAGAAGGTCATTATTTTCAACCCTTCATGGATTAATGGACTTACAATGGTCATCAACAGATGCTAAGATCAGAAAAACGAAAGCCCAGCAGACACCAGGAGTCCCTGACAGAAGCCCAGCCCAGTGTGTGAAATCCTCCTGCCAAAAATGAAAACCCAATCTGATATCAAACCTCAACATCTAACTCCCGATTTACACGAGCCTCAGGGCCAGTGAGATGTGTTTATCATCAGAAACCAGACTCAGGGATAAACCCAACTTCTTTCCTAAAAACACTACAAAGGAAAGAGGATGGGGGTGGCAGATCTTTGAACTAAAAAAAGGTTTTAGAGACATATCGACCGGTTTCCAACTGTGGATTTTACTTGGATTCAGATTCAAACTAACAAAATTAAAAATGTAGATAGTTGGCCAAATTGAAGCATATTATTGGATATTAGTTGTTGATGTGGATATGCTTAAAAAAGCCCTTTCTTGTAAAGATGCATACTAATAAATTTACGATAAAATCTAAACACAATATTTATTAAATGTTTACTTTAGGAAAGATGAGGAAATAAAAGAAAGAAAGATAAAAAACAAAAGCAAAGTAAGGAGCCCTCCCTTCTCCGGCAGAGAGGGGTTCTCCAGCTCCCGGCTTGTCTGCTGGAGGCTTCGCTGCTGAGTCTCAGCCCCTCAGGGCATTTACAGCCGCCCCTGCCTCTCTTCTGGGAACCCCGATCTGGCTCCAGCGGGAAATGCCCTCAGGTGTCGAAGAGAAGGAGATCCACATTCTGTCTACCCCAGAAAATGGCGCATGGGCACAGCAGAGGAGGCTAGCTTTCTGACGGGCAGCAAGGCTGCACTTCTGAGTAGGGGAAACCGGAGGGTGGAGATGCAAACTCATAGAGGGATCACTATTCCTACACACCAGGCTGTAGGCAGTGGACCTCGGGTCCTGCAGAAGTTACGAGACGGGCTCTAAGGTGTAACCCTGCTCCACCCCACGCTGCCTGTGTGATGTCGGACACCTCATTTGCCTCTCTGAGCCTCAGTTTCCTCGCTTATACCGTGGAAATGACTGGCACTTGGTTGATAGGGCTGTTGGGGACGGTGAATATGGCAGCATTGATCAAGTTCTCAGCACAGCACACAGTGTGTGCGATGCCGGCTGCGGGCAACGGCCCTCCTCATGGGCAGGCGTGGGTGCTCTGTCTGCGAACATCTCGTAACTGTTTTCGTATGAGACTGTCTAATGTTCTCTTGTCTCATCAAGCTGTCAGGGTGTCCCTTTCTTTTTCCCCCAGTGGTGATACACGTTTTCACATTTATACATCTTTTAATAGGACATTGGAAAAAGACCTATTGGACATTTGAGGCAGGAGCCCATGCAAGTCCAACCCTGGATGGGAAGCCGTGGGAGGGGAGGAGGGCGGGTAAGAAGGGATGGAAGAGATGGGGGGAGGGTAGCATTCCCTGCAGCCCAGGGTTGAGGGTGACAACAGGAGGGCCATCGGAATAGACTTGCCACCACGAGCCAGGCCTGCTGAACACCTGAAGGGAATCTTAGGGCTGGAAATTCAGAGGCCACGGGGGCCTTCGTGCTGGTGAGTCCAGTGGAGTGATGGGGCCATCTGAACTGGGCAAAAGGTGTGTGGAGAGGGTGGAGGAGGATTCGGGGGGGCAGGCACTGAGGCAGGAGGGTCTAAGGAATAGGCCTGGGCTTGTCTACTGACGTATGCATGTATATGTATGTCTATCTGTTTATCTTATCTATCTGTCCATCCATCATGTATCTATAGTATCTATCTATCTATCTACCTACCTATCTATCTATCTATCTATCCATCCATCCATCCACCTGTCTATTTAAACGTGAGAATGACTGGGGTCCAGGAGGAACCCAGGTGATTAAAGAGAAGAGCGTGCTTCTTTCCTCTAGCCAGAGAGCATCAGCTTGGGACTGCAAGGTGTCAGCAGTGGGAAACCCTGGTGAGTGGGTCACCCCGCTCAGGGAGCAGATGTGTGCAGCACGCAGCTGTGTCAGGGACAGCTGTGGTACCAGCATCAGGGCAGAGTGCCGGAGCAGCCCTTGAGACGGGCACAGGCGTCCAGAGTGACGAATGCACACCTGGACCTGGCATTCAGGTGAAGGCAGATGTGCCACGAAGCCTGTCCCTCATGGCTGGTGGGTGGGGAATAGCTGGAGTGGGTCATAATTAACAGCTTATGCCTCTCTCCTCCCTGCAGGCAGTGTGGGGCTGGTACTGTGGGGCGGAGGCCATGGCCGGAAGGCTCTGGACAAGAGCGTCTCTGCATGCAGCTGCTTCTTCTTGGTGGTACCAGAGTAGAGCTGCTCCCGGGCTGGGCTGCAGGAGGGGCTGGGGGCCAGCTTGTGTGAGCCAGAGGGAACTCTGCAGAATGGTGAGTCGGGGAGGGTCTTGACTTCTCTCAGTGCAGCCTTGACCGTTTCAGAGGAGCAGCAACTCCATCCTGGATTCCAGGACCAGCTGATGCAGGGGACCAGGGCTGGAGCCCAGAGCCTGTGGTCCCGGCTCCCGGTTCCCCGCCCACCTCTCCCCTCCCCTCTCCTCCACACGCTCCGCCAATGTGCGAGGACGCCCCATCCACGCTGGGGCCCCCACTATAGGAAATGGATTTTTACTGATTTTTCCCCACTATATTCTTCTGATATTATGGTATTTAACATTCCTTAGCCTCTGATGAGACGCGCTGTCTACAAATGCTTTCATCACTCTGTCTCTGGGGTCTACAGTCAGAGGAGTTGAGGAGGAGAGGCAGTTTTGCGGGGCCCAGGGTTCAAGTCTTCGCCCTGCAGCCTGTTCAGAGTGGCTCTGGACGCATTTAAAACCTGTGTGGGTCCCAGAGTCCTCATCTCTAAGAAGAAAATTTTCTTAGCTAAGATTTATTGAGTCTTACGATGTGCTCAGTACTCTTCTAAGTGTTTTCTATGAATTACTCATGCAGTTTCTACAAGCGAGAGCCGAGCCCAGAGGCCATGGTGGCAGCCACCATCAACATCATCAACATCACCGTCATCATCACCACCATCATCACCATCTTTGTCCAGGCTGCACAGCTGGCTTCCACTCCATGCTCCCGATCCGGAGCCCATGCTCTTAGAATTCAAACGCTTCCACCCAGCTGCTTACGATACTACACGCATCATGCCTGGTACCTGCGGAGGCTCCATAGATGTTCGTTCTCTCGCTCCCTAAAGCACATCGTGGTTAAGATGAAATCAGCTCCTTATCCAAAGTCGATGCCTAAAGTGCCTGATATGAAGGCCTCTGAAAGACGTCGGTTAGATGTGTGTATGCAGAAGGCTGTCTTTGTAATTCTGGGTGGATGCATGACTCTGAAATTCCCTTTGGCGTCCTCCTCTGGCAATGTCCTGCTTGGCACTGGGAGCTGTGGATTGTGGAGCAGTAGGGCTGACAAACCCTGTCCATCACCCCCCCAGTGGGGCTCCTCAGGGACCACCTGTCCCTCCCATTTTTTCAAGGGAGCCGATCGCACGGAAGAGGAATCTGGCTGCAAACTGTCCAACAGGGCAGTGACCAGAGCCTGGGGTGGCGGTGCATGCCCTGGCCCTTCCAGGGAGGGTGAAGCAGCCCCAGGACTGCCAGCAGGACGGTCCAGGACGGAGCTGGGTGGAGGCTGCTGGAAGCTTCTCAAGCGGAACCTGTGGATTCTCATGATGCAGAGAGGCCTGGCACGCATGCAGACTGGCTCTGCCTTTGACAGGGAGGCTGCAAGGCTGCAGCGGGCATCTGAGCGAGGCTGTCCGCGAGGGGGGTGTCACCAAAGTCAGGCAGGAGCTTTGGGGGAGAAGGGCAGCCTGCAGTAGGCTGTGTGTTGTCCCTGTCTGTGTGCTGGCAGGGACAGTTTGCAAAGGGGACATTGGGGCCACGCTGTGTCATGGGAAGAGGGGTCTGGACTCATGCTGCACCCTCTGCAAGTCCTGTTCATCGTCTGCTGGACATCATCCTGGGCAAATTGTTGTCACCTTAGCTTCCGTGTCCTTTCTATTCACTGGTGAAAATAAATGCTGTTGAAAGTGTGACACCTGCCGAGTGACAGTGTTGGGCGTATTTCAGGTCCTTTCTTCTTAACCAGCTGGGCTGGCCTGTCGTCACATGGGTGGCTCGATCATCGTGACTTCCAGCCCCTCGGGGGCCCTGAGACTGCAGACCTCTTGCCCCGGAGCCTCAGAGCTGCCCGCGGGGTGGCAGGGCACAAACGTTATCCGGTTTCCTGGGCTCATCCACCCAGCACGGGCCGGTCCTACTGTGTGCTGGGTGCAGCTGTAGGTGCCGGGATGCAGTGGGGAGCAGGGCAAGGGCCGAGCCCCAGGGGCTTCCTTTCCAGTTGGAGGGAGAGGAGGAGAGAGAAAAATTAACAACAGGTGAGTATATGGTTATACGTGGTGATGTGCGTCCTGGACACACACAAGACAGAGATCTGATCTCATCTGTGGGTAGGGATGCCCTCTGCAGGAAGTGACTTTCAAACTGAGACCTGGGGGCAGAGGAGGGACCAGCCGAACAGGATGGCAAAGCCTCCTAAGTCTCCATGGCAGTAGCGGGGCAGCTCTAAGGAAGAGAGAAATGTTGGTGTCCGAGCTGTGAATGTGGAGTTTGCCCAGGGAAGAGGGGTGGCCAAAACAAGGATGGAGACGATGGAAGGCTCTGGACCAAGGAGGGCTTGGAGGCTGTTCTTGCCATTTTGGATCTGACATGATGCGCAGTGGGAATGCACTGTGGGACTTTCAGCATGAGAATCACATGCCAGGTGGAGGAGAGACGGCCGAGATGCAGGGGGTGCAGGGCTGGAGGCTGGTCAGGAGTCTACTGCAGAGGTCCAAGCAACAGGGAGGCACCTGGACAGCAGAGGGAGCACGATGGCATGAGAGTGGTCAGTCCGGCTGTGTGGTGAAGCTGCTGTTGATGGGATCTGCTGACCCTTGGATACAGGGTTCATGGAAAAGAGGCAAGGCCAAGGACAGCTCCAATGTTTCATGTGTTTGCTTCCCGTGGACAGTTGGGTACAGAGCAGGGTCATTTCCATTCATGGGGAAGGCCAAGTGAAGTAGGGCCTTGGGGCCACGTACTACTCGTACCTTAGAAAAGTGATGTCGAGTGGACCCGGAGAGAGAAAAGGGAGAATTTGAGGAATACTTTGAAGGTAAAAGCTGTCAGGTTTGGTGAGGTATTGGATGGGGACATGAAAACAAGTGAGGGGTCAAGGCTGATGGCCAGGATATCAGGGCTCTGAGGCCAAGGCTACCTGGCTGGTTGGGGGTGAAGCATGATCCAGCTCAGAAACATGTACCCAGTTCCCTCATTCAAAGCGTACTCTTCACTGAGGTTAGACCAACACAATACTCATGCCAGTAGTGTTTCCTGAGCACCTGGGAGGAACCAGGTGCCACCCAGGTGGCTGGGGAAGTCTCAGTCCAAGCTGCCCAAGGAGAGACCAGCTAAGGAGAGAGGTCCCAAGGAAGCCGTGCCTTGGCAGCACCATTCACAGGGGCCACATTGTAGAGGAGAGACACGGACAAGCCTGGAAGAAGAGCTCAATGCAGGAGCAATTTCCTTGGGCACCCAAGAGGGCAGCAAGCTGGCTGCTGAAGTCCTTTGTCATTGCAGCAGAACATGATCTTGAGGCAATTTAGCACATTAAAGAATGTGCTTAAATGTGATGGAAAGAGTTAGGGAGTTTCAGAGATCTGTTTTCAATCATATAATTTACAGCTATTTAGTCTTGGGAAAGTTACTTTAAGTTCACTAAGCTTTATTTGGAAAGAAAAAAGGGATCTAGTGCTTATGATGCAAGTTGCTTTGAAGAGTGCAGGTGATGTGTGAGACATGATGAGCATAGAACTGGGCACTTGGGACTGATTAACAAATAGTACAGATCGTAATGATGAGATTATGGTGGCGATGGTGATGATGATGGTGATGATAGTGGTGATGGTGATGAGATGATGATGATGGTGATGGTGATGATGGTGATGATGATGGTGATGATGGTGGTGATGATGATGGTGATGGTGAAGAGATGATGGTGATGGTGATGATGGTGATGATGATGGTGATGATGGTGGTGATGAGAATGATGACAGTGATGATTGTGGTGATGGTGATGAGAATGATGGTGGTGTTGTGATGATGATGATGGTGATGTTGGTGATGATGGTGATGATGGTGGTGATGATGGTGGTGATGAGAATGATGACAGTGATGATTGTGGTGATGGTGATGAAGATGATTATGGTGATGGTGATAATGATGATGACAGTAATAATGGTGGTGATGGTGGTGATCAAGGTGACAAAGTCAATGGGAATGAACATTTTGTCAGCAAGTGCATCCTATCCCCATGAAAATTGGTTCCAACATTTCCAAAGTGCCAGTACTATTTTTTTTTTTTTTTGCGGTACGCGGGCCTCTCACTGTTTTGGCCCCTCCCGCTGCGGAGCACAGGCTCCGGACGCACAGGTTCAGCGGCCATGGCTCACGGGCCCAGTCGCTCCGCGGCACGTGGGATCTTCCCGGACCGGGGCACGAACCCGTGTCCCCTGCATCGGCAGGCGGACTCTCAACCACTGCGCCACCAGGGAGCCCTGTGCCAGTACTGTTTACTTTGTAATGTAAAGAGTGTTTTGCACTTACCCATGTTAATGTTATTTTGGGTGTGAATATCCCGCGTGATGCCAAACATCTCAGTGAAAACTGAAGGTGCAGTCGAACATCACAAAGCGTTCAGACATCCAGATGTAGTGACATTCTGCCCACCAGGCACAAGGATATGCGGTGGTTATTTTTTTCAGTTTTCATTCTGTCATTTGGCATTGGGCTGACTTGGGTGCTGTAATACTAGCTATCAAGAGGTATGAATGTGTACCAGACACTTGGATTCAGAGAGAATGGCATATTGTTGCTGGAATCTGATACATGAAGAAAAAATGCAGGCAGACTGCTTCTCTTGCATGAAGCTAAGTGGTTGCTGGACGTCTGCTCGGGGCGCAGTGTCTTTTCTGCACAGACTCTTAGGTGTGATACAGTCTAAAAATAGCCATGCTCTGTGCTGGGCTGTCTGGGGAATAGCTTTGGACTCTCAGCTGCTGCAGCTACAGAAAGCAATATGCTCTTTGGAAAGGTATTAGGCTGGGGTTTTGTTCTGCCAGCGTTGCTTCAAATTGTCTCTCCTGGAACAAGCAGTGCCAGCCCGTCCTCCTTCCTGAGGAGGTGGAGGAGGAGAAAGGGATGAAGGGGGAGCTGCCAGGCAGATTTTGACTCTGAGCCACACACCTGCGAGGGGCACATGCACAAGCCCAGGTATGCCATGGGCACTCAGGCCGGAGAACGCGCACACACATACGTGCACATGGACACATGCACACCTGAGGCACTGACTTCTGAGTCCTCCAGTTCTGCCCCCACCTCCATGGTTTGGGGCACACAGCTGGGCTGGGTACAAAGAAATAGCAATGCTGTCTGGAGATGTCACCTTTGGTCCCCAGAGCACGCTGAGGAAGAGGTATTGAGGTTCAGGAATTTGAGGTGCAGTGGGATTGAGTGCTGTGCTGGCTCACACGGTGCTAGAGCCCAGATTTCTCTAAGCCCTGGTGCCCCCAAGTCTGCACACTGGAACGTTCCAGAAATGTGGGTAGTAGTGCTGGGTCAGGGGTCCCACCCGGGCTCGGTTATGTAGGACAGGGTGAAGGCAGGAACTGGCCCACACGGGGAGGGGGGCCCGGAGGGAGGCAGGGTGAAGATGGCCGGGCCTCGGGGCACCCCGGTGTCTGTGATATAATAAAAAATATTTATATTGGTCTTTGTCCCAGTTTCTGACACAGAGACTCTAAAATCCTTAGAATTTCCTGAGCAACAGCAGTGAGAGGATCATCTTTTTATTTCCCCCCAATTATTTCATTTTATTTCCTTCCTGTTTTATTGAGATGTAATTGACATACAGCACTGTGTAAGGTTAAGATGTACATCGCAACGATTTGATTTACACACATCAGGAAGTAATGATCACAATTAGTTTAGTGAACCACCATCATCTCATACAGGTTCAAAATAAAAGAAACAGAGAATTTTGTTTCCTTAGGATTTACTCTTAGCAACTTTCTTCTAGAACAAACTGCAGGGAGGAGCGTCTTTTCCTTTCGTAATGAGCCCCCTCAGCCACGTCTGAGTTGATGCTAATGAGGTGACTCCTGGTTCCCCGCCCCACCCCCCCAGCTTCAGGATGGGGGCTGGTTGATGGAGGAACAACCATGTGATTCAAGGGGGAGAGCTCTCAGCTCCAACCTCTGACCTCCAGGGAAGGGAGAGAGGTTGGAGGTTGAGTCAATCACCAAGGACAGTGATTTAATCAATCATGCCCATGTGATGAGGCCTCCAAGAAAGCCCTAAACCACGGGGTTTGGGGAACTTCTGGGCTGGTGGAACCATCAAGGTCTTGGGAGGAGCCTGGGCCTGGAGAGACCTGGAAGCTCCACCCCACACTCGCACCCCTTGCACTGGGCCTCTCTTCCTTCCGGCTGTTCCTGACTGTGTGCCATGACCAACCTGCTATTTTTTGGGAAAGAAGACTCACCTGTGACTGCCCCACCCGACCCTCTTACCCTCCACAGTTCCCAAAGTTGTCCCTGTGAGTTTGTGGAGTTGGCCACATAGGAAACCTACACCAACCAGAGGCAGGGTGGGGACTGGTGACACTTCCTTGAATGCTTTATTAATTAAATACACTCATTAAAAATCGTCGTTGTGCCAGACCCTATGCTGGGCACCAGAGTTTAGATGTGGGGCAGGACACTCTCTTCCTGTGGAGGTTTTTACTCGTCCACTTAGCTGATGGTCACCGAGCACCTGCCACGTGCCCCATCCAGTGAAGTGTGCTGGGGACAGAGGTGACTCAGGGAGACACTGAATTTTATAAACAAACTTTTGCTGGAGGACATTGTCCCTCTGCTAGTTTGTTCCCCCGTTTTCTCTTCTGTCTCATTTTTTTTTTCTTTAATAAACAGAGTTTGGCTATTAATAGGCATGGAGGACACAGATACTTACTGGATTATATTTAAAGATGCTTCTACCAGTAAATGCATGATGGCTTGTAAGTTGAACACAGAGTTCTGGAAAGGAAACTAATTTATCCGCAGGAACACTGTTATAATTTCCTCCCGGTTCCACCAAAGATAATGTAACATATTATTGTTGTGTGTGCACTCATATTTGACCATGAGGTGATGATGATGATGATGATGATGATGATGATGATGATGATGATGGTGATGATGATGATGATGATGATGATGATGATGATGGTGATGATAATACTACAGGTTTGCATTTACGTGTCTCTCGTAGCTTTCTGAAGATTCGTCTATACCTCAGCTGTTCTCTCTCGGTCCTGGGCGGGTGGAACATTGTCACTGCCCGTACACCTCTGGTTAATTGAGTATCACTAGATGTCATATCCCCTGATGGGTTTGTTATATGCATTGTTTCTGCTCCTCAATCGGCCCTGGATGGGACGATCCCCATTTCACAGGGAGAAAACGCAGCCTCAGTAATGGAGAGAGTCTTGTCCTGCAGGTGGTGGTGAGCATCTGAGTCCAGAGAAGCTGGACCACAGCCTGACGGTCTTCTTGCAGCACAAGTAGGTTCAGGAAGGGTTGTGTGTCCTGCATGGAGCAGATCCCAAGGTGAGTGTACGGAGTCAAGGGTTGGGATTGGGCTGATGGACACCCTCCCACACCCCAGGCTGTTCCTTCTGCTGGGAAGGCCCTCACCCCATTGTTCAGGGCCAACACCTGCCCCTTTTTGGAAGTTCCATCTCAAACTCCAGGTCCTCTGGGAGCCTCCACTGCCTTCGTGGGTGGAATTAATCCCTCTCTCATCTCTGACCACTTCACCGTACGGATGCTCCTCTCCTCTCTGGGCACAGCTATGGGGCTGCAGTGTGGGTTCTGTGTTTGTCCCTGTCCTGCCCCGTCAGCATCTGAGAGCTTCCTCCCACCCCCAGCCCCCTGCCAGGGCCTCATGAAAAGTCGATGTTCTTGATGGTCTCTTGGGTGGCTGGATGCATGAATATGTGAAGATACAGGTGAGACCTGCAGGGAGATTAGATGCCAGGCAGTGGAGTCCTGTCTGTACTCAGCAGCCCACGGAGAGCAATGTAAGGCTTAGGGCAGTGCGGGGAGGTGGATTTTGGAAAAGTTCGTAGGGTAACTGGGATTGACTTATGGATGTAAAACGGTGTGATGGTGCCTGGGACCCACTGGAAGGTCAAGGGATGAGCATTGGGTTATGTCCCCGATTGCCACCTCTCACAACTTGATCCTAGCCCCCCATCAGGTAGGGAGGCATGGGGGGACCTGGGAGCAGTGCAGGTGGCCTCCTGACATGAGTGCTAGGTTGAATCTGTATACTTATCTGGGAAGTGGAGAGCTAGTCTTTTTATTGAGGAGTGCTGGCAGGTGACACAGTGGAAAGATCATCAGCTTTGCAGCCCAAAGACATGGTTTCCAGTCCTGAGCCCAGTGTGCTCTGCCCCCCCTGGGCACTGGTGTGAGCTCGCTCCATCATGGACTCTGCATCCTCCTCTAGAGTTGTTAGGGACTCAGTGGGACAATGCATCTAGAGCATTGGTGTTAGTAAATGGGAAGGAGTATTGTTCATTGCTATTATTAATTATGAACACGTAGAGGTCATTCTTTTCTGTCCCACTCTTGAGTCCTCTGCACAATGGCCAAGAAAACTTATAGCTGAATGAATATTTACAGCACCTCACAGTTTGTAAAATCCTCCCTCTGCACCCTATAAGATGCATTTTCCTTCATTCTGTGCTCTCTCCAACCTCAGCACTCCTGGGCATTCACCTGCCATGCCCCTGACATGGAGGAGTGGTGACACCTGGAAGGGCCCTCAAGGCTGCAAGTCTTCATTCTCCTCCACCTTGGATTGAATTAGCAGCAGGCCAGCACCATGCGGAACTGACTATCAAATGCTCAGTGGAGAGGATAAAAGGGTATTGTCCCTCTAAAAAGCAACAATGCATCCAGAGAACACCATTATCTCCTTCTTTAGGATATAACTACCCTTTAGTCAAGTGGTCACTAATTGACTCCTTGATAAACAATATCTGTGATTGTTGCACGGGAATCCCTCTCTGGAGCTGAGCATCTGGGCTTCCAGGTGAAATAAAAGCTCAGTCTCTTTCCCACATGCGTAGATAATGGGCATTTATTTGAAGAGAGATCAACAGAAGCTCATTTTCCTTTTGAGCTCAGTCCATATTGCAGGGCCCAGTGCATCCTGCTCTTGGCACCGAGAGGCTTAGGACAACAGGTCCTCTGGTGGACGTTGGTCTCGGCTGGAGGCTGCTGCATGGCTGCTCACCAAACGGGCACAAAGGCGGTAGTTGATCTCCACCTCGGTCTCTGTCAGAGCCCACTCGGGATGTCCAGGGGGGTGTTCTGACTTCTCACCGTCACTCCACATTCTTGAAGGTTGGAGGCAGTCTGAAGGTTCACAGAAGTATCGTTTGGAAAGGAACTCTTCCCCTTTCTTAATAATTCCCATCTTCCTTCTCCTCCATCTCCTTCTTTTTCTCCTCTACCCCCTCTTCCTCCTTCTTCTTCCTTCTTCATCTTCTTCATCAATTCTTCATCTTTTTCATCAATTCTTCATCTTCTTCATCCTTCTCCTCTTTCTCCCCATCCTTCATCTCATCTTCTTCATCTCCTCTTCCTTCTTCTTCATCTCCTTCCCCACCTCCATCACCTCTTCCTCTTCATCCTCCTCCTTTTCATTCTTCTTCATCAATTCCATCACTTTCTCCTCTTCCTTTATCACTTCCTCCTCTTCCTTCATCTTCTTTATCACCTTTATCTCCTCCTGCTTCTCTGTCTCTTCTTCATCTTTATCTTTGTCATCACTTTCATTTCTTTCTTCTTCATTTCTTCCTCTTCCCCCTTCTCCCTCTGGTAAGGTACACTAGGATATTTTAATAAAGTAGTTTTTATTCATTTACTTAATCTGACAAAACAAGTATTACAAGGAAGATGCCTGGGGTCTGGTGCTGGGTGTTGAGTAGTGATGACAGAGAGTTATGAAGGGGACTCTCTCCAGAGTGATGTTGACCTGAAATGGCCTGACACCCCAAAGATGCCAAGTCTTGAGAAACGTGACATCTCCAGAAGAGGGCTGTTGTCCTGTTGTCCTTCAGTCACCTTAACCACAGAGCCCAATGTGATTTCATCCTCTTCTGGAGCCAACCTTGGCTACAAGATGGGGGTTTGACTCAGAATGCTCTGACCCTAGTTTGTACTCCCTGTCAGAGCTCTGCTCTCATTTCCAGCCTCAGCCCCAGCCCAAGGATGTACCATCACTCTTGGAAGTTCCTTCACCTTGGCTGACTTGCTATCTCTTCACCTAGGAGAGAGCAAATCCATCAGCTTCCACACATCAAGAGAAAACTATGTGAGGGCAGCTAGAAGTTAGGTCAGTGGAAACAGGAAGTGCTGAGAGGTGAAGAGGGAAAGGGATATGACCTCTGGAAGTGGGTAGAGCTGTCCTATGGCAGACGGATCAGTCTCCTGTGGTCTCAAAGGACCAAATTAAGACCAAGGAGGATTTTGTCTCAATGGAGGGACCAGTTTTCTACCTCTTGGGGTTGTCAACTGAAAAAAAACGCACAAGCTAAAAGTTGAGAATTATGTTTTATTTGGCAGACTTTCTGAGGACTAAAGCCTGGAAGATGGCCTCTCCCAAAGCTCCGAGGGGGCTTCCCTGGTGGCGCAGTGGTTGAGAGCCCGCCTGCCGATGCAGGGGACACGAGTTCGTGCCCCGGTCCGGGAAGATCCCACATGCCGCGGAGTGGCTGGGCCCGTGAGCCATGGCCGCTGAGCCTGCGCGTCCAGAGCCTGTGCTCCGCAACGGGAGAGGCCACAACTGTGTGAGGCCCGCGTACTGCAAAAAAAAAAAAAAAAAAAAAAAATCTCCGAGGGACCGCTCTGAAAAGGTAAGGGAGGAGCCAGGATATATAGGAGTTTTTGTAACAAAAACCAGGTAGTTGGAACATCAAAATATTGTTAATCAAAGAAAACCAGACATCTCAAGGTAAGGAATTTAGCGCTTTTCTATATATGGGAAGATGCAAGAGTCTGGGCTCATTGAACTCATTGCTTTGATCTGCGCCTCAGCTAACTAGGGTCAGTATCCTGCTCTTTTCCACCCTGAGTTCCCTCAGGGGGCACCATTAGGGGCAACGGTAATGGTCGATGATGGCTGCAGCATCCTTTGTTTACCAATATGGTGGCAACATTTTTCATCCTCAGGGTTAACTTTACGTGGACTGTTAAAGGAAAATTATTCATGATACTTGTTAAAAAATGGTAAGGCGGACTTTATTCAAGGTGGGGGGCTTAGTACAATGGGGTTCTGAAGTGAGGGAGAGAGACTGGGCGAAATTGGGGAAGTTTTAAGCTAAGGGTGCATGTGGATTCGTGAGGGGGCTTGGGCAGAGGAGAATTCAGCCTGGAATTGGGGCAAAGGTCACAGTGTCCAAGCTTTCTTTGACTGAAATCAGGAGGGTCGACATCCTCTTTCCATCCTCCACCCGGGTGGGAGACTTAGTTCCTGAAGAACGCAAAGACCGTATTATTATGTGTATCTCCTGAGGAACCAGGACACTGCCCCAAAGCTGCACTATTGTTTCTTTTTTTCTTTTTTTTTTTTTTGCGGTACACGGGCCTCTCACTGCTGTGGCCTCTCCCGTTGCGGAGCACAGGCTCTGGACGCGCAGGCTCAGCGGCCATGGCTCACGGGCCCAGCCGCTCTGCAGCATGTGGGATCTTCCCAAACCGGGCATGAGCCTGTGTCCCCTGCGTTGCCAGGCGGACTCTCAACCACTGAGCCACCAGGGGAGCCCTGCACTATTGTTTCTTAACTGCTTTTCCTTTGTTCCTGCATTCCCTCACTTCCCTTAATATCATTAATCACTGAGACTTATTCTAGGGCCAGCATTGCCATCAGGCTTAGATCCCTAAATGGCTTAGGCCAAAATGGGTTCTCTTTTGTCAAGAAAGCCATTCCTGATTCTCTTTCTCTGGGGATGCCCTAACCTATCTGCTTACAAAATGAGTGTTACCAGGCAGGAGAAGTAACTACAGCAAAGATGAGAAGTCAGTCACAAAGACTCCTCGTTCTGTTTCAAAGGTGAAGGTCAGCCTGAAGCACATTCTTGAGCTGTTTTGCAGGAGCCAACCCCCTTGAGCGCTCAACCACCACATCAGCTGGAGCCTAAGGAACAGTGATGCTGACCTTTGCTGACCTTCGAGCCTTCACTCAACTAGGTGCCTGGATTTTGTCAGCCTAGAGTGACCTTTGCCTGGTTTTAATGCTAAAGCCTGCACACCAAGAGTGGGGATGGCTCTCAGTTTTGAACATGTGACATATGTCGGAGCATCTTGTCATCTAGAACTCCACCTCTACGTGGAAGGTCACGCTGGCCTTTTCGTGAATACGCATGCACCCCTTAAATGAAAACTTCCCTCATCTTGCTGGGGAGACGGTGCTCTGAGAGCTATTGCGCTGCCTCCTTACTTGTCACAAGCAATAAATACTTCCGCTTTGATAGAAAGTACTTGGCCGGTTCACTGGCTGTGCACCCCAGTGATGGACCTACTGGGGCTGGCGACATGATTAGATATCCAGGGTGGAGAGCTCTGGCTAAACTGACTTAGCAGAATTCCTTCTAAAACTGGAAAATGCACAGATGAACACAGAAGCCGGGAAGTCAGGGCCTGGTTGAGAAGATAGTTCAGAGGAGCCCGATTAAAGTTTGGTCCCAGAGAGACTCAGTCAGGAATGGGGTCCTCTGGGTGTTGGTGGGCTCCCCACTCCAGGGAAGAAGCTGGAGGACCCTGGATGCCTTGACTCCATGACCTCTGGGTGTGCATTAAAGCTGAAACTTTGTGCATCTGAAATGAAATGGAGACACACTTGAGCCCAAAGGCAGGCTCAGAAATTCTGCAAGCAGTTGCATTACTGAATGACTGGACTTCTAATCTCACACCCACAATGCAAATGGGCCTACCGATGCTGGTTATTGGGAAAATCTAATTGAATTTCACCGTCTGATGAAGATGATGTCTAGATGGGCTTTATATTCTCGCCTGGCTGTACTGAGTGTACGTTCATGTTAAGTGTCTTTGAATATTACACTTTCAGGTATTTTCAGGTGCTGCTCTCAGCTGCAAGGCTCAGATCTGAGTGTTAACAGTGAGGTCCACTCTCAGGACCCCAAAGCAGCTCTGACACCCCAGTTAAGTCCCTTTAGCTCCCTCAGGTGCAGGATTTGCACCAGAAGGATCAGGCAAACAACTGGCTGCCTTGCAGTCTTGCTTCAAAGTCATATATAACTGCAGCTTCAAGACACAGATAAGAGACGGATTACCATCCCGATTCTCATGATTGGGGAAACCATGTTCCATGTCCTTGACACGATGCCACAGTGACAAATCAAAGCTTTGTGGACAGAGACGTCCACACTCTAAGATTATTTCCTTCGGGATCCTGAAATGTGAAAATTTGTTTGGGGGGTGGGGAGCTTAAAGGCGTTTAGAGACATATCAGTGTAAGAGTAAACTTTGAGAGTCATACTTACATGGTCACTCATTTAATGAGTACAAACCTACATCTGAGCTGACTTATCCACTAGAAGCTGTCCTCCTCCATCTCGGAAGAAGAAGGAACATCGAGGTGAAGGGGGAATTTATCTGCCGGATTCTCTTCCACCGTGTTACACAGCAAGGGACTAAGGGGCAAAACCAGGTCGTGTGACGAGCTTGCGAACAAATGCAGGGTTGGAGTAGACAGGGCGGCCTGGAAGGTTCTCAGGGTCAGAGCATGGAGGGCCGGTGTGTGAAGGCATCTGGGCTCTCCCTTAGGGTGACGGGGAGCCCACGAAGGTGTCTGTCTCGGCACTGGCGCCCTCCGATCCGTGTTTTAGTCCTACGGCTGCGGCATGTGTCCTGTGAGGTCCCCTGAAAGGTGATCAGCCCGTCCCGAAGAAAGTAATGCAACAGAGTAGAAAACAGAAGCGTCGAGACGCAGGAAAGGTAAGCACTATTTCCTAACTTCATTTATACACAAGGCACGCACATGCAAGCACGAGTGCACGTGTGTCATCCGTGTGCATACGTCACGGACTGATGTGGGGTGTCAGAGGTCCTCCCTGCGTGAGAATAGGCAGCGTGTTGGTGACTCTGCTCTCAACGTCAGCTGTGCTTGGCCGGGCGCGAGGCCACCGGAGCCCAGAGTTGCCGGGGCTTGAGCTCTGCCCGTCTGCATGCATCCTCTCTGCCTGAGGTGGACTCCAGCCTTTGCTCCCAAAGCTCCCTCCGTGTGTCTGTCGTCTCCCTCAGGTACACACTGAGATCTGTTCACTCGTCACCTCTTCAACCTGGTGGTGGCCTGGGGACCCGGATCTGCCTAGTCCCTCCTCCCTTTACTCCAATCAGCTCTCCGGACAGAGTGGTTCAGTGTCTACACGGCCCTTTCCCAGCTGTTACGTCATTCGGTCTCTACGCCATCGCCTGACAGTCATAGGTGAGAAAGGTGAGAAAAGCACAGGTGATGCTTTGTGTGAGGGATGATTTGCCCAAGGTCAAGGTCAGATAGCTAATAAACAGCAGAAGGGAACTTAGGTTTTCTGATGTAAGACCTGTAACTCGTGGTTGCCTGGTAGTTACGTCCGTGGTAGAAGTGACCCTCCTGTACCACGGCTTCTCGGCCTCGGCACGGCAAAGTCTGGCCGGACAAATCTCTCGGAGGGGCCATCCTGGGCGCTGTAGGATGTTGAGTAGCATCCCAGGGCTCCACCCATTCAATACCAGTAGCGCCCCTCCCTGGTTATCACCAGGTATTACTGGATGTCCCCCCTACCTGGGGTGTGTGTGTGCAAAATTGACCCGATTGAGAGCCACTACTTTGTAACAACAATTTTGCCAAACTATTATTTACATAAATAAACTTGCTATAAGGTGCATGTTTTGAAAGTTTTAATAGGTTATAGGAAAAGGTTTTTCTTTCACCCTTGTTCTCCAGTTCTCCCCATAAAGGCACCCATTGCTACCAGTTTCTTTCTTATAATTACAGAAGTAGTTTATGCATACACACACACACACACACACACACAGAGTCACTGCATTTGTTTCTCTCTCTTATGAAAACAAAAGCTTTTCTGTATCTTTTTTCATGTAATGATTTGTCTTGGAGGCTTTTTTTCATATCAGTACATGTATAGAGGAACAAAATCATGGCCAAGAAGTATTAACAGTTTAACCTACCAAAAAATGGAATTAAATATACTCAAAAGAATTTTCAGCATCTTTGGGATGAATCATATATATTTTTTGATCAATTACTGTGAAGAGTTATGTTATTTGACTCTCTGAATATTGAGTTATCACTGAATTCCTGGAATAAACTCCACCCCATCATGTTGTGAGGTTGTTTTCTTTTGTTACTGGACTCTGTTTCCTAATCTCCAACAGTTTTCTAACATATTTTCCATTGATATTACATTCCTAAGTGAGACTGATACCTTCTTTCTTGCATTTTATTTGTAATGTTTCTGTTTCACTATAATTTCATCTTCATAAAATCAATCTGGAAGTTTGTTTCCTTTCTGTGTTCTCTGTTACAGCTTAAGCAGCATTGTAATGACCTGCCTTAAAGCGTGAATGGAATTCATTCTTGAAACTGTCTGGACCTGGTGTTTTTGTGCTTGTTCTTTTACTTTATGTCTTTAATAATATATTTTTACTTACATGATCAGTTTTAAATATTACCTTTGGATTCCAACAATATGGAATGGAAACACTGGAATTTTCTTTTTCTGTTTTCTTGCTTCTCTCTCTGTTCCCTCTCAGTATTATTTCTTTTTTAAAAAAATTCTATTGAATGTATATACCATATATTCTTTCTTTTTAAAAAAAATATTTATTTATTTATTTGGTGGCGCTGGGTCTTAGTTGCGGCAGGAGGCCTCCTTAGTTGCGGCATGCAAACTCTTAGTTGCAGCATGCATGTGGGATCTAGTTCCCTGACCAGGGATTGAACCCGGGCCTCCTGCATTGGGAGTACAGAGTCTTAACCACTGCACCACCAGGGAAATCCCCCAATATTATTTCTATAGTGTCATGATTGATAATATTTACCTTCTATTCTATGATCATAATTCCTACACTGATTTTGACCTTAAAACTGTAATGGACAGAATCAATTCTTACATCAGCCCTTTTGCTGTGGTTTCTCTCCTTTCTCACCAGAATTTTATTCTTTGAATCTTTGAATATTCAAAAATACTTGTCTCTTGCTCAGATATTTGAATGCAAGTCTAGTTGAGGCGTGGTTTCCTTATCTCCTAGGATTGCATCATTTTAGGAGAAGGCTGAAGCTATTTAGAATAGTTTTCCCTTACAAGTATCTTGATATGTTTTCCTGTGTGTTCAAAGGATTCTTTGTGCTTATCAAACTCTAGTAACTTCACTAGGCTGTATCTTGGTGTTGATTATCATCTATTTTCCTTTTCTCTTGTGCTACGGTGAGGCTTTGCACTATAGAATTAAGTGTTTTATTTTGCAAAAATTTTCTTGGATTATGTCTGTATCTCTTTTGTTTGGTTCTGTTGATTAGGGACACCAATTATACTCCTGTCAGATCTTTTTTATTTTTCATATTTATTATTTCCTCTTTAATCATCTTAAATTCTTTGCTCAGTTCAGTTTTATTTCATTTTTCTTTCTTAGTCATGTCCTACGTGTGCCTTTTTCCAGGAGAGCTTTGCTTTTTTAAAAGTACTGCTCCCACAGTGGCGTTTGTTTGATGAGGGATATAATGTATCTTTTCAATTCCTTCTCCAAGTTCTACCAGCCGTGCCTTGTTCACCTCCCCGTGCTGCTCCTCCACTTACTTCCGGAGTCTTGTAGCCCTGGTCCAGCTCTCTGCTGGTTTCATCGAGAGGGTTCTTTAGGCTTCTGGTGCTGGTCTGGTTGGTGACATGCTTTCCCGATCAGCCTCCCTCCGCCCTTTGCTCTCCCCGCCCCCTCTCTCTTTCCCCTTATCCTCTCTGTGTCTGCATTCTGCTCAATTCCCTTTGTGATGACTGGTCCTATTTACCCGAGGCAAGCACTGTTATGGGGTGACCGACACATCCCAATTTGCCTGTGACTTCCCTCGTTTTTGCACAGAAAACCCCATGTCCGAGGACACCCTCAGTCCCGGGCAAATTGGAAAGGTTGTTCAGCCTGGTGCTGAATAAACTGTTCTTGGCAAGTAGTTGTGTAGGGAGAGATCAGGACTGTGCTCTGGGCCAGCCGGGACCCTTCCTGGTGATTTGGGGAGTGGAGGAGAAAGGGAGGGATCTTGGCCCTTTCTTAGGGATCCACAGGTTTCTAAGCCCCTTTCCTACCTCCTTGTTTCTCTCCTTCCTCCTCCTCATAAGTTGGTGAACTTTATCTCTTTTTTTGGTAGGAAAACTAGTTTTTATAGTATCAGTCTTCCTAAATTAACAGCATCCATATGTTTTTTTTTGATACTTAAAATATGCCAGTTTTTACAACTCCAAAAGGCATTTTTCTTAAGATTTTGATATTTACTATAGCTTAAATTTTTTTTTTAAGTAGCTATAAAAAAATCCCTACTTCTCCCCAGTGAGTTGGCTGCCTCTGATTGAACACAGAGAAAGACCAGCAAAAGGAGTGTTGGCACATTTGGAAATCTTGGCTTTAGGTCTCTAATTTCCCTCTTGTTCTGGCATTTTAAAACCAAAGTGGGGATGACTTTACGATTCTGCTTTTTTATATGCATGGGGGGGTAAGGGAAGCAAAAGATGGCTTGGATGAAGGGTGAGGTGGTAGGCACGATGGTTCTGGCAGCTGAGTTATGGGGACAAAGCTACAGTGGGGGTGGCAATCCTGTGGATGGTGGTGGTGATGATGGTGAATCTGGCATTGAGGGTGTCGAAGGTGACAGGGGTCAAGTCTTAAAATGTAACACGTACCCTCAAGTTGTACTTTTTCCTTGGTGGAAACCCTCAAAATGTGCAAAGTGTTTGTAAGAGGTCAACAGCTGTGTAATGAAAAGTCTTCGTTTGCAGCCCAATAAAGGCAAAGGACTCAAGAAAAGCCACTTCTGATGGCAGTCCAAAAGGTGTCCAGGAAAAGGCTGAAGTAAGAACAGAAATCTGCAAAGACAACACACTGTAAGTAGCCCTCCTATTCGTCACAGGACACTGAGGGCTCTGTGTCATCTTCATGTGTCCTAATGTGACTTCATTATCAGAAGGGAATCCTATCTCACTCTGCTAATGAGCAGGCGGCCATGAACCATCTTTATAAATCATTATGCAAGGAATTAAATATGATTGCCTGGTTGAGTTTGGCTCCTTAGCTAATGAAACCATAAAACTTATGAATGATTATAGGAATATTTGCAAAAGCTTAATTAGTTTGTTTTCCTTCCATTGTCACCTGTGGAGATGAAGGACTTGAGGACGAATACCAGCCTCCCAATGAGGTTTTCTCAACACCTTCATTCTGGGACACTTTGCCTCAAACATCTTGAAACCCAGATCCTGGTGTCACCTGTGGTATCTGCAGAATGGCCCCCATCATGGATAATCTGGGCTCCTGAAATTTGTGCATCCCAACACGTGTGAGGTTTTGGAAGGGAAGATGATGGGAGACATGTAATAATACATGAGCATCACCTGCAGGAAAGCTGTAGAGGGTTTAGGGTAAATAGTGCAACTATATGAAAAAATCAACAATGCTTTAGGTGGTCAGGAGAAAGATGAGAATAATTCTGCCTGTGTTGGTCTAGGAATTCATGGACAACAAAACCCAAGGACACTTCCAGAACTGTTTATTGAATGTTCATTTTGGACCAGCAATGATGCTGTAAGAGATTCCTTCTTGACAGCAGCTCACTGAAGCCTACAGTTCTAGCATTAGTGCTAGTGTGAGTCCTATTTTCCAGATGAGGAAACCACAGCTTAGAAAGGAGAATTAATTCACTTGAATCACCCAGGTCTTAAGTGGTGACACTGCGATCTGAATCTGGGTAGGTAGGTCCTGAAGGTTGTTCTCACGTGAGGATGTGCAGCATCTCAGGCTGTGCTTGAAAAAGGAACAGATTCCGAATGAGCTCCGTCTGCAGAGGGGCAGCTGGACGCAGGTCCGAGGACACCCAGGGCAGCCGACTCCTCCTGCCCTTCACAACCCTGCATGTCCTGAGTGTGGGCGGGTGGAAGGGGAGATAAACTGGCGGTGCAAAGTAGAAACAACCCATGACAAAGAACCTCAGATGTCAGCTGCTCCTACCCTGGTCCCCGAGGACAGTAGGAGCCATTGTAGTTTTTTGCTTTTTGTTTTTATGGAAAGGCATTTTATTTTAAATATAGCAGTGTGTACATGTCAATCCCAAACTCCCTAACTATCCTTCTCGCCCACCCTTCGCCCCCGGTAACCATACATTCGTTCTCTAAGTCTGAGTCTGTTTCTGTTTTATAAATAAGTTCATCTGTATCATTTCTTTTAGATTCCACATATAAGTGACATCATATGGTATTTGTCTTAGTCTGACTTACTTCACTTAGTGTGATCATCTCCAGGTTCATCCATGTTGCTGCAAATGGCATTATTTCATTCTTTTTATGGTGGAGTAATATTCCATTGTATATATGTACCACATCTTCTTTATCCATTCCTCTGTCAATGGACATCTAGGTGGCTTCCATGTCTTGGCTATCGTAAACAGCACTGAAATGAACATTGGGGTGCATGTATCCTTTTGAACCATGTTTTTCTCTGGGTATATGCCCAAGAGTGGGATTGCTGAATCATATGATAGCTTTATTTTTAGTTTTGTAAGGAACCTCTATAGTGTTCTCCATAGTGACTGCACCAACTTGCATTCCCACCAATAGTGTAGGAAGGTTCTCTTTTCTCCACGCCGTCTCCAGCATTTATTCTTTGCAGATTTTTTGATGACAGCCATTATTTCTCCTTTCTTTGTGCCAGCGAGGAAACAATATCTGAAGATCAAGAAACTGGCAATGGAACCAGAGTGTCTGAGAGTCAGGACTGCAATGTTGGGGCAAGAGCCAATTAAGCCCTGGGCTAGTGGAGAAAGTGTGGGTGTTCAGATCCTTCATGGAACAAGCCGAGTGTCTACATGACAAAAATAAATACACAAACGAATGCAGTAGAAACATAGAAAAGCTAGAAACACAGAGATAATTATAAAAGAAAAGCCAGAATGATAAAAGCAGAGGCAACAAGACGGCTAATGGCTGATTAGATATGGAGAAAGGAGTAGGAGGTTTTGACTCTCAAATCTAAGAGAAAAGCAGGTTCTCGATGAGCTTGTCATCCAGCTATGTCAGTCTTTTCAGGAATGAAACAGAATGCGCAGAGGCAGAATGATTCAAGGTGAAAAGTCATGACGATTCTGATGATTCTGACTCTGATGGTGAGGATGGTGATATTGGGTGATGTGTTTAGCAAAATGAAGTTCAAAGCCTAGGGCCAGGAAAATACAACGTTTCCAGCAGTCAGGAGACTCTTGGAATCAAAGGAAATGACCCAGTCAAATCAATAAGAACAGCAAGTACAAATAGACCAGCGACTTTGGTTCCACCCTGCCCTGGTCTCCTGGCGCCCCCTTTACATGTGCGGTGGGGAAACCCCCAGAGCCACAGGTACACCGATGAGGGGTCCAGCAGGACGGGGAGCTTGTGATCTGTGGGCGGCAGGGACTATATGGTCCTCGGCATGGCACCTTACACTCTGGGCCCCTCCCACTCTCCAGCGGGGTATCAGGAATTTTCTGAGGATACACGACCAACAGGCGAAAAGACTCCCAGGGGTGCTTATGTATATACACCAAGTGGTCTCTGGATCCCACTGGCTGGGAGTGCTGGATGAGGCCCCCACTCACAGGATCACAGTGGAGACAGATCGTCCACAAAGGACCCCAGACACTACCTGCAGCCCTTCTCACCTTCTCCAGTCTCCAATCCTTGGCTTGTGCTACCCTCGGGCCACCCAGTCTTAGCTCTGACCCAGGTGCAACGTCCTTCTCTATTTAAAGGCAGGGTTTTGGTCCACATTTTCTCTCACATATCTTATTACCTGGGTGTTAAATTATTAAGAGTCTCATCATGCCTCCTGCAACAGACCCTGTGAGGCCAAACCACTGCTTCCTCATATCTGGCCCTTGACTTTGCCCTGAATGTACAATTTGGGTCCCTGCATTGTGGTGTTTGGTGCCCTGAGTGAAAGAGGCCTTGCTGCCTGGATGCTGGGTCTGGACCTTGTCGTGGACCCCTTTTAGGCTCCGACGCATCTTTGGCTCTTCCTGATCTCGGAGTGGAATGTGGTCATTTACACAAGGCGGCCCTTCTAGGGATGCACAGAAGTGGCCCTCAGGGCAACTCTGCCCACTTGCCAGGCAGGAACATCTCACCAAGGTCAGCAAGCCTGGCCCTGGGGAATGACCCAGAGGACGCCCTAGCCCCCAGTGGGTTCGTGATATCCCATGTGCCTCTGGGGATGTGGTAGGTCTCCTGAGCCAGATTATAACATGTGTGCCGGCCGAGGACCCCCCTTCATCTGTGCATAAGCCCAGGGACATTCAAATTTAAGGCTGTCTGACCTGGTAGCAAGACGTGTGCTTACGCTTTATAACAAAGCTTAGGTTGGGGCAGTGATGGCGGCACTCATCCGTTGCTCCCAGATCATGACCCTGGCACCTGTGTATTTCCAATCCACGGCAGGGATTCTGGGATGGAGAAGATTGATTCTAAGTGGCTGTATTCAGAAGCGACGTGGTGGCTGCATCCAGGGTAGCCATATCAGATGGTTTGTAACACGTGTAACCCGATAATACAGAGTCCCGCTCCACTTCTGAAAGGCTTTCCTCTTCAAGAAACTGTGCTTGGGCAAAACCTCATGTTGACACATCGAGGGCCAAGTCCCCCCTCCCCACCCGCTGTTGGACATTTCCATCTCTGGCAGATGATGGATGACCTGGTTCAGTGACAGCCACCTTTGTCCACTTTATTTATTGTTGACGACACTGCAATCGTGTGTTTGGCTAAAGCTTCTTAGTTTATAACCCATTTTAGATGAGTTGTTGCTATTGGTTTTTGGGAATTGGGAGGATTGTTGGGAGTATATCTGTCAGGATTGCGTAAGGAAAACAGAAGTTGCTCGAGATGGGTCAAGCAGGGTGTTGAAGTGAGGAAATCAGATGTTTTTCAAGCCATCAGAGGGCTGGGGGTCTGGAGTTCAGGAGGAGGAGATGTTGTGTAACAGCTACTGGGAGGCAGGGGGTGTCCGTATCACAACGGAGCCACGTCCTGTGACTCAGCTGCCTTTAGCGCCTGGACCGAATTCACAGAAGGTCATCCTGAATCTGCAGCAGCTTCCATCCACAGACCTGTCTCCACCGAGGGAAACACGGCGTCTGTGTCTGCTTCCCATATCTCACCTGAGTATCTCCCACTGACAGAGCCCTGGAAGCCTGCTAGCAGGATGGTCCAGGACCAGGACGTGTGGCTTCCAGTGTATATCGAGGGGACCTTGGGAGTATGAGGAGGGGCTGAGTGTCTATAGAAACAGCCAGCACAGTGAGGAACCCCTTGCCTTTGCACTGAGGAAGCAGGACCCAGGAAGTCATTGCTTAGTTTGCTAAGATGTCCCAAGGGTTAAAATCGTGGTGCAGCTCTATAGGCATAGAAGTCTGCAAACCCATATTGTTCATTGGTTCATCATCATGACACCTGTCCCACTTGAGAAAAATAAAACATGGCGTCGATGATCACTGCTGCTGATGGCATCCCTGGTCATCACTGCCATCACCATCACCAAGGTCATCGCCATCACTACCCCGCCTCCTGTGTACCAGTCTGCTCTGTGTCCTCTGGGTGTGTTATCTTTACTCTTGAAAAGTCACTGGTTGTGGACGATGCTGTGATGTCCACACAGACTGTTTTTACTGGGATGTCCACCCAGCCCCCAGCTGCTGTGATTAGGATGCAGACAGCCACAGCTGCTCCTCTCTGCTGGTGAATTGCCCTCAGATTACAGAATCTGCCTCCCAGGAAGCAGATTTGAGGGTGGGATTCTGGCACTCACACCACTCTTGGGTTGGCTGGCAATGAGGATCCCACCGCTGGGAACGTGGGGAATCATTAGTCCCTGGCATGTAGGAGCTGCCAGCTGCAAAAAGCCCACCTATGTGATCAGGGATCTGAAGCAGGTGAAGGATCTACACCGAGTTCGGTAACATTTCTACCTAAGTCGGGCCTGGGGAGGGGAGGCATGGCACTTTGGACCCGGATGTGGTCTCCAGGAGACATAATTAAAGATCTTGCTCCCCTGGATGCTTGAGTCTGCAGAAGTTGTTTGTTCCCCTTTGTGGGAGACAGAGGAGGGCCCACTGGGGACCTCAGCAGCAGCTGCCTCACATGCAGGGTTACCAGATTAAATAAAGGACGCTCAGTTACAATTGAGTGTACTATTAGGTACTATTATGGTACCTATTTAGTATAAGTGAGTCCCATAATCAAGTGGTAATAGTCAGCGTTGGTCAGTAACAAGCGGCTCTTTCTGGCATGCCCACAGCTCTTTCCTTTGATTCGTCCTCCATGGGCTGCTGTTGTGATGGCTCTAGAAGCCCCATTTGAGGTAAGTGATCCATTTTAATAAAATAAATATGTAAAAATTGGTTCATTGTGTGAAATAATTCATTTGGTTACCATTGAAGGTAATTTTTTGTGTGTTTTATTTGGTAATTCTTACTTTTCCTTTGATGAATTACAAATTCACCCTCCTTGTTCACAGTGTAGTTTGGGTTATTATTTATTTTCTTGTTGGTTTTTAAGAGCACTTCATATATTGTGGACATTAACTGTCACATATGGTTACATCATTTTATTTTTGCTATTTTAAAAACTGAATTCTGTTTATGCTAATTTTGTAGCAATTATTTAATCTTTATGTTGTTTAATATATAAATTTCTTTTCTTTTCTATTTTTTTTTTTTTTGCCCTTAACGATCTGGCTTACTTTACTTTGAAATGAGATAAACAATATCCTACATTTTATTCTAAGTTTCATGATTTTATTTTTTCCTGTTAAACTATTTAAGTCATCTGGGTTTATCTGGGAATATGCTATGAGGTAGGGTTTTGGACCTTGCTGATCCCCAAATCGTTACACATCACATTTTCTTGGCCACTTATGAAATCAGCCATTTTCATCCCTTGAAATTCTTCATGTCCTTAAATCTGTTTCTGGAGATTTTATTCTCCTTTCTATGTCTACGCTTGCTTCACCACCATCTTACTTTAATTGTTTTGAACAATAATACAACCTCATTATTTGATGTGACAATCTCTTTTTCATTATTCTCCTTTATTGCAATAGTTATTGGCCATTCTTAGCTATTTGCTTCCCCCTGGGTAAATTTGAGAATCTTTTTGTCAAGTTGTAGAAATGTTCTAGTGGGATTTTAATGGGAAGTACATCAAATGTATACATGAACTTGAGGAGAATCTTGCAGAGGCTGGGTAAAGGAGGCTTTGCCACCGTCTGCAGAGTCTGTCTTCCATGCTTGACTCGGTTGCCAGGAGATTGCTGGGGTGGTAAGACCCCTTCTTCTCATTTCTGGGACCAGCCGGGACCCCCTCACATCAGGTCCCTCCGTGTCTGTGTGATCAGGTGCAAGGTCAGGACCTGTGGGCGGATGCTATCCTGTGGCCCCTCCCCTGCAGCCTCTCTGGTCCCCTGGATCTGGGGCAGGAGTGATGGGGTGATCGGGGGTCATCTTCTTATTTATCATGAAAGTGATGGGGAGTTCCTCAATGTTTGGCGAGTATCTTAGATGTTAATCTCAGCAGCACTCCTGGCAGAGATGGTAACCCTTGGCAACTCATGAGAGAGCCAGGGAGGAGAGGTCTTCTAATTAGTCCCAAGGTCAACTGGCTGGTGGCAAGGTCACCAGGACCTAGCCCTGGCCTGTCTGTCTCAGCACTTCTCTTTCTCACTATATTACAAGCTGGGCATTGGCTGGCATTGAGAGCTGGGCCATCAGGAGTTAAACCAAGGCTGTGCAAAACCCCACGCAGAGCTGTGGGAGATTACCTACGGGACTCAGCTTGGCCGAGCTCCTGGCACTGACGTCTCTCCACATATTGAATGGATTGGTCTCCCTCTTGCTCTGATACTCAGTTGACACACAGAAAGGGTCCACACCTCAGCTGAATGGTCCCGCCAGCAAATTAACGCCTTGGCAAGCGTTACATCAGTGACACCTGGCCAGCTCTCACTCTCACCGGCCATCTCCTTCCCTGCCGTGTGCGCCTTGGTTTCCTTGTCCGAGACTCGGTGAGGGCTTGTGCCCAGCGGTCTAGTCCTGACCTCGTGGGACCTTCTGCTGCTGCAGATAACAGGGAAGCTGCCCTTTCATGAGCAGCCTTATCCCTTGGAGGACATTTCTCTGTCTTCCAAGAAGAGAGTTATTAACATGTCTTCAAAACCCAATTTTCATCTCCCACCCACTTCCCCTCTCTGCTTAGGGGACTTTGAAACACCAGAGCTTTGAAGAAGAAAGCCGCCTGCTTCTCAGGGAGAAGTTCCTTCATCTGAGCTCCCGTGCATCATCCCTGAGACATCCCGACACCTTTCTGATCGTCCGTGGTGATGCTAAGTGCCCAGCGCAGTGATCCGCCTGATTTGTACTGACGTCCTTCTGTTCATTTTGAAGTTTGCAGGTGGGGGTGGGTGCTTTTCCGTAGACCAGACCCCTGCACTGACAAGCTCACAGCTAAAGACTGATTCCCAGGTTCCTGCAGTCACCAATCTCTGAGAGGCAAATTCAGGGGAAAAGAACCCCGGGTGTCTTCTGCAGCTGGAAATCGGTCTACACTGAAACGGGAGTAGGTGGTGAGGATTTGGAAGCCATCTTCCCAGGCTGAGGAGTAAATTCCCTTCTCTGTCAAACTGTCCAATTACTCACCCAAGGGGAGATGCCAGACTCTTAGCTCCTCTTTCTTTAATTATCTGCAGGGCAGGCCGCCAATTGTTCCGGGCCTTGCCCACCTGTCTGCTGCTGGAAGGGCTGACCTTGCCAGGGACAGATGCCCAGGCTGGCTGGGGCCCCCTTTCAGAGAAGCAGGAGCTAGTAGGTTCTGGTTCTGGCCCGATAGCCTTAAAAGCGACCCTTTGCTGGCCTCTGCAGTGAACGCCCACAGAGAGCAAATTTCCTCTGTTGCTTTGCTCACCCCGTGAATAAATATGGGCGATGCCTGAGTCCATCTGACCAGCTATGGCTTCTGCAGCTTCTGACAAATGTAACTCTCATGCTGATGGAAGAGTTTTCGCTCCGTTTATGCATTTCACATCATTAATATTTTTTTTCCTTCTAAACTTAGTGCCGTTGAGTGTCTGTGTGTTCAAAGATTTGTCTGTGAATCAATTTCTACCATATGTAATACCGTCAGAGACTTGGAGCTGGGAGAGGCATCTAGAATCACCCACTTGGCCTCGAGGTTAACAGAGGGGGAGACTGAGGCCCAGAGAGCAGACATGGTCTGCCCAAGGCCACCCGGCAATCTAGAAGCTGAGTTGCAGCTTTTTAGAACCACACAAGCAAGGGCCAAGCTAGACCTTCTGATCTATTAAGATCCCACTCATTCATTCACTCATTCATTCATTCAACAAACAGCCTGGGAAAGGTCTGTCGCCCCGTGATTGAATAAGGGTCAAAAATGGAAAGCATGAAACCACATTCTTTTCCATCAAAGTGGCAAGGACTTCAGGAGGAAAGGTGAGTGAACTGGAATTCACACAATTGGAAGCTGTTGTTTACGTGTGAGCAGTTGGCAACACCACGGAGATGGGAATGAGGGGAGATGAATGCCATTTAAGCAGTACGGTCAGAGGCTGGAGGCTGGACTGAGGCAGCTGGAGGTGAGGTAGCTTTGAATTCCAGCTCCGAGGGGGGCCCAGGCTTCCATGGGGGCCCTGCACACTGGGAACAAGGACAAAAAGGGGTCAGAACAAAGCACCCTTTTTGACGGTTAAAAAGTATGACATGAGATACAGACAGCACTTGTCGGAGATGAGCTTCTTCACTGCATGGCGGTCGGTGGGAACACGCAGGACAGAGAACAGCATTTGCAGGAGAATCAGAGGACCTGAGGCTTAAACGAGGAGCCAGGAAAGGCACGTGCTGGAGTGAGGTCGCTAAATTAAAGAGGAAGCCTTACCGTCCCCAAGGCGACCAAGTCCTAACCTGCGGGGCTGTCTTCTCCAGAAGACACAGTTGCATCTCTGGCGGGCAAAAACGTACAAGGTAGCAAGTGGCTTGTACCAAGTGGTCTGGGCCCTTATCCATAGTCGACAGCAAAGGCACGTCTTCAAAGATGGAATTCATGCCCATGGGGGCTTTTGGGCAGCACGCCCCCTCCCCCCACGTGGGGCTGAAGGTCCTCCTTTGGCTTTGGGACCAGGCCCTGGAGCCCGACTGCCCACCCAGCACTGTGACCGTGGGTACGACCCATCATCCTGCTTCCTCGTCCAAGGGGATGGAGACGGTCACGCACCAGCATGTCCTGAAGGTCCAATGAAGTGTACACGCACAGTGTCCACTCCAGAAGCATCCGCAACACGATGACCACTTTGAACATCAACAAGGAAAGTCCCCGCATCGCAAAGACTTTAGATCGTGCTGGGTTGGAGCAGAGCTACAGGAGAGACCATGATGGAAAAGGGCCATAAAAGCCATCGACTCATACTGGCCACGTGAATCGGTGACAGCTCAGAGATGGCCGGCGGTGCAGCTGGCATCTCCAACTCAGGGGCCTGGACGTCAGGCCAGCAGATGCCCTGCATCGACTCGTACTGGCCACGTGAATCGGTGACAGCTCAGAGATGGCCTGGGTGCAGCTGGCATCTCCAACTCAGGGGCCTGGACGTCAGGCCAGCAGATGCCCTGCATCGACTCGTACTGGCCACGTGAATCGGTGACAGCTCAGAGATGGCCTGGGTGCAGCTGGCATCTCCAACTCAGGGGCCTGGACGTCAGGCCAGCAGATGCCCTGCATCGACTCGTACTGGCCACGTGAATCGGTGACAGCTCAGAGATGGCCTGCGGTGCAGCTGGCATCTCCAACTCAGGGACCTGGACGTCAGGCCAGCAGATGCCCTGCATCGACTCGTACTGGCCACGTGAATCGGTGACAGCTCAGAGATGGCCTGGGTGCAGCTGGCATCTCCAACTCAGGGGCCTGGACGTCAGGCCAGCAGATGCCCTGCATCGACTCGTACTGGCCATGTGAATCGGTGACAGCTCAGAGATGGCCTGGGTGCAGCTGGCATCTCCAACTCAGGGGCCTGGACGTCAGGCCAGCAGATGCCCTGCATCGACTCGTACTGGCCATGTGAATCGGTGACAGCTCAGAGATGGCCTGGGTGCAGCTGGCATCTCCAACTCAGGGACCTGGACGTCAGGCCAGCAGATGCCCTGCATCGACTCGTACTGGCCACGTGAATCGGTGACAGCTCAGAGATGGCCTGGGTGCAGCTGGCATCTCCAACTCAGGGACCTGGACGTCAGGCCAGCAGATGCCCTGCATCGATTCGTACTGGCCATGAGAATTGGTGACAGCTCAGAGATGGCCGGCGGTGCAGCTGGCATCTCCAACTCAGGGGCCTGGACGTCAGGCCAGCAGATGCCCTGGACAATCTGTGAGCAGGTCTGCTTGGACGGGAAGTGTTGGGCATGAGGCAGGTGAGATGGGGCTGGGACCCACACAGCGCTGGGGGACAGACAGGCGGGAGCCCAAGCAGGAAGAGCCACAGGCTGTGGAGCTGGGTGGCCTCACCGCATGCTGTCCGGCCAGGTTTTCACTCCGAGGGTGTCTTTGTCCCAACAAATGGCTGTTCCTGCGTCCTGGGCATGAGAGCCTCTAGGTGTCCACAGCCAAGGGGGCAGGAGGTGCCCTGTCAGCCGGGGGGCGGTGGTGGTGGTGTTGGGCACTCCTCTACTCAAGCTCCGGGCCTTGGGGGGCAGGACGGCAGGTGTACCAGCCGGAGGTGGCAGCCACCACGCCCAAGGCAGATCCCTCATGTGGGCCTCCCGGGGCACCATCCGCTGCCCTCTGTGGTGTGTCTTCCCTCAAGACACAAATGCCCATCCTGTAGGAGACAACTCCTCAGGCGTGCGATGCAAAAGCTGTAAGATTGCTTCCGGTAGGCTTCTTGTGAAGTAACTCCCCACCTCCCACACACCTGGGGCAGGTAGAGTCTGGGCTCTGCCGTTTGGTCAAGGCCGGGACGTGGCAGGATGTGGCTAATCCCAGCCCCTAGAGGGCAGGACCACGGGGCCTCCTGCGTGCCAGTCTGAGCATGTGGCTTCTGTTTCCTCCAGCCCGTCCCTCTGAAGCGCGAGGTGCTTTCAGGTCCCAAAAGACCAGCATCTCCCTCATTCTGTGCCCTGGGGACTCGAGCCCCAGAATGTGGGCCAGGGATGCCCGATGTCTCCAGATGCCCGAAGATCGAGACCGAAGGGCTCCAAGCCCCGCCCTCCGCCCAGGCTCAAGGAGGGGACAGGGACATAGCTGCCCATTTGGGGGCAAAGCCCTGGGAGACCCACCTCAGATGTGCTCCGGGCACCAGGGGCTCTTTTTGTCGCCCTTTCTTCTCTGCTTGTTGGTTTCAAGTAGACGGGCATCTCAGGATTGAGGTTTAGGCCAACGAGGAGGAGTTTGGGACAAGCTGGACACTCAGCCTCCAGGGCTCACTCGGTGTCTCTGGCTCCTGTTTTCCCTTCTGCAAAACCAGGCAACTGGGTGATGAGAACTCGGGACGTCCAGCTCTAAGGTTGCATAAACCGGACAGGCCTGAGCATCAGGCATGCAGCTGCCTGAGTGCTGGCCCTGGCAAAACCCCCGTGCTGGAGTTTGACGGGGCTGGTAAATGACACTCCGTTCCAAGTGACTGGGTGCAGGGGAGGCAGCAAATTTCAGCATCACTTTATTTAAGGACAAACACGTGGCTGCAGAAGGGGGCGGGGGCTGGGGTCCCCCAGGCCCCTCCCCGGGTCCCCTGCAGGCTAGCAGACCCACCCAGGGAGCACAGTTCCTCCCTGCAGGCTGCTGTGTCACATACAGGTTGGAGATGGAGACACAGCACCCTCTCTGCTGCCGGGGGTGGGAGTCTGGGGCTGAGCCACGCCTGCCCAGTCCCTCTACAGGGGGACACGTCCCTCCTCGTGCCCAGGCTGGGATTAGGACAGGGGAGAGTCCAGCTGCAGAAGGAAGTACAACCAGCTTGGGAACGTCATGCTCTCTGAAGCACAGAGTGGCCTGTGCCCAGGTCTCTGTGGGTTCGTTGGGATCATGGATTCATGCAACCACGTTTACCTGGCACCTGTGGCCCTTCAGCTTCTGTGCTCGTTGCTGGGACCTGAGCCGGAGGCCAGGCACACCTGATGCAGCAGGAGACGGAGAGCTGGGGTTGGTGGCACAACAGAGCGACACGCGGCCAAGCGTTCATTCTTTTCTACTTTCTCCCACTTTTACTAGTGCCCCTTATGATCAGGGACTTGTGTGGTTACCGTGTCTTCTGATGAACAAACTGCTATTTCTCTGTTTTCAAACCCTCTTTATGATTTTGTTGAGAACGCTGAGATATTCAAACAGAGCCTACCTGCCCGAGCAAGCAGGTGCGATCCCTACCATGGGCTCAATTCTCTTTACCTGTGAAAGGAGGTGCGAGGTGGTCATCTGGGCCTCTGCCCTCAACAGACACTAGCGATCAGTCAGGTCCCTGCCTCCCAGGAGTGGTCTGTGCCCTGAGCATCCTTCCTGATGCAGGAAGCCTCAGGCGCTGACACCTGCATTGGAGCCTCTTCTCCAGGCCTGGGCTAAATGGCTCCCAAGGCAACTTCTCAGTGTCCAGGTCTTGGAGATGCGCTGTATGGATTCCAGCCATGCAACATAACCATCATGCAGGTATTCTGATTGCTTTTCCTCCTCCTTGATAAAGTTTTGAAAGTAATAAAGGAAGGTACCCCAAGTAAACAAGATAACAAGTTTAACGTGAGAAAAGGAGAGAACAGCCAGGCAACGTTTCCGAGATTGTCCTGATGAACCTCGGGCAAATCCTTCCTTTTAATTGTCACTAAAGGGATTGTACACTTTCCTCCTCAGATGTAAAGTGTTGTGACTAGCAACAGCGTGTAATTAAAGTACATTCCAAAGGGAGAGATAGAGGCTCAGGTAGGCCTCCGAGACTCTGTCTTGGGAAGAACCTCATTTGTGCTCTCTTCCAGCATCTTTATTGGGAGGATGGGAGACCCAGCCCGGCCCTCAGAACTAAGAGTAATTAAAATACCTTTCATTGGAAGATTCCATGATACCTTCTGCACAGTGGAGCATAATTGCCTGTCTGTTTCTCTGGCCTCCTGTGGGGAGCCATTGAGAAGAGCAGCATTCTTCTCAAGTGGGAAAGGGTTTTCAAAATGGAGCTTGACTGTGGCTGTGTCTACACTCGTGAGGCCCAAGGAGATGCTCTTGGACTGTGAGGGCAGGGGATTAATCCTGGGGGCTTCTCAGGCAGGATGGATGCATGAGTGACCAATGAGTCCCGCAGGGAGGGAGAGGTGGATGGACAGAAGTGGTGTCAGGGTGGAGAAGCAAAGACCTGTCCATGGGGGCAACTGATGGTGTTTGAAGACTGTATCAACTTTATCCTGCTGCTAGAAGCAATGACCACAAATGTAGTGGCTTGAAATCACACAGATTTATGATCTTACAGTTCTGGAGATCAAAGCCCAAAATGGGTGGGCAGGGCTGTGTTCCTTCTGAGGCTAGTGGGGAGAATCTCTTTCCTGCCTTCTCCAGCTTCTCGAGGCTGCCAGCATTCCCTGGCTGGTGGACCCTCCCTCTGTCTCCAAAGTCAGCCTCTTCCAGCCTCTCTGTGTCTCTGATTTGCGTGCCCATCCTCGCATCTTTTCTGACCCTCCTGTCTTCCTAAGGACCTTCAAAATGACCCAGGATCATCTCCAATCTCAGACCCTTACTCACGTCTGCAGAGTTCCTTTTGTCTATAAGTCACAGTCGTGGGTTCTGGAGATTAGGATGTGGGCACCTCGGATGGGTCTTGAATATACCCACCCCAAGCTCCAACAAGGAGCCAGCAATTAAGAAGTCACAGAGCCCGTGTATCAAGGGAGACCCTGGAATGAAGGAGGAAGGAAATACCACCTCCAGAGCCCTGTCACATTCTTTTTAAAAAAATTGTGGTAAAACACACATAACATAAAATTTACTATATTAGCCATTTTAAACTGGCTTAATTTAGGTGGCATTAAGTACATTCACAATGTTGGACAACTTTCAGCAGAAGCTAATTTCAGAATATTTTCATTTCCCCCCAAATCAACCCTGTGTTCGTTTAGGAGTTGCCCCTCACTCCCACTGTCATAGGGAAGAACCTCTGTGTTCTATTACAAGTTCATCGCTAAAGGGATGCTGCCTATAAGCTTTAATTACACATAGTGGCCCATCTCTGGGAACCCTGTCTCCCAGGTAATGAGCATTAAGCTAAAATACCTCTGTTTAGCTCACAGGAAACCTCCTGACCAGGCCCACCTGTGAATGACTGCAGGGAGGAAGAAATGAACACATCCCCTCTGGGGGCTGATGGGAACCAGGAAACGTTTGACTTTAACCCCTCCCCTTTTCATATAAAAGGAGCCTGAATTCTAACTCAGGCAAGATGGGTCTTTGGGACATGAGTCCACCATCTAGCTTTCCAGATGAAGTCGTTATTCCTTGTTCCCAACAATTTTCTTGATTATTGTCCTGTCACGTGGTGAGCAGTATGAGCTTGGACTCAGTAACACTCCCTCCCACTGGCACCTGGTAACCATGAATCTACTTTCTGTCTCTCTATACTTGCCTATTCTGGACACTTCATATAAGTGAAGTTACACAGTATGTAGACTTTTGTATCCAGCTTCTTTCACTTTGTATCATGTTTCCAATATTCATCCGTGTTGCACATTAATCAGGAATTCACTCCTTTTATGGCTGAGTAATATTCCAGTAATATTATATGGATAGACCACATTTTGTTTATCCATTTATCTGATGGGCACTTGGGTTGTATCCACATTTTGGCTTCTGTGAATAATGCTGCTATGAGTATTCATGTGCAAGGTTTTGTTTGAATACCTGTTTTTGATTCTTTTAGGTTTATACCTGGGAGTGGAATTGCTGGGTCACATGGTAACTCCATATTTAATATACTAAGAAACTTTTTTTATTCACAGAATAGCCCTGCAAGGTAAGTGTGGTTGTCCCTGATGTTTAGAGATAAAGAACCCGGGCTCAGGGAGATCACATGCTTTGCTCAAGAGGTAAGTGTCAGGATATGTCAAGTCTCATAGAAAACAGCAGGTGGGGATGCTTCTCTCCAAAAACCTGGACAGTGAAGGCCAACAGGTCTGAGACAGGACACAGTAGGAGAAGAAGGAGGCCACCATGATGCAGGGCCACATCCTCCTCTGGGCGGGAGGGAGACATCATCGGGGACTGGGGGCTGGGGTCCTTGCACAGGGAGTCTTAAGGCAGAGTTGGCCTCAAGGATTTTGACAACCCCCTGCCCCCAAAGGGACCATGATGGTTCAGTGGTGTAACAGTGGGGTGGGGTGGCTGAGAGACACCACTGCAGAGAGGAATCCATGAGTAAGTTGAACAGACACCTGAGAAATGACATAGATGGTGACCAGGATGAGTGTAATTAGAATTACAATGGTGATGATGTCAGGCTTTCCGTGTTTATTTGATTCCAGGGTCCATGTTGGCCACATCGTGTGGTGTCAAAGGGAGGTATTCAGTACCCTGGAGAATTGTTTGGTCACTTAAGGCCTTATGTTTTAGAAATTATTCTTTGGTTTATTAAAATCACACATTAAAAAATAACTTCTTTATCCCTTTAAGATTCGACTTTAATGTTTGACTCTATTTATACACTTAGGTAATTAAATTCCCTTAAGTATTTTAAATGGAATGAATATATCTATTTTCTTTTCTTCCTTCCTTCCTCCCTCTTTCCCTCCATCTCTCTCTCCTTCTCTCTTTCTTTTCTTTTCTTCCTTCCTTCCTTCCCTCCTTCCTTCCCTCCTTCCTTCCTTTCTTCCTTCCTTCCTTCCTTTCTTCCTCCTTCTCCCTTTCTTTCTTTCTTTCTTTCTCTCTTTCTTTCTTTCTTTCTTTCTTTCTTTCTTTCTTTCTTTCTTTCTTTCTTTCTTTCTTTCTTTCTTTCTTTCTTTCTTTTTCTTTCAGTGTATGACTACCAAACAAGTTTCAAAAGCATATAAGTAATGCTTGTAAATCTAATAAGTTAAGCTAGCAAGTACGAAGTGTCTTTAATTCTCCATGTTTCAATAAACCTTGTGTACTCAGTGGCATTCTCTTATTCCTCTTAAGTTAACCTTTTTTAAACAATATGAACAAGATCTAAAGGGCTTGAATGAGTGATGAATCAGTGGTGCACATAGATAGTACACTCTTGCTGCCAACAGGAAGATAAAGATGTCAACTCAGAAGGCACACTTGCAGCTCCTCCCAGCCATTACCCACCAAACGTTACCACTATTCTTGCTTGTATCACCATCAATTTCCCCCCAAATTTATATAAATTGTATCACACAGTTGGCACTTGTTTGAGTCTGGTGTCTTTCAGACAATGTCAGGTCTGTGGGAGGCATCCCTGCTGTGAGGGTGACAGGGGGTCATTCCTGTCCATTGCTAGAGTCTACTGCAAGAACCGATCCTGTGTATTTATCTATTCTACTGTTGGTGGACACTTGGGTTGTTTCTAGCGTTTGGCTATTAGAATACTGCCCCATGGTGGACATGTCTTTTGGTGCACGTACGGACACACTTCTGTTCTAAGAGTAGGATTGCTGGGTCAGAGGGGATGCATATGTTTATTTTTGATAGATAACGTCCAACAGCTTTCCAAAGTTATGTACCAATCTCCGCTCCCAACAGTATTGTCTGAGAATTTCTGCTGCTTTATGTCTTCTCCAACACTGGTATGGTCGGTTTTTAAAAGGTAAGCCATTTATGTGAGAATATAGGTGTAGTTCTTTGTGGTTTTCAAATGCTTTTACCTGATGACTAAAAAAATTGGACACCTTTTCATATTTGTTGGCCAGTTTGATATCCTATTTTATAAAGTATATGTTCAGGTCTTTGCTCACTTTTTATTGGCTGTCTTCTATTAAGAAACAGGTAAAACTTATTTTTACTTATTTGCCATACATATGGTGAACATGCTGCAAATATGTCCTCCGTGTCTGTGGCTTGTCATTCTATTTACTTATTCCTTTTCCCACCCACCTCTCCTCTGGCAACCACCTGTTTGTTCTCTGTATCTGTAACTCTGCTTCTGTTTTGTTAATTGTGCTCATTTGTTTTGTTTTTTATGTTTCACATATAAGTGAAGTCTTATAGTATTTGTCTTTCTCTGTCTGACTTATTCATTTAGCATAATACCCTCTAGGTCCATCCATGTTTTTGCAAATGGTAGATTTCATTCTTTCTCTGGCTGAGTAGTATTCCATTGTGTATGTATATACCACATCTTCTTTATCCATTCATCTATCAGTGGGTGCTAAGGTAGCTTCCTCATCTTGGCTCTTGTAAATAATGTTGTAATGAACATAGGGTGCATATGTCTTTTCTAATTAGTGTTTTCATTTTCTTTGGATAAATACCCAGAAGTGGAGTTGCTGGTTCTTTGAAAAGATAAACAAAATTGATAAAGCTTTAGCCAAATTAATCAAGAAAAAGAGGACCCAAATCAATAAAGGCAGAAATGAAAGAGGAGAAGTTACAAACAACATCACAGCAATAAATGCTAAGGATCATAAGAGATTACTATGAACAATTATACATCAATAAAATGGACAACCTAGAAGAAATGGACAAATTCCTAGAAATGTATGAACTCCCAAGACTGAACCAGGGAAAAATAGAAAGTATGAACAGACCAATTACCAGTAAAAAAAAAAAAAAAAAAAATTGAGTCAATAAACACACAAACAAAAATCCAAAAAACAAAAAACCTCCCCAAACACAAAAGAACAGGACCAGATGACTTCACAGGGGAATTCTACCAAACATTTAGAGACAAGTTAACACCTTTCCTACCCAAAATTTTCCAAAAATTTGCAGAGGAAGGAACACTTCCAAACTCATTCTATGAGGTGTCTCCAAAGTACTTTTATTTAATTATACATTTTTATTAGCAGTACTTTGGTTTGCATGTTTGTAGAGTGCTGTTAATCATACTCCTCACTTCTTGGTGCACTGCCTTTGTCACTCCCTACAAGAACGTTATTTCCTCTGTTGTTGTTTTCTGTTTTCTCTTCATCCCGAATCCTGACTCCCAGCCTCTCCTTTCCCACCCAATAGTCACTCTTTCTAATATATTTTTATCTGTCCTTAAATATTTGTGCAACTTTGAGAATCTAATTTTCAAGAGTTATATGTTCATCTTAAATTTCCATACACGTTATTGTGTCACAGCCCTCATTTTGTTTCTTAATTTTTTTCACTCGACACTATATTTTTAAAAATGTGCCTACCTTTCTGCACAGACCTCTAACCTTTGATTCATCACAGTGCACCTACCATACCCACCACATCTTACCTATTCTGTTCCTCTCATGAACACCTGCATGGTCTCTGGTTCCCCCCCGACCCCCAAACACTACAACATCCTCACCCTGAGCCTTTATGACTTTCTCTTGGTTTCCACCCAGGAGCAGTATTGCTGGATCACAGGGGACACACAATTTCACTAGGGACATCCACCTTGCTCTCCAGAGTGGCATGGCAGGCTGTATCCCATCAGCAGTACCACATCCTCATGGACACTTTCCTACTCTTTGAAAGTTTTGCCAAGCAGAGGGATGGATGTGGAATGTAATCTTGTGATTCTTTTAACCGGCACCTCTTTGATTCCTAGGGAAGTTGCACATCTCTTCATCACGTAGCAGCCATTCACGTTCCCCTGTCTATGAAGTACCTATCAGTATATTCTACCCACTTAACAAATCTATCGTCATCATCTTGTAGGGTTTTGATAATCCCTTGAATATTCCAGATGTCAATTTCTTGCTTATTTTTAGGAAGTAGACTTTCCCAATCTGTCACCTATCTGTTTATTCTAATGATGTAATTATACCTTGAACCCAAGTCTTTAATATTGTTAGGGTTAAATCCAATTTTGTTTTTTGCTAGAGTTTGTACCTTTTGAGTATTACATACAAAGTGCATATTCAGTTCAGGATAAAATTTTCTCCAATTTATTCTATTAGATTTATCTTTACGCTTCCTGCACTTAAGTTTTTTTTTTTTAACATCTTTATTGGAGTATAATTGCTTTACAATGGTGTGTTAGTTTCTGCTGTATAACAAAGTGAATCAGCTCTATGTATACATATATCCCGATATCTCCTCCCTCTTGCATCTCCCTCCCACCCTCCCTATCCCACCCCTCTAGGTCGTCACAAAGCACCGAGCTGATCTCCCTGTGAGATGCAGCTGCTTCTCACTAGCTATCTATTTTACACTTGGTAGTGTGTGTATGTCAATGCTACTCTCTCACTTCGTCCCAGCTTACCCTTCCCCCTCCCTGTGTGCTCAAGTCCATTCTCTATGTCTGTGTCTTTACTCCTGTCCTGCACTTAAGTTTTTAACCAATCTAGAGATCATTTTCCTTAGGATGTGAAGGAGAGTTCCAATTTTTGTTTTATCCATAAAGCAAGCTCTTTGAACTCAATATTATCTATTAAAAAAATCTATTCCTGGGCTTCCCTGGTGGCGCAGTTGTTGGGAGTCCGCCTGTCGATGCAGGGGACATGGGTTCGTGCCCCGGTCCGGGAGGATCCCACATGCCGCGGAGCGGCTGGGCCCGTGAGCCGTGGCCGCTGAGCCTGCGCGTCCGGAGCCTGTGCTCCGCAATGGGAGAGGCCACGGCAGTGAGAGGCCCGCGTACTGCAAAACATATATAAATAAATAAATAAAAATCTATTCCTTTTCACTGAAGTGTGACATCACCTTTCTTATATACAGGACACTGAACACACGAGTCTGCTGTTGAGATTTCTGTCTTATTCTACTTGTGAATTTAATATTTCTATACCAAAACCACATTTATTTAAAACTAGCATTTTGTAGAATTTCTTCATATCTTGTAGGCCAGGTCCCCTTTCATCCTTCTCCCTTTTTCTGAAATTGATTTATTTTTTCATAGACCTTTATGCTTCCATATAAATGTTAGAATAAGATTGTTGAAGTTTACAAAAATTACTCTTGAAAAATTTCATTGGATTCCCATTAAAGTATGGCTTTTGCAGAGAATTAGAATCGCTATCTCTTTGAATGTTAAGCCATCCCATCATTGAATATGGTACAGTTTCCCTCTATTTTGATCTTTCTTTATAGCCTTGAATGAATTTTAAAACTTTCTCCATCAAGGTCTCATGAATTCTTTATTAGATTTATTTCTGTACACACTGTAGCTTTTCCAGCTATTGTAAAGGTTATATTGTTTTATTATGAGGCGGTTTAGTTAGAAATGACCAGTGTGAAGAAACACCATTGCGCTGTTGACATTGCACCTCTCAGTTTTGCGGAACTCTTGTTAAATCCAATGTTTTGTCTATTGATTCTGATGAGTTTTCTGTTTAGGCGATCATATCATCTACAAATAAGGATTGCTTTCACTCTTCTTGAGATGTTCTTCTACCTCTTACTGGTCGTTCTCTTCATCTCCCCTTGGTCAGGGTATTGCCAGGAGAGATGGTAATGGTTGTGTTTTCCTTGTTTTGGTCTTAAAGAAGTAATGTCTCAAATTAATCCACTGAATATAGTGTTTGCTGTAGAACATAAGCTCATAGTTATCTGCCAGATAAAGAAAATTCCCCTTTATTTCCAGGTTTCTGAGATTTTATTTAAAAATATGTTGGATATTTCCAAGAGTGTTTTTTTTTTTTGGCTTCTACCCACCTAGTCAATAGTTTTTACTTTATTTAGCTTAGTATTGTACCTTGAGGTGATAAATAAATTACGTTCACAGATTTTCTGATGTTCAACCTTCTTTTCATTCCTTTGATAAACTCTGCCTATGATGATATATTATTTTTGACACAATGTTAAAGTCAATTAGAAACTATGTAAATAAGTTTATTCATAAGTGAAATGAGTCTGTACTTGGCTTCTTGAAGTGTTTTTCGACAGCTTTGGAATCAGTAGAACCCTAGGCATTTAAAATTAATGGAAGCGTTCTCATCCTCTCTCTCATTATCTGGAACAACTTGCAACTTGTGGAGACAGAAACTCTTCTTTGAACCTCTGCTGTAACTTTCATGTGGCGCTTTCTAGGCCTGGTTTTGTGGTTGTTTTGTTTTGTTTCCCCTTGGGGGGAGGTTTAATTACCATTGCAAATTTTAAACTGAAATCTTCTACTTCTTCTTGCTACAATTGGGGATATTATATCTCTCCAGAAATTTTTCCCTTTTGTATTCTGTATTTTGCAGATTTATTTCTTCCCCCCATTTCATTGATCAGATTTGCCAGAAGTTTGTATATTTAGCTAATCTTTTATAGAGAGAGCTTTTGATTTTGTTAATCTTCTCTGTTTCACGGATTTCTGTTCTTATCTGTTCTATTTCCTTTCTTCTTATTTCTTTGGGTTGCTTGTGTTTCTCCTTTTGTTTTCTCCTTGAATTGAACGCTTAGCTTATTTCTTTCATTTCTTTTCTTACTTTCTGATAATATATTTAAATACATGCAGCTGTCACTATAGTATGGTCCCATTATTTTGTATCTCTCTTAGGCTTTACTCTCTATCCTAACATCTTTTTAGCAGAATGATTGATTTCTTAGTTTTTGGACGTATGGTGTTTTACTTACTTTTAATCGTCTTTTATTATTGACTTCTAATCTTATTGAATTATGCTCAGAGAATACATTATGCCTGGATGGGTTGTTTGGGTGTTGCCCCTTCCAATCTAGTCCCTTACCTGTGGTTGTCAAAGCCCCCCGACACACACACACACACACACACACACACACACACACACACACACACACGTTACTTTGAGCTTCTTATTAATCCTGTCATTCCAGTTTTATATGTACTCACACCTTTTTGTTTTTGGCTTTTGTCCCTCTGATCTACCAGTTTCTAAGAGGGCTTTGTAAGATCTTCGATAATAAATTTTACTCTCTATTTCCCCTCGTAATTCTGTCAGTTGTTACTTTATATATTGTGATGTGATATTTTAAAGGGCATATCTATTCACAACTGCTATATCTTCTTGATCTATTCTGTTTTGTCTGGGTATAACATCACTCTTTGTCATTATGACGCTTTTCACCTTAACATCTATTTAGTGTAATCATGAAAAGTGTTATCTTGTATTTTTACCAATTTCTTATTGAAACAACCTTTGTAAACTCTCCCTACACCTACTTTTCAATGATTTCATTCATTAACTTACGTAGATCGCCGTATCTGTTTTTATTTCTCATTATAAATCAGTGCATCAGCATTCTGGACTTACTCTTGGACAGTCTTCTGTCGGTGGCTGAGAAGTCGTTTTCAGTGACTGAGGGCTAGAGCCATGCTAAGGATTGCAGCTCTGTCACATCTTCCAGGAAAAGAGCCACCTGTCTTTTCCCCCAGGTGCTACATGATATGAATTTGTTTTTCATTCCCTCCCTCCCTCCCTTCCTTCCCCCTTCTTTCCTCCCTCCTACTCTCCTTCCCTCTTTCCTCTCTCTTTCTTCATTTGCTTTTTACTTCTTTTTCTGAATTTTAATACAGATACATTGTAAAGATCACAAAGCATATGTACAGGTTGATAAACAAGTAAAAAGAGATTGCCCTGTAGCCAGGACCCTGGTCAGGAGATAGAATATGACCAGCACCCCCTCCCTCTAGGTAACAAGTACAGGTAGTGAAATGTTTGTAATATGTAATCATGAAATATTAGGTAACAGCCCTTGAGATACTCACATCCTTGCTTTGTTGCTTTATCACCAGACATTTAGTTCTGCCCCTGATGAGCTTCATACGAATAGAATCATTACCTTGCTTTCACATGGACGGAATCACATGTCTTCTTGTTTCGCTGAATGTTGTGTTTTGGTGTTTCTTCCATGCATTTGTATCTCACTTATTTCCAGCACAGTCTAGTAGGCATTGTGGGTTTCACTGGGTCCATTCCCCAGATGATGGCCACTGGTCAGTTTCCAGTTTCCGGCTTTGCAAGCCAGGCTGCTGTGAGCAGTCCTACGTGTGTCTCGGCGGACATGCTAGTGAGCATTTCTAGTGTTGCTTTTAGCAGTAGGGTGTTGCATTACAGACCGTCTGTGCACGGGCAACTTCACTAGTTAAGGTCAAATGCCTTGCAGAGTGGGCATCCTGATTAGAACTCCCACCGCCAAGGTCTGCGAGCTGTTGCTGCCCCAACATCACACGATATTGACATTGCCAGGCTTTTATTAAAGGATTAATCAGTTTCTGTGTGCATTTTTAAACTTATTTTTCAATCTAGCGGGCATGTGCTTGCCAGGTCTTATTTTGCCTCTCCCTGATTACTGATGAGAGAATATTTGTCCTGTGCAATGTTAGCCACTCTGGTTCCTCTCTTTTCAAGTATCTGTTCCCATTCTTTTGGCCTTTCTTTTGGGTTGTTTTTCTTTTTTATTGATTGGCAAGAGTTTTCTTAAAAAAATAATATGCTTTGGCTATGAACCCTTTTTTCTGGTTACAGGTGCTGCAAATATCTTTTCTATTCTGTGTCTTATTTTTCATTATTGTAGAGTGTCTTTTCATGAACAAAAGCTCCTAATTTCACTTTAGTCGAATTCATCAATCTTTTTATATGCCTGAGAAAATCTTATCTTACCCTAGCATTAAATAATAGATTAGCTTGACCTAACAGTCTGAGCATCATTTTTCCTTTAATATGTAAAAACGATTATACCGTTGCCTGGCTTGTAATACTGACTGGATTCTTGTGATACTAACTGGATTCTTATTCATATTTACGAGGGTGATTTTTAAAGCTTTTTTTCTGGAAATGTTTAGAGTTTTTTATCTTTGATGTTTTAAAATTTATTTAATTTTGTCTAGTTTTGCTTTCCCCCTTATTTGTTACTTTAGGTCATTCTGAGTTCTTTCAACTCAAGGTCTCTTTTTTCTATTTCTTGCTAATTTTTGGTGGTCAGTTTTTTAAAGTGTTTTCTCCTCTCTGTCTTCTCTGTCCTTCTGGTGCTATATGTGCTTTGGGCATTTTTATCTTCCATGTCTCTGCTTGTATTCTCCTATTTATTTGTTCCTCTCTTGGGCTTTCCTGGGACAGACCCTGCACCAGCTCCTCTGGACACTGATTTGTTCTCAGCTGGGTCCATTCTGCTCTTCAAACCATCCATTCTGTTTTAAATACCAACAATTCTATTTTTCAAATTTGTCATCTCCAGTTTGTTCCTCTTTCTAACTTAGTCTGGTTTTATGTTTTTAATGTCTTTTTTTGGTGAATAATATGTCTTATTTCTATTTTGTCTGATATGGGTTCTTTTATATTGATCACACTCCCTCAGTATCATTATTTGCATTGTGAGCTCACACTCCGTGGGGACATTAGCTGCCTTAGCTGGTGATGCATCCTGGAGAGTGGGCCGTGTCCCCCTCCAGCTGGTGGCCTTCCCCGGGTTTTGGGCTTGGAGGAGAGAGATGCTCCAGGAAGGAGCCTCCAGTGTCACTGTGTGTCTCCTGCCTTCGCCTTGCTTTTATAAAGTTTTCGGTCTCAGTGCCAACCATCTAACCCTCCAGGTCAGGAGCGGGGCAGGGGTGGCTCACTGCTGGGTCCCCTCCCCCAGTGCTTAGCTCTTCTCTTCCTACCTGCTATGGCTCCCGCGTTTGGACACGTTGAGAGGGAGTAAAGGTGGAAGCCAACATGTGACCTTCATTTTAGAGGCTGTTAGAGGACCAGAGCTCAGACGGAGAGCATGTCATTGGACCTGGAGCATCATGGGGGGAGCTTCCAACTCACATGAGGTCAGGGCAGGTGAATGGCCCTGGGTAATTCCGGGGTCTGTGAGTGACCTCATTATGGGAGGAAAGAGGCTCCCTCCGCAACCTGCAGCTTCACCTGATCCCTTGTGAACTATGGAGATTTTGCTGTTCCAGTTACTCTACTGCCTGGAATGGGGAGGGACAGTCCAGGGCTGTGGGAGGCTGGTGGAGAAGGGCCAGAGGGCTGGCTCCCAGCCTGGAGGCAGCTCTCACGCCGGCGAGGTCTGCCCGCTCCAGCCTCTGCTTCCTCTCAGGATGCCAGCCGGGAAGGTTGCCATGCACATCAGCCTGGGGACTCCGCCTGCCCCAAACCTCCAAATACAGAATACAGGCGCATTTTGTGGGGGTCCGTCCTGATCAGGGGCAGTTTCTGAACATCCATCGTTAGGGTTTGTGTTGTTCTGGGGGAAACAAACCCAAAGACTTACCTGCGAAACACAGAGGCGAGCTTTCCCTCCATCTATTCCTCCTGCCCAGAGTTCGGAGTCGATGTGACGAATTCGGTGTGCTCCATCGCAGTTTGGGGACGGTGGTTCCAGTATGCAAAGTCGCCGCCCTCACCTCCACAGCGCATCACATCATGCAGCATGAATCTTGCGGCCGTGGTTTTCCAAGTGCACACGCCACGTTAGCTGCGCGTCTCTCCTCCGCAGCCTCGGTGTCTGGAGTTGTCCGGATAATCTTATCTCCGGACCTGAGCCCCGCCGCTCTCTCAGCGAGCCGAGCGGTTGCACGGGTTACTTTCTTCTCCTTCCTTGGATGCTGGATCCATGATGCCTGGATGATGGGGCCACGCCAGTCAGGGTGAGGAGGGAGAAATCCAGCGGCAGTTGGAAAGGAGAAACTCCAGACCGGTGTGAACAGGTGGATCGCACCTGGGGCGCAGACGGGTGCTGAGTCCCTCATCGGCTGCTGAGCACAGTCGAGCGGATCCTTCTCCAGGGTTCTTTTCCTTCTGTGGCTTGGCCAGTCTGCGGGGATCATGGGGAGAGAGGTCGAGCTGCTGTATGGGCATCCTGTCTGCACTTTCTGGACCGCAGCTATCAGTGTTTGCAGCACTGGGAAAGGCGCGAGTCTCTACCGGGCTGGTGTCTCCCAGTTCAACAAGCAGCGATGGAGCCTCAGCTCAGGACCAGGCGAGGCGCTGCGTGGTGTGGACCCACCTCCAGCGGTGCATTAACCTTGCGCATGCGTGCACCCACAAGTACAGGCACACGCATAAGCAAAGCTGTATCTATACCCTCACTCTTCTGCTTAAAACAATGCAAGGCTCCCCATGTCTAGAAGCTGGAGCTCCTAACATGGCAAGCAGTGCCCTTTACCCTTTGCCCTCTGATGACCTCTTGAAGCCCAGTGCCTTGCCGGGCCTCCCTCTTTGTGCTCCAAGAACAGCAAGCCACATGCAAGTCCCCCAAAGCCACATTGTTTCAGATGTCTGTGTCTTCGTCCATCTTTCCCACAAACTCTTATTCATATCCCAAAACTCAGCTCAGAATGCCCTCCTTGGCGGTCTTCTTGCATCCAGAGAGGCACAGTTCATAGTTCGCTCCCCGACCCTGGCAGAAAGCTGCCATTCCCCTGTCGACCCTTTGGATAATAATTGATCTCTACCTCGGGTTGGTAGGATGGTCTCTTCTTCGAGAGAAGGCTCAGGAGGCCGCCTGTGAAGGGTGGATGCCAGACTGAGCCCAGAGCCAGGGGTGGGTGGTGGTACTGGGGGTTTGGAGGAAGGACTGCCCCTCTGACACCTCACCCGACATTTGATTTCATTCCAGCAAGCTCCCCAGTCTTGACTCTTTTCAGAGAGTTAAAGGGAGGATCTCTTAGATATTTATTTATTTCCCGTTAAAGCTCAGTGGCTGCAAAAAAAGGTGTTTATTTTAAGATTTACATTGTAGGTGGCGCCCCCCAGGCCGCTGGATCGGCATTTGTCTGCAGTCTCCACTTCAAGCGCCCCCTGCATGGTGGTGTTTTCTTTCACCAGGTGACAGAGGTGCTCTAGCCGTTTTGGACATCACTGCTAGATTCTGAGGGATTAAAAATCACTAAACACACAACTTCCCCCCAGTGGAGAAATAAAAGGGAGCCCCTTTTCTTACCTCCTTGCAAATCCTCCCTCCACCCTGCTAGAAAATATTCCAGAGCTCCGTAATTTGGGGCTGGGGAAGGGCTGGGTGGAGCTAAGGGTGGGCTGCGGGGAGCTGTGTGCGGGGAGGGGCAGCTCCTTCACTGCCACTTCCTGATTTGCTCTGCCCCCACCCGCTGCGCAGAAAGCGACCCCAGGACTCTGGGGAAACATCTCTGACTAATGGCAAACCCAGCGCTGCTCCTGCATGCCTCCCTCCTACCACTCCATCCCCCATACCATTACCAGAATCATCTAGAAGGCAGATCCGATGAGGTCCACCCTGCTGGAAACCCGATGAGGCCCACCAGACCTTTCCCAGCCCAGCTCCTGCCCACCTGCCCACCTGCCCCATCCCTGCCATCCTACCCCTGGTGCTTCACCTCCAGCCAGATGGAGCAACTTGGTGCATTTTTCATCATCTGTGGTGGAGGAAAGGGTTTTTTTTTTTCTGTCCATAACAGACGGTATTTTGAAAATTACAGCAAAAAGAAATCACTCAGAAAATGAAATCAAAGGCATACAAAACAGACCCCATGCTTTTACTAATAATTTCAACAGACATAAAATTACTCTGTCAATTTTCTATAAACATTTCTAAATGCCTGCTCTCAATTTTTGTTCTCTCACCACGCACTGTGACAACTGTTTTGGGGACCAGCAGGGCCCCACAGACTGCACTGGGGAAGAGGCAGGTGGAAGCTTCTAGAAGACCCGGTACTGTCTTGACCAAGGGTTGCTCCTGCCACATCCTCTGCTAGGCCCTCCCTGCCCACCGTGGACCACCTGACTCTCACTCCCTTCCCAGTTTTGTAGTCTCCCTCCTGCATCTTCCTGGACACCCTGTCCAAGCCGAGTCCCCTCCCTCTGTGCTTGTGTGGGACTGCTGGTCCCTTCCCCAGGGCACGGGGCATACAGTGGTGCTCACAATGTGTTTCTTAAGTGAATGGATGTGCACCTGAACGCAGAAAGATCCAGGTGGCACTTTAGATCAGTGTTCCTCAAAGTGTGGGCCAGGACCTGCACGCCACTTCCTGTTCAAAGCTCATGGTGGCAAGTGAATGCTTCCCTACTGCGATCCAGGGAAGGATACAGCTTTGGCTCCATGGGATCTACGAGGTGATTTACAAAGACATGTGGCATCGTTTGCCTACATGCCAGGAATGTATGCTGTGCTTTTGGTGTCCATTTGTCTAGTCTAATGAGAAGCATTAATGTGATGGCCCTTAGCATATGGCAGGTATGGCATTAAAATGGTTATTATAACTGGAATCCATATGTTGAAAAAGTTACACAGAGGCACAGTAGATATAAAAAAGGCCCAAATTAAACTTCTAGAGAGGAAAACTACAATACGTGAGGTGAAAAGTGTAGTGGAACAGGTGAAGAGCAGATTAGACCTCACAGAAGACATTAGCTTGAAGGCGTTCCTATAGAAACCATCCAAGATGAAACAACGAGAGAAAAGAGGAAACTTTGGGACACTTTTCATTAAGGAGAATTCTACTGTTTAGCTAGATGACATTTTGATGATCTATTCAACAGTGGATGGACATTTGGCTTGTTTCCAGCTATGGGCTTTCACAAAGCTGCAGGGAAATTTCCAGTACAAGTCTTTGTGTAGATAGACGCTTTCATTTCTCTTGTGTAGAATTGCTGGGTTTATAATAAGTTTATGTTTGACTTTTTAAGAGATTGCCAGTTATTCTAAAATGACTGTGCCTTTTTATATTCCCACCAGTTACATATGAAGGTTCCTGTTTCTTTCTCCTATCTAAAGCCTGTTATTGTCTGTCTTATTGATTATAGCCATTCTAGTGGGTGTGAAGTGGGATCTCATTAATTTGCATTTTAATGCCTAACGATGATGAGCATCTTTTCATGTGTTTAAAACCATGCAGCTCTTCATTATTAAAGTATCTATTCAAATTTTTCCCCTTTAAAAAAATTGGGCTGTCTTATTTTTGAGTTGTAAAAATTCTTCATATATTCTGTCTATAAGTTCTTTACCAGATAATAATTTGCACCTATTTCCCCCAGTCTTTGGTTTGTCTTTTAATGGTTTCTTTCAAAGAGCAAAGGTTTTTAATTTTGGCGGAATCCAATTCATCAAATTCATTTTTATAGATTGTGCCTTTGGTGTCACAATATTTAAGAAATCTTTGCCTCAGCAAAGATCACAGAGATTTTCTTCTAAGTTTTCTTCTCAAAGATTTAAAATTATAAGGATGAAAATCAGGCCTCTGATATATTTTGAGTTAATTTTGCAGATGGTGTGAGGTAAACATCCAAGTTCCCCTCCCCCTCCCAACTGACCCTGAATGTTAGGATTTATTTCTAGATTCTTAATTCTCTTCCAGTGCTCTATATGTTTATCCTTATGCCAATATCACATATTATTTTTAAAAAGTAATTAATTAAATTAATTTTTGGCTGTTTTGGGTCTTCGTTGCTGTGCATGGGCTTTCTCTAATTGTGGTGAGTGGGGGCTACTCTTTGTTGTGGTGCGTGGGCTTCTCATTGCAGTGGCTTCTCTTGTGGTGGAGCACAGGCTCTAGGTGTACAGGCTTCAGTAGTTGTGGCTCGCGGGTTCAGCAGTTGTGGCTTGTGGTCTCAGTAGTTGTGGCTTGTGGGCTCTAGAGCGCAGGCTCAGTAGTTGTGGTGGATGGGCTTAGTTGCTCTGCGGCATGTGGGATCTTCCTGGACCAGGGATCAAACCCATGTCCCCTGCATTGGCAGGCGGATTCTTAACCACTGCGCCACCAGGGAAGCCCCTCACATATTATTGATTACTGTAGCATTAGAGTAACTTTGGAAATTGGGAAGAATAAGTCCTCACACTTTCTTCTTTTTCAAAATTACTCTTGCTATTTTAGGACCTTTACATTTGCATAAATGCTTTAGGGTCAACATATCATAATATAAAAAAGGCCTGGGAGTATTTTATTTGAGATTTCATAGGATCTGCAAATCAATCTGAGGGAAAATCACCATCTTAACAATATGGAGTCTTTCAATCTATGAACATGGAATGTTTTTCATTTATTTAGATCTTTAATTTATCTCAGCAGCTTAACAGTTTTCAGTGTACGAGTTATGCTTTTTTGTTAAATTTATTCTCACATATTTTATTCTTTCTGATGCTATTTTGAGTGGAATTATTTTTTTAAATTTCATTTTCAATTAGCTCATTCCTAGTATGTAGAAATACAATTGATTTTTGTGTATGGAAATTGTATCTTGTGACCTTGATGAATTCATTTATTTGTTCTGTTGGGTTTTTGATGACTACTTAGTATTTTCTACATGTGGAATCATATGGTTTATGAATTATATACATGAAGAAGAAACTGGAAAACTAAAGGGAGAAAGATATATCCATAATCTTATGTGGAGATTTTAACACCCATATTTCACTATTTTAGAACAAACAGACACAAAATCAATAAAGTTATGGAAGGTTTAAGAAAAAACAACTCTATCAACAAACCTGATCTATTGATGTTTGTAAACACTCTGTTTAACAATTGCAGTATACACATTCTTTTCCTCTGTGAATAGGAAGTTCACAGGATGGAATGACCATATGCTGTGGCATAAAATATCTCAGTAAATTTTGTAGGATTGAAATAATAAATATATTCTCTGGTCACAATACCATTAAATAGAGGAAGAGGGAATAATTTACAAATCATTTTATGATGCCAGCATAACCATGATACCAAAACACGACTAAGACATTACAATTAAATTAGAAATTAACTAATGATAAAATACCCAAATAGTTGGCAAGTGGGTACACAGTTACAAATAACCCATGAGTCAAAGAACAAATCACAATGAAAATTAGAAAACATTTTAAAATAAACCAAAATGAAAGCACACATATCAAAATTTATGAACCAAGGTTAAAACAATGCTTAGGAGAAATTGATAAATTTAAATGCATAATTAGAAGGGAATAAAAAATTTAAGTTAATGATCTACCTTAAGAAGCTAGAAGAAAAAGAGCAAATTGCTTCCAAAGAAAGTAGTACAATAAAAACAATAAAGGTAAGAGCAGAATGAAATGAAATAGAAAACCTGCAATTAAGAAATTAACAAAGTGAGTGTGATGAATTGGGAGATTGGGATTGACATGTATACACTGATGTGTATAAAGTGGATGACTAATAAGAACCTGCTGAATAAAAAAAATAAAATTTAATTAAAAAAAGAAATTAACAAAGTGAAAAAAAGTTATTCGAAAAGGTTAACAAAATTGGTAAAACCTTAGCAAGATAGATAATAAAGAACATACACACACACGCAAGGGAGAGCGGGTAGGGAAAACTGCAAATGATCAATATTACAGTGAAAGCAAGAGATCGCTGGAAGGTCTACAGACGTTCAATGAACAGTAAGAGAATATTATGAACATCTTTATGCCAGTTGTTTTTACAAATTAGATATAATGAATAAATTTCTTGAAGACACATTACTTATAAAAAAAGAAGAAATAGAAACTCGGAATAGCCTTATAATAACATTGAATTCACAAGTAAATACCTTTTTGCAATGAAAACCCTAGGCCAGGGTCTGAATGATGACTTTAACACTAGTACAAGAGGTATTTCCAATCTCACACATTATTTCAAAATATAAAGGAAAGAGGATATGCTGCAAATCATTGCATGATGCCAGTGTAAACTTGAAACTAAAGCCTAACAAAGGTATTACCAAAAAATAAAATTATAGACCAATAGTCCTCATCATATAGGCACAAAAGACCTAAACATGACATTAGCAAATAGAATACAGTAGTATATAGAAGTATGGTATGCCGTGACTAAATGGGGTTTATCCCAGGAATGCAGTGTTTGTTTAACATTCAAAAATCAATCAGTGTAATTCATTGCCTCAACAAATAAAGGGCATATGTGAAAAACCTACAGCTAACATGATACAATGGTGAAACACTGAATGATTTTACCCTAATGTCAGGAACAAGGCACAGTGTCTGCTTTTATCACTCTATCTACCATTACACTGGAGGTCCTAACTAGAGTCAGGAAGCAAGAAAAATGTAAATGGCATAAATATTTGAAAGGAAAAAGTAAAACTATCCATGTCTAGAGACAGCATTATTGTCTACATAGAATTTTCTTAAGCAATCTTAAAAAACACAAACAAACAGATAATTAAGTACACTTCACTGTGGTCATGGGAGACAAATCAACGTAAAATCCTTTTTAATATATAACAGCAGAAATCAATTGGAAATGACTTTTAAAAGCAATTTAATTTATAACAAGAAAAAGTATTTAAGGATAACTTTAACAAAAGACACAAGTGACCTTTTTGTGTGAAAAATACAAATACGACTTATAGATTTAAAGAAAAGATAAATAAATTCAGATATAGACCATATTCATCGATCGGGAGAATCAATGTTGATAATAGGTCAGTTCTCCCCAGACTGATGTATAAATTAAATTCAGTTTCATTCAAAATCCAACCTCTCTCTCCTTCTCTCCCCACCTCCTTCCTCCTTCTTCTTCTCTCTCTTTCTTTCTCTCTTTCTTGGTAGTAATAAGTGACTCTAAAATTTACAGTAACATGCAAAGTAACTAGAATAAAGTATTTTTAAGAAACTAAGTTGGAAGCCTCATAACTGTTATCAGTACTTCCTATAAGGTGACAATAAATAGGATAGTGTGTTGATGGTATATATTTAGATACATAGATCAATGAAAATAACAGAGAATCCAGATCGACTCATACATATAAGGTCAACTGATTTTTCACAGAGATGTCAAGGTAATTTAATGGAGAAAGGAAAATCTTTTTAACAAATAGTACTCTAATAAGTGGATATCCATATAGAAAAAAATGGAAACAATCCCTATTTCACACCCCTCACAAAAATTAATTGTGATTATAGTCCTGCATGTAAAACCTATAAGTGTGAAGCTTTTAAAAGAAAACCAAAGAGTGTAATTGTGATTTTGGAGTATGCAAAATTTCTTATCAGGATACAAAAAACAATAACCATAGAAGAAAATAAATGAACAATTTGAGCTTCCTCAAAATTAAAAGCTTTTTCTCATCAAAAGACACCATTAAGAAAATGAAAGGCAAGCCACAGACTGGGAGAAAATATTGGCAATATAATATGACGATACAGTACAAACTTTTATCTCAAGCCAAACAGCTTATTTTACATGACATATAAGAATATCATTTAAATCAGTTACAAAAGGTCAAGAAAAAGTAGAAAAAACGATGAATGACTCGCATAGTTACTCCACAAGCGACGATATACCAATATGTGTCAATAAGTACATGGAAAGGGTTAAAAACTTCAATAGTAAAGGAAACACAGCTAAATCCACACTGAATACCACTTCCCATCCATATTAAAGATTGGCAACATCAAAGGTTGTCAAGAATGCAGATTTATGAGAATCCCCATATGTTGCTGGTGGAAGTGGGAAGTGATACTATCATTGGGGAGAGCTATTGGTCAATTTCTTGTAAATTTTAGTGTATGTTTGGCTGTCGTTTCAAAGGGAAATGTATAATGAAAATTGAAAAAAAATGTAGGCTCACTCTAAGTTACAGTAGACCATCCACATTTCCTTTTCTCAAAAATTTGAGGTAAAATTTGCATGCTTTGAAACGCAGGGATGTGGATCGTATTTTAACACACACACCTCTCAAGGTTTAAAACATCTTCATCACCTCAGGAGGCTCCTCAGCACTGCCCAGTCACTCCCACCTTTATAGGCAATCACCGTGGACTAGTTTTGCTTGCCTATCCTTGAACTTTGTATAAATGTAGGCACAGAGTATGTGCTCTTTTGGGGTCTGGCTCCTTTCACTCACCACAATGTTTTGACGTTCATCCATGTTGTTCCATGCAGCAATAATTCATTGTTTTTGTTTCTAAGGAATACGTTATTGCATTAGTGTTCCAAAAATGATTCCCTTCTCCCGTTGATGGCTGTTTGGGTTGTTTGCAATCCTGGGCTTCTATGAATAAAGGGAATATAGCACTCATTTATAAGTCTTCTGAGAAAGTATATTTTTATTCCTCTTACAGCAGAATTGCCAAAAATAAAATAAATAAGTTAATTAATTAAAATACGGATGCCATTCTTTCCTCCACAGTGAGGAAGGGGGATCCACGGCTCATTCTCCCAGCTCTGTCTCAGTGGTGGACAACTTGACCAGAGCCTATCCTTCCTGGGAGCAGTTCTCTGGGAGACTCTACACAGGATGATGGAGTTTTCTGATGTTAATATTAGGAAACAAGAAGCAGCCAACGATGCTCCTTTTGTGAGGGGATAAACTTTTATATAAAGGTATAAACATTGTCTTTTTAAAAATTTTATTTATTTATTTATTTTTAGCTGTGTTGGGTCTTTGTTGCTGAGTGCAGGCTTTCTCTAGTTGTGGCGAGCGGGGGCTACTCTTTGTTGTGGAAAAAAGTTGTGGCTTCTCGACACAGCCTCCCTATTCTCTCAAGTTTGCCCCATCCAATTGTATGTAACTCTCATGACTTCCTGCAGTTGCACTGCCCCCAACGCCAGTCCGTTAGGGGGAAATAGAAGAACACATGTAATCACAGCACCAGGAAGAAACGGTGTGAAGTATCTAACACTGCAGGGAGCACTGCAGGGGCACAGGGAGGATGGGTCGGTTTCTAGCTAGGGACCAAAGGGATGCTGAGGGAAGAGGTGGCCTTTATGTTGGGCCTTGAATAAAGGAGTGAGATTTGGACAATGGCAGGATTGATGGAGACAGAGAACTGCAAGAACAGGGGTAGGGAATTGGGAATCGTGGGGTTTGTTAACTGTCTGCCAGATGGACTTCTGTCTATGTCGAAGTATTCACTTGGTCAATCATTCTTTCATTTATTCCTTCACAGGTATTTATTGAGGTCCTACTAAGTGTGAGCCCATGCCGGGCAGTCTTAATGAAATGGTTAATGAGATTGGCAAAACCCCTGTCCTCATGGGGCTTACAGTTCAGCAGGGAAGATGGACATTGCTTTCTAAAATCACACTGCTCATTGTAAAATCGAGCAGTGATAAATGCCGTGGCTGAACTTCCTGGGACTACTGGAAATGAACTGCTGTGGATGGAAGCAGACAGATTTGGGTTTGAAATCCGGCTCCTCATTCACCAGCTCTGTAATCTTGGCAAGTTACTTTCTGAGCTCCCATTTGGTCAGTGTGCGTGGGGATAGCATCTATTTGCAATGCTGTAGAGGACTCAGGAAGAGAGTGTATCTGATTTGCCTGGCACGAGCACGATACCAGCAACAGTCCTCCTCTTGTATTGCTACATGAGGGTTGCTTTTATTAGTGAGAAGATGCTCAGAAGTACCTGTTTCTGGGAGCTCAGACACATAGACGGGGTGAGTTATCCGGGAATGTGTTTGGCTCAGAGCCCGCTTTACAAAAAGAAAGGAAAAGGTAACCTCCTTGTGATGTCAATCACTCAACCTTCTTTGGATTCAACCCATGTTTTTGTTCAAGGGCCTGAGAGATGCCAGCGGCAGAATGATAGATACAAGTGGGATGGAGGAGCCCCAGGCCCTGTGTCAGTCCCGCCACCTGTGTGTGCTGTGTAAGGTGTGGTGGGAGGGGGAGGCCAGCTCGGCATGGAAAGGTGAGGGAAGGACCCTCGGATGACCTGGGGCTGGAGCTCAGTCTTGAGAGACTAAAAGGGGTTTCTGGGTAGATCTATCAGGCCAAGGAATGCCCAGCTGGACACCAGGGATGCTGCAAAAGGACAGGGTAGGAGACCCTGGCGTTGGTGCAGTTTCTTCCAAGAACCGGCGGCAGACTTTGCACGATGACAGCTGGGGGCAGGCAGGTCTATGAATCATATGGTCCTGGTATCGTCATTCGTACCTTAGATACGACTGTGATTCGCAGGGAAATAGGCTGGAGAATCAGTTCAAATCCATTCAGAGAGTCTGTCCCACCCTTATGGTGTCAAAAAAGGGACATGTGTAACCACTGAGCTGAGGGTCCCTGTGGTCCTTTCAGGGGACAGAACGGGGACAGCTCAGGTGGAGCCTGCAGGGAAGACCGCGGCCACCTGGATCTTTCCTTGCCACCTGTGCTTCTCAGGGGCTCCTGAGAAATGAGCTGTGCCAATGTCAGCCCCGTCTTGCCCTGGCGACCTGAAGCCAGGTATGCCAGGTATGACGGGTATGACAGGTATTCCAGGCAGGCCAGGAGTGTGGTTCTGAAGTGTTGACAGAAAACAGGGAGATCAGCTCAGTGCTTTGTGACCGCCTGGAGGGGTGGGATAGGGAGGGTGGGAGGGAGGGAGACGCAAGAGGGAAGAGATAAGAGATATGGGAACATATGTATATGTATAACTGATTCACTTTGTTATAAAGCAGAAACTAACACACCATTGTAGAGCAATTATACCCCAATAAAGATGTTAGAAAAAAAAAAGAAAAGAAAGGAAAAGAAAAAATTCATTTGTACTTAATTAAAAGATTTCTGAATATGGGTGTTATCCTAAATGACCCTGCCCCCTGCCTAGTCTCTCCACAGAGAACAAGATGAGGAATCGGATGAGGAATCTCTGGGTCTGCTTTTTGCCTAGCAGGGGGTGGAGGAACGCACGTTTAGTAAGGGCACAGGATTAAGGATGACACGTTCTTCCCAGCTGCTCCAATCACTGGGCAATTTGCTTTAAATAGGATCCAAGTCTCCTCTTAGAACAAGAGCAATTTCATAGAAATTTGCTTGGTTGAGCCCCCGGCCGGGCCCGGCTCCAGTGGGGAGCCACTAAGCCTTGCCCTGCATCTCCTGGCCCCATCCCGCGTCAGCCCTCAGACTAGGGGTGGCTGAGTCATCGTCTTGGCTGGAGTTTAGGATGGGCCCAGAGCCCCGTTATTTAATTCTGGGTGAGTCAGGAGAAGTTGAGGGGTGAATACCCGCGTACTGTGAGCACAGTTTATTGCTGGCATGAGTCACGCTTGAGTTGTATTTAAAGGGGGAAAGAAACTGGATGTGGGAAATCAAATTAACTTGCTAGACAACTCAGTTAAAACGCAGAGGGAGGCTGTGAGGGGTGGGCTCAGTGCCAGGGGCAGGGGCAGGGGACTCGTCTGTGGTCAGAGAGACGTGAGTGAGCCCCGGCCGTAGCGGGGGTGTCAGGAGACTGGTCAGCAAAGTGTGCAGAGGAGCCTGAGAGAATCCACGGAGTTTCAGTGTCACCTGTTCGCTCTGGAACCAGCCTCACCAGATGCAGGAGGTGGGAGGCATACTTCCGGATCATCTGGCGGTTCTGGAATCTTTGCTAGGTGTTTCCATGTTGTATTGCTCATCTTTCCACAGTCCTTCAATGTTGCTGTTATTAATCTCCCTTTTTAAAAAAATTTTTTTAATTGAAGTATATAGTTGATTTACAGTATCGTGTAAGTTTTAGGTATACTGCACAGCAATTCAGTTATACATACATATATATGTATATATATATTCCTTTTCAGATTCTTTTCTCTTACAGGTTATTACATAACACTGAGTAGAGTTCCCTGTGCCATTCAGTAGGTCCTTGTTATTTATCTATTTTATACAGAGTAGTGTGTATATGATAATCCCAGCCTACTAATTTATCCCTCCCTCACCCCCTTTCCCCTTTGGTAATCATAAGTTTGTTTTCTATGTCTGTGAGTCTATTTCTGTTGTGTAACTAAGTTTATTTATATCATGTTCTTAGATTCCACATATAAGCGATATCCTATATTTGTCTGTGTCTGGCTTACTTCACTTAGTATGATCATCTCTAGGTCCATCCATGTGGCTGCAAATGGTGTTATTTCATTCCTTTTTATATTACTCTCTCTTTGGAGACAAGGAAACTGATGGAAGGAGAGGAAGTAACTTATCTGTGGCCCCAGAGGTCTCAGGTGAAGGAGCCAGGATCACACAGGGGTCCCATTCCAGAGACATAGCCTGCACACCCCAGCTGGCGTATCCCCCCAGCTCTCTCTGTCTCTGTGTCTGTCTCTCTCAGGACTTCATAGGCATTTGTGTGGACGCCTCATTAAACTCTCTTTCCATCTGACCCCCAGAATGACTTCTGCCTGTGGCAGCTCTGGGGTGACGGGTTCTCCCCCACTCGCCCTCTGAAGCCCCAGCACTTAGATTGGCAGAAGATGTACTCCCCGCCCTCCTGGCAGCCAGCCTGGCAGAAACACAAGCTTCCAACAGTTTTCTCTGAAGGAATGTCCATGTTTGGGCTGGTAAGTGACCACCTCTCCTTAGCTGTGTAGCCCAGAGAAGGAGTGCAGAGGTAGGGTGTGCCGTGGACCACTTCTCTGCACCTCTGAACACAAGGTGGGGGGCATCTGACCTTGGATCTTAGCTGTGATTCTGGGAGGGAACACATCCCACTGTAGCAGGGGTTCCACGCGTGTCTGCCCCATGCTCCCCATTGGAGAGACATCTCCGTGCAGAGGACAGTGTTCGTCCATGTCAGTCTTTATTCCGCATGTGCCTTGTTGGTGCTCACACGGTGGGGCTTTCATGAGAGACGAAGCATGGCCCTAGTGGTTTAGGCTTTGGGCTTCCGTGAGCAGAGTGATAGGGTGGGAGGAGGCCCTTCACCCTGTCCTCCGCCCCCAGGATTACTGAGAGCTTGCAGTTCTGCTCTGCACCCCAGCATCACCGTGGGTTTAAATGTCCTGGGTGAGGAGCAGGTTGTCATTCAGAACAGACTGTTCTTCCTCTTGAAGACTGCTTTGAAAATGGTGAGCTATTTTCCGGGTCTTTTCCAGTAAATCAAAACTTCCGCTGTCCTGTAAACCCCGAGCATCTTAGTCTCATGTGCTCCTCGTATATTGTTCTATGAGATTTTGATGTTATCCTGGCGGGCCTGACAAAGACGCACTGCAGGTGGTGGCCTCCCGGGGGACAGATCAAGCCCGCTGTATCTCTTCATTGTCGGTTCATCGCTTTCGGAAGGAGCTCCGCTGTGAGTTTTCAGGGTTGCTGCCGATCTTAAAAGGGTTGCTCTCTCTGCTCTGGAAACCTGAGAGCCAGAAGCAGCTCTCTTGACCAGAGCAACAGCGATCATCACTTCAGGGGAAAGCTTGTGATTTGCTGGCGACCCTTTTCTTCTCTTGTCCTCAGCTTTCTAGGCTGGGGCAGGACAGCTATGGTCTGAGGGCAGGAGGTACCAGCGTGTTTTAGCAGCTGGACTCAGTGGGGTAAATCTAGGTAGTAAGCGGGTCCCCGGGATCTCCATGTGGTCCTTTGATTTCCTGATGCTGTCACCTGTCTCCTGGGCGGGGGTCCCAGGCTCTGGAACTGGCCCCAGGTGGACACGGACCCTCAGGTGAGCCCAGGAGCACTTGTACTCATTCTGTCTTCCACCCCCAAGATCTGACCTGTGGGGATGGGGACAGGGGAAGGACATGGGAGCTCCAAGCTGTGAGATGGCCACCTCATGACCCAGGCACTTTAGGAAACAGCAGAGTCCGGTGGAGACCACTGAGGTGTTGGGGTCTGATGGACTCCAGTTCAAGTCTCCGTTCCATTACCCACAAAGGCTCACTTGTGTCTAAAAATGGAAGGTCTCTGCGTCCCAGTTGCCTCATCTATAAAAGAATGGTGATTGTAGAATCAGAATTAATTGTAGAATAATATCTCTATAAGCAATTCTGTGTGTGTCAGGGAGTTCTGAGCGTGGGCTCCACCCAACCCTGTCCAGGAGGGTGGGTGACATACCACTGGAGCAGCAGAGCCTCAGGCAGACTGTCACGTCCACGTCCGCACGGAGCCATGGTGGAGGGGGAGGGGACCCAAGGTGCCCCCTGTCCTGGGGGCATGGCACCCACCTCCCTGAGGCTGGGGGCTTAACAAGGTGGCAAACACGCATGAGCTATCTCTGGGTGCAGTGAAAAATAACATTAGTGACAGACGGACAGAGCAGCCCTTCTCAAACTCTGGAGCGGTTACACATCCCCTGGGCACTGTGTTAACATGCACTGTGTTAATCTAGGCCTCGGGCCAGGGTGGCGTCTGAGACAGTGCACTTATAACTACATCCTGCGGCTGCTGGACGGACGGCCACCTGTCTGGAGGAGGGCACAGAGGCTCTCTGTGAGCCGGGCATTCCCTGACCTGTGACATGTGGAATTTGTTTACTCCGATTCTGGGGATCGAGGCCGTGGAAGTAACGGGCCATCTCTGCAGAGGGGGGCTTTGGGAGCTCCTCCCAGCCTCCATCCCCTCCGTGTTGCCGCATGTACAGTGCATGGTTGATGGCTCCTCAGCCTTCCAGCCTCCACGGCCGCCCCCTTCGCACCCCATCCTGGATGCATGAAGCCCAGCCCATCATTCCTCGCTGGGCTGAGCTCTCAGGTGCAGCAGCCTGGTGAGAGGGCGGCTGTCCCCGCCCCCGTGGGAAGTGGGGCTGTGCCAAGGGACACTTTTCAAGGGCAACTGCATGGGCTGCTTTTTCTTGTCAAGTTCCTGCCCGACCTTGACTTTACAGAGAACCCTGGGCATCGCATCCCATCCCGTCCAGGGTCGGGGAAAGCTGTGTGCGTGTGTGTGTGTGTGTGTGTGTGTGTGTGTGTGTGTGTGTGTGTGAACATGCCAGTGTGAGGGCACACACACTCCTGAGTGCCCTGTCCTGCCTGCACCTGTGCTGGAGAAGTAGGAAAGTCTCCCAGGAATTTACAAGTGTCTTTCTTCATTTCCCGCTCTGCTGACTATGATTCAATCAATACCCGGGCCCACAGAAAGAAGCGCAGTGTTTTCTTCCTTCCCTCTTCCCTCCTTCCCGCCTTCCATGTTTAATAGCCTGGAGGTTTACTTATTGCAAAAGCTTTTTTTTTTTTTAACCAAAATAAATGTTCTTTGCTTTTCTCCATTCCCATTAATTGTGATTTATATGAATTTAAAAGTCTTCCACAATAGCATTTGTATCTGGAAGCCGTAAATCTCAGGAAGTAACGTTCTCTCAGAACACACACGCACACACACACACACACACGCACACACACGCATATCAGGCACACTACACACCAGACACACACACACACCAAACACACACACACCAGACACACCACACACACACACACACACACACACACACACACACACACACACCACTTGATCCCAAAGCACTTTCCCAGGTCTTCACTTTTGCTCTTCCCCAGCCTGGGCTAGAGGCAGGGCAAATGTTGATGTCACTTTTGTGATGGGAAGCATGGGGCCTCATTCATGCAGCACCACGGCAGGGATACGAGCCTTCAGATCCAGGCATTTTTCTCTCTGCCCAGAGACCTGACCAAGAACTGAAGGCAGGGTCAGTGCTTTCTCACCGGCAAACACGATCCAGTATAAGCCTTCAACTGATTGGATGAGGCCCACCCACATTATGGAGGGCAATCTTCTTTACTCAGAGTCCATTGACTATAGCTGGTAATCACAACTGAGAGATGCCTTCACAGACACATGCGTGCTGGTGTTGAGCCAGACATCTGGGCACCACAGCCCAGCCAAGTCAGCACACGGAACAAACCATCGCACTGTGTGCAGCCCTACAGCAGTGCGAGGTAGCGGGGCACACTCCACACGGAGCGAATATTTTTAGCTCTCACCAAGGGGAAACTCACTGTCTGCTGAGTTGTTTAAGGGACTTGATAGATTGAAAAGTGTTCAGGGAATTAAGCCATTGACATTAAGAACCTAATACAAACAGTATACACTATCGTATAGCATTTCAGGACAAAGTCTTGCTGAAAAACCAATGTTTTCTCTGGATTAGCACTCAGTAAAGTCCCTCCTGGTTCTAATTTCTATGATCCCATTGTGTTATTGGGCTTTTTAGGCAAAAAGCAACATTTGAGGGTAATACAGAAAGCAAAACCTAGATACATGTGAGATTATGAGCATATGTGAGGGTCTTACTACTTGGAAGCATTTTGTGTGCCTGTGCCCTAGCGTGGACACGCACAGTCGCCAGCTGGAGCTTCATCCTCATGGCTAGTGTGATGCCCTGTCTCCACGTGAAGCAGTTCTTCACGGAGCTGGTGTTTTCACAAAGATGAAATAATTACCAGTGAAGTGGATGGAGAACCTCATGACTTTTCCTTTTCCTCTGTCAGACTCTCAAAAATGTTGAAAAAAACCCACCAATATTGATATATTTATTACACATTTCTTTCTTATTTGTTCAGAGAAAATACTTTTTTTTCAACCCAAATCATTGCACAGGTAAATTTCCACAACAGACTTTTCTTGAAGAAGAACGATGCTGGCGTATCCTAGCGCCACTGTGATTTTCTGCACGAGCTGTTGACGGCCCTTGGAAGTCTCTAGCGGTGGACATTTCTAACCAGTCAGATGGGGCTTCAGGATATACAAAGGCACTTGGGAATTATTAATTTTTATTGTTGGAACCATTGCCTATGCTTAGAGTAAACAAATGCTTGATTACATTGGACAAAATTTAATTAAAAAATTTTACCAGTAATTCACGTGAATTTCACAAATATAGTTCACATTGGAATAACTTCCTCATTACGATTATGTTCCTTGACCCAAGAGGAGGCAATATGATATCTTCATGACTCTAAAACTCTCATATAAAATGGATGGAGTTACACAGTTACGCTCTGGAAGGCTTCTCAAATTCTCCGTACTTGTGCAGAAACGGGCAGGCTTCTGCCTCCTTTTGGAACGTAGAAAGAAAGAGTGAAATAAAGACAGTAAGGAATTTTCCCGGCAGTGCTTGAACCAAAGAGATTTGACATCTCTAAAAGCTAGATATTTGTGTTAGGAAGTAGATGAATTTTAGGCTGGGTACATTGAACATGTAGTAAATAATTATTTTACAGTTTTTTTGAACTTTACTGAAAACAGCTCTAATGACCGCAAAGGATGTATGGGACAGATCTGATACACTAAAGCAAACGCTGTGATTTTCTTTTCTGCTAACTTTATCATGTACTACTTTGCACACTTATGAGAAATCTCTAATCATTGAAACAAAGGGCTGAGGATGCCTAAAGGTACATACACAGGGTCTCTCCATCTCTATCCATCGAACTCCCTGTCATCATCTACAAACACACATTTCCATAGAAAATCTCAAGGTGAACCCAGGAGAAACACCAGATGAACCCTGTACCTCTTGCACACCAGAGGTGCATCACTGGGAAGCACTGAAGGTACATCTGAGAACTGAGGGTTCGTACGTGTGGCAAAATGAGCAGGTAGAAAAAGGGTCGTGTGTCATTTCTGATATCAGCTCGTCTGTATTAATCAGAGCTCTTTGGTTCCAGATGAATAACCCTGCTGACTCCAGCTATGTTCTCTGAAGGGAGGGACTTACTCCTTAGGTACCTGGAAAGGACAGGCGGGGCTCCAGGACTACACTGTGCTGGGACCCTGTCTCATCACCATCATCTTTGCTTCTCTCTGGGATCCAAATGAATTCCCCGGTTCCTTTTACAGCTGAGGGCATGGCCGCCAGCACCAGGGTCTCATCAGAGAGCTTACGACGGCAGAAGAAGGTGTGTCTGTATCTCCAGGTATCAAACACGTGGCAGCCTTAGAGCAGGCTTCCCGTGTGCTCACCCTGGTGTGTGCCCAGGATGAACAGGGCCTGATGACTGGCCTGGCCTTGGTCCCCAGCACACACCTGTGGGGCATTGGGTGGGAGGTGACACTGCAATTCACAGTCCTGGCAGGGGCAGCAAATCACACCAAGAGAAGAGGTGGGAGCTGCTGGAGGAGCCCGACCCCCCAAATCTACTTCCTCATCACCTCTCAGGCCCAGCACGTGCTCTGCGGCTGCCACAGGTCAAAAGCCAAGACACGGAAGCACAGAACTGAAGACAACACATCCCTGCCACTCGGAGTTTTGCATTCCGATGGAGAAGTCACATGAAAATTACCAAATGATGCGCTAAATGCTAGTTTCGAATTCTCTGTGAGCAAACAGCACAAGAAACCTGGGAGAACCTCTAGGTCTGAGTGAGGAGCACAGAGGTTTCCCAGGGTTTGCGGGGTGGATGGAGGTTTGGTAGGCGAGGGTAATGGTGCCTCAGTCAGGCTGGCTGGGCTGTGCTGTGTGACAAATACACAATGAAATCTCAGGCACACGGCACCTTGTTGGGTTTTTTTTTTTTTGATTTCATGAAATGTTTTAGTATGGATAAAATAATAAGCTATAAAAATATGAATCATCAGTAAAGCTTTTTCTTTCCGGAGAACTATATTCAGAAATTAATGTAAGCATCTAAGGTGCGCATGTGTGTTTTTTCACCCATGATCATGTGTGTGTGTGTGTGTGTGTGTGTGTGTGTGTGTGTGTGTGTGTGCATTCCACTGCTACAGGAGACATGCAAAGTAATATCAGATTTGCTACTATATGAAGTACTGCTTTCTCCCAAGAACCGTGTGCTCGCAGGGTTGGTTCAGGAAGGTGAGTGCCCTACCACCACATCGCAGTCATATCTCGTCACCTTCGGCAAGAATAATTTACAAAAGAAACATTCAAGCCTCTCCCATCATCCCCCCAAGAGGGTGGTGGTCAGGGGCAAGGCAGCCTCCTCCGTACAGCTGTCCAGGGACTGGTGATCCTTCTGCCGTACTGGGATGGTGTCCTTCTCAATTCTTGGCTTCAGGAGTGTTTTCTAGGGCAGCCCATGGAAGTTTCATATTATCATTTTTTTCCTGTTGGTCAGAGGTAATCACAGGTCCCCACCCACATGTAGTGGGGTGTGAGATGTGGTCTTCCTGAGAGATGGAGGGATTGAAATGTGCAAAAATGTAGCATCACCTCTGAAAAACTAAGGAAAGCCATTTCAGGCATAGGGAACAAATTAGGCAAAGACTTAGAGCTACGGATGAGCCAGGTGGTAGGTCACATGGTGCTCTGGGCTGTGGCCTGAAGGTGGCCGCCTTGTGGGAGCCGGTGAGTAAGGGAGGATGGAGCTGAGGACGCAGAGGTTTGCAGGAGACAGAGATGCACAGCAAGTTAGCACAGAGGTGCGGGGTCCAGGAAGGCGTGGCTCATTTTGACCCAGGGACGCTAATCCTGGCAGGGTTAGCAATGGTGAGATTTTAGGAACCTATCACAGATATTCTTGTAAGGGAGAAGGGGGTCTGGATTTGGGGTGTCCAGACAGGGACCACAGAGATGAGTGGACGGCTGAGAAGTGTTTCCAACCTGAGAGACAGACTGGAGGCTTGTACCTTCAGAGAGAGGTCACTGAGGACTTGAGGAAGAGCAGCTAGAAGGAGTCCAGTCTTGTACCCCCGGAAGTAACAAGAAAAGTAATTAGAAGCAAGATGTGTGGGAAGATGCTGAATAGAGTCAGCAACATTGGACCAAGACTAAAGAATGTTTGAGTCCATCGGGTCGCCAGGCTTGGCCCCCCTGCATCTGGTTCTCTGCTGTTTCTGAGATATTCCTTCATCTCCCATTACTTAAATTACAGTCTGTAGGATGTAGACTCCTGCCTTTCTGTGTTTGGCTGGGATCTCTCCCCTGAGCTCAAACAGGTGTTTACAACTGCCGACCAGAAAACTCCATTTGGATGTCCCCCAAGCAGCATTGGCTCAATCTGTCAAAAACTTATCTCGGAAACTTCCCTTCCAAACTGGTGCTCTCCTCCCTGGGGATGACCCCTATGTCCCCAGTCGCTCATGCCAGGAACTTGAGAGTGCATTTCATATCAGCCTCTCCTGAAACCCCAAAGCCAACAAATGACTAAATCCTGCTAGTTCTCCTTCTTAAATCTTTCTTGTGCTATTCTTCCTCTCTTTATCAACACTGCCAGCACCTTCCTTAGTCTAAGCCACCAAGATTTCTGTCCTGGGCTACTTGCGCACCTGGGCTGCATCCTCACCTGGGCTGCATCCTCACCTGGGCTACTCACTTACCCAGGATACTTACTCTGACCTGTGCTACTCGCTCACCTGAGCTACTCACTCATTTGGGCTGTTCATTCACCTGGGCTACTCGCTCACCTGGGCTGCATCCTCACCTGGGACACTCACTTACCCAGGATACTTACTCTGACCTGTGCTACTCGCTCACCTGAGCTACTCACTCATTTGGGCTGTTCATTCACCTGGGCTACTCGCTCACCTGGGCTATTCACTCACCTGGGCTACTTGCTCACCTGGGCTATTCACATACCTGGGCTACTGACTTCTTGAAGTCTCTCTCTCCTCCAGTGTATTTTCTACAATACAGCCAGAATGATCCATTAAAAATGCAACTTCACAATTCTGATCATGCCATTCCTGTCTTAGAATCCCTTCAGGGCTAATGGGATTACTCCTCAGCTAAATTCCAAATTCATAACCTGGCTGTATTGTAACATGATCTGGCCCCAGCTGAGTTCTCCTCCATTTCTCTCTGGATTTTCCTCCCGACTAGGTTCCAGCAGCAGGATGACATTCTTCCATTTCTTTGAATGGTCCAGGCGCCTTCCAGCCTCAGACCCTTGTGTACGCCAGTTCACCTGCTTGTCATACTCTCGAATCCTATTCCTCTTCACCTTCCCAACAGGACTCAACTGAAATGTCACTTCCTTCAGAAAGCCATCTCTGACCCTCCAGACCAGTGTGGATCCTTGGTCATGCTCCTTCTCGGCGTTCTCTACTTAACTGCAATTAAAAGGTATAAGTTTGATTGAAGTGTTTCGTTTCCATGGTTGATGACTCAATAAGAACAGGGGCCGTGTATTATTTTTTTATCTAGATTTTAATACTGTGATTGAATATAAATATGCTTAGTAAGTACTTTTATTTCATATTTGTGGACTTAAAGAGGACAAAAGAATCTGTCGCTTGTCTGCATGGGACCTCCCAGGGTACCAAAGATTGTATTTCAAAATCTGCATCTTTTTGTTGCATGGTAAAGTTTCAGTCTTTGGGGCTCTTGTGTGACTGTGGGGAGGCAACAGAGCTGGTGGCTCAGAGCTTGGAATTGGAGTCAGGCAGCCTCAGCACAAACCCTTGCTCTGCTAGTTACTAACTGTGTGACCTTAAGGGTAGCTCTTCATCTCTCTGTGTCTCTTTCCTTCTGAGTGAGATGGGGCTCACAATAGTATGTGCATGATAGGTTTGCTGCAAGGAGAAGTAATTGATATAAAATATTTAGAACCAAACTTGACGTACGTTAATTGCTTAATACGTATTAGTTGTTATTGCTGTGTTATAATTATCATTATTAATGTCGCTATTATACATACCAAATTTACAAATAACTGCATCGATCATAATGTCAATGTAGTAAATCACAATGAGAAATACAACTATCAAGTAAGCTGGAAAAACCAATATCTGCTGTCTATGTGAAGCTCAATTATAACAGTAAAAAAATTAATCAGAAGTTTTGATTTTGAGATATTGTCATTAAAAATTAGTAGAAGTAATCATCACTGTAATAATTTTTTATTATTTTAATTCTATCTTGGTTCTGTTATTGGACACCTACTCTACAATATTCTCTGAGACAAATCACATTTCTCATGTTAGTATCACAGAAACCCTGGGTAGGATGAAGTCCCCTTCTAGCTATGACCAAGTAGCAGTAACAGAGCATCCTTCCAGTTAAAAACTTGAAGATAGGGATTAAAAAATGTTTGGAGGCATTAGAAAGACACAGAGGTAGACATATTTGAGGGGCTAAGTTCCCAGAGAGAAAGAATGTAGAGAAAAGTAACACATGCTCTCGACCGTTCTCCCAAGGCGTTTGCCAAATGTTAAGTAGCTGAGAGTGAAAGCTGCAGAAAGGCTGGGCAGAGGTCTGGGTGGTCACACAGAGTTGGCAAGCAAAGGTGGGTGTAGAACACTCCAAGAAGAACAGACCCTGGCAGGCAACCCCAGATATCAGCCAAAACTTGAAGGGCTGTAGCTTAGCATCAGAGACACACCAGGGCTGGTCTGGGCCAGAAAACACTTGAGTCCCAGCCTCAAATCAGCTCATGGCCTGATTGAATTGACGTGTTCTCCTCTCTTCAAATTCCTTATAAGGGGACCAAGTGAAAGTTTTCTGGGGGAAGACAACATACAGAACCTCTAAAATTTCCACACACATGGCTGGGACCAGCTTAAATACTAGCAGGAATATCAGGAAATAGGAAAAAGAGAAAACACTGACAATAGAATCAGACCCATGGGTGACCGGTAGATTGGAGGTATCAGACGTGGATTTAAAATAACAAAGAAGAGAAGGAAATAACACAAAATAACAAGAAAGCAGGTGACATGGTATTGTAAGAGGAGTTGGGGCACTAGGTTCTTGTTTCACCTTTGCTTTTCATTGGTCTTATTATGTGACCAAGTTAGTCCCTCACCAAAACCTCAGTTACTTATCGGCTAAATAGGTTGATAACAGTTCACCTGGTTAGGGTGTGGGGATGACATGAGATCTTGGGAAATGCACTCTCCAAACACAAGATAATCCTGAGATTGCTATTCATTCACTAGTGCCTCTTTGGAAGTAAGAGGAGGAAGTAAGAGTAAGGCCTCCCTTTTCTGGCTTAATAGCCAAACATTCTTGTCTAATCCACACCATGAACACTTAATAAAGGTTTATAGATTAACTGTTTTTAACATGAGAACTTCTATTTTCTTTTTTTTTTACACCTAATGGCAATGATAATATTTATTCTTATATTTCATGAAAAGCTTAAGAAAAACATGTTTCTTTTTTTCTATTCGTTTCCAATATGGTTTATTCCAAGAATAAGCCATAGTGATTAGAGTTCTCTGTGCTGTACGGTAGGACCTTGTTGTTTATCTATTTTATGTATGGTAGTTTGTATCTGCGAATCCATCCCAAACTCCTAATTTATCCCTCCCCCGAGAATTTCTATTTTCTTATCAACAATTCAGTCTCCCTCTTTTTCATTCCCACGTTTTACTTATCTACCTGTTTTTGTATTCATTTATTTATCTGGATTGAAAAGTTTTATCAAAATGCATATTGGTAATAAATAAAAACATGGTGAAGATTCTAAAACCTTTTTTAAAAGTCCCTGTTTGGGTAGATACTGCTCATTCCAAAAAGAGTTAGGAAATGAAAGGACGTGAGTTGCACTGTGTGCCAAAGGAGACGTTTGAAAGCCTTGTGTACGGTCACAGGTGAGCTAGGCGTTCAGAATCTGATTCTTGCCTCTGGTTGTTTTATCTTCAACATGGATTCCCCTTTTTAATGCATTTTCCAAAGCTTCTGGGGTAATTTGTTTCTGAAGAGTTAAGCAAGGAAATGTAAATTGATATACAAATACACCAACTCACTGGGGTCAAAGAGGGAGCAGAAATGAGTTGCAAATTTTACAGAATTTGGAGAAGTAGTTAAGCCCTAAATCTCCTAATATTTTTTTTTCTCTTGTGGAATACCCACTAATTCTTTTTGTGATAGCAAAGTGCACATATTTATATTCTATTCTCTTAGAGCTTATCTTCATATTACTACTAATAATATTTTACTTGTAGAAAGTTCTTGTTTTCTTTGTCCCACCCTTGTAGGATGCTCTAGTGAGGTGAGTGCAAAGGCCACCTGTGTGGCACCAGTGTGGACGCTGTTCAAGCAATCATTGTGAAGGAAAGATCTACAGCCTCAGCTGAGTCTGTGGTGGAATATTTCCCAATGTTTCAGTGAAAGAATGTGGTCCTGAGAAGCCAGATAAGTTCCAAGTGCCTCCTCTAAGTTTTGATGTGAAAAATGACCTTTGACACCCACATTTCTAAAGGCAGGAAGAAAGATAAAAAAGATGATCAGCCCTCATTTCTAGTGCTTCTCAAGATGTTGCCTGGAAGAAAAATAATTAAAGAAGAAATGTTTTGAGGGAGAAGCCAAGAGCCACAATAGAACACCTCTTGGGCTTAAAGCAAAAAATTCACCCTAGACTAGAAGACTCACATCACTAGACACCTGGATTTCAGGATGATCATGGACCAGAGACTCTGGGTACATGCTGTTCTTCCCCATTCCAATGCAACTGTTGAAGACAGCCAACCTGTCTTTGGGCCACCACTATTTTTTGGCTGTTTGGGAGGCAGATAATTAAAAAAATAATCCCCAGGTCCCCAGGTCAAGAGGAGTTACATCCAAACCTGATGAACAGGGAGGGGGAAGGGTAAGCTGGGACAAAGTGAGAGAGTGGCATGGACACACATACACTACCGAAGGTAAAATAGGTAGCTAGTGGGAAGCAGCCACATAGCACAGGGAGATCAGCTCGGTACTTTGTGACCACCTAGAGCTGTGGGGTAGGGAGGGTGAGAGGGAGGGAGATGGAAGAGAAAAGAGATATGGGGACATATGTATATGTATAACTGATTCACTTTGTTATAAAGCAGAAACTAACACACCATTGTAAAACTATTATACTCCAATAAAGATGTTAAAAAAAAAGATTAAAAAAAAGATAATTACAGCATCTGGGCTTTTAAGCCTTGATCCCTGATGGTTGATCCTTTTGGGATGTCTTACTTAGAGAGGAAGGAGATGCATGTGCCAGACCAGAGGTTGACTTTGGGGATTGCAGTATTAGTCAGAAGACATGGGCTGTCTTCTGCTGACACTCTGCCCCCCCTTCTCCTGCCCAAGAAGAGAATCCTTTCTTGCATCATTGATACTGTACTTGACCATCTTATGTCCTTTGGCCACTGGAACGTGCGTGGAGATGACAGCAAACCAAACAAAGGTTTTAAGAGACCAGTTTCCACTATTCCTTTTGTGCTCTTTCCTCTACCAGGAGAAATCACAGCCCAGAGAGTCCAACTCTTTGGCCCAGGCCCTGGAATTGGATAAATGCAGAACATACCTGAACCTCACCCCTGCTGGAGCTGAAGTATCAGGGTCTGAGCTGTTAGTGTGAAATCAGTGTTTGTTGTTTTTAACCTGCTGAGATATTGAGGGACTCTTTGTTAAGTGACATCATTACAAGAAAAACTGACTAATGCAGGAAGATTAAACAATGAATGGCATTGATGAGATTGAATGGTTGGAAGAGATAATCCTCACTTAACACTATGCACCAAAATGTACACATATATTAAAAATGCAACATGTTTAAAGTAAACAAGTCTGTGAATAAAAAAGGGTGCAAATAATCAACTTATATTAGAGCAGGGAAGGACCTTGTAGGGTTAATGGAAGAAATCATAGAGGAAGTTAAAATAGATTTGACTCCATAAAATACTTAACTTCTGTAGATCATAAAAACCATCAAATTAAAATTCACAAAATATGAATAAAAGGTCTATGAAGTAGGTACCATTTAATCCACACTTTACAGATGGGAAAATGAGAATTAGAGGGGTCAAATGACTTGCATTTTCGATTGACATAAACCTGAAGTCCACATGATGACATCAGACACTGAGATAACAATTTAGTAACAAGACACCTGACACCTGGATACTGGCCCTCATCCCTGTGTCCTTTTGCATCCAGCCCAGTTTTATAGAAGTTACTAATGGACTAGGCACTTTCTTTTTTGTTAAGGAGTCTGAGTTACCATGTATTAAATTCCACATATGCGATTGACTGCCCAGTGCAAATTACATCTTTCAGACATGTTATTCAGCTGAACAGTGAAGTTATTCCCAGGGTGGAAAATGTGAAGACTTGCTATTACAGACAAAGAGATTGGAAAACAAAATCTGGTGAAATTAAGTTTAAGTCTCAGGTTGTTTAAACATGACAAGGACCACACTAGAAATCTCATTTGTCACCATCCAAAACTCCATCTTCAACCGTCTAGACAAAAACTAATAGCAAGTAAAAACTCAAGTTACCTCTGATAGGAACTAAATAGAGTATCCTGAACAATGAACCTATGGGAGAAACTTGTGAACTATTTGAGAATCTTTCATGTCATATTTGCTAAGTTTGGAAAACAGATAAAATAGTCAGTGTCACTTTATTCTGTTTAGATTGAGCCTGAGGTTTTCTCCCATAGGGTTTGAGCATGTGGCATGACTCCCAGCAATTTGACTAGGGTCTCGGCTATTGTCACATCTACCTAAGGCAGGTGACACATGGGCCGAGGCATGCAGGATTCCATGAGATGGAGGGAAAGGAGGAGGTGGGGCAGACAGACCCTAGGGTGGCTCCCATGATCCTGCCTCCTGGTGTTCATCCCCTGTATCATCCCCTCCCCAGAGTTTGGGTCAGGGGGGGCTGTGAAGTGTTGCAAGCAATGGAACGTGGCAAAGCTGGTAGGACGTCCCTCCCACTCCTACGATATGGTGAGACCCGTCCTGCTAGCACGCTCTTTGCTGGTTGGAGATCTCAGTGACCAGTTGGGTGATGCCCTGTGGCAAGGACCTGTGGGTGACCTCTAGGGTCTAAGGGTGGTCTCCAGCTCACAGCCAGCAAGAAACCAACACCTCAGTCCTGCAGTCATAAGAAAATGAATTCCTCCAGTGACCCCAGGGAGCTTGCAAGCAGAGCCTTCATTGTTCGATCCTCCAGGGAAGACCCCACAGCTGGCCAAAGCATTTAGCAGCATCTAAACAGAGCATCCAGTTAAGTCATGCTGGACTCCTGACCCTTGGAAATGGTGAGATAACAAATGTGTGTTGTTTTAAGCCATTAAGTTTGTGGTACTTGATGACACAATGACGGAGAATAGAAAGAGAAAGAGAGAGGCAGGACCCACAGGGAGAGAGTGAGGTGAGGGTGGGCCAGGCATTCTGGAGGGGCTTCCAGCTGGGCTGTGCTCACTCATTTGGATTTTGTTTTGAGTGAGATGGTGCAATGGTTGATTGTACGTGTTGACTTGACTGGGTCTGGGATGCCTGGATACAAGGCCCAATATTTTTTCTGAATGTATCTGTGAGGGTGTTTGCAGGAGAGGTCAGCATTTGAATTGGTGGGCTGAGTAAATCTGATTGTCCACCCCAATGTGATGGGGTCTTATGCAATCCACCAAGGGCCTGAATAGGACAAAAAAGTAAAAGAAGGTGGGGGGGTTTGCTCCCTTTTCCCGACAGCTTGAGCTGAAATGTTCATCTCCTGGTTCTCAGGCCTTCAGACATGGACTGGAATCCACATCTCAAGTCTCTGCTCTGAGGCCTTCCAGTTACCCCACTGGCCTCCCTGTGCCTCTGCCTTGCAGACTGCAGACTGTAGGACTTCTCAACCTCCATCATTTGTATGAGCCAATTTCTCATCACAAACCTCTTTCTAGACGTCTATATACATTATTGATTCTATTTCTTTGGGGAACCCTGACTAATACAGATTTTGGTACTGAGAGGGATTCCAGAGGATTTTTAAGGATGTTAAGGATGAGTTTTATTGAATTAGTTCTGGGGTTTCTGGAATTTGCTGTCTAATCTGATTAGATTTAAAAATGTCACTCCAGTGACTCTACTTCTGGTAGAAAAGAGAGCACAGGTAGCCCACGTGGTGTGAAGTAGCAGTAGACACACAAAATATCTTCAGACACACAAAATATCTATACTTTTAATCAACTGCTTATAAAAAGCAAGGAGCTAGGTGGTTCTGTATATGATACTTTCAAATATTTTTGGAAAACTAGTGAGTATAATGACAGTGGTTGGTGGCTCCTGATGTCACTGGACAAAGGAGGGAAGAAAAGAATGAGCTCAGGGATTGGATTTCCCAGCTCAAGCACAGAATGAGTTGTCTGAGATCTTGTATGTGTGTCCTGGAGAATCTTCTTCTCCTGTAGGAGCCAATGGAGGACTTTGTGCAGAGGAATGACACGATCTCATTTATACTGGTTGAAAAACACTCTGCTGCTCTGTCCAGAAAGGACCATAGGAAATAGGTCAGAGCATCCAGCAATGGTCCAGCTGGGAGCTGTGGTGGCCTGACTGAGGCAGCAGAAGCTGAGTTATGGAGGAAATGCTGGGATTCTGGATCTATCACGGAGGAGGAGTGGACAGTGTTTGCCAATGAGTCGGTCTTGGGGTTGTGGAAAGAAAAGAAAGAAGAGAAAGTTATGGATCATTCCAGGGCTTCCAGCCACTGGGTGGGTGGGATAAGTTTGTCTTTTGCTGCTGTGGTACGGTGGTTGGGTGGACAGGGGTCGAGAGCCCTGTTGGTCATGATGAGACTGAGATGGTCAGAGGTCAGCCCAGCAGAGATAACAACCAGGCAGACCCGCTGTCACATAAGTGTGGAACTGGGGAGGAGGTCTGGGCTGGAGACGTGATTGTGGGTCCCCAGACTAGAGGTGATATTTAAAGGTAGGACAAGGTCGATGGAGAGTAAGTGTAGGTCTGAGCATGGAAGTTGGTTTGGCGCTGCTTGGAGGACCTTGGAGGACGTGGAACGTGCTGGACCACAAAGGCTGAGTTGGAGAATGAAGGTCTCACCGTGTGTTCAATTAATTGCACTCGGGTTGTGGGGTGGAAGGCCGCTCTCCATGGACTGAAATCTTTGAAAATCTCTGGCCTCAGTTTTGCTTTCCAGACATCACTGCTCTCCCCACCGTGACTTCCTTCCTGGGAGCAAGATTTCTGTGGGGAGCCAGGAGCTCACAGATTGCTATAAAGTGAGGGATTCCACTTTTAGGCAGATGAAGGGAAAGAGAGAGGAGATCCTCTTCTCCCCACGTGCTTTGCATACACTTAAATCTGAGGAGACACGTGTCTTTAAATTCCGCTCTTCAAATCAGTCACCTGCTGCCAACGTACTTCTGTACCTGAAGTCAGTTGCCATCAGATATCCCTAAAATAGTCCCGGGCTGACCAATCATGACTCTTACAGAAGATTTTGTGTCGTCCTCGGCCTGCGCCCTTCAAGAATGAGAGTGTGACAGGCTGCACCGGAGCAGCTCCTGGGTGATGGACATCCAGCCAAATGAGAGATGACTCTCTGGGTACACGGAGAGCACACTGCGGGGGGCGGGGCCCTGCCTGCACACAGGGTGGGGGGCGGTTGGGGGTGTATAGCTCCCCACAGGGCTCATACAGGCCCTCCTCAGCACACACCATCAGTCCTTATGCTGCTCGTGGCTTTCATATGGGTTCATGACTGATCCACAGTGAGGGCCATGAGAGGGCCGATTCCCCACCTGAGTCTAGCTCGAGGGCCCTGTTGGCCACAGCACATGGCTTTCCCCTCCACACCCTGCCCAGGGTAATGCCAGGCACGTGGGGTGACTCCCTCCATCCTGACCATTGACCGGACCAGAGTGGTGGAGAGTGCCATGCACTTCACTGACCAGGAAAAGAAACCCGACTGTCCTCCAACCCGAATGCAATAGGAAATCCAAGCTGGGCCCCCACAAAGCCCCTGCAGGAAGCCAGGGTCCTCCCTGTCAGTCGCTTCCCCTGCCTCCTGCCTCCTGCCGGGTCCTCCCTGTCCTTGAGCCAGGCTGGGCCCTGATGAGGCCAGTGGGACAGAACTGTCTTCAGCCCACAGTGCGGAATCCAATGCCAAAACCCTGAGCGCTCAGCCTCGACTCCTGCACCTCTGCACCAGTGCCCCTTCCAGTCTGCCAGACGGCTCTGCCCCAGGTGCCATTCAGATCACATCCGGCCTCTGTTTAATGGCCCCACTTCCACTGAGCTGGGCTCTGAATTCCTTGCCTTCTCCATTGTCTGCCCACCTGCCCACTCCTGCGTGCCACTGAATCCTCAAGGAGAAAGTCTCCACCTTCATTTTCATAGTGCACATTCCAGCCATCTGGTCTACCTGAGTTCCCTGAATGGGTCCTACTCTCTTTTGCCTTACTCACTTACTGAGTGGCCCTGAGTGAGTCAGTTGACATCTCTGAGCCGTAGTTTTCTCTTCTTACCACTGGGGATGATGGTGAGTACCTTCCAGGGCTGCTGTTTGGTGGCAGTAAATGCTGCTTAGCCCAGTGCTTGGCATACAGTAGGTGCTCAGTGAAAGAAAGTCATTATTTGGGCTCCCTAACTCCTCTCACTGCTGTATCTGGCTGCCTCCTTATTTCTCCTTTAGGAGTTGGCTTGGATAACTCCTCTTACAGGGAGCCTTCTTTGATTTCATGAGTTAGAAATAAGTAGCTCCCACAGCCTCTCATTAAAGAGGATCTGCACATTGTAAGGGGAATGGATGGAGAGGGGGTGGAGAATTGAGCCTCCAGCAAACGGAGTGGAGGTGGCGCTACGGTCCCCATGTGCGCTGGTCAAGATGCACCTCCTCTGGCATCCATGTCTCCATCCAGGGAATAAAGTGAGAGCTGCGTAGTTGAGTGCACTTCCAGTGAATCCTCATCTTTTTCTTCTCCCCAGACACAGTGACCTCCTGTCCCTCCTGCCCTGGGGCCTCCAGGATTGACTACACGGGCCCTTCATCACTGTTTGCCTCGCTCAGCACAAAACCGTGGGAGGCTCTGTGGTCAGCGCTTGGCTGACCTCATTCCCCTTGCTCCTCATTCCTGAGGTTCTTCCTCCTGCTCTCTGGATCCCATGTTCAGGGTCAGCCGGCTCCCTTGCATCCTAACTCTTCTCATCTGAAGTGAGGTCTCACCAATAAGACTTGAGGCCAGTGTCATCAGTCTTCCCGATTGTGTCTTCTGAACTCAGGCGGCCACCTCCACAGTCCCCACGTGGATGGACTCACAGACACTGTCTCCTTTTCCAACATGAATGTTATAATAAGGCAGAAACTTTCATTCCTCTGTGTTTTTTTTAAGTAAATTCATCTCTTGTGATTTATTGATTTTCTTAAAAGCAAAGTAAATCCATTTTTAAATTTTTCTCAGCTTATTACCAGACACTTGGGTCTGGGACACACTGAACAAGAATCCTGTTAAAAGTGTTCAAAACTGTTTCCAAATCAAAATCAATAAAACTACACAAATATATATTTTAATCTTACAAAGACCAAATGTAGAAAATTTCATCAAAACATGCTACTTGACACCACCAGGTAGAGCTTCACAGCTCTGGTTTGAGCAGACATAAACCATGAGGGCTGTCCAGAAGCAGCTTAAGAAAAATATGTGTGCAAACGTCTCTGATGCAAAGTCAAGCAGACTCAGCTCTGGATCTGGGTACGTTGGATTAAGCACATTCCTCCTTGACTCTCCCACTGACTATACCCATAAAAGCTGGATGGAATGTGTGAGACAACTACTTAAAGACACGGGAAAGTGGGTGGTAGCAGGTAATTTGGGAAAGAACCCCAAAATTTAATGTGCCACCTGATGAAAGGAGAGTTTACTGGTTTTTTTCTCCCCCTCTGGTCTCCTCCAGCTTGAATTCAATGCACTGGAAACCCAGAAATGGCCAGGTAGACAGCGCTCCAGGAGACATTCCAGCTACGGCTCAAGGAGCAGGAAAGGGGACTCCTATCACAGAGACAATTCACGAGTCCCATTTTCTTCCCTGTTTTTAAATTCTCCATGCCCCGATTCCTCGAGCAATCATTTGGAGGCAATGGCAACAGCTGGAAACAAGAGTACGCAGGAACCTGTACTTGGAGGCAAGGTAATTGTCTTCTCCGCAGTGTGGATCTGGAGTTCTAGGACCGGGAGGCCACACCAAATGCTGCTTCTCCTTCTCCGTTCCTGGGCTGCTTAACCTCAAATGAGAGCAGTCGAAGGAGTGCAGGGCAGCTCAGGGGCTCTGAGAGCAGGGTCTCAGTATTTTAGCCAGAGGACCTTGGGAAAATGGCACTATAGAATAGTTACTGAATGCCCCGGCTCAGCACCTCCATCCACCAACCAATTGTGCACACGTGGTTGTCACCCTGCAGAGCCTTCCAACATTTTAAGAATTGAACTAACAGAGAGACCACAGATCAGGTCTCGCTGAGGGCCACGTGTGTGGAAAAGGTATACTAGAACTGCAAAGGCTTGGAAGCCTGATCTGACCATGCACCACAGAGGGTCCAGAGAAGGCAAGTTGGAACTTGTGGCCAACTTGCCTGCTCCACGAGAGAATGGCCCAAAGCCTCACAACATAACGCTGTACGTGTCCAGGATACAATCCAAGATTACCTGGCTTATGAAGAACCAGGAAAATCTCACTTTTCATGGGAAGAGACAAGCAGCAGAGACACCAACACTAAGACGACCAGGTATTGGGATTGTCTGACAGAGAATGTAAATTAGTTATTATCCTTATTAGTTATCTATTTTATACATAGATGTGTATATATGTTAAATTAGTTAGTATTAAAATATTCCCAACAAGCAATCACAAACATGTTAGAAATCATTAAAAAAATTAGAAAATGGAAATTTAAGTCCTGAAGAAAAGTACATAAAATTAAACAAACAAAAAAAATCTTCCAGATAGGTTCAATAGTAGAATGGAGATGATAGAAAAAGGAGTCACTGGACTCAAAGACAGATCAATAGAAATTACCCAATCTGAATAACAGAGACAAAGATTTGGAACATGAACTGAGCCTCAGGGACCTGTGGGTCAACAGGAAAGTTCTAGCATCTGTGTCATCAGAATCAAAGAGAGGAGAAAGAGTGTGATGCTGAAAAAATATTGACTGAAACGTCTCAAATTTGGGAACATGCATAAACCAACAGGATCAAGAAGCTCAGCAAACCCCAAAGAGAATAAACTCAAAGAGATTCATGCCCAGAAACATCATAATCGAACTGATGCAAACTGGACACACACAGAATTTTGAAAGCTGCCAGAAAAAATATGTGCTACCTATAGGGGAAAAGCAATTCAGCTGACTGTGGATTTCTCATTCAAAACCACGGAGGCAAGGTGGAGTGGCACAGGATTTTTAAAGTGTTGGAAGAAAAGACTTGTCAACCCAGAAATAGATATCCAGAGATAAATACCTTCAGGAATAAAGAAGAAAAGAAGATGTTCTCAGCTAAAGGAAAGCTAAAACAAAATTCATTGTCACCAGAACTGCTTCAAGAAAATTCCTTAAGGAAAATCTTCAGACAGAGAGGAAATGATAGCACAAAGAAAATTGGAATGTCAGTAATGAAGAGAAAAACAGAAATGGGAAATATGTGGGTAAATAAATAGACTGTTTTATGTTCTGAATTCTTTAAAATCATATGATATCACTTATATGTGAAATCTAAAACATGATACAAATGAACTTATTTACAAAACAGAAATAGACTCTCAGGCACACAGAACAAACTTATGATTACCAAAGGGGGAAAGGGTTTGGGGAGGGAGAAATTAAGAGTTTGGGATTAACATATACACACTACTATATATAAAGTAGATAAACAACAAGGACCTACTGTATAGCACAGGAAACTGTATTCAGTAACTTGTAATAACCTATAATGGAAAAGAATCTGAGAAATTTAATATATATATTATATATAGTATACAATTTATACATGAATATAATTTTATATACATATATATAAGTGAATCCCTTTGCTGGACACCTGAAACTAACACAACATTGTAAAGCAACAACACTTCAATAAAAAATGGTAACTAAAAGTATGTTTCATAGTCAAAAGTAAAAAATTGTATCATTGTCTGAAGAAGTTTTCAAGTTACATAATATAATATATAAGATGACTATCACATGAAGAGGGGCTAAGGGGACCTACATGGAGGTAAGAGTTCTACGTTCCACTGGAAGTTGATAACATATTGTTTTTAAGTTGAAAAGTGAAGTATGTACAACGCAATCCCTGGAACAGCCAATTTGAAAAATTAATCTACACAGATAGTGAAAAACACGATAGATAATATGAAAAATGTTCAAATAACCCAAAAGAAGCCAGGGAAGTGGGAAACAGAGAAATGTAAAATAGAGGGAACAAACAGAAAACAATAAAATGATAAAACTATATCCAAATATACCAATTATTAACAGTAAATAAATAAAAAAAATGGTCTACATACACTAGTAGAAGACAGGGGTTGTCAGAATGGGTAAAGCAGCAAGAATTACCCATATTCTGCCGACAAGAAACTCATTTCAAGTAGTTTAGAAGTAAAAGAACGGAAAAGGTTATCCCTGTGAACACTAATCACAGTGGATTGGCTATATTATCAGTCAAAATAGAGTTCAAAGCAAATAAACTTACCAGGGATAAAGCAGGGCATTATATAATGGTAAAGGAGTTAATTTACCAAGAAGACACAGCAATCCTAAACGTGTATGCGTCTAACTAAAGGGTTTTAAAATACATGAAACAAAAACTGAGGAAAGTAAAAGGAGAAATAAATAAAGCCATCATGGTATTAGGAGCCTTCAACAGTCCTCTCTTAGATACAGAACTAGAGGCAGAAGCGCAGGGAGGATAGAGAAGTGAACAACATTGCCAACCAGCTGTACGATAGTGCTACTAGCAAAACGACCAGATAGGGAATTAGACTGCCCCCACCCATGAAGCTCCTTTCTCAGAAAGCCTTGGGTGATCTGGCTAACTAACCATCTGAGTGACCAAGCTTCTTCCTTCTCATATCCCAGTTCCTGCTCTTATGCCTTTAAATTCACCAATAAAACCATATGATCCAGCAATCCCACTCCTGGGCATATATACAGAGAAAACCATTTTTCGAAAAGATACATGCACCCCAATGTTCATAGCAGCACTATTCACCATAGCCAGGAGGACATGGAACCAACCTAAATGTCCATCAACAGATGAATGGATAAAGAAGATGGGGTACATATATACAATGGACTAGTACTCAGCCATAAAAAGGAATAAAATAATGCCATTTGCAGCAACATAGATGGACCTAGAGATTGTCATACTGAGTGAAGTAAGTCAGACAAAGACAAATAACATATGATATCTACAGAATAGAAATGGAGTTACAGATGTAGAAAACAAACTTATCGTTACCAAGTGGGAAAGGTGGGGGGAGGGATAAATTGGGAGATTGGGACTGAATATACACACTACTATATATAAAACATGTAACTAATAAAGACCTACTGTAGAGCGCAGGGAACTCTACTCAATACTCTGTAATGGCCTATATGGGAAAAGAATCTAAAGGACAGTGGCTATATGTATATGTATAACTGATTCACTTTGCTGTATAGCAGAAACTAACACAACACTGTAAATCAACTCTACTCCAATAAAAATTTTTAAAGATAAAATAAATTAATAAAAAAAATAAATTCACTGATAAAGAGTGAACCCACACAACCCTAGATATAATACCTCTGGACCCTAATAAAGGCAGAGCCCCAGGCCCCCAGGTGCTCTCTCTCTCTACCCTCAACTTCCCTGTGGGCCCCCAGGGGTGCCATGTACCCTCCAGCACTTGTGAGTAATTAATGTTATTCCTCAAAGTTTCCTGATGGTCTCTGCAGAAGTGCATTCTGCAATCATAATAAGACCCACGAGGGAATGTCTGTGGGGCTTCCTAAGAGTAATACAGGCCCCGGAGAGTGTGCCAGGCATTCCTGGATGATAGCGTCATTATCAATAGACGGGGACCTACACAACATCACACCTTATACAGTCATTAACTCAGAAAATATCATTGCTCTAAGTGTAAAACATACAAGTCTAAAACCTTTGAAAGAAACCATCAGAGACCAGGGGCTGGGAAAGTGTTCTTAGACATCACATGACACCAAAAGGAAAAAAAGAGGATACATTGGACTTCATCAAAACTTGAAGCTGTTGCTATAAAAGACACTTAAGCGAACGAAAAGGCAAATGGGTTATAAGTTCAATGTTTTTCCACCAAAACTCACATGTTGAAGTCCTAACCCCAAGGACCTCAGAACGTAGCTTTATTAGGCAATAGGGTCTTTACCGGAGGTAATCCAGTTAAAATACGATCATTAGAGTGGGTTGTAATACAATATCATTGATGAGTGATAGACACAGAAACAGATGCTCACAGAGGGAGAATGATATGAAGAGACGGAGGGAGAAGACGGCTGTCTACAAACCAGGGGAGATGCCTGGAGCACATCCTTCCCACTGGCCCTCATAGGGAAATGACACCTTGATCTCAGACTTCCAGCCTCCGCACCTGTGAGAAAATACTTCTGTTGTTTCAGTCACCAAGTTTGTGGTACTTTGCTGCAGTGACCAAAGGAAACTTACACAGCAAACTACAGACTGTCCATCTTCTTTATCCATTCATGTGCTGATGGACTTTAAGGTTGTTGCCATGTCTTGGCTGTTATGAATAGTGCTGCTATGGGTCTGCATTCTTATTCTCCCTTGCTATTAGGACTCTTTGTTACAAGAAAGGAAATGGAATTTAAATTGCCTTAAACAACACCCACCATGAAATGTATTGGTTCATGTAACTGGAAAGTCCAAAGGACAGTTTGCCTTCAGGCATGGTTTGATCCAGCATCCCTAATGGCATTATCAGGACTCTGGTTTTATTTTTTATCCCTCCATTGGTCCTGCTTGACTCTGTGGTCCTATCCTCTCTACACTGGGGAAAGATAGTCACCAGCAGCTCCAAGGTCCATTGTGGTATCTGTGAATGGGTGTAAAACTTCCCATAAGTTCTGTTAAGACCACTGTGAGGAAGGTCCTGCTTAGGTCACATGCCCAGCTCTCCTGCACCAGGTGTTTTTCTCTCAGGGATTTTGAGTTCTGGTCCATGAGCTGATTGGCCAGGTGAAGGTCATGTGGCCACCTCTGTGGCCTGACATCAGGGTGGGTGGGGATAAGGCAAGGTTGGGTCAGCATCATTTAAATGGCACGGAATGGGCAAGGCCGGAGGTTGAGACCGGGATTGAGCACCATGGCAACACCACACTTTGGGCTCTAGAAAAGGCAGGGATCTCCATCAGGAGGGGAGTACGGACTGCAGGACAGATCAGTGGCCATAGCTGGTGTGTAGCTGAGTGTCCTCAGACCGTGACTGAGCCCAGGGAACATGGGGATGATGGCATCCCCTCCCCTGCAGGGTTGCAGGGGCATTGGGAGGATAAAGTCTTGTGCAGAACTTTGCAAGAGCCTTCCTGGCCATGAGAAATCATTCACTGCGGCTCCTATTGCTATATTGTTGTTATTATTATATGTGATTGCTTTTGTATTGCCTTGCGAATAACACCGTCATGCAAGAACTAAATTAATATTAGCTGCCTTCACTTGCAGTCCCACAGAGGTTTCAAGTACTCTAATAACTCAGTGCATTTGCAAATTCTGTTCCTTCTGCCTGGGAAGCTCCTGCCCAACCTGCCTGAACACCGCATGTTTTAGTAGCGATAGCGTTTTAAACGGTATTTGCAGTTTTGCAGGTTCTCTCCCTGTCCCTCACGCCAGCATCACAATCGTCCTTGCTCCCTTTTGACACATGTGACGTCTGAAGTCCACACAGTGTGACAAGGATGTCAGCCTGTCTGGCTTTACAGTGTGCTGCTTACCTTGTCTGCTTTGGCTCCCGAGCCCCCAGAGGGCAGTATCCAGGACCCATTCATCACTGTGTCTTAAGATCTGGGTGTACCCAGGGGCTCTAGGAAATACTACAATTGACCCGTCACGAGATAACGCACGGAACAGGTAGCATGTGTGTGCACCTGGCAGTTACAACAGTTATCATCTCTGTTTCTCATCAGTGCAAGGAGAGCACCCTGGAAGAGGGGGAGCCCACTGGGAGAGCACGAAATGGAACAAAATCATGGGACCCTGCCTGTACCGTGGCTGTCTGGGGGTCCCGTGCTGTCTCGGTTCCCTGGAGTCCATAGAAGACCCCGTTGTTGATCTCAGTGACCCCGAGCACCTCAGGATGGCTGAGACATGTATTCATTGGGCCAGGGGGTCTGGGCACAGGATGAGGGCAGGAAGGGGGTGGCAGAGGCTCCTTTTAGGGCACTTCCAGAGGGAAATTCTCCACAGTCGATTATTGTCTGTTTTCTTCCCATCTGGGCACAGCAGCGTGGGGGTCAGACTGCCCTGCGGTTTTGTGTAAACGTGTCCAGGCCTCACAGGGAGATGAGCCCGGCTTTGGACCAGAACCAGGATGTGGCTTCTCAGAGCTTCAGCCTCTCCATCAGTCACACACGAGGACTGTGACTGCCCGGTGGGGTTTTTCAAAGATTAAATAAGGCTGAGTGAGAAAGAGGCATATAAACTTGATTTTACATTCCTTAGAATATAAATGCTATTTAAGCATTTCAGTGATATTTTTTTCAACTCTGAAAAGTTAGAATAATTTTGCCTGCCACGTTTAGCTGTGAGGATGGCATCTAAAAATCAAATACAGTAATGAAAGAAAAAAGGAAGTGAATGTATCCTCTCAGCTCAGCAAGTGTGTGTCCCTTGCTTGAGTTGAATAGATGCTGCCAGGCTGCAACGAATTTTTTTTTTTAACTGAAGTACAGTTGATTTACAATGCTGTGTTAATTTCTACAGTACAGCAAAGTGATGCAGTTATACACACACACACACACACACACACACACATATATATATAGATAGATAGATATATACACATTATGGTTTATCATAGGATATTGCATATAGTTCCTTGTGCTATACAGTAGGACCTTGTTGTTTATCTATTCTATATATAGTAGTTTGTATCTGCTAATCCCAAATTCCTAATGCATCCTTCTCCCAGTCCCCTGGGCAACCACAAGTCTGTTCTCTATGTCTATGAGTCTGTTTCTGTTTAGTAAATAGGTTCATTTGTGTCATATTTTAGATTCTACATATAAGTGATATAAAATGGTATTTGTCTTTCTCTTCTGACTGACTTGACTTAGTATGATAATCTCTAGGTGCATCCATGTTGCTGCAAATGGCATTATTGCGTTCTTTTTTATGGCTAAGTAGTATTCCACTGCAATGGATTCTTGGCTGTCTCTGCCAAGCCATGTCCACGCTGAAGCCAGAACAGTCCTTGGGTCACACATCTGACCATTTCTTCTTTTCATAAACCCTTGGGTGGTTCCTCATGGCCACAGAGCTCATGCCGTCATCTCCTTAGGATGACACACGTTTTCTGAGATCTGGTCCCAGCCACAGCTTCTGCCTTGCAATATATTTCCTCTCCTGGAAGAAATAAGAAAACGGAAAGAAGCAAGTTAAAAACATTTCCCCATTACTGTTGACAAGAATAGACAGAGGGACAGAGGTGCATTCAGCTCAGTGATGCGGGGAAACCCCTGCCCTCCCATCAGGAGGACGCTGGTCCCCTCTTTTAGCCCAAGGCCCAAGGGCAGCAAGAAGCAAACCTGCCCTGCAGGTTTTGTGACTTGAACAAAGTCAGGTTTCCTGTCTCCAGGAAACAGCTGGATTCGGATGAACAGTGTGAGGGGGAGGAAAGGAAAGCCGTCCTCCTGCAGAGAAGTTGCAACCGCCCTGTAGATTCGGAGCGATAAGGACCTTATCGCCTGCACTGGCCGTTTGATCATGTTGCCATCTTGGGATTTGCTCACTCTTGCGGGGCTCGGGGATATCTCTGCGTGACAGCCCAGTGGGGACTGTGACAGTGCGCTTTATCAGATCCTCAGGGAAATAATTTTCTGAGTCATCCGAGACGTGATGGCTTCTGAAGGCTGCCAACTCCCCGCAGTGGAAAGGCCCGTGAACTCCACCAAGAAGACATCATCAGGGGAGGAACTCTGGGCAGGAAACCCTACTTCTGAGTTTCAAAGGCTGCTCACGTAATTCCCTGGCAGGGATGGAAAGATAGTGGCGGATGGAGTTTGGGGTCCCCCAGGAGACATTTCATGACAAGGCGAGCTCTTTGGGGCCAGATGTGTCCTAGTCCTGGCTGTGTGCCTGGTTCCAAGGGCAGTGCCTGGTACCTGCGAAGCTCAGGGAGTGCTGTGCTTTGCTGGTGGCGGGTGTTGTCTCAGCGAAGTTGCCGTCAGTCAGGGTCTGGATGTAGCCCCCTGGGGCTCAGACTTGATCACACATAGATGGGCAGCTCACGAGAGACAAGGGTAAAATCCACACGGCAGTGCTTTGATTTTCAACTCTACGAGGCAGGAAGTGGAAACCTCCCAGTCTCTCCCTGTAGAGGGTTTATTGGTTGGCAAGTTATATCCCATTCACTCCTACTGTCATTCCATCCGTCAGAGCATCAGAAGCTCTTTCTAAGATCGTGGTAACAGGCTCCCAAACCCCAGCGCGGCCCCAGCCTTGCCACCTTCGCTTTCAGACCACCTTCTGTAGGCCAGCCGCCTTGCTCCACGTGGCCTGCAGCCCACGGACAAGGACTGTCTTTTATCTCTTCGCCAGCTGGATGGATTTCTAGCTCTGGACCGCACCTGGAGGGTTGGGCTGGGCATGGCCCTGACGTCAGCAAGATGCTCCCCTCCCCACAAAAGGATGAAATGGGCCTCCTCGTCCATGAGGTCAGGACCAGGGCCACAGCGGGGACACCACTACAGTGGGCTGGGTTCTGAGACATGGCGTCTGACATGATGGAAAATTCCATGAAGCTGGAAACCCCTGAACGTCCAGGCCGTGCAGTAAGGGTGTTTGGGCCCTTTCCTGGGCTTCCTACGGGCTCCAGCCCCTCCCTGGCTCCCCTGATGTCGGCATGCAGTTTGCAGACAGGAGCGCAGGGAGCTCAATATGGTGCCAGAGCTGCAGGTAACGACACCAGGCGGCCATGGAGCTCAGTGTGCTCGGCCGCCAGTGCTCATCGGCGTAACGAGTGGATGGTGAGTGAGTGCCTGGCGCTCCCCACTGTTTACTGAGCACCCATCCTGCGCCAGGCTCCGCACGGGGCATGTGGTCACAGCAGGAGTCCAAGAGATGCGCGCTGGCCTGTCTGGTGACAACAGTTATCCAGCTGCCCACGTGCTGGCCCGTGGTGGCTTCTGGACTAGACACGGGGTCACAGGGAGATGAGGGCTTCTGCCCCCACGGGGCTCACCGTGGTCGGAAGCAGACGTGGGCCCAGCGCAATGAAGGGACTGGGACTCATTCCTCTAATGCCCTGCTTTCTCTCCACTTAACGGCTGGGCTGGGGCAGTCTTGTGTGCCCCTCTCGGGGTTCAGCCTGCAGACAGTTGATTTGGCCGCTGCACTTCTGTGCTCGGAGGTGGCTTAGGGCTCCTAAGCACTTCTTCAGCTTCCGTCCCTGGTAGAGGCTGAGGCACTGAGGCAGCATTTTTGGCCTGGTTGCTATGTCCACCCCGAGCTGTGTTTCCTTGTCTGGCCTCAGGGCTGGAGGCAGCCTGTCTGATCCCCTCGCCCCGGATGTGGATGGAGACAGAGCTGTGGGCAGTGGACGGTGACACGGACAAGGGACTCCCACAAGGAAAACTCTTTACCTGGACGTGTGACCTCGCTGCCCAGGGGCCCGCTCTGAGGATCCGGGTCCAGGCTGGGCTCTGGCATAGGAAACGGTCAGGCACGGCTGGCCCCCACTGACCTCTCCACAGGATCAATCTGATGACAGGGCGGGGCTGTGGAGGGGGCAGTGCCTGGCACACAGCAGGTGATGGCAGGTAGCTGTGGAAGGAACGAATGCCCAAGAGAAGCAGTGACCTGTGAAGAGCCGGGCTGCATCCCACATGGGGAAGAGGCGGGGTCGTCACAGCAGATTCTTTAGCGAGGACGCGTCCGCCACTGGGACTTAAATGGTAACATCATGGTGAAGTGTAGCACGGCATGAGAAGAGCGTCCAGCACGAATCGAGTCCTCACGTGGACGGGGGATGGTTCTGAGCATTTCAAGTGAATGAACTTGTCCTGATCCGACAGCAAAGCACCATGTGGCTTTGTCACTTGTGGCCATTTTACACACCAGGAAGTGACACAGAAAACACAGGTGGGATGTTGAGAGCTAAGGGATGCATCTTGTCCAACGTGGAGGAACTGTTGGGGTGATAAGTAGGCTGGTGGGCGGGGGAGGTGAGGGCAGTTCTGAGTCGCCAGGACAGTCGGAGGCTGGCTAAGGATGCAGGCGTGGGGCCGGCGGTCTGAGTGGCCAGCGGCGACAGGAGTGGAGAGCTGGGGCAGAGGGATGGGAGCTGGGGGGTGGAGTGGGCAGTGTTGGGGGACAGAGGAGAGGAGGGACTGCATTGGACACGGCTGGGGGAGATGCTGGGCGCTCAGGGCAGAGGCCCGCAGCACAGAGACTGCACACAGAGCTTCGGGAGATTTCTGGGGAATCATGGAGCTGGACAGAGAGAGCCTGGGCTGACAGAGCAGTAGGAGGAACCATGGGAGAGAAAACAAGAGCGGCTGCAGCGTCCTGGGCTGCTGGGTGTCTCTGTGAGATGGGCTAAGACTTCCGCTTTGAACCAAAATGAAAACGTCTCTGCAGACGTTGGTGGCAGCATGGGTGCACGCTGAGGACAGGGTGGTAACACCGGGATCATTCCTGCAAGATGAGCTTGAGGGTGAGGGAGAGAGAGTGATGTGGGGCTGGGGCTTCGAGAGCCTTTTTCTTAAACTTGCTCTCGGAGGACAGGGCGTGAGCAGCTTATGAACTCATCTGATGGCGCTGGGGGAGCAGAAGGGGTAGGCGTGGTGGGGGAGGTCACAGCCCAGGGGGCCCAGGAAGCCGGATGCCATCTTCAGGGTGATTTCAGCACCCAGGTTTGGCCTCCCACTGGGGTGAGGGTTCCGAGCTGGCCTCGGTGTCTGGGTGAGGGTCTCAGGGTTGTCTCCACACCTTACGAAGGCTGCCAGGAAGTCCTCCCAGGGTGGGGAGGGTCTGGCCTCCCGTGGGTGCACCTCGAGCTGTGGGGAGCAGCAGGCGGAGCCTGGTGGGCAGGACTCTCCCTAGAAGGACCTCATTCCTAGGACCCAACCGAAGCCCACTTGGCTCACCAGGTGAGGAGCAGGTAACTTACCTGTGGGACCCGCCAGGGTGCGGGGCGGGGCGGGGGCGGGGCTTCTTCTCCACGCCCCGCTCCTCCCGTGTTCTGTGTTCCTGGAGCTTCTATTTGCTATTTGAGCCTTGGTGTCTCCCAATTTACTTTACTCAAGGGTTGGAGTTCATGTGCAGGGCCCGCCTGGAGAGAGCAGTGCCCACTGCAGCCTTTCCCCTCTCCCTCAGGGCGGGTAACGGGGCATCACGACAAGTGGGGAGCTCCCAGGGCAGCGTAACAGCCCCCAGGGTGGGGGTGGGACAGACCAGATGTCCCTGTCCTGGGATAAAATTGGATCCCAGGGGAGAGGATGCAGGTTGACCGCCTGCCCTGCAGTTCTGTGCAGGACAGCCAGCCCTTCGGCTATTTGAGAAGAGGAGTCTGAGTCCAGGGCCCTGATTCTGTGGGGAGGGGGCTCTTCCCCAGCTCCAGAGCGGGAGCGTTCAAGGCTCTGTGGTTCCCAGGCTGCCCTGGGGGCTGATCGCTCACCAGGAGGGGACCCTGGGACTTGGGCAGAAGGCTCTCCTAGGACAACATCCTGGCCACAGCTTTCACAGGAGTCTGCAATGATGCACCTCTGCGAGTGTCTGAGGGACTCCATACCGGCAGACAAGGGGACCGAGGCTCAGGCTGGGTCCACATACCAGACCAGACTTCTGATGAGGGAGGCGGGGCTTGGACCCAGGTTCTGTGTGACTCCCAAAGCCGAAGGGCAGATGGCTGCCCCACCGAGCTGCATCAATGCCACAGAGGGACAGGAAGGACCCCTACGGTCCCCTCCCCTAGTCACTAAGGCTGAACACAGGAAACCAGCTGCCCAGGAGGGTGGCGGGCCGAAACCCCAAAAGCCGGCAGGGAAAGCAGAGCAGCGGCAGAGGGACCGTCCAGGATGGTCTTGGCCTCCCTGAGGCCTCCCTGCTCTGCTACTCCTTCGTGGATGAATGGAACGTGGACCCTGCCCTCTTCACAGCAGGCCCTCTCGTGGTGCTGCCTCATAGCCTGGGGAGCCCCTCTTGCTGGGGTAAACCCCCAGAAGGTAATGGGAAAAATGGGAACCTCTGCTTGCTCCGTGGTGTCACCCTACGTGGGAGTGGCCTTCAGTGCTGCTGCGGGGTTAATGACCATCACACAGCAGGCAGAACAGTGACCCTGCATCAGGGAGGCCTGTCATCCGGGAGGGAGAAGGACCAGGCTCTCGGGGTCAAATGGGTCCAGAGCACTTTGCAGCCATTGGGTCCTGTAACGTAACTCCTCCCAAGGTGGTGGAGGGACGCCGTGGTGTCAACGTGAACTAGCAGGTGATATTATTCTCGGGTGAGATTCAAGCCCTGACCCTCTCCTTCCCCATCTTCTTCTGAGTGGCCCCTCAATGCCCCTTACCTATCCTGCTGGCCTGGCTTTTCCTCCAGTGAGAAGCAACCGTTAGACCTTTGAATGAGTGTCTCTTCCTGCCTGAGTGTCCTCACCCGAGTTCTTGTCCTGCCTGATAAGGCCACAGGGATCTCGCTTTCGAAGACCGCCTTTCATACATGGGGCCAGAGTGGTTATAGGACCCAGGCTTCGATTACTCCAAAGAGGCCCCTGTGACATGTCTGAGTTACTCCTTGGATTAGTCAGCTCAGGCCGCCATAAGAAAGGCCCACACGTGGGGCAGCTTAAACAACAGAAATGATTTCCTCACATTCTGGAGGCGGGAAGTCCAAGGTCAAGGGCTGGTTCCTCCCGAGGCCTCTCCCCTGGGCTTGTAGACACTGTCTTCTGCCCACGTCCTCACATGGTCGTCCCTTCATTTGTGTCTGTGTCCTGATCTCCTCTTCTTATAAGGACGCCAGTCATATTGGATCAGGGCCCCACCCCACTGTGACCTCATTTACTGTGATCACCTCTGTAAAGACCCATCTCCAAATACACTCTGCTGTCCCCGGGATTAGGACTTCAACACAGAACTTGGGGGGCACATCTCAGCCCATAATGCCCATCTCGGGGGCTAGGGAGTCACCCTCCTCTGGTGTCACCCTTTCCACTCCTGCCTGTCCCATGGTTGTCGCATCAGTCGTAGGCTTTCCAGGGTCCCAGGGCGATGTTTGTCCTGGCACAGAGCAGTGGAGGAAGGCCATGCCTCCTTCCTTCCTTTGTTCCCTCCCCAGAGAAAAACCCACTTACACAACGAGCATTTGCTTGAAGGTGAGGATTCCCCATAGGGACGCCTGTGGGGAGTCCTACTCATAGGCTGTTTGCCAACCACGTGTCCTAAATCCCTGAGGGATGGTGACGGGGGAGCACGGGGGGTGGGTACAGGGAATTGGGGTGGAAACTGAGAGACTCAGACAACATGAGTCTGTGAATCGTGGGAGCTGGTCTGGGTTTTCAATCTTTAATTTGCTTTATTAGTGGGCTTCATTCGTCTAACCGATACACGTTTTCTCCCACAAGAGGATAATTCTCCTTTGATCCCAAGAGAGAAACACATCCCTGGTCTTGAGACAGACAGTATTTTTACGGTATTTCTTAACACTTTTGAGTATTAAACTTTTATGACCTTTTAAAAAATTCAGGAAGGAACTTGGAAACTCCAGGTATCCTGTGATCTTTACTTGTCAGGGAGGCAGCTCTCTGGAGTGGGGGAAACAGCAAGTTTGGAATCAAATGGCCCTGGATTCAAGTTCAGCCAGACCTCTGACCAGTTCCCTCGCTCCCTGAGCCTCCAATTCTACATCATTAAAGTGGGTGGTGAGGCCCGGGGGCTCCTTGTGAGGTCACATTTGAGGCTCTCAGCAGATGGTACCAGCCTTACGATCCTGTTGAAAGGCTGAGCAGATGGAGTATCAGAGGGGTGAGTCACTGGGAGTAAACGATTTCTGCCCAAGTCAGGGGCAGCCTTCTTGTTGGCCTGGCCACACTTGTCCCTACACACTGGTGGTCTGGAAGGAGGTCTGAGCCTCGTCACAGCAAGCTTGGACGTGGACTCTGGGGTTGGCTGTGGTGCTTGGGGGTCCCAGCCCCACCACGCTCAGAATAGAGTCACGTCCACGTGGTTGCTTTTTCCACCGTGCTCCACTCGCGTTGAGGATGTAATGAGCTACTCTTTTTTGTCTGGCGTTTTCCATGGGCCAAGAGGGGACAGAGCACAGCACACCAAAAGCATCATCATCTTTGCTCAGAGGGCCTCCCCGCCAGCTGGGGAAGCAGCCTTGCACAGCTGAAGTACAGCAGTTGTGGGGAAGTCCAGTCCAGCCCTGAGAGTTTGCAGCCCTACAGGGCAGAGACTTGCACCTACAGGACCTGGGGGTTAGAGATGTGAAGGGGTGGGCTGGGGACCACGGCACTGGAGGGGCAGGGGCAGAGTTGAGGATGGAATTGTTGTCATCCACTGAGCGGGGCTAACTGAGCAGTAACTGCACACCGCATGCTCCGTTATTTTCAAAGAATGTAACAATGCAATGCTAAATCTGTGCTCCAAGACAGCCCTGCTCTGGTGTCAGATAAAGATGCATGAAGGAATGATTTTAATAAAATGTACAAGCCACTATTACAGAAGTAATAGGATGATGACAGGCATCAATAGCATGGAGACAGACAGGCATTTCACAGGCGAGAGGCACTGGCGTTCAAAAAAGTGAATGCCCACTGCATGCGTGTCCTGAAAAAGGACCTGGAAAGCATGATCCCTGCCTTCCAGAGGTGGAAAGTCTGGAAAAGGCAGAAAGACCCTAGTCTACTACAACAACACAGTATGGGAGATGCTGTGTGTGACTGTTCAGCTCATCATGGGGCCAGCGTGTGGTCCCTCTGACACATTCAGGAGATGTCCTGCATCCCTGGCGCAGGGCTGGCCATGGTGAACCAGGGCCAGAGGAGACGAGGGGATCCAGTCCTACAGGGTACCCTGACCCCATTTAGAGAGTTTAGACCAGATACCAGCGTCAATGTGGAACCTGCAGCGCCTTGAATGAGGCAATAGTACATTCAGAAAGATGACTTTATTGGGGCTTCCCCAGTGGCTCAGTGGTTGAGAGTTCACCTGCCGATGCAGGGGACACGGGTTCGTGCCCCGGTCCGGGAAGATCCCACATGCCGCGGAGCGGCTGGGCCCGTGAGCCATGGCTGCTGAGCCTGCGCGTCCGGAGACTGTGCTCCGCAACGGGAGAGGCCACAACAGTGAGAGGCCCGCGTACCACAAAAAAAAAAAAAAAGATGACTTTGTTGGACCAAAATGACCCACCAAACAACACAATCACTCTCCCCTCCCCACCAGAAATGCCATAGAAATGACAGAATAAGAAAGAACAAAGGAGAATATGCTACACATGGGGGATGACAACCAGGGAGGAATGTCAGGAAAGAAGCAGAAGTGTAGGATTTCTGGGGATGGTGAGCATCATCTGACTGATGGGGAAACCAGAGCAGACCGTCGGTGAGAAGGAGCAGGAGAATCTCCTGCTGAGATCAGAGCGGTCCTCCCCCGCGGAGCCTGAGCCCACCGTCAGGCAGGGGAAGCATGTGGGAGCCGTCTCCAGGGAATTCTGAACAAATGGGCCCAGGAAAGAGCGTCTGAAGTTCCTTTCTGAACAAAACCTGGGCCTGGCGAGGCTCCGTGGCATCACAGTGGAGCCTGTTTGCTCCAGATCAGTCTCTCTGGGTCTCACCCCTGCCCAAGGTCCCTAGGACGAGAACACTGAGAATGTCTTAAGTCCCGGTATCTGGTTCGCTCTCAGCATCACTGGATGTTAATTTTTATTGGGCTTGTTTTGGGGAAGATTGGTAACCTGAGAATGAGGCTGATGAGGGCAGAGGAGGGTCCACAGAAGGGAAGCAGAGCTCTGCTCGAGGGAGCGTGTGCCTTCCAGGTAAATTTTCAGGAAGCCGAGATGCTGGGATTCCATTCAGGAGACATTACCAGATTGTATCCTAGGACACAAGAAAAACAAATTAGCAATAAAAATGATCAGAGTTCTTGGAAATTTGATAACATTAAAATCCCCACAAATGGTCAAATAGCAGAATGGTTAGAGCTGAATACTGAATTACCCACCTAGATGATTGTTACGAAATTTTACAAAAAAATGAGTGGAAAAGGAGAGAGCAGAGATTAAAGGAGAAAAAATGCTCATAGATGAAAAGAGTCTCTTTTTCCCTAATTGAGAAAGCTATGAGTTTTTCCATCCAAAGTGTCAATTACAGGACAAGATAGATGAAGAAAAGAATGCAAGCACTTGGATACAGTCTGGATAAATGCCAGCAGTCCAAAAATTAAGAAACTGTCCAGAGATCTTCATTACTGTGACAAAAACAGACTCCCATAATTTCACAAGAATCATATTGGTGGCAAATTTCTAAAAGCAGCACCACACCTTGTGAAAAAATGTCCTTAAAGATCCAAAAGAGTTTTGATTCTATAATTCCATGCCTGGGAAAACTATTACTCAAGTAGAAGGGAAAATAAAGCAATTTCCATGCATGAAGAGACAGAAAATTAAATTTACCTTCTGTGGGCACTTTTTGAAAAATAACTTGAATCCATTACACAAAACAAAAGCAAACAAAAATCATGAATCCAATAAGAAGATGGACTTGGGATCAAGAATAATGGTAAGGAAGAAACCAGTCAAGCTGGTAGTTAATGTAAATGAATTTTTAGGTATAATATTTAAAATGAGAACCTATTATTTAATTTACTTTATTTTAACTAATAATTGTATATATTTAAGGTGTACAGTATGATGATTTGATGTACATATACATAGAGAAATGATTACTACAGTCAAGCAACTTCATTTATGTTTTCACATAGTTACCGTTTTTTGTATATGTGATGAGAGCACCTGGAATGTACTCTTTTAGCAAGTTTCCACTATTCATTACGGTCTTGTTAAGTATAGTCATCATGCTGTACAGCAGGTCTCTAGACTTAAGTCATCCTCCATTATTGCAGCTTTATAGCCTTGACCAGATTCTTCACATTTCCTCCACCCCCAGCCCCTGGCAACCACTGCTCTACTCTCTGTTTCTATGGATTCGAGATTTTTAGATTCTACATGTATAAGTGAGACTGTGCAGTTTTTTTCTTTCTGTGTCTGGCTTATTTTACTTAGCATGATATCCTAAGGATATCCAGGATATAACCAATGACTCTCCAAATCTAGCAATAGGAAGCACGGCTAACAAGCATTTCCTGAGAGCACAGAATCATGCTCACTCAGGACCTCAGTCCTAAGTTCCCTAAATAATCAATTATGTGTGTCTCATAACTGGATATACTTAAATTTGCCTTGAAGCTGTTTATATCTGAAATACATTACCTCTCAAACTAAGAGGATCCTTACTCACTGTGTCTGGGTTCTAGACATGGGGCACCTAGCACGGTATGTGTGCACAGGTGTCCAGTTTCTTCAGTGTTATTGCAAATGGCAGATCTCCTTTTTTAAGGCTGATAAGCATATATATTTATAAAGTATATATACATATATATACGTATATATACTTTATCCATTCACCTGTCAACATGCCCTTAGATTGTTTTCATGTCTTGGCTACTGAGAATAATGCCACAATGAACATGGGAGTGCAGCTATCTCTTTGAGGTACTAATTTCATTTCCTTTGGGTACACACCCAGAAGAGGGATTGCTGGATCATATGCTAGTTCTATTTTTAACTTTTTGAGGAACCTCCACCGTTTGCCACAGTGACTGTACCAGTTTACATTCCCACCAGTAGTGCACAAGCATTTTCTTTTTCTCACATCTTCACTAACACTTCTACTTTTTTGATAATAGCCATTCGAAGAGGTATGAGGTGATATCTTTTGGTTTTGATTTGCATTTCCCTGATGGTTAGTGATGTTGAGCACCTTTCCATATAGCTGCTGGCCAATCGTATGTCTACTTTAGGAAAATGTCTGTTCAGGTTCTTTGCTCATTTTTAAATATTGGGCCGTTTGTTTTTTTGTTATTGAGTTGCATGAGTTCCTTATGTATTTTGGATATTAACTCCTTATCTTACCAGATATGTAGTTTGCAAACATTTTCTCCCAATCCATAGATTTCTATTTCATTTTGTTGATTGTTTGCTGTGCAGAAACCTTTTAATTTGAGGTATTCACACTTGTTTATTTGTGCTTTTGTTGCCTGAACTTTTTTTTTTTTACATCTTTATTGGAGTATAATTGCTTTACAATGGTGTGTTAGTTTCTGCTGTATAACAAAGTGAATCAGTTATACATATACATATGTTCCCATATCTCTTCCCTCTTGTGTCTCCCTCCCTCCTACCCTCCCTATCCCACCCCTCTAGGTGGTCACAAAGCACCGAGCTGATCTCCCTGTGCTATGCGGCTGCTTCCCACTAGCTATCTACCTTATGTTTGGTAGTGTATATATGTCCATGCCTCTCTCTTGCTTTGTCACAGCTTGCCCTTCCCCCTCCCCATATCCTCAAGTCCATTCTCTAGTAGGTCTGTGTCTTTATTCCTGTCTTACCCCTAGGTTCTTCATGACTTTTTTTTTTCTTAAATTCCATATATATGTGTTAGCATACGGTATTTGTCTTTCTCTTTCTGACTTACTTCACTCTGTATGACAGACTCTAGGTCCATCCACCTCATTACAAATAGCTCAATTTCGTTTCTTTTTATGGCTGAGTAATATTCCATTGTATATATGTGCCACATCTTCTTTATCCATTCATCCGATGATGGACACTTAGGTTGTTTCCATCTCCGGGCTATTGTAAATAGAGATGCAATGAACATTTTGGTACATGACTCTTTTTGAATTATGGTTTTCTCAGGGTATATGCCCAGAGGAAAACATAGGCAGAACACTCTATGACATAAATCACAGCAAGAACCTTTTTGACCCACCTCCTAGAGAAATAGAAATAAAAACAGAAATAAACAAATGGGACCTAATGAAACTTCAAAGCTTTTGCACAGCAAAGGAAACCATAAACAAGACCAAAAGAAAACCCTCAGAATGGGAGAAAATATTTGCAAATGAAGCAACTGACAAAGGATTAATCTCCAAAATTTATAAGCAGCTCATGCAGCTCAATAACAAAAAAACAAACAACCCAATCCAAAAACGGGCAGAAGACCTAAATAGACATTTCTCCGAAGAAGATATACAGATTGCCAACAAACACATGAAAGAATGCTCAACATCATTAATCATTAGAGAAATGCAAATCAAAACTACAATGAGATATCATCTCACACCAGTCAGAATGTTGCCTGAACTTTTGATGCCATATACAAAAATTTCATTGCAGAGGCCAATGCCAAGGAAGTTTCCCCCTATGTTTTCTTCTAGAAGTTTTATGGTTTCAGGTCCTGTGTTTATGTCTTTAATTATTTTAGAGTTAATTTTTGTGTACAGTATAAGGGTAAAAAGAATTTCATTTGTTTGCAAGTGGACATCCAGTTTTCCCAACACAATTTATTGAAGACTATCTTTTCCCCATTATGTATTCTTGGCAATTTTGTTGAACGTTAGTTGACTGTATATGCTTAGGTTTATTTCTGGGTTCTCTATTCTGCTCCCTTGGTCTATGTGTCTGTTATTATGATAGTACCATATCATTTTGATTGGTAATATGATTTGAAATCAGGAAGTATGATGACTCTGTTCTTTCTCAGGATTGCTTTGGCTATTTGGAAACTTTGTGGTTCCATATGAATTTTAGAATTGTTTTCCCTATTTCTGTGAAAAATGCCATTAAAAGCTTGGTAATACTTGCATTGAATCTATGTACTACTTTGGGTGTATGGCCTTTTTAACAATATTAATTCTTCCATTCCATGAACATAGGATAGCTTTCCATGTGTCTTTTTTTTTCTTTTTGATGTGGACCATTTTTAAAGTCTTTTTTGAATTTGTTTCAATATTGCTTCTGTTTTATGTTTTTGGTTTTTTTGTCCCCAAGGCATGTGGAACCTTACTCTCTGACCAGGATTCTAACCTGCACCCCCTGCATTGGAAGGTGAAGTCTTAACCATTGGACCGTCAGGGAAGTCCCTGTGTGTCTTCTTTAATTTCTTTAATCAATGTTTTATAGTTTTCAGTGTACATATCTTTCACCACCTTGGTTAAATTTATTCCTAAGTATTGTTTTCTTTCTGACATTATGATAAATGGGACTGTTTTCTTGATTTCCTTTTCAGATAAATCATTCTTGGTGTAAAGATACACAACTGAATTTTGTATGTTGATTTTGTATCCTGCAACTTTACTGAATTTGTTTATTAGTTATAATAGTTTTTAATGGAAGCTTTAGGGTTTTGCATATAGGTTCAAAATAAATTAAACAACACATCAAAAAGATTACACACTGTGACCAAGAGGGATTTATCCATTGGATGTAAGATTGGTTTAACATACTCAAATCAACAAGTGTGATACACTACATTATAGAGTGAATGATAACAATCATACGATGATCTTAATAAATGCAGAAGAATTTGGCAAAGTTCAACAATCATTCATGATAAAAAAAAAACTCTCAAAAAATAGGTATAAAAGGAAATTTCCTCAGCACAATAAAGATCATTTATGAAAAGTTTGCCTCTAATATCATAACCAATAGGGAAAAACTGAAAGCTTTGCCTCTAAGATCAGGTACAAGGCAAGGATGCCCACTTTCAACACATCTATTCAACATAACACTGAAGTACTAGCAAGAGCAATCAGACAAGAAAAAGACATAAAAGTCATCCAAATCAAAAAGAAAGAAGTAAAATAGATATTTGCAGTTGACATGATCCTATATAGAGAACACAGTATTTTAAATATTAAAAAAGAGGATTTCCATGTGACAGTAGTAAGAACTGGGTAGGAGAGGGGAGAAAAAGGGAGAAAATCAAAACACACTAAAAGTCTTATTTTCTTCAATAGAAGAATATAACTGATTTTTATGACTCTTACAAAAAATAGTAAGCTGAATATATGTGTTAAAAGATTAATGGTTTCTGACTGGCTCTTGGTCAATTGGATGTCCAAATTCTTTTTTTAAAAGGAGAAGAATATTAAGAATAACTTTGCCCCATACTCAAAAAATTAATTCCAGTTAGATTGCCAATCTGAATTTTTCAAGTTACAAATATAAACCTTTTAGAATAAGAACGGGAAAATAACTCTGAGAAGACAGAGTTAAGGGTATTTAAGGATGCATATTTAAAGCAAAATAATACAGATCAAAAATATTCAAATGAAAAAATATATATCTAGTCAAATCTATGTATTTTAAAAATATAAAGTAGGTTTGTCAATATTAGTGTCTCAGAAGGATGAACTACCATTTGGTTTTCCATATGGAAAATAAATTCCTTTAACAAGAAAAGCTGCTCTGAAATACCGTGAAGTCCTAAATAGCCTTAATTTATCCTGTGTGTCGAGGACATGGGTGTAATTTGCTGCAGACATGTTGGAATGCTGGTGGAGGTGGGCTTACCCAGATCCAGCTGAGGACCTCTCATGGCACAGGGTAGATGTTCCCTTTCTAGAAGATTCTGACCCTGGAATGCATCTGGTCCAGGGTTCAGGTAAGAGATTGTGGACCCAAGCGAGGGGCTTAAATGTTGGTCAAATGGGTAATGATTCTTCTTTTGCATCCTGGGAAAAGGTCACGGTCACATCACTTGTTTTCTGTCTGAAGAAAAGCCTCTACAAGACACCAGAGCATTGCGTAGAGTTTGGGTCTTCTTGGAGGAAAGATGCAAAGTGCGGTTCAAAAATAACCAGAAGGGGATGGCTGAGGGACCCCACTGACTCTGACCAGCTCCTCACTGGGCACTCAGGCTGAGGTGAGAAGCATCTTGTCTGGAGGGACCCAGGCTTCCTCCTGGCAACTTCCAGGAAACTGCCACTGGGAGCCACCTGTCTCCATGGGTCCCTCAGGCTAAGGTGCGATTTGACACTTGGCACATCTTTCAGAGCCTACAGGGGCCCTTCTGTTGGGGCCCATCCTGGGAAGATGAGTGTTTCATCTTTAGACCTGGACACATTGGGGCTGTGTCTGGGATGGCTACTTTATCCAGGGGTCTCCTCCTAGAAAAGGGCCTCCACTACCTCGGGCAGGAGACCAGAATTCGAAGGGACCTGACTGATGCTGGTCCCATGGCCCATCTCTCCACTGGCTTTCAGCAGTGCCTTGTCTGTCTCCCGGCTCCTCCCCCCAGACCACACCTCCCCCTCCCCACCTCTCTCTGCAGCCTGGGTGGTCCCCAAGGCTTTCACTCCTGCTCCTTCTTTATCATGGAGTTCACAACTGCCACCCTTGGGCAGAGAGTCCTTGGACCCACTCACTCATCCCTGAATGGAAAAATTGTCCCAGTGATCTCAGCGTCAAGAATAATTGTTAACCACACTCACGCTCCTTGAGCACGGCTATGCTTGGCATACTTATTTTAGTTTTTACTTGTCTTATCCCTGAATCTAAGGTGGAGTTTCTATTACTCTCTCCATCAAACACATGAGAGGACCACATCAGAGTTGGGGTAACCTGTCCAAGTCTCATGGGGAGCAAGCAGCCCGGCGCTTGGTCCTGAGCCGACTTTGGATGCTTCGACTCCAGGCTAAGAGGAGCCTCGCTGTCACCAGGATCCTGCCTGGAGAGAGGTGTCCTTCTTCGGCCCCCTTACCCTGTGCTGTAGACCCTTTGGGACCAGTCACTGGGGGACACCTGGGGCTCCAGACAGCCCCGATGATGTTGGACACCTGTCTGGACTGGTCGTCAGTCAGGGAGGTCCCACTGCATCCTGGTAGCAGGACCCCTGGCCATGGTCATTCTCATCTGCCTGGTCTCACTGCCTTTACAGCTTGCAGATGGGGACACGTGGGACAGAGCAGCAATGGCCAGACCTCGAGGAGCACTCCCTACCCAGTAAGGCCTGTTTACACTCACATGATGAACTCTGCTTCTGGGGCTGTGCTAAGCGTGGTACCAGCAAAATGGCTCAAAGATGACTTGTTATATTTTGTTTCTTCCCAACACAAGGTGTCCTGAGATAAAGCTCAGCAGTGGGCGGACAGGCTGGCCAGACCCCAGGTCAAACCCCACTGTGCCCTCGGCTGGCCTTTCTGAGTGGGGCTTCCTTCTGTCCAAGGTGGTGACGACAGGGTAACAGAAGCGCCTTCCCAGGGGGACAAGGAAATGAGGGCAGATGCGGCCTCCATGTGAAGCCCCTCCCACACCGAGATATAGGATCCCAAAGAGCAAGGCCACGTCTGTCTCCCTGTGCCCAGCACAGGGGGCTGAGTAAGGGCCAAGCAACTCATGTGGTCATCAGGCAGGGACACACAACAAGCTGCCTCTGATCTACAGGCCGGGGGCTGGCCGGGACTCACGGACGCAGCTGTGGGCCAGGCCAGGTTCCCTGGGCACCCTCATCCTGTGTCACGTCACAGCGTCACATGGCACCGGTGCGGGCCCCAGCTCCCCCTTTGCTGATGGCAGCATCCCAGGCAGACCAGACCAGCTGCCTCATGGACACTCAGGGAGGGGTCCTCGGACCCGAGTTTGGCAGTGACAGACACGACGCAGACCACCAGCAGGAGAAACCCAGGGTCCTGCCGGCAGGGGTCACGCTCGCAGGGTGCAGCTTTCCTTCTGTTGCTGCGTCAACGTGGGCAGCTCAGGAGTGGTCAGCTGTGGACACGGGGCTGGCCGTGGAAGTGGGGTCATGAGCGGCAAGCTTTGGAGATGTGAGAACAAGCGATGGATGGTCCTTCCAGGAGGAGGCCTGGCAGCCATGGAACCTTCTCCTTAGCTGGAAGGGCCTGATTTATTGGGGAGTTCGCCTGTGGGCCCAGGAAGGACCCTCCCAGGTTCTCCTTCCATGTGGTGTGACCGTGTTGATGGGGACAGTGACACGCCCCTGCCAGGGCACCTGCAGGGTGAGGGTTCATGATGAGGCGTGTACAGGCGAGAGCGCACCCCCTCTTCACTTTCTGGGGCCTCGGGACCACCCGCTCAGCACACAGAGCGCCCTGGACCTGCTGAGGAGAGCAGGGCGGGGATCTCCTGGGCCATTGGTGGCACAGCTGGCAGCCCAGGGACGCCGAGAAGTACTGTTTGGCTGAGATGGGCTGGTTGGAGGGGGAGAGTTTGGGGCTGAGGGGTTGCCCTCATGGAAGAGGCACGGGGAGACTGACGTGGATGTTTCCTTTTTTATTAATTAATTTTTTAATTGAAGTATAGTTGATTTACAATGTTGTGTTAATTTCTGCTGTGCAGCAAACTGACTCAGTTATATATATATATATATACATTTTTAAAATATTCTTTTCCGTTATGGTTTATCCCAGAATATTGAATGTAGTTCCCTGTGCTCTACAGTAGGACCTTGCTGTTTATCCATTCTCTATATGATAGTTTGTATCTGCTAATCCCAAACTCCCAATCCATCTCCCCCCACCCCCCATTACTATGTTTCTTACTAGAGGCAGGTCATGTGATCGGGGAGTCCCAGCTGGGAGGAGAGGCCTGGAGAGGAGGCCGCAGCTGGGGTCCAGCCTGCTTTCCCCTCACTGACCCCACAGGCTTGTCCAGCAAAGCAGTTGTGACCATTCCTTGGCCTCACCTTGCCTAATTCCTGCCATGGATGTGGGCTCAGTCTGAGCCACCAGGATGATGTGGCTTGGGGCCTGTCCTACGTGCAGGACACCTTCTGGCTCCAGAAGGAGATGATGGGGTCTAAGACAGTGGGAGCAAAGTACCTGTCTGCTGGTGGGTTGATGACATTTGGTCCACAGAGCTGCAAAGAATGGATCAAGTCTCCAGTGGCTTCCTGGAGGAAGAGGTACATGAACTGGGGGAGACCCCAGTGGTAACTGTCCTCACTGGTGGGGGTAGAGGATAAAGTGGAGGAGAGAACCCTTTGAAAAATTGCCCAGGTGGCAGCAAAAAGTGGTTCCAAGCATCTTTCCAGAATAAGGAGGTGGCACAGTCCTCTGTGCCTTCTGCAGCACAGGGGAGGGGCTTGCCCAGCTCAGGGTGACTGAGCTCATCGCTCCTCCCTGCAAATAGCCCCTGGCGGATGGATGGGCCAGGAGGAGAGGAGAGAGCATTTTATTACTGCTCCAGGTCCCATGATGCATCGCTCCACTGTCGGCTGAGCTCGGAGAGAGGCAGCCAGGATCACACTGAGCGTAACTCCCAGGATGCAGGATATTAAATCAATCAAACGAAATTAAAAGCTTTGGCCAGCTCTTGAACTCAGGGTTGAGCAGCAGCCCTTTCTTCTTACTCCAACTGCTTCCCGGGAGGATGCCCAGCCTGCAGGATCTTCAAGGGTTGGTGCTTTGAATTATTTAGAGGGAGCAGGGCTGGGATACATACAGGAAAGCATCCTGCCACAGAAATGCTGCGACAACTGCCCCTGCAGGGAGACCTGGGGAGGACAGTGTGTGTGTGTCCAGATAGACACATCTGTCACCATGGTGGGAGTCCTGGCTCAAGAGACCTCACTCAGCAGCAGAGGGACTGCTGCCTTTTGTCCTGAGGAGTCGGTCAGCAATCTTTCCAATCAGCACTGAGGCAGCTCTGCTGCAGAGGTGCAGGATGTGGTCCAGAGCTCTGGGTTCAAATCCCAGCCCTGCTCCTGGAAGCTGGGAGATGCTGAGGAAGATGATTTAACCCTCTGAGGACCACCCTCCACTGTGAATGACATTATATATAGCAACTCTTATGGGCCTGATTCATCCCAGGCGCTGTTCCAGGCTCTGTCCTCACAGGCGTTCATTCATCCCAAGCACAGAAGTTGAGGGCCTGCTGTGTTCCTCGCCCTGAGGGTTGCAGCAGGAAAACACAGCAGACCACATCCCTGCTCTCAGGGAAAAAGCAACCTAGTGACAGATCCATCTCAACTGTGTGGTCCCTCTGATGGAAACAAGTTGAGGCGTGCAAGAAAATGTGAGATCGGGCCATTGGTGGGGGCTGCTGAGAGGAGGTGGCTGGAAGCTGAGACCTGTAGAACCAGGAGTTGATGGGGTATCAAGCAGGAGGACATGCATCCCCAGCAGAGAGAAAGGGATGCAGGCCCAGAAGTGAGCACCAGCTGGGTGGGTCAAAGGCAGAGAGAGCAGGCCCTGGGGGCTGGAGCCTAGGGAAGGAGGGCAAGAGTCGTGGGAGAAGGATAGATGGGGCACCCGAGGCTGGATCCCACAGGTCTTGTGGGTCAGTGTGGATTGGCTTATTCTAGGGTCAATGGAAACCCAGGAGAGGCAGGATCCAGTCTGCATTGTAATAGGACCTTTGGCTGCTTCTGGCACACATTCTTGCCAGCCTTCACCTTTCCTGTTCCTGCTGCCAGGCCAGCTCTGCCAGCATGTGTCTAGGTGGCTCCTCCCTCACCTTTCACACTTATTTGGTCAGTTTTCCTGAACGGCCATTTCTAACCACCTCACTTAGAACTGAAGCACCCCTTTGCATAATGATAAAGGGGTCAATTCTCCAAGAAGACATAACAATCCATACTGTGTATGCACCTAACAGCAGAGCATCAAAATACGTGAGGCAAAAAGTGATGGGACCACGTGGAGAAAGATGAGCCTACTATGACCGGTGGAGACTCCAACATTCCTCTATCAGAAATGGACAGACCCATCAGGCAGAAAATCAGTGAGGACATAGTTGAGCTCAATAGCACCATCGATCAACTGGATGTAATTGACATTTAGAGATGACTGCATCCAACAGGAGAGTACACCTTCTTCTCAAACTCCCATGGAACGTACATAAAGATAAACCACTCTTGTCCATAAAACGTACTTAACAAATTAAAAACAATAGAAATAAAACAATATCTGGGGGCTTCCCTGGTGGCGCATTGGTTGAGAGTCCGCCTGCCGATGCAGGGGACGCGGGTTCGTGCCCCCGTTCGGGAAGATCCCACATGCCACGGAGCGGCTGGGCCCGTGAGCCATGGCCGCTGAGCCTGCGCGTCCGGAGCCTGTGCTCCGCAGCGGGAGAGGCCACAACAGTGAGAAGCCCGTGTACCGCAAAAAAAACAAAAACAAAAACAAAAAACAATGTCTGCTCTCAGATAATAATGGAATTAAATTAGAAATCAATAACAGCTGGAAAACTCAAAAAACACTTGGAGAGTAAACAACACATTTCTAAATAACACATTAGTCAAAGAAGAAATCTCAAGAAAAATTAAAAAATATTTTCAACTAAATGAAAGTGAAACTCAACTTTTCATAGTGTGTGGGACGCAGCAAAACCAGTGCTTGGAGGGAAATTTATAGCATTGAATGCATATGTTAGAAAAGAAGTATGGTTTAAAATTGATCATATAAGCTTTCACCTTAGGAAATTAGAAAAAGAAGAGCAAATTAAATGCAAAGTAAATAGTAAAATAATAATAATAAAAAAATTAGAACAAAAATCAATGAAATTAAAACCAGAAAATCAGTAGAGAAAATCAGCAAACCCAAAAACTGATTCTTTCAAAAGAGCAATAAAATCAATTAGCATCTAGTCAGACTAAGAAAAAAAAAGAGAGAGATGACACCAATTACTAATACCAGAAAGTAAAATGGGGACATGACTATAGACCTTATGGACATTAAAAGGATCATAAAGCAACTCTAAGAACATTTCCATGCCCAAATATTTGATAACCTAGATGGAATCGACCAGTTCCTTGAAAGACACAAATCTGCCACAACTCACACACAAAAATTAGACAATATGAAAAGGCCTATATCTACCAGAGAAATTAGATCAATAATTAATAACCTTCCAAAACAGAAAGGTCCAGATGGATTTGCTGGTGAATTCTATCAAACCTTTAAGGAAGAAATGATACCAATTTTCTACAACCTCTTTCAGAGGATCAACACTAAGAAAATAAACAATCTGATAAAAAATGGGCAAAAGACCTCACCAAAGAAAATATACAGATGACAACTAAGCATATGAAAAGATGCTCCACATCATATATAATTAAGGAAATACAAGTTAAAACAACAATTAGACACCACTGCACACCTATTGCAAAGGTCAAAATGCAAAGCTTTGACAACATCAAATGCTGGTGAGGATGTGGAGCAACTGGAACTCTCATTCATGGCTGGTGGGGATGCAGAATGGTGCAGCCACTCTGGAAGACAGTTTGGTAGTTTCCTATAAAACTAACTAGACTCTTACATATGATCCAGACATTATGCTCCTTGGTATTTACCCAAAGGAAATGAAAACTTATGTCCACACGGATGATGTTTATAGGAGCTTTACTCATAATAGACGAAACTCAGGAGCAACCAAGAAGTCATTCAGGCAAACGGATAAATTGTGGTCTATCCAGACCATCAAATACTCGTCAGTGCTTCAAGGAAGTGAGCTACCGAGCCATGAAAAGATATAGGAGAACCTTAAATGCATTTTACTTAGTGAAAGAAGCCAATCTGAAAAGGCTATGGACTATACGACTCAACTCTATGACATTCTGAAAAAGGCAAAATTATGGAGACAATAAAAAGATCAGTGGTTGCTAGTGGTTGGGGGGGCAGGGAGGGATGAACAGATGGAAAATAGAGGATTTTTAGGGCAGTAAAACTACTCTGTAGGATACTGTAATTATAGATACATGTCATTATACAATTATCCAAACCCGTAGAAGGTACAACACCAAGAGTGAATCCTCATGGAAATTGTGGGTTTGGGTGATGATGACGTGTTAGTGCAGGTGCATCAGCTGTAACAAATGCACCTTTAGTGAGGGATGAGGACAGCGGGGGCATGTGTGCCTGCGTGTGTGTGCACATGCATGTGAACAAGGGGGTACATGGGAAATCTCTGTACTTTCCACTCAATTTTGCTGTGAACCCAAAATTGCTCTAGAAGTATTATTTAAAAGGAAAAAAAAAAACCCTGAAGCCCCTTCCCTAAGTCCCTTTTCTTCCTTCCCTGCTCACCACAGGGCTCACCACCTCTTCTACTATATGTGTGTATATTTTCTCTTCCTGTTTTTCACTTATCTTGTTTGTTGTTTGTTTCTGCCACCACAGTATAAGTTCTTTGGTGATGGAGACGTTTATCTCTGTGCTCATGTTCACATCGCAAGTGCCTGGAACAGTGCCTGGCATGCAGCAGGTGCTCAGTATATACTAAATAAATGGGTGAATGAATGAGTGGGTGGATGAACAGATGGATGAGTGCTTCCCACAACCACCCACAAAATAAGCAATGTTAACCTTTGTTTCATGAATGTTGCCTGGTGGTCATGCCCACTCCTCACTGGGCAGTTCTGGGCATTGAGCTAGTTGATCACATGACAGCCCAACCTCAGGGGCTGGGGGCAGCACTGACTCCATGAATTTGGGAATGAAGGCAGGTGCACTGGGCAACCTCCGTCCAGGTGCTGAGTCAGCCCTGATTGACTGTGATGGAGCTCGGAGGCTGTGCTGGGCCCAGGTGGGCGTGTCTGGGTGGCTGGAGAGAATTCATCACCTGGACAGGTCTCTTCTTCCCTCAGTAAGTGTCCAAATAGGCCAGGGCACAAGCCTTCTGCCATAATATTTAGAGCTGGGAAGTGGTGCTGAGTGGATGGGGAGATTCTCAAACTGAAGGTTCAGCAAAGGGAAGGGTCTTTTTCAAGGTCAAAGCCCTCAGGAACATGTACCACCATCCTACTCCTCCATGCACCTGCCCCTGTCATGCCTAGCACTGCTCAGTCCTCTCCACCGGGACATAGTCCTGTCCCTTGTGGAACAGTGCTGACCCCTGGCCGAATCAGGGTGTTCATGGGTCACCCTGCACTGACCAGGCTCACCCTTAGCCCCAGGCCTCCCATTCTAGGCTCTCCATCATTCTCTCTCGTCTCCTTCTTGCTGATCTCACCTGGGCCTTGTGTAGGGCTGATGCCCCTCTCTCTGGGGGGTCCACTCTGATCTTCCTCCTTTGTCTGGCTCCTGGGCTGGACCCACGACCTTGTCAGAGGGCCTGTGCCAGGGCAGGCTGCACTCTGTCATGGAGAGGGCTGTGGACGCCCCTACCTCTTATCTCCCCTCCCTGACTGACCTCAGCTTCCGGCAGGAACAAATACGATGGACCCTTAATCTAAAACTGGGGCTTTGTCCTTCCTGGCTGGGCCCTGCTGTTTCTCTACTGCATGATGTCTTTTGATGGGCAATGCCAGTCTCCTGGGACAGGCTGTGCTAGGGCTGAGCCCAGGAGTCCCTCGGTATTCTTGGACCCTTCCATCAGGGGGACATGGACTTTAACCTTCTCCTGATCCCTGGGTCCACATCACCTCAGACCACACACACACACACACACACACACACGCACACACAGCCGCCTTTCCTGCACCCTGAAGCCAGGCTAGGTGGCTCCCTCTTAGGGATGCAGAATGAGGGAGTCCTTTGCACCTGCCCCTCCAGGTGTGCGACTCCCAGATGAACCTGGTCCTTTCCATGGGAAGCCAGTCCAGCCTGAGGACTCCAAATCAATGATGGTGGTTCTCCAGGTTCCTGGATACTCTCCGGCCCCCAGACACAATGGTTTCTGCCACGTGACACCCAGTGGATCCATGGGCGCTGCCAGCTGTGGCTCATGGGGGGCTGGCACTCCGCTCTCTCCATTTCTTAAGAGGATAAAAGGAATTGTGAGCTTGGAAGAACCTTTTACAAGAAATTGTGGGTTTTCCCCTCTCTTTTGATGGCTAAAGCCATACAATTGAACATTTTTCAAGAGGAGGAAAGAGCATAAATCAGAATGTACAAAGCCTGGATTGCCGTCTCCACGGGGAAGAGATAAAGCACTTGATGTTAAGAGATGAGAACTTTATCCCCATCTTCTCGGGAGTGACCTTGGGCAGGGGAACCAGTGCATGAACTCTGTTTCCCGAGGGGTGATCAGGACTGAGTAGTCTCTCCCGAAGTGACAGGTGTGATCATCTCTTTGGGATTTGCTGGCATGGCTGTTTGCCGGTTCACTTTCCCCTGGCTTCTTCTGTGCTGGACATGGGGACAGAGAGCCTATCCCTGCCCTGGGGGGACAGTCAGGAACCCCCAGGGTCAGAGGGAGAGCTCTGGTTCTCCGGCCCTTCTTTTTCCTGCTGCACGCATGCCTCCTACGCCCCCCAGGAGGACAGGCCTGTCTGCTCACATGCTTGGCAGCCATCAGAGCAGCGCCTGGCACCAAACAGCGCCCCAAAGCATTTGGGGCTGTTGAGTCGCTTCAGTGCCAATCCCGGAGGGGCAGCATGGCCTGGAAGGAAGAACCAGGATTCAGGCCACGAGCATCTGTGCTTTGAGTCCTGTTCTGCCATTTCCAAGCTCATAACAACATGACGGTCTTAAAGTTCCCTGATCCCCCACTTTCTTACATGTAAAATTGGGATAATACCAATTCCAGGTGGAGGGACTGGTCCTTACAGATAATGTTTGCAAAACGCCTCGTACATATTAGATGCTCCCTCAATATAACAATAGTCATGATAACAATAGTCATCGTTATTATTATTGTTCATCTGACAGTTTCGGGCCGATTTTTATTCCCCCAAAAATGTTAACTGCTAACTGGTTATGTATGTCAAAAAAACCCCTTGAAAGCACCATATAACAAAACAGAAGTGTTCCGCAGACTCTGATACGTATGTGCGCTGACTCGAGACAAAAGATATATTTTCTGGCTTTTAAAGGAAATTGTGTGCTTTAATTAAAAAAAGAAAGTTTTCTCTCAGCATATTAATTATCTCGCTTGTCATAGGAGGTATTTGTTCCAGATGACAGGCCGTAATTAGCACACAGAACGGACTGAAGTTCCCCAAGAGAAGCCTGGAGTCTGGGGGGGCCTGGGCTGACGCAGCCGTGGCATTTCATCAGGTGTGTGGAGGGTGGGCTGGGGGCAGGGGTCTCTCTGGGTTCAGACAGAGGGAAGGAAAACAATTTATCACTGCCTCTCTGAGGGTGCCCGAGATGCTGCATCTCCTCCTGGGGCCTCCCCAGGGCAGCTGTTCTCCCCACAGCGCTCAGCTCAGCCGTGGGAACATCGGCGGAAAGGGCAAGGGCTCTGGTTCCATTCCTGGCTTCACCAAGGACGGCACACGTGATTCTAGCAAGTTCCTTCAGGGCTCTGATGTATCCTGTCACACTGCAGAGAGCGGACTGGCACAGCCTCATATATCCATCATTTCCTTCCCCGCCTTCTACTTGTCATCAGAGGCACCTGTTTTACTAACTCGCCCACATAAAGACTCACACGTCCTGGACTGAATACCTCCCCGGGCTGGGCCTCTGGGCAGAGACATGATGGGCCCCGCTCCTGCCTTGGCAGGGACCCATTAGTGGAGACAGACACAGGCGTCGACGGGGCAGAGAGGATGCTCCGGTCCACAGAACACCCTACATTTTCTTCCTGGATGCACATTCCGAACAGACAGGGCTGAACATCTGACTTATGGCCAAGAGACCAGAGCAGAGATGGGGTCCAGCACTTCTAGACCTGCCCCTACACCGCCCCTTGCAGCCTCCCCTTTCTCCATTTGCCAGCTGGCTGCAGAGGGCGAAGTGGAGGCTTGCTGGGAGAAGGAGGGGGCATGAGAGAAAAGGGGCCGAGTCCCTGAATGACTGGGTGAAGCAGAGCATTCCCCGAGCTCTAGCCAGAGAGGGGCTGTGCTTGGCTTTGGAGCTGAGCCGCTGGGATCTGCGTATCGTCAGGACGCTCTTCCAGGATGGAGATGAAGGCGAGAGTCAGAACCCTCCCTCCAGGGGAGGCTGGCTTTTCTCTTTGCCTGGGTGGACCCACCTCGCCACCCCTGCTGGCAAGACCCTAGAGGGCGGGCCACCCAGCTTGCTGGTATCTGTGAAGGAGCACAGCCTGGCTCAGAAACATTCCACAGGCTCGGTGCAGAGCACGGCAGCCTCTCAAAGCTGGAAGGAGGCCAGGTAGAGACTTTCCCAGCACAGGATCCGCTTCAAGCCCCTGAGAGGAGAGGTGGGGATCTTATCTGAGTGACATGTCTTCATCTCATCACTGTCCTTAGCTCAAGACTGTTGTTTGATATTATTAACACAACCAGCACATTCTAGCACGTATAGGCACTTGCACCGGACAAATGTTAAATACATTATCCAGTTTAAAATGTTATTAAGGTAAGAGGGCACCTCCATTCTGTCGCAGTTCACCGGAAAAGGCTTCCGTGCTTGGGCATTTTTCTATTTCAAGGTTAATTAAAAGACACTCACACTGATTCGCCAGGAGAGATCTCCTCTGCCCGCCCAGGCCACCATGAGTGTCGATTTCTATTATCTACAAGCCTTTACTGCCAACACTCCCTTCCCGCAGGTCTTCCCACCTCAAACACATTGGAGCAAAGCTGCTCGGTGCTTATGAGGCGTTTTGATAAGAGATGGGTTCCAATAAATTTTATAACGTTCATCATGCAGGGAAACCTATGCAGCTTCAAAAACTTGTTTTAAGTGTTAGAGTACTGAAGGATATATGCAAAATGTACAAGAACACGTCACATAATGATCTCATTGAGGTCATATTAGCACCAGAGAGGCTAAAGATTGTACCAGACTGTCAGCATCCTCTGAGCCACGTGATCCTGGCCACCCAGAGTCTGGGAGAGCCAAGGTGCTTTTCTCTTCAGGTCTGAACTTTCTTCCACATCACAGAATGTTGGTTCTACCAGGTTTGACTCATAGGTTACTAACCAATTAAACCCAGACTGAAACGAAGAGCTGCTGGAGTTTAATTTTCCTGGTAGGAACTCAGTGCAGGGCAGTCACTGGAGAAAAAGTCGATTGCCTGCTGGCATCGGCTGCCTGCGTGGCCACAGCCTGGCCCTGGACTAATTCACCCAGGGAGACATTCAATGACCGTCTACTTAAGCCGCCTCCTTGTACTTAGATCAATCAGACCCGACCCAACTCTCCACATCTGGAGCAGCCCCCAGAGGCTTAGATGTCAGCATGAGAACCTCCAGAAGGATGCCCCAGTTTGGGGGAAGCGATCTCTAATTCCCAGATAGGGATGGCGAGAACTTCTTTGCAAGAATGTGCGCGAACCTCTACAATTTCAGCTCCGTGAGAACAGGGGCTTCTGCACTGGGCTCCATCCCTGCTGGGCCCCCACCCGCCTCTGGCACCTTTGCCCCTGCGCCACCACCATGGCGGCATTTCACTGCCATTTCCTGGTACTTACTTTGGGCCGCGCCTCTTCTAGAGGCTTTCAACGCACTACCTAATTTGTCCTCTGGCTGTAGGGGACAGCTGAGTGGTTGGATGGAGGCTGGTGTAACGAAGAAGTGAGACAGCTCCTGGACATCTCTGGCCCCAGAGGAGGGAGAGGAGGAGGGGAAGGGAGGGCCCTGAAGAATGGGAGGCATTTGATGTCAGCGATGCTTAGGGATTGGCGTATGAAGGCTCCTGAGGGGGCGGGGTACGCTGGCCTTGAGGGAATGAATATTCTGGAGTCGGGGTGCGATGGGCGTGCAGCAGTGGAGGAGAAGGATGCTTGCACGGAACACACAGAGGAGCTGTCTGATTCTTCCTGAGGTTTAGTATTTCAAGGGGCGCAGAAGCAACTGCTCTCTGACTCTGCACGGCCTTTGAACATTGCTGCTGCTTTAACATAACATTAAATTAAATGTGCTTTTTGTCTGTCTTTTAACATAAACTCCCTGAAGGATTAGGCTGTGATTTTTTTTCCAGGTTTACTCTCATTTATCTGCAATCCTGTTCTTTCGTGGTAGCTCAGAAATCCGAGGTACATTCCTCTATCGACTTTTTCAGCTCATTAGCCTGGGCTAGTTGAGGGGAAAAGTTATTAGTGTTCCTTCGTTCATTTCTTCTCCCATCCATCCAGTCACATAACCATCAGACTGACTGCGCAGTGTTTTCTGAGCCTGTATCAGCGGCTGTGAGTGGCTTAGGGAACAACAAACTCGGTTCCTAACATTAAGGACCCCAAATCGAGAATAGGAACCCCACATGTGGTCTTTTTCAAGAGCTCACATCACATATAAGTACCAGGGGAGACTAGACGCACCCTGGGTGCTGGCAGCACATGTTGCCTGGGGGCGGAGCTCCAGCCTGGGGGGTATGGTCTGGAAGTGAGACCCCAGCCTCTGAGAGCTGCATCTCCTGAGCCGGACGATTTACCAGATTTGCTGTCCCCTGGGGAGATGGGCAAGGCGTGAGGGGAGGGGAAGCAGGGGCTAGGGATGGGTGGGTTACCTTGCAGGGGGAAGCTCCGTCTCCAATTGCTTCCCACCAGAAAGGGTCCCCTGCAGGGCTGGGGCGAAGCTGGATTCATCTTTGTCCCCAGAAATGCTCAATGAGTAGTCAGGGACTGGCCAAAAGGGCAGTCTGGCCACACCCTCTGCAGCCTGGTGGCCTAGAGCCTCAGACCCGCTCGAGCTCAGCGGTGGGCGCAGCAGGTGACTCAGGTTCCAGGCTTCTGTGAGCGACCAATGACCCAGCCCCTCACTTGCCCTCTTTGCGCCCAACAACAGAGCTTCCCCAGAACAATCACCTGGACACCAGCAGATGCTCAGTGCTGCCCTGATGCTCAGTGTCTGTGGCCCCAGGAATACCACCCCAGATGGGACTTGGGACACCGATTTGGCCAAGAGGCTGTCGGGAGTGCAGGGAATCAGCTGACCTCTAGGGGGCAACTCCGAGGTTGTGAAGGTCTGCTTTTATTTGTTTATTTATGTTTTGACTTTTATTTTATTTATATTTTTATACAGCAGGTTCTTATTAGTTATCTATTTTATACACATCAGTGTATACATGTCAATCCCAATCTCCCAATTCATCACCCCACACCCCAGCCCCCCCCACCGCCCCGCTTTACCCCCTTGGTGTCCATATGTCTGTTCTCTACATCTGTGTCTCTATTTCTGCCTTGCAAACTGGTTCATCTGTACCATTTTTTTAGAGACCACATATGCGTTAATATACGATATTTGTTTCTCTCTTTCTGACTTACTTCACTCTGTATGACAGTCTCTAGGTCCATCCATGTCTCTACAAATGACCCAGCTTCATTCCTTTTTATGGCTGAGTAATATTCCATTGAATATATGTACCACATCTTCTTTATTCATTCGTCTGTTGACAGGCATTTAGGTTGCTTCCATGACCTGGCTATTGTAAATAGTGCTGCAATGAACATTGAGGTACATGTGTCTTTTTGAATTATGGTTTTCTCTGGGTATATGCCCAGTAGTGGGTTTGCTGGGTCATATGGTAATTCTATTTTTAGTTTTTTAAGGAACCTGCATACTGTTCTCCACAGTGGCTGTATCAATTTACATTCCCACCAACAGTGCAGGAGGGTTCCCTTTTCTCCACACCCTCGTGGAGTTCTGCTTTTATACCCTGGGTCCCATGATCTGCACCCCTGGCTCCCCTCCTGGGACCCACCCTGCTTCCCAGCTTCCCAGATGGGTCCCTAGATTCAGACATTGTCCTCCTGGGGTTCATGAAGGGCTCAGGGCTCTTTCCTTTGGAGGGCATGGCTGTGCTGCAGTAATGAGTAAGCCCCACTTTTCAGATTTCTCACTGGCTTGTCTACTGCAGGTCTGTGGCTACACTCAGGGCAGCTCCCTTCCAGGCAGTGACTCAGGGATCCAGGAGCTTTGTCAAGGACCCTCATCTTGCAGGGTCACTGCTTCCCACCCCAAGTGGCATTGTTTTCATCACAGCTCACTGGTCACATGTGGTCACTGGGCTCCAACTCACCACAGGGCATCTGGGAAGTCTTCCCATGAGGCCCAGGAAGGGGATCAGAGTTGGACGTGACACCCATGTGCTCTACAAACCATGGCCTGGATCTCCCAGGGGAGGGGGTGGGCTGGACGGCTGGGCCGAGCTGGTTCTCTGTCCTCTCCACCACCTTCAGGAGCATGCCCCTGGGCAGGTCCCTCCCTGCCCCCGTGCACAGCTGAGACTCTCCTGAGCTGAGCAGAAGTGGGGGTAGAGTCCAGCTCTTGGAGAGGATGCTGGATCAGTCCAGGGGCCGCTCACAAAATCGCCTTTTCCTGCAGAGCTGGGTGTGGCTAGGGAGGAGGAGCTGAACAGAGACAAGAGAGGACTTCTTGGCACCTGTCCCCCACCCATCCGGCCCAGGCCCATGGTGAGCATGGAGCTAAGAGAGCACCCATCCTGCTTCCTCAAAGCTCAGGTGGCCCACTATAACAGAGGGATGGAGACCACATGATGTGTCTGCTCAGAGCCCAGTGTGGGTCCAGGCAGAAGTCCATAGGGGCTGGCCTCCGTGACATTTAGAAGACCTCATGTCCTGGGAGCCCCTGGAAGCAGCTCCTGGGTGCGCGACAGGCTCTGTCTGAGACATGAGCTTGGCACGGACCAAGTGTACTGACCAGCAGCTGTGTGGAGAGGGGACCTCTAGGGGACCAGGGCAGCAGACCCGAGGAGAGACCCCAAGGGTCCCTGCAGACACACCTTGGGGGATGGGGTGCTGAGTCAGGATGGGGGATACCTGTGCCCCCGCAGCCCTGCTGGTGAGGGACTCATGGTAGCAAACAATTGCACACAAATTTGACAAGACCCATGGCACAGAGAGCCTGGGGCAGTGTGTCTGCCGAGGAGGCTGGTGAAAGCTTCCCTGAGGGGCGGGTGGAGGTCGTGGGTGAATGTGCCTCGTCCACAGGAGGTGCCCGTCCACCTTGGCTCCCTCTGCTTGGAATTAGAACAGCAGGCAGGAGGGAAGAGCCAGGCGATGTTTGCAGAGGGACCACATCCCACCGTGGGTTCTGCCCTCAGGGGAAACTCTGCCACCGCACCCCCAACTCTTCCCGGAGCAGACGTGGGGATGCGGCTTCTACCGATGGTGCTTCAGCGCACACTGCCACACGTCAGCCTTACTTCTGATGTTTCTATGGCAATGGGCTTTGATTATATTAAGTGTCTGGACAGCAATATCACTGGGAACTTCGGCCAGCAGCCGCTTCATGACGGGGGCAAATGCTGGTGGGTTCTGGCACTTTCCAAAACAACCCGACGAGTCACATCTTCCTTCTTGCAGCCCACTGTTGCCTCCAACCCTCTCGCATTCCAGGCGTGGAGCCCCGACTGCCCTTCGAGCCTCATGTGCATGTGGCTCCCACGGGTCATGGTGCCATCCTGCATCCCTGCCCTTGGAGACTTTCAAGGTCAGCACTGGTCCTGCACCCCCAGCACACAGCCTGGAGCGGAGAACTGTGGGAGGTTCTCCCATGTGGGAGGAAAGGGTGCCTTTGCTTACACATGGAATGCTCTGCCACCTGCTCCCATGGCCGCACTCCACCTGCCCTTCAAGGTCCAAAGCAAAGGCCTCTTAGTCTGGTGGCTGCTGCATTGGTGGGGCGCCTTCCCATATTGCCCTCCCTCAACCCACAGCCGAGAGTTCTTGCGGCCCTGCCGTGTAAGGATTCCTGCAGGCGTTTGGTGCTTCTCCCTGGAATGCCCTGCGTTCTCTGCGCCGACCCTCAGCCTGCCCAGGTTGGATGCTCAGTGACAGCCAGTGGTCGTAGTTGGAAGGGCACACGTTGGCACACACTGCCATTAATTTATTGACTGAGTGGGTCCCCCTCGTGATTCTCAGGTCTGTGTGGTCTGTGTGCTCCGTGGAGATGGATTTGACAAGGACCTACTGTATAGCACGGGGAAATCTACTCAATATTCTGTGATACCCTAAATAGGAAAAGTATCTGAAAAAGAATAGATATGAGTATTTATATAATTGAGTCACCTTGCTGTATACCTGAAACGAACACAACATTGTAAATCAACTATAATGTAATACAAAATAAATACTTTTCTTTTGTAAGAAAACTTTCCACGCCTCGGTCCCCTGACTATAAAACGGAGTCATTACTAGTCTCTACACGACCGTAAGGACTAAATGTGCAAGTGTCTGCACACATTCAACCCAGCACACTGACGTCACCTCACCATGTGGACACAGCTCAGCCCACTCACTGTGTCTCCAGGGCATGTCCTGGGCAGCTCCTCTCAAGGTCACAGGAGGAAGCACTGTCCCTTGCTCCCACTTCCTATGAGAGCTTGGACATATGTCTCTCAAAACCTTCTTTATGATACCAAACATCTGTATAAAATAGCAAAACATAGTCAAAAATATGTATGAATTTACAGATGTGACCCCTCCTTTTTACTTAGCTGTTTGGAGAGTGAGTTTGCACAGCGAGGGTCCGGTGGCTTCCAACTCCTCCAACTCACTGATTTTCACGTGGAAACGGGCACAGAAGGATGTGGAGAAAGCTGGGCGTGTCCTCAGGGATGAGCGTGTGTGCGTGCATGTGTGTGCAGAGGTGTGGACGTGTGTGTGTGTCTGTGTGTGTGCATTTGATGGGGGCAGTGGGAAAGTGGGTTGATCCTAGAGGACCCACCTACAGGAGTCCATCCTGAGGCTTCCACATGGTAGCTGCCATGGTGAGAAGGTGGCCATGGCTGGTGGGTCCCTAGTGAGTTCCTCCAACCAGGGCCGTCTGCGGTGTCCTCAGTGGGGAGCCGCCAGATGTTGGACCACACAGGCTCTCAAGACATAGGGGTGAGTCCAGGTGTCTCCCCGAGACAATGTTAAACTCGACTCACACGTGACCTAAGTACCTGAAGGCTTGCCTCACATGGACGTCCCTCGGGTCCTAATTAAATCAGAATCAGTGGAGCTAATCCACAGGACTTCCACCAGGTATGGTGACGGTCACATCAATTCCAGACTTGTCACCTGTGCTTGCTGCTGCATGCCACCAGGAGCCACCTGGGGGGACAGGCTGGGATAACCTGAGTATGTGAAGTGAATTAAAGTCTCCACGTTGTAATAGGTATTAGCTTGTCCCCAAATTCCTGCAGGTCATGCAGGGCTCACAGAAGCCAAATGGTGCAAAGACAGAACTCCCCAAATATCCTGCGTGTCCAGAGGTAGTAATACCTCTGAGGTGCTGATGCCTCCCCCAGGGGACCCCGCACAGCCAGGGGTTCCCAAAGCTGGTCAATCAGCAGGAACCGGCACCGCCTCCACAGCAGCTTCCTCAGCCCCTCCTCATAGGTACAGAGTCAATAGATATTTTGGCCGTGGTGATTGGAGCTGGCCTTTTATTTGTTGTGAACTCTGCCATTGATCCTGGCCACCAGCCCAGTGTGAACCCAGGTCTTCTTTTTCCCTAAAGCATCCACCTCTCCCCTTCCGTGCCAGCAGCAAGGTGTCCTGTCACTGTCACCTCCCTGTCCCGCCACCTCTAGTGGGTGACGTCCTTGTGGATGAGGATCAACCCCATGGGCCTGGTGCACAAGTCCTTTCCATGTCCCCGGGCTGCATCTCACCTTCCTGTCTCCAGGGACTTCGTCTGCCCCGTGTTCCACTTAAACCAACCTCCCTTCTGCTCCCAACGATGATGCTCAGATGTGCCCTCCAGCTGCAATCCTGGCCATCCTTCCACCCCCGGTGGACAAGGACCTTTTCGCTGAAGCCTGTTCTGGCCTCTCCAGCCCTTAGTGGTCCTTCCTTCCTCTGTGCTCCATGGCTGTCGCTGTACCAATAGCACGTGACCACCTGCCCATCACCTCCTCCGGGGCTGGTCCTGTCCCGGGCTCGGCTCACTGGGGGCCTCCCCTCTGGTGGCCGTTCAGCACCTCGGGTCACAGCAAGAATCGACAGTGATTCAGGGATGACGTTTTCTCACTGGTCGTCCTAAAGATGTTGTAAACGTGTGTGTGTTGCACCTATTTTATTGGTCATCACTGGCCTCCAATGAGGGATGCTTACAGATTTTTAAATTAATGTCGGAGGAAACATAGCCCATGGCAAAGGACACCAACTTTGAGTCAGTGGGCCTGGGAGTCCCCGCTCAGTCGTGTTCCAACTACAGCTGTAGGTGTATTGGGTGCACTGTTTATCCCTCTGGGCCTAAGGCAGTTTGTTGGCCTGAAAAATAAGGATAAAAATGATGTTTCGTAGCGCTGTGAAGATTTAATAAAATAATGTAAACAAAGGCCCGGCCCGGTCGCCGGCACAGAGGAGATTTTCTATACACGGCAACATTCTCATCCTCAAGAAATAACCCTGGGAAGGGGGCGGGCCACAGGGAGTAAAGCCTGGGGGTGTGGGTGGGGAACCTGCATAATTCAGGAGCCAGGATTTTAAGCCCTAAGGGGGTGTGACTTCATTCTAGACCAGAGCCCATGGTAGGTGCTCAGGAAATATTTGTGAATGAATGATCTGGAAGTAGGTCAGTTGGGCAAAAAGACAAAGGGGGTAGAGGGAGGGGACGGACAGCAACAGACCTGCCAGCAGGATGAGGGGTACCAGATCTGCCGATGCGGTGAAATCCTTGGAAGCGTTCCAGGAGGGGTAAGTCAGGGTCTGATGTGTCATTTGGAAATACCTGGTGGGTTTTTAATCAATAGCTATTAGAGAGCACAAGAGAGAAAGGGACAGAGCCTATGAGATTCTATTGCCAGACTCCGGGTGACAGAAGAGGAGGGAATAATGATTTCCTATGATTTGGGAAGCACGTTCCTGACACTGTGTGTGCGTGTGTGTGTGTGTGTGTGTGTGTGTGTGTGTGTGTGCGTGTGTGTGTGTGTGTGCGCGTGTGTGTGCGTGTGTGTGCATGTGTGTGTGTGCGTGTGTGCGTGTGTGTGCGCGCGCGTGTGTGTGCGTGTGTGTGCGCGCGCGTGTGTGCGTGTGCGTGTGTGTGTGCGTGTGCGCGTGTGTGTGCGTGCGTGTGTGCGTGCGTGTGTGTGCACGCGTGTGTGTGTGTGTGTGTGCACGTGTGTGTGTGTGTGTGTGCGCGTGTGTGTGTGCGCGCGCGCGTGTGTGTGTGTGTGTGCGCGTGTGTGTGTTAGGGTGGCCAGAAAAAATACAGAATGTCTGGTTAGATGTGAATCTCAAACAACAAAATTTACTTTAGTGGATATCACGCAATATTTGACCATATTTATACTAATAAATTAGGACTGTTACAAGAAGTCCTGCATTTTTATTTGCTAACTCGGAGAAGTTGTATGCGTGTGCGCGCATAAAACTTCATTTAATTTTCCAGATGACCCCATAAAATAGGTCTGATTATTGTTTCCATTTCCCTCTACCCACTTCCATTTTATGCAGGATGAAACTGTGTGGCACCAGAGATGTGTGAACTTGCCCACGAGCAACACTTAAAACGCGGTGGAACCAGAATTTCCTCTCAAGGAACTGTCTGCGGAGTCACTGCTCTCAAGGGGCTTGAGGTCGCCCCCCGTAGAGGCCAGGAGAGTTGCGGGATTTGAAGTGTGTTCTGCGGGGGGACTGGGGAGACCCCGGGGCAGGTGGCAGTTTCTGAGGGGACTGGGGGACCCTCTCGGCACAGCCCAGGACTGTTTTGCTCCTGCCCCTCTCCCAGGCTTCCTGCCTCTCCGCTCCGTCTCCAGCCCCGTGTGTCACCAAGGTGATGGGCATTTGCCAGGAAATAGTCCCTGGGTTCAGAGCCCGCCCCTTCCCAGCTGTGTGATTTTAGGTGACTCTGGGACTCGGCTTCAGTGTCCGTGGAGTTGTTGCACAAGAGCTCCTCTGGGAGTTTTCCTGGGAGGATTAAATGAGGTGATGTCCGTGGAGTACGATGCAGGGGGTCCATGGGGTTTGTCAAGGCCAATGCCAGCACCACGTAAAGCCACTGTGAGGCCCGCCCTTCTCTTGGTCCATCATCCTAGTGTCTGCCCTCACCCCCAAGGTGTCATCCGCATTGAAACTCACCTGCAGGCAGCTGCCCTGGGCTGACTGTCTCTTTGCAAACCTTGCCACTTCTTTCATCTCAAGCATTGTCTCCTCTGCTCCATGGGGGACATGTCTCCAGCAAGTCAACAAGAGCAGAGACCCTCCTCCAGCCTCCCTCCCACACCTTTCCCCAATCTGCCCAGGTGGACTTGGTGTCCTGACACCTCCTCCCAGGGGATCTGCCACATCTCACTACTCTTGAACTTGAGTCCTGGTCGGCCTTGATTTAGAATGATTTGTGTGTGTCACCTGGAGGGCTGTGTGCCCCCCCTCCCCACACCGCCGAGGGTGAGATCATGCCTGGCATCTGGGCATCTTGCATCTTTCTGTGCTCTTTGTGTTACTGCAGTGAATCATCTTGGGGAGGGGGTGGACTCCGGTGGGTGGGATCAAAGGGCTGTTGGTCACATACTCATACAAAGCTTTCCCTTTTAAGTCATAAGCTAATGTTAGGAGCTGAATTGTGACCTTCCCTAAAATTCACATGCTGAAGTCCTCACCTCAGGACCTCAGAATGTGACTGTATTTGGAGATGGGGTCTTTACAGAGGTGATTAAGGAAAATGAGGTCCTATGGGTGGGCCCTGATCCAACATGACTGGGGTCCTTATATGAAGAGGAGACTAGGACACAGAGAGACACACACAGAAGGACGGCCATGTGTGGACACAGGGAGAAGACTACCGTCTACAAGCCAAGAAGAACCAACCTCAGAAGAAGCCAACCCTGCAAACACCTTGATCCTGGACTTGCAGCTTCCAGACTGTGAGACAGTAAATGTCCCTTGTTTAAGCCGCCCAGCCTGTGGTCATTTGTATGGCAGCCCCTGGACACTGATACACTGAGTACGTAGAAGTGTCAGCAGGACAGCCTCACTGCCCACCCCCACGCCCTCCCCCCTCCATTTCATCCCTAGAAGGAAGGAGAATTCATGCCTGGTTTGTGAACCCAAGTCACTCGCTGCGTTTCGCTCTTCCAGGAAGCCCAGCATTGGGATAATGATGGAAAGTGCTGAAAACTGGGGCTTTGACTCTAGGCCTGTGGTTCTCCCAAGCGTGTTCTCATGACACACATCCAGAAACTCATTAGGAGGAGGAATGAGCAGGACAAAGCAGGATCTGGGTGGTAAGGGCACCCTGGCCATAATATCACCCTAGTATTAATCTGCTGCATGAGAGCCCTTTATAGTCAGGCTACCTGGGATCCACCGTGCACTCTTGGGCCACATCTGCTGGGCACAGGCTGGCAGCTGAGTCCCGAGGAAACCCCTGCCTTGCTCCAGATAATCTAATGAAGGAAACAGGGCTGATTAATCCCAGACACTCTGCTGGTGTTTAACTCGCTGAATGTTAGACCACATTGTCATGATGTGGTTACGTCTTCAACATGATAGGCAAGGAATGAAATCCAGGCATTAAATCAATTATTTCTGCAGAAATTGTCATATAAGACAAAACATCATCAGGAGACAAAAGCAGTTACGATTAGGGCTTAATGTACCCCGCGCCGACTTCAGAGTCAGCATCATGGCTTGCCAGGCTCCCTGAGATTTCCTGGTGTGGGTCCCAGCGCTGGACACAAAGTGGGAATTAAGAAGTGTTCTTTGTTTTAATTTATTTTTTTTATTGAAGTATAGTTGACTTACAATCCCATGTTAGTTTCAGGTGTACAGCACAGCCCTCCAGTTATACATATATACGTATATATATATTCTTCTTCTGATTCTCTTCCCTTATAGGTTATTACAAAATATTGAGTATAGTTCCCTGTGCTCTACAGTAGGTCCTTCTTAGTTGTATATTTTATGTATAGGAGTGTGTATGTGTTCATCCCAAACTCCTAATTTATCCCCACCCCCTTTTCCCTTTGGTAACCATACATGTGTTTTCTATGTCTGTGAGTCTCTTTCTGTTTTGGAAATAAGTTCATTTGTGTCTATTTTTAGATTCCACAGCAATATCATATGATATTTATTCTTCTCTGTCTGGCTTACTTCACTTATTCTTCAAATGTCTCTGTCTCTCTCTCCCTTCCTCTCCAAGAAAAAGGAGGTAAGAGTAGGGCTGGACTTGGGGACTCCCTTCCACTTCACCTGGATCTCAGGGGTTACGGATAGACTGAAAGCATGACTACATAATTGCATATTTTTTGAGGCACGGGGGAATAGTGGAAAAAAAGCAGAACAACGACAAAAAAGCACTGTCTCAGAAGTCAGGAGGTGGGTCATAGTCTCCACCCTTCCCACTCCTTGCGTCCTTAGTTTCTCTGTTGGCCAACCATGGGTTTGCGGGAGATGGTTTTCAATCCGCGCGACGTTCCTTTGGGAACTTCGTGAGGCCGTGCACTGGGCGTATCTGCACACGGCAGTCAGGTGGCCACCAGCGCCGTTGCAGGGGACTGTGTCATCCCAGCAGCTCATAGGCTAGAAAGAGTCACCAGGAGAGACAGGAGGACAAAGACGGGCAGGCAGGAAGCACCAGCCCCTAACCTCGCAGGAAGAGAGACGCAAAGAGTAATGGGAAAAAGGCACTGGACACCGGCTTTCTCATTCGGCTTCTGAGAACAAAAAAATTCCTTTCCACTGCCCCCTGCCCTGAAAACACGAGTCACTTCTGAGGAAGCCACGGGAAACCAGGTCCGGGGGCGTCTCTGACCTCCATCTTTGGAATTATTGGCAACAAGAATTCGTCTCTTTCTTCCTCTGTCATTAAAAGCAAATGTAAGTGTTGAAAACAAGGGAATCTTCAGCTTGCCTTCAGATGCTGGTCGGGGGGGACCACGACATTGGGTGTAAAAAGCACGGTGGTGATAAAGGAATGATGACCCTACAATTTGAGGGGGACTTGCTCTGCCTGGAGAGCAGCGCCAGGCACCCCATAAATGAAGCCTTTTCACCTACTACTGGCCCGACAGGAATTACTAAATCCTTGTACAGCAGAAACAGCTGAGGTTCCAGGAGGCAGGGTGACCTTTCCAATCCGCACATCCAGGACTGGAGGAGCCGGGTTGGGAGGCTCCCAGCTGAGACTTTCCTATCGGTCCAGGTACCACTGCATACATGTGAGGTCGGCCACTTCTGTGCATGGGGCCGGGACGGAATGAGGAGAAGGATGGGCCTCTGAGATTTTCTCCAGCAGCCCCATTCTCCATCCTGTCTGCCTGGACCAGGGTTTGTATCATTCCTGAGGAAAGGCAAGCAAGACGGATTTGACACAAGACATCCCCCGGCCTCTGGTCCCCTCCCCTCCCCTGCCAGCCAGTAGGGGGCCAAGGGTTACAGGTCACCCCCAGGAACCTGCCCAGGATGCGGGGATTGGCAGGGCAGGGCCTTTTGCACTTGCTCAAGCCCCGCTGCCTTCTCTCTGCCTCGCCCCCTCCCCCTCCACCCAGGGTTCAGCCCACCTGCCCACAGCCCTCCCCTGTGCCCACAGCCATTTCGAGTTGGTGCTGCTGAAGATGCCAGAGTTTGTGTAAATGCACAAGGGGTCACGGTTGTCCAAGCATCAGCCAGGACGCCCCAGTGCAGGGCCCAGTGGTGTGTTTGTCATCTGAATGTATGAAGCCTTCATCTTCCAGCCAGCTCAAAGCCAGAGAGGGCGCCTTTATATTGGGATAGAGCCCCACGTGCCCCAGCCCCTCTCACCGTCTCAGATGGAGGGTGTGTCTGCAGAGGGAACTGTCCGGGAGCAAGGGAGACCTACAGATGAACAGGAGCCCCAGACAGGACTCCCCAGGAAGGCCAAGTCTGCCTTTACCTCATTCACAGTCACCCTCAGCCATCGGGACACCTGATGCACCATGTGGGGTGACCTGTCTGTCAATTTCCATCTACAAGAGGGAAGCTTTTCGGGTGCAGGAAAGTGAAATGCACACGTAAACATGAGGGCTGCCTGCAGAGGGTATGGGAGCATCTTGTGGGTGGGCAGAGACACCCAGGTTCAGGCGGATGGAGGATGTCTCATTGGGGACCGGCACTGGGGACAGGGTCCCTCCTGCAGGCAGAGGTGGGGGCTCAGAGGAGACGAACCAGCACAGTCAAGGTCTTCAGGCTGAAAGTCAAGAGCAAATGGGACCACGTCAATTATGTATGGACTCATCTGTGCCTTTAAGCATTTATTGAGGGCTTACCATTTGCCAGGGATTGTGCCATAGCCCCTGGAGGAAGAGAAATAAAGATGTCCACTAGGAGAAAAGAACCCAGTTAATTATCTTGGAATTATCACTACAGAGAAAGACGGGTGTGAACAAAGAGCTTTGCCAATGCAGAGGAGGGAGGCGTTCAGTCCCAGAGGGAATTCAGCTCAGGAAGTGAGAGCAAAGGGTTGTGGTTCCACTCCCAGCTCTGTCACTGCACACCTGCTGCCCCTGGCTAACTGTGCCCCCTCCCTGGGCCTCTGCTTCCTAACCTGTAACGCTGGGACGATAAGGATCCTACCTGCTTCTCTAGGGTTATTTTAATGGGTGCTGGGAATTTTTTTTTAACATTTTTTATTTAAAAAAAAATTACTTTATATTTATTTTTGGTTACATTGGGTCTTTGTTGCTGCTTGCGAGCTTTCTCTAGTTGTGGCAAGCGGGGGCTACTCTTTGTTGCGGTGCGTGGGCTCCTCATTGCAGTGGCTTCTCTTGTTGTGGAGCACGGGCTCTAGTCACGTGGGCTTCAGTAGTTGTGGCTCAGTAATTGTGGCTCACAGGCTCTAGACTGCAGGCTCAATAGTTGTGGCACATGGGCTTAGTTGCTTCGTGGCATGTGGGATCTTCCCGGACCAGGGCTCGAACCCATGTCTCCTGAACTGGCAGGTGGATTCTTAACCACTGTGCCACCAGAGAAGTCCGGGAAATGTTTTGTTTTTAAATTTTTAATTTAATTTTTATTTTATATTGGAGTATAGTTGATTTACAATGTTGTGTTGGTTTCAGGTGTACAGCAAAGTGATTCAGTTAGATACTAACATGTATCCATTCTTTTTCAGATTCTTTTCCCATATAGGTTGTTACAGAATATTGAGCACAGTTCCCTGTGCTATACAGTAGGTGCTTTTTGGTTACCTATTTTGTATATAGTAGTGTGTATATGTTAATCCCAAACTCCTAATTTGTCCCTCCCCCATCTTTCCCCTTTGAGAACCATACGTTTGTTTTTGAAGTCTGTGAGTCTGTTTCTGTTTTGGAAATAAGTTCATTTGTATCCTAACAGTGGGCTTTGTACATGTACGTGTGTGCGTGCACATGTGTGTACCTAAGTTTATGATAAATTTTACTACAAATAAATGATCAATTACAGTCCAATTCAGAGAAGAAGTTGCTCACGACGTTGACTAAGTTCTGGCATGAATGTTGGCTGATATTTTTGTTCAGGTTAAGTAATGAGACACAAGTGGAGGAATAAAGACACATGCCAACGATGTGACTCAGTTCTTTCCTGAATCAGATTATGGTTTTCCAACACTTGGAGAAGAGTTTTTCATGTTTTTATTCTATTCGCAAGGTATGAGCTATATAGACAAGATGTAGTTTTAGGTTCAGTCTACATTATGAACAGTTTCTCCCCAATTTTCTTAAATCTAGACAATCAAGTTTAATACATCAAGCTCTGGGTAGTAGCACTTGCTGATTCCCACAGGGTGAATGTTCCTATCGTGGTCACTTTCAAGCTGCCAACCTGACATCCCTGACCAGGGGGCTGGGAAGGGCTGTGCAGCGTTCCCCCATTTGAGGGCATTTCCACCCTGGAGATGCAACAGCTGTGAGTAACCTCAACAGCTTAACTAGTAGTGAAATGTAGAAGAAAATCAGGAAGGGATGAGTTTTGAGTATTTAATACTTTCACTCTCAAAACATTTTATTTACTTGTGAGTTTATATCATTTAATTTTTAATAAAGGCTATGTTTACCATGGTGTGCAGAATTCCCGAAAGTTCACCTGCTGGCTCTGGGAGTTGGGGTGCTTCTGTTTGTCTGCCGAACCATCCCCAGCATGGTGCCAGGGGGATCGTGGGGTGTAGGGAGCGCTGGCCCATAAGCTACTCAATAAGCGCCTGGCACATGGGAGGCGAGGGCTCTGCACCACCGGTGTTTCAAATCTGCTGTTATTATTTTTAAAAATCTGCCTGCAGGTGTAGGAGAATGTTTTGTACGACAAAGGATATTTGAACTAGGTCTTGATGGACAAAGAGGAACGTTTTAGGCCAAACATCATGGAAAAGGAATCCAGAAGAGAAGAAATGACCCCGTGACGTCCCACAGCTGGGAGAGCAGTGATGCTTGAGGCAAGGGAGGCATGGCGAGATCGGCTGTGCACTGGACCACACCTGGCCATGGGGATGGCAGGACTAAGACAATGCAGAGCTGATGGATGAGAGGGAGAGGGGGGGCCTTCTCCTGGGAAGTCCTGTCCATTCTGAGTTGTATACGAGGAAGGACCAGTAAGGGGTCTTAGGAGGATGGAGTCACGTGTTTAGACCACTGGCCAGACTGTCCCATGCCCACTGGAGGCAGAGTCAGAAGACCACCGACCAGGTGAGATAGATGCTATCCTGGTCCAGGCAGGACTGGCACTCAAAGGTGAGCTGCAGATGCATTGGAGGGTGGACAGCACCTGTGACCAGCAGGGGGTGGGGGTGAGAGGGGAGGTCAAGGTGACTCCTGCTGCCCCTGAGGACCATCACGTAACACTTGCCTCATTGTATTGTAGCTACTGGTTCACATGCCCGTCTCCTCCACTGAGGACAAGGGCTCTGTGGTCCTTTGTTAGATGGTTAGTGTGTCCAGATGCCTACGCAACACTGGGGTGCTACCCGGCTGAGAAGCAACCCAAGGATGGAACTGAGGATCACGGAGGTAACTGGAACCCTGCAACCACAAGAAGGAGGACTGGTCAAGAGGGACTGGAGAAGCTGGCTGGGCTCTGAAGCCACAGTGGTGACATCTGCATCCCCCCGTTCACCTGGACTCAGAAGCAACCTGAGAGGATACTGGGGTCTGCTTGGCCCTTTCTTAGTGGGAGCTGCCCCCGCTTCCCCTGGGAATGGAGCTGATGGAGGGAAGACAGGGGGCACTAACTGGTCTCACCTGCATCCTCAGGAGACCAGATGCAGCAGGCCTGGCCCTCCTGCAGAGATGGAGCGGAAGTTGAATCCTGGGGCAGGCTCTGGGGGGCGGGCCACTGGTTGAAGCCACCCAGGCCCTGTTCAGCTGGACCAAGTCTCCCTCCTGAGGGGTGCTCAGGACAGGGAGGGATGGGGGTGTTCCTGCACAGCCTACCCCATTGCCCACCCACTCCCCAGAAGCACAGGGGCAGGGGCTCCAGCCTGGTCCAATCGAGAACCCGGTGAGATCACTCCAGTCTCCCGGGCTCTCTAGGGCAGGCAAAGCACTTGGAGGATCCCTGCGCTGAGGGCCCAGCGGGTGTGAGTGACCTCTGACCTGACCTTTCCCAGACCTTGGCTTCCATCATTGGTCTTTGGTAACTTAAGTCAGCTTCCTTCCTAGAGCAACAGGCTCTGCCTCCAGGGACTCATTTCCCTTGTGTCATGTCTCCTGCTCTTTTCTAGTTGAATGTTCACAGCAGTTAATTAAACCTGCTTCTTCTGTTGACTCTTCCTTCTCCACCTCCCGCAGGATGAACACTGGTCGAATCTTAAGGCCTCCTCTGTTTTCCTTTTCCTTTGCTTGGGGGCCCACACTCAAGAGACTCCTTCCTCTATCCTTTTCTCCTCGCTCCTTAGATTCCCACCCCACCAGCACCCGGCGGCGCTGAGATAATCAAAGTGACTAACATTTACCGAGAGTGCATCTGCGCTGGACCCCCGGCTCGTGTTTTCTCAGCCTCGGATAACCTCAGGGGATACGCACTATCCTCACCTTATTTCACAGAGTTCGTATTGCTCAGTGGTAATCTAAATCTTTATTTTGCTTGAAACTAAATGTAGCTATGGAACGTAGGGGACAGAAAACATTCAGGAATTTATGATACACCTTATTATCAAGAGCTCCCCTGCCCTGAGGCCCTTCTGTAGGGTCTGGGTCTTGAGCCCTCTCCCCACGCATGGCAGATTTACTGTTCTTTTAACAAGACTATGTCCAGGGAGAGATCTGAAGTGGCAGGAGAGACAAAGCACAGTGGAGCCAGGTGTGCACATCTGGAAAGGTGGGTGAGACCTTGTTGCTAAGGAGTGGGTAACCTCCAATGCCTGGAGATATTTGTCAGGGAGCCCTGTGCTGGGATGGGGCCTGGTCTGACCAAGGCTGAGCTTCTGGAAGTGGCAGACAGTGGGGTATACTGTGCCCAGACCTCCCCCAGTGGCAACAGAGCAGAAAATGTCCTGCTGGACCGCAATCACAGCCCCGCCGCCACGAGCACAAGGGGAGTTCAGCTCCTCTGATGCACCTCCTTCAGAAGTAGGGTGTAGACACTGAGTTAGGCTCCAAGTAAAGCAAATCAGACTAAGGCACAAAGTCATAGCTCTGGGAAGAAAAGAGATGCTCTCTGCAGACTAGCTGACAGTGCTTCCTCTGCACAGACAAGGGAGTCAGCTGCTCTGCAATAATTCAACTCAGCTGCCTTGAGTCCTAAATGGTGTCCATGAGGTGGAGGTAATATTTTGGGCTCAGAGAGAAGAGGTCGTACAAGGCAAATAAGAGAGGAAGCCAATATCAAGTCAAAATACTAGAGTCAGTCAGGAAACGATTAAACGGTTTCTAGAGGGAACTGGTATTAAAGTCAAAATGGATTCTGATGGGCTAAGTGAGCTTTACTTGCTCTCTCCTCAAATTGTGTATTCTTGTTTCCAAGTCTGAGGCACCCCCACTGGAGACAGCACATGGTGTTTGTAGGATATTGAGATGATGGTGTTTCTCAGTAGTTCACCGATAAGTTAAGAGCTGAGCTGCTTCGATGGGAGCTGGCATGTTGCAGGGTGTAAGCTGGTCCTTGTCTAAGATGTGGAGCTCACAGGTCTGCAGATTTCCACTGAGTGCAAGGCAATGGCCATCAACATCTAGGAGCAGGGCAGGGGACCAGGAGAAATGTCTCCAAGACACCCCAGGCCCTCACTGAATGACCACAGGAGCAGGCTGAAAGCTGGGGTGAGGCAGAAGGTGAGAGGGACACGTGAGGTGCACAAAGCTGGGGACACAAGTGGGGAAAAGATGACTTTCCAAAGCTGGCTGGTTGGTTGAAAAGCAGAAAAGGAGAAGCCCACTATTTGGAAAGCTGATGTCTGGGCTCTAAAGCACAATGAGATCTCTGGAATCTCATTAGTGTTGAGATCACAGGTGGTGCTAACAGAAAGGTGCTGATATCACCTGAAAATATTCCAATCTGGGGGTGACCAGAATCTGATTATGGCCCCAGCACAGCCCAGACCCAACTCAATGGATAAGCAGGTTGACTCACCCACGTCAACTCCACATGGTCTGGCAGGAGAAGGACACGTCAACTCCACATGGTCTGGCAGGAGAAGGACACGTCAACTCCACATGGTCTGGCAGGAGAAGGACACGTCAACTCCACATGGTCTGGCAGGAGAAGGACACGTCAACTCCACATGGTCTGGCAGGAGAAGGACACGTCAACTCCACATGGTCTGGCAGGAGAAGGACAAGCTTTCTTCTGAAGGGAACTATTATCTAAATATTATTTATTTTTGTCCTCTTTTTTTTAAACAAACAATGTCCAGGATAAAACACAAAATCACATGGCACATGAAGAAGAAAGAAAGTGAGACTGATGGCCTTGAGAAGAAAGAGCCTATATAAGCATCCAGAGATGGTCTAGATGGTGGGATTATCCAACAGGGACCTTAAAATACCTACGACAGCTATGTCGAAGGACGGACTAGAGAGGTGGAAACAAACTGGGAACCTCATCTTAGAGATGGAAACTAAATAAGTACCCAAATGCAAATGCTAGAAATGAAAAATGAGATATCAAAAATGATGACTCACTGGATGCTTACCAACAGGTTGGGTACAACTGGGCTCCCCAGGTCTGGCCCCAGGTAGAGGGGCAGGTCCGATCCTCCCCACATGTTGCTAGTTCTCCTTGAACTCCTTGGACAGTTGGGGCATGTCCCACATGGGCAAATGGATGAAGCACAAGGGGAAAAATGGAAAACACTTGCTGTCTCACCAGGTGTTATGACAGCACTCGTGCAGTCTGGTCCACATGACTCACCAAGTATCCCAGTGTGAGAAAATATATTCCTCCCCTGGAGTGGGAGGAAGTGGCAAGAACTGTAATCCTGTTACAGGGAGGGATTGAAGAATTAGTGAAGAATTAGGAATAATAGCCTATACAATGCCCCAAAGGAGGCAGGCTGATGAGTGAAATTTAAGTGTGGTAAGCCGCTGTATTTTCCAGGGTTTAGTAAAACGACTAATTTCAGGAAGGTTGTAATATATAAAAAGCGCCCATTATAATCTCTCTACTTAATCACTAAAATAACAAGAAAAGGATGTTCAGTAAGCTCATGGCAGAGAAAATGGAATAATCAACATACTGGATTAGTACAGATAATTCAAGAAGTAAAGGAAAAGGGAAAAAATGAGAGAAATAGGAAACAAATGGGAGGATAACAATACAAAGAAATGACTAGGTTGAATCATAGGAAATTGTCTTTTTGTTGGTTATCAAATGTTGGCAATTCCATATGGTTCAATCCAATACATTAAATGAAAATTAACTGCATGTTCCACATAAGAGACAAAGATTATCAGACTGGATTCAAAAACTCAGAGAACAGCAACGACAACCATACATATTAAATCCAAGAGAGGGACAAAGAAGAAAGTAAAATGATATTCAAAAAGTACATCATGCAAACACCAGCTGAAAGAAGGCTGGTAGGACTGGGTTAGTATCAGACGTGGTGGACTGAAGGTGGTGAGAAATAATAGTGGAAAGGCACATTTCCTAACGATCGAAAGGTCAGTTCAACAGGTAGATACAACAGCTCTAAATAATATGGCAATCCACCTAATGCAACCTCAACATATATAAACCTAACAGTTAGAGAACTAAAAGAAGAAATGGAGTCATCCCTGAGTACGGATTCCCAGGCACACCTGCGCCAGCCCAAATATATGTTTATTCTACTGAAATAGAAACACAGGGACACCAAAAGAAGGCGGGCATTCTCACAACACATGTAGTTGTAAAAGCCTAAAATTGGAAACAACCAACATGCACACTAACAACACAATGTACAAATGAATTGTGGTCTACTCATACAATAAATATACAGCAACGAAAGGACAAAATACTGCTAAATACAGCAGCATGGATGGATCTTACCCACATGAAGTTGTGTGAGCCTCCCCATTAATATAAAGTTCAATGGTGTTGATCCTGGAAGAGACATGACGAAGCCTTCTGGGATGCCAGTAATATCCAATTTTTAAAAGTCTGACTGCACATTTCCCTCTATAAAATAGCAGGAGCTGTAAACTTAAGATCTGTACAATTTACCTCATTTATGTTCTAACTCAATTAAAAGTCTGCAAAGATGTTTTGGGCCAAGTATTTTTAAATCATCATATCAGACATCGTGATATGACTGTTTGAGAGAAACAGTTGGCAAAAATTAAAGGTCACATCCACATAAGCTTATCCTAGATTTCAGCTTTACAAAACTTCCATGGCTGACCTCATCTCTGTGGGGATTGAGTAAAAATCAGCCAGGATGTGTGTAATACCAAGGATGGAAATCCAATTCAACACCCTCGTGCAAAATAAACTGGTTGGCTTATTTCCCACAATCTAGTCACAACAGCTCTTGGGAGCATTTTCAGCTGAGAACATGGACACCGTTGTCGTTCCATCTCAGTGCACACCCCTTGAGGCTCTTTTTTTCTTTTTAACATCTTTACTAGAGTATAATTGCTTTACAGTGGTGTGTTACTTTCTGCTGTATCACAAACTGAGTCAGCTATACATATACATATACATATACATATATTCCCTTATCCCCTCCCTCTTGTGTCTCCCTCCGACCCACCTTCTAGGTGGTCACAAAACACGGAGCTAATCTCCCTGTGCTATGCAGCTGCTTCTCACTAGCTATCTATTTTACATTTGGTAGTGTATATGTGTCAAGGCCACTCTCTCACTTCGTCCCAGCTTACCCTTCCCCCTCCCTGTGTCCTCAAGTCCATTATTTACGGCTGCATCTTTATTCCTGTCCTGTCCCTAGGTTTTTCAGAACGATTTTATTTCTTTAGATTCCATATATATGTGTTAGCATATGGTATTTGTTTTTCTCTTTCTGACTTACTTCACTCTGTATGACAGACTCTAGGTCCATCCAACTCACTACAAATAACTCAATTTCGTTTCTTTTTATGGCTGAGTAATATTCCGTTGTATATATGTGCCACATCTTCTTTATCCATTCATCTGTTGGTAGACACTTAGGTTGCTTCCATGTCCTGGCTACTGTAAATAGTGCTGCAATGAACATTGTGGTACATGACTCTTTTTGAATTATGGTTTTCTCAGGGTATATGCCCAGTAGTGATATTGCTGGGTTGTATGGTAGTTTTATTTTTAGTTTTTTAAGGAAACCCCATACTGTTCTCCATAGTGCCTATATCAATTTACATTCCCACCAACAGTGCAAGAGGGTTCCCTTTTCTCCACACCCTCTCCAGCATTTATTGTTTGTAGATTTTTTGATGATGGCCATTCTCACTGGTGTGAGGTGATACCTCATTGTAGTTTTGATTTGCATTTCTCTAATGATTAGTGATGTTGAGCATCCTTTCATGTGTTTGTTGGCAATCTGTATATCTTCTTTGGAGAAATGTCTATTTAGGTCTTCTGCCCATTTTTGGATCGAGTTGTTTGTTTTTTGGATATTGACCTGCATGGGCTGCTTGCATACTTTGGAGATTAATCCTTTGTCAGTTGCTCCATTTCCAAATATTTTCTACCATTCTGAGTGTTGTCTTTTCATCTTGTTTATGGTTTCCTTTGCTGTGCAAAAGCTTTTGAGTTTCATTAGGTCCCATTTGTTTATATTTGTTTTTATTTCCCTTTCTCTAGGAGGTGGGTCAAAAAGGATCATGCTGTGATTTATGTCAAAGAGTGTTCTTCCTACATTTTCCTCTAAGAGTTTTATAGTGTCTGGCTTTAAATTTAGGTCTTTAACCCATTTTGAGTTTATTTTTGTGTATGGTGTTCAGGAGTGTTCTAATTTCTTTCTTTTACATGTAGCTGTCCAGTTTTCCCAGCACCACTTATTGAAGAGGCTGTCTTTTCTCCATTGTCTATTCTTGCCTATTTTATCAAAGATAAAAAACCATATGTGTGTGGGTTTATCGCTGGGCTTTCTATCTTGTTCCATTGATCTATATTTCTGCTTTTGTGCCAGTACCATACTGTCTTGATTACTGTAGCTTTGTAGTATAGTCTGAAGTCTGGGAGCCTGATTCCTCCAGCTCCGTTTTTCTTTCTCAAGATTGCTTTCACTATTCGGGGTCTTTTGTGTTTCCACACAAACTGAATTTTTTTGTTCTAGTTCTGTGAAAAATGCCATTGGTAGTTGGATAGGGATTGTATTGAATCTGTAGATTGCTTTGGGTAGTATAGCTGTTTTCACAACGTTGATTCTTCCAATACAAGAACATGGTATATCTCTCCATCTGTTTGTATCATCTCTAATTTCTTTCATCAGTGTCTTATAGTTTTCTGAATACAGGTCTTTTGTCTCCTTAGGTAGGTTTATTCCTGTGTATTTTATTCTTTTTGTTGCAATGGTAAATGAGAGTGTTTCCTTAATTTCTCTTTCAGATTTCTCATCATAGTGTATAGGAATGCAAGAGATTTCTGTGCATTAATTTTGTATCCTGCTACTTTACCAAATTAATTGATTAGCTGTAGTAGTTTTCTGGTAGCATCTTTAGGATTCTCTATGTATAGTATCATGTGATTTGCAAACAGTGACAGTTTTACTTCTTTTCTGATTTGGATTCCTTTTATTTCTTTTTCTTCTCTGATTTCTGTGGCTAAAACTTCCAAAACTATGTTGAATAATAGTGGTGAGAGTGGGCAACCTTGTCTTGTTCTTGATCTTAGTAGAAATGGTTTTAGTTTTTTACCATTGAGAACAATGTTGCCTGTGGGTTTGTCATATATGGCCTTTATTATATTGAGGTAAGTTCCCTCTATGCCTACTTTCTGGAGGGTTTTTATCATAAATGGGTGTTGAATTTTGTCGAAAGATTTTTCTGCATCTATTGAGATCATCATATGGTTTTTATTCTTCACTTTGTTAATATGGTGTATCACATTGATTGATTTGCGTATACTGAAGAATCCTTGTATTCCTGTGATAAACCCCACTTGATCATGGTGTATGACCCTTTTAATGTGCTGTTGGATTCTGTTTGCTTGTATTTTATTGAGGATTTTTGCATCTATGTTCATCAGTGATATTGGCCTGCAGTTTTCTTTTTTTGTGACAACTTTGTCTGGTTTTGGTATCAGGGTGATGGTAGCCTCATAGAATGAGTTTGGGAGTGTTCCTCCCTCTGCTATATTTTGGAAGAGTTTGAGAAGGATAAGTGTTAGTTCTTCTCCAAATGTTTGTTAGAATTCACCTGTGAAGCCATCTGGTCCTGAGCTTTTGTTTGTTGGAATGTTTTTAATCACAGTTTCAATTTCAGTGCTTGTGATTGGTCTGTTTATATTTTCTATTTCTTCCTGGTTCAGTCTTGGAAGGTTGTGCTTTTCTAAGAATTTGTCCATTTCTTCCAGGTTGTCCATTTTATTGGCATATAGTTGCTTGTAGTAGTCTCTCATGATCCTCTGTATTTCTGCAGTGTCAGTTGTCACTTCTCCTTTTTCATTTCTAATTCTGTTGATTTGAGTCTTCTCCCTCTTTTTCTTGATGAGTCTGGCTAATGTTTTATCAATTTTGTTTATCTTCTCCAGGAACCAGCTTTTAGTTTTATTGATTTTTGCTATTGTTTCCTTCGTTTCTTTTTCATTTATTTCTGATCTGATCTTTATGATTTCTTTAGCCTTCTGCTAACTTTGGAGTTGTTTTCTTCTTTCTCTAATTGCTTTAGGCATAAGGCTAGGTTGTTTGTTTGAGATTTTTCTTGTTTCTTGAGGAAGGATTGTACTGTTATAAACTTCCCTCTTAGAACTGCTTTTGCTGCATCCCATGGGTTTGGGGTTGTGTTTTCATTGTCATTTGTTTCTAAGTATTTTTTGATTTCCTCTTTGATTTCTTCAGTGATCTCTTGGTTATTTAGTAGTGTATTGTTTAGCCTTCATGTGTTTGTATTTTTTACATTTTTTTTCCTGTAATTGATATCTAGTCTCATAGCGTTGTGGTTGGAAAAGATACTTGATATGATTTCAATTTTCTTAAATTCACCAAGGCTTGATTTGTGACCCAAGATATGATCTAACCTGGAGAATGCTCCATGAGCACTTGAGAAGAAAGTGTATTCTGTTGTTTTTGGATGGAATGTCCTATAAATATCAATAAAGTCCATCTTGTTTAATGTGTCATTTAAAGCTTGTGTTTCCTTATTTTTTTTTTCATTTTGGATGATCTGTCCATTGGCGAAAGTGGGGTGTTAAAGTCCCCTACTATTATTGTGCTACTGTTGATTTCCCCTTTTATGGCTGTTAGCATTTGCCTTATGTATTGAGGTGCTCCTATGTTGGGTGCATAAATGTTTACAATTGTTATATTTTCTTCTTGGATTGATCCCTTGATCATCATGTAGTGTCCTTCTTTGTCTCTTGTAATAGTCTTTATTTTAAAGTCTATTTTGTCTGATATGAGAATTGCTACTCAAGCTTTCTTTTGATTTCTATTTGCATGGAATACCTTTTTCCATCCCCTCACTTTCATTCTTTATGTGTCCCTAGGTCTGAAGTGGATCTCTTGTAGGTAGCATATATATGGGTCTTGTTTTTGTATTCATTCAGCCAGTTTATGTCTTTTGGTTAGAGCATTTAATCCATTTACACTTAAGGTAATTACCTATATGAATGTTCCTATTACCATCTTCTTAATTGTTTTGGGTTTGCTTTTGTAGGTCTTTTCCTTCTCTTGTGTTTTCTGCCTAGAGAAGTTCATTTAGCATTTGTTGTAAAGCCAGTTTGGTGGTGCTGAATTCTCTTAGCTTTTTCTTGTCTGTAAAGGTTTTAATTTTTCCATTGAATCTGAATGAGATCCTTGCTGGGTAGAGTGATCTTGGTTGTAGGTTTTTCCCTTTCATCACTTTAAATATGTCCTGCCACTCCCTTCTGGCTTACAGAGTTTCTGCTGAAAGATCAGCTGTTAACCTTATGGGGATTCCCTTGTATGTAATTTGTTGTTTTTCCCTTGCTGCTTTTAATATTTTTTCTTTGTATTTAATTTTTGATAGTTTGATGAATATGTGTCTTGACCTGTTTCTCCTTGGATTTATCCTGTATGGGACTCTCTGTGCTTCCTGGACTTGATTGACTATTTCCTTTCCCATGTTAGGGAAGTTTTTAACTATAATGTCTTCAAATATTTTCTCAGTCCCTTTCTTTTCCTCTTTGTCTTCTGGGACCCTATAATTTGTATGTTGGTGTGTTTAATATTGTCCCAGAGGTCTCTGAGACCATCCTCAATTCTTTTCAGTCATTTTTCTTTATTCTGCTCTGCAATAGTTATTTCCACTATTTTATCTTCCAGGTCACTTATGCTTTCTTCTGTCTCAGTTATCCTGCTATTGATTCCTTCTACAGAATTCTAAATTTCATTTATTGTGTTGTTCATTGTTGCTTGTTTGCTCTTTAGCTCATCTAGGTCCTTGTTAAATGTTTCTTGTATTTTCTCCATTCTATTTCCAAGATTTTGGATCATCTTTACTATCATTACTCTGAATTCTTTTTCAGGTAGACTACCTATTTCCTTTTCATTTGTTAGATCTGGTGGGTTTTTACCTTGCTCCTTCATTTGCTGTGTATTTCTCTGTCTTCTCATTTTGCTTAACTTACTGTGTTTGGGGTCTCCATTTCACAGACTGCAGGTTCGTAGTTCCCATTGTTTTTGTTGTCTGCCCCCATAGGGTAAGGTTGGATCAGTGGGTTGTGTAGGCTTCCTGGTGGAGGGGACTGGTACCTGTGTTCTGGTGGATGAGGCTGGATCTTGTCTGTCTGTTGGACAGGACTGCTTCTGGTGGTGTGTTTTGGTGTGTCTGTGAACTTATTATGATTTTAGGCAGCTTCCCTGCTAATGGGTGGGGTTGTGCTCCTGTCTTGCTAGTTGTTTGGCATGGGGTGTCCAGCACTGGACCTTGCTGGTCATTGAGTGGATCTGGGTCTTAGTGTTGAGGTGGAGATCCCTGGGAGAGCTCTAGCCGATTGATATTAAGAGGGGCCAGGAGGTCTCCGGTGGACTAATGTCATGAACTCAGCTCTCCCACCTCAGAGGCTCAGGCCTGACACCTGGCCAGAGCAGCAAGACCCTGTCAGCCACACGGCTGAACTTTACTTCCCAGGAGCTCGGGGTATCTTCTGAGAAGCCAGGAGATACCAGAGAAACCTTCTTGCCCTGGCTCTCCACAAAACTGTGAATCTGAGATCAGAGACTATGACTCAATAATTCTTGTGCCTCATCTGGTAGTGCCTGGTGATGTGCTCTCAGTGCTGAAAGTTGTGCTATCTGTGAGGCCACTCACGGGCCTGCAGGAGATTCCCGCCATTGTTCCCACTTTAAAGCATTTTTAAGGCATCTTTCCACTTTAGTTCAATGTACCTACTGTAATTGCCTTTTAATCTAGTAATCTCACTTGTAGGAATCTTTCCTTGAATATACACAACCACAGGTAACAAGAGTGGTGAGGATTTAGGCTGGTGGAAGGACCAGAGAGTAGGAAGAAGGCCAAAGCAACCAAAAATATAATGCACACACAACAAACCACCTCTTGTGATTCTCGTATCACACTGCAGCAGGTTGTAACAGAGATCCCAGCACCCCCCACCTCAACCTTAGCAAAAGGCTGACATGTCCCTGTCCTCTGGACATTGGCTGGTTCAGACTTGCTTGGACAATGGAATGTGGGCAGAATTCACTCTTCCACCTCCCAACAGAAGCTTTACAAACCATTGTGTGGTTGTACCATCATTCTTCTCCATCTGTCTTGGGCTCACGTGTAGTCCAGGTGGAGGCTCCTCCTTCTTCTAGAACCCCAGAATGAGGAAGATACAGAACAGCAAACCATCAGCTGGCATGCAATGTGGGTAAGAAATTCTTGTCTCGAGTCAATTGATACTTTGAGGATGCTTGTTACTGCAGCACAATTGGCCTGAGCTGACTGGTACAAGACTCATTCCACGAGGACAAATTTTGATTCTGGAGACACTGGGTTTACATCCTAATACCCTGTGACCCATGGAACCAGCCTTCCTTACCCTCTCAAGTGTCAGCTATACCGAATGAGGGCTCAGGTGTGCATTTCTGGAACAAATCTCTGGTATGAGAAATAGGTCTCTATAATCACCCTGGTATAGGCAATGTGACAATCTTGAGGCTAGAAGGAGTAGTCTTCTTTACAAAGCCATGGTTTAAAACAAATCTTTTCTCCAAAGAAGATGATTTTGTTTGGATATACAAGCAATAAGTGTACACTACAGTTATCACAAGATGCCAAGAGTTGATCAATTTTGTAGTTATTCAAATCATAAAATATGAGCAATGGGTCAAGCTCGACCCCTTGACATGGTCAGAGAAAGGAACCCAGAAATGATATTATGATGTGAGGGATTTTAAATGCTAATGAACGTTTCCCAGTCTGAGTCTGGTTTTTGAGGCATTTTCTGAGCCCGACAGTGTGCTAACTACCACGTGGACTATAAAAATCTCTTGAGATCCATCCAGGCAATTGGTCTTTGCCTGTACTGCTTAGCTCAGGATTCTCAATGACCCGGCTACTGAGGAAATGGGTACTTGCACGTACTACAGTTGAATTTATCATCTTTATCCTTGAATAGGATTTTTATTGATGAATGAGCCCATGATACACCTAGTTTTCCAAAAATGAAATTTAAGGGTCATCTGTTGATCCTTTTGTTAGTTTCCTGTGGCTGCTGTAATGAATGACCACAAACTTAGAACAACGCAAACTTATTATCTTACAGTTCTGCAGGTCAGAAGTTTGCTATGGGTCTCGCTGGGTTAAAAGCAAGGAGCTGGCAGAGCTGTGTCTCTCTCTGGAGGTTTTAAGGGAGAATCTATCTCCTGGCTCCTTCTAGCCCCCGTGAGGTTGTGTGCATTCATTGGCTGGTGGCTCCTTCCTCCATCTTCAAAGCCAGCAATGAAGGGCCAAGTCCTGGCACATTGCCGCACTCTGACCTCCCTGCCATGGTCACATCCCCTCTGACCGCTTCTGCCTCCCACTTCCATTTTTAAGGACCTTTGTGATTACAATAATTGAGGATAATCTCTTTAGCTTAAAGTCAGTTGATTGGCAACCTTGATTCCATCTACAACCTTAATTGCCCTTTGACATCTAACTGAACATATTCACAGTTTCCAGGGAGTAGGACATGGACATCTTGGGGGGGCAGGGGGAGGGTGGCATTATTCTGCCAAAGCACGCCAATCCACCAATTTTGTTTTCTTAACAGTTGGCTCCTTCATTGATCCTTGCTTAATTCTCCAGTTTTATTTTCCATCATTCTCTACTTTAAGCCAATGTTCACAGTAACCATATATCCTAGTTTGCCTGGATGGTCCAGGATTTGACCCCTTTCATTATCAAGCAGGTCCTGATTGGGATGGTCAGTTACATGGTTGTTCTATGTTCCACCCATCCAGACCACGTGGAGTTCCCCAGTAACACTGAACTTTCTCACACGTGCAGCCTCTGCACTATTCTGCCCTTGCAGGGGGTCTCTGCTCTCCATTCCACATCTGTTTGGAAACACAGCTCATCCTTCAAGGGTGAACCCCCATGTCCTATCTTTTGTTAAAATTTCCTGCTCAGGGGAGGCATATTTGCTCATATCTTCTCTTTTGCCAACCCTGCTCCTAGTACAGGACTCTGTTACTAAAGGTGGAGCGTAAAGGAAGTGTTGTGTTCTCTCTCCCTTCCTGAGCATGAGCTCCCTGAAGGCAGAAAGCATCTCAGATCTCCAGACACTCGCCTAAGACCCCTGCACAGAGTTACCTCTTGGTAAACATGGACAGAGTTGAAATAAATGAGCATCCATCCTCTTGGGGAAATGCAGAGCTAGAAAGGCTCAGCTCCTTTCTCCGCTGCACATAAAAAGAAATTAATGTACTGATACACCATTGAGTACGTGTAAAAGTCCCTTTTAGTTTTATTCATTCAAGCCATAACTTGTTAACTGTAGAAGGAATTAGAGAACTTTTAGAATCACTGTTTTGCAGCCTCTGTAGAATTAATCGATCCAGGCAATGCTCATCAATGGGTGAATCCATCAGGTGAAGGGCAGTAAACTTGATAATAGGAAGATCAAGATGCTACCACTTAAAACCACTGGCTGATCTTAACATCCCTAAAGACGGTTGTAAAGTGTGTCTCCTGATGTCATGCAGCATGGATCATGCAGCTCTGCTTATAACGTATTCTTCCCCAAAATATTACATCTGAAACGACTCAAAACTCTAACCTTCCATTTACAAAAAAATGGGGAATAGAAGATCAGCCTGACGACACCACAAGGAGCAAACAGACAAATCCCACTTGGTTCATGTTATACAGGACAATTGATCTAAATTCTAAAACAAACTAATGTACAAATAAAAGGGGATGAGAGACGCCGGAGCAATAAAGGTACTTAGGAGAGTTAACAACCACATTCAATGTATCAATCTTGTTTGGATTCTGATTCAAACAAACCAACCCTATACAGACACTCAGGAACAGTCTGGACCGTGGGTTGGAAAAATGCAAGAAATTATTAATCGTGTCCAATGTGATATGGGGTTTGGTTATAAAGGAAAATGCTCATTTTTCAGAGATACTCGCTGACACATTTATGAGTGAAATGATACAATCAATATCTGGCACTTGCAAAAAAAAATAGGTTTAAAAAAGGGAAAATTCACAAATGAATAAATGAAGCAAATGTGAAAAATAAGACCTCTCTACTTTCAGGTATGTTTGAAATTTTGTATCAAATAAAAAAAAATAGAAATCATTGAGTATATGTCTTAAGTGATTAAGTTAGTGAGTAAAATAGTTTTCTCCTAACTATGTAGCAAATATTTTCAGCAGTCAACGGGGAAGTCAGACCCGAAGAGCTGGGGTCATCGGGAAAAGGTTCAAGACCAAAAAGTACATCACTAGACTCGCATAGTCAGCAGGTGCCCGCCTTGTTTTACACTTGGGAAATCACACAACGGGCAATGGTCCTCAGTGGCTGCAAACTCTGCTTCTGGTCTTTCCAAGTAGCGGGCAAGCCTCCTTTGCCCCTGCATCTTCCACAAAGCCCCGTGTGTCTTCTTCACACAATAGACATTCAATTCCTGTCCCTGGATGAATGAGGGGATGGATGGCTGGGTCTTTGCACAGTTGCGATACCATAGCTTATGAATGAATGGATGAGGCTAATAAAAAAGACCATGTTTTGCAGTGAAATTACTTCACAGTCCTTCTGGGTCCAGAGACGCTTTTTCTATAGACGTTGTGTCTATAAATCCATATCTACCAGGACAGGCTCTGGAGTGAATGACTTACCAACTTCCTATCACAGCCCCAAGGATTCTGAAAGACTCAGAGACCGTTTGAAATCAAAGGGAAGATTATTTCCCCATTGAGAGCTACACACACTGAAGACTAGGGGATGCAGAGGTAAGAGAAGAACAACCCACTATTCCCGAACACTAGATCTGCAGGAGTTCAAATTCATGAATCTCCACGCTGATCATTCAGTCGGTTTTCTACATTAAAAACAAAAACAAAAACCAAAAAAACAAAAACCAAAAAAAACCCCAAACAAACCCAGAGGCACTGGTTTGCATTAGAATCTCATAATATGCTATAAAACCCATGCCAGAGCCAGCATCCAATTTAAGAATCATTTCTCTGATTTTATGTCTGCCATCCTGCCTCTGCCTCTTTCTGCTTATTGGATTCTCCCTTCCCTCCCTACCAGGACTCTTCCCTCCCCTCCTGCTTCTCTCTACCTCCCCCCATAGTAAATGTGGGGACCTTGGTCTGGCCAGATGTCTGTGAATTGGAGAAGTCAAAACAGTCATGTGCTGAGAGCCCTGGCCCCCAGATCTGAGGCACCTGTGAGTGGAGCCTTGTCCCTTTGGGTCTGGTTTAGAAACACAACTGGAGACAGGGGCTCAGCTTCGTAGGGTCTCCAGAAATCTGGGTGCTGGGACAGGGTCTGGTAAGAACAGAAACCAAGCCAGCTCTTTCTGAGCCTTGTCTCCTCCCGCCCCAGCCCCTCAATCTGCTCACCCGTGTTTCTCTCACCCTTTCTCTCCACTGGAGAGGTCGCTCCGAGGTTGGAGGAAAGGCTCACAATTGAGCCGAGAGGAAACTGATCGGTGGGAAGGATGCTGGCCATTCTGCTCAGATACCTTGCCTGGCTCCTTACCACCTGCCCGGCGCATCTGGTGCTCTCGTTAACTATATTCACTCTCCAGCCAACATTTATTGTGGGAGATGAGCAGAGGCAGTAGTGGACGGTCCAAAGAGGGCCCTTGGACTCCAAGGGTGTGGGTCCGTGTGAGAGGAAACGGATAACGAGCACATTAAATAGGTAAACAAATAATGGACGTCCAGCACTTGCTGTGCTTTGGGAAAGATCAGGCTAGGTAACGTCCCAGATGGCGGTCCCTGAGGGTGGGGAAGGAGGAGGTACTGAGTAGAGGTTCAGGTCCACAGGAGAAGGGCTCTCTGAGAAGGGGACAGTTGGTTGGGGCCTGAAGGGAGAGCAGCCACAGGAAATCTGGAGGAAAACATCCCAAACAGAAAGAACGTGAAATGACACCCTGGACTGGAAATGAGTTTTGTGGAGTCTGAGGTCAACCTGGGGCATACTGTAAATCAGGGGAGAAAAGGAGGAGGTGGCATCAAGTGAGGACCAGGTCTGCATCTCTGGGCTCCTATGGCTCTGCTTCTGGCGTGATGGAAACCACCAGAGTGTTTTGACAAGAGTTGTGACCTGGGTGCTTTATGCGTCCAACCATTCACTCAGCTGCCGTAGAGCAGAGAGGACGCAGAAAAACCCGAGAGGAGGCTGTCCTAGTGAAGCAGGAGCTGGCTGGGACTGAGGTCGTAGCTGTGACCATGAGTAGAGGGGAGGGGACACTAATGCATGGTGTGTGGGCCGCAAAGAAGACGCCATTCAATGACCCTCCCTGGTTTCGGGTCAGAACAATGGGGTGGTAGGCTATAGTTTTCTAAGGTGGAGAAAGCTACAGTCATCGCGGATCTAGGGGCTAAAATCAATGGTACTGCTTAGCCAGGTAAGAGAGTGACACAGTTAAGCATCAGATGAGAAATGCCATGCAAGTAGCTGATGGATGTACACGTCTAGCGCTCAAGGCTGTGGCTCCGGCTGCAGGGAGGGACTTGGGAGTCATCAGCAGGCGGGTGACCCAAGGAGAATGTGTAGCCAGAGGGAAAGGAGAGATGAAGGAGGGGCCTTGACAGAGTATCTAAGGAGTCGAGAGCTCAGAGAAGAGACGGGCCCACAGAAACAAGGAGGACTTTGGTCTGGATGAGAGGGTGACTCTGAGCAGCACAATTACAACCCGGAGATAATGCAGGAGGTGACCCCTGGGGTTTCTGAAAATCTGCAAGAGGCCGGCAAACTGGTTAGGACCCCAAGGAGGGGAAGGACAGCACAGTGGCAGGAGGCCTCCTGTCTCCTCACCCACAGAAGAAAGGGACCCTGGCGTTTCCCATCCCCCAGGTGAGCAACAGAAGCCGGCCCAGGTGACTCATTTCTCCCCTGGACCAAACATGAGTCCTCCAACAACACCAGGTGATCCCAGAACCACTGTCAAGGGGAGCAATTGGGAGCTTTGCCAAAAATAAGTAGGCAGGGGAGACACTCTCCTTCTCCACCAGACCTAAGGCTGCCCCCAACCTAGACATACAGGGATGCTGGGGGCAGCACAAGAGGGACCACACCAAAGCAAATGGTGCAGCCTGGGAGCCGTCTTGGTCCCTGCAGCCCTGAGACATCCCTCCTCCACCCCGACAGTGGGGAGCCTGGGGGCACCAGCGAGGGTTCCCCCCACGATGACTGCCTGGACAGGGAATGCTGAGACCTCCCTCCATCATCAAGAGACACACAGGGGCTGGTCTGCAGAAACCCCTTCAGCCCCTCAGGTGGAACCAACAGTACTCCAACAGCACCAGGTAAGCCAAGCAGCCCAAAATAATACAGCAAAAATTCCAGAAATTAAACTGTCATTGGAACCATCACCTCCCAAAGTAGGCCAGGACTTGTGTGCTAATATAAACAGGGTGACCGCTTGTTAAAATAAAAGATCTAAATGGGGCCCAGGGTCTCCTAACATAATAGACAAAATGTCTATGATACACTTGAAAATTATCTACCTTACCAAGAACCAGGAAAATCACAATTTGAATGAGAATAGATAATTAACAGACAGTGACACCAAGATGAAGGTGATGCTGGAATTATCTGACAAGATTTCAAAGCAGACATCATAGAAATGCATCAATAATCAGTTATAAATTTTCTTGAAACTAATAATAAAAAAAGTTTCAGCAAAGAGATAGAAGTTGTAAAAAAGAATCAGACAGAAATTATATAACTAAAAAATATAGTAACAACAAAATTTTAAAACTTGCTGGAGAGATGCCACAGCAGGTGTCATGTATGGTATCCTGTCCCAGCAGTCCCAGCACACTGATGCAGTGACACAGAGGGAACAAGATGGGAACCAAGATCAGGTACTGAGAACGTAGCAGCTGTGTTCTCAGAACTCACCCAAACTGCACAGCATCCTGTGAGGTTCAGAGTGTTATTGTTCCCACTTTACAGAGGGTGACGCTAAAATGTAGAGACATGAAAAAACATTCCCATAGTCACACAGTGGGTGAGAGGTCCAGCTGCTGAGCACACGGAGCAGCCGTTTCAGGGGTATGATGTCAAAAGAGGCACAGCGGGGAGGTTTGAGGAGGGGATGGGCAGTAAGGCTGCGAGCAGACAGACCTACAGAGCCCGTGGCCAGACAGATGGGTCTGACCTCTTGGGTGTGCAGTTTAGTTGTGAGACAAGCATTAAAGAACCCACAAAGTTACCTACGTGCAGACTGTATGTGAAGAAGGTGAGATGCGTGAGGACTTGCTCATTGCCATAGCAGATGCCAGGGAAAGAACCAAGTGCTAGCAGTCAGTGGGACTGGGATGCTGAGTGAACAGCAGAGGAGCAGAGTCAGGCATTTTTTGTAAATTACATTAAAGCAGCCACTGGAATGATGAGTGGAAGCTGGCCAGATCATATTCCTCTTTTAAAGCACCCCAGCGGTGTTCCAACTCCCTTGGATTGAAGTCCAAGGTCTGTCTGGTCTTACAGGCCTCCGTGAGCTGGCCCCTGGCTGTCCCTCTGTGCTCACCTCCTCTCTGAACCTCCCGGGCACACGTCCCTCTCAACCTTGGCACCACTGCTGCTTCTGCCCAGAATTCTCCTCCTTCACACATGTGGGATTTACTCACTCCCAGGCTTCAGGTCCCACTCAGGTGTCCCCTTAACAGATAGGAGGAACCAGGTTAGAACAACCTGAAAAAGAGTATAAATAAATATAATCAGACAGATTAAGGGCATAAAAGTATAAAGTAGAAATCAATAAGCAGATTTGCAGAAAAATCAAACAGAATGTCTCAGAAATAAAAATTATACATATATGCAAAATCTAAAGCTCGTTGGTCATACTGAGCACCATATTAGAGACAGCGTAAAAGAGACTTAACAAACTGGAAGATAAAACTATGGAAATTAACCAGGAGGAAGCACACAGAGGTAAAGGCTTTGTCTAAACATGTCTTTATTTATCTTCACTATTGAATTACAGTTTAGGAAGATGGACAGAGATGTGTGTGGTTACTGTTAGCACATTTAGTATTCTGTTGTGTTACAGCCTCATTTATCTACCAGGTATCAATGTTTATTGCAAAACAATAGTAATGAAGACAGTATGATATTGCTGTGGGGACAGACAAACAGGGAAATGGGACAAGGAGCCCTGAAACAGGTCCCTGTGTATGTTGGTGTGAAACAGAGATGGCCCTACACATCAGCAGGCAGAGGATGACCATTCAATAGGCGGTTTTGGGGTGTTGGGTTTTCCATATGAAATAAAAATGCAATAAAGACTATACTTTCAGGGATCATTTCTATAGTCGGTGCTTTGTGACCACCTAGAGGGGTGGGATAGGGAGGGTGGGAGGGAGACACAAGAGGGAGGAGATATGGGGCTATATGTATATGTATAGCTGATTCACTTTGTTATAAAGCAGAAACTAACACATCACTGTAAATCAATTATACTCCAATAAAGATGTTAAAAAAATGCAATAGATCCCACCTCACATCACACATCAAGTTAAATTCCAGGTCGATTAAAGGTATAAACAAGAAACACACATCCTCAAGCTTTGAGAATTCAACGTCATATCTTTATATCTTCTGGGTAGGGAATGGGATCTTACATAAGACACAGGATGTGCACATTATACCTGAAAGTATCAAAGCTGGATACAAACATCTAAATCTCAGAAATGTAATAGTGATCAGAAGTATGAATTTCAATGTATAAATCCAATATGTTATAGAATGTAAATAATTCTTCTAAAATTAAAAAAATGCAAAACAGTGAGATTAGAGAAGGGCAAATAGGATGCTTCAATTCTCTCATTAACATTTTGTTTGTAAAGAAAGTCATCTAAACCACAGAAAACCAAGCAGTGGGTATGAAAATATTCATTATTCTCTAGACTTTTGGCTGAAACAATACACTAAAAAGGATGAGATTTCCTCCTTAAATTAAATATTAAAATATAGACTCAAGGACGTGGGAATTATTAGCTGTAGACCTCAAAGCACCTAGAATCACACCGTGTCCATATTCCTGGGGTTTATTGTTTATTTCTTCTAGAAAATGTCTAATGAGTTGACATGGTTTTTCCTTAAACAACTTCAAGGTGAGTATCTTGCTTGCAACCACGTGGGTCCTGACTAACAGAGCACCCTTCTGTTGAAGGATCCACCACCTCGTGCCCACTGAACTGATTTCTGGGCAAGAATCAGCACTGGATTCCATTTCCCGACAGATTATAGATGTTCTAAATCCTTCCCCGTGATCCAGGGTGGCCAGGCATCTGTCGCCGTTCCTTGGGATCCCCTGCACCTATTTTCCAGAAATTCTGCCCTTTTCTGAGGGCTCTGCAGGCACCCAGCCACTCACACCTGGGACAGTGGAAGACAGCCCCCTCATCCAGCTCCCCACCCCCCATTTCCCCTGGCAGAGCAGGGTGGGAGCTCTGGGTACTTAGCCCTTATTTATTACCATGTGCTGCGGGAACTTAATGACACATATATCTCAGATTGTGAAGTCACAGCTCTACATATTCCTGACTCAAAACGATTCTCAGTATAAAGTTACCAGGGAAGCAAGCAGGTGGGCACTTTCCAGGTGCCAAGGCTCTTGCGCTGGGTATTTGGAGGAAATGAGTCTTTGCTACCTAGTTACTCCTATAGTGCATGCGATTCAAATGCTGGAGAGTTTATTCATCCTTGAATAAATGAATGAATGAGTGAAAGAAGGTGTCTGCAAAAAGCACATGTTATTGTTCACGCGCTTACAGAAGAAGAAAGGCTCAAAGAAAGGATGGACCTGGTCTGAGGTTGCGAAGCTCTGAGGGAGTGATGGAGAAGTCAAGGGCTTCTCTTGGGGACGTGGTGGGGACAAGCCTACACTGGCCTCAGTTACTCAGAGCTTCTACCTTCTCCTGCCTCTGGCTCTGCGTGTCCTGTAGATAATCTTGGGAGCGTCCCGAGGGGGCTTTCTTCCAGCCCCTAATTTCCCCAAAGTCTTCCTCATCTTTCTTCTTTTCCTCCACCCGGACCTCAGGTGGGGCTCTGTGTTTTCTACCATGGACTCCATTTATCCTCTCTCTGCCCTGGCAGCGTTCCGATTGCTTCCCATTTTCTGCCTTTCCTTCCTCCTCCTGGCTGAAAGAGGCTTCCTCTCCTGCATCCATCCTCCCGTCCATCCTCCCCTGGGCGGGCACTGGAGGAGCTGCTCAGCCTGGCTGTCCCCTTCCCATGTCCCCGCACTCCTGCCAGCCCTACGATGGCTGGGCTCCCTGCCTCCGCTGCCCAAGACTCCTCGCCCCACTGCAGGCTCCTGGGCTTGGACCACTCCTTCTGCTCCCGTCCAAGGGGCAGGGAGAGCCTGTGGTGTGAAGGAGAGAGCTCAGGATCAGGCGCAGGTCTCAGGATCGGGCTTGGGTCCTGCCTCTGGCACCAACCCCGAACAAGTGACACCCTCACTGAGGTTCAGTCCTAATAATTCTTTGCACTTTTGCCAACTTGTCTCTAAAGTGTCCTGTGCCTGTGTTCTTCTGGGGCTCTAGTGTGCTGCCACGTCATTATTAACTTGGGTGTTACTCTTGATTTTGCCTTCTGACCATCCCCCTGCTGTTTCCCAGCACTGCTGGGACTGCCCGGGACACTGCTGCCCTTTCCGTGTCAGTGATCTGTCTGGGCGTCCCCTTCTGCCCTTGTCTGCTGCAGGGCACACCTCAGCCTCCCCTGCTGGAGAAAACCAGAGCCAGATAGTAACGTGGTAAAAACAGGTTTTATTCGGGAATTATTGCAAGAGGAGAAAAGAGAGCTTGGTGTGGAACTGGGTTCAATTGCTACAACAACAAGGAAAAGTGGGGACTTACAGCCCAGGGGCAGGCTGCAGGTGACTTGAAAATAACTGAGATGGTAAGGTCCTTCTTTGCTGGGGGCAGGCCAGGGTGACCAGACATCACCTGGGAGTGGGTGGGATGAGGACTTTGGTCAGATACTGAGGGTGACCAGGCAGCACCGAGAAGATGGTGAGGATGAAGAAACTGATTAGATAGGGAGGGTAAGAGATTCTGGTTAAATCGACTTGACAGGATTTTTGCTAAATCTGGGTGATATGAAGCCCACAGAGGGAGCACAATTGAGAAGAGGGTTCACAGGGGGTGACATTAGCTGGTCAAGGAGGGTGTCCCGTCACCCCCAGTCACCATCTCTTCTGCTCTAACGTTTGGAGAACACCAATACCTGGTCTCCTCTTCCCGGGAACATGAACGTGTCAGGTCTTTGTGACCAGGGCACACCCTTCTTTGAAAACGGACCATCCTGTAGGCGTCTGGCTGTTTGGAGACATCTCTACCTGACCTTCTGTGTGCACCTGTACTTTCCCCTCCAGGCCCTTCTCCAAAATCAGGGTCGTTCTCCTCGACCACAAGTTCAGGGCAAGCACTGGGCTGTTGAAGACGTGGTTCCTAGGTCCAGTCCAATCAAATTAGTCTCGGCTGACCCACTGTACACCTTCCACTCCCGGCGAGGTGCAGCCCCGTGACCAGTGCTCTCAGAAGGACGCAGGCCTTCTCGAGGCAGCTGGCAAGGCTGTGGGGCCGGATGCATTCAGAGGTTGCATCGGGAGGGAGCGCCCTCTTCCTCCCACCCTGGGACTGTCCTTGCCAGCACTGGGCTCCGGCACCCCTGCCCTTCCACATGAGGGTCCACGGGTACGCAATGGCTCTGCGTGTCCTCTCTACAGCCTACGTGGGACTCATATCAGAGACCAAGCTGGCGAGAAACCAGTCTCCTGACCACTGCTTGCCTTCATTCCTTCAGGTTCAAACCACAGAAGGGTGGGGCTCTCATCCCTCCCGGGTGAGGGCCCTGCATAGTCAAGGAGAGTGTGTGCTTGGGAAATGAGTTCCTGTGAGGAATTTGGATACTCATGGTTCCTGTGAGGAATTTGGATACTCATGGTTCCAATCATTTCTGTCTTCCCCACCCACCACCCGCCGCCCCAAACTCCACTATTAATACTCCCGGGACAGGCATTCTGATTCCCTTTTCTCTCTCCACAGGGCTCTCTCAGCACAGGGGATGCTGGGGCAGGACCTTCCAGAACACAGGAGAGGCTGCCCTACTGTTCCCAGCATCCCTATAGCTCAGGTATCTATTCAAAATCATAAATGGCCACCGACGGTGTAAAGACCTCATCATGACAGGAACTGGTGGCCGCCACTATTGCGGGGCGGGGCTCCAGCCATCCGGGGCTCACAGACCCATCACAGGGCCAGCCCAGTCAGGGAAGTGGGTGCCTCAGGATGTGGTGGATATACTGTTCCCCGCCCCCTGTAAAGGAGCAAGTAGATTCAGCAGGACCTGGGCTCAGGGAGCTGATTCTTGGTCTCTGGATCCCTTTGTTTCCTCCAGCAGGCCCCTGACAGGCAGGCATTCACATCCACTTGCAGATCTCTTTTTTTTTTTTTTTTTTAACAGCTGCATCCTTCTACGTCAAACAGTCTTGGAGGGTGTCTAAGGTGGCCGTGATTATCCCCATTTTACAGATGAGGAATGCAAGTGCTCAGAAGGACCGATGGTTTTCCTGCAGTTACACAGCCCTGGAAGGGGTCAGACTGCAGCCTGCCTTCTGTTATTTTTTCTCTTTTAAACTGTTCCTTTGCAGGGAATTCATCATAATTTCTGTCTGAGACAAGGCTCCTGGGAAGAGGCCGGAGTAGCAGAGAAGAGCAGGCAGTCTCAGCGTCCCCGCCCCACCAGTGAAGATCAGGTGGGTGCCTGGCAGCCCAGATCGAGGGCATGTTTCTGGTTTCTGGTTCCTGGGAGATGTCCTGGGCCCTCAGTAGCAGTGAGAAAGCTCCGTGGTACCTCGTGCCCCATCAAGGATGGTCCAGGGTGAATGCAACTCACTTCCAGGTGGGTCAACACATAAATTATGCTTCTGGTGACCTCCAGGAGAGAGGGATCTCAGCGCGGGGGAATTGCTGAGAGCACCTGCTGGATGTTCACGGTGGGAAGAGGTGCCCATCGTGGAGGGAAGAGGGAGTGCAGGTGCACATTGTGCCCACGGGGCCTCAAGAAAGGCGCCTCCTCCTGCTTTTCCTTTTCAACTCCATAAAGTTTTGTTCTTCTAAGTTGTTAGAGAAAAGGAATTAGGGGTTTACTCGAGAAGGTTTTCTGAAAAATCTTTTTCACAGGTAGCTAAGAGCTGACCTGTTGGGAAGACAAATGAATGGCTTGAGTCATAAAGATTTCTAAGTGACATTTTTGTGAGAATTATTTCCAGGGGGATCACTGCCGGTGAACTGCAAGAGCAAACGCATGTTCGCTGCCTGGTCTCTTAGAAAACACAGCTCAGAGATCCAGCCCAGGGCCGTAAGCAATGAAGGTTTTTATTTTTCCAGGTCACCGAGAGATAAACACATCCATCTGAACTCTCAAAATCATAACTGGACCCAGTATCCTATGCAGGAGGGACAAGACACCAGGCTGACTTTGGGGGCCGAAGGTTGGCCTGCACAGCCCTCCTCTTTTGGGGCCAGATAACAAGGATGGGCCCCACACCCTTTAAATCTTGTGGCTTAGATTCCAAGTCCCCCAGAGGCCCCTTAAGTCTGAGATCCAAGGTCAATATTTTCCTTCTGAGGAAAGGAAAGAAGGATGCTGTGGGGCAGACAGGGGCTTGGGAGTAGGCTGAGGCATGAGATCATGCCTGCCTGCTCACTACCCTCCATTTCCAGATCTGAAAATGGGAATATGGATAACTCTGTTGCTTTGTTGTTACTTATTCATTGGATCTGAGGTGTCCTTGATTGACATTGATTACTTCTGTACCATAAGCAAGAAAAAAAAGTCTCCCAATGATACTTAGATGCAATGCTCTCCTATCACTTAGAATTAGTCTGCATATTATAGATTTTTATCCTATACCACTTTTGTGTTTTCATAAAATAGAAGTGAAATCAATTTGGTAATGCACTGGTATTCGTTTCCAATCAATGTTGTAACCAATGGTCACTAACTTATTACCTTATGATTCTGTAGGTCAGACATCTGATGTGGATATCCCTGGGCTAAAACCAAGGTGTTGGCAGGACTGGTTTCTTCTGGAGGCTCCAGAAAACATGTGCTTCCCTGCTTTCTCCAGCCTCTGGAGGTGGGCGCATTCCTTGGCTCGGGGGCTTCTGCCTCCTCTTTAAAGCCAGCCAGCTACTCTCCCTATTTCAAGGTCAGCGGATAAGCATCCTTAACTCCACCCGCAAATTTACTCCCTGTTTGTCAGGTAACCTAACAAGTTCACAGGTTCTGGAGAGTAGGACATGGACATGCTTGGAGGCCATTGTCTGCCCACCAACCCTAGTGTTCTTAACACCGCTTCATATTTACAGCCTGATTCTCAGGAACTTTTAAAGAATTGCCTGTATTTTTGTTCTTCCACACGACATCCTCCTCTATGCCATCACAAGTGTTCATGTATCATGCCTTAAGGGAGTGATCCACTTGGGTGTCGGGGATTTCCTTCCAAGCCACTGCCCCTGCTCTGCAAGCTTCAGTGCACACGTCCAGGCAATGACCACTATGATAAGACCACCCTCTGGCCAACAGGCATGACGAAGCACATCCAGGCTTCAGAGATGTTAAAAAGTGAACAAGGAATCTTCCTAGAATTGATGAAATGGGGGCATTGTTTCATGTTACAGACAGTGAATATCAGAAAGTGCTGCGTAATTGGTGTTCCGTGATAATGTAAACTCAGTGAGGATAATAGCATTTTCTCTGTGGCAGATGCTGTGTCTCCTGTATCTAGAAGACTGCTTGGAACAAAGTAGATGCCCAGTAAGTATTTGTTGAATGAGGGAATGGATGAATAAGTTCAATTCAATGAAATATGATTATTATTCAGATAAGAGTTATTATGAGTCCTTAAGGGAATTAAATGAGGTAGTAATGACATGCTGTCTACATAAAGGAAGCTCTTGAGAAATAAATGATTCCTCCTCTTGCTTCCCTGCCAGACAGCAGGACAGAGTGAGCGACCCACTTGGTGCCCAGCACCCATGTGGATAGCGTGCAGTCAGGTGTCTGAGTGAATGGGTGGGGGGACAGAGCAAGGATGATTGAATCGATGGATGGATAGCTGTCATTGTAAAGAAACAGTAGTTGTTGGGGCCTCTGAGGTTCGCGATGCTTTTGATGGGCGCTCCAACATGGAGGCTTGCACTTCCTGTGTTCTGCCTGCCCGGGATTCTTGGTGTCATAGCCCATGTTCTTGGAAATAAAGGCCCACTTGTGCCATCATGAGATGAGACAAGAAGCATAATATATTGGTGCAGCCACTGTGGAAAGCAGTACGGAGGTTTCTCAAAAAACTAAAAATAGAACTACCATATCACCCAGCAATTCCATTCCTGGGTATATATCCAAAAAAAACCCCACAAAAACACTAATTCAGAAAGATGCATGCACCCCAATGTTCACTGCAGCATTATTTACAATGGCCAAGATATGGAAGCAACCTAAGTCTCCACCAACAGATGATGTGGTTTATATATTTACACACACACGCATGCGCACGTACCCTATGGAGTACTACTCAGACATATAAAAGAATCAAATTTTGCCATTTGCAGCTACATGTATGGACTTGGAGGGTATTACGCTAAGTGAAGTACGTCAGACAGAGAAAGACAAATACTGTCTGATATCACTTATATGTAGAATATTAAAAAATAACAACAAACTAGTGAATACAACAAAAAAAGAAGCAAACTCACAGATAGAGAGAACAAACTAGTGGCTACCAGTGGGGAGAGGGAAGTGGGGAGGGGCACTACCGGGGGAGGCAATTAAGAGGTACAGACTATGATGTAGAAAATAAATAAGCACAGGGAATACAGCCAAAGTTTTATAATAACTATGAATGGAGTATAACCTTTAAAAATGGCGAATCACTATATTGTACACCTGTAACTTACACAATATTGTACATCAGCTATACTTCAATTAAAACAATAAAAATAATTGAAAAAGCCATAGAAACCCAGAACGTCAGTACTTTCCCAGAAGGAGGCTGGAGGGATGTCGAGCCACAGAACACTGATGCCCTCGGGCTGCAGATCCTCCCTCCTTCCTGATGAAGCCTGGGCCCCTGTCCAGTTGGTAGCACGGTGGCATCCGAGACAGTGTGTCTGACTCGGGACACGCCTCATTGGAGTGATGGTGTGTCACATCTTCCTGTGTGTGTGTAGGCACAGCGGTGATGAGATGCCTGAATAAAGATGTGGTACATGCCTACAATGGAATATTACTCAGCCACAAAAAAGAATGAAATAATGCCATGTGCAGCAGCATGGATGGACCTAGAGGTGATCATATAAATGAAGTCAGACAAAGACAAATATCATACGATATCCCTCAGAGGCGGCATCTAATAAAAAATGATACAAATGAACTTATTTACAAAACAGAAATATACCCACAGACACAGAAAACAAATTTATGGTTACCAAAGGGGAAAAGCAGGGTAGGGATAAATTAGGAATTTGGGATTAACATATACACAGAGCTATATATAAAATAGGTAAACCACAAGGACCTACTGTACAGCACAGGGAACTCTACTCAGTATTTTGTAGTAACCTATAAGGGAAAAGAATCTGAAAAAATATATATGTAACTAAATCACTTTGCTGTACACCTGAAATTAACACAACATTGTAAACCAACTATACCTCAATAAAAAAAAAAAAGATGCCTGAGTGAACTTGCACAGTTCCAGATGGCAAATAAATGTTTAACACAACATTGTAAATCAACTATACTTCAATTAAAATAAATAAATAAATGACTACATCCTATGATGTGTACTTCTATCAGCTCTCAGTTCTCAGACTAAGAATGACTTCCTGATGCAGGGCACTCTCCCTGTGTTTTTCCCACTAAAGTGCCCCTCTATCACATAATGGTGTCGCTTAATCGAATGCAAACGGCGATGTACCTTCAGGTCCCGGCCTGGAGAGCTGGAGACCTCATTCTGAGTCATGGGTTTGCATCCTTGCTGTGTTTCTGGGAAATCCTATGTGAAGTTTGCGGCTGGAAGCTTCAGTCATTTTCACGCAGGAAAAAGCACAGAAGACCTGTTGGTCTATGACTGGGGCTGTTCCTTCAGACACAGTGCTTTCTGGGAAGGGGCCCCTTGGGTCCAGGGGAGATGGTTGTCCTTTTAAAACTTACCAGCTCATCCCAGTTCAAAATTGCTCTGTGGGCAGAGAAAGAGCTCAGAGATGTTGGAAGATGACTGAAGGTAAACAAGAAGCACAGACTTAAATGCAGGACAGCATATGAAATGCAGCTCCTTTTATTTTTAAAACTTCATTTTGGGGCCTGAAACCTTGAACACCAATGAAGGAGGCCATTTTTATTTCCAAGCGGGTGCTGACCTTCAAAGTTCTTCTTCCAAGGGGAAGAAATTTAATTTAATCTTGTCTTCTCGTATTTGTTCATGTTAGATTACATTAAATGAATTATTTTTAATCATTGTTCATAAATCACAGCAAGGATGCGCCCCGAGGCACAGAACATTTGCATACAAATATTAATTGCTGCCACCTCTCCTTTGGGTTCATGGGAAATTAGATGGAAGTGCAGGAAATGGCATGCACGAGGGTGTGGGTATCGGATGGGGCGAGGATGGGGTGAGGGAAACGTTTTCCCTGATCGCCTTGTTCAGCTCACAACGTGTGACTTGGAACATCGGGATCCTCCTCAGATGTTTCCTCCACCGTGAAGCCCACCCTGATTTCTCTGGGCCAAATGATGTTTCCCTCCTCTGTTATCTGTGAGCCGTGACCAGCCTCTCTTAGGAAACTTGAATGTTCTTCGTAGTTCAGTCATCCGCGGCCATGTCCTCACGTGGACCAGAGGCTCCCTGCCTGTCACACACAGCAGAGGAATTCCCTGCTCATTCGACAGACTGAGAAGAGGAAGAGTCCTGGGAAAGTCCCCTCTGTCTCCTGCACAGGCTGCCCTCAGGGCCAGGGTTCACTCAATAGGTGCTCATTGAGCAAGCATTTCAGAGACCTGCTTCATGTTGTAAAACATGCTTTCTCTCCAACTTCTCCTTGTGTATTTGGGATTTTTCTCTAAGTTTAGACCCACACCCATGACCAAGGCCCCACTCCTGTGCTCCTGGGCACAGATGGATTCAGCCGGAATTTGAAATCCTAATTATTGGAGAGCAGCCTTCCCACTCACGCTCCATCCCTCCCACCTTCAGGAGCCTCCCACCACCAGGCTTCTGAAGTCGAGGCCCATGCCGGCTTCTCCTCCCGCTTCGGCTCTCAGTTGCCCCCTGCCCGTTCCTGCTGCCCTCTCTCCCCTGTCCTTGTGCTCGGGGCTGTGGTTCGACCCCCATACTATTTGGGAAGAGTCTTCCCTCCCACGGCCTTGCTCCGCTGGCCTCCTCCCGGCCTCTGCCGGCAGCCTCCGCTTCCCCCCCAGTTGTGGTCAGACCAGCCTGCGCTCAGCCTCCTCTGAGCCCCCTCCCCAGGACACACTCCGACCTTCACATCCTTCATCCATGTGCCCATTCACCCCTTCGGCAATGATGGCACTGTTTTAAGTGTTAAGGAGTATTCTGGACGCTGGACGGATGTCACCACACCATGGACCAGTGCTGGGACAAAGGACACCCGGGACCCCAGGAGGTCCTCATCCGTCTGTTGACTCATCTTCCCCCCTTGGGTGTTGATGAGACTCCCCCATCTCATCCCTGTTCCCTGACGCAAATTACATGTACTGAGCGTCACATGCTTGCCCAAAGGCCAGGGAATTTCATCCTGACTCCTACGAAGCCTCTTGAATTCCCAGCTCTCCAGCGCCATTGGGGTCACCGAGAGCCGAGTGATGGGAAGCGCGGTGAGTCAGAGCGGCACCCCTGGTGGGAGCTGGTACCCCTCTGTTGAATATGTCTGAAAAATTCTGAGTCCAGCAGGTGCCTCCCCAAAGGGCTTCTCTGAGCTTTTCAGACGCTCATGTGTGTTGTGACGTCCCTGCAAGAGTGCAGAGACAGCACATGGTTTCCCTGGTTTTGCTGTTGTTTGTATGACTCACCACACTTGCTTTAGCATAGTATCTGCAGGACGGGTCTAACGTAACAGAATGACACAATGAGCAGGAACACAGCGGGTATCCAGGTCCCATTCTGAACCCTCGAGGGGTATTTCCTCGTCTCCTAGATTCTGCGGAACCTCCACAGTGCAGGGGAGCAAACTGAGAAGCACAGAGGTCCAGGTGCCTGTTGTAAGAATGGTGAGGTCCAGAGCTGAGCTCAAAGCCATGGGATCAACCACGTGGCCCCTGAGCCCCACTGGATGGGACTTTGTTGTCCTGCCAAGCGCAGAATGCCTCACCAGGCCCTGCTGTCCAGAGAGAAATCAGCACATTTGATGGAATCCACTGATGTTCTCTCCTAATGAACTCTTCTCATTAGAAACAGGACTCTCCCACCAGTCCTGGGCTGAGCCCAAGACCCCTGTTCCAACATGGAAGGAAGACTACTGTTTAATGACACATGGCTACTATTTCAGCCTTCATTGTTGCCCTGCATCGCTGATCAAGACCAACAAACACGATGGAAACCATGGCCACACGTGTGCTGGTGCAGGGCATCCTGCAGAAAGTGTATCTGTTCAAGGGTGCAGATCAGCAGAGAAGGGAAGCGTGTAGACTGTCCAGGCTGTGCAGGCTTGTCCACTCTCCAGAAATTAAAAGCCTGATCTGTAGTGTGGTCCCATGTCCGTGGTGTGAATACTCCCACCATGGCTGATCATGTGTCCATCATGGCATTAACAGACATTGCTGTTGGCTCTCCCAAGCCAGCTTCTGCACCCACCAGATGTAGCAAATCCAGCTCTGACGTCTGGCTTCTCGTTCCTTCTCTTTATTCGTTTGTGTATTTTTGTGAGAGGAGAGGAGCTCCGAGGTGCCAGTGATTGTGTAGCCATTGGGCGTCCACTGCCAAGTTAAAGACAATTTCAAGATACAAGGGCTGTTATGTATTTATTTCAAGCGTAGCAAACCAGCTTGACAGCCTGATCCACGTTTCAGAAGCTTTTGTAACTCAAAGAGATCATTGACAATAAATGCAAGATATTGAACCAGAAAGGCTTTGCTTAGAGAAGATTCACAGCATCCCCATGAGATCCTGGGTGGGGAACAGGGAGTGGCTGAACCTGGCCAGAACCACAAGGGTCCGAAGCAGCAGATATTTCAATTTTCTTCTATTTCAATCTTGTATTTTTATGTATCTGTTCATTTATTCATTCATCACTGTTGCCTTCCTGCCGTCCACCGGGCACCATGACTGGGAGCTGGGAAAGCAGACACCATCCCTTCCATCTCATGGGTCCTGGAGCTTGGACCCTCCACCTGCCCATATTTGGAGCACCTGAGTTGGGGGATGCTTTTGCAGGGAGGTACCCTGACAATTATTTTAAACGCTCTTTGTTCATATCCCTATTAGATATGACTATATCTAGGTTAGACTATACCTGGTAGCCATTCCGCCTTGCTTTGTGTTTGATTCTGATTAGACCTCTTGGTTTTCCATCAACACCTGTTCAACTCCCCAGAGGCAGGTTACCCAAGCTGGTCTTTGACTTCTGTGCAGTCCACGCTGATGAGAAAGTCTCAGCATCTCTGAGACGGCTGGACTGTTCCATCACATCTGGGCATGGGGCACAGAGGTGGACACGAGCTGTCTTCAAAGGATCATGCTGAGAAGGAGAAACAAAAGTCATCAGTGCTGGGAACATTGGCTCCAGCCCAGGAGAGGAGACATTCTGTGCCCACAACATCAGTAGAAAGGAAACAGGGAGAAAGGCAGTTTCTGAGCAGAATCCAGTCTGAGATGGGATGGGATGGGGCTGGGTGCAGCTAAGCTGTCCCAGTGAGGGGATGGGAACATGCCCTCACTGGGACAGAGAGGGAGCTCCAGAGAGAGAGCCACAGCCAGCCACTTGCTCTGGGCACAGCATGGAGCGCCCCAAGGACCCCAGGAGATGGCAACGCCCTGGATGCTAAGAAACTCACTCAGAATGAGGCTGAGTGGAGGGTGGACAGTTTGAAATTTGAGACTGGTTTCACTCCGAGACCTCTGGTCCATGACCTAAAGAAGAGCAGAGACCATTCCTCCGTCTCTGTGTAGAAAGGAAGAGCTGAGTCCCTGTCCGGCTGAGCCAGCCTCAGGCCATGGGGTGGGGCAGTTCCTTCATCTCCAGGCCACCAGGTGGGGTCCCAGACAGGGACCCAGCACAGCTGGAAGCATGGCCCCAGGCCTGTGGGCTCTGATGGATGTGTCAGGAGACTGAGGCAGCGACTTAGGACAGTTGGAAGCAAACGAGCTTGGAAACGAAGCTGAGGGTGAGCATCCCAGTGAAGACACTGAGCAGCTCCCCAACCGCTGTTCCTCCATGTGTCACACGGAGGTGCCGGGTCCTCCCTGCAGGTGGAGGGGAGGTGTCCCCATGAGGACGCCCCACAGCACTCACGGGCTAGCACAGCTGAAAGGAACACAGAAGGAAGGTCATTTTCTCTGATATCTTGACCCAGATGCTATAACTTTGGAAATCCTTGAAGGGAAGAACATGCCAAGAGCAGAAGGGACGCGGGGAGGCGTTGCCTTTGGAGGATCTGGAAAGACAAAAGGCCCCTGTTCCTCTCTGCTTGGCTCAGGGATCAAAGGCCCCTGATCTGCCCCCAGAGCCATTCATAGCAGACACCACTATCAGGGGCACGGCCAGGTGTCAGAGTCAGCTCCCTGGGGTCTACACACGACAACTTTATTGGAGATCCTTCCTCTTGTCCCAGGAAATGTCTTTTGTTTTTCCAGGCAGAGCAACAAAATCATATGATGAAATAATCATCGTGATAATTAACACCTTTCATCAGGAGAGTTAAGAAAATATTCAAGGACCGCATATTAATAGCATTAGCATTTAGTACTAGGGGAAAAAAAAGATGTTTCTTGCTGCAGCCAGGCCTGAGGATTGGGCTGGCCCCTCTAACTGATGCTCTGCTGGGTTGGAAGCACAGCAGCATTAACTACGCTGCCCTTCAGCTGACACCGGCTCCCAGACGCTGGGGTTTCATCCCAAATTTCTCCTCTCCTTCCCAGGCTTCTTCCTGGTAGACATTATTACATTTCTGATGAGTCAAACAGATTTTCTGCAGGCATTAAGTTTTTAGTAAACAGACCTAAATTAACAGCTATTTATGACATTTCACTCCAGGGACCAAATCAAAAGCACCCGTTTCATATATAAATATCTCTTCCCTCTCTGCTGTTAATGAACGGTATTATTTTTGTTGTCATTGCCGTTGTTCAAAGCAGCATTAGACATATGCCCCGCTTCTCCTGGCTCCCTCATCATGCGAGCTCCGTCCTCCAATTGAGGGAACATGATTACCTTTAGGAAGCAAAGGTGGAAGCACCTTAATTTTCCATAATTGAGTGAAACAAGGCATACATCTGAAATCCCCCTCCGAGGAGCTCCGTTCTCATCTACAGTAAGGGGCTGCATTTTAATGTTCTAATGAAAACAATTTAGCCTGGCCTAATGTCATCAGCAGGGCATCATGGGCCTCACCGGAACCTGATTTGGGAGCTGGTCTTTTCATTATTCTTGGTGTTGTGCGGCGATCAAGGAGCCTGCATCTCTCTGAGTGACCTTGCTGGTGGCAGCGTCGCGTTTAGTGCTAATAAGGATGGCTTCACGGTCCAGGGATGAAAGGGCTGCCAGGGGCGCGGGGGGGAGCAGCAGCTGTGAGCCTGCATCTGCTTCCCACGGTAAAGTGATGGGCTCCCAACCGCTGCAGCGATGAAATAGCGTCATACCTGGGCAAATCTAACTGCCTCTTGGCATGGAGACCTCCTTTCGGACTCCAGTAAATTTTGAAGGATCACAGATGACAGGTCAGAATTGCATCTTTCCCCTTGAAGGGGAGAAGTTACAAGTTCTCAGTCATGTGTTAATGCATTTGTTTGTGTCTTCGTGAATGGACAGACAACTGGGCAAGGATGCTACCGACACCGTGATGGGTAAGAGACGTCTGCTGGTTAAATACGGCAAATGCAACAGCCTGGCTTAGCTCTGCTCCCTCTCAAAGACCCATTCAAATGACAATTTTTCTTAAATAAATTTATTTTTATTTATTTATTTTTGGCTGCATTGGGTCTTTGCTGCTGTGTGCGGGCTTTCTCTAGTTGTGGCGAGCGGGGGCTACTCTTCGTTGCGGTGCGCGGGCTTCTCATTGTCGTGGCTTCTCTTGTTGCAGAGCAGGGGCTCTAGGCGTGCAGGCTTCAGTAGTTGTGGCATACAGGCTCAGTAGTTGTGGTTCGCAGGTTCTAGAGCGCAGGATCTGTAGTTGTGGCGCACGGGCTTAGTTGCTCCGCGGCATGTGGGATCTTCCCAGACCAGGGCTCGAACCCATGTCCCCTGCATTGGCAGGCGAATTCTTAACCACTGCGCCACCAGGGAAGCCCTCAAGTGACAATTAAGGGACTTTCCCAAAGGCCACCTGGACAAAGAGAACAGATGACAGCAACATCATTCGGAAGTGGGAAAGGAGGGGGTGGGTGAAGGCAACTTAGCAGACCCGCATGTCTTGGTTTGTCTTCCAGTTGAGACAAAGATTCCACTGCGACTGACTTACTTTAGGGCAGCAGGGAATACCTAGAAGGGAGTGGGGAAGTGAGACAACGAACGGAAGGTGCGAATAACGGCTTATTATGCAGCCAGCTCCCACGACGGACAAGCAGGACTTGATCTCGATGGTGAGAATCTGGGAGCTGGTGCAGAATACGCACGTCTGTTAGAAAGGTGGAAGAGAATCCTGAGGAAATGGGGACTAGAAACAAAGAAAGGAGACTAGGAGAGAGCCTTAGAAAAAAGGAAGGCAAGTTAGGTAAGTGCAGGATGTCAAATACCCTAACGACAAGTTTCAGAAGGAGAGACTATCGTGGGCGGGAGGGAATTAGTAATTCAAGGAGGTTCCCAGCACCCAAGGACATGAGACTCGACACTGACCTTTCTCCTGACCCAGGTGAAGAGTAGTAGCACCTAGGAATCAACATTCTGGCTGACTTGATAGGTTCTTTTACTGCATCTAGAGCAGCAGCTGAGACTAGCAACCACCTGTGTTTGGGTTTAAAATCATCCTTAGTCTTTAAGCGTGCTTCTGGCTCCTGGCCAAACTGGTGGGTTAAACGGGTCTGGACGAAGCACCACCCCCGCACTTCCCAAGTCTAAGTTGATGGTGATGGTCTCTGCAATCCCCAGGGACATGATATCACTTTTATCCTTTTGGCTGTGGGAGAAAATAGTTCAAGATTTGACCTTGACCTGACCTGCCATAAAGACCTCACCTGTGGGTCAGGGGGACCCTGTGGGATTAGGTCACTTGCTATGAATACCTATTCCAACTCTACATTCAAAGACTAGATAAGTAACCACAGCAAGGTCCTTCTGGCCCATTGGTCCCAGAATGAGAACAATTTAAGCCAAACTTCATGTGCCATCTGACCCCCATAAGCCCAAACACAGCTTGGTTGGCCACTGTGGTGTTTTGGGTCCCCAGGATCAGCATCAGCTCTGAATAGTATTGAGTAAAACCCAGGAAGGTAGGGGTAAGTACTTCCCTTTCTTGACAGCTGCCCTGGTAAAGGGCCACGTTTTCCTCTGGGGAAGGGTTAGGAACCGTCACAGTATTGAAACTGAACAGGACCTTGCACAGCCTTCCAGAAGACAGACCCCAGTGTCCTCCTCCTCTGGTTTATAGAAAAGCTTTAGCCTCCTAGGCCTTTCCCAAGTTCCAAAGAGCAAATTTAATCAGAGGAGTGAGAAAATGCAGAAATAAAGGAAAACAGCCAAGCAAGACAAAATAATAACAGCTTAGCCGTAAAACAAAATCAGAGACCTTTAGTTCCTTCTCAGGGGCTACAGATAATATCCTGAGCCCTACCCTTGAGTCGCCTTGCAGATACAGACACCCTCCCCAGGTACAAGAAGTTAACTGCAGGCTGACCACCAGCACGTAGACCCCAGACCTGGTGGAACCGGAAGGTTGATGATGGGGGTTCCTGAAACATCACCCTGTTACCTCACCACCCACCAATCAGAGAACTGTGCATGAGCTGAGCAGGCACCCTGTGACCCTCTCCCTCATGCTGTCTTTAAAAACCCTTCCCTGAAAGTCATCAGAGACTTGGGGTCTTTTGAGCCTGAGCTGTCCCTTCTCCTTGCCTGGCTCTCCACTAAATACTATACTTTCCTTCACCACAACCCAGTGTCAGTAGGTTGGTTTTACTGTGTGTTGGGCGAACGGACCCAAGTTGGATTCAGTAACAGTACACACATGTAACTGCATCACAAGGTCATTCCCCAAAGGGACTGGACTTTTCCCCAAAATGGTCTCAGATCTGTCAGCTAACCAAAGTCTAGGGACAGGGCATGAGGTCATGGGTTATTATAGAATCTGCCACCATTATCTCCAGGCTTCAGAGGGTGGCCTCCACACTAGCAAGGATTTCTGAAGGCTTTGGTGAAGGATGTGTCCTCTTCACCACCTGAGGGACATAGTTTAGGTGTAGCTGAGCTAGTTGCTCATTAAAGAACCGCTCCGATTTTACACGAAGGTGACCACCTGTCCTGGTCTACCTGGGACTGAGGAGTTTTCCAGGATGTAGGTCTTCTAGTTTTAAAACCAAGAAAGTCCCAGGCAAACTGGCGTGAGCGTGTCCCCTTGCTTCAGACTCCTTACTCTAAAGTACGGCAGGGAAAATTTCTGTATCTCATGTTTAAAGAGTGTAGAACTTAGTTGAATCCAAGCAAAGCAAATACTCAGAACTTCTAGCTGCTCAAGTGAAGACTTTTAAATCCCAGCGGAATATGCATCTTTATCAATACTTGTGCCCCGAGCCAAGCTTAAATTTCATCGGTTTTGGCCTAGGCTGTTCAGAATCCATCTTTAAGCAGGCTTCTCAGGTCCCGCTGATACAAACTGCTAAGGTTTTACAATTGCTTTGGTGTGTATTCGATCTTCTCCCAGGGCGGACCTGGCAACTTTCTCTCTGGGCTAAGCTGAGATTTAACTACGTTTCAGGTTTGGAGGAAATGAGAAGTCATGAACGAATTGGCATCCCTTTATGAGGCGGCTACCGCAGGTGAGGTCATGGAAAGGTCTTCATGCAGCAGGAGATTAATACATCAGAAGCAGGAGCCAGGCAACTTCCACCAGCACGAGACCTTCACCTGCATTTAGAGGTTCAAGGTTCCCAGTCCCCTTGCACATTTCCAAACATCTCCTCAAGTCTCCTTTCTTTTCAATCGGTTCTTAATCTCAGCATGGAGACCAGGAAAATGTGTGCATTAACATAGAATGTCAACTTTGAATCCCTGCAAACCACCCATTTCTGTGATGGGTTTGATCCTCGGTCACACCGGCCACACACGATAACGGATTCATTCATGGCTGCCATAGAAACCTCCTGGTTCTCCAACCAGTCTTCTCTCGTAGGTGCAAGACCCTTATTTTAACTTGTTCTTGTAATCTCTCTGGGGATGTGATCAGAAGCCAGCACACCCCACAGTTACCAACAATCTTGGTCATTGTCACTGCAGCCACAGGGCCCAAGGGCAGCAGTCACTTGCCTACTCAAAGCCTGGCCATATACGAGCGCTCTATCCCCTGCTGCCATCAGGGATGCATCAGGTAAGTGTGGTGTCATTGCACGCGGGATATTATCATTCAGGACTTTCTCCAACAAGGAGGCCACCCATGCTTTCACCAACAAGGTGAGAAACCCAGTCCCCAAATCCCATTTCGAGATTTTAGTTCCTGGTCCCTTCTTGGTAGCAACAATGGTATCAGTCAGGGTCTTGGTAGAAAAAAAAATTCACACGAATGGTTTAAATGGAGAGACCTGAATGAAATAACAGCTCATAAGAGTATAAGGGGCATGAAGGAATGAAATGGGGGCCATGAAACAGTCAAGGGTTACCAACAAAAGGAAGACTTTGCCGCCTGAAGAACCAAACAGGCAAGGAAAGAAGCCGTGTTATGAGGGCCCTGTGGGATCTGGTGCTCTTGAGGGGTGCGGCTCAGGAGGCGGAGCCCTAGGCATGGGCTTCCAGAGAAGAGGTGCTGGAGAGTGGAGGAAGCAGGGGAGAGATGCCCCCTTCCATCCTCCTGTCCCCCGTGGTACCCTCCATTGGCCAAACCAACAGAAGCCAATGCCAGGAGAGTTGATTCACAGTCTGTTGGTGTCACAGCCAGGAAAGTAGATAGGAGGGAGCAAGGTGGAGTGGAGCTAAGCATCCCCTTTATCTCTGTTTTCTTTCTGCTGTTCAGAGACTATCTTTGTCGCATTGGACTGCACTTCTGCTAACAACATGCCCAGGCGTGGAGCTTGCTTTATCCTGCTCGGATATGCAGCACTTCTTACATTGGTGGGTTCATTTCTTTTAACATTAGGGAAATGTATCTCTGCTGGTATGTCGTCTTCCCTGTTCTCTTTCTCTTGCTTTGTGGGAAGAAAAACGATTAGACTTTCTCATTCTCTCATCCGGAGAAAATCTTGAATGGCGGTGAAATGCAAGATCGCTGAAGAACGGTTTAAATCCTGTTTCCAAAAGTTCCTAGCTGTGTGGCCTTGGGCAAGCTACTTAAAATCTCTGTCCTTCTGAAATCTCACCTGTAAAATGAGTATGATTTTAGCCGTGAGGAGTAAACGGATAACACTAACATATTTAAAAACTATATAAATCTCGCCTACTGCTCTTGTTAGAGTGGTTATTAATATTAATGTTGCCTCTTAGCTTGTCTATTAAACTCCCTGTGTTCTTATCTCTCTGAGCTGCATTTGGGTTATTTTGCCATATATATCCTCTAGGTTCATATTCTAGATTCACAGTTCTTTTTTCTTTCTTTTTTAAAGCTATTTCTAATTTGTTTTAAACACACATTAACTTTTTATTTAAAACGATCCTTTTCATTTATAAAGACTTTTTCTAAATGTTTAGTGAATATATTTTTTGCAAACTTAAGTAAATTTTGCCAATCTAATGTCTGGGGACCTTTTTACAAGCAAATACACATGTAGCTTGGGTCCAGATCAAGATATGGAATATCGCCAGCACCTTGGTGCCTCTTAATTGTCCTCACAGTCAATAACCCCTGAACAAACACACTCAGCATTCTCCACCTTCACGACAGGCTGCCTATGTCTTGTCCCTAGTCTTACCAAGTAAGCTTAAACTACTTACCAAAGAATTGGTATAAAACAGCCCAATAAATCAGCAACACTACACTTGCAAAAGCTCACCCATCTCTAACCCCCATACTTTCCTAAAAACACTGAATAGTACAAGTTCTCTGTGTTCCTAGACATGGCTGTGTGAATTTTGAATTCCATATAACGCAATCTTGCATTCATGAAGTTTTTTGGGGGGACTGGCTTCCATCATCAATATGATATCTGTGAGATCTATACCTGTCAATTGAGGAAGAGGAGATAATTGCTATAGTCAAAGTGCTGTGTGAATACAGCACAATCTGTGAGTCCAGTGAAGTGTTCATAGGCTTTTCAGTTCCTTCCAATTTTAAATTACTACATATAGAGCTTCTAGAAACAACCCTGAGCATATCTGTTAGAGAGTATACATAAACATTTGGGTATTTACTTAGGAGCAGAGTTGCTAGGTCTAGACTTGACAGTATGGTAAGGCTTGCCAGGTACATACCTAGTCTTCCTAAGGAATTGATGGAATTTCAACTTCCATCAGAATATTCCACATTCGGTACTATCTCTTTTTCTGTCTCCATTTAAGCCACTTTGGTGGGAGTAGAGTGCTCTCTCGTTTTGATTTAGTCTGCGTTTTCCTGATGGCCAACAAGGCAGAGCATCTATGTTTTTTTCCTTTTAGCCATTTGGAGATCCTCTTTTAAGAAGGGCCGGCTCGAGGCTTTTGTCCATGGCTCTCTGGGAGTCTCCATCTCTTTTTATGACTTTGTAGAATCTCTGCTATGTTCTGGATGTCTGCATTAAAGTACGTCCTCCCATGGTATGGCACGGATCTTCGTTTTTAATTTCCTTGAGGAATACGTTTCAAACCGTGCAACGTGCGGGTATTGAGTACACAATCCCAGAAGCTTTGATGGATACATGTACCCACATGGTCCACACCCCCGTCGAGATGTGACACATTTCCTTCAGGCCAAAGGTTGCCTCCTAGCCTGGCCCAGTTGTTCCCAGCACACCCCCTAACCAGGAAATCACTCTTCTGATTTCTATCGCCATGGATTATTTTTTCCTGTTCTGAAAATTCATGTGGATAGAGTCTTACAGCAGGTGTAAGTCTGTGTCTGGCTTCTTGCACCCAGCGTGTTTTGAGGTCCATCTGGGGAGTAGTCATGTGTTTTCAGAATCTGATGCTTTTTGTGGCCGGGTAACTTGGCATCACATGGATAAACCACAATCTGCTTGTCCGTGCTATTGATCGATATTGGTGTGGCTCCCCATTTTGGACCATTATGTTTAAGGCTGCTGGAAACAATCCTATAAAAGCCACTTTGTGGACATATATTTTCATTATCTCTCTAAGTGGAACGGGAGAACAATAGGGTAAATGAATGTTCAACTCTAAGAAATTAGCAAAACGTTTTACAAAGTAGTAGTTTCCTTTTTCATTTCCAGTAAACATATAGGAAAGATATAGTTGTTCTAAATCTTTGAAAATATTTGGTGTTGTCAGTATTTTGAATTCTGGTCATTTTTATGGGTATGATGAAGTGGTTTTTGGTTGGTTTTAAGTTTGCATATATAATTTATATAGAGAGATAGAATTTATATAAGTATTATATAAATATATAAAATCCATGGCATGTTTCTAAAATTTTAATGTTTATTTTAACAAGCAGAGCTTTTATCTTGGTAAAATTTTTAACTAATTTTAAAGTGCATTGCTCTTTATGTCTTCTCTGAGAAATCATTCCCTCTCTGAGATCTAGAAACTTTATATAGTTTTTCCTAATTTCTACAAAAAAAACTTTAAACATTTTGATCGAGATTGCTTCAATCTATTAATTAAATTAGGGAGAACTGAAATGATATAAGTTTGAGCTTTCCAATCTATGGAAAACATATACATATATATATATATATATATATATCCATTCATTATTTATTCTTAAATTAATTTCAGAAGAGTTTTATAGTTTTTGGTGTAGTGATTTTGCAGATATTTTCTTTTATTTATTTCTGAATATGTTTTGTTTTTACGCTATTGTAAATATAATATTTTTTATTTTCCTTTTTCTTGCTGATATTCTAGAGACACACAATTGAGTTTTGCATATTGTCCTTGTATTCTTCATCCTTGCTAAAATCACTTATCAGTGGGAGAATTTTTTTGTTTTGATAGATTCCTTGTTTTCTCACATGAAAATCATTTCTGAAAATGAAGTAAGTGTAGGTTTTCTTTAAATCTTTCTGCATTTATTTCTTATCCTTGCCTTATTGCACTGGGTAGAATCTTCCACACAGTTTTCACTAGAAATAGAGCAGACATCCTTGCCTTGTTCCCAAATCCTAGGGGAAATCATTCAATATTTCACCATTAAGTTATATTAGCTGTAGGTATTTTTTATAGATATCCTTTAACGGATTGCACTCAATCACTATTAGTTTGTTGAGCGTTTTCATTATGAATAACTGTTGAACGCTGGTCAAATATTTTTTTCTGTACCTAATGAGATTATCATAAACTTTTCTCTTTTATTCTGTGAATGTTAATTGATTGACATCTGAACATTAAACCAACTCTGTGTTTCTCTGATGGCTACTTGTTTCTAGCATGTTTCATATTCATATATTGCTAGGTTCAATTTACTAACAGTTTATTGAGGATTATTGTTTTATCTACATCTGCCATGATCATTACCTATAATTTTCTATTTTTTGTAGTGTTTTTGTCAATTTTGTTAAGTTGTACTTTCCAAAGGATATGTCTGTTTTCCTTAAATTGTCATTGGCATAAAGTTTACTATCTTTTTAATGTCTGTAGTATATGCAGTAACATCTATTCTGTCAGTCTTTGTATTGATAATTTGTGTTTTCTTTATTCTTAATCAATCTGGCTAGGTGTTTTAAAATTTTATTAATCATTTCAAAAAACAAAATTTGAATTGTTTTCTATTTAATTAGTCTGCTCCTTTTTTGTTATTTACTTCATTCAAATAATTGCATGTGTGCATGTGTGTGTGTGTGTTTTAAGTGCTTGGGGATTACAATATGATCCTTACCTTATCAGAGGCTCTGAGAGTTAATATTAAATGATTTTATCTAAAATTTAAGAACACTCCAGCAATAGCATTTTAAGTCTCCTTCTGTACTTTGCACTATTGTCTTCATATGTTTTACACCTTGATACATTATCAATTGCACAGTACAATGTTATTACAATATGACTTAACAGTCAGTCACCCAATGCTTTTCAGTCTCTGCAAATCTGAGTTTTCATTCCATATCATTATCTTCTGCTTGAAGAACTCCTATTAGCATATCTTTTATTTTTGGTTCATCAGTGACTAATTTTCCCACCTTTCTTCTAGGAAAAATTGTCTTTATTTCTTTCACATTTATTTTGAATTATATTTTGCTGCTTCTGTAATTCTGGTTTAAGAGTGCGTCTTTTTTTTCACACTTTAAAGACACTGTTCATCTTTCCTCTGGTCTCCAGTGTTTCTGATGAGAAGTTATATTGTGGATCCTTTGTATGCAGCTAACGTATCTTTTTTTGTTGTTATCCTTCAAATTAGATAATTTTCATCGCTCCGTCTTCAAGCTCACACTTCCTCCTGCAATATGCAAAAGGAATCCCTTTCAGTGAATTTAAAAAAATCATATATTGTACTTTTTGGTTATGGAATTTCTATATGGTTATTTTTATAGTATCTATTTCTCTGTTGATATCACTATTTGTTCACTCACTATAGCCATCCTTCACTTTAAATCATTGTACATATGGAAAATAGCTATCTACAAGCCCTTGTTTGCTATCTCAACATCTAACTCACTCAGCATCAGTTTCTCTTGATGCTTTTTCTATTACCTAAGGGGCATTCTTTCCCATTTCTTCTCATGGCTGATAATATTTTTAGTATTCTCTGGACATTGTGGTGACACATTTTAGAGAGAGTCGATTACACTCTCTTCCTTAAAAGGGTGTCGAGTTTTTGTTTGTGTGTTTTCCTAGAAGCAGATTGTTTTATTTTGTCAGGCTTTCTTTTATTTTATTACAGCAAGTAAATTGCAGTTTGGGTCTTAGTCTGAGTGTGTGGTTCTTTTCTGTAGTGTTGTTCTTACTCTTGGCTGAGATATTTCTGGGTTCTCTACCAGATGCCCAGGATGCTGGGAGGTGTCGGCACCTGCAGCGGCCACTCTAGAATGCCAGGCTATTCCTGAATGGCGAGTCCCAGAGTCTCCGTACCCTCACCCTGGTGTCTGCTGCCCTGCTGTTGGCAGAGGGTCCACTTCCCAGGTCTCTTCGGCCTCTGCCTCATCTCAGGCACTCCATGCTGTGCTCGGGCACTGGCTCTCTGATACTACCCGGAAGCTGGCCACAGGCAGAAAGCCAGGGTCACTATGTGCTCACCTCCTGTGTTTCCGTTCCCAGGACGCAGCTCTGTTCTGCCTTCTGTCCAGTGTCTGGAACCTGACTTGTGGTTCTTTAAGGGGAAAGACCAAGTTCTTTACCAGTGACCCTACAATGATACTATGACCAGAAGCCAAGGTCTGTGCACTGAATTCACTCTCTAACTGATACATTTTGAAGAAAGGAAGTTTGAAGTGTAGCCCAGTTCATCTTGTAGCTTACATAAAAGCCCTTGTTTGCTATCCCGACATCTAAATCCCTCAGCACTAGTTTTTCTTGATGCCTTTTCTATTACCTAAGATGACATTTCCCTGTTTGTTCTCATGGCTGACTGTGTTTGTATTCTGCTCTGGACAATGTGGTGCATTTTACGGAGAGTAGCAGATTCTTGCCCTAGCAGGTGACCTTGTGCGTATCCCACTGTGGTCACTGACCCTGTGATCTGGGTGGTACCTGCACCAGGGCATCTTCTTAAACCTGACTCTGATCGTTTCACCTCACCACCTGCTTACCTCTCCTCAGTAGCCTCGCAGCATTCCTACCCTGGAGATTAAATGTAAAACTCTTGACTTTGGCTGAAAGGCCCCACATGACTGGCCTTTGCTGGCTGTATTCATCTGCCATGACAAGTACCACAGGCTGTTACCCAACCAAACTTGGGTCCACTCGCCCAACATCCAGCAAAGCCAATCCACTGATACTGGGTTGTGGTGAAGGAAAGTGCAGCATTTCTTGCAGGACCAAGCAAGGAGAAGGGGCAGCTCATGCTCAAAAGACCCAAACGCTCTGATGAATTTCCGGGAAGGATTTTTTTTTTTCTAGTACGCGGGCCTCTCCCTGCTGTGGCCTCTCCCGTTGCAGAGCACAGGCTCTGGATGCGCAGGCTCAGCAGCCATGGCTCATGGGCCCAGCCACTCCGTGGCATGTGGGATCCTCCCAGACCAGGGCACGAACCCACGTCACCTGCATTGGCAGGCAGACTGTCAACCACTGCGCCACCAGGGAAGCCCCCGGGAAGGATTTTTAAAGAGTGTGAGGGAGAGGGTCACAGGGTGTGTTATCAGCTCGTGCACAACTTTGTGATTGTTGGTTGGTGAGGTAACAGGGTGATGTTTCAGGAATGTCAGTCATCAGCCTCCTTGTTCCAGCCATTCTGGGGTCTATGTGCTGATGGGCAGCATGCAGTTAACTTCTTCCACCTGGTGAGGGTTTCCATATCTGCAAAAACAGCTCAAGGATATGGCTCAGGGTATTATCTGTAGCCCCTTGAGGAGGCACTAAATGTCCTTGACTTTTTTTTATGGCAAAACTATTATTATTTTGTCTTGTTTGACTGTTTTCCTTGTTTCTGCATTTCCTCACTTCTCTGATTAAATTTGCTCTTTGAAACTTGGGGAAGGCCTAGGAGGCTAAAGCTTTCCTACAAATAAGAGAAAAGACATTAAAAAACAGACATTTATTGTCTCACAGTCTGAGACTGGAAGTCTGAGAACAAGGACGGTTCCTTCTGAAGGCTCTGGGGGCAGGATCTGTTCCAGGCCTGCCTTTTGGCTTGTAGGTGGCCGTCTTCTTCCTGTGTCTTCACACCTTCTTCCTTCTGTGCAAATGTCTCAGTGTCCAGATTTCCCTCTACTTATAAGAATACCAGTCCCATTGGATTGGGGTTCCCCCTAAAGACCTCATCTTAACTTGATCATCTGCAAAGACCCTATTTCCCAATGAGGTCATACTCACAGGTACTGGGTTCACAACTTCAGAATATTTAGGGGGACACGATTCAACCCGCCATTCCGGCCCCTCAGCCTCTGCTTCTCCATGCACCGCCCTGGCCCTTGGTCTTCTTTTTGTGCCTACAAACCACAACCACCTTCTTTCCCTGGGGTTTTCTCCAGTGGCTGTGGTTCATCCTACCCACTTAGTGCCCTGACTAACCTATACTCATCCTCCAGGTCTCAGCCTGAAGGACATCCCATTACAGAGAAGGTCCTTGACCCCGGTATTCCCCTCTAACTTGTGTCCCCACTGGTCTTTGCTTTCTAAGCACACACTCACCCGGCTTCTCTTGTTACAATTTTGTATCTGGAGGCACTTATCTCTTTGGCCTGTTGGTCACCTAACTGTATACCAAGGCCTTTTATTCACAACTGTTTCTCCAGGGCCTGGGATGATAGTTAATGCATGAAATGCACTCGATCTATGGGACCCAATAGGCTTCTGTATGAGTTTGTGGAGGTTCGTCCTCTGAGGATTTAAGAAAGTTGTTGGTTGATAGCGCCAGTCACGATGTGATGAGTGCAGACGTAATAAAGAGGCCAATATTGCGTGTAATTTCCCAGTGCCCAGGGAGGGTCATTACTGCTGCCTGTTCATCCGATGTCCATCCAGGGGCCATGCAGACATTTGCCGAGCTCTCAGGGGAAGCATTTCCTGAGGCCATCAGGATGCAGAACGTTGTCATTTCCTTATGGAACAGTGTCAATTAGGAGCTCGTGATAGGATCCGCACCACTCCGTGCCTTATTTCCCCTGGGAACACACAAGCTACATTTGGAAAACCCAGAGAGTGCTGGGAGCCGAGGGCTTTCAGGCTGCCGCTGTCAGTGCCAGGAAGACTGTGGGCCTGGAGGAGGAAAAGTGCTGCCAGGATGGAGGGCGAGGCCTCCCCCTCCCAGGACACATGCAGGCCAAACAAGACCCAGGCCCATGCTGGAGTGGGAGGGGGTCGTGAGCCCCCAGCCGGAGCACCTGCTGGTGGAGGATAGGGCATCTATTTCAGGAGCTGTGGCTCCTGGCGGCACATGAAGAGAAGGCTGTGAAAGCCTCATCCCAGCAGCATCCCTGCTTATTAGAAACAGGAAAAGAGCTTAGAGGTCCATCAGCAGAAGTTTGGTTACAGACATTACACTGGGGTTTCCCTGGTGGCACAGTGGTTAAGGATCCGCCTGCCAATGCAGGAGACACGGGTTCGAGTCTTGGTGCAGGAAGATCCCACGTGCTGTGGAGCAAATAAGCCCATGCGCTACAACTACTGAGCCCGAGTGCTGCAACTACTGCAACCTGCGCACCTAGAGCCTGTGCTCTGCAACAAGAGAAGCCACTGCAATGAGAAGTCTGCACACCACAATGAAGAGTAGCCCCCTCTCGCCGCAACTAGAGAAAGCTCACATGCAGCAACGAAGACCCAATGCAGCCAAAAATAAATAAATAAATAAACAAATTAATTAATTAAAAAAATCACACTATATTATAATATCACAAAGCATTGTGTACACTTTTATTTCAAGGTTTTTGATAGCATGCCTGCACATACATGTACAGCATGTGCACACATGTCTCATATAATCATCATGCGGATGGTTCATCGAAGGATGCTGTGACTCAGCAGGCTTCCTTTCTTTTCTCTCTGACCTTTAAGTTCAGTCTGCAGGGTCCTTTATTCCCCCGCCCTGTATGAAAATGCCAGAAGCACCATGGAATGCCTTGTCATCTCAGGTAATAAAAGCTACGGAAGTTGATTATTAGTATGCTCGGTCTGGTGTGATAATCAAAACTTTAAATGTGATTGAAAGTGGGGTCATCTCCCACTCCTCCCTGGGGCTGCTCTGGGCAGCCCCCGCAGCAGGTGCAGGGGGCGTGGCCAGCTTCACCAGCCCCTAGGCCTCGCGGCCTCCCTTCTGGGGCACTCGTGTCAAGCTCCTGGGAGAAGTGCCCATGGCCTCCAGTCCAGCTGTCCATCCGTCCCTCCTCAGCCTGAAGCCCTGCAGCTGCCAGGCTCTTTCTGTGAAGGTGAGTTTGACTTTCCTGAGGACAGCATCTAAGGTGACCTCTCTCTGGTTCTCCCCCCTCTGCTCATATCCATGCACAGAAAACCGTGTGCCCCTTTTGCACCTAAAATTTCTGGGCAGGCAGAGTTGATCCAGAATGTGACACCTTAAAATGTTCCTTGGTGACCCAGTTGGGCTTTCTGGCTGGAAAGGTTTACCCACGTCCTGTTTGATCTGGACTTTGGGGCCAACAGGGAAGGTTTGAGACTTGTGTATGGGTGGGGAAGCGGGCATGGCACGGAGCAGAGGAGGCGGTCTGGGCTGCTTTAATTTGAGGTTGTCCTTGCCTCGGCAGAAAGAGGGACCCACGGGATCCAGCTGAGCTCACCATAGGCCTCTAGTGGCAGCTGGATCTTCCGGGCAATAAAACGTGTTCATTTGTAGGTCACTATCTCCTGTGCAGATATTTCCCTCAAGGACAATGAGGGAAGGGACCGTTTGGAGAGCATACCAGGGGGTGCTGGCCACCGGGCCCTCCCTCCGTGTCACTGGCAGCAAGGGGACCCTCAGCAAGCGTGTGCAGAGGGGGACAGCACAGATTGTCAGGTTTTCACAGTAGAAAGATCCCGGCCCCGTAGCCCAGCCTCCTGTGTGTTTTGAATGAAAGAGCCCATCTAACTATAGGGTGATTTAAAAAAAGCAAAAACTATTTATAGTACAGTTATAGATTTACAGAAAAATGGCAAAGATAGCATAGAAAATCCCATAGGCTCCATGCCTAGATTTCCTGCTATTAGCATCTTGTGTGAGTATACGGTACATTTGTCATAGTTAAAGAACCAATACAGGTGTGCTATTATTAGCTACATTTCATCATGTATTTAGATTTCTCTAGGTTTTTCTTTTTTTTGACTTGTTTATTGTTGTGTTTAATCTACTGGCTTTTGTCCCTTGTTCCAGGACCCTATATAAAATCTAGTTGTCCTGTGTCCTTAGGCTCCTCTGGGCTGTGGGATTTCTTGGACAGTCCTTGTTTTTGATGATTTTGGCAGTTTTGAGGAGTGCTGGGCAAGTCTGTTGTAGGACGCACCTCAAGTGGTTTGTCTGATGTTTTTCTTGGTTAGACTGGGGTCCTGGGTTTGGGGAAGAAGACCCCAGAGGTGGAGTGCCCCCATCCCAGCACATCAGGGCTCATGCCGTCAACATGACTGATGCCTGAGGTGCTGACCGTGGTCACCCGGCTGGCGTGTGCTTGTCAGGCTTCCCCACCGTAGGATCCCTCTTCTCTCACCCTTTCTGTTCCATCCTCTTAGTAAGGAAGTCACAATGCTGGACCCAAATTAAAGGGGGGCAGTTAGGCTCCACGTCTTGAGGGTGGAGTGCCCACGTAAATAATTTGCAAGTCCTCTGTATGAGAGATTGTCTTCCCTCCCCTATTTATTTATGTGTTCGATAATTTACCTGTATCACATGGACTCACGGCACTTATTTCGTTCTCTGGATTATAACGCCATTCCACTTTATTTTTTTGACCAAAATGTCCCAGCTTTGACCTTCAGGAACTCTTTCAGTTGACGGACCCCCAGCTCAAGGGCGGCGCGAGTACGTCTTGTATGTATGTATTTCCTGTTCAGCCCTCAAATCAGTCATTTCTCCGAGGAGCCTTGTTCCTTTAACTGCAGAATGACTTTTAGAAACCAAGATAGACTTTTTTTTTTTTTTTTTTGCGGTACGCGGGCCTCTCACTGTTGTGGCCTCTCCCGTTGCGGAGCACAGGCTCCAGATGCGCAGACTCAGCGGCCATGGCTCACGGGCCCAGCCGCTCCGTGGCATGTGGGATCTTCCTGGACCGGGGCACGAACCCGTGTCCCCTGCATCGGCAGGCGGACTCTCAACCACTGCGCCACCAGGGAAGCCCCAAGATAGACTTTTAATGAAGGGAATTTATGAAACTCTGTGGAGAGGGAGGAAGAAGTAAGGGCATGGGGGCTAGAACCCACTATCCTGGGTTTGGAGCCCCCCAAAGTCAAGTCCTACTGACAGGAGCCCTAGGGGAGTACTTCTCCCATAGACTTGGGATCACACGTCCTCCTGGACCAGGGCCTTCCCAACCCCCAACTTCCTGAGAAACGGGGCCAGTGCAGAGAGGGTCCTGCTTGAGAGAAGAGAGTGCGATGAGGCAGGAGCTAAGATCTAAGGGGTCACTGCCTTGAAGCATCTCAGGGCAAATCCGCCCCAAGCTCCCACTCGCGGCCTTTCCTGTTGGACTGCAAGCCTGCGACTTCCCTCTGGGCTCTTCCTGAATTCACCCTGGGGTCAGGGACTTTGGCACAAGCCTACCAGAGTACAACCCTCCCAGATCATTTCGTGTGACCCTCAAAATGCCCTCCTGAAGCCGCTTTTGTTATGTGCAGTGTCAGATGTGGAAACTGAGTCCCAGGGAAGCTCGCACGTTGCCAAAGGCCATGTGACTCTTTTCCGGCAGATCTGGGATGGGGGGTGTCAGCACCTTCATCACGTCCGGGGAAGCTGTGGCTCAGGGCCACACAGCAGCAGGTGAGGGGCTGATCTCCTTTTCCGGTAACCACCCAATCCCGAGTTTGCTGATTAAACAAAACTGTCATTATTGAAGTCCACAAAGCTCTTCCTTTTATGCCCAGAGTCGTGCTGTCATCCGGCTGCACAGGCTCCCTCCACGTATAAGGAGGGATGCATGGAAGAGGCGGGACGAGGTGACGGGGGTCCCGGCCCCACTGAAAACCTTCTCTGGACAGAGGACAGGGTCTGGAGAAACAGCCTCTGGCAGGGGCCCCCCACCTTCAGCTGATCGATGTCTCCTGGGCTTCCCTCCAGCAGAACACTTAGACCCTTTTAAGGCAGCCTGGGGCGATGTCCGGGGACCATCCCTGCAAATTCTTGACACCTGCCAAGGCCCCCTCGCTGCTGCTAATTGAGGGGCCCTGAAGGTTAATGGCAGGGCCTGGCGCTTGGGCTGGAAGCCAGGTGTCAACTATGAGGGTGGGCGAGACCTTCTAGAAGCTTCCTTTAATCAACTCGGGTATCTATCTGCCTACCTACAAGTGGGAGGATGAGATTTTTCCACCCGTGAACCGGCTTTGCCCCACGGCAATGGCTGAAATAACATCTGGCACCTTACATGAAATTTCCTCTGGAACATCTGGGCTCCCACGTCCATCCTGCTCCCCTCTCCTGTGAAGGGGGCAGGGAGGTGTTCCTCCAGTTGCAGGACAGGCCAGGTCTGGCTGGGAGAGGGTCAGCAGCTTGCCCAAGCCGACTCCCAAGCCCGAGTCCTGTGTTTATCCACATCCGTCTCCCTCAGTAGTGCCAACACACTTGATTCTGAGTGATTGCCTTTCTGCCATGGGGCTGTTCTTGAATTTCTCACGTTGTTGTTGAATTCTGGGAGTTTCAAGGCCCGGCTCTGCGTCTCTATGTGCAAATGCAGCCCGATGCCAGCAGAATCGGCAGCAGCGACCGCAGCATCATAAAAGCAGAAATCAGGGGGCGGGCAGCCGTGGAGCAGAATCCGTAAGGCATCCCCTCTCCCCAACCCCGTGTACTCAGTGCCCACTCTGCTCCTCTATTCAGCGTGCTTTTTTCCTGTCTCTGGGCCTTCGCTCTTATTGAAGGTCCCTCTGTCTGCAGTGGTCTGTCCCCTGCCCTGGCCACCCAGCGCCCTAAGAACCATCTCCCCAGGCTGGGTCCTCTCCTTCACTCTCAGCTCCCATCACCAGCTCTCTCCTGACCTCCCTCCCAGGCAGGACAGTGCTGCCCTGGGTGTTCAAAGCATCCCCCTGCCCCCTTGCTTCACAGCATCTCTCAAATCAGAGGTCCCTTGTTCATGACCTACTGGCCCCTTCGAATGTTGGTTCTGCTGGGAACTGCCAGGGACCTGTTCTGTTTTGTCCCCGTGCTCACTGCTGAGCCCCAAGTCCTAGGAGAGAGCCCAGCAAGTCCTAGGCACTCAGAGACCACAGACTAAAGGAGCATGAAGGAACGTATGGACGAACGTGAGCCTGGTGGCCTGTCCTTGCTTCCCGCTCTGTCCCGGGGCCACAGCGAGGTTGAGTGGAAGCTCCTTGTAATAAAATGTGTGCACACACAGCCGTCTGAGGCCACGGATAGTGATTTTGAAACAGAGGAGCCTGTCAGGGAGGGGCTGGGGGTGCCCTCCTGCCCTAGTCCAGGGAGAGGGTGATTTCACCTTCTTGTTCTGGTGCTGAAGTAAGACCCGCCCCGTGGGCTCCCGGCAGGATAGAATCTCTTCCCTAAATCTATATGTTGAAATACTTGCACCAACTGTGTGTGGTGTGTGTGTATGAGAGAGAGAGAAACAGAGACAGAGACAGAGAGACAGAAAGAGAGAAAGGGGAGGGAGGGAAAGAGGAAGGGAGGGAGATACTGATTGAAAAGTGAAAAAGTAATCATAATATCTATTTAGTCAATGAAAAGAAAATAATGCAGACACAGAGTCAGTGATGGGGGTGCCTTTGTGGATTCACTAGGAAGGTGATAGTTTATCACAGTCCAAGCAAACGGGGGAGAAGGTCTGGGGTATTCTCCTGGTCAGGGCCTGGCATGTGCAAAGGCCCTGGGGCAGGTGGGTGCAGAACAAAGAGGCCCGGCAACTGCAGATGACTGATCTGGGGAATGTGGAAGGGGGATGGGGTGAGAGAGAGGGTGGTGAGGGAGGCTCTGGGAGCTCCTGGCTGCAGTGACGAGGGGGGACTTGATTCTGAGTGAGGCAGTAGCCACTGAGGGGCCACGCCAAGGGTGGGCATGACCCAAGCTGAAAGGACAATGCTGGCCGCTCTGTGGGGGAGGGGCTGCAGGTCACGCTCGTTGGGAGCGAAGGTTCAAAAAGACGCTGTCTGATGAGTGACCCAGACGCTTTACCTCTTTCTGATGCAGTCTGTTTATAATGCCCTAATAAACTCTCATTTTAAAACTGTATTGCACAGATTCTAGAAAAATGTATCTCACAACCCCTTTTATTCTCCCTTCATCTATTGCCACTGCCTCTTTCTTTGACTTTTTATTCTTCTTTTTCTGAATTAGTCTGAATCATTTGTTGTTTTTTTTTTAAAAAAGAAAATCATTCTATAGGTTTGTTTCATTTCAGTGTTGCCATTTTGCTGTTATCTATGTAGTGTTGCTCTGACCTGGGTGTATCTTTGTTTACATTGACATTTCTGCTTCCTTTTTATTAACGTGTTGAGTTGAATTCACAGTATATTTATTTTTTACTGGTTCCTGAAACGGAATCATTTCTTAGAGATACATCCACATGTTTGTAGTGTCTGCTCGGTGAGATCCCTCCTGACTTGCTAAGTTCAAGGAGGTTTCCTTCTGTGAGTTACATGGACGTGGTTTCTGTTGCATCTGACGTGCTGCTTCCCCAGTACCTCTGCGTGCTGACGCTGGAATCACACTCTTTGTCCTCCGCATCGTTCGTGTTTTCAGAGCTCTTTCTCAATGTTGCCCTTTTACTCTTCGTTCTGGGAAGCGTTACCCAATCTTCCTTCATTATCGTTATCTTTACTTTCTATTCCTGTTAAACCCTGATCGATATGCAGTCTGTGAACTGGCATTTTTCTCAATTCATCTCAGAATATCATCTGACTTGGTCACTTTATCTTATTCGATAGAAGTGAGCTTTCCTTCCTGTCCTGGGAGGTCAAGGGCAGTGGCTACTTACAGTTTAGGGCTGGCACCTCGATAAACTCATATATGCCATTGGCCAACAGAGATTGGCCACCCCTGGGTGCGAGGACACAGCAGAAAAAAAGAAGCAAGGCCCCTGCTGTCCTGGAGCTCCTGTCCTAAGAGAGAAGCAAAGCGTGGTCACCGTGAGATTGGGTTAAGATTGGTGTAGAAGGGGTTCAGTACCAGGAGCAAAGTGCAGGTAGGGGAGTGGGTCCCTCGTGATGCAGGCGCTGCCTCCCATGTACAGTCAGGGCAGATTTTACAGAGGAGATGTAAGCTGAGTCTGAGTCGTGCAAGGGATCGATCCAGCTAAGGAGGAGGGTTCCAGCAAAGGAATCGGCATGTTCCCAGGCCTCACAGAAGGGGCATCTCAGGTGTGAAAATCTGAGAAGTAGAAATAAGCAGGGAGCAAAATGAAAACAGTATTCATTTAACCTACTAATGCAAAATTGCCTATCTGAGCACCAACAGTGGAAGGTGGAGAGAGGGAGAGAGGCAGGGAAAACAGGAAAATTCTTACCAGGCTTTGCCCAGGAAGGAACCAGCACATACACGTCTATTCTGGAGATTGATCCAGAAGAAGAGGTTCAACAATATGGCTTATCGAGAAGTAAGTGTTTGTAGAATAAAAATAGGCTTCACTTATCTGTTGCATACTGTGTGCGTCGATGCCGAATAATACGTTCACTTCCCCTCCCCCATTCATTTATCCCTGCACGAGCGCCAGATCTATCCAGACCTGCAGCTGGATCAGAACACTCTGTGGATTCTCCCAGGGACTCTCTGTTTGTCATCTTCACAGGACTTAAACTTTCAGTTCAACACTCAGGAGCCCAGGCAGAGAGGAGGGACCTAGGTCTGTGTGGCCGAGAACTACAGGGTCTGCTCTCGACTGCTGGTTTCCCACTTTGGCTCCTCAGCACTTGTGAAACTGCATGTAGTCACCTCCTGCTGTCTTTACAGATTTTCTGCCATTAGGGAGGCCCTTCCGACTTCTGAACGCACGTGCTAATGTTGGGTTCAACGTGCCACTTATGGAGAAACTGGGTCATGGACAAATATCAAACGCACTTGTCTCTTGGCTTTTCCCTTCAGTTGAGTTACATTTAGCAAATATTTACTGAGGTCCTGCTACATGCCCAGAAGTGAACCAGGAGAGCTGAACCAAGCTGAGATCTCTTTAAGAAGGTTGAGTAAGAGTCTCCGCGCTGAAGTCAGATGATGTGGAGCTGCTGCAGGCGCATCAGGCAGGATCAAGGGCCTGGCATGTTGATGCATTCTCAAGCCAAGATGATGGGATCATTAAAACCAAGAGCAGAGGGCTTCCCTGGTGGTGCAGTGGTTGAGAGTCTGCCTGCTGATGCAGGGGACGCAGGTTCGTGCCCCGGTCTGGGAGGATCCCACATGCCATGGAGCGGCTGGGCCCGTGAGCCATGGCCACTGAGCCTGTGCGTCCGGAGCCTGTGCTCCGCAACGGGAGAGGCCACAACAGTGAGAGGCCCGTGTACTGCAAACAAACAAAAAAGAAAAAGAAAAAAGAAAAAAACAGAGCAGAGAGGGCAGCTCTGTCTACAGACAGAGAAGGAGAGGCCCAGAGGCGGACAACCTGGGACACTAGGAGGCCACTTCTCTTTGAGACCAACAGCCCATTGCCTTGGTCCGTGCAGGTCCTACGTAAGAATGACATACGGCCAGGCTGCCATGCCTAGGGATGGATGGGGAGTCATGTAGGGATGCGTGGTCTATGAGAAGAGCTCTGGCTGGTTTAGGTAGTCATCACAGGGAGCAAACCTCACCCACAACCAGGAAGGCTTAGGGCTTCACCTCCACCAGGCACAGTGTGAAGCACATCACTTCCATCATTCCTTTATCACAATTTTTCCTGATATGTCCCTGCATCAGAGTTTATGACCCCATTCAAAAGAGGCCCCTCTGGCTTGAGAAGACTGGCTTGCCTTAGTTGGCAGGGCTATGAGGGCATAAGGCCCCAGCCGAGCCTAGGTCTGCCCCAGTCAGGGGATCCAGGTATTTCCTCTCCACGTCCAGATTTCTGTTGTGAGGCTTTCTGTATCAGACTGACCTGTCATTAACCAGCCAGCATCTGCCCAGGCGAGGCCCCAGGCCAGGCCATGAACACACGTCCACTTTGCAACTTCTAGCAGCAGGAGCCGTATGGCTCACTGCTCCCATTTGGGGATGGTTGTGAGGAGCTCCCATGAATGAGCTGACAAGAGAAGATGCTGGAATCAGCTCCTGAGACCCCAGACCAAGGCCTGCTGCTGTTGCGTGGGGGCCACTCAGGCGACTGAAGACCCTGATGATTGTTCCAAACTTCCTGGGAAATGCTGCTGTAAGAATGTTTCCTTGTCATCTGTTATTCTGGGTTGCAGGGAGTAATTTGTATGTCATTCTTATCTGCTCAAGCAAGGCAATTACTGCTGATCCCTGCCAAGCCCACAGGCTCCCTACTGGCCTGGCCCAGAAGAGATCAAGCCAGATGAGCTGTAACTGTTGATATTTCAGGAAGAAAGAAAAGAGAACAGAATAAACCGGCCCTTGTTTCTGATTCGAGATAATGGTTTTTCAAAGGTCTTTAGAAACCATTTCTCCACCTTGCCTTCTCCCAGATGAGAACAAATGGTGTTACAAGCACAAGTCAACACCATTGGTTCCCATGGAGGAAGTGGATGGAAATGTCATGAAACTAGGCTTCTGAAGTAATATATCACCCTGCAGAAGATCAGTCCCTCTGCCCTGTAACAGCCCTCAGGCATGGGAAGAGAATGCCTCTTCTCTAGGCTAAAATCTCCCTCTGTCCTGTTGTATCACTTGCCTGGTTTTCAGAATGTATGATCCACCCCAGTTATCATCCACTGACCTTTATGTGACATTGTGCCTTGAACCAACATGGCACCCTCACTTGGGTCCAGCCAGCCCAGCACGGAAAGGAGATGCCCCTCCTTGTTGCCTGATGCCCCACCTCTGCTACTGTCCCTGCCCATCTCAGGGTCTGTAAGCCATCCTTCCACTCAACTCCTAGACACAGTCTCAAAAATAGAACAGAGAACTTATGATCAGACTGAAGTCTCATGTTCTGTGCAGATGTCAGAATCTGAAAACTCCAAGTTTCAGGACTGGTTGTGTGTGAGATTATTCATGTCACTTGGAAACTGGAAATAGTATCCTACAGATCTCTTATCGAAACCAGATCAAATGGAAAATTTAAAAATATCTATTACAAACATGTGCTCAGTAAATAGCAGATTTACTTATCCCCATGTAAAATGCTGCTATAGCAGGTGTCCCTCATTTTAGCTTCATGTAATTGATTTTGTATCCTAATCCTTCATCTGTTCATCCATCTAACCATCCATCCATCCATCTATCCATCCATCCATCTATACATTCATCCATCCATCTGTTCATCCATCTATCCATTCATCCATCCATCCATCTATCCATCCATCCATCCATCTATCCATTCATCCATCCATCCATCTATCCATTCATCCATCCATTCATCTATCCATTCATCCATGTATCTGTTCATCCATCCATTCAATGACAATTTATCAGATGCTCAGTGAGTTCCAGACACTGTGCTCAAAGCGCACTAGCTTCTCTCCAAAAACAAATGCTCTTCACTGCCCACTGCTCATATCTTTCCACTGCTCAAGAAGCCCAGAGCCCCTCTCCGAGTCCATCACCCAAAATCACTCACAAGAGGGCAAAGAGCAGCATTATTAGGTCTTCAGAGGAAGCCAGGATACAAGGTTGTCTGCACTGACAACTCCACATCATCTTGCCTCTACTGCCCAGCATATTCTTAATGGAAACTGAGCACTTGTTCCCCAAATATTTATTGACTTCATTTCATGTGCCAAGCCAGATAAAAGCTCCCTGTCAGAGATACTCTTTCTGAACTTGTGGCTTTCCAGTAGTTCCTGGTGGGACTGTTGTCAGTGGAGGTAAATGCCTATCCTCCTGGCCTTCCAGGGCTTAGAAGCCGAGAGCTTTGGCTGGGTTCTAGAACAGCATGTCAGCAAGATGACAGGCTTTGGAAATAGAATCTCATATCAGATAGCTTTTCAAAGTCACACAGCTAATAACTGCTCTAAGCCTTTTTCCTTCCTCAGAAAATAATGATTATGTTACCAACTTTAGGGCCAATGTGAGAATGGAAAGTGATAATGTTTGAAAAATAAATATATGGGATTTCTACTCAAGATAGAAGACTGAACAGATGTAGAAAATCCTCTGATTCTACTTCAAACACAGAAATTTTGGATTAAACACATATTGAATGTAGAAAATATAGGTCAGACTGCAGATAAGAAGGAGAATTCACTACATGCTTGAAATATAGATATACTTTCTAGCCAAAAATTAAAATGATTCATGGCCAACCACTTGGTACTGACATACTCCTCAGGGTCTGAAGTTGAAGTCCCCATGGGGGGATTAGCTTCCTGTGTAATGAACTACAACCTCTGTTAAAAAGGGACTGTAAAATTTACACTTGATGACCCAAGTCTTTCAACTTAGAAGTGAGCCAACTTCCCCAGGCCATCAATAGAAGCAAAGCATCTTTGATAAGACAAAACTTGAGCCTGCACTTTTAGTGGGTTCAGGACATAGATTTCCTGCTAAAGGCGATACAGAAACCCCTAGTATGCTCATGTATACACACACAGGATACACACACACAGAACACACATACACACTTATCCCAGGACAGTGGAACTAATAGGGCCCCAAGACAAACAAGATAAGCACATGTGAAATCCTGGACAATATATAACTGCCACTGAGGATGAAAAATAAAGACCAGCTCAGAAATCCACACAAGATAATAAATAAACAGGGTGACTGCAACTAGAATTTGGAATAAGAGTATTTAATATGCTCAAATGGGTAACACAAAGAGCAGACTACATCAAAAATGAAAAGAACCCTAGAAAATAGTATAGAGTCTTGGTTCTGGTTATGATGGACCAAAAAACGAGGACCAGCATTCTTGTTGAAAACAACTAAGAAAGTAGAACAAAATATTAAAAAAAAAATAAGCTTGAAGGTATCAGAGGGATATCAAGGGAGAGAAGTATAATGCAGCCAAGGTGTGCGAGAAGGAGAAACTCACGGAGGTGATCCTGGCACATGAGGCATTTTCTCTAGACCAGCACTGTCCGGTAGAACTTTCCTGATGATGAAGAGGTTCTACATTTCCTCTGTCCAATATGGTAGCCATGAGACACAGGTGGCCATTGAATACTTGAAGCATGGCTACTGTGACCAAGAAACTGAATTTTAGAGTTTGTTTAATTTTAGTTAACTTAAATCTAAATACCTAGATGTGACTAGTGGCTACTGTATTGGGTAACACCACTCCAGAGGCATTTGCCAAATCTGGAAAAAGCAAGTGAGAGGCTGGGAGGCAGATGGGAGCTTTAAGCTGACAATTGGAACAAGGGGACAGAATCCAGATATCAGCACCCAGAGCCTGCTCAGAACAGGGGGTGAAAAGGATGATGTCATGGACAACTAAGCCTCTTTCTGTGACCAAGGCCAGGTCAGCAGATGATGGCCCATGAGCCAAATACAACTCACTGACTGTTCTTGTAGATAAAGTTTTACTGGAACAGAGTCAAGCCCACTGGTTACATAGAGCCTGTGGCTGACTTCATACCACAGCAACAAAGATGAGTAGTTGTGAGACATCCCACATGGGCTGCACAGCCTTAAATATTGACTCTCTAGCCTTTTGTAGATGAAGCTTTTCAACCTCTGACTCACTCCCCAGCTTCCAGGAGTGTTGGCTGCTGACAGGGCACAGATGAAGTACTCTTAGCTGAAGGGGCTTGCTTTGTCCAGGGCTACAGGTCCTCACTGGCGCAGTACAGATTCATTGCCTGGTTGATGAAAGATAAAGACTTGGATCCTTCGCCTAAATAGAGGACAACTACTAAGGGCACTGTAGCTGCAGATTCCCCTGTGGGATCAGCTGAGGCTTCTGCTGTAACTGCATCCCAGTTCAGCTTCTCCCTTTACCTGACCCAGCTTCCCTGCTGTCTCAGAATCTTTCCCAAGAACTCTCCCAGTAAAACTGCACACACACCTGTATCTCAGAGCCCATTTCTTGAGGAGTCCTGCCTAAGAAAGGAGTTTGGAAATGCTCCCCTTAACTTTGGGTTAGTGCCCCAAGGAATATACCTTAGAAGTAGGAGTCCACTGGAAAGAGAGGGTCCTAAAATATATGAGACCAGGATCAAACTCTCTAAATCCATGCATTGATAAGGTTCTGAGATTATTAATGTTTCCAGCCTAGCTGCTGGCCAGAAGCAAATAGAATTCCTCTTTGGAGGAAGACAATACTGTCCAGAACATTAAATAATCTCTACAGTTTCTCAAATTCAGTGCCCAGCATTTACTAAAAGACAACATGACCCACAACCAAAAGAAACAAAAGGTAAAAAGAACATATTCATAGGGGATTTAGATAATGAATTATCATGTAAACTTGCAAATAAATATATTTGCTATACCCAAAGAAATATAAGACAAGATTAATAATTTATGTGGTAAATTGGTGACTAATAAAATAAAACAAATGGAAATATAGATTTTTTTTAAAAAAAGCAAAGGGAATTAATAATTTAAGGGAAGGATTTTAATTCAAAATTAGACACAGCTAAAAAGAAAATTAGAAAACTGGAAGACAGATCAGAAGAAAATATTCAGGCATGTACTTAGCCATAAAAGTATTTAAACAATACTTAAAAGCAATAAAAGACAGAGGGAATATGGTATAAAAGTCTGATATACATGTAACTGAAGTTCCAAGAGGAGAGGAAAATAATATTGTAAGGGATCAATATTGAAAACAATAAGGATAAAGATTTTCCAAACATGAGTATAAATATTTTCATACCAAATGTAAAATCTAGACAGAATAAATAAAAATAAAGTCACAGTTAATCACAATATCAAAAAATTCTGGAAACCAAAGACAAAAAGAAAGGCTTAGAAGTCACAAAATATAAAATTAAAAAACAAGCAAACAAAAAAATAATGAGAATTCCTTCAAAGAAACAATGAAAACTAACAGCTAATTTCTTAAGAGAAAATGGAAGCCATAAGATAATGGAAAAATTATCAAAGTGCTGAAATGATAAATTAATAACAAAAAGATAACTAGGAAATCTTTAGACATGTGGAAATTAAACAATACACTTTAAAATTTCTCTGGCCAAAATAATTAACATGAACACTGGAAAATGTTTTGAACTAAAAGCTAATACAAATCATACACAGTAGAATTTATAAGTCTACACTAATGCTTGGGTGGAAATCTATTTTATTAAATAGAAATATGAAGAAAGAAAAGTGCGCATGTGTCAATATAGGGTGATATAATATATTTTATGTAATAATTTGCTTGACTTACAACATTTAAATATTTACAACTATGCTTTGAGAGCCTTCATTTGTACTTTTAACCTGGGCCCTAAATATGTTATGGGGGCCTTGATTTGTGACAAAAATGTCCCTCTTGTGGAGTTTGGACAGAATTTTTTTTAAAGAGTAGTTCTGGGTCATTGGATACCTATATGAAAAAAATATATATTTTGATTTCCTACCTAACGTCACATACAAAAAGCAATTCCAGATATGTCTTAGATCTACATGTGAGTGATAAATCACTAAAACTTATGTGATTTATCAGAGATAATTTTTGAATGAACATCAGAAAAATTTCTTAATCTAGACACAAAAGCAGTAACTGTAATCGGAAAGATTGTTATTCTAGATGACATGGAAATATTAGAACTTCTTTTCCAGAGACTGAAAAGGCAACTCATCAAGTAGAAGAAAAATATTTACTATCTAATATCCAGACCTTGGAATAGGCAGAGATTTATTAAACAAGATGTGAAGATCTTTAACACAAAACAATGGTAAATCAGTAAATGGGTTCAATTAAAATTAAAAACTTACTTCACTCTGTATGACAGACTCTAGGTCCATCCACCTCACTACAAATAACTCTGTCATACAGAGTGAAGTAAGTCAGAAAGAGAAAGACAAATACCGTATGCTAACACATAAATATGGAATCTAAGAAAAAAAATGTCATGAAGAACCTAGGGGTAAGACAGGAATAAAGACACAGACCTACTAGAAAATGGACTTGAGGATATGGGGAGGGGGAAGGGTGAGTTGAGACAAAGTAGAGAGAGGCATGGACATATATACACTACCAAACGTAAAATAGATAGCTAGTGGGAAGCAGCCGCATAGCACAGGGAGATCAGCTCGGTGCTCTGTGACCACCTAGAGGGGTGGGATAGGGAGGGTGGGAGGGAGGGAGATGCAAGAGGGAAGAGATATGGGAACATATGTATATGTATTACTGATTCACTTTGTTATAAAGCAGACACTAAGACACCATTGTAAAGCAATCATACTCCAATAAAGATGCAAAAAAAAAAATTAAAAACTTGAATTCATAAAAGTTGTATTAATAAGAGAGATAATGTAATCTTCTGATTCTTCACAACAAGAATTTCCAAAGGGCCAGGGAACATCATAAAAGATGCTCAACTCACTAGTCATGAGAGAGATGTAAACTAAGTCCATAAAGCAAACTACAGTATACAGCTAAACAGCTAAAAAGCCAGAAAATACTAAGTATTGGTGTGTATGGAGAAACTGGAACTCTATCACAGTAATAGTGAGAGTCCAAATATCTTCAACCCAAGATGTATACCCCCAAACAAATATGCTGACGCAGAATCACCGGTGGGCAACTGGAACTCTATCACAGTAATAGTGAGAGTCCAAATATCTTCAACTCAAGGTGTATACCCCCAAACAAATATGCCAATGCAGAATCACCAGTGGGCATGCATAATATATCCCATTGTTTTTTGTGTCAACAATTGGAAATATCCTGAATGCCCATCACAGTAAAGTGGTTTAATACATCATGGCAAACTTCTGCAGTCATATATGAGAGCAGTTATGAAATAACAAGCCACAGTTACATGGAACAACATGGATGGTTCTCAATATGTTATTTTGAGTGAAAGAATACAGACACAGGTACACATGGGCATATATGTGCTTGCGTGTGTGTGCATGTGTGTGTTAGAAACGGCAAAAGCGTCTCTAGTGTCAGAATCCAAGCTAATGGTTAAGTTTAGGGAGGGGAGTTAATCATGGGAAGAAGTCAAGAGAGATTTTTTTTAGATAATGGTAATGTTCTATTTTTTGCCCTGAGGTGTGGGTACATGGGTCTGTCTACTTGTGACAATTTATTAGGTGGTTATATTATGACATATGCATTTGTGCATGAGTGTGTGCATGTGTGTGTATGTGATAATTCCATAGAGAAACCCTTCCTTGACTCGAATGTGTGGAGAGGGTTATACAGATCTGGGGTGAATTTGGGACTAATTATTTTAGAAATGAGGAAGGCCATCATTATTAACTTAAGAACAAGTGAAAAATATTATAAAACAGTAAATAACTTTATACATGGCACATATGTAAAAATGTTTACATACTCAAAATTATGTAAATATTGAGTATAAACCTATCCTGGAGTTATTATATGCAGGCAATAGAGTTTGGTTGGGGGGAAAGTGTGTATGTAGGTTTTAGGGAGATCATAAGAAAATAAATCCCCAACTTCTTTGATAGGAAGAGAGTAGTTAATATCTAATAATGATGAATCAAAAATGGCAGTAAAGATGCATTACTTAGACATATGAAATCTTAAAAGAAACAGCTAAAGTAGATTAATTACCTCTGGGGAGCAGGCAGAGAAAGTAGGGGTGCAGGGGGCTGCTATGATGGCATAAGAGACTTGTAGAATTTTACAGCTTTTAAAACCACATATTACATAACTTTGATAAGAAGTAAATATTTAAGAAATGGATTCTACAGCTATATCACACATACATATATAAAAATAAAATCTATAAACAGTAGTAGTTAAAGGAAAGGTATATACAGTTACATCAAATGCCCATACACATTTATTAAATCACAAGATTTGTAAATCCTGAGAATAGGAAAAGAGGGATAGATACTTCTTCCATTCAAACAGCTGCTATAAGTAAGACACCACAATTAGACAAGTAGGCACAGGAAGAAAAATATATATTCATGTCCACTTTAAACAGATAAATAAATCCTAAATCATATTTAATATCAAGATCAACAAGGTATTAAAATAACACATTACAATCACAATAAGTTAATCACAGGAATATAACAGTGTTTAGAAAAACCTATCAAAGTTGTTCTTACACTAAGATAATAAAGGAGAAACTTTAATGATTTCATTAGATACTGAAGAAGTGTTTGATAAAAGTCAATACTCATTCCTGATGAAAAACACTTAGAAAACAAAGACAGTAATGAAACACTCTTATCTTGATAAAATGTATTTACCAGAAAACTGACGCGAGCATCATACTTAATAGTGAAATGTCAGTGATATTCTCTAAACGTCCGTTCAGCAAGGATGCTCACTATACATCACTGTTTAATATTGTGCCAAAAGTTCTAACCAGTGTAAAAATTGAAAAAAAAACATAAGAAATATGACATTATGTATATGAGAATGTTCTTTTCTACAAGAATGCAGAAGCATAAACTGGTAAATTGCTCCAACTGGTCATGAGAGTTCAGGAACCTGGGACTGAATATATCAACCTACGAAAATCAATAGTTTTTCTAGAACCAGCAACAAACAAATAGAAAATGTAACAGAAGTAAAAACGTTCTATTCACAGCCAAAATAATCTTATAAAAGAACTCCAGATGATACTAACCTGTTGAAAAAAAAATGAAAATTGGCCTGAATAGAAGAAGGGACATATATGATTGATCAGAATAGAACAACACTGTAGCCAACAATCCAAAAATCTCAGTGGCTTAGCAAAATATAAGTTTTTTTCTTGCTTAACTAATCGTTTTGTGTGGGTTTCCAGGATGTGGCCATCCATGTGGCCCTCCAGGGACCCAGACTCCTTCCACCTTGCAGCTCTGACATCCTATGGCCCCAGGTTCCCTTGATGGGCTCTGCACACAGGTGGGGGAAGATGGAAGAGATGGTGGGGCCCAGTGCAGTGTGTTTCTCTGGGCCGACGGAGGTAGCTCAAGTTTCCATTGTCTGGATCTATTCGTGCAGTGACACCCGAACGTGAGGCAGGGTAGACGTGTCACCTGCCCCAAGTCCAGGAGGAAAGGAAAAGTGGTTTGGCAAACTAACAAGGGTCTTCCACCCATGACATGACTCAACGTCATAAAGATGTCATTTCTCCTCAAGAATCCATGCATTCCATCTACATCTCTAGCAAATCTGATAGGTTTTATCATGGAGACAGATGGTTTGATTCTCCAGTTTGTATGGACAGTAAGTGTATGGGAATGGCCAGTACCATTTTGAAAAGATACACCGTGGGCATGTTGTGGTTGTGAGTTTGCCCTACTTGATGGGACAAAGTTAGAATAATAAGAGCATCATGATAATAATTCAACACAAATACATGATGGAACAGAATAGGTGATCTAGAAACAAATGGACACATCAGAGAATTTGCACATAAGATTAAATTAATAGATAATAAAAGTGGGCATTTCCAGTCAGTACGTTCTGAGTGTACGTCCTGAGTCTATCTCATAAATCATGCTGGGATGATTCACTTTCCACTTGCTAAAAAAAGTATAGATGGATCATAACTTATAGTATATGGAAATACATTTCAATTTGATTAAAAATGTCTTAAAATATCTATATGACTGTTGGCAGGTGAAAGCTTAGTGATATGAAACAATTAGAAGCCATATGGGAAAAGACTGACAAATTCCCTGTAATAAATGATAAAATATACAAAGGTAATTGGCAGCTGACAGAATGACAAAAATATTTTCAATAGAAACAGCAAAAGATTAATATTCAGAACTTAGAGAAGATTCAAATCAATGTGAAAAAGACAACCCAGTAGAAAATAGCCAAAGAATATGAAGTGTAAGTTTGCTGACCACAAAACACGATGGCCAACAAACAAATTAAACTATTCTCCAATACAAACTAAAGATTGTTTTTCAATTATCATATTAGGGGAAAAGCATAAAAAAATCATATCAAGAACTGTCAGGCAGGATGCACTGTCTTTGAACTTGGGGGAAGCATGCACTGATAAAGCCTTTTAACAGGGCAGTTTATCAGTCAAGCAGAATTGAAGATGCATAGACTCTGATCCAGTATTTACATTTTAGGAATCTATGTAAAAAAAGAACCAACTCATGTGCACGAGACATATATCATGCGTGTAAAAGGAAATGCTTCACAGCATTATCTGTAGTAGGAAATCATGAAAACAATTTAAACAATCATCAAGAGGAAAATAGTTAAATTAATCATGTCATATCCAATCAATGAAGTCTTAAAGTAGTTAAAAATGGAGCTATATCTACAAGACTGACTTGCAAAATTAATAAGATATATCGTTAAGTGAAATAAAACGAGTTACAGAAAGGGTAAAATGTGATCCCACTAATATTAGAACACATACATCAGTATATACACATCCATGGAGGGGGAGGTGAGGAAGGAGTGAGAGCGTGAGGATGCACACCAGGTGGGTTATGATCCCACTAATCTTAGAACACATATATCAGTATATAGACATCCATGGAGGGGGAGGTGAGGAAGGAGTGAGAGCATGGGGATGCACACCAGGTGGGTTAGTTTGATGGCATCTGGCCAGATGGGTACGTAAGAGGGAGCACATGAGTTGGAAGAGACATTCTACTTTTCCCCCATATACTTCTAGAATCTTTTAAAAATGAAAATGCATCAATATGTTAAATATATAATAAATAATAAAAGATGAAGGAATTAAGCATATGACCTACCTCCTTTACTTCTCCTCCCCTTTCTCTCTTATAAGAAAAATGCTTGCCTGGATTAGCATTTCCTACAACAAATCTCGCTCCCTGCCCCTTCCCCAAATCTAGGGTTCTCATCAATTATTGTCAGTGTGGGGAGGACGCCATCCATGTACAGACAAATTCCTAGCAGCTGCTACTTGGGGTGGGGGAAGTAAAGGCTTAGAGCCGGATTCATCAAAGTCACCTCCCTCAGCTCCGGTCCTATTGAGCCATCTCCACTGCCCAAGGACAAAGCCGGGTGTGTACTTTGACAAAAGCTAACACGCCCACTGGCACCACTGATGTTTGCCTCCATGTTGCTCTAGGAGATTGGGGGAGGACCTCTCATTGACCCTTGGTGCCACCTTGCTGACCATTGCTTTCCAACCTCTCCTTATTGATCCCTAAGGAATTGCCCTAGCCTGGCTGGTCATCATTTCTCTTATCATCCTTTTTCTCCTTCTTAGATTTTTCTTTCCAAATGTTAGTATGTTGTATGCTCCAACCTGTCAATCCTACCTCCTCATTACCATCCATGCCAGGAGCTTCCTCCATCACACACAGAGTATGATTTCCAGCTCTGTCTCCAGTCCTGACCTCTCCTGAGTACCCAGTAGTAGTGGGGAGTCTCTACCTGTGTGTCCTGAGGGCACTGCCCTCGGGTCTGCTGGCCAGGACACTTCAGCCTCATGCCCTGATCACCTGCGTGTTACCCAAAGGGCTGAGGCCACCCCCAGGGAGGTTAGCCACCCGCTAACTCATGCCCAGGGCAGCAGCTGCTTTGGGAATCCAGGAATTCCCAGTGCTGCTGCCCCCATGAGACACTTTGGTCTCCCCTTCCAGACATCTGAGGAATTCTGCTATGGAATCTGGAAATTTCCCTGGGTTTCCATGTGCTCTCATGGCCTCTGCCTGAGGGCATACCTTCCACATGTATCACACATGCATGAACATGAAGTGGCAAAGTGGAGACTCTGTGCATCCATGGAAAGGAAACTGTGTCCAGTGTTATACTCAGTCCTTCACATATAGAATCTTGAGTCCTCACAATAACCTTGGTTATTTACTTTAGACCTGAGAAAAATATGTTCAAATCCTATTCTGATTTTTCATAAGGTATAGCCTTGGAAGTATTCCTCAGACTCTCTTAGCTTCAGTTTAGAGTTTAGAGGTCCTTGGGATCAATTAAACAGTAACTAGAAAATCCCTAACTTGTGAGAATTTGAATATTACCTATCTGAATAATCTCTGAGTCAAAAAATCATAGTAGAATCAAGGGAGACATTGAAAATATTTTGGTTATTAAGATCTAGCATGTCAAACTTCGTGGAATGCAGCTGAAGTAGTGCTCAGAGGGAAAGGTAAGCCTTGAATATATATTTTAGAAAAGAAGAGAGGACAATTTTAAGAAGTAGACATTAAAAATAAGACTAAAGTAATGATCCAGTACAGGAAAAAAATGATTATAATCAACAGTTTTAAAAATAAACTTTATGTTAATAAATTTTTAAGTGTAGACAAAAATGAGTAATCCCCTCCAATGTAGAATTTATTATACAGATCCAAAAGGAAAAGGGAAGTTTGACTATGCCAATTAGCCAGAAATTAGGTGTGTCAGTGATTGCCACTCCTGATTAGGGAATAGAAGATCGTGAAAAACCTTAACTCCCAGAGTGATACGAAGAAAAACCTGGACGAAGAGCAGTGGATGAAACCTTGGTGAGGTGATTTCCAGAGAGATAAGTCCTTCGTGGGTACACAGAGAGCCCGTCACCTTCCATACCTGCCTACCTGGGGCAGGTGCCTGCTCTGAGCATGGATGGGGGCCCCAGAGACCTTGAAAGAATGAGGAAAATGTAGACCAGGTTTGGATGTCCATGAGGGCTGGCAGGGTGGAGTGGGGTCTGGAAGAGCTCAGGTCCAAGAAAAGATCAACTGACCCATCAGTAACCCCCCGCCCCAACTCCAGCCTTCTCCCCTCATAGAGTTTTGCCCAGAAAGCAGTCAGGCAGGAGGGGCTGGCAGACAGAGGGAGACCGTTGCTGCCTGGGGGTGCACAGCCAAGGTTGAATGCGAAGACACCCCTTCCAGACCTAATATTGACAAGGGAAAACACTCTATGACTTTGCAGGTTAGGGGTTGGCTGAGCCACAAGTTGAATCAGCCTGAGTCAAGTGGCAACCCTGACCCAGCCCTACCTGATTCCCAGTTATCAGCCCCACACAAACCACCAGACACACGAGGGCCTCTCTGGGAAGAAAACCAGAAAGACCCCAAATAACGAGATGGAGCAAAATATCTCTGTCTCTAGTGCTCTTTAATGCACAATGTCTGAAATAAAGTCTTACAATATTTTCAAACACTCGTGAGAAAGCTAAGTGTAGAAACGGGGAAAGATGCCTGATGGATTATAATTAATAGGTGAGGACTTTAAAATGTCTTCTGTACATGTTTAGTAGTTGAAAGGGAAAATAATATTAATATAGTGTGTCTATTATTGCATATAGATATTGATACACAGATACTAACAAATAGATATTATATATAGTGTTTTATTTTCATATGTTTTACTATAGGTTATACATTCTATCATACATACTTCCTATTATTTTTGCTTCAAGCAGTCAATTTTCTTTTAAGTATTTAAGACAAGAGAACAAAACACAGTCTTTAAACTTACCCATGTATATAGATACATCTATATATACATACATTATATATATATATATATATATATATATATATATATATATATATGATCAAGGGATAGAGTAGTTCAGAACAAAAACAAAATTCTAAAAAAGACCAAATAGAATTCTAGACGTAAAAATACACAACTGAATTTTTTAAAAAATAAATAGGTTTAAAGCACTTTAGAGACTGAAAAAGAAAGTATCAGTGAAGTTGAAGATAGGTCAATATAAATTTTCAAAATTAAGCAGGGAGGAAAAATGTTATTAAGAAATAGACCGAAGCATCAGGAACATGCATCTAATATACCTGAGACTGGAGTGTAAGAAGGACAGGAAAGAAGAGTGAGGCAGCAAAATATTCAAAGAAATACCTGCTGAATTTTTAATTTTAATTTGATAAAAAGGAAAAATCAGCCCACAGTCCGAGAAGCTCAATGACATCTAAGGGATTGAGTCTCAGTTAAAATGCTGAAAACCTAAGACAAAGGGAAAATCATAAACGTAGCCAGAGCGGTTGGCAGAGGGGGCAGGGGCTGGGGAGGGACTGCCACATCACAGGAAGCAGAATGGTCACAAGAATTACTTCTCATCAGAAACAACACAGCCAGGAGAAGGGGAAACAAACATCACTGAGGCCACGGTGGCTGGGATTTGCAAGGCAGGGTATGGAGAGAAGGCGGTTACTCAGAGAAAAAGCTCCAGAAATCTGCATGGACGTTCCCTTGAGACATGGGCTGAATATGAGTCTGCAGGTAAGGCTTTAAGAGGCAGGTCAGAGAAAAATGCTGGGAAAGAAATCATAAGATAAAGGGAAATAAATGTTACAAGAATTAAAAAAGGAAGAGCCAGAACTCTCATTATTCATAGAAAATATTATAAGAAAAATAGATAACCAAAGGAATATACAGGTAAATTATTAAATGAGAAATTCTAAGTGCAAGAGCAATAAAAAAATTCATTTTTGTGTACAGAAAACAATGCCAAAAAATGGTGATTACAAAAATGAAAAAAAATTACAAGATACTGAAGAATAAATTTAGCAAAAGAAGTATAAGACTTTATTGAGGACAAAAATATGAATCTTGATTAAGGACATTTTTAAAAAGCTAAATAAATGGAGGGAGATACACGTGTGTAGAGAAGCAGGCTCAGTATGGAACATACGTCCCTTTTCCCAGACTCATCCCCAGAGCTGAAGGAAGCCCAGTGAAAATGCTGTCAGAGTTCTTCATAGACTACATCAAGTTGACTCTAACTTCATATGAAAGAAGAAAGGGTTCAGAACATCCGGGAGCATTTTGCCACAGCAAAAATAATGATTTACTATAAAAGTGACCCAAGTAAGACCATGTGACATTGGCAAATGACAGATGCAGAACTTCAGATATTAGAAGAAAATAGAGGAAAGTATCTTTATGACTTCAGGGTGAATAATGCATTTTTACATTAGCCTTAAACTACCCAAGTCACAATGGAAAATATGAATTAATTCAATGGCATTAAAAATCAGAACCTTCATTTAAAAAAGAGACACTGTAAACAAAGACTACACGTGGAAGAAGATATTTGCCATGTGTATCACTGATGAAAGATCAGACCTCAGACTGCAGAGAGAACTCCCACAGATCCACAGAACAAAGAACCACAGGAGAAAGAAAGCCAAAGGATGTGAGGAAGTGTTCACAGAAAAAGAAACCAGAATATTGAATAAACCGATCAAAAAATCCAAACTCACTCATAATTCAGGAAATACATTTTACAATCTCAGTGAGTTACAGTTTCATACCTGCTATCTGTCTTCTGAATGTCTGTGTTCTCCTCAAATTTATATATTGAGATCCTAACCCCCAATGTGTTGGAGTTCGAAGGTGGGGCCTTTAGGAGGTGATGAGGTCTTGAGGGTGGAGCTCCCGTGAATGGGATTAGTGGCCTTATAAAAGAGGCCCCGGATCTCCCTCACGCCTCCCACCCTGTGAGGACACAGCAAGGACTCAGCCAACTGCAAGATGGAGAATCCCTGACCGGGCTGACATGGGGCTGGACTTCCAGCCTCCAGAGCTGTGAGAAATTAATTTTTGTGGTTTATAAACCACGCAGTCGGTGGCATCCTTGTAGCACATTCTTACAGCAGCCCAAGCAGACTGAGACAACACCTATCAGGAAATTAAAAGGCTACACAGTCCCAAGGGGTGGGGAAGATGCGAATGATGAGACACACCTGCCCCCGGCAAGACAATGCGCTCGTACCACTGCTCTGGAGCGAAATTTATCAATAACCGGTCAATGTGAGATGCGTATTTCCCACCACCCAGCAATTTCATTCATAGTCTTGTACTCAACCTTTAAACAAGTGATAAGGAACCCCATACAGGATCGGTCATTGCAGTTCAAATTAGTCTGATGTAAGAAAAGAATCAGAAACAGCAGAAATCCACCAAGAGGAAAATGGATAAATGGTAGTATATTCATACAACAAGACACTTTACGGAGAAAATAAAGGACCTGGGATTATGTGTAACAACATACGCTATCCTCATGAATATAAGGTTGAGAAAATAAGCAGGTTGCAGAAAGATTCACATGTTTATAAAATGGACAGTTTTACAAAGAGAGAAATAACTTACCACGTTCAGACAGACACAATGAAAGTAAGACTCAGGGCCCGGCGTCCACTGAGAAGCGAGTCAGGACGGCAGCGCCTCTAAAGAGGGAGGTGGGGCAGGAACAGGAGTGGGTGCACGGGGTCCTCACCTGCAGGTGGGAGGGCTTCTTGGGGAGCTGAGTGTGTCACCAACAGAATGTTGTCCCAGTGTGTCTCTGTTGCGGCTTCACTGGTTTTCTCTTCTTCCCTCGGCCCCGGGGGCTCTGCCTTAGCTCTTCCGGCCCCTACGGGTCAGTTTCCTCCAGATGTTTACCCAAGCAGCCCTGTCTTTCACTCACATCTCAAACCGAAGTGCACAGTGTCAGGAAGGCTCCCCCGGTGGGTAAGCTGGGGTGCCATTGCCTCACCCACAAGCCACGTAGATGCATCTCTACACAGGGCCTACGGCTACCTGGAAGCATGTCTCACTTGCATTAATTTTTGCTTGGCTTTAGTTTATGGCCATCTTCTCTTCCTAGAATGTAAGTTCCTGATCATCAGGCCTTCAGAGCATAGAAGGAGCTGGGTACACAGCCCAGACCTTCACGGCAGCACCTCCTTGAATGAATGAATGATTGTAGAGTTAATGAAATAACGGCTGGCACCTCGCAACCTAACTCTCAGGTAAGCTCCTATCAGCGTTTTCATTAGAAGGCAGGGTCCATGTGCACAGCTAGTTGTCGGCTGTTGGCTGGGGGTCTCGGTTCCTCTCCATGTGGATGTCCCCAGGGTCCCCAGGAGGGAGGGGTCACTCACACTTGGTCCTGGGAGGGAGGAGAGAGGGACAGAAAGGCTTTTTGGAGGAGATAGTGCTTGAGCCGGTCCTCGTCGTCAGGATGCATTTGATGGAGACGGGGACAAGCATTGAGGTTGATTAAGGCCCGAGGTTACATGGGTGGTAGCACGCAGTAGGCGGTGCTTTTCCCCTGGACTCTGCTGCCTCCACACACCCCAGAGCCTGCGATGGGTTTTACATCAATGCTACTTGGCTGGGGGGCATGTAAGGACTGAGTGGTGAGAAAGCAGGTTCAAGGTCGCCTCTGAGAGCAGCTCATCTGCCCTCTCCGCGGCCCTAACAGGGGCATGTGGATTTGGCGTGAGTCACCTGACAGCCAGAGCAGAATGAAAATTGTGTGATTCAGCGTCTATTAGAATAAAAACACAAATCTTCAGGAGCTGGTCCTAGTCTGTCCCCACCTCCCCCCATGCTATGGCCTGGGAGAAATCCCTCTTTGGGACCTTATAAAGAAAACAGGGGTAAGTGGGTTATTTTCTCAACAATGCCCCGCTACACCAGCTATAATAGTAACACTGTATTACTTTTTCTCATAATGTCCCATCTTGTAATTGTTACAGCTGCTTCCCCACCCCCCCCAGGTGGTGTGTCTAGGAGGCAAAGGTGAGGGCTCAAAGTGAAGGGAGGTCATTCTAGTGGAAGCAGGGGCACCTGGTACACAGTGATGAAAGTTCCAGGATTGCCTAGGAGAGAGATGTAATCACTGGGGACCAGAGGAGAGATTGTGGTAACCCCCACCCCAGAGAGCCCCAAAGAGCCATGGTTCCCAGTGCTCACATCCTCAGATGGTGTCCTCCTGTGTGGAGCCAGGGCTGTGTGACCCCAGAATTCAGAACGACCAGGCCATGAAAGCCATTCCAGCTTCCACCTGGACCTGGATCTCAGATGGCTTGCTCTGAGGGCAGGTGGCCAGCATCCCATGAAGATGCTCAGGCAGCCCCAGGAGACATCCACGTGGAGGGGAACGGAGCCAAGAGCAGCACCAAACGTGGCCTGTGTGGTCCTCTGTGGCCATCAGACCTTTAGATGACTGCGGCCTGGCCAACATCTGGCTGCAGCCACACGGGACACCCCAGGCGATAATTGCCCAAAAGTCCCGGAATCTGTAAGCACAGTTAACGGCGGGTTTTGTCACTAAGCTCTGGGGTCACCTGGCACAGCTCTGGGTGTCTGCACCTGACACTCAGCACAGTGTTGGGATGTGATCAATGCTCAAAAAGAAGTAACTGCTGTCATTGTCACATAAAGGCAATTCCATTTTCCAACACTTGTCCCTGATTTTCCAGGATACATCTTCCCTTGGGCTCAGTCCACACCCACAGCGCCCTCCGGGGGAGGCTGTACCCAGCAGAAGACTCTGCCAGATGGTGGCAGACTGGCCCAACACCATTGGACCCTCACTCTGATCCACTCCACCTGAGTCCTTGGGGGAAGGGAGGCACTCAGGACAACCACAGAGCGGGAGCCAGCCTTTGTACCTTTGGAACATGGCCAGATGGCTCAGCCACAGCGTCTTTGACTTTGAATGCCCTTGGCGAGCTCCTTACTCTGTACCCAACTCTGCAGCTGTTCTTCTCACTCTATGCCTCTTGAAGATTGTAATAAAATTTAATAAAAGTCCTTCCCTGGGAATTTCTTTGTTCTCTGAGCAGCTCTTTGTTTCTCACATCCTTAAAGAGCCCACATAAAACAACAAGTGTCTGGGCAGAGGAAGGGTTAAGGACATCTGATTGAGTCTTAAGGAGCCCAGTCAAGGCTTGTGCCTGAGCAGAGTGATGTGAGCCAGTGTTGCAGGAAGACAAGACATTCTTTCCCTGCTCTGCCTGCTAAGAAGGCCTGGATTTCCATAAGTAAGTAGATAAACACAACGTGCAGGAGGCAGACAGGGAAAGCAAGAAAGAACACACAATTCATTAACTTCTCCGCTCCTAATAGGATCACAATGGGCTGAGCAGCATTTCTGCTCATGCACCTCCGTACAAAGCCCCATCTGGGCCCCAGCCACCTGGGAGTCCAGATTAGGCTCTCGGCTGCCCCAGAGTTTGGCTGTTTGATCTCCCTTATCAAGAAAGACACACAAGTTGGGTGCCAGGAGGTCACTCATGCCTGCCCTGTCTGAGCTGGGCTTAGACCCAGGTGGGCGAAGGGCAGCCTCTGCACCCAGCCGCCCAGCAGGAAGCTCCTGGTGCAGGGGTGGAGGATGGGGCCGTGAAACCCGGCTTGCTGCTGGCAGCCCTCCCCAGGCTGACCAGCACCGTGGGAAGCAGCATCTTTACAACCATAGACAGAAGCAAGCCCTGTGGACATGGGCCAATGGATGCTTTAGAAGGACATAAGCAAGCATGTATTCCAGGGCTGAGAGTAGGGGATCAGAGCCTGACCCGGCCCAGAGCAGCATGAGCTCTGGAGACAGACGATGAACAAAGCTCTGACCACGAGCAGAGAGGAAACGCAGCCCACTCGGCCTCAAGCCTCGTCTTCCTTTTCCTGCCATCGCGGAATGTCCGCCTTGCATGTTGCTGGAAGCCTTGGCCGTCAGTGTCAGCGCAATGTCCCTGGCTCCTGTGCAGAGGTGGAGTGCTCTCCACTGGGGACTGTCTTCACTTGTGGTCCTGAAGTCTTCCTTACATTCTTCGTAGAAGACGCCTCCGTGCACTGTTCCTGCACTGACACGCAGGTAGTGGGCCATGGAGCTCCGAGTGGACGCCCAGATAGAGTCGACCCTCACAGTTCATGGGGGATTGTTTCCAGGACCCCCACAGATACCAAAACCCACGGATGCTCAAGTCCCTCATATAAAATGTCATCTAACCTATGCACATCATCTTTTACACTTTTAAGTAATCTCTAGATTACTTATAATACCTAATACAATGTAAATGATATGTAAATAGTTGTAAATACGATGTAAATGATATGTAAACAGTTGCCTACATGCAGCAAATTCAAGTTTTACCTTTTGAAACTTTCTGGATTTGGGGGGTGGAAATATTTTTGATCCTTCCATCCGTGGATGGTTGAATCTGCCTCTGAAGCAGGAGAGGCAGAACCTGAGGATACGGGGGTCCCACTCTACACATCACCCACCCCAGCTAAGAATTCAGTTCGGACTGAGCTTATTCGGTAAAAAATGCAGCCACGCAATCAAGCCGCTGAGGCTGGAAACCTGCCTGGCCCTCTCCTACCCAAGCCTGGGTCTCTCTACCTAAGCACACACCTACAGGGCTCCCAGCCCTTTGCCAATCACCCTAGGAACTTCGGCTCCTGTCCCACTAGGGTAAGAATTCTTAAATTGGTTTCCCATCACTGGCTTGAATTAAGCCCCAAATCCTCAGCCTGCCCTTCAAAGCCTTCTCTCAACTTCCCTACCTGGATTGTACCTGTAATTCTTCAGGTTTCTTCTCTATGGGTCCCATTCTCCTGCTGCACTGTAGGGAGGAGAACACAATAGTGAGGGCGTGGGCTTGGGGTTCAGACAGACCTGGACTCTGACGAGCAATATGGTTGAGCCTCAGTTTCCTCATCTACAAAACAGGGATAATACTGGTCCCTGTCTCATAGTGGTGGTGAGAGGGTTAAACACGGATACCTGGAAAGTAGCATGCAATGCCCAGCACATGGCTCGCTCCCAGTCACTAAGCACCAGTAGTGATTCTATGACTACCACAACTCTGAGCATGACAATTATTGTTTTTATTATAATCACCATCATCACCATCACCGTCATCACCATCAACATCACCATCATCATCACCATCATCATCACCATCATCACCATCACCATCATCACCATCATCATCACCATCATTACCATCATCACCATCATCATCACCATCATCATCACCATCATCACCATTATCACCATCATCATCACCATCATCACCATCACCGTCATCACCAATCACCATCATCATCACCATTATCACCATCATTATCATCGTCACCATCATCATCAACAACAGCAGCAGCAGCATCACCATCATCATCATCACCATCATCATCACCATTATCACCATCATTACCATCGTCACCATCAGCAGCAGCAACAGCAGTAGCATCACCGTCATCATCATCGTCCTCTTTCTTGCCCTTCCTGCCATGACATGGAATCTTCTTTCTGCTCCCTGTCCTGCCCCACCTCACCCCCATCCTTTCCCAGTCTCTGCTACTCTCTGAGCTCAGACCCTGGTACCAATAGCACAGGGAGCCTGGGCAGCTCTGGCTGCACTGCATCCCAGCCCTCCTGGCTGAAATCCTCTGAGGCGGTCTCCTGCAGCTGAGCCTGTGCTCCTACCTCAGAGGCTGGCCTCAGCAGTTTCCTGTGACAATGTTTAGTTAAGTGCTCTATTGTATTGTTCTCTAAATGTCCACTGGAATTCAAATCTGCCAATAAACCCAAATAAGCCACCTATAAAGGGAAAACAATTATTGTGGGCAGACAGCAAAATGCCCATAAATCAGACAGAATGATATCTCCAGGCAGACACTGAAATTTGCAGACACAAAATCAGGTAAGGATTGCCACCCATTGTTGAGCGTCCTTTCTTTCAGGTGCCATCATGTGCATGGCACAAGGTGGAGAGCGATCACCTCCCACACACACCAGGTGCCAGATGACAGGCTTTCAGACCCCACCTGGGTGCTCATTCTGCAAAATAAAAGCCAGTTTCAGGTCCAGAGGAAATCAAGCCCTGCCTGTGCAGGGACAAGCTCAGTATTGCTGGTCCTGCAGCAGGAGTGTCTCCACGGGGACATCCTGGTTCCTGGCCTGGGGAATCATGGTGCCCAGCCTGGAGCACAAAAGCACCTGTGCAGGTGTTTATAAGGGACTAGACAGGGAGTGATGCTTCTCGCAGGGGTTTTCCCTTCAAGGGCACTTTGACGCTCCTTTGCTCCTGGAGTTCTCGTTGTGACCTGGAGAATTTCGGGTAATCGGGGTATCTTCAGTAAAGATGATGAGGCTGCACCTGGGAGCAGGGTGTGGGGTGGGGGAAGCTGCACAGCAGGTGAGCCCAGGCCTGAGATGTGCTGGAACAGGGCCTCTGCCTTCTGATCCAGGACCTGTTCTCCCAGGCAATCCAGGTACCCCTGTGAGCATGAGTCCCAAAAGTCACTGGTGTCAACATATGAAGTTTTCTGAAAAAGATGGATCTCCAGAGGGTGCAGAGAACTGAGCTCTCAGTGAGTCCAGCGCAGCTCAGACCTGAAGGACCACGTGAATGACCCGCCAAGTGTGCACAGAACACCTCTAGGCAGCATCTCAGAAAGTCTGGACCCCAGGGCTGACCATCCCACCGCATCTCCCTCCACCCAGGGCCTGAACTCCACTCACAGAGGCTCTCAGACTCAGAGGACCCCCAGATGCCATCCTTGGTAATCAGCTCCTCCTCTCTTCAGCCCAGCACCTCGGCCATCCTACTAGCCCAGCACTGACCTCCTTCCGCCTCCTATTAGAGCTGTTTGTACCTTGACTTCCTTCCTTCTAGAGCCTGAGTTCTTTGAGGTCAGATGCTACTCATGGAAAGTGACACTTCCTGAGCACTATCAATGTCCCCCTTGCCGCCCCCCCAAATTGCCTTGGGTGCTTTACATAGAACCTACCCATCCAATCTCCTGGCAGCTGGGCCCAGAGGCAACCTCCGTATTCTGACACCAGCTACTGTTCTATGGTACCAGAGAGTAAGATGTCAGCGTCTTAGTAAGAGCTTTCTGGGCAGTGGGAAATAAAATCCTCTCAAATTAAATGTACACACGCATTACAAGATGTCCAACTTCAGAAGCACATGTCTTAGACTTGAGGAGAGGTGACATGCTCTCCCTCTTGGTTGAGGAAACAGAACAGCCAACAAGGAAGTGACCTGTGCAGCCAGCCTCCCTGCAAGGCCAGCTCACCTGTGTGCTGGACGTCGCTATTCACGCTGGGCTTTCAGGGACTGTGTGGCTGGGTGGCAGAGCCCCACACAGACTGAAGTAAGACACAAGTGAGCTGTGACGCCAGCTCTGCCCCCATAAGCCATAGCTTCCCTGGGGTCACTCGACAGGTGGTCTAGGCTCAGAATCTCTCATCCGCAGGGCCAGCATCCTCACGGGTCCGGATGCCTGAAGTACTCATGGATCTTAGGTAATGGCAAAACCCAACCGACCTGCAGTCCTCTGGGAACAAATTTGACCTGAGCTACCTGAGATTCTTGATGGCCTTTGACTGACCCAGCTGGCATGACTATTCATATGTTTGTGTTTGACTACAGGTGTTGTCTGTACCCCTGGGGCTGTTACATAAAATGCTTTATGTGCATCATGTGTGTTTTAGATGTTGAAGGATGCTGAGTTCTGAAACTCATTTGGTCCCAAGGGTTCTGGGAGCAGGAGGCCCCCGCCCATCAGGCTGAAACAGAGCTCAGTCCAGCAGCCAGGCTGAGGCCTGCCATCTGCGTGCTGCAGGCTGCCATCCACTACTTTCCCATCCTCCCAGTGGGTTAACAGCAGCTGGGACTTGGGCGTGGCTCTGTGGGCTCCTGGCCCATGTTCCTTCCTCTCTAAGAGCCTTAGGAAGCCCCTTCCAAGAAGCGGTGCTCTGGTAGGGAGACTGCATCCCAGAACCACCCAAAAGGTTCACTGGGTGCCTGGAGGGGTCTGCCTCCCAGGGGAAAGAGAGCAGACCAGGAGTGAATATGCTGTGGAGGAGGTCCAGGTTGGAGACTCGGGATGGGGTCAAAAGGCGAGCTAGCATCCCTGTTACTAAGCAATGTCTTCACGAAGATGTTCTCACATCCGGAGCATACGTTCACGTCCTTGTGCCCAGCCCTGGGATTACCTTCCTGCCACCACTTGGAGCTGAAACCACTGCATCGTTTCTGGGATCAGCGCCTCTAATCAGGCCCTCAATCCCCTATTACTCGTTTCTGGTGCCCAGGGTCCCCTATTCTGCTTGATAATTTCATCTGCTCCCATCTGCCAAGACACAGAGGTAACATACACCTCATGCTTGAAAACAGAAAAGGAGCAGAGGAGGGTAGCGGCACAATTGTGGACAGAAACAGCCAACTGTGGGTTCTACAAGGGACATGGTGCTGCCAGCCAGATGAAAACTCCTACCTACGGGTAAAATCCTTGGGGCTGGGCAGCCATAGAAGGACCTGAAAGAAGACTCCTTCTGCAAGATGAAATCCCACTTGAGGTCAACAGGCTCTCCTGGAAGGGAAATGAGATTCCTCTGGGAAGAACAGAAGTTCTGTGTGGCTGGAACATGGGGGAGCTGGGCCCAAATCCCTGGAGCTCTACAGGAGCTGGGAGCCCGGGGGTTCCCGGCAGCAGAGCTGCTGTTTGACCCTCACAAAGTGCCTGTGACCAGGGCTTCAGTGAATGCACGTAAATGCCAGGAGTGGACGTTTCTGGGATGCTCACCACGCCCCGCACAGCATTTGACATTTTAATCAACTTGAGTCCCAGTGCAACCCCAGGAGGTAAATGCTGTTACTCCACAGGTGAGGAGATGGACACAAAGGGTCAGATGATGCACTTGACATCACAGAGGCGGTGGGCGTGGAGTCCAGACCCAACCCAGCACCCAGAGTCCTGGCCGCTCCCCAATTCTGCCTGGGGCACTGTGGTCAGATGTCCCTGCGGGGGCCTGGGGAAACCTGGTGGCAAGGAGGTCCAGCCGCAGAGGCAGGATGGTGCTTAGAAGGCTGCTGTGTTGGTCTCGGGACAGGACACCACACAGGAGGTGGAGGTGTCCGGGGAGATGGAGAATGGGGATGACCAGCAGACTCCTGAGGAGGTCAGGGTGGACGGGAGACAGTGGTCGATCAACTGGGCGGGCCTGGGTGCATGGTGATTGCACTGGGCGTAACGGGTGACCCCTGCCGTGCTGCTCATAGACCATTGCCTTGAGGAGCTGGGCTGGTGTCCATCAGGGGTTGTGCTGAGGTCCTCCGACTGCTGGGTGAAAGAATCACTGTGGGGTGTTGGCAATCTCTAGTTCACCCAAATCTAAGTATCTGCACCCAAACCACCACCCCATTCTTACAGCTAAGCAACTCCTGCCCCTCCAATGCCTTATTTTGGGCTTAAATATAGCCGACCATGAGATGATCCTATGCTCTGTGCAGAGCCACCAGCTGAGGATCCTCCACATTTGGATACCACCTTGGTGGTGGTGGGGTGTCCTGATCCTACATCCGTTTCTGGGGTTTCCCCACCTGATTTTCAGGGTGCTTTGGAAAGCAAGCAGGTTTGAGGGGGTCAACTATCACCGCATCATCAGGCTTGCATATTATTCTGGGAGCATCACAGCAGAATTTCTGGGGAAAATCAATCATGGATAAAGGAATATTTTGTTGAGCCCTATGACACTGGCAATTCCTAGCTTGACTATTGCAAGTCCATGAGGTTCAACCTTGGCAATGGGAAAAGACCACAGTCAGAGCCCCTCACCTGTGTGACCTTCATTTACTCAGCTTCTTGTTACCACATTAAGAGATGGCTGACAAACAACTTTGCCTCCAGAGCCCACCTTGGGTCCTGGGGGTCTTGGGGAGTAACTGGCTCAGGCCCCTCGTTGACCCTCTGGGCTGTTCAGCTGTGTCAGAGGAGAACCCCACGACTCCAGCTTTCCTCAGTGCTTCTCTGGAAGTGGAGAACGGCATGCCCTCTTGGATTTCCATCTCATTTCTTATTGATGTGGTGTCAGAGTCACTTGTCTCTCGTCCTGATGTTCCTGATCATGCAATTTAACTGTGAAGCCAAATTGTCAGTTCAGCATTTTGCTTTTGTAGACACCACACCTCCAAAATTGTGCATATGGTGGGGTGGGGGACCAGGGCGAATAGGGTCCCCATGTTCCTATCACATGGCTGCAAACATAAAAGGTCAGAAACATAAAATGAAAATCAGTGGACAGGAAGGAGCTGGGGGTATAGAGCAACAGAGAGGAGGCTGAGTGACTGAGGTCAGGGAACAGGCGAGAGGGGTGGCCAGGGACAGAGGCGCACTGCCCTTTGCCTTCTGACCTACCTCCACGGGTACTCTGGGCTTTACCCTCAGTGCCCTGGGAGGCATCTGAGTGAGATAACAAAGGGTGAGACTCCATCCTACTTGGCTTGCAGTGGTCTGTTTCCCCCTCTTTCTGACCCCGTGGTGTCCACCGAGGTACGAATGTCATCCCCACCCAATGGAGCTTTGTACCGTTCCCACGAGTGCTTCTGGAACAGCACCCACGGTCCCAGAGAGAGTCTGTTTCTCAGGAGACAGCATGCTCCTTGAGGGCGGGGATGTCATCTGTTCTCGGAAGGTTGACTCCCCAGGACTCAGGGAAGCTGCAGATGCTTGGTGGTGCCCGACTCCCTCATAAGGACCCTTCAGACCTCAGCAAGGATGCATGTCCTGCATCCCCTGACCAGGGTCTGAAGCACAAGGTGCATCTGTGCTGGGCCTGAGACTGTCTCTCTCCCGCCAGCCCGCAGCACAGCTACGGACATAGTAGGAGCTAAGTAGATGTTACCAAGGGGAAAGATAACTTACAGCTTCTTAAAATGGTTTGAAGTTCAGAAACAGAGAGAGACCAAAAAAAAAAAAAAAATAGTATCAGCACTAACTTTCCTAGACCCTGCACAGTCTGAATTCTTAAAACTTGCATTTCAAAGGGATTTGGAACTTCTTCCAATTCACTGAGCTGCTGCTTTGCAAACTCCGCTTGATTTCTGAACTCATCATGAAGTTTATGAATTTTGTATTTTTACACCAGGGCTCTCTGAAGTTTTATCTTTAAAAAGAAAAACAAAACCTAAGTGCGATTATCGTTCTTTTTAATAGAAAAGCGCGTGCAGCTGCTACAAAGTTCACATTCAAAGGCATTCATGTTCACATGGAAGGGTCGAAACAGAAACTTGAAAGTAAATAGCTTTGTGGAAATGCACAATGTGGAGCAGTAAGCAGTCATTCAGGAGAGTAAACCGGAGTCCTGCCAGGCCATTGACAAGGCATTACCGAGCTTGAAAAGCAAGATGCTGAAAGGCATGTTTGATAAAATTCATTACTGCAAAACAATGACACAATATAAAGGCTGCACATCATGTATGGGGGTCTATATGTGTATGTGTATTTACATATACATGCACTGCTCATTTGTGCATGTGACAGTCATGTGATGAGTGTGCATGCATGCATGTGTGGGGATATATATATATATATATATATATATAAAATATGTACCTGAATTTGGAAGACTAGATAGCATGGATTTCCTAGCGTTGAAGCTTGGGGGGGGGGGGCAGTGGATATTGGGGGTGTAAGGAGGATAGTGAAAGGGGAATAAAGAAAAGAAATAAAAATTAAGCATTTAGAAAAATAAATGATGTACCTTAATGATTATTTGTAAAGTATGCATATAATAAATCGAATTTAGAATAAAAAGAAAATGAAGGTTGGGTAACCCTCAGAGGATGAAATGAAATGAAATAGTGTCTAAGAAAATGCTTCTTAAGTAGGGAAGTGAAGTTCAGCTGAAATTATTATGACTGCTGTCAAAATTGCTATTACTATTACTAAAGACTCAGCTCAGCCAGGACGTGGGCTACACTGGCCTCTGGTCCGCTCTAAGCAAACATCACATTGAATGTTTTTGTGTTCTGATTCCAGCTGAATTTGGCTTCCTAGCCCGGCCAGGCTTTGGGAGCCTGTCCTATCTGGGTGTTTGTCCCCAAGCATGCATTCTACCATCCCTGTTCTGGGGTGCCTCCACCTCACTAATTTACCCACTCAGTGTACAGACCATTATCTCCTTCTCCCTGAAACCCTCTTCTAGAATGACGCTGGGCTGGCCAATGACCCCCATGTGTGACCTAAGGCTCAAAGCTCCCTCTCTCAAAGGAAATCTTGTTCTCGCCTGCAGGACTGCGGGCCATAAGTGAGCCATGGGCAGGATGTACTGGGGACCAGCCACAGGGATAACTCCCCATCTCATCCTGAGCTCCCAGCTAGCGACTGCACCCTCACTCAACCCAGCAGTATGTTCATTATTTAGAACTGGATGTAGGTCTGTGCCCTCCCCAGGGTAGGTGTTTACCCTCAGTTCTCAAGTACGTGCAAAGCTGGAGGAACACTGGAAATTAGTGTGTGGTAACAGTACAGCATTCTATGCAGCCATTCTAAATGGCAAGGAAGATAAATGAGAAAATTACCAATGTTTTCCCAGAGGCCGAGAATAAAGAATTTGCAAGAGATATGAGGAAAGCATTAGGAGGTGATGATGGAAAGGTAGATTGAGAAAGCTATTAAAGGCCAAAAATAAGATCAGATTTATGTTTTGGGGCAAGAGCCACCTAATATTTTAGAACAGGGAGTGAGCAAAGAGCTCCTACTATCACAGCCATAGAGAAGATGGTTTGGAGGCATCAAAGCTACAGAAGACCAGAAGACAACAGGTCTTAATCAACCCATCAAGAGATTGTTACACCCAGTGTTCTCATTCCTATGGTAACAGGATTTCTCCCAGGAATGTCTATCCTAAAGCTCTCTGTGTGATCCCAAGATGACCCTGGCATCACTGCCATTAGCAGAGAACTATAAACTAGATTAGGCAAAGCCAAGCCAGTGTTCTGTCCCCAGTGTTGGCTTTGATGGGGTTCTGTGCCACCACTGCATGCCCGCCCCCGTTTCTGTTGTATACTTTTCAAAATAAATCGCAGAGTGGATTTCCCTGAGCCTCTGAGTGAAGCAGTGTTAAATCCCCAGGCCCACAGGACTCCAGGATTGCTGTCCTGAATTTCTCGGGCTTGGGGAAGTCAGGAGCTGACTGAGAGCATTGGTATGCTGTATTTACATCAATGACCAGGAGTTTCTGTTTATGCTCATGATGGAGCAACAGGGACCAGATTAACCTCCCCACATACAGCAACTGAAAAACTGGATAAAATGTATGGAACATGGTTTTAAAGACATTGGGTCTCAGGAAGTCCCAGACGGTGATTCCTGAGAGATGGGAAACCCACATGGTCAGACTGTGGCTGCTGAGGCTACCCCAGGAGGAGTTTCCAGGCTGAGCCAGGGAGGATGCGTCCCGGCTGATAGGGACAGAGTAAAGGGACAAAAAATGTGATTAAATAGTTAATCCCACTACTGGACTGTAAATAGAAAAAAGTATGGGGGATGCCTGTAAGTTAATGATTACTCAAGAAAGCAGGTTTCCTTAACCACAAAACCAAGCAGGCTTGCTTAGCAACAAAACCATGCAACAGAAGCATGAGACATGCCCACAAACAATAAAACAATGGTAAAATGAGACACACGCCCTTCTCAGTGAGCTCAGAAAGTTAATGATTCCTAGGACACTCTCCTCTGTGTGCACTAAAAACAAAATAAGGAAAGGGTGACATTATACTGAAACCTGAGATGATTTACCATATTTTAGTATATGTTACTGCCTTTTTGCTCATTTTCATTGTGCCATGACAGTCCTGGCTTGACCATATAGGGACAAGAAAACTCCCCTGTCTGATGTGGAAGAGGAGCTGATGATGGAAGCTTGACATCTACTCAAGAATAAGGAAGAACCACATTCACAGAAAGATAGACAATATGAAAAGACAGAGGGCTGTGTACCAGATGAATGAACAAGATAAAACCCCAGAAAAACAACTAAATGAAGTGGACATAGGCAACCTTCCAGAAAAACAATTCAGAATAATGATAGTGAAGATTATCCAGGACCTCGGAAAAAGAATGGAAACAAAGCTCGAGAAGATGCAAGAAACATTTAACAAAGACCTAGAAGAATTAAAGAACAAACAAACAGAGATAAACAATACAATAACTGAAATGAAAACTACACTAGAAGGAATCAATAGCAGAATAACTGAGGCAGAAGAAGGGATAAGTGACCTGGAAGACAGAATGGTGGAATTCACTGCTGCGGAACAGAATAAAGAAAAAAGAATGAAAAGAAATGAAGACAGCCTAAGAGACCACTGGGACAACATTAAACACAACAACATTCATGTTATAGGGGTCCTAGGAGGAGAAGAGAGAGAGAAAGGACCCGAGAAAATATTTGAAGATATTATAGTCAAAAACTTCCCTAACATGGGAAAGGAAATAGCCACCCAAGTCCAGGAAGCACAGAGAGTCCCATACAGGATAAACCCAAGGAGAAACATGGCAAGACACATAGTAATCAAGTGGGCAAAAATTAAAGACAAAGAAAATTATTGAAAGCAGCAAGGGAAAATGACAAATAACATACAAGGGAACTTCCATAAGGTTAACAGCTGATTTCTCAGCAGAAACTCTACAAACCAGAAGGGAGTGGCATGATATACTTAAGGTGATGAAAGGGAAGAACCTACAACCAAGATTACTCTACCCAGCAAGGATCTCATTCAGATTCAATGGAGAAATCAAAAGCTTTACAAACAAGTAAAAGCTAAGAAAATTCAGCACCACCAAACCATCTCTACAACAAATGCTAAAGGAAGGTCTCTAAGTGGGAAACACAAGAGAAAAAAAGAACCTACAGAAACAAACCCAAAACAATTAAGAAAATGGTCATAGGGACATACATATTGATAATTACCTTAAATGTGAATGGATTAAATGCTCCAACCAAAAGACACAGGCTTGCTGAATGGATACAAAAACAAGACCCATATATATGCTGTCTACAAGAGACCCACTTCAGACCCAGGGACACATACAGAATGAAAATGAGGGGATGGAAAAAGATATTCCAGGCAAATGGAAATCAAAAGAAAGCTGGAGTAACAATACTCATATCAGATAAAATAGACTTTAAAATAAAGAATGTTATAAGAGACAAGGAAGGACACTACATAATGATCAAGGGATCAAACCAAGAAGAAGATATAACAATTATAAATATATATGCACCTAACATAGGAGCACCTCAATACATAAGACAACTGTTAACAGTTATAAAAGAGGAAATCAACAGTAACTCAATAATACTGGGTGACTTTAACACCTCACTTACACCAATGGACAGATCATCCAAGCAGAAAATTAAGAAGGAAACACAGCTTTAAATAACACAATAAACCAGATAGATTTAATTGATATTTATAGGACATTCCATCCAAAAACAGCAGATTACACTTTCTTCTCAAGTGTGCATGGAACATTCTCCAGGATAGATCACATCTTGGGTCAAAAATCAAGGCTCAGTAAATTTAAGAAAATTGAAATCATATCAAACATCTTTTCTGACCACAACACTATGAGATTAGAAATGAATTATAGGGAAAAAATCATAAAAAACAAAAACACATGGAGGCTAAACAATACATTACTAAATAACCAAGACATCACTGAAGAAATCAAAGAGGAAATCAAAAAATACCTAGAGACAAAGGACAATGAAAACACGACGATCAAAAACCTATGGGAGGCAGCAAAAGCAGTTCTAAGAGAGAAGTTTATAGCTATACAAGCCTACCTCAAGAAACAAGAAAAATCTCAAATAAACAATCTAACCTTATGCCTAAAGGAACTGGAGAAAGAAGAACAAACAAAACCTAAAGTTAGCAGAAGGAAAGAAATCATAAAAATCAGAGCAGAAATAAATGAAATAGAAGCAAAGAAAACAATAGCAAAGATCAATAAAACTAAAAGCTGGTTCTTTGAGAAGAAAAACAAAATTGATAAACCATTAGACTCATCAAGAAAAAGAGGAAGAGGACTCAAATCAATAAAATTAGAAATGAAAAATGAGAAGTTACAACAGACATCACAGAAATACAAAACATCCTAAGAGACTACTACAGGCAACTCTATGCCAATAAAATGGACAATCTGGAAGAAATGGACAAATTCTTAGAATGGTATAACCTTCCAAGACTGAACCAGGAAGAAATAGAAAATATGAACAGACCAATCACAAGTAATGAAATTGAAACTGTGATTAAAAATCTTCAAACAAACAAAAGTCCAGGAATATTACTCAGCCATAAAAAGGAATGAAATTGGGTTATTTGTAGAGATGTGGATGGATCTAGAGACTGTCATATAAAGTGAAGTAAGTCAGAAAGAGAAAAACAAATATCATATATTAACGCATATATGTGGAACCTAGAAAAATGGTACACATGAACCAGTCTGTAGGGCAGAAATTGAGACACAGATGTAGAGAACAAACGTATGGACACCAAGGGGGTAAAGCGGCGGCGGAGGGGTGTGGTGGTGGTGTGATGGACTGGGCGATTGGGATTGACATGTATACACTGATGTGTATAAAATGGATGACTAATAAGAATAAAAAAATAATAAATAAGTAAACTCATCTTCACCAGCAGCAAAATATTCATCACCATCCTATCACGATCCTTCTGTTCCCAGCAAATTCCCATTGTCCCCAGATTTTATCTCTGAGTTATATCGTATCTCTCCTTTTCTCTCTGTCATGTTAGGCCCTGATCCCACTTCAAAGTCCCTCCCATTTGATTCAGCCTTCCTTCTGTAATTAGGTATTCGTTTTCACTACAATATTAGGCATCTGTTACTACATGGTTGTCTTTTTTTTTTTTCCATGAGAACATGTAATCTTCCCTACTAGTTTATAACAATAGTATCTTTACTTCATGTTCTTCTAGTGACTGACATATGACACAATCGGCACTCAATAAATAGCTTTAGCTGATTTCTACTTCATATCCATGATATTCCCTCCACTTATGGAGTTTTGTCGGCTTTACACAAGGTACACCCAAGTCTTTCAGAACTCTAGTGCTGCCTTTGAAGACGTCTTGGGTTAGTCAGGCCAGTGGCCTATTCATTTGCCCCCATTCTTCCTACTTTCCAATCACTTAGCTGAAGTTCTGTCACACTTTTGTTTAACCCATTTCTTTTCTTTTCTTTTTTTATTTTTTAACATCTTTATTGGAGTATAATTGCTTTACAATGGTGTGTTAGTTTCTGCTGTATAAAAAAGTGAATCAGCTATATGTATACATGTATCCCCATTTAAAAAAAAAAAGAATGAGGAAGAAGGTGGTCTTCTCCCCCTCCCCATTCTTCCTTTGATTATAAAACTGTAGCCAACTAAGCTCTTGGGGCAGCATTCCCTTGCCTGCCCACTTGTACTTCTCACAAGCATCCTATTCTAATAAACTCTTTCCTTGCCTGTCACTCTGCCTCTCACTGACTTCTTTCTGTACCAAGACAGTAGAAGTCCTGAGACACATTCTGTTGGTTTCTATGGCCAGCTTCTGGGGTCAAGGAGATGGGACTGGTCATCCAGAGAGGCCAAGGCAGCCAGAGTTTGCAGGGCACAGTGTCAGAAAGAAAACTCAGGAGAATTAAAGAAGCTTCCCTTTCAGACTGACTACTGATCCACACAAGCATGTGAAGAAACTCCCCAACACAGTGGGAGGAAAATGCGAGAATCAGCAAAAACAATCCCCAAAGCTCACACAGGGCAGGAAGGGTTTCCATTCCCACCAGCCAGAGTAGAAGATCACACAACTTACAGAGCCTTCAGTACAGAACTCAGAAGAAGTTTGACTTGGTAGTGAGAAGAAATATCAGTCAATAAAAACAGACCCAGAGTTGATAAAGATAAAAGAATTAGTGGACAAGTTTATTAAAATAGTAATTATAACTATGGTCCATATGTCAGAAGAGCTAGAGGAAAGATTATGTTCAATAGAGACATGAAAGATAAAAATGTCTCCCAAATCAAACCAAATCCCAGATGAAATTAAAAACTATGATGTCTTATATGAAAAGTATTCCATAAAGGTTTAACAGCAGACTAAATGCTGAAGGAAAAATGCTTAATAAACTTGAGGACACATCCACAGAAACAACTTAAAATTAAGCAGAGCATTGTCAGGCTGTGGGACAGCTCCAAGAAAGCTAATACACATGCAGTTGGAGACCCCAATAGACAGAAGACAGCGGAAGGATGAAAAAATAGTTAAAGAAATAACAGCTGGAAAAAATTTTTATTTTGATGAAAACTATAAACCCACAGATTCAAGAAGCTCAAAGAACCCCAAGAAACATGAAGGAAATTGCACCAAAGAATATCAAAATCAAATTGCTTCAAGGCAGAGGTTAAGATAAATCTTAAGGGAAGCCGGAGGAGGAAGCTTCACTTCCAGAAACATGGAGTAAGCATAATTGTTCTTATTCCTCCTGCTAAGAACACATACATATCCTGGTGATCATATATAAAACAAACACAATACAATTCTGAAAGGTGGAGAGAAGACAGACTGGCTAGGGACCTCGGGACTGAGAAAACAAAACTGCAATGTGTTCCTGGGCTTTGTTTTGGCTCATATGTCCCAGACTGGAGAAGCTGGCAACCCAGAAACACCATCAGGCTCAGACAAAAAGCCCCAAAGAACAGGAGGGAGTAGGCTAGAAAGACAGAAACATTTCAGATGATAACTGCTCTATTCCAGCAAGAACCATAGTAAAAGCTGTGGCCATATCCTCACCTGTGCCAGCAAAGGATGAGAAGAGGTTGCGGACTTCCTCTCTTCCTGGTTGTAAGAAGGCATCCCAACATTTCCTCCACCCCACTGGGGTCACACCCAAAAGGCCGAGAAGGGAAACCCCTACCTCTCCACCTCCCAGTGTCAGGGAGGAGCCCCACACCCACCCAGTGGTAGTGAGAAACCTCTCCTCCTCCCCAAAGGGATGGTGTCAGGGAAGGCCTAGCGAGTGGGTCAGGACCTTCACCACCACTCAGCGGAATGGAGGCCACCTCCCACTGCCACAGGTCAGTGAGGGCCGTGTGAGGAGCAGTAACAAGACACCCCATTCCCCCTAGCAGCCAGGGAGGGGTCTGCAGGGGCCTAAGGGAGGGTCTGAACTCCCATCTCCCCTGCAGTATGAGAAGCTTCTTCCCAGAGTGGAGGCCAATTTAGATCCTGGACTTCCACCCAGTGATGGGGGGCAGGGTGCTCCACCTGCCCCCACTGGAGAGGGCTACTAAAACACCAGATTTAAATAAGAACCAGAATCTCATAAAATAATATCCAAAGTGCCCAGTTTTCAATTGAGCATCACTCATCATACCAAGAACCATTAAGATCTCAACTTGAATGAGAAAAGAAAATCATCCCCAACATTAAGATGACACAGATGTTAGAACTGTCTGAAAAGGATATTTAAAAAGCCATCTCAAAAATACTTTGAAGAGCAGTTTAAATCATTTATGACAAGTGAAAAATATATAAAGTCTCTGCAAAGATATCAAAAAGTTCAGAAATGAAAATTTTAGAACAGAAAATGGAAGTTACAAAAGTGAAAATAAAATAATGGAAATAAAAATCCTCAATGAGCTCAACAGTGAACGAAAAAGACAGAGGAAAGAATCAGTGAGCTGGACATAGAACAATAGGAATCACCCAATCTGGACAACAGAGAAAATAACTAAAAAACGAATTAACTAATTAAATAAAAATCAGCAGAATCTTAGGGACAGGGAGAAATACAACAGAGGATTTAACACTTGTGTCAGGGGAGTCCCAGGAGAGAGAAGAAAGACAGCGGGGCTGAAAAGTATTCAAAAGAAATTGGCTGATCATTTTCCAGATTTGGCAAAACACACAAATATCCAACTTCAGTAAGTTGGACGAATCACAGCAAAATAGACCAAAAATGATACCTCCAGGCCTAAGTCTTTTTATGGGAGAATTTTCCAAGCATTTAAAGAATTAATACCAATGTTAGAGCATCTCTTCCAGAAAATTTAAGAGGACGGAATATTTTCCAACTCATTTTCTGAGGCCAGTGTTATTGACACCAGAGGCAAAGCCAGAAAAAAAATTAAAAGTAGAAATTGCAGACTAATATTCAAATATGACTACGGATGCAAAAATTCTTACCAAAATACTGTCAAGAATTATTAACAAAATGAAGTGATATACAAGTGAATTATACACTGTGACCAAGTGAGATTTAGTCCAGGCATCAAAACTAGCTCAGTATTTGACCATCAATACATGCAATACACCATACTGATAGGCTAAAGAAAAAAAATCACAGGCATATCAATTGATGCATAAAAAGCATCTGAGAAAATTCAATATCCATTCATTATATATATCTAAAAAAAAAGCACTCTTGGAAAGCTAGGAATAGAGAACTTCCTTAACTTGATAAAGAGCATCTACAAAATACCCTCTAAATAAGGTTCTACCTAATGATGAGAGACAGAGTGATTTTCTCCTGAGTGGGAATAAGACCAGGGTTTTTTTTCTCCTCACTCCTATTCAATGCAGTGCTGGAAGTGCTAGCCAGTGAAAAATAAGTCAATAAAAGGACATAAAGACTACAAGTTGGAAAGAAATAAATAGAATGCCTGCTATTTACAGATAACATGACTGACTACATAGAAACTCTACAGGAATCCACACACAAGAACAATAATCACCTACTTCTAATAATTGAATCTATCGGCGGCACAGAATACAAAGTCAACATGCGTAAACATTAACTGTATTTCCATACACTAACAATGTGCATGTGAAAACTGAAGCTTAAAAAATACAATGCCACTTATAATTGGTCAAAAAATAAGTATTTAGGTGTAAATCTAACAAAATATGTGAAGGACTTGAATGTTGAAATGCACCAAATGCTGGTGAAGGAAATCAAAGTAGATCTAAATAATGAGAGAGACATACCATAATCATGGATTGAAGATTCAACATTGTGAAGACGTCAATTCTCCCTTAAACTGACATACTAGTTTAATCTAATTCCTCTAAGAATTCCAGCAAGATACTTTTGTAGATATACACAAGTTTATTCAAAAATTTATATGGAAATGCAAAGAAATTAGAAAACAAAACAACCTTGGAAAAGAAAAATAAAGTGGGCAAATCACTCTACCTGATTTTAAGAGTTATTATACAGAAACAGTAGTCAAGACTGCATGGTATTGGCAGAAGTACAGACACACAGATTAAAGGACCAGGACAAAGAACTTAGAAAAAGTTCCATACAAGTAACGTCAATAGATATATGACAAAGGGGAAATGCTGGCACTGTTGGAAATCCACATACAAAAGGGAAAAAAGAAGAACAACCTCAGTTTAAACCTCACAGATTACACAAAAATTAATTCAAAATGTATCCTTTAAACAGAGATGTAGAACATTAAACTTTGAGAAGATTATACAGGATAAAATATTTGAAACCTAAGGCACAGTAAAAATTTCTTAGAAATGACACAAAACACATGATTCAAAAAGGAAAAAAAGTGATAAATTAGTTTTCATCAAAATTAAAACGTTTGTTTTGCAAAAGACCATGTGAAGAGGATGAAAATACAAACTGTAGATTGGGGGAAAATATTTGCAAACTGCATACCTGACAAAAGACAGGTGTCTGACATCTATAAAGAACTCTCCAAACACACCATTAAAAACTTAAATAAAAATTACCACCTCCTCAAACTTAAAAATCCAATAGAAAATGGGCAAAAAGCATGAAGACATTTCATTGAATAGGATGCACCGATGGCAAGTAAACACATGAAAGATATTTAACATCACTATCATTAGGGAAATACAAATTAAGACCATGATGAGATATCACCACATACTCGTCAGAACAGTTAAAATAAAAAATGACTACAGGGGCTTCCCTGGTGGCACAGTGGTTGAGAGTCCGCCTGCCGATGCAGGGGACACGGGTTCGTGCCCCAGTCCGGGAGGATCCCACATGCCACGGAGCGGCTGGGCCCATGAGCCATGGCCACTGAGGCTGTGTGTCCGGAGCCTGTGCTCCTCAACGGGAGAGGCCACAGCAGTGAGAGGCCCACGTACTGCAAAAAAAAAGAACTACAATATCAAAATCTGCCATAGATGAAAGAAGCTCCACTCATGCATTGCTAGTGGGGTGGACAATGGAACAGCCACACAGGAAAATACTTAACAGTTTCTTTTTGCATTGAACATATACATACCATTTGACCCAGAAGTTACACTCCTAGGTATTTATTCCAGAGATATAAAAACGTATGTTTGCACAAAACCTGTGGAAAATTGTTCAGAGCAATTATATTTGTAATATCCCAAACCTAGAAGCAACCAAATGTTTCTCAATAAGTGAACGGTTAAAAACACTGTGATCCATTCATATCATGGAATACTACTCAATAATAAACAAGGATCAGACTTTGAAATATGCAAATCTTATGTGAGTCTTGAATCTCAAGAACATTGTGATGAATGAAAAAACTTGGGTTCAGGGCTTCCCTGGTGGCGCAGTGGTTGGGAGTCCGCCTGCCGATGCAGGAGACACGGGTTCGTGTCCCGGTCCGGGAAGATCTCACATGCCGTGGAGAGGCTGGGCCCGTGAGCCATGGCCGCTGAGCCTGCACATCTGGAGCCTGTGCTCCGCAACGGGAGAGGCCACGGCAGTGAGAGGCCCGCATACCGCAAAGAAAAACAAAACAAAACAAACAAACAAAAAAACTTGGGTTCAAAAGGTAACATGTTGTATAATCTCATATAGATTAAAAAAAGAAAAGGTTAGTGATGATCAGGGATTAGGGATGGTACAAGAAAGGAAGGTGGGTGTGATGATAAAGTTGTAGCATGCGTGAGATCTTCATGGCTATGGAGTAGTTCTATACCTCCAACTTGGTGGTGGTTGCAATAATCCACACCTATGCTAAGGTGACATAAAACCATGCACAAGCACTGTACCAAGTTCAATTTCCTGGTTTTGAGATTGTACTATAATTATGTAAGATGTAATCCACTGGAGGATTCTGAGCACCTGTTACCTCTGTAATATGTTTACAACTTCTTGTGAATCTATAATTATTTCAAAATAAAAGGTTTAAAAAGAATAGCCAGATTAAAGTAACACAGTGCGTATAGAGGGACAAAGATAAGGATGACAGCTGACTTAACTTGGAAATAATGCAAGTCAGTAGATGGTTAAGCAACATCTTTAGTTGTTTCTTTTTTCTTTTAATTCTACTTTCGATTTTTTTCCTTCAGGGTTTTTTAAAGTTATATTGGAGTATAGTTGATTTACGATGTTGTGTTTCAGGTGTACACCAAAGTGATTCAGTTATACATACACATATATTCTTTCATTTTTTCAGATTCTTTTCTCATATAGGTTATCACAGACTATTGAGTAGAGTCCTTGTGTTATACAGTAGGCCCTTGTTGGTTATCTTATATATAGTAGTGTGTGTATATTAATCCCAAGCTCCTGATTTATCCCTGCCCCCCCCAATCCCCGCCCAAGTTTCCCCTTTGGTAACCATAAGTTTGTTTTCGAAATCTGTAAGTCTGTTTCTGTTTTGTAAATAAATTCATTTGTATCACTTTTTACACTGTGCATATAAGTGATATATGATATTTGTCTTTCTCTGTCTGACTTCACTTAGCATATAATTTCTAGGTCCATTCAGTTGCTGAAAATGGCATTATTTCATTCCTTTTTATGGCTGAGTGATATTCCATTGTATATATGTACCACATCTTCTTTGTCTATTCCTCTGTTGATGGACATTTAGGTTGCTTCCATGTCTTGCCTATTGTAAATATTGCTGCAATAAACATTGGGGGACCTAATCAAACTTAAAAGCTTTTGAAAAATGAAGGAAACCACAAACAAAAAGAAAAGACAATCACAGAACAGGAGAATATATTTGCAAATGAAGCAGCTGACAAGGGATTAATCTCCAAAATATACAAACAGCTCAGCAGCTCTATGTCAAAACAAAACAAAACAAAACAAAACAAATGACCCGATCAAAAAATGGGCAGAAGACCTAAATAGACATTTCTATAAAGAAGACATACAGATGGTCAATAAGCACATGAAAATATGCTCAACATTACTAATCATTAGAGAAATGCAAATCAAAACTACAATGAGGTATCACTTCACACCGGTCAGAATGGCCATCATCAAAAAATCTACAAACAATAAATACTGGTGAGGATGTGGAGAAAAGGGAACACTCTTGCACTGTTGGTGGGAATGTAAATTGGTGCAACCATTATGGAGCACAGTATGGAGGTTCCTTAAGAAACTAAAAATAGAATTACCATGTGATCCAGCAACCCCACTCCTGGGTATATATCCAGAGAAAACCATAATCTGAAAAGCAACATCTTTAAAGCACTGAAAGAAAAAAGAATCTGTCAAAGTTTAGTCCGATTAAATATCTTGAAAAACCAGACTTTTTAGACAGGCAAAACTGAAAGAATCAGCGCCAACACACCTATCCTGCAAGAAATGCTAAAGGAAGTCCTATAGGCAGATGGAGATCTGTGTCTACATAAGGGGTTAAAGAATGTCAGCAATGGAAACTGCAGGGGGAAATATTAAAGGCATGTTTTTCTTACTACTTAAATCTCTTTATAAAAATCTTTACTGTTTGAAGAAAAAATAGTAACAAAGTATTATGAGGTTTATACCATTTGTAGAAGTAAAATAAATGACAAAAATAGTGCAAAACCTGGAAGGAACAAGATGAAAGTACCTTTGACTCTTGGCCAATGTAGGGGTTAGGGGAACTGACCCTCCTTGAAGTCAAAAATCCATGTGTAACTTTACAGTTGACCCTCTGTATCTGTGGATCTGCATCCTTGGAGAGACAACCAACTGAGGATCCCGTAGTCATGTAGGTATTTATTGAAAAGAGCTGCATAGAGTGGACCCACACAGTTCAAACCTGTATTGTTCAAGTCAACTCTATATTGTTGTAAGGTTTTTACACCCTAGGAGAGTAGTTGAAGGTAGACCATAAGAGAATAAAGATCTGTACTATAACCACAAGGCAAGTACAAAAACAACACAACTGTAAATTATAGGCAAGTCAATAAAAGAGATAAATGCACTCACAAAAATAATCAATTAATCCAAATAAAGGGAGTAAAAGAAAAAAAAGGGATCCAGAAACAGGGCAAATAGAAAACAAATAACCAAATGGTAGGTTAAATCCCAACCACATCATAATTTCATTAAATACAGATGATCTGAACACCCGATTAAAAGGCAGCCGTTATCAGAGCAAATAAAGAAGCAACCAATCACTTTATCTTGATGCACCTCCCCCGTTCTTCTGCACATCCTTCTCTCTCCTCCCTGAGCACTCAGATCCCGAGGGCAAGATGGCAGAGGGATTAAAAGGCTTTGCTACCAAGAATCAGCAAATAGGCTTCCGTTCTGTGGTTTACTGCCATGTGCCTCCAGGGATGTCAGGCAGCCTCTCTAGGAATTAGATTCCTTAACTTCTCATCTTTAAAACATATTGGGAGACTTCCCTCGTGGTCCAGTGGGTAAGACTCCGCGCTCCCAATGCAGGGGGCCTGGGTTCGATCCCTAGTCAGGGAACTAGATCCCGCGTGCATGCTGCGACTAAACATGCCACAATGAAGATCCTGTGTGCTGCAGCTAAGACCCGGTGCAGCCAAAATAATAAATATTGAAAAAAAATTGGAAGCAAAGCATTCTTTGCTCATGCAGCCCTTCGAGAAATATTCACGGAGCATGGCTGTGCCTCTCCAGGCAGCAGGGACAGGGCACAGCAAAGCCAGGATCTTGCCTTCTGAGACAGAAGAGCCCTCCCAATGGGTGGCCTAGGAGCAGGCGTCCTGGGGGAGTGAGAGTGGCATGTGCACGCCAGGGAAGAGCCTTCCTTGCAGAGGGTCGTGCCGCACCTGTGAAGCGAGGGCATCGTTGGTTTAGGGGAAGCTGGAGGTCAGGGAGGGAAGCGGAAGGGGGTGAGAGGGACCAAGGCCAAGCTGGACTCTGCAGACCCCTGACAGCTTCAAGCTGTGCCTCCCCATGTGCATCTTCCAGACCAGGGCGGGTCCCCTGGGGTGCACATCCCCCCCCAACACCAAGCACTGCTCTTTACACGCAGTAGTTTCGCTCCAGAAAGATTTTCTACCTTGGTGATTACACATTTCTTTCTTATAAGAAATTGGATTTGGAGCAATTATTTCTATTTCTAGTTGTTTCTAATTGCAGTTCCCTATCTGGAAATCAATGTATAGTTTCCACGTTTTGCACTTGGCTCTGAATCCAGCCCACGCTGGGCCTGAATTTCAGTTTGGCACTAAATGAAACAAATCAGGGGTGAGGACAATCTGAAGGGAGTGTACGTGTGTGTGTGTGTGTGTGTGCGCACATGTGTGTGTGCACAAAGTCCCTGTACATAGCTGTGTGCCATGTGCCACGTACCTGTGTGTGTGTGGTGTGTGCATGTGCACATGTGTGTATCTAGGGGGGTGGTGACAGTGGCACTTCTGCATAGTTTTCTGCACAGTTTTGCTCCCAATGGTCCTGGTGCAGGTCGCTAAGAAAGTCCATCCTGGGATATTTTGACTTCAGGAGAGCTATTTTGTGTTCCAGAGTTTATGCCACTCCACGAAAACAACGAAGACATCTAAGGCAGCAAGCATGTCTACCTGTGGGCCTGGGGGAGCCACCTGCGTGGTCAAGAAGACAAGGTTTCTGTCTCTGAGCATCTCCACGGACAGCCCGACTCTGAGCTTGGGGTCAGCCCACCGTCTCCACCTCTGCTTTCCGTCTATCAGCCCAGACACTGTGGGTCTCTCACCAACTCTAAGCCAGTAACAGAGGAACTGATCTGATTATCAGACTGATGTTATCCTCTGCACACTAATGAAGAGCCCATATTATGCAAATGCGGGTGATGATGACAGCGAGTTTTCCATTGCAGATTCATTCCCCAAGCCCAAAATAAACGTTCACCATGCCAGGGGGCTGCTCTAACACACGGAAGATAGGAAAACTCATTTCAGAAAGAATGCGTCCGAGGGAAAAAAAATAATTAAGCTCCTTGGAATTAATTTGAGGCCTTTCATCTTTATCTTTTCTGACTCATTATTGAAAGTTAGAGGAACCAATCAACGCTATTTCTTTTTATTCTAGCAAATTAAGAAAAGAAAGAAACAGTAACCCCGGTGGGAATGAAATACCATTTGTGTTCAGGGTTCTTTGGACGTGGCAAATCCAGGCACATGGCGATGCCACCTCCTGCTCCAACCTGTCCTTGTCCACCAGGCACAACTGGACACTGGGGGTGGCAGCCCCTCCCGCTGGGGAGCAGCCTCCTGAGGGGCTTCACCCAGCGGCGAAGCATCCACTCTGGGCCATGGCCCTGCTCCCCATTCCTGAGGCAAAATCAAATGAGTTTATTACTTGTGAGGCCAGTTTTAATGTCCATGGTCAGCTTAGGTGTTTTTCCTCCTTTTCTCTGTGGAAGAACAGGAAGGCGGAGCTTGAGATCACATAGCCATGTGGCCGTCCTGCACTGGGGGGACCGGAGGCCGAGGGGTGGGGGTCCAGAGGAGAAGTATTGGGACCAGGTGGGCGCACGCAGGGTGCTGCGCTGTCATCCGTTTCCTCACCGGCATCTTAGCACCACCCACCTGCTGTCCAGTCATCATCAAATTGAGGAAAGTCCTCCCCTTTGAGGCCAGATTTTATCTGGGTTCCAGGAGCAGTGAGACCTTGGGACCCCAGATCTGTGCTGAGTCTGCCCGTGAAGGTGGTTCTTCACACACAGATCCACCTGCCCGGATGTGCTCTCACCTGCACGAGGATCTCTGTGTCCCAGGACCCCTGTCTTGAAGTGGCAGTAACCCAACCCAGACTGGCCACAGACTCAAAGATAAAAGGAGTTTGCTGGTCGGTTGCAGAGACGTCCTGTGGTCACCATGGGTCCGAGCTTGAAGGCAGGTGCAGACTTGGGCTCCCCCGTCTGACCACTGCCTCCCTGACCGTGGACCTGTGGCCAGGAGGGTCAGGTGAGCAGTTTGGGGAGGAAATTCCTCCCTCTGCCCACCTGACCACTGCTCAGTGAGGTTCCCAAGGTCTTGGCATGAGTCCAACGCCCATTGCCCTTGGCCTGACCCTGGTCCTAGTCTATGGTTCCTTGTGAGTTTAAACTCACTGTGACTCTGGCGGACCCTCTCACCTCCCCTGCTTCTACAGATGTGGCTGCAGCTGGTGCCCGACATCACTCGGACTCTCCCCGTGGTGCCCACAGCTGGCCTCCCCTCATCTCGGTCCCTTGCTCAGCTCACTTTAGGGGGTGGCATTTTGGGAAGGTGCCCAGATAATTCACTCTCTCTCCGTCTCTGCTGAAGCTTAGGCAGAGGAGCCGCGGCCTGGCGGGGATGTTTGAGGGGACCCCTCTCCTTCCCGCTGGTGGAGCTCCTCCTCTGAGCAGCCTGAGTCTGACGCCAGGCCATCATCTGTTTCCTCCAGCTGTGTTTTCTGCCTGGACCCTGGAATTCACCTGCTCCATGTGTGGCATTTACCTGGCTGCAGTTCTTTCATCCGGCTTGCCCGATATTTAATGAGCGTTTTTGATATGCAGATTTAGATATTTCTCCAGGCCTGGAAAGTGTTTGAGTTATGTCTTTGAATATGGCTTACGTCCCAGGAAAACCGGCAATGGTTCCTGCTCGCCACCAGATTGCAATCCATCTTCCTCACCGCGGTCCTTCCCTCACCACGGACCTGGATGGAAGTGGGCGGAGCTCAGACTGAGCCCTCCCTCCTTCCACGGCCCGATCCCCCTGCTCCAGCCACTGGGGACGCCTCACTGTTCCCCAGAGACCTCCAAGCTGGACCATCAGTGGAGGAGGCCGAGGACCCTGAGTTCTCTGTGCCAGGAGAGCTCTCCCCACTTCGCATGGCTGCCTTAGAACTTTCCAGAACGTCCTAGCTGGAGGGATGCTAGCCCCACCCCCAGCTCCAGCCACGGTGCTTCACTTTGTCTTCACAGCTTGGATCAGCTCAGTAACTGAAATTATCTGGTGTCTTTGTTCCCATGATTTTAGCAGTGTTCCCTCCCCCCATCTCCCCCAACCCCCGCCTTGGGGGCAGGGCTCTATCTCCCTTGGTCCAGGGCTCTGTCTGGTGCTGAGAGCGCCTGGCGGGTAGCAGGCCTCCATGCAGCCTGAAGGGGCTGCTTTACCCGAGCTCAGCTGCAGGACCACAGTTTTCTAAGGTTCCATAACCCTTGTGTGTACCCGGTGTAATTCTGGATTCTTCTGCAACAACACCCATTTGTATTCTCACTGGGCTAAGAAGCTTTGAGTCTGTTCATTGCTGTTTTACCTGCATTTTCCAGTTCTGACACCCCCGGCTTGGTTTTAGAATGTCACTCCCCTTTCTCTGGGGGCCCCTGTATGTTTTCTTGTCTCCCCACCTGTTCTTTACCAATAAGAGCACCTGAGAGGCCAGCTGAGCTCCTGTCTCCTGCAGTCAGCTGCTTAACAAAACATGGTGTTGACTTAAAAACAATGTACAACGTGAGAGTTGCAAGTTAAGTTTTATTGGGGGCCAAGTGAGGATGATAGCACAAGAGACAGCCTCTCAGATAGCTCTGAGAAACTGATCCAAAGAGGTAGGGGGAGGTCAGTATAGATGTGACTTTGGTGAAGGGGGAGTCCATGCAGTCAAGTACATATTTTCTGCAGAAGGTTTCTGCTAGTCATGAGGAGCAGATGTCACCTTGAAGGAATTTAGTTATCTTCTAGATATGAGGAGATGCAAGAAATGATCTCATAAAATCAGCTCCTGAAAGTATCTAACTATCTGAAGGCCTGTGCTGACAGTTTTTCCCAGAGCACAGAGGACCTCCTTCCTGATCTCCACTCTGAACTCCTTTCGGGGGTGTGGAAGGTCAGCAGCTGTGCAAGCTCATGATTTAATCCTCGTAGAGGTAGCTGGCGAGTGCCAATTTGTAGTTGAAAATGGTCTTCCCCCACCTCCTTCAGGAGATACTGTTTTCAGGTACGTATATGGGGTAGTTGGCTGGTTTCCAGTTTCTCCAACTTAGAGAGCCTTTGCCACTTGTCTGAGGTCTCCTTCGGAGAACTAATTCCCACCTGACATTAAATTATCCATTTATCTCCTTATGTATTAATTCCCTGCCACCAACTCCAGCAACGAATAACTAAGTCAATGAGTCCATGGATGGTGGGTAACGCCTGCTCTGCTGTACAGGATGCTTCCCCATGGTCCTAGGACCTATGTCCTCATCATAGGCAAAGGACTGTCCTCTCCAAGCAGCCACACTGTACATTCCAGGCAGCCTCTTGTGATGAGGGAGAGAGGGAGGGAAGGAAGGAAGGAAAGAAGAAAGGAAGGAAGGAAGGAAAGAAAGAAAGAAGGAAGGAAAGAAGGAAGGAAGGACATAAAGAAAGAAGGAAGGAAGGAAAGAAAGAAGGAAGGAAGGAAGGAAGAAACAAAAGAAGGAAGGAAGGAAGGAAGGAAGGAAAGAAGGAAGGAATTATAAATTAGTTATTCATGAGGAAGAACATTTCAGCACCTCACCAACCGCCAAGATGCAGCCTCAGACCTTCAGTTGATGCTCAGACTGCTGTAGGCTTGATGTTTGAGGTGGGCAGACTCTCCAGGGCCCGCCGTGATCCCTACCTCCCACTGTGGCCCCCCCTTGAGTGTGGGTAGGCCTCTGACTGGCTTTAACTCATAGAATACAGCAGAGATGATGGGGCATCACTCCCGTGATGATGTTACTTAAGATTGTGGGGGACCTTCATCTCACTAACTTAGAAACAGCCATGTGTGAGCTGTCCTAAGGAGAGGGCCACATGGCAGGACTGTGGGCAGCCTCTGGATGACAGGCTATGAGAGACTGAGGCCCAGGTGGGACTGCCTACAAGAGGCTGAATGCTGCCAACAACCAGGTGAACTTGGAAGCAGATCCACCCCCAGTCGAGCCTCAGATGAGACTGTAGTCCAGCTTGACAACTCCCTGCTGCCATGTGAGGACCCAGCTGGACTGTGCCCCGAGCCACAGTGTCCATGCAGAGCCCCAGCAGTGTCTCTCCCCACCTGCCCATCCATTTGCCATCCTCAGGGACCTGAGAGGAGCTTTCCTCTAAAGCATGCCTCCCCTCATGCTTACTGCCCCTTCAGGCCAGTGGGTGTCTGGGGTTCAGGTTCTCCTCTAAATATTCACGACTTTGAAGGATGATTTGCTGGTCTGGTCTGTATGCAGCAAAAAACATCTCAGTATTTCAGCCATTGCAACTACGTAGGTTTTCACATACTTGTATTTTCTGGGTTACATTTTTTTTTCACAATTGGATTGGGGAGGAAAGGGTCAAACATGTGCCTTCAAGCATTTTCCCAGAACTTTAGAAAATCTATACAGTGTCTAGTCTGGGAACAGAGAGAGAAATCTGAAATTAAATACCTAGGTTATCAGACTCTGAAGGACAACCACCCAAAAGTGAGTGAAACCAAACCTTTTATTATTGGTTTTATCTTTATTTGCATATTCTTGTTGGGGAGACAGTTATGAAGATGATCATAATAATTATCATCATCGTTATTTTGTACAGCATTTATTGATCATTTCCTATATGATGGACTCTCTGAGGATAGACAGATCAGAGGAATTGATTTCTTTTTTAATCCCTCTATCAATTTGGCTGAAATCTGTAAATACACACTTCATAGACTGCCTGAAACTGCTTGACCCTCTGTGGATTTATCGCTTACCACTGAATAGATCCTGTATAGTGGGAAATCATGCCGGCGATTCAGCTGACTCAGAGCAAAGGGCCCCCCTGTACCCACAGCCCAGCCGCGAGAACAGAGGCATTCGGCCTTTACTCAAAACAGCCCCAGACTTATCGATCTTAGAACCAAATGTTTCCACAATAAACATCTCTCTTGAAAGTCCTGTGTAAATTGAATTTTTATAAATCAAATCGTATTGTAAAGCCAGTAAGGGGAAAGGCTGTTGATGGGAAACTTGTTTGCCTTCCTTTACAAGTGGAGGAAAACCATGCCATGGATAAGGGACTTTAGTTAACATTATTTGTAAAGCCTTTTTAATCATTTTCATAATATCATGTTTTTTTTTTTAAGGGGGTCACTAGTTCTCTGATTCTACATTTGGAACATGAATGAAGCGGTGAACTTGTTTGCATCCCAGGGGAAGGTCTGCCATTGTGGAGACTCATCACACTTTGATCAAGTGCTGACGGATGCCATGGCTGCTGGCTCTGGACCCCACGTTGAGAATTGCTGCATCTGTGAATAAATGAAAGTCCTTCCCTTCCTGGCAGTTTATATTCTCCACAGAGCTGCATGTTCCTTTTCTGGCCCTGATTATTGATTGGCAGTGAGCAAGGAGCCAGCCTGCCCTGTGACCGTGTACAAACTCATAAAGAGGGGACAGCATACCTTTCTTACTGTGTCACGGGGACTTGGTGATCAGCATGTCAAAGTTTCTCAGTAAGAAGATATTCATGTATTATTTTTTGATATTAGAAACGATGACTGGCAGAGATTCCACTTGATTTGCTGGAAAAACACTAAGTAGAGACTGTGTAGAGGTGGGTTGGGGCTCTGAGCCTGCAGCAGCGTCTGTCAATCTCAGTCATCACGTCCCTGCTTGGACACTCAGTTCCTTCTCTATGGAATTCATTTATTTATTCACTCGTTTCCACAGGTAATATTGAGCACTTACTAGGCACCATGAACTTTGTGAGCTAAGGGGAATAGAGAAGAGAACGTTTCACATGGCGTCCCAGTTTCAATGAATTAGAATGTAGCAGGAAAAAAACACAAAAAAACAGGTCTGAAGCAAATAATCAGATGACTAATTTTAATGGCAATCAGTGTCAGGGTAAACAATTCATTGGAGGCATGACTCGCTGGAGGGATCAAATCACAACTTACTTTCTGTCTCTCAAGGCTCCTTCAATGATCAATGGGGGAGGGATCCTGCCCTCTGCCCCAGTACAACTCAGGTTCCATGACTTTTCTGCTCAGTAAAAACGGACCTTATACTCCAAGTCACAAAACACAGTTTTGATTTAGAAATTAACATGCCTATTCTGTATATTATTTAACACTTTATTCCTAGGTAACATTTCCCCATTCCCTGCACCTACCCCTATGCTAAGGCTGCTAGTTGTTGGGCCTTTGGGCAAGGAGGCCTTCATCCGGTCCGGTCAAAACCGGAAGCCATTCCAGGTTCTTCAACCAAGGATTTCTGAGTCTATGAAGAGGGTCCAATGTGGAAACTGGGTGAGAAAGCGTGACTTTCCATTGTGAGCTCTAACATCAGGTTTCTGCTCACCAGAATGTAGAGTTTTTCTATGTAGAGTTTTTTCTTTATAGAGTTTTAATATTTAAATAATATTCAGTGAGCTTTCCATGTATTGCGTCTTAAAGACATCATGATGAGTAGTTACCACTAACTATGCCTGTGGTAAAAAGTGGTCTGCGCTTTGTCCCTTCTGCCCCTTGTGGCAAATGTCTCTTTTACTCAGGTGTTGCCTTCTGGTCTCTCCTTCTCAGGATTCTATCATCCCTCTTCCATGGTGGTACCACCTCCCCCCTGCAACTGGCATCGCAAGCTGGCCAAGAGTGTGTCAAGAACACCACTGCCCCTCCAGCAAATACATTTCTTAGCAAGTGTCTTCAGGACTCTCTCAGGGAGGGCCATGGAGAAATGCAAGCACACATAACAAATCCACTCCAGCATCATCGGTGTTCTCAGCCATTTATTTCCTTTTTCTACATTATGCCAGGGAAGATTTGGCATCTCCAATGAGGTCGACTGTGGTCCAAGTTTTAATCAAGCAGTGAATCGAGAAAATTGGTAGAAACTCCTTCAGCTTCTTGAGCTAATGCATTAAATCCAGAATCTCTGGCGAGTACACTGCTACTGGTAAATTTGGTTTCATCCCAATTTACCTTCCTTCCTTTTCGATCTGACACCCCTCAAATTCATTTCCACACAACTCCTCGTATTTCTGCTGGTGAAAATTAGCAAGCTCTCATGATTCTTTCCTACTATTAACTCCCTCCTCCATGTCAGACATAATACTTGCCTCCTACTGAAGGATGGAGAGACCCAACTCTAGTTATAGATTGAAGGGGTGAGGAGGGCGGGTTTGGGGAGGATAGGCATCTCCTTGCAAGTCACCTCCCTCAGGTGAGCATACTGCAATATCTTTACACAAAGCTGAGTTCACTAGACTACTCAGACTCAGGAAGAGGAGCTACTTCTGCTGGAAAGGGACCCTCAAAGATGCTAAAGGTTCTCAACTTTATCTAAGTCCATCCAAATGCACTCATTGCAACACTGAAAGTCCTATTTATTTCCGGTCAATTCTTTAACTTACACATAAGAGTTAGTAGTCTTGTGAATTCAGCTTATAATTCTGTAACCTGTGTGATTATACTTTATTCCTGATTTTTAACAAACTCCTCACTGCAGCTACAAAAACCAAAAGGTTATTTTAGGGCTACCCTGGAATCTCTCTGGTTCTCTGACCGTGACAAATTGAGACTTTATAACTCTGAGTTATTTTTTTTTTGAATCTTCACAACGTAGTAAAAGGAGAATTCTTAACCCATAATCCTTGTATTATCTTTACCACAATTATGGCTGAGTGAAGCCACCATGTGACTGCAGCACTGGCTTCTACAGGTACTGCGTCGTGGTCAACAACAGGAGATTCTTTCCTTCTGATGCCTTAACTCGCCATGGATTTAACTGTACCTGATTTCTCAGTGCAAATGAGCTCAGCATTACATTTAAGGCCAAGGATATGACCAAGTCAACTCCAACATCCCATCTTTGAGAGTCTATGCCCTGAGCTTCTGGAACTAAATGTTATAACATCCAGGATTCACTCAAGGAAACACAAGCTGCACAGGCATTTCAGCAGATGAGATTTAACATAGGGAATTGGCTACACAGGTATTAGAGGGCTGAAAAAGCAAACAGAGACACTGTAGCAAGTCATAAATAATAACTGAAGTTAAAAAAAATACAACACCACTCCTAGAACTGGGGGACCAGCAAGGCAGAGGCTGGATTATCAGATCCTAGGAGCCCTGAGGAGTCCCATGGAGCTGGGGGTCAAACTTGGAGGAAAGAGTACATTCCAGCTGCTGCTGTGCCTCTGAGGGAGCCCCTCCCCCATCAGGCCCCCCACCCCCCAGAGCACAAGGCAGCATTTGCCTGCCTGCTTCCTGGACTCGTGTGTAGGATTTGTGTGAACATTAGAGAGAACAGAACTGGAAAAGTAAGAGTTGGTGGTTGGCCAAGGAGGTGAAATTTTCTCTCCAAAGAGAAGAAAGACAAGAGCTCAGAGAATCTGGGTGATTTTGAAGTTAGAAGGTGAGGATGAAGGAAAAAGAGTGTTTTTTTTGTTTTTGTTTTGGAATAAAATTGCTTTACAATGTTGTGTCAGTTTGTCCTGTACAATGAAGTAAATCAGCTATATGTATATCTAAATCCCCTCCTTCTTGGACCTCCCTCCCAACCCCCCCATCCCACCCATCTAGGTCATCACATAGCACCTAGCTGAGCTCCCTGTGCCATACAGCAGGTTCCCACTAGCTATCTATTTTACACATGATAGTGTATTTATGTGAAACCTAATCTCCAATCTGTCCCACCCTCCTCTTCCCCCACTGTGTCCACGCGTCTGTTCTCTATGTCTACATCTCTATTCCTGCCCTGCAAATAGGTTCATCTGTACCATTTTTCTAGATCCACATATATGCATTAATATATGATATTTGTTTTTCTCTTTCTGGCTTATTTCACTCTGTATGACAGACTCTAGGTCCATCCACATCTCTAAAAATGACCTAGTTTTGTTCCTTTTTATGGGTGAGTAATATTACATTGTATATATGTACCACATTTTCTTTATCCATTCATTTATCATTGGACATTTAGGTGTTTCCCATGTCCTGGCTATTGTAAATATGCTGCAATGAACACTGGGGTACATGTCTCCTTTTGAATTATGGTTTTCTCAGGGTATATGCCCAGTAGTGGGATTGCTGGGTCATATGGTAATTCTATTTTTAGTTTTTTAAGGAACCTCCATATTGTTCTCCATAGTGGCTGTATCAATTTACATTCCCACCAACAGTGCAAGAGGGTTCCCTTTTCTCCACACCCTCTCCAGCATTTATTGTTTGTAGATTTTTTGATGATGACCATTCTGACTAGTGTGAGGTGATACCTCATTGTAGTTTTGATTTGCATTTCTCTAATAATTAGTGATGTTGAGCATGTTTTCATGTGCCTCTTGGCCATCTGTATGACTTCTTTGGAGAATTGTCTATTTAGGTCTTCTGCCCACTTTTTAATTGGGTTTTTGTGTTTTTGATATTGAGCTTCATGAGCTATTTGTATATTTTGGAGATTAATCTTTTGTCTGTTGCTTCATTTGCAAACATTTTCTTCCATTCTGAGGGTTGTCTTTTCATCTTGTTTATGGTTTCCTTTGCTGTGGAAAAGCTTTTAAGTTTCGTTAGATCCCATTTGTTTATTTTTATTCTTATTTTCATTACTCTAGGAGATGGGTCAAAAAAGATCTTGCTGTGGTTTATGTCAAAGGGTGTTTTTCCTATATTTTCCTCTAAGAGTTTTATAGTGTCCAGTCTTACATAAAGAGGTTTTTGAAGTTAATAGCCCATTATGGTAAGAATATTGAGGGCAGAAGCAAAGAGAACATTTTGAAGGCATTTTGCAGTCAATTAAGAATTTACTTCTGGACTTCCCTGGTGACACAGTGGTTAAGAATGCATCTGCCAATGCAGGGGACCCGGGTTTGATCCCTGGTACGGGAAGATCCTACATGCCACGGAGCAACTAAGCCCGTGCGCCACAACTACTGAGCCTGTGCTCTAGATCCTGCAAGTTACAACTTCTGAGCCCGTGTGCTGCAACTATTGAAACCCGTGTGCCTAGAGCCCATGCACCTCAACAAAGAGTAGCTCCCCCTCACTGCAACTAGAGAAAGCCCATGTGCAGCAATGAAGACTCAACACAGCCAAAAAAAGAATATACTTCCATCTGTCTGATATTCTTTGAGAGAAATAACAGCAAAGGTTTGAATCAAATTGAGATTGTTGTTCATTTCTTTCTTTGGACCTCAGGTGCAGGGAGGGTTCCTCACGTCCTTGGCTCATAGCTAGCTCGTTACCATCCTTTGTTCAAGCGAGGCTCACCTCTTCATTTTATTCAGTAGTTTTCACCTCCATGGCTTAGTCTCACAGCCATTCTTGCCTCTTGCCCCGGCATCCGCACTGATGTGTTTGATATATGCGATTATATAGCTGTGTGACTTTGAAAAATAGTGTGTGTGTGTATGCACATATAAAAATACGTTAAAGTTTATGTAAAACAGTGTGCTATATATCTCATTTGGTTTTGTACATTTTATGCAAAACACCATGTATTTAAGCTTCTTCTTTGCTGCTCTATAACTCATAATCATGGGTTCTGGCTGCTGCATTGAAAGTTGTTATATATCTTGCAATGTTAGTTAGTCAAGCCCCAGAAATAGACATGCAGGCGTCCTAGAAACCCCAATACTACCAGGGACCCAAGTCTGTGTGTGAATTTCTCTAGGATTTGTATAGGAGGGTAATAGAACATATTATTTCTTTGTTTTTATTAAATTGAGATATAAAATGTACAATTCAGTGGTTTTTAGTATGTTCACAAGTATATACACCTCACCACAATCTTAATTCCAGGACATCTTTATTACCCCATAAGGAAAACCTACACTCATTAACAGTCACTTCCCGTCTCCCCCCACCAGTCACAGATCTACTTTCTGATTGGATTTGCCTATATTTCTTTCCTTTTGAAGATTTTGTTTATTAACTTATTGACCTTCAGGTGACAGAAGTTAAATTAATCAATATCTCAGTTCATAAAACATGAGCCTATTATTTTCCTTTCTTTCTTCCTTTTTTTTTTCTTAAATAATCCATTTCCTCTCAGATCCTACCCCCTCTTTCCCTTTCATTGACACTCATTAAGATGTTTCATGTTAACTATGTTTGGTGTTAACTATGATAAATGATTATACTTATGAAATATAGAATATTTTTTTGCACATTTTAAAATGTACACAGTGGTATTGTTCTATAGTTTCTTATGTTCTTGTTCAACTCTACAGTTTGGGAATCAGAGAGATGGTGTAGTGTAGTGGTTCAGACTAGTTCTGTCTAAATCTCATTCCCCATGGAAAAGAACTAGAGCCCACTGGAGAAATTGCTCATTTCCAAGTTTGGGGCAGAAAGTATTAAGAAGAGCCTGGATTATCTCTTGACACTTGACAGCAGAGAAGCTATCAAAGACAACCTGAGTCACATAAGAAGTACTCAGAAAACGAATTTGAAGTCAATGAAGATATTAACTGCCATGCATTGGAAAACATCACATAGATTTAAATTTAAATTTGTGAGCTCATAATAATACTGAAAAAAATAACTCATTGATCAACTTTGGAGGATACTAGGAAATAAATGCATTTAACTTGAAAACTGTGAAGTATTGAGAAAGTATCAACGTTTACTTTGCTTGACTTGTTTGACTTTATCTCAAGGTCACCAAGGAGTTGATGAGAAGAAGTCTGTCTTTATAAAATGATTACACCTAGGGCTTCCCTGGTGGCGCAGTGTTTGGGAGTCAGCCTGCTGATGCGGGGGCCGCGGGTTCATGCCCCGGTCTGGGAGGATCCCACATGCCGCGGAGCGGCTGCGCCCGTGGGCCATGGCCACTAGGCCTGCGTGTCTGGAGCCTGTGCTCCACGACGGGAGAGGCCACGGCAGTGAGAGGCCCGCGTACCGCAAAAAAAAAAAAAAAAAAAAAAAAAAATTACACCTAATGAGCAATGATCATCAATAGCTGCTGATATCACAACGTAAGTGGCAACCAGACACTTTGTAGCTTCTGCTAGAAACGCAAAATATCATCTATGAAGCACTCTTGCAAAAACAAAAAATAACACCTAAATCTGATCAAGCTTCTAGACTTACCAATTTCCAGAAAATACAGGGGACATCTGAACCTTCTAGATGCTTTCATCAGGATGCGATCAGCAAAATCTAGACTATGTGAAGCACTATAGGACAAACATCCTGGTTTCTTCAGCAAATCAGATTCATAGAGGGAAAAAAGTTGTGAGGGAGGACCCATCCAAATATTAAGAGGTTGACAGAGAAACCAGTTGCAATGTATGGCTGTATAAGTATATATATATATGTACAGATTACACTTACACAACCAAATAAATTGCTAAAAATCATTTCTAGAACAACCAGGGAAATGTGAACGCCAAGAGTATATTTGATGATAGTAAAACTTGATGGTTGAAAATTGTGGAGTAAGATTACAATATTGTGATATTTTCAAAAAGGGAAAACATATTTCTGAATAGCATACCATAGTACTTAAAGACGAAATGAGGTAATTTGCTTCAAAACTAATATGAAACAGGATAAGGGTGAGGGCACAGAGGCAGAGAAGAAACGTGATCAGCTGTGAATTGATTACCACAAAGTTGGGGGATGCCTACAGTGCAGTTCATTATATTGTTCTATCTTTGTGTATATTTGAAATTTCTATAATAAAATTAAAAACAAAAAGAGTATAACTTCTGGGGAAAATCCTGATCCCAATTCAAACCAGCTGTTTCCTCGCTGTGTGATGTGGAACTTACTTAAATTCTCAGCCTTCAGTTTCTTCATCCTTGAAGGAGAATATGATCATGAGTATCATAGATTTGTTTGAGAATATTTAATCAATACACACAAAGCACATAGAGTACTGCTTGTCTTTCTCTCTGTGTACACCCAGTTCATTGCTCCTGACTTCTGCAAAGTGGTTCATCGAATGTCTTCAGTGAATTTTCTTTGTCCATGCCTCCATAGCCACACTACAGCCATAATCAATAAATATCCTCGTTTCTGTCCTTGTGCATGCGAGAGTACCTCATAGACACACAGAAATGAGAATGAGATTTCTGGATCATGGGGCAGTTGTAACCAAATTTCCCTGATAACTGCCAAATTGTTTGCCACTATGTCTGGATCTCCACAGAGAGTCCTGTCTCCCCACATCCTTGCTATCAGCTGGAATTATCTTCATTTTTCTGAGGTCTTGTTTTTAGGTAACTTCAGTATCTCTTTGCCTATTTCTTAGCCATTCAGTTTTGCTTCTATAGGAATTGTCTGCCACATTCTTTGCCAATATTTCTATTAGTTTTCTTGGCTTGTTCCTTGTGGATTTTCAGAGGAGACTTGTATATTCAAGTTGCTATTCCATTGTCAGCTTTAGCTATTATAAGTAACTACTCTCGGTATTTCATTTGTTTGCATTCTTTGTCTAGGGCGTCATTCTTGAAAGAAAATGTAATTATGATGTCCTCTCAATCTATCACTTTTTATCTGGAGATTTGTACTTTTCAAGTCTTCACTAAGACTCACCCACACCAAAAGATTACAAATATAGTCCCACCACTTTCTCCCATCAGTTATACATTTTACATTTAGTGTTTTTGAAATTTGTATAGAATTTACTTGTGAACATGATACGAGGTAGATATTCAGCTGTGCTTTTCTCCATATCATTTTCTTTCAAACACAATCTATAAAACAACTCATTCTTTCCCCACTGGTTTGTAGTGAAGTGAATATGGATGCATGCATACATTTGTGAAGATTGTATCATCAGTGTGAAAGGTTCCCCCAGGCATAAAAAGTGGCAGAATTTATAACTTTATCATATCCCCGGTTCGCATAGGAACTCACAGGTATGTGATTGAATTCCACTGTCCTCTTTGCCTATCTCCACGTCCACACCATAGTCACCATGCTGTTGGTGTCTTTATGTTGGCTTTGGAGACTGTCACTGTACCTAGTAGGATAATACATCCACCTTTGTTTCCTTTCCAAAATCTACTTAGTAATCTGTACATTTTCATTCTCCCACGTAGATTTTTAGAATAAATGTGTTGACTTTATTTTTTAAAAATATATAATTTTGATAGGGGTTACATAAAGTTTTAGTGTATGGTAGAAAAAATTAAGTTTTATAATGGTAAATTGCTTCATCCTTGATCAAGGTTTCTTTCCATTTACTGCCCTTATTTTATGTTATTTGATAAAGTTTATTTTTTCTCATAAATTACATACATTACTTTTAGAATAATTTTAGTTCTTTACAATGGTAATTGATACTGTGAAGTAAATCCCCTTTTCATTGTATTATTAGGTAATTCTGATGTAGAAGAATATTATTCAAGTAAGTAAATGCATCTGCAACCTTGTTGAATTCTCTTAATAATTCTAACAGCATTACTTTTTATTCTGTGTTTCCAGTAGATGATCATATTATTTAATAACTTATACTTTTAGTATGAGTTTATAACATAAATTAGGGTTGAACTTTATCATACTGTTTTGAAGTATTTATTGATAGAACCATGTGCCTTTTTCTCTATTTGTTAATTATTGTGGTGTATTATCTTAGTGGATTTGTCTGTTACCAGGATAAATCCTGTCAACTATGTTGTGTTAATTTTGACATGCTTTTGGAGTTGGCTAGCTAACATAGGTATATGTCTGGAGATTTATATTAAACCCAATTAATCTACTTATTAAATCATCCTATTGTTTTACCTTTCTTTTTTAATACTCTATCTCCGTTTCTGAAAGAGTAGTGTTAAAATATTCAAATATAATCATTGATAAATTTATTTTTCCAAATGTTTCCATTGTTTTTATCTATTTTGAAATTATATTAAATTCATATATGTTCAGGTTATTTTAAAATCTTAATTTTTATTGTTATATATATAGTATCTCTTTTCCTTGGAATACCTTTAGTCTTATATGCACTGTAACTCATACTACTCTTTTTTTTTAATGTAGCTGCTCTTTGTTTTTATTTATTTATTATAAATTTATTAATTTATTTTATTTTTGGCTGTGTTGGGTTTTCATTGCTGCACACAGGCTTTCTCTAGTTGTGGCAAGCAGGGGCTACTCTTTGTCATGTGTGGGCTTCTCATTGTGGTGGCTTCTCTTGTTGCAGAGCACAGGCTCTAGGCACATGGGCTTCAGTAGTTGTGGCATGGGAACTTCGGTAGTTGTGGCTCGTGGGCTCTAGAGCACAGGCTCAGTAGTTGTGGTGCAGAGGCTTAGTTGCTCCGCAGCATGTGGCAGCTTCCTGGACCAGGGTTCAAACCTCCATATACCCTGCATTGGCAGGTGGATTCTTAATCACTGCAACACCAGGGAAGTCCTACCCTGACTTTTTAAAATATTTCTGTACTATTTGATTTTATGGGTATTTCTCTAAGACACTTTATTAGATCATGTTTATTCTCTCCATTCTGACTGTTTTTTATTTCCAGAAATTTTAGTCCACTTACATTTATTGTAATAACAGTTTGATTTGCACTTATTTTAACAATATTATTTCCTAATTTTAAAATTCTACCATATTATATCTCAGATTTTTATACTTTAAAATTCTTTTTTATTGTTGATTAGAATTTCATAGTTTGTGTATACCACTAGTTGTTTATTCATTTATCAGAGGCTGCATATTTGTATTATTTCCAGTTTACAACTGTTATGGGAATAAAGACACTGTAAACATTCACATACCAATCTTTGTGTAGACATAGGTTTTACTTTCTCTTGGGTAAATACCTTGGAGTAGAATTGATGCCACTGTTTTTCAAAGTGGTTGTATTTTTTGCATTTTCACCAGTAATGTATGAAAGTTGCAGTTGCTCAAGATCTTTGCTATCATTTTGTCTGTCTGTTTTATTAATTTTAGCCATTCTATTTAAGTTTATGGTGTTATGTTTCTGTGGGTTTAATGTACATTTGCCTAATAACTAATGATATTGACCTTTTTTTAACATGTCTACTTTCCATATATGTCTATTCTTTCATGAAATGCCTTTTCATTATTTTGTACATTTCTAATTTATGTTTTATTATTCCTTAATTTTGAGTTATAAATATTCTTTATATATTATAGATGAAGGTGTTTGATCAAATATATGTTTTATAAATATATTCTTCCAGTCTGTGATTTGTCCTTTCATTCTCTTAATAGAATTCTTTTAGGAACAAAAGTTTTCAGCTATTGTAAAATCGAACTTTCAATATTTTATTTCATACTTTATGCTTTTTGTGTTTTATTTTACAAAAAGAAAATAAACAGAAACACATTGCCTTCTCTAAATTTGTGAAGATGTTCTCTATGTTTTCTTCTAGAAATCTTCATCTAAAAGTTTTAATTTGTTCATTTTTAAGGTTTGTTTTGACTATTCTTTGTTGTTTGTATTTCTATAAATTTTAGAGTCAGCTTGCTGACTTCTAAAAGAAAAAAGTGAGATTTTGATTGGAATTGTGTTGAATCTACAGATCAGTTTTAGGGATAATTTACATCTTTGTTTTAAAATGTAGGGTTTTTTTAATTATGGAAGTATGGTGAAGCCAGCAGATCAGGAGAAAAATTCCATTGAGAAGATAATTTGTTACTCACAGTTGCCAAGAGAAAGGGCCATGCCATACCATGGTGGGAGAGGCTCACAGTGAAGCACCAGGGTCAGTCAGGAGGCAGGAGGTATGGGGGGCAGAGCATGGCCAGGAGCTCTTTACTGTGGTTTCCATGGGAAAGGCAAGGCCAGGAAAGCAGGCTTAGGATTGGCAAGTTGAAATAATTTCAGTGGGTTCTGGGGTGTGGGTGCTATCTTTGGCTGTCTGGTATTAGGTCCTGGAATGATTACGGCAGGGAGATATTGCCTGCTACCAGGCGCAGTTGGTAGCTCAGAATCTGGACTCTGGGTTGTTTAGTTTGCATATGCAAGACTCCTGGGAGGGTTGTTTGCCATCTCTAGGAATTGACCAGCCCTGGAAGGGCCAGTCCCTCCCCTGTCAGCAAGGCCCCAGATGCAAGAGCCTCAAGAACACAGAAAATAAGAAAACACAGTCAACACAATTTTTTAAATACTGAGTCTTTCAACCCACGAGCCTGGGATTTCTTCACTTATTTACTTTTTAAATTTCTCTCATCAGTGCTTTGTTGCTTATAGTGCCCATATCTTGTCCATATTTTGTTGGATTTACCCTTAAATATTTCATGTTATTTGATACTATTTAAAGGGATAGTTTATATATTAAACATGTATCCTAAAACTTGCTAAATTTAATTATTAGTAAGATTAGCTTTAATTGTAATTATATTTTCTCTACCTCTTTTGTAAAAATAGAGTATATTTTAATAGTTTTAAAAAGTCCTACATTATTGATTCCATTGTCTGTGTTACTCCTGGTTGTTACCATTGTCTGATATTTTCTCTCTCAGTTTGGGCTCATAATTTCCTGCTCCCTTGCATGGCTGGTGATTTTGATTGGATTACGAATATGGTGATTTTTAAGTGGTTGGGTACTAGAGATTTTTGAGCTTCTTTACATATTGCTGTGGTTTGATCTGAGCTGCAGTCAAGCTCTCTGGCGTCCATTTGACTTATTTTTTTATATAAGCTTTGTTAGGGTATAGATAAGTAAATTTTGGCACAGTCCTCCCAATAAATACTCTGATGCTATGGAAGTCACAACCTTGATGCCTATCTAATAGGTTGGGAATATGCTCACTGTACAGTGTTGTGTGAAAAAAGAAGTGAAGGCTACGTAACTGTATATCAGGTGATCCCAGTACTCCTGATTTTAAATTAAGTATATAGACAATAAAGTTTAGAAAAATACAGGATTTGGGGTCATTAAACATATTTTTAAACTTTCTCTGATTTTACATTTTTCTTCAACACATGGATATGATATGTTTTAGAGAAAAGATTAATACTATTAATAATTTAAAAATGCTTGGACTCACTATAATGGCTAAAATTAAAATGACAGTCAACGCCAAGTGTTAGCAAGGATGTGGAACAAATAGAACTCACAAGTAGTGCTGGTAGGAGTGTAAATTAGCACAGATATTTTTGAACTGTTTAGGGCTATTCACCAATATCACACATACACCCTGTGCACCAGCAATTACATTTCTAGGAAGACATTCAAAAGGAAAGATACATGTAGCCGTGCACCAAAGCCATGAGCAAGAATGTGTGGGGATATCATACCCTCAAATGCTAATAACCCAGAGATCCATCAGCAGTAGAGTGGGTCAGAAAGTTCTGGCATATCCATGCAATGGAATACCACTTAGAACAGGAGTAATGGAACTACCAGTACACTACACAACAGGAGTGAATCTCACAACACGCGGAAAAGAGAATCCGAACACGAGGAATAAAGTACGAGTCAGGGCAACACATTTCCATCCTGTCTGAAGTCAGGATCATGGTTACCCTTGGTGACCAGAATCAGGCATGAGGAGCCTGTGCGGTGCTGATGTGCTGTGTGCACACCTAGCGCCAAGCCCAGGGATGGCAAAATCGAAGTGTTTACGAAATAGTCTTTAAATAAATGATAGACGGATGGGTGGATGGATGGACGGTGGACAGATGACTTGGCCTTGCTGCTCAAAACTGTAGATTTCTGTCTCTCTGATTTATTCTCTCTGCCTTCACGATCTACCACTGAGATAATATCAGGATTTTCATCTCTCCGTGGCTTTACTGAAATAAACTATATTACAGTTGAATCCAATCTGGTACAGCTGTGCCCCCCGTTTGCACAAGCCTGGACTCAGGAATAAGTTCCTCAAATAACACCAGTAATAATCATCTTCTCCTCTATGCTCAAGGTTTTACTCTTTAACTATGTCTTCCAGTTTTATGTAAAATATGCCAGGACAGAACACCAAACAAATGAGTTACCATGGAAGGGAACTCAGAAGACAGCAGTCTTTTCTACAACAGAATGCAAAAAAGTAGGGAAAAAATGAGCTACACGACCACCCAGTGTGAGCTTGTGCTCACCAGAGAGCAGAGACATGTTTGCTTAAATGTGCTCAGGAAGGAAAAGCCCGTGTGATTCTGGGTGATCACAGGGGTCTGCCCAGAGAAACTGGCACCTGATAGGTCTCTATGTTCAGGGGTGGATTTCATCCTCAGAGAGGTGAGGGGTTGAGTGTAAGTAGGATTGTGAAAGGCATTTAGAGGTAGCATCGGAGCAAACAGACAAGGGCGGTGGCTGGGATGTGTTTCATCAACTCCCCGAGGACCACATCTGGGCAGTCAACAACCACGGAGGTGGATGGGACAAGGGTGAGAATGCCAGCTGTTTTTCTCCTATTGAGCACTTGTAAAAAAGTAGAAGAAATCAAAGGGAGTAGAATTATGGGATAGTAGAGCTGCATAGTGCCTTAACTGAATCTTGGTGTCATTTTACAGGATGGGAAACTGAGGCCTGGGTAACTTGGATAGCTTCCCCATGTCCATGGTAAATGGCTGTAGGACTTATGTTTTAACTCAGAGATCCTGACCCAGGCCAGCGCTGCTGCCTGAATGGTGAACTGGGAAGACTTTCTGGGCTTTCACACTGTATGAGAGCGGATCATCTTTCTTACCAAGGCCTGAGAGAGGTCATCTTCACCGGCACTCTGCTTAGACCGCACCCTTCTGTTTAGAAGTTTAATACTCCCTTGTAGATTTCAGAAGGCAACGCAAAGGTGAAGCATTTCTGCCGTGCTCCTCGGAGTCGAGAATGGCCCAACTCTGTCCACTGTTTTTGGTATAGATTGACACCCTTCATTGGACACGTTCCTACAACCACGGAGACACTTCTGGGAGGGCTGGCTGGCCAAAAGCATGGGGGCGGGAGGGCACAGAACCAGAATCAGGGGGCCTGGGCCTTGGTGCTCTGTCTGCGTGACCCCCGACTTGTCCTTTCCACTCTCCATTTTATTTGCCTCCAGGTGAGGCCTCGTACAGCCTGCCTCTCATCTCTTCTCTTGCCCTGATGGTCTGCTCATCTTTGGGTCTTTGGAATCCCCACCTTCGCTCATTTGCAGACGTCCAGAGTTGGCCGGAATTTTTGAGTGATATCCCTGGAGCCTGACAGTGAAGGAGAAATGTCAGATGGCAAAGAAGCAATTAAGTTCCAAGACAACGTCAATGATTTGTGTTTTAAACTTTCGATTTATCTACACCTCAGTTTGAGTCCATTTCCATGAACTGCAACGATTGCCTGATACAAAGCCACTGAAGAAAAGCCTCCCGGAGCCTGAGATGGAAACAGATGGCCAGTACTGGTGAGAACAGCCCCCATTCATTCCATTCAATTGTTCCCAACAAAGGCAAAAAGTAATTAAAAACACACTTAAGAATCTAGCTTTGTATTGATCAACGGCAGGGTAATGGGGAATGTCGAACTTTGAGAGTACCAGAGCTCAAGACGAACCAAATGATTTTTTTTTTTCTGATGGAGTATTAGGAAAAGCACCGCTGTAATATAATCTTACGGACAGTTGGATCAATGATGTCAACTCTCACCCCAGGGTTTGAATGATGACTCAGATTTGGGAGTCTGGATTAATGTAAGGGGCAAACAGTCACATCTCCTTTAACGGATCACATGGAAACACCCAAAGTGACCCGAAGCAAACTATTTACCACACAATTCCTGAACACAAGAGCCATAGTCCCCCTTCCCTGACTTAGAATCTTGCTTTTCTTAAGTGTCAGTGCATCATCAGAAATTTATTTTATGCAACGAAAGGCAGCCTACTGAGGTCATCTGAGAAATGCTTTTCTGTTCAAGGAGTTGGCAGGGATGGAGAAATCTGGGTGAAACTGGAAACACCTTCACTCATCAGAATGCACCACACAGAGGAGGCGAGCCTGGAGGAATGTCTCTTTTTTCCCCTTTCTTTTCCATCCCCAGTGGCACATCCACCAGCCCCTGACTTGGACCCCTGCTGTGGCCCCCTCCCTCATCTCCTTGCCTGGGTTTTGCCCCTCCCAGCCTCCCTGACACAAGTGACAGAAAGCCTTCCTCCACGAGAACCTGACCCCTTCACCTCTGCTTGTATCCCTTCAATGACCCTCAGCATCTAACACTCTCCTGGCTCCTGGTAGGGGCTCAAGATATATTTATCAATTGCATAAATAGATCCCCATTTTCTAAAGGACAAAGTGTGAGCACCTTAGCACAGATGGCCTGTGAGTTCTCCCAGCCACTGCCCTGCACACTTTCTGGTTCCTCCCCACTGACTCTTCCTCTCCCCAGTGAGCCACACTCGCACCCACGTTCTGTGGTCCCAGCCCCGGACATCCTTCCTAGTCTCAGCAAGGGAAGCATGAATCCCACTGAGCTTTGAGGACCCACTGGAAAGATTCCCGTGTATCATGTTAGGCTGCATCAGACTTACCGCGCCATGTCAATTCCCACCCCCACACCGAGTGTTCTGGGAATGTTTTGAGGCTGCTTCTGACAGTGTAAAGGAGTAACTGAATCTGTGTGCAACCCGATAACGGGTGTCCAGAGCCTTTGGCACGTGATTTGATATTCTGACAATGTAAGATCTGCTCCTGGGTTTACATACACAACCGTTTGCAGGCTTAAATGGAACTCAATGCCTGACCCCACAACGCCCCAAACACATACCCTACCTCTGTCTACTGGCTCCACCAGCTATTGAAATCCCAGCCTGGAGCCTGGTGTAGTGGGGTCCAAACACACTCTCTGTTTCTCAGATGAGCAGGCTCCTCTCCATTCCTAGTGTCTGACCTCACCTGGCTCTTGTGCCTTTTCCAGCAGAGAGGGAAAGGGGGAGGGAGGAGGTTGGAAAGGAGCAATACCTCTCTCTCTTGGGGTAACGACATGTCTTTGTGTTAACCTGGTTTCTCTGGTGTTAATTCTGAATCAAAATCCAAATCTCTCATTAAGGCTGTTTCCTTGTCTTTGCCCCTGGAGGAAGGGGCAGGTGCTGTGTGAACTCAGTGTGCTGTGGTACTGCAGGTGGGTCTGCAGGGGCTCTGGACGGTATAGGTGATGCAGGTGTTGCAGGAGATGCTTGAAGACAAATATTGTCTCCTCAGGGGTTAGGGGACGTTTGCTGCTCCAACAGCAACTTTGGGCTGAGACTTCTCACCATGTTTTCCCCTAGTGTTGCCCCACCTGCTGGAGCACCCATAACTATTACCACCTTGACCTGTGGCCTTGGCAAGGACAGTTTAGGGGACAAGCCCCGATCCGGCTTCACCGTGCCCAGACCAACTGAGGTCTGGCTATGACCCACATGAGATCCCAACTTGGGCACCCACGTGACAGCCTATGGGACCACCATGCCCTCACCTTGGCTGGTGAGCCCCTGGCCAGCTCGTCTTCTCCTACAGCCAGGTCGTTTACTATCTGTGATACTGGGGAAGTTACTTACCCTGCCTGCATCCTGATTTCCTCAGCTCCAAAATCAGGACAGTGTGACCATCGGTCTTATAGGCAGAGCTGATAATTAAGGGAACTGGTGCCTAGAAAATTCTGAGAGCAGCATCGAACATATAGCAAGTGGTCAGCCAGGACTGGTTCTTATTACAGCTTTCCTCCTGCTGTAACTCAGTCTGCTCAAGACAATGCCCTCTGCCCAGCCCCTGCCACTGGGGGAAGGGAAGGAAGCACGGTTAACCATACATGTGCATGGAGTTATGAGTTGACTGCGTTTCCCCCAAATCCATATGTTGAAGTCCTAATTCCCTGTTCCTCAGAATGTAGCTTTCCTTGTAAACAGCGTTGTTTGAGATGTAATTACTTAAGATGGGATCATCTTGGGTCAGGTTGGCCTTAATCCAACATGACTGGTAAAGGGGAAAGGTGGACCGAGAGACCCCTGCACAGGGAGGCACCGTGGGAAAATGCAGGCAGGGGTTGGGGTGATGCCACGGAAGTCAAGGGTGCCAGCAATGGTCACAAGTCCACCCGAGGCAGGAGAGGGCATGGATCACATTTCTCCTTCACAGGCTCAGAAGGAACCAGCCCTGCAGACACCTCAACCCCAGACTCCCCGCCTCCAGGCCCTGAGACAACACATTTCCGTTGTTTAAGAACCTCAGTCTGCTGCACTTTGTTATGGCAGCCCTGGCAAAATGACACACATGCACACACGCTCACCCTAACCCTAACACACATACACACACCTTAACCCTAACACACACACACACCTTAACCCTAACACACACACACACACACATACCCTAACCCTAAAACACACACACACACACACACACACCCTAACCCTAACACACATACACACACCTTAACCCTAACACACACACACACACATACACCCTAACCCTAACACACACATACACACCCTAACTCTAACACACACACACACATATACCCTAACCCTAACACACACACACACACCCTAACTCTAACACACACACACACTCTAACTCTAACAACACACACACACACCCTAACCCTAACTCACACACACACACCTTAACCCTAACACACACACACTCATACACATATACATATATATACTCTCACACATGCATATACAGTTACACACACACACACACACACACACACACACACACACACACTCTCATGCACACCCACGCACAGACACACACGGTCATTCTGATTTTGTTGATGCCTGAAGTTGACACCTGAAACTAAATGTTGTTTTTCTTTCTTGTCATTCCCCAAACTTACCTTTCCGCATGCTGTAGCTGTGTGGGCATCACCTGCTCAGGTAGAGCCCCCTCTGCTTCTACACCTGCTGAACTCCACCTCATCATTCTTTGGTTGTGTCCAATCAGTGCATATTTACTGTCTGTCCACTTGTGGTCAGCCAAGGACGGAGGGCCAGGGAGTCAACACAAAGACAGCCCCTGCTGGCCAGTGGCTCCAGGGCAGCTGCACGCTGGACTCCAGATCTCCATGGAACGCCTCCCCACTCAGCACCCAGGGCACCTCCATCCCAGCTCTTACTAGGGTCTCCTTGAGCCCATTCCATGGTCATTTCTCCCACTGTACCACCATTCTTAGGACAGCAGCCTTTGTGTCACTCGGACTACTGCCCCCTCCACTGTCCCTGATGGAGGACTGCAATAGAGAAGGGGTTCAAAACATGTGCAGTCTCTCGACCAAAGTTTCTGCTGGACATCTCATATCTTGATTAATGAACACTCTGCTTTGAAACATAATCCTGAAGAGCTGCTCTCATCAAAATGATCGGCAGTTATAGGCACTCAATGGATATTTGCTACGTTTAATGGAATTGAATTTCCGAAGACCTGCACATTTCCTCTGTGAAATACCCAATACGTCCTGACTGTGCCCAGTGATAACACAGCATCCATCTCTTTGAGTCGGTGGCCAAAGACAGAGGCAGTTTCTTAATGAACAAAGTCAAATTGGGAAAGAGTCTTTCCTGAGAAGCAATGAGGACATTTTCATTAGAAAAACACCTTGGAAAAGGATCTCGCTTAATGTCAAGAATGAAATCAGCTGTGTCTTCAATCACCCCGAAAATGTACCCCTGGAGGTGCCTCGTGTCAGTGGCAAGATCACAGTGGTCCCTCCACTCTTCTTGGCAAAGCCAGGAGGCACCGAGATTAGAGAAATGATGCCCCTGACTGTTAGGCACAAGCCCCGAGATTAAATGAGAGTCCATGGCAAAATGTTGGCCTCTGTTTCTCTGAAAGTGCCTCTTCCTGGGAGAGAACTCATGCTGGACGGGGGCACCTCGAACGGTGGTGCCAGGAGTGAAGCAATCCTGTCTCTTTGCCAAGCTCACCTCTGCCCCAGTCTTGGTATAAACATCCCTCTTGCAGGTGATGGTTTCAATAAGTAAACAGTAGAGCAAGGCAACTTGTGGGTCCACATAGATTCCCACTGACTGGACGTCTCCTGTGTAAGAGTTGGGTTTCTAGATAAAATATAGGATACCCGGTTAAATTTGAACTTCAAAAGCAGTAGATACTTTTCTGGCCTAAGTATAGCCCAAATACTGTCTTTTTATTTTGCTAACTCTGGTAACCCTAATAGGCATAATGTACTCTATTGATTACAACATTTGCCCAATCGCTCTGGGTAAATGATTAGACAGTTATTGAGTCCTTTTCTATGCATTGGACTGGCCTGTCTCCACCAGCCTTTTCAACTTGCAAAAGTGACAGAATTTCTCTAAGCCACCCACAGTGCTATTGTGAGAATTAGTGGGGGTAGGAGGTTTAAAATGCCTACGTAACATGCTAGTTTATGCATGTTTCCCACGTCCACCCATCCTTCCTTCCCTCCTTCCCTTTCTCCATCCCTTCCTCCCTTCCTTCCATCCTTCCATCCACTTATCCATCCTTTATTCATTCTTGGCTACCAACTAAGTGATAGGCACTGTTGCAGTGCTGGAAAGATTTACGTCCTTGTTGTGGGAAAGGCCTATAATAACTCTGTAACAACTCAGAACAAATAATGAAAAATAACTGTCACACTGCTGCTGGTGGCCTACCCATTCTCCTCATTGGCTGATGACAATCCCAGGTGTCCCTTCTAAAGGATTTCCTTCCCAACAGGAGAACAGGTATAGCCTCACCTATCCGTCCCTGGTTCCTTCACGCAGGCCTCTGCCACAGCCTGGTGGACACAGAATACAAGACGCCAGGATCCTGACCTCAACGAGGGGCAGATCCTGAAGTTCAGCTGCTCTCCAGAGCGGCGTTCTTGGTCAGCTCTCTGCCGGAGCTTCATCCTGCGGGCCTCCAGCCCCGTCCCTGATCCCCCAGCTCCATCCCCGCATTCTCTAAGCCCCATCCTGGCCCCCTGAGCCCCTCAACGAACCCTTGAAGGAGAAACAGCAGGCTCTGCTTCTGGGGAACAGCATCTAAGCCCACTTTCCACTTTCTAGATTTTCAAAGTATCATGATTTCGTTTGTCCCGTTTGCATTCAAGAATTAGGCAAGAGAGCTCCATTGTGCTCCAATTTTACAAATAAGAAAACTGGACTCAAAGAGTTTGTACAAAGGCCACCACAGGCCAGCTGAAGCCAGACCCAGAGTCTGAGCCTCTGGCTCCAGGACGATGTTTCTACACCAGTGAAAAATTCTCAACTGCGGGCAGTGTGACCGCAAAGACTTCCTCAGCCCCACCAGGAACTTAATCCAAGAATCCATTTAATTTGCAGCCAATGTCTCCTCCTTCTCCAAAAAATGTTTTACCACCTGCCACCCAGCCCTGGGTGGCTTCAGAGCTAGACAATAGGCCCTCGGTGACAAGAGCCACTGAAATACAAGGCTTTATTCTGCTACTGTGTTTGAGACATAAATTGTTCTTATCTCAAACCATTCTCTAAACGGTTAAGACAAAATCTGCATTTGTCTGTGGGACAAAAGGGTAAGAGCTCAGAGCTGAGTGTGGAGAGAGAAAGAATGTCATTACGACCAGCAGACTGAGAGGAGAATCAGGGGTGCATCACCGCCACTGCAGGGGAATCAGAGTGGGCTGTCGCACATTCTCCCCTCTGTCTGGGCGCAAGGTTTGATGACTCAGCACCAGAGTCCAGCTGGTGAAGCAGTGTGGGCATTCCATGGGGCAGAGCTGGGGTACGTGTGGCCGAGTCGCTGCTTAGCTTGCGTCCCCCATCAGTGCTCAGCTGGGGGCCCTGGGCAGTGCTCACCTGGGGGGCCCTGGTCAGGACACTTCACCATCCCACCCCCACCCCCTCCTGTTTCCTCCTTTAAATGTGCTTTCCATATGTGACTAGTTAAATTTCTATTAATTGTATTAAATACAACCTAGCTCCACAGCATCTCTAGCCACATTTCAGGAGTTCATTAGCCACATGTGGCCAATATCGAATGAAAAATAAATCCAGATTTCGTAAGGAGATGCTTTATTCCTAAAGATTATTGCTGGTAAGGGGGTGGGGGCAGGACTCTATCACAGAAGGGGGAACACCCTGATGGTCTGCAAGAGGGTTAGTCTTTTATTGAAGGGCACAGACAAGTCTAGAAAGAGCTGGTGTGTGAAGTGGGGTGAAAGGGTGGCATGACGGGGTCATAGAGCAGAGAAGATTTTGTCAAGAGGCCAACCAGGTCCCAAGAGGGAGCGAACGCCAGCTGAGCTGTGTGAGGGCTAGAGTTCAGGGCCCGGGAGCAGAAAGTCTTAACCAGCGTTTGGTTAAAAAGTTTCTTGGATCAGCGGGGACTAGGCCGTCAGCTAATCATTTACGAGGCACAGAATCAGCCTTGGAGGGTCCATGTCTGGCCTTGTCCGGGGGAACTGCAGGGCATCCATGAGTCTTGTCTGAGTCATGTGGGGAAAGGGGCTTTTTGCAGGAAGCTGTTTCCCAGAACACAAAGGTGGAGGGATTTCTTAACCTTCTCTGTTTCCCAGGAGCACAGGGTTTAGGAGAAGCTCGGTGTTGCCACTGGCATCTGCCCTGTTGGACTGCGTGGATTGGAAACCGTTCCCATTGCTGAAGACATTCATTTGGGCAGTGCTGTTCTGTAACTGATAACAAGAATTTCCCCATTCAGATTCGTTGTGAGACGGGTTACCAGGGGGCTTCCTGGCCCCGAGCAGACGTCCAAGAGCCCATGGGCACTATTTTCCTGTCTCACCAGCTGCTGGTGGCAATGCAGCTCTTCCAGTGTGTGCCACGTTTCCTGAGATCCTGCCACGGCACCAGATTCCACTGCAGAACAGCCTCCCCAGGTGGGCCTTCCTCCCTTGTCACTTATTGGGAAAGATCAGCTTCATAAACCTACAGGCGTCCTAGATTGGTCCTTTGGCTCCCAGTCGATCTGTTGCACAGTGCGTGGATTCCTGTACTCTGAGACCACTGTCTCCCCTCCCAGCCTCTGCAGGTCCGTGCTCTGTGCAAACCTCAACCACCATCCGGGACTGAATCCTTGGACTGAGACCCCCACCACCCACTGCAGGTGGCAGGGAGGACTTCCCTGGACACTGTGTGAAGCCCCTTAACCAGACTTTAGCCCGGCTTCCACTTGCACTAGGTTGTGTCCCCAGAGGTACCCCCAGCCTCCGTGCTGAGTCTTTGCTCAAGAAAACAGTGTGGCCAAACCACAGGCTGTGCACTGTCCCCACCCCACTGCCCAGCCAGCCTCAGGAATTCTCCACTTAGCCCCTTCTGTGACCTCCCACTCTCTGCACACAGCCCCCATCCTTTTTTGTTCCCCCTTTTCACGTTCTCACGATCCCATTTCAGTCCCTCTCTGTTCTCCCTTTACAAAGCCCGGTCACCTCTGTCTTGGAGTCCAGTGCAGTTGACACTAGAGTCTCTTTCCTACTGCAGGAGTCTCAGTAAAATCTGTCCTGCTTCCTTTCACAAGAGTCCGCAGCTACTTTTCTTTGACAGCTCAAAAGTCACTCCCTGCACGAGCCTCCCACAGCCCCTCCCTCCGGACAGCCCCTCCCTCCGGACAGCTCCTCCCTCCGGACAGCCCCTCCCTCCGGACAGCCCCCCCCAGGTTGCCATGGCACCGCCTCGCCCCAGCACCACTGACATGAAGGATGATGCCACTCTGAAGCTTAGCCTTTCCTCCAGGCTTCAACACAGAGACAGCGTGTGCTGGAGCTCCAGAAACAGCTCTGAAAGGTTTCAGCTGAGGGACTGTGAGGCCACTGCTCCAACGTGGACCCCATACATTCAGAGTCTTTCTGCCCTGGCTCCAGGTGCTCTTAGGATGAGGGGCGCCCTGGGTGGGGTCTGCTTTTGTAGGATGCAGATTTTCCGAAGCAATAGTCCCAACGTGATGCTGAGTCTGTCTCGTGCTGTTTGTTTAGTTAGTTAGTGAGCCAGTTAACTTAGTGATGGGTGGAGCTGTCTCCTGAATCATGCAGGGGGGATGCTCCCACAAGGCCACACCTGTCTTGGATGCTGTCTTCCCTGCCCCCACCACGGAAACCTTGCCCTGGAGCTTCTACCACGGGGTGGCCTCTGGGACCTAACTGCCAACCAACAAGGCTCCTTATGGAATAGCACCGACCCCGCTCTGGAAGTCAGAGCGTGAGTGTGTTACATAAGTCACCTGCTTCTGCTTGTGCATTGGTATCTGGGTGTACCTGCCTCTGCTTTCCAGGGCTTCCTCATGCAGTGTTGGAGACAGATGTCAGACAGTTGTGATCTTTTCATTGTTTCCCTAATTTCACCTCAGAAAATGACTGATAGGAAGAAAGACGCAGAGCAGAGACTAATTTATAGCTAATTCTTCAAAACAGTCATGGTTGGCTAAGCCAAGTGTGGTGGATGCTTTTTATTTAATTTCCAAATTTGCAATTAAGCAAGGAGCAGCAGTCGGTGGGTTCTCTCTCCACATCTCTGCAGGACGACTTGGCAGAGCACAGGGCAGTGGAGTTAGAAAACCCAGGACACTTGGGTGCTGTTGTGGTTCTGGGGATGGGAGACATAAGGCTCTGGACAGAAGGAAGCATCCTCCAGGGTCATCTCACACACTGACGGTCACTGGGCTGCCTGTTTAGTGGAACCTACTGAAGGTCAAACCCCTGTCTTCCTGGTGGACATTCCAACAGACCAGGTAGATGATAAAACAAACAAACGAATGTGATTTTATTGCTCTCTAATTATTTTAAAGAAAATGAATAAGGTGCTGTTAAAGTGACAGGTGGGAGTTAAGGAGAGATGGCCATGGTTCAGAGAAGTCCTCTCTGGGAAGATGACCTTAGTGCTGATCTCCAGGGGGTCTGCGATGGTCACTTTTTGGATCAGCTTGGCTGAGCTATGGTACCCGGTTTTTCAATATAATCCTAGTCTAGCTGTCGCTGTGAAGGTGTCTTGTAGATGTGGTTAACACCTATCATCTCAGTTCATTCTAAGTAAAGCAGAGGACACTGGATGATGGGGGTGGGTCATCCAATCAGTTGGAGGCTTTCAGCACATAAACTGAGGTCTCCCTGAAGAAGAAGAACTTATACCTCAAGAATGCATCATCAGCTTTTCCTGAGAGCTCCAGCCTGCCGGTCTGTCTTACAGGTGTTGGACTTGCCACCCCCCACAATCCTGCGAGCCAACTCTTTGCAAAAATCTCATTAACTTATTTTTATTTGTACTTCTATTAACTCTATTTTATTTTTATTTTGTTGTATAATAAACACACACACAAAATCTTACTTGTTCTAGTTCTCTTTTGAACCACGCGTGCTCCTAATACAAGGTCTGACACTGCGTGCCCTCCCTCTCAGTTTACCTTAGGCACAGTTTCAGTGGAACTCATTTACAAGTAGCTTCAGCTACTCAGATGTGCTGAAAACATCCAAATTTCTACCTAACCCTGACCCTCTCTCCTGTCTGCAGAGTCAAAAAATTCAACAGCCAGCTGGACATGGAGGCTTGGATGGTACCATGTATCTCAGCCTCATCATGTCCAACATGAAACAAGCTAACATGCCCTCACAGTTTCTCCCATATTCCTTTTTAAACAACACTTCACTAGTCTTTAATTATAATGTAGACCAACAGGAGAGTGCATAAGTCATAAGTGCACTCTGTGTAGAGTTTAATGAATTTTCACCAAGCAAACACATCCATAAAATCACCACCCTCGTCAACTTTCACATCACCAGGACCCCAGACATCCCCCGTGCCCTTTTCTAGCCGGGACCACCTTCCTCTTTGCAAAGTTAACCACATTCTGACTACTAATACCTAGGTTGGTTTTACCTGTTTTGAATTTCACAGAAATGCAATCATAGAGTATATATTCTTTTGTGTCTACTTCTTTCACTCAATATTATGTCTGTGGGATTCTTCCAGGTAGTTTTGTTGATTAATAATTTATTCATCTTTATTCGTGTAGAGTCCTCCACTGTGTAATTATACCACAATTTACTTAATCATTCTACTGTGAATGGATATGGGGGCTGTTTCCAGTTAGAGACTATCTTATGTGATGCAGCATGATGATTCTACACATGCCTTTGGTGCACATACATATGTGGCTCTGTAGGGTATATAACTATGAGTGAAGTTGCTGGATTCCACATTTTGTGTATGTTTATCTTTTGCAGATACTGTCCAACAGTTTCCCAAAACTAGCTGGAAAACGTAAAGCTCTCACAGAGTTGGAGTGTTCCAGTTGCTCCACTAGAACACTAGAACACTCCTTGCCAACACTTGGTGTTGTCCATTTCAATTTTACCTTCAGAGTATATGTCATGGTATCTTATTGTGATTTTCATTTGCATTTTCTTGGTTAGTAATGAGGGTGAACACTGTTTCCCATAGTTTTGGCCTTTGGGACGTCTTCTTTTGTGAAGTGACTGTTCAGGTCTCTTGCCAATATTTTATTGAGTATTTTTGGTTGTTTTTTCCTTGTTGATCTTGAAGTCCTTTATTATAGGTGCTGTGAATATCTTCTCTCATTCAATGGTTTGCGGATTTCCTCTTTTTGGTATCTTTTGATGAACACAATTTCCTAATTTTAGTGTAGAATTTTATCATGTCTTTTCTATACAGTGAGTGCATTTTGTGTCCTGCTTAAGAAATCTTTGTCAACTAAAGATCACTCAAGTATTCTCCTAAGGTGTCCTTCTTTCACATTCAGATTTATATCTCTGGAAGTGAATTTTGTGTGAGATGCAAATAGGACAAGATTTATTTTTTCCATCTACATCTCCAATTGACTCAGCATCATTTATTGAAAAAACATTCCTCCACTGCTCTGAAGCACTGTTATTATAAATCATTTGTCTATAAAGTTTATATCTGCCTCTGGACTATATTCCCTTCCACCGGTCTCCTTGTCTGTCCTTACATTACAACACTGTCTTAATCACTGCAGCTTTACAATAGATCTTGATTTCTGCTAGCGTGATTCCTCCAACTGCATTCTTCTTTAAGATTGTCTTAGCTGCTCCTTTGCATTTTCATATAAATTTTAGAATCGGTTTAGGAAGATTTTTAGAATAACTCTGTTTCAAAAAAGAAATGCTGGCCAAGATTTTGTGTAGGATTACATTAAACCTATAGATCATTTTGGAAATAATTGATATTTAAGTATTATATATTTCAATCCATTATTTTTTTTAAATTTCTCCAAAGAATATTTTGTAGTTTTCTGTGTAGAGATCTTTGCACATATTTTGTTATTCTTAAGAATTTAGATTTTTCAAGTCATGGTTAATGGTGTCCTTTTAAACTCTATTTTATATTGTATTTGTTTTGGGTATACAGAAATAATATTGAGCTGTGTATAATGACCTCATCCCCAGAGATCTTGTTAAATTTACTTATTAATTATCCTGGTTTATCTATAAATACCTTAGAATTCTCTACATAAAAATCTTATCATTTGATAATAATGGTTTTCTTACTTTTACCCAGTATTAAAACTGTAATTTCTTTTTCCTGCCTTATTTCACTGGCTAGATCTTCCAGTACATTTCTGACTAGAAGTGATGGTAGCTTGTCTTGTTCCCAATATGTATCAGGTAACACACCATCAATGTTTTCTCATTTACTATAATGCTCATTGTGTTTATATCTTAGTTTTTTTTGTTGTTTTTTTTTTTTTTTACCATGAATCAGTGTTGAATTTCTTCAAATTTTCTTGTGTGTATATCTATTGAGATGATCATATAATTTCTCTTCTTTATTTGGTTATAATGGTGATTTAAAATGACTGATTTTCAAATGTTCCCTTTGTATTCCTGCACAGTGGCATTCCTGCAATAAACTCAGTTTGATTGTAACATATTGTTTATTTCTATACATCATGGGCTTGATTTTCTAATACCTACTTTGGGAATTTTTGCATCTGCATTTATTAGAGACATTAGTCTTTGTATTGGTTTCCTATTGTCACTGTAAAAAATTTCCACAAACTTATTGCTTTAAAAAACACGAATTTATTGCCTTTCAGTTCTTCAGAGCAGAAGTTTAAAATCAAGATGTCAGCAGTGCTGCTTCCTTCTTGTTGCTTCAGAAAAGAATCTACTTCCTTGCTTTTCTTTTAGCTTCTAGAGGCCACCTGCTCTCTTTGGTTCATAGCCCTTTCTTCTCATTGTTTCAATTTCTTGTTTTAGTCCTCACAACTCCTTCTACTGACTCTGATATTCCTGCCTTCCCCTAGTAAGGGCACTTGTGATTACAGTAAGCTCACCAGGCTAATCCAGGATAATTTTCACACCTCAGACACTTGACTTAATCACCTCTGCAAAGTCCCTTTTACCATAAGATATTCACAGGTCCAGGGATTAAGATGTGGACATTTTTGGTGGTGAAGTGGGATATGATTCAGCATACCACAGTCCCTAAACAATATTTATTTGTAAAGTACACATAAGGTCTTATTATCAAGATGTTCTGATCTCATCAAGACAACTGGGAAATGATTACTCTCTTTCTATTCTCTGGAAGAGTATTTTGTAGTTAAGAGTTTTGTGTATTTTGTTGTTCTGTAAATGTTTAGAAGAATGTAAAGGCACATAGACTCAGAAGATACCTGGGGGGTAATGGAGAAATTTTAATTATAGATTTAATTATTACTTTAATAAATAGGCACATTTTTAGACTTTTCTATGTCCTCTTGAATGAGTTTTAGTCAATTGTGGTTTTCATATTTTAAGTTTTGCCTTCTTTCTCTCTCATTCTCTCTCTCTCTCCCTTTCTCTTTTTCTTAACCTTATTCAGTACTGTCAGATGTTTATCTAATGTCTTATTCTTTCTGATGAAACCAATATTTGCTGTTGTTAATTTATTTCATTACAATAGTTTGCTTTTTCCTTTAATTTCTAATTTTAGCTTCATTTTGTACTTAACTATCATTTTAAATTTAATTTACTATTCTTTTGCCAGCTACCTGAAAACGATATTTAGATTGGTTTTGAGCCTTTAATCTTTTTGATTATTAAGTCCATACATTTCCCTCGAAACACAGCTATATCTCATGTATTTTTCACTGTAGTTTTATAACCATAATGACAAAATATTTCTGTTTCCTTTGAATTGTTTTCTTTGAGCCATGTTTTATTTAGAAATGTATTACTAGTTGTTCAGATATTTGAAAACATCAACTCTACTATGGTCAGAGAGTATGCCATGTATAACTTCAATCATTTCTTGAGACTTGCTTTATGGTTCAACATAAGGGTAAGTTTGGTAAATGACCCATATGCACATAAAAAATGAGTAATCTACATTTGATGGATGCAGTGGTCTACATTTTTAATTATGTTAAATTTGTTAATCATGTTGTCAAAATTTTCTATATGATAAATGATCATTTTGTTTGCTTTTGCTTTTAGTTATGAAATGAGATATGTTGGAATCTCCCATTATGATTGTTTCTTTGTCAGTTTATACTCTTTGTTCTATCAGTTTTGGTTATGCATACATACAGGCTATGTTCACAGGTGATAGTATTTGCAGAATTGTTTTATTTCCCCAGAGGAGTGACACTTTAATTGCTATGAAATACTTCTTTTTTAACTAGAAATTTTTTCTGCCTTAACATCACTTTGTCTGATATTTGATAGTGACATCACTATCATTACTATGATGAACATTGTTACTGTTGTTATCAGCTAAGTTTTGCTTGGTTTATCTTTTTCCATCTTTTAATATCAGCCCTTCTGTATCTTTAGTTTTAAGATGTGACTCATATAAAGTATATAGTGTATTTTTTCCTTTACTATGAAAATCTTTGTAAATTAATCAGTGTTCTTAGTCTGTCTATATGTAATGTAAACACTGATATTTTTGGATCAAAATTTCCTGCCTTAGTATTTCTACATATCATATCTGATCTATTTCTATTCTTTCTTTTCTTAACATTTTTTAGTTGATTCCCGTATTTTTATTGTTCTTTTTTCCCATTATCCTAACTCATTATTTATGTCTCCTTTTACTATGTATTTAACTTGTGTGGAGGAGTACTTCCATCCTTGACTTATCAGTTTCTAGAATATTTCATCTCTACTTGAACATAAAAGCAGTGTAATACTTTAATCCCCTTCCTTACTTTTCCACCATTATTGTCTTATATTTTAATTGTATATATTTAAAACCCTTATAATTGTTACTATATGCAATTATAATTACAATTATTACTACATATGTAATTATACATATTTACATATAAACATATGTAATTATATGGTTAAAATCACAATTGTATATACAGTGTACATATATGTTTTCTTCCTTCATTTATATGCTTTTACTGGGAGTCATTTCTTTTTACCTGAACAACTTCCATAGTTTCCATAGTGAAAGTTGTACTAGAGTCTAATTATTTCAGTAGTTGTCTAATTATGTCTTCATTTTTTTTTTCATTTTATCTTTAGTTTTGATATTCTTTCAGCATATAGAATTCTGGGTTTTCTTTCATCCCTATGAGATACCACTGTCTTTTGGATTCTAACATTTTTCTTGGACCCTCTTTCTTATTATTGGCTTTTTTTAAGGTAGAGTAATTTATTTTCTCTGATTACTTTTAAGGTTTTTCTCTTTGCCTTTGTTTTTTACAAGTTTGACTTAAATAAGTGTGTGTATGCATGTATGTTTGATTTTTTTGTCAATTTGGGGAAAATATTAGATGAATGTTACTCTGTTCTATTTTTTCTTTTTTCTTTGTTTGATTCTGATTACGTACATACTGGACTTTTTATCATATCTTGTATGTCTCTTTATGCCCTTTTAAAATACTTTCCATCCTTTTCTGTCTGTTGCTTTAGTCCAGATATTTTCTGATAAACTGTCATTTCAGTTAGTCATCCTCTTTACTTATAATATTTATGAATTTGGTTATCCAGACACGCATTTATGATCCCATATAAAATGTCTAGTAAATTAGAAATACTGCTTTTAATCATTCTCAACCTCACAAAATGATTTTATTTAAACTCATGTTCCCCTGGCATCACTCTTTGTCACAACTCAAGTAACAGTTGAGTCATGTAAGATAGTCCTCCAAAGGACTTTGCCTTCATTTCCAGCTAAATTGTTTTCAGTTTTTTCTTGAATTGTATAATATACTATTAATGAAAATTTACCCTAAACTTCATATACACACTTGCATAATATTTAGTATAGTTGATTGTTGATTCAACATCTAAATGTATGTTTATGATTGCTACAAAAGAACTCCATGATAGTTGTTTTTTGTTATTGCTTTTTCTTTTTATAACTGAGATATAATTTGCATACTATAAAATTCACTATTTTAAAGCACAAAATTCAGTGGTTTTAGTATATCCTCAGGGTTGTGTAACCATTACCAATATCTAATTCCAAAACATTTTTCATCACCCCCAAAGAAACTTCATACACATAACAGTCACTCCTCACAACCCACCCTTCACTCCCAGACTTTAATAACCACTCATCCACTTTATGTTTCTGTGAATTTGCCTATTCTGGACATTTTATACAAAAAAATTATATGATACATGATCTTTTGTAACTAGGTTCTTTCACACAGCATAATGTTTTCACAGTCCATCTATATTGTTGTAAGTGTCAGTACTTCATTACTTTTTGTGGCTGAATATTCCATGTCTTATGGATATCTAACATTTTGTTTATCCACTCATCTATTGATGGACTTTGGGGCTGTTTTCACTTTGGGCTATTGTAAACAGTGCTAGTAGGAATGTTTGTATACACGTTCTTGTTTGAACACTTGTTATAAATTCTCTTGGGTATATACCTAGGAGTGGAATTGCTGGGCCATATAGCATCTCTGTGTTTAACTCTGAGGAACTGCAAAACTCCTTTCCACAATAGCTGCACCATTTTACATTCCCACCAGCAATGTACCAGTGTTCTAATTTCTCCACTTACTGGCAAACTTATTTCCCATATTTTGGTTATAGCTATCCTGGGGAGTGTGATGAAGTATGTCACTGTGGTCCCTAATGTCTAATGATGTTGAAAATCTTCTTATGTGCTTATTGGCCATTTGTGTATGTTCTTTGGAGAAATGTCTATTCAAGTTCTTGCCCATTTTTGAACTGGGTTATTTATCTTTTTGTTGTTGAGCTGTAGGAGTTCTTTATATATGCTGGATACTAAAGTGTCATAAGATCTATGATTTGCAAATGTTGATATTTTCTCCCATTCTGGGGCTGCTCTCTTGACTCTCTTGATAGTGTCCTTTGATGCACAAGAGTTTTTAATTTCAGTGAAGTCCAGTTTATCTAATATTTCTTTTTTTGGTGACATGTCTAGGAAATCATTGCCTAGTCCAACATCCTGAAGGTTTACACCTATGTTTTCCTTTAAGAAATTTATACTTTGAGCTCTTACATTTAAGTCTATTGTTCATTTTGAGTTAATTTTTATAAATTGTTTGTGGAGGGGCCCAAATTCATTTTTGGCATATGGATATTCAACTGTCCTGGTGCCATTTGTTGAAAAGACTATTCGTTCCCTATTGAATGGTCCTAGAAAATCCCTTGCAGAAAATCAGTTGACTCTCAAGTTCACCCAACATATCCCCATGTCTATCCTTATGCCAGCATCACACTGCCTTTATTACTGCTTTGTGGCTGGTTTTGAAATTGGGAAATGCAAATCTTCCAATTTTGTTCTTCTTTTACAAGATTGTTTTGGCTATTCTAGTTCCCTTGCAATTTCACGTGAAGTTTAGAATTGGCTTGTCCGTTTTTATATTTTACAAAGTCAGTCCAAAATTTTATAGGAATCGTGTTGAATATGTTAAACGATTTGGAGAATGTTGTCTTCTTAATAATATTAAGTCTTTTAATTCATTAACATAGGATATTTTTCCATTTGTTTATGTCTTCTTTACTTTTTTCAACAATGTTTTGTAGTTTTCAGTGTACGAGTCTTGCATTTATTTTATGGAATATATTCTTAAGTATTTTGTTCTTTTTGATAGTATTGTAAATAGAATTGTTCTCTTAATTATATTTTTGGATTGTTCTTTGACAGTACATAGGAACACAACTGATTTTTTTGTGTGTGTGTGTGTGGTACGCGGGCCTCTCACTGTTGTGGCCTCTCCCGTTGTGGAGCACAGGCTCCGGATGTGCAGGCTCAGCGGCCATGGCTCACGGGCCTAGCCGCTCCACGGCATGTGGGATCTTCTCGGACCGGGGCACGAACCTGCGTCCCCTGCATCGGCAGGCGGACTCTCAACCACTGCACCACCAGGGAAGCCCACAACTGATTTTTGTATATTGATCTTGTATCCTGAAACTTGATGAACTCATATACTAGCTCTAACAGCTTTTTGGGGGAGGTGAATTCTTAGGGTGTTTTCATAAATAAGATTATGCCATCTGCATCTAGAGATAGTTTCCCTTCTTTTCCAATCTAGAAAATTTTATCCCTGAGTTTAGTAAGTTGGGTCTTCTATTTCTTTTAATTGGTCAGTCTAGGTAAATGTTTGTCAATTTTATGATTAAAAAGAAAAGCTTTTTATTTTATTGATTTTCTAGTCTCTTTTGTTTATATATAATTTCATCTCTGTTATTTCTTTATTTTATCTTGTTTTGGGTTTAAATTGCCCTTCTGTTTCTAGTTTCTTAAGGTGGAAGTTTAGGTAATTGATTTGAGATCTTTCTTCTTTCATTAGTGTAAGCATTTACAGCTGTAAATTGGCTTCAGAGCACTGCTTTCACTGCATCCCTAAATTTTGGTAGGTTGTGTTCCAATCCATGTCAAGGTTTTTTTCTAGTTTTCCTTGCTATTTCTTCTTTGACCCACTGGTTAATTAGGAGTGAGTTGTTTGATTTCCACAGATTTATCAGTTTCCCGAATTTCTTCATTTTGTTGATTTCTAATTTCATTCCATTGTTGTCAGGGAACATGCTTTGTGTGCTTTCAATACTTTTAAATTTATTGAGATATTTTACAGCCTACCATATGGTCTATCTTGGAGAACACTTCAGGTACACATTTGATGTTATTGCCAATGTAATTGTGTGTCTACTGTTGCTGGGTGGAGTGGTCTACAAACATCTCTTAGGTCTAGTTGGTTTATTCTATTTTCTTGCTCATCTTCTCTCTAGTTGTTCTGTTTATTATTGAAAATGGGATATTGACATCTCCAGCTATTGCTATTGAATTGCCTATTTCTCCTTTCAATTTTGTCAGTTTTTCCTTCTCTTTCATTAACTGCATGTGTGTTTATCATTGCTATGTCTACCTGATTATTGTACTAATTCTCCCTCAAACTTTATTTTCCTTAAAACCCCATCTATTGAGATCTTGATTTCTACTACTGCTGTCGTTTAAATTATTTCATTTAAAAAATATATTTGTTTTCTTATAAAATTTTCCATTTTATCTTCTATATTTTTAAATTTTAGTAATTTTAAAGTTTATCTAAAATAGCTTCTATATAGACATCTTGGGGTTCTATGTCTAATATTTGTTTTTTCTCTCTTCTCTGTTTCCTTGGTTTTGTACTGCAGGCTGATATGCCTGATAATTATTGTTGTTGGATGTCAGAAATTGTATATAAAAATTGTATAGATGATTTAACGTTACCACTTTCCCTCACAAAGCAGTTACCGCTGCTTCTGGCAAGCTTTTTTTGCTGGGGCCAGTTCCAAGCTATGAATTCGTTTATTTGGAGCTGAGTTTCAATGTTTGCAAATTCTGGCCTAGTTTTGGCTTGCTTTTTACTCTTCTGTAGCCCCTCCAGAAATCCTAAATTAAAATTTGGATTATTTTATAGGGCTTTTCCTTTGAAAGGTTTAAAAAAAAACATTTATATCTCCTGGCCACAGAAAAGTACCAAAAGCTCTGTTCAACTTCTTAGTCCCAGTTTCCACTTAAAAATCCAACACACAGGCAAAGCCAAGAGCGGCTGAGGCCAGCCCAGATCAACCAAACGGCCCTCCCTCCAACACATCCTTAACCTGCCAAACTCTGAGTAAAAAAACAAATAGCTTCTGGGGTAGTGTGTTATGCAGAATGTGGGATTAACTGCCTGAGATACTCCTTTTCTCCATAAGGAGTTCTTATTATCTTTGCAACACTGGGCTTGCAAACACCTCTCGGATGAAGCTTCTGCCTTGAGGTAATGGGCTTGTACAGCCGGAAGCAGATTCAACCATCCCGACCATTTTCTGGATGGTGAACTCCTAAACATGTTGCAAGATTCAGCTCCAGAAAAGCTCATCTGAATTCCTTCACCCACCTTCTAACCCCTAACCCCTCAAAACCTTAGTGCTCAAATCTGTTAGGGCAACGTTCTTCTTATAACCCTCCAGTCACTTGGCACGTGCTGCCCCGATGGCCCCTGCACGTTGAATACGCAAGTTGGCAACCAGTTACATTTGGATCCTCAGGGCAGTGTCTGGCGTTTGTTATTGGCTTAATTTGTGCTCATACAATGATGGGTAACAGTGACAGTGTCTGGAAGCTGTGTGATATTTCGTGGTATACAAAATATCAATACTTTTACAACATTATTGTTTTTTGTTCTTGAGTCTCACATTGAGGACTGACTTTGTTACGTAAGGTAGACACTATCTTTGGGACAAGCTTTTTGACTACTTCATATATGAAGAAATTAGACCTCAGTGAGGTTGAGTAACTGGCCTGAGATTACAAGGCTTTTAGTAGAACAACGGGGATTAGAATCCATACTCTTTTCATTTTGCCATATGGCATCTCCATGCGAGCTGGCTTTCAGGCACCCACTGATGGGAATTTAAACAGAGGCCTTTGGCACCAAGTTTGGCTTCACAGTGTTGGCAGCCCCTTCCATTTCCACGTTCAGCACATGGAACCACAAACTCCCTAGAAATTCAGGACTTGTCCACTGGATACCTGGGCCGACACACACTAATCCTTGTGCTCACTAACCATGAGCTTTCACAAAGTAAATCGAAGTTGCAAGCTGTTCTGTGCTTTCATCTGAGAGGAAGGCTTTTGTTTGTGAAGAATTATACCAGGAGGTCACTGGCAGCTTTTGTCAGACGACATGGAAACATCTGTTCCAGTCAAAGTCTCCTCACTGGCTCATTTGCAGGGAACAAGAATCTCCTCTGGCGGTGAAAGCAGACCTGGTGAGGTGGCCTTAGCTGGAATTTGGTTGTTTTCTGGGTTACCCCCCCCAACCCCCCATTAAGCCCTGCGGGCCTAAGACTACAGGTGACTGATGATCTAGTGGTACTTCAGCATGGCTGGGAGGACAGGTGCCTCGCCAAGCCCAGGGAGGAATGTCCCAAGGTACCCTCACCTGACAAGGGACAAGTGAGCATCTTGGGTTGAGGTCAGGGGGTGGCGTCTGAGGATGACCCGCTCACCCTGCCAATCCTGAGATGTGGATTATAGTAGGAAGGAGCTAGAACACAGAAAACAAGAAGTCTTTGGTGACTGTACGAGTCTTACTGAAAATGTTCCTCTTTGGAGCAGGTACGAGGGAGTGGACTGGCCATTCCTCCATGTGGTTTGGGGTGTTGTGAGGACTCAAGCTGCTGCTGGTTGTGTGGGGCTCCATCTACACTGATGTAACACTTAAGGACTCTGCTGCTGGGATGCACTTTATGACTACTGTCATGACTCCTGTGACCCCAGGTCTGGGACTCTTGTCTCCATGTTGACCTTCACTCTCTTGAACTAGCCTTGACATGTGTGTAGCAGAGAGGGCAATGGCTAGAAGGGAAAAAAGAAATAATACATGTTAAAGTATCTAGGGTGCGTTCAACTTGTGTGGTGCCCACCAAAGCAGACTACAGCTGTCTGCAAAGGAACATTGTATTCTCAAGTCGAGTCTGATATCGTCCACTGGTCATTGCTATGGTGTGATGACTGCCCATGTCCACTGATCGGACACACTGTCCATTAGCAAACGTGTCCTGGATACCTGTTACACTTTAGGGATTTTCTCTGTCAAGGTAAGAGTGTAGACTCTAGAGATGTATTAACAGCATCAGAACCAATCAGAGAAATTCCAAGGAATTGGCTCCCATGATTCTAGAAGCTGAGACATCCCACATCTGCTGTCTGCCAGCTGGAGACCCAGGATGGACAATGGTTTAAGTTCTAGTTCAATGTCCCAGCTCAAAACCAGTCAGTCAGGGAGAGCAAATTCTCTCTTGTTCTACCTTTTCATTCTTCTCTCTCTTTTTTTTATCAGTACCTGCTTTTCTGTATCTTTGCCAGTTCAGATATATCACCAGGGACTTCCCTGGTGGTCCAGTGGGTAACACTCTGCAGTCCCAATGCAGGGGGCACAGGTTCGATCCCTGTTCGGGTAACTAGATCCCGCAAACATGCCGCAACTAAGAGTTCGCATGCCGCAACTGAGAAGTCCGCATGTTGCAACTAAAAGAAGATCCCACAAAACGTGCCGCGATGAAGATTGTGCAAGTCCTAGCACAGCCTAAATAAATAAATAAAGCTTTTCTTTAAGGAAAGGATTTCTCCAGAGATAACTTCAGACTTATTGATCTTTACCAATCTATACATGAAAGTGGTATTGCTTTATCATTTAAATTTTCATTTCTCTTATTATGATGAGGCTGAGCATCTGTTTTTATTTTTAATTTTTTTCTTGAAGTATAGTAATTTATAATTTGTGTTAGTTTCAAGTATACAGCAAAGTGATTCAGATATATATATATGTATATATCATATATATTTTCTATTTCAGATTATTTTCCACTATACGTTATTATAAGATAATGAATATAGTTCTTTGTGCTATATAGTAGGTCCTTGTTGTTTGCCTATTTTATATATAGTAGTGTGTATATGTTAACCCCAAACTCTAAATTTATCTCGCCCCCCTCCCGACACCTGATACCCCTATTGGTAACCATGAGTTTGTTTTCTATGTCTGTGGGTATATTTCTGTTCTCTAAATAAGTTCAAACATCTTTTAATTCGTATAAGATCCACTTCAATTTCCTTTTCTGGGAACTATACATACTTTCTTTGGGTCCATTTTTCTATTGTGAGTAGGTTTTCTTATTTATTTGTAGGGACTCTAGGAAATTAGCCCTGGTCTAGTATATGAATTGCAAAAGTTTGGGAAATTTGATGTTCATAGAAATATCACATAAGAACAGCACCCCCTCCACATCAAATACACAAACCTTTCCCAAGCATGGGGAGAATATAAACTTCAGTTTATATAAACTATAAACTGCACATATAAACTTCCACTTGAGGAGAGCTAAACTCCTGAAGGGAGGTTTTGGATTGGAAGAATGTCACACTTTGTCAGAGAATCAGATGTGTATTGTTCTGAAAAAACATAAAACGCACGTGTCTGTACAAATGTCTTAGAGTCTCTAAGTCACCAGATGCATGAAAAGTTAATGTTTTATTGTGTATAATACAGCCGACCTGGGCCTCTCTGATGGGAATATCCACCGGTTCATTTCAGGCACAGGGGAAGATGACAGTCACCTTGGGCCCTTCCTGCCATGCCTTTCCGAGATCAACACATCATCCAAAAGTGAAGATAAGCTCACAGTTTGGGTGCCCTATCGCCAGGTGCACACATAGCACTCCACTGATGTCTATATCTTAGGATGTAATGGAGAACAGTTGGGACATAAAAAATTATCTTATTTTCGCATGACACTGAGAAAGAAAATGTGTTGTTTGACCCCAGATACAGCAGAAGACAGCTTGTGAACTAAAAATGAGGCACAGAAAACCTTACTTGGTTTCTTTGGATAAATAAACGTATAGACTACTTAAGAGAGAGACTCCCTGGGGAGGGCTGTGGCAATAGAGAAGGACGACTCACTACCTCTTCTTACAGGGGACGTGGGGTGTAAGTCAAGCACCCAGTGTGAGCTTGAACCAGGCGGGCGGTGGTCACTGGATTTGATTTTAATTTGTCTATTGCTAGTAAACATTTCATATGCTTTTTGTTGTATTCAGGCCACAGACAGATTGGACGAGCCCCCCTCCCCCAATGGAGAGGATAATCTGCTTCACTCAGTCTAGGATTCCAATGCTAATCGCAGCTGGAATTAAACCCACATCTGTGCACCCCGTGGCCAGTCAGCTTGGCACAGAAAATGAGCCATCACTGTCCAACAGCCTGCCCGGGTTCTAATCCAGACCCCACCATTCCCCAGCTATGGGACACCCACCAGCTAGTCTGAGCACCTCTGGGCCTTGATTTTCTCATTTTCACAATGAGGCTAAAACACAGAAACTACCTGAAGGGTTATGATGAGGCTTACATGAGAAAATGCCCATAAAGGGCTGAGATGATGTCTGGTCCATGTGAGCACTGAGGAAAAGGTGCTGTCAGCTCCCATGAACCACACTGGGACCCCACCCCGAACCTGCCACCTTCCAGACCCCAGCCCATCCTTCCCGCCTATAGGAGACACGTGACCTTCCCTCCCTCCCTTCCTCCCTCCCTCCCTCATCTGCAAACACTCTCTGGATGAATGAATGATGTCTCTAAAAAGAAGGTGTCGTCTTCTCCCCCTAGGAATCCCTGAAGCAAAGTCAGCTACAGAAAACATACTTCTCTGATCTGGAACATTCTATAAACAAGGCTTAATTAAAAAATAAAAAAAATAAAAAGTTTTAGAGCAGCCAAAATGGAAATACATCAACTCTCGCCAGAAAGTACTAAATAGCAACTATCACACCTGTAAGTGAGCGCTCTGCTTTTCCTCCATTCTCCACAAAGCAGAGGGCAGTTGAGGCAGGCCCCGTGCCGCGGGCTTGGAAGCCGTCAAGCGGAGGAGGGTGAACGGCGTGCTTTAGGGATGTGCAGACACTCGCCTCCATTTCACGGCTACTTTGGATGAAATAACTGTTAATTGACTCTATAAATTCTATATATAAAAAGATACATTTGCTTCTTGAGTGCAAGTTTATAAATTAGTTATGTTTTAATAATGGCGTAGATCATTCAAAAAAAACAAAGATTGTTTCAAAGCTGGACCACGCGAAGCTGATGAAGGGTGGGCAGGGAGCCTCGTGGGAGGAGCACCCCGCCGGCCCCGAGCCTCAGAAGTCAGGCCCTTCCAGGCATGCACGGCCCCCGTGGTCACACTCACCCACGCTCCTCCTCTGGTTTCTCTCCCGGCTTCTAGCCTTTTCTTTTACATAGAGTCATTAATTTTTTGTCATTTTTATTCTTAATTCATTTACACATGTGGAATGAAGTTTTTTGGAATTCTCAGCTTCTTCAATCATGTACTTAATAAATGTTCATTAAACCTTATGTCCTGGGTGATGTGCTCGGCACTACGGTGATGGACGGGACACCCACTGTCTGGGCCTCCTAAGCATTACTCTGCAGTGGAGGAGAGATGTGAACAAGAGGGTGTAGATGGACGAGGGCTGTGCGTCGTGACAGGGGCCATTAGAGAGAGAGAGCAGAGGCCCAGGGTGGGGGGTGTCGGGGTGCCTGATCCTGGGTAGTCCCAGGGGAGCACGGGGCTCTCTTCCCCACCTACCCACAGAGCTGCCACGCAGAACAACCTTGCAAGGACTGCTCTTTCCTCCACACCGTCCTTGCTCACGTGGACTCGGGGGACCCTCTGCATCCTGATGGGGACCAGGTGGTCTGCATCCCAGTTCCTGGCTGGGGCAGGTGGGGGTGGTGACATCGCCTCCTGGGGCTCCTGCAGGGTGACCCACTCCAGCATCCCTGGTGCCCCTGGGTCACGTGGCCTCTTTGCTGTGGGCAGCCCTGGGCCACAGGGCACCTTTCAGTTACTTGCCAACCACGCCTCTCACCAGGATGGATGTAGCCAGTGCTCAGCAGTGTCCACGGAATGAATTTGGGATCAGATAACTCTATCAGCTCTTTCCCAAACCAATGTGAGTGAAGACCTTCAGCTCTGCGTCCTTGCCCTGCCCCTCAACTCTGCTCCAAACGCCGCAGCACAAGCCTGTGTTTCCTCCCCGCAGAGTACAGGGGCCCAGGCTGGACTGACGGCCCTGCTGGGCAGAAAGTGACCCCCCCGACCCAGCTGGTCCCTTGCCCTTCCCCCTGTCTGTGATCCAGCCCCATCTTTCTGGAGAGCAATGACTCCACAGGCCTAAAATACACTCTTGAAACCTGTGAGGAGATTAGCAAGGGTCCTATCCACTCCTGAGTGTCTCCTAGATGTCAAAATGTTGACACGGTCCCTGCTAACACGTGGCTGTAGGAAAAAAATCACGTCTTTTCAAGTTTCCTGCAATACCTGTCGTTGGCAACGTATGTTCCTGCATAATGATGTTCATAAGTGAAGTGACATTTCAGAGTAATGAGGCTTCGGTGACAATGTGTAAGTGCTCTGACAAGTTTTCTCTGATACGAAAAGGCGGCCGAGAAAAAACCCCAGTCCACAGCCCAGGCAGGCTCTCGGCTCAGCCGTGAACCCGGGGTGGCGCTGTGGGCACCCCTGCCGCCCAGAGCAGCAGCCGTCTCGGGGAGCTTGCTGGGAACACGAGGCCCATCCAGGCCCCCGCGCCCTGGCCAGAAGGACCGACAAGGTCGCCTGCCGAGGGGATCAGAGAGTAGGAGGCCGGTGTGGAAGACAGAGGCAGAGGGAGGGGAGGAGCCAGCTGGGGAGGCGGGTGGCGGAGGCAGGACTGGGCGTACCTTGGACAAAAGCTGCTTGACTTCTTCACTTCTCTAAATTCTGATCTGCTCCTCTTTCAAATCAAGGACAGCCACGACTGCCTCCCATGACTGGATCAGACGAAATGCAAAAGAAAATGCTCAGGGCTTGGGGCACGGAGCGGGGTCTGTGTTCTGTAAACAGAACGATGGCTCCTGTGTTAAAATACATCCCACTTTCAGCCCAAGCTGAGGGATGGACGCTCTAAGTGGAGAGTTTGGGCAACAGAGACCTTGCTTGCCTCACCTCCTTAGAGGAAGGGTGGCCAGATGCCCAGATCTGCCTTCAGCCTTCCCTGGCCCTGCGGGTCCCCAGGGTGCCTCTTGGAGCACAGGAGTGTCGCTTTGTTCAGGGCTCCCGCTAAGGACACCTGATCAGCTGGGGCCGCTGGCTCCACCTTGCGAGAGCCAGGAGGACACAGCTCGCCTCCACCCCTTCTCAGGCCTCCAAAGATCTGGCCGGGCCGCCTGTGGGTGCCTCCTTCCCCCCGGCCTCTCAGGACTGGGGGGGATCACCAGGGCAGCCAGCCAGGGGCAGTCCTGGGAGCATCAGAGAGAAGGTCACCCTCTTTTCTGAGAGCCCAGGGAGCTGGGGCCCACCCTCAGGTTGGTGCCCCTTCCTCTTGGACCACAGGAGGGAACATTCCAGACCCTGTATGGCCATCACCTTGCCCAGCCCTCCACATGCACCCCTAAAAAATTCAAGTTTGTCTTATCCAAAGCGGTTCACTGTTGCCAAGACAGGGACCCTGGAACTGTGCTCCTTCATTCTACAAATATCTGCTGAGTGTCTGCTGTGCCAGAACCCTTTAGAGGGAGACAGACAGGCCCCACCTCTGGGATGTGAAGCAACAGGGAAAATCCCAGAAACCAGCTGGGTGTACAGCCAGAGAAGGGCCACCTGAAGTGCTCTCTGAGCTGGGGGAGGAGAAAGGGGTACCAGCAGGAGAGCAGGCAAGGAGATGGGCAAGGCCGTGTATGAGAGTCAGAGCATGTGGCCGGGGGATGGCCGACAAGTGCACCAAGTGTCCCTGTGCTCCGCCCCCGGGGGACGGCCTTCCTCCTTCCCCAGAGGCTGGCTGCTGGCCTCAGTGCTGGCCCGAGGAGAAGGTGCTGGGACTCACACCCTCCACTGTGGAACCCCCCCCCCCCATTTTGAGCTCCTGCCTTTTGAGGAGCATGTTTCAATCTCTTCTTGGCATTTACACAGCACTTTTGAAGCTGAGCAGGGCCCTGTGGGGCTCCCGGGCACAAAAGCCTTTCTGTGTCCCCCATTTCTTTAATTACAGGAAACAGGCTTCATTCAGCCTCCATAACCTTCCCTGAGTTCCAAAGGGCAGGTTCAAACCGATTATTATTAATGAGGGAAGGGAGGGGCTGTGGAGACAAGGGAGGAGAAACGAAGAAGCAATAGTGCAGCCTGGGGGCAGGGTCCTGGTTCCCCCTCAGGATACACACAACACTATCTTTGAGCTGTTTTGCAGTTAAACGCCCCCGCCAGGTGGAAGAACTTAACCGCATGCTGCCCACCAGCAAGTAGACTCCAGACCTGTTGGAACCAGAAGGTTGATGCCTGCCGACTCCCGATGACCTCACCACCAACCAATCAGAAGAATGTCCACGAGCTGACCACGCCCTGCTCCTTGAACCGTTGCTCTAAAACTCCTCACTACTACCCCCTCCAGGGTGGGACACTCAGTCTTGAGGGCATGAACCCTCTGTGTCCTCCTTTGCCTGGCAGAGCAATAAAGCTATTCTTTTCTACTTAATCCAAAACTCTTTTCTCTGAGAGTTAATTCAGTGTCGGGGGAGAGAGGCCAGATTTGGCTTCACTTTCAATGACCAGCACGTCCCTCTAGGGCTCAAGGCGCCCGCCCTGGCAATGCAGCCTTGGACGGCACAGCTCCATCCTGAGGCCCCATTAAAAGGGTCTCAAGAAAATTAAGCTCCCTGAGGTTTCCAAGAGCACTGCTTGATTACATGTCAGGAGCTGGAAATCCACTGCCCTTTCACCCCCATTTATATGCCTTCTCGAGCCCGTCCCTGGGATGTGGGGATACAGGGTTGGTATGACTTTGCTTCTCTTCTAAGCCAATAGCTCATTAGGAAGCTGAGAATTTGCCATCAGGGACAGTAGGGCTGTGTCTAATGGAAACATCCTCATTTTGGAAGAAATGAAGACCAGAGCAAATCTCTGGGCTGTCCAGCTCCAGACCAGGGTGGTACTGTATGCTGACCCAAAAGAGAAGGTGGCAGGGAGTCTATTTCAGCTTGGCAAAGCTCTCCCCCAGGGTCCTCCCACCCCCAGGACATGAGCAGCCTCCCTCTTTCCCATTTCTTCTGTGCTCAGTACATACCGCATTTATTTCACAGCTGAAGTGGGTTCAGTTGTGGCTCACGCCAAAGATATGTCCATCTGGAACCTCAGAGGGTGACCTTACTTAGAGTCAAGGTCTTTGCAGATGTCATTCAGGGAAGGATCTCGTAATAAGATCATCCTGGATTAGAGTGGGCCTTAAACCCCATGACACATGTCTTTATAAGAGACAGAAGAGGGTACAGAGACCCAGAAGATGGGCACGTGAGGATGGAGGCGGAGATTGGGTGATGCGTCCACAAGGCAAGGGACGCCCAGGCCCCGGCCAGCACCGAGAGCTGGGGGACAGGCCTGGGCACGTTCTCCCTGGGAGTCTCAGAAGGAGCCAGCCCTGCTGACGCCTTGATTTCAGGCTTCTGTCCTCCAGACTGTAAGAGAATAATACACGTCTGCCACTTTAGGCTTCCAAGTTTGTGGTCCTTTGGGACAGCAGCCCCGGGAAATGCATGTGAGTCCTCCCTGCATCTCTCTTCTGTTCTGTGCATCTGAGGAGCATCCGTCCACTAACTGTGGCGTCTGTAGCCTCCAGCCCTGGCCCTGAGGTTGGCATACAGTAGGTGCTCATTAAACTGCACCGGGCTCTGTACACGTGGTCACAGGGAGTGTCCTTGGACATCACTCGGCAGGACCAGAGAGGACCCCTCCGTGGTTTCTTACCATGGAAGGAGGAGGAGGAAGGGCTCGGGAAGAAGCAGTGGATGGCAGACAGAGGGAGGGAAGCGTGAGGGGCTTTTAGCAAACGTTTCAGAAGCAGGTGTGAGATCCAGGGCACGCGGGCCGGGGAGGAAAAAGGGCGTATGAATCAGCGAGACTTGAATCACGAAAGCGAGTTCTTCTGATTGTCTTTTAAGGAGTGAAATTCAGCACGGAGACACGGACAAGGAGCCACGATGCAGCTGGTGTTGGGAGTGATCGCCCACCGAGGGCGAGGGGATGGGCGGGGGCGGGGGTGGGCGTGTCTCTGCCTCTGAGGAGGTCCCACCCAGGAATCCAGCCGCTTCACTGGGGGCGTTTCGAAACTCCTTTCTGCCGTCTTGGCATCCTGGGCTGCCTGTGAACAGCCGTCAGGGGCTGCTTTGCTGCCAGGGTCCTGGGGACCACCCTCCCCGCCTGCTGTGATGAGAGCAAGACACGGCCCTGCATCTCGGCGTGGGGACGTTGGGGTGGGGGGCTGGGCGGGCCGCTGAGCGGGACAATCCGTGCAAATTCCTGGGGACACTGACAACGATACCCGCCACAGCCTTGGAGCCATGGGACAGGGTGGGCCCCCTGCCAAACCTCCACGAACGCTTGCCGAGCGCCTACTGTGTGCGGGCGGGCACGCAGTGGTGCTTTATACCCATGCCCTCGTGTCCCCGCACCCCTGCCTGCGGGGCCATGACCAGGAGTCACATGGAACCTAACGTGAGGACCACGTGCTGAGCGCCCCCCGCAGGCTACGGGACACCCACCACCCCAGTGGCGTAGGGACCCCCACGGGCTCCCTCATGGGGGCTCAGCTGTGTCCCAAGTCCTTATAACCCCAGCCTGGCATCATCCCTGGCTCCCCCTTCCTGCAGGAGGCTGTCCGGACACTGTCCTGTGAAGGGAAACCCTGTCCCACTGCCCGGGGTGGGATCCCAGGCACGGACCTGCCAAGGCCACTTGGGTTCTGGCGCCCCTACAGCGGCCCTGCACTGACCTCCCAGCTGGAGGGAAACGCCCACGGGCCTTGCTCTTCCCCGGCCAGACCTCTGCGTTAGCGGGGGCCCCCGGGGTCCCCGTCCTCTGGCCTTGATGGTCCTCAGTCACACAGAGACCCCTCGGGCCCGCAGACCCTTGGGCTTCTCCTGATGACCTGCATGCTGCCACTGCGGCCCCCGCACAAGGTCATCGTGGTGCCTTCATGTCTGCCTGGGGACCGGCTCTTTGTGGCCGAGTCTCTGGCGTGGAACCCTCAGCTCTTGAAGTCTGCTCGCCCGGAGGCCCCGCAGTCCTGGGGCAGCGACTCATCTTTCAAGCTCATTCGTAAACATCTGCTGAGCGGCCGCTGCGCTTGGGGCTTTCCGGGGACACTGGTGGAGAAGCGTGAGACCCCACGCTGATGGGGGAGATGGGCAAAGGTGGATGAATAGAAGAATTAAAGAAGATACCTCTACAGGAGGCAAACCCATGGCGCAGCCGTGGAGACCGAGGCGCTGGGGGCCTCCCTTGGCTTCATCCCACCCTTCCCTTATTTATTTAACGCTTGTCTCCTCCATCAACCCAGCAAGAACCACTTTAGTATTAGTTAATATTTATTTAGCGCTCTGTGCCAGACTTCGGGCGAAGAGGTTGACGGGGATTAACTCATTCCGTTCTCACAGCAAAGCTCGCGGAAGTTCTATTTTTTTCTCTATGATGAAGATGAGACACTCGGTGCTTGGGGAGGCCGGGGCTGGCCACCAGCCGCCGTGTGGAAGCTCTGGGACGTGACTGCAGGAGGGCGGAGTGGGAGGGGGGTGTCCTGGCTTTCTGGGAGGCTCCCCTGCTCCAGGAGGCTGGGCTCTGGTCTGTTCGCCACCGTGTGCCCCAGCTGCCAGCAGAGCGACTGAGTGACTGAGTGAGGGCAGATGTTATTGTAACGGGAACACTGTGCTGTGCGACCCCTCCCCCACTTTCAGATCACTCCAACTGGGCTGCATGCAACACCCATCTCCTAAGTGCCAATGGAGAGGCTCGGAGGGCAAGACTCAGAACACCTCACATCTCCCTGGAAGTCCAGAGGCCATCCTGATCATCCCCATCCAATCCCTGGGGGGCTTCCTGGAGGAGGTGGTTCCTATGGTGGACCTTGAAAAGGACCCACACATCACCCCTCACTGCTGAGTACAGGCTCCCAGATGCCCCAGACGTGGCACAAGGACCTGGGACAGCAAGCTGGGGCTAGGCTTCGGCTCTGCCGTTTGGGCTGGTGCCTAGGACACCTCACCCACCCACCACTCGTGGATGCGCTGGGTCCTCCCCCTCTGGCTGCGCCTCCTGGGGCCACACAGGAGTCCGGCTCATCCAGAAAGGGGCACGTCCTCCAGAAAGGCCAAGATGCAGGTAGCACACTCGAGATATTTCCATCCGCACACGTTGGTTAGAAGAGCAGTTTCCAAGAATTAAAGGCTACAGAAACCTAGCTATCCCGAGCGTTTACTCTCTGAAGGGTCCAGGATTCTACGGAGCAAAGAGCCGGCTTCAGTCCTACGCCCTCAGCGTGCTCAAGGCTGCACTGTGAGGCTCCGACAGGGCTCTGTTAGTTCTCGGGTCTGTTGCTGTCGTTCTGTCCTGAGCTTTCTCCTCTGCTTCTCTTGTGTGTCTTCATAGCGCATCTTGCCTACGAGCCCCTTATTCTGGCTTGTCTAGAATTCAAAAACCATGGAACCAAATTGCATGCAAAACTGGATTCATCGTGCCCAGAGGGAGGGGCTGAGACCTCTTTTCTGGAGTAGTGAGAACTTGGGACCCCACTCAGCTGCTCAGAAGAAACCCCTTCATCTCGCAAGGTGTGCCGTTACCTGCCCTAAATTCCCGATTAAGAGAAAACTTTGTAAGCTGGGAGGACTCCTGCTGAGGTGGGACTTTCCCAGTGTGCACTAGTGGAGGGAAGCTCTTCCCAGGATTTCTACAGCCCTTTGCCCCACAGAGCTCCAAGGCATACACATTCCATCATTTTAGCCTTTTATACACTCACGACAGTGGTTTGGGAAACACCTCAAAATTAGACAAGCATTAGCTTAGCTTATAAACTTAAAAATAAACTGTAACGGCTTTAATGGTGTTGTATTAAATGCCAGACCTCATAATACCTTACATTTCTTTAATACTTTATGGCTTTCAGCACACTTTTAAATAACTTCTCATCTGGAAGGTTTTCACAACAGGCTGGCCTCGCTCCCTGGCGCTGGCAGCCTGGGGTCCAGCCAGCCTGGGTGCAGACTCACCTCCTCACCCTGGCTAAGGGCCTCTGTGGTTTCCTTGGGACAGACGCCCAAGTCTGGTTGGGATTCTGGAGCTGCCAGCGGGTCCATTCTGCCTGGACCCCATCCTCACACCTGCACTGGCGACCTTTTTCCGTGTCTGAGCCTAGGAGTACTACCTGGGGAGGGGATGGTGTGGTCTCCCCAGCTTGGTGCTGAGGAAGGAAGGACCTCACCCTAAGCCGTAGGATGAAGCCTGTGGGGGTCGGCGCCCTCCCCTCCCCAGAGTGTGCACTGTGGTGGCCGAGGGCAGGCCTTGTCCACATCCACGTCCACATCCACGTCCAGTCCAATCTCTGTCTCTCTCCGCTGCATCAACCTTGGGCGCTCAGAAGGCTGCCTCACCCTGAACCCCTTGTTTTGTGCAGGACCCCCGAGGCATTTGCAGGTCCCGGTGCAAAATGGAAACGTGACACCAGGGGGACATCTGCCCAGTATTGGGAACTGCTCTGGGCTCTCCTGTCGATGTGCATGGTTTCATCTGAGTCCTTAGAGAGTAGAAAGCAGAGTCTCAGAGACTGAGTGGCTTGCCTGGGACGCAGGGAGTTTGATGGGCTGGGGGGCCCTGCCTTGAACCCAGGTCTCCACCTCTGAGAGCCCAGGCCTGCCCTCCTCTCCTCAGGCTCCTCTCCCTGACCATCCTGGACATTCCGGGTCAAGCAAGCTTGAACCCATACTCAGTGGCTTATTTGGTTGGTAGTCTTGGAAAGCTCCCATATTTTTCCAGCTCTCGCCTCTCTCTGCACGGTAGGGAAAATGTTCAAGAGGAGGGCTTGTTAGGATACAGAGACTGAGACTAGATGGGGCCCTCCTGGCACAGCTAAGACCTCAGCAAAGAGCAGCTGGTACTCGTGCCCCCACCCCGATCATCATCGTCATCATCCTTGGGCATCGCTCCTCCTCCCAGAACCCCCAGTGCTAGGTGTCTTCCACTCAGCACGCTGCCTCTGGGTACCCCAGCCTTGGACCTGGGTGAATCTTGCTCATGGTGACTTGGAAAAGGTGGATGGAAGGGTGTTAACTCTGTGGGCTGCTGATGGCTCTCCTCTCCCCCAAGCTCAGCCTCTGCCACGTGGTCCAGCCTGGACGGGATCCTACACAACCGCCCACTGGCATGCTATGGGGATCCTGTATTTTATTAGAGACCAGACCGAAGCAAGCTGAGAGATGGGGTCTTCTTTCACGCTTTGTCTGTGACCTGGGAAGAATTGTGTTTTTCTCCTTTCTGCAAGCATGAAACGAAACAGAAACATCCCAGGTACCTTCCACGGCAACCTGGGCTGGTCCTGAAGAGGTTAGGCACTCTGGTACCTGCTCAAAACGGCTGCAGGTAGGTTTTCATAACATTTACTGGCCACCCAGTACTAATGGAAATAAAAGCAAAAATAAACAAATGGGACCTGATTAAACGTAAAAGCTTTTGCACAGCAAACTGTAAACAAGATGAAAAGACAACCTATGGAATGGGAGGATATATTTGTAAATGATGTGACCAACAAGGGATTAATTTCTAAATATACAAACATCTCATACAGCTCAGTATCAATAAAACAAACAACTCAATCAAAAAATGGGCAGAAGACCTAAACAGACATTTCTCCAAAGAAGACACACAGATGGCCAACAGGCACATGAAAAGATGCTCAACATCGCTGATTATTAGAGAAATGAAAATCAAAACTACAATGAGGTATCACCTCATTCCAGTCAGAATGGCCATCAAAAAAATTCTATTTATTATTTAATAAATACTGGAGAGGGTGTGGAGAAAAGGGAACCCTCCTACATTGTTGGTGGGAATATAAATTGGTGCAGCCACTATGGAGAAGAGTATGGAGGTTCCTGAAAAAAACTAAAAATAGAGTTACCATGTGATCCAGCAATCCCACTCCTGGGTATATATCTGGAAAAGATAAAAATTCTAATTTGAAAAGATAACGCACCCCAGTGTTCATAGCAGAACTATTTACAATAGCTAAGACATGGAAGCAACCTAAATGTCCACTGACAGGTGATTGGCTAAAGAAGATGTGGTGTATATACACAACAGAATATTACTCAGCCATAAAAAAGAATGAAATAATATCATTTGCAGCAACATGGATGGACCTAGATATTCTCATACTAAGTGAAGTAAGTCAGAGAGAGAAAGACAAATACCATATGATATTACTTATATGTGGAATCTAAAAGAAATGATACAAATGAACTTACTTATAAAACAGAAACAGGCTCACAGACATAGATAATTAACTTATGGTTACCAAAGGGGAAGGGTGGAGGGATAAATTAGGAGTTTTTGTGATTGACAGATACACACTACTGTGTATAAAATAGACAAACAACAAGGATCTACTGTATAGCACAGGGAACTACGTTCAGTATCTTGTGATAACCTATAATGGAAAAGAATACATGCATACTATGTACGCACACACACACACACACACACACACAAAACTATAACTGAATCACTTTGCTGGATGACTGAAACTAACAAAATATTGTAAATCAACTATACTCCAATAAAAATTAAAAAAGGTCTACCAAGGAGAAAACCATCCCCTCAGTTCTAGGACACAGAAGGTTTATTAAGTCAACACTGCCCACAAGTGATTTCCACCTCCCCAAGCTTCAGTAATGAGGGCAAGGTCTTTAGGGGACAAAACCAAGAACATACCTTGAGCCAGTGAGTGCACACTTGACCACATGCCCCTGTGTGGATTTACCGTCTGGCTTCAGGGTGCCCTGAGCTCACCAAGGACTCCTGCTATACCTGGGTTGCTGGCACAAATCTCGTTACCACTCACTCACTCTCACCAGGAGTGGGCAGGGAGGTGCCGACCTCCCTTTGTTTATGGGGACATCAAGGGCCTGGGAGGGGTGAAGGGGCCCAGCTGGAGAGCACAGGTGAGGCGAACTGGTCCACTGTGTCCAACCCCAGAGCTGTGTGGTGGGACTTGAATGCTGTCCTGCGGAAACTCAGGAGTAACAACGACTATTTCTGCAGCCAATCATTGAGTAAGACTTGCCCCAAGCGGCCTCTCTCCCCGTCCACTTCCTTCCACTGGGAGACTCTCAACCCTGCTCCTCTTCTGGTCTTCCTGACACACCACCCTTGTCCCGCCAAATAGCAGAAAGCCTGGTTTCTGAGCTGCCTGCCCTTAGCGGCTGCCGGGCTTGGACACAGTTTGTGCGTATGTGAAATGGGCATAGGGGTCTTTTTTGTCAGAATTGTTTTATTATTACCCATAAATTTATTTCTTTGCTTTAATGACATACCTTCTTGCCCTCGACCTTATGAGGCTGAAATCAAATTTCAGGTTAATTTCCAAGTACCTAGTCCTATAATTTTTGGACTGTGCAAGTTACAGAGAGAATCTTCATAATTCTTATGAGGAGTATTTTACCAGTTACACTGCTGGAGCTAAAGATTACAATTTTATAAATATCTTTAGTCATTTTAGTATAACTACATACTATAATGTAATAGATTTTTTAGTATAACAATAAAATAGACTAATATATCTTGTTTATTTGGGGAATAAATGATTCAGAATAAGGTTTCAAAATAACTGTATAATTATCTGAGCGGTGGAGCAAGTTTTACTCCAAATCAGAACATAGATTTGTTTTAATTTTTTAACATAGTCTTAAGAAATGCTGGCTATTTTAGGTTCCTTTCCATCTCCCTCCCCTCGACCTAGATCAATATGATCTTTGTGGCATGGGGATAACAATATCATTTAAAAATTAATTTATTGTAAGAGTTTATCAAAGCCTAAGCCAATCAAATTCAAATATTAATCTCTAAAATAATGTCTTTCTTATTTAAAAATTTTTCCAGCTTTATTGAGGTATAAGTTATTGACAAATAAAAATTGTATATATTTAAGGTATGCAGCATGTTTTGATATACATATATTGTGAAATGATTACCACAATCAATCTAATTAACATGCCCATTGCATAGTTACATGCATGTGGCAGGGCAGGGGTGATGGTGAGGACACTGAAGACCTACCCTTTTAGCCAATTTCCTGTACACTGTACAATACGGTATTGTTAACAGTAGTGACCATGCTTACACCCACCGCATCTCCAAACCTATTCGTCCTGCATGCTTGCAACTTTGTACCTTTAGACAAACATCTCCCCATTTCCCCCACCCCCAGCCTCTGGCGACCACAATTCTACTCTGTTTCTGTGAGTTCAATGTCTTTACGTTCCACATGTAAGTGAGATCATGCGATACTCGTCTTTTTCTGTCTGGCTTATTTCACTTACCATAATGTCCTGCAGGTTCAAGGTTCATCCGTGTTGTTGCATGTTGGCAAGATTTCTTTATTTATTGAGGCTAAAATAATATTCCATCATATATATATGCATGTATATGTATCCCATCTCTCTATATCTATCTATATCACCTATCTATCATCTATTATCTATCTATCTATCATCTATCTGTATCTATCTATATCTCCCCCTATCTATCTATCTATCATCTCTCTCTCTATCTACCTATACTCTATCTATCTATCTATCTATCATCTATCTAGATCACATCTTATTTATCCAGTCATCTGTCGACAGACACACTTGGGCTGCTTCCATGTCTTGGCTATTGAGAATAATGCCCCAATGAACGTGGGAGTGCAGATATCTCTTTAAGGTACTAATTTCATTTCCTTTGGATATATACCCAGAAGTGGAATTGCTGGATCATATGGTAGTTCTATTTTTAATTTTTAAGGAACCTCCATACAGTTTTCCACAGTGGCTGCACCAATTTACCTTCCCACCAAGAGTACACAAGGGTTCCTTTTCCTCTACATCCTCCCACCTGAAATAATGCTCCAATTTCCCATTTTCTGATGATTGAAAAATATGTTGATATATTTCTTGAAACTACAGACTACTAATATTGTTAGATTTGAAGGATTTTATTTTCACAGAATACAGTTTGTTCTTTATTTGATTCCCTTTAAACTTTTTTTCTGGAATGATTACTATATCATTTTAAAAATAAACTATTTTAGAACAGTTTTAGATTTACCAGAAAAAAAAAAAAACCTGTGAAGATAGCATAGAAAGTCCCCAGATACCCCACAGCCAGTTTCTCCTATTATTAAATCAAACATTAGTATATTTGTTCAAATTAGTAAACCAATATTAATATGTTATTATTACCTAAGTCTATATTTATTCGGCTCTCCTTAGCTTTTACCTCATGTCCTTTTTCTGTTGCAGGACCACATCCGGAGCATCACACTTAGTTGTCCTCTCTCCCCAGGCTTCTCTGGGCTGTGAGAGTTTCTCAACTTTCCTTGATTTTGATAATTTTGACAGTTTTGAGGAGTACGGGTCAGTGTATTGTACAATAGAATGCCCCTCAGTGGGGGTGTATCTGATGATTTTATATAAGTAGACTGGGGTTATGGGCTTTGGAAGAAAGACCAAAGAGGTGAAGTGGCATTTTCATCACATTCTATCAAGGCTACACGGTATCGTTGGTGATGTTGACTTTGATCACATGGGTGGGGTGGATTTGCCAAGTTTCTAGAAAGCTACTCTTGCCCAACTTTCCATACTATCGTCTTTGGTAGGAAGTCGTTGTATGCAGCCTGCACTTAAGGAGTATGAAGTTACACATATCTACATAAATTATGGAATATAGACATAAATTATTTGAGATTATTCTGCATGGATAGTCATCTCTTCTTCTCCATGTTTTGATCCAGCCAATCATTTATATCAGTACAGACACATGGACATTTGTTTCACATGTTGCATTACTATTTGACACTTTATTGATTTTGTTGTTCCAGATGTTCCAATGTTCCAGATTTGACCATTGGGAGCTGTTTTAGTTGCCTCTTTTGTTTCTGTGACGTACTCCCATCGTCGTGTGTGTGTGCATGTGTGTGTTTAGCACTTCCTTCTTTCTGGTACTGCAAGGAGTTTCAAGTACATCTTATATATTTCCTGCCCCAATCCTTGCATCTGCCATTTCTCCAAGAAACCCTGGTTCCTTTCATGGAGAAAACTATTTAGAAACCAATATTTGGATGTAGGTATCCTCATTGCTACTGAGGTGCTGTTGCTTCTGATAGATCAAGGAAATATATGTGTGTATACTAATCCATATGTATACACATATCTATACATATTTCTATATGTAACAGTTTGTATCTGTATTAAGCTAAACAAAATTTCATCCTGGTCATTCTAACCCTACTGCATTTCCACATGGGTTATTCCAGCCTCCATGAAAAATGCATGTCTCGACCATCACCATATAATACAGACTAGTTTCACTGACCTAAAAGAATACCCAGTGCTTCACCTGTTCAATCCTCACCTTTATTCCCTGACACACGGCCAACGTTGATATATTTACTTTCTCTATAGTTTTACCTTTACCAAAATGTTCCATAATTGGAATCATATAGTATGGACACTTTTCAGACTGACTTCTTTCCCTTAGCAATATGCATTTACAATTTTCCATGTCTTTTTGTGGTTTGATAGATAATTTCTCTTTATTGCTGAATAATATCTTATTGAATAGACCAATCACATTTTGTCTACCTATTTATCTACTGAAGACTATATTGTTTGCTTCCAGTTTTGGGTGATAAAGCTGCTATAAATATTTGCATGAATGTTTTTTTTTTCCACAGACATAAATATTCATATCAGTTGATTAAACAACTACGAATACATTTACTGGATCATCTGATAAAACAATGTTGTTTAGCTTTGTGTTAACTTCTAAACTGTCCTCCAAAGTGGCCATACAACTTTACGTTCTGACCAGTAATTAATTTTATGTATTATATCTGTAATTTGTGTCTTATCTCTTTCTCAGTTAGACTGATTAGAGATTTATGAATTTTGTTGATCTTTTCAATGAACTAACTTTTAATTTTGTTGATTTTTTTCTATTGTTTTCCTGATTTTAATTTCGTTGATTTCTGCTCTGTTTTATTATAGTTTTTCTTGTTTTTGCTTTAGGCTTAAATTGCCCTTCTTTCTCTAGTTTCTTTTTTTCTTTTTTTCTTTTTTTTTTTTTTTTGGTACGTGGGCCTCTCACTGTTGTGGCCTCTCCCGTTGCGGAGCAGAGGCTCCGGACGCGCAGACTCAGCGGCCATGGCTCACGGGCCCAGCCGCTCTGCGGCATGTGGGATCTTCCCGGACTGGGACACGAACCCATGTCCCCTGCATCGGCAGGCGGACTCTCAACCACTGCGCCACCAGGGAAGCCTTCTCTAGTTTCTTAATGTGAGATCATAGATGATTGCTTTTAGATCTTTCTTAGACTCTAAGATATGCATTTAATCCTATTTTTAAAATTTTGATGAGTTGTATTCTGATTTTTATTTACTTGTTTCTAAAAAAAATGTCTCTTAAGATTTCTTCTTTTACCCATGTGTTATTTAGAAGTGTATTATTTAATCTCCTAATATTTCAGATTCTTCCATCTATCTTTCTATTAGTAATTTTTAGTTTAATTCCAAACCTGAGAACAGATTGTGTCTGATTCCTAGTCTTTTAAATCTTTAAGATGTGTTTATGGCCCAGAATGTGGTCTATCACGGTGGGTGTCTAATCTGAACTTGGGAAGAATGTGTATTCTGCTGTTGTTGCATGAAGAATTCTACAAATGTCAATCAGATCCAGTTGATTGATAGTCCTGTTCAGGTCAACCATACCTTTAATGACTTTCTGCCTTCTTGATCTCTCCGTTACTGACAGATGGGTGTTGAATTCTTCCAGTGTAATAGAGGATTTGTCCATTTCCTCTTTTAACTTTTTACCTGATGAATTTTGACAGTCTGGTGTTAGGTACATACACTTTTAAGATTGTTATGTCTTCTTGAAGAATTGACTCCTTTATCATTCTCTCTCTTTATTCCTGATAATTTTTCTCATATTTCCAGAAGTCAGCTGCCTGAAATTATTTCAGCTATTCCATATTTCTTCTAATTACTTTTAACCTAGCTGACTCATTATATGTAAAATGGGTCTCTTGTTGATAACATATACTTGGGTCTTCTTTAGTTTTTTTTTTTTTTTAATCCACTCTAACACTCTCTGTATTTTAATTGCTATATTTAGACCATTCATATTTAAAGTGACATTTAAAATATAATATTTGTCCTGTTTTAAGAGTTTTCTGTTAATTGCAGTTATTCTATGTTACTTTTTTAGTCTTCTCTGTGTAAGTCCTCCTTGAAATAATACTATGTGGTCACATGTGTAAGGCAGGTACCTTATAACTGAATATTCTCAATTCTCCTGTTCCTTTTTGTCATTCACTTATACATACACTGTAATCACCCAATAAGTTGTTACTATTATTACTTTGAACAGTTACCTTTTCAATCAATTAAGAATAAAGAAAATTAAATATTTTGTCTTACCTACATTTATCGCTTCTCTAACATTTTTCCTTTCGTATGGTCTGAGTTTCTGACTTATATTATCCTCCTTCTTCCTGAAGAACTTCTTTAAACATTGATAGGCAAGTCTTCAGGTGATGAATTCTTTCAGTTTTTGTCTTAAAAAGTCCTTATTCTTCCCTTTTAAAGGATAATTTCATTGAATATAGAAGTCTGGATTTTAAAATTTAACTTCTTATATATTTCACTGCACCGTCTCCCTGCTTGCATGGTTGCAGATGAGACGTCTACTGAATTTGTATCCTTATTCCTATATAGGTAAGGTGTTATGTTTTCCGCTGGTTTCTTTCAAGTTTTTCTTTGTGTTTGAATAAAATATGAATGCAATATCCCTAGGTGTATTATTATTTTCTTCTTTAAATCCTGCTTACTGTTCAGTGAGCATCTCAAATCTGTGGTTTGGAATTGGTCATTAATTTTGGAAAGTTCTTAGCTATATATGTATATATAGAGATAGATAGATAGATATAGATATAGATAGATAGATAGAGATACACGCACATATATATTTTCTGCTTGCATACCTCTTTCTTCTCCTTTTAGTATCCCAATTACACGTATATGTTATATCTTTTGACACTGTCCCACAATCCTTGGATGTTCTGGAAATAGCCATGGTGGCCACCTCTGGTTTTCCCAGCCTGCCTGCCTCTGTTGGTCCTTTTTCCTCTCCCCACTGCCCCAGACCCTGGGTGGCATCAGGATCAGGCGAATTGCAGGAGCTGCCACATCTCTCCTGCAGACACATGGCACATTCAGTCCCTACCCTGTTCCCAGAACCTTGTCCTTGTCTTGTTGCCTCACCCTCTCCCCACCTTGGCCACTTTCTGAAGGTAGCATGATGCGGAAGAGAGACCTGGCTAGGATTCAGGCAGCTTATGCCTCCTCAGTTTCCTGTGTGAATTGGAGATGCTGCTAGCCCTGTCTGACCCTGAACTCCTGGTCTCTAAGTTAAGGGTAATAACTCCTGGACTTCACAGGGCTGTCATGAGGATCAGCTAACAGGCATGAAGTTTGCTGTGTGGTTGATGCAGGCTTCAGGAAATGGAGCTCACACAAGCGCCCACCCCTGTGCCTGGCTCTGCACACATCTCATCTCCCAAGTGTCCCTCCTGCTCTCTCTCCTCTCATGTAGGCTGGCTCTGTCCCAGCAAGCGATCTGCATGTCAAGTTCTCTGCCTACTGGGTGTGAATTCCAAGTGGCAGAAAGCTCTCCATCTCCTCCTTGCAAGACTCCTCACTCAGGCATAAGACCCAGACCATGGTCTGAGTCAAACCTCTCCCCAAGTCCAACCAAGGGTGCACTGTTTGTAACTGATGAAATAGTTGCAAACCTCTTCTATCTCAATTAGGAATGTCCTGCTCAAATTTCCCCTTATACTTTACTTCCATGATTGCTTTCTCCATTTGGTTTTTATGCAAGTAAATTTCAAGGCTGTCTTACAAGCACATCAGGTGGAAATCATAAGAGAGAGGCTAGAAGAGGATCTATGTGGGGAAAATCTACCATCAAATAAGTTTGGAAAATTGTAAGTAAAGCTAAACAATTTTCTTCAATTGCTAGAAGTTTCTGAACCTTTATTTTCATGACTGAGTCCTGTGGCTCAAATTGCCCAAACACAAAGCTTTCTCCTCCCCTCTTTGTGCTATCTCAGATACTTTTCTTTTTCTCTGTGAGATCATCTTGCAGGAATAATGCCCACTGTGGAGTCCTCTTTGACAGTGCTGGCTGCAGTTTCAGGGAGACCATGGCAAGAGTTACATTTCCTTCCTGCTGTTATACCTATAGTGTCTCCCAAGCAGGGATTCTGTGGCTCTGCAGCCCAGAGGTTCAAGGCTGGTGACTGATGCCTGCTCACCACCCTGCATGATTTTATATCTAACAAGCCCTCCTGCCAGCCTGATAGAGGAATGGCAGAGGGTGCTGGCTGGTCGGGGAGGAGATGGCAGTGACTCTCCTCGTGGAGGGCACACTCTGATGCTGGAGGTTCCAGGAGAGGAATCCTGGTCAAGGCAGGACACTCTGAAGATGTTTTCAAATCTAGTATTTGATGACTCTACTAAGACTCGGTTTACTTTTTCTTTTTTAAAGTAAAATGCACGGGCACAAAGTCTACTAAGTGTATATACTGTCAGCACATCGTTAACCCAATTTTGTTTTGCCAAGTACCTTGTATAGTGCGTGTTACAGTATCAGCACTTAGCAAATGTTGTTGAATGGTAGAATAGGCATTATATCCTAGAATCCGGAGAAATGCCATCTTGGGGATGGTGGTGAACAGATAGCACGATTCAAACCAGATGCCAAGGAGATTTTTAAATGTCTCAGGGGATGACATTCCCATCATTTATTTGGTAAAAATTGCTCTCTGCTCCATCTTGAAGCCAGCTTTTTTCTGGCACTGGAAACACAATCTAAATAGCATTAAATTCCAGTGAAGTTTTCTCACTTCCTACTCATGTTCCTCTTTGACTTTAGGCCAATCTCAATTGGCCCAGTTTGCTGCAAGCCTGCCTCATCTTAGATTAAACTGGGCAGCCAGGTTTCTTCTTGTCTTCATTAGCCACACTAAGGACACGGGACTGATGATCTCAGTGCATCATTTTGATGTACCGTGCTAGGTAACAGGCCTCACTACTGCCATTGTTCTTTCTTCACCATAGGTCTACGCCCAAGAGTGGAAGGAGAGATGTTACTTGGAAGGCTATAGCATTTGTTCGTCTGGGAGAGGATGATAGCTTGGATCAGATGATGGCAGTTGGCCTGGAAAGAAGGGAAGTGACTTCAGATATTTTTGGAGGAAAGGTCACCAGGATCTGCTGATATTGGTTGTGTTGGTGAGGGGTGGGGTGGTGGAGAAGGTGTAAGAATGTGAGGAATCCAGGATTTATACTTTTGTACTGGAGCAACTGGACTGTCACGCCATTTATAGAGGTGGGGTGATTCACAGAGGCACTGAGACCCTATAGGAAGGAAATGCAGAGTTCAGCTTTGGACATAATAAATCTGAGATGACATTAGACATCCAATGTCAAAAAGGCAGTTAGATTTACTAATCCTGGAACCTACCGGCCAAGAGTAGAGTTTAGGGAGTCATCAGTGGATAGATGGTATTCATAGTCACAGGACTGAATGGGGTCCTCTAGGAAATGGGCTGCGGCTGAGTCTTAAAGCTCTCCAGGGCTTGTAGCCCCAGCTGAGAGGGAGCAGTCACTGGGAAGAGATGACTGCCAGGAGTTTTGTTGTCTCAGAAGCCAAGAAGGTAGAGTAATCAACTCAATACATTCATATGTAAAGCAGGGAAATCACTGGTGATCATGAGATAGGACAGGGTCGTGAGTGTAGAGGGCAGAAGCCAGAGGGAAGTGAGTTTAGAACAGGACATGAAGGGAAGAAGTGAAGCTGGTGATACTGATGATACTTATGAGGGCCTTCTGCTGGGAAGAAAAGATGAACAATGAGGTAGTAGCTAGATGGAAATACGAAACCAAGAGAAGTTGTGTTTATACTTTATTTTTGTAAGATGGTATACCTACCAGGGCCCATATGTAGGGGAAAATGCACTGATTTCAAAGGCAAAGGGCACTGCAAATGAGAAATTTTATCCCTGAGAAGGCGGGGGGAGACAGCAAAAGACTGAGCCTCTGATAAACATGGGCACATTCCTTGGGACATAAAAAGGGAGGGTAGAAAGATGAGCACAGGAGTAGGAATTGGTGGATTTGGGAGCAAAAGGAGGAGGCAGCTCTCATTTTCTCAGTGAGGCATATCATGATTATGGACTACAGAGGTGGGAGAAGACATTAAATACTTAACTTGCAAAAAGGAGAAATTAGCGTTTTACAAAATGTGTTGGGATTGCTGGGCAATTTTGCCAACCAACTTGATGGAGCATTTAAATAAGTCCTGCAACCATGATTCAGTGTTTTACTGTCACTACGTTCAGCAGCCTGGGTGAGGCGCAGAGTGGGTGGAGAAAGGGGGTCAGTATGTCAGAGGAAATGAGAGGCCAGGGAGCTGAAATTAAGAAGAGGATTTAGAATGATGGACCTAATGTGAGCAAAGTGTGAAGCCAAGACATAAGGGGGGGGGTCTTCAAAAAGTGGTTGGTAGTGTAATTAATTCAACATCAAAATGACACGAACTTGAATGTGACAGTGAAGACTGGTGAAGTGGGGCACTAGAATAAGGATGCTGGAGAGAGAGGTGATCCATGGGTAAGATGCTCTTACAGTTCTGGAGATGAGATTGCCTAAGATCTGATGTGAGAGAGGATGGGGCAAAGGAAGAGATGACCAGGAATTAGGAAACTGATTAACTGAGAGAGCAGAGAGATGCTCCTTGTGGATGCTGATATCATGGGGGATGGCGGACATGGAGATCAAGGTGGAAAGGCGGAGTCCAGCATATGCCATAAACACTGGAATGGACTGGACCTCAGATGGTGTCCACACAGGCTGGGCACCTAATGGAATGACACACACTTTAAAGAAGCCAGGAATTTGAAAAATGAGTTTGTACACAACAAAAGTGTAAAAAGAGACTTGCCCAAACCCCAGGGCTGACCTCCAGGTGTGTAGGTTGAGTAGTCTCAAAGTGACAGAGGGACAGGGATGGTGGTGCTTTCAAGGAACAGCTGGATCTCAAGCCAGAAGAAAGAGAATATAAAAGAATATGGTTATTTTGCATCTGTCTATTAAAATGCAAACATATGGGCAGGGATTTTACCTGTTTTTGTCATTGTTTTATCCCAGTACCTTGAACAAAGCCTTGAACATGGAAGGCACTCTGTAAATATTTGTTTAATAACAGTTGGATTATGAATGTTGCTGTTTATGATCACAAAATAGGCGCCTTATGCAATTTCTGCTTTCTGTAAGTCAGAGAGGTTTAGTTTGAATTTTAAGTATGGTCTAATCTTAGGTCACATAAGAGTTGAAATAAGCACTATTCTATAGAGACAGTGTATTGCATTTCATAATAACTATTACATACATTATATTATTTATAATAATTAGAACTTACATACCCCATTTACTTTTTTGCCTACTTGATCTGTCAAAGAATAGAAGAATTTTATGCAGCTGTTGTTGGGTGTCTGACATGTTCTCTTCATATTTCAATCTGATTTTTCTTTATCTGCTTTGATTCTGTGTTATTTGGCACATAAAGGTTCATAACTGTCATCTCATTGTGTCAAAATGAACACTTAATAAACATCACCCACTTTGTCGTGTTTAGTTTTTTACTTTGACTCACACTTTATCTTAGGTTATTGTTGTCTCCTGTGCTTTGTTTGCTTGGTAAGTATCTGTCTATTCTTTCACTTTTAATCTTTCCAAACCTCTTTGCTTTAGACAGGACTCTTGTTAGATAATGTGTAAACAGGCTTTGGTTTTGTTCCAGTCACCCTTGAGTAATACATGTAATCCCTTTAAAGTTTCTGCACCGTGTTTCCTCTGATTTTTATACCATTGACTTTTGTGCTTCTAATCTCTAGTTTTCTTATTGCTGTCTTCGTTTTATCTTTGTCATACGTTCTTTCTCTTTGAGAACAGTGATTTTGAAGGCATCTGTACAATGCCAATTCTTCGACTGGTCAATTTTAATGCTGTTTCTAACTCTTACAGAGTTGAACTCTCCTCTAGTTATCAGTGTCTATTAAGTTTCTTAGTGGCCCTTCCGCCTTTGTAAGATCCAGAAATCTTCACTCTTAATTTCTTCCAGAGTCCAATTTCCAAACTTTCAAGTTTTACTGCTAAATTCTGGAATTAAACAAAGCTCATTGATTTTTAAACATTTTCTCTACATAGATTCTATTTTAAGAATTATTAACAATATGTAACTTGGAGCTGGGTGTACAGAACGTATGAATCATATGCTTAAATGGTTTCCGGGTTCACTGTTATCTCTTTTACACCATAGTGCCTCTACTCCTGGTTAACTTTTTTTTTGAACTCATTTTACAATTGACTAAAATGCATTGTGAGGTGATTTGTCCAGATAGGGTGCATGGTTGCTATATTTTCAAAGCTTTCGCATATCTGAGACTTGTTTTTTCCTTGACTTCATTTGCAGATGCCCACTGAGCAGGATATAGTATAATCGAATCCAAATATTTTTGTCTTAAAATGCTTTCAATGTCCCTCCCCTGCTTCCTGTCTTGTAAGGTTGCAGAGAAGAACGATGTGACAAGGCAGGCTTTCCTTCCTTTGTCAGCAACTGCATGCCCAGGGCCTGATGTCGACCTAACCAACAGGACAGCACTCAGTTCATGTCTGCTATTCAGATCACTCCAACCCCTTCGCCAGGCTAGAGAAAGATAACAGAAGTCTGGTAAGAATATCCCTCGTGGATTTGAATTCTCCTCTCCCTAAAGAAACATGCAAATTAGTCAACACTATTTTAAATGACTCTGATTGTTACCACAATCTCTAAGATTCTGTTTAAAAGGGGTTGAGGCTGGGGCTGTCACAATCTCACCAATATACATGATCATCACTCTACTAGAACTTTCTGAATTTGTTAAATTGGGGAGTGAGTGCCAGTTTAAAAAAACACAGAAGGCTGAAAATAAGAAACTATTTTATTTGATGCCTTTAGAATTGCAATTCAGGGGACACACATTTGGGTAAAACTGAAAGAATGTTTCAGGGAAGAGAAAGGGTCAAGAGTTTATAAAGCCAAAAGCCATGAGGCTGTGCTCTGACGCGAGAAAGGAAATATTTATCCTTAAGGGATGGCGGTCACAAGTAGTTGTAGGGTGAGGGTTCAATAAGTATCTTGAGTTTCTGGCAGATGTTCTGGATGCGATTATGCGGACAAAAAGTGGTCAAAAATCAGATTCCATCCAGGCTAAGATGTGCATAAGTCACACGTCCTCAGTGGCCTCCTGCCTCCATTTTAGAGAACCCTCTTAGCAATACTGACTCCAGTTTGATTTTCCTTTCACATTTCCTCCTTTTTTTTTTTTTTTTTTTTTTTTTTTGTGGTACACGGGCCTCTCACTGCTGTGGCCTCTCCCATTGCAGAGCACAGGCTCCGGACGCGCAGGCTCAGCGGCCATGGCTCATGGGCCCAGCCGCTCCACGGCATGTGGGATCTTCCCAGACCGGGGCACGAACCCATTTCCCCTGCATCGGCAGGCAGACTCTCAACCACTGTGCCACCAGGGAAGCCCTTCCTCCTTTTGATCAAGATCTTTCTTTGGAAAGCACTGATGATCAACCATGTAGTTATTTGGCCTTGGCATTGAATTTCTTGGTGCTGGGAAGGCTCATTCCCAGAGATTCGTGTCCCATGGAGGAGGGAAAGAGGTGATTTAAGGAGAGGTGTGCTTTCAGAGTTTATGGGCACATTTGAGCAACAAGGAACCATCTAGGAAGTGAGTCTTAAGTGGCATTCTAAAAAGGAGAAATTTATGTCTCTTCATTAGAAGGAATCTTATAGGTGTGGTCAACAATCTCCAGATGCCAAGTTATCATTATTCCGGTGGAGGGCTTTAGAGTACAGCAGTGAGAGAGAAGAAGTGCAAATGGTTTAAAAACAACAAAGAGAATAAATAAGAACAATGATTAGTGTAATGAATTGCAAGTTGGATGGCAATAAAGCACCAAGTCCAGAGGGGAGCCAGCTGAAAATATCTAGATGTCAGGATCGAAGCACGTTTTGTAGTTTGAAATGTCTCTGATGATGTCATCGGGTGTTTAGGTAAACTTTCTGAGTAGATCATATAGCAACAGGCACGAAGATTGTCAATACATTAGCAGTTACGGTGATTTCTCTGAAGTTTATGTCAAGTTGTCCAACTTTAGCTTGCATGGCTTTGGAAAAAGGGCAGTCGTAGTTCTCAATGATGCCAAGTCAAAAGGATGGGACTAACACCGGAAATGCTAGTTTGGAGAGTCATAGCTAGATATAGGAGGAAACTAGAATTCAGGATCTAGTCCAGTTTATCGGGTAAATGCCAAAACCTCAGAGACAAATAATAATGCTAGATTCTAATATCCACAAAGGTATATTATGGAAACAATTTGTCACTCTAAAGTCACCCTCATTTCTACCAAAGATAGCCAAATCCATATTAATTTGTTTTCAAAATAAGACTGGTTTTAATGAATTTGCCTGGATTATTTACATAAGTGTATCAAGAATAACAGTTGATCGTATAGGCTCTTTTAAATATGCTTTGCTGGAACTTTTCACAAGAAATCTCAGCTTGAATTTTCAAAGGCCTCTAGAGGCCAGGAAAGCCAAGCCAAGAACTTACCATTGGACTTTGCCTGCAATACTTACAGATTTGGGCAAACTCTTCCGGAGGTCCATAAAATATCTTGTGGTTTCTGCACCTGCCAGGAAGTGACTTTCCTTACTCACATGTTTAGGCCACTGGGAACCCTGTAAGCAAGGTCCCAGGCTGTTTTCTCAAGGGTCTTTATTGGCTCCATAAAGTCAATCTTAGTTCCTTAAAGCTGTCTGGTCATATCTGAGTCTATGCATGTCTCTCTCAAATAAGACATTCCAGTCAAAGCCTTGGTAATATAACTGATATTTCCAACGTGTCCTGTTAGGAGGAGAACAGATTCTTAGTGAACTTATGCAAATAATTATACTGTTATGAAAATAAGAGAACTCGCTAAGAACTTCTGAAGTCTGGAGGGATCGGGTAGGAAGAAAAAGATACATGTTTCATCTTTGTTTACAAAGGTACACTTTATCAAATTGTTGCAAGTCATAGGTAGCTTAAGAGAACACGTTTCCTTAAATCTGGAAGAGCAAAACATAGAAGAACCGGCAATGTTTAAAATAAAAAGTCATAAAAATTATACTCATCCTCATCAGTTTATTCAGTTCCATGGAAAAAATTCTTGATCTTTTATCTTTTGTTAGGAGTTTTATGAAACCATCAGTTTTTTCATTAGAGTTCTGTAAATTTTTATCCAATTCAATGGTATGGTCTGAAAGTTTAACAGAAACCTATACTCTTTAGTAACTGTCATGAATCTCTCTGAAAATGAAACATTTGTAAAAGCATCAGAGCAAAACAATAACTCTGTTAATGAGAAAGACTTTAAAATGGCATGATTGAATATCTGATTACAATGCAATTGACAAGGGAATTAGGTTTTTTCTGTTATGTGAAACATTTTAAGTAGAATTATGACTGATAACCTATACCAGGACATATCAGATTTCCAGGAATTTCACAGTTTTTGAAACACTGATTATAGGTATACAGACACATCATAAAGAAGCCTTAGTATTACTTCTTTTCTGACAATGCTTTCCATGTAGTTTAACATATCAAGTAAACTTCATTAGCCTAACATCTACCTTTTTATAAGAAGAGAGAACAAATTTTTTTTAATGTCTGAAACATTTATATTAACATATTTCCACACAAATAACCCAAAGAAAGTTCAGTACAAGTTGCCTTCTTTGTCTGCTTACTTGTTCTCTCACACTGCAGGCTCCCATCAGTCATCAATCCTACACACATCAGTGTACACATGTCAATCTCAATTGCTCAGTTCAGCACAGCACCATCCCCACCCCACCGTGGTTTTCCCCCCTTGGTGTCCATACATTTGTTCTCTATATCTGTGTCTCAACTTCTGCCCTGCAAACTGGTTCATCTGTACCATTTTTTCTAAGTTCCACGTACATGCATTAATATATGATATTTGTTTTTCTCTTTCTGACTTACTTCACTCTGTGTGACAGTCTCTAGATCCATCCACGAGAGAACAAATTTTTGATATATTTCATGGGCTCTCTGAAATATTTCATATCTCAAAGGTAGTTCTTCTTTTTTTTTTTTTTTTTTGTGGTACGTGGGCCTCTTACTGTTGTGGCCTCTCCTGTTGCAGAGCACAGGCTCCGGACGCACAGGCTCAACAGCCATGGCTCATGGGCCCAGCTGCTCCATGGCATGCGGGATCTTCCCGGACCAGGGCACGAACCCATGTCCTCTGCATCGGCAGGCGGACTCTCAACCACTGTGCCACCAGGAAAGCCCTCAAAGGTAGTTCTAAGTCAAAAAGACTTCATTTAGAATTTAATTTTGGGAAGTTTGTCAAAAATATCAAAAGTTTTTAAAACACTTGGTCAGATAGGATCATGGGTCACTATGAAATAATGCTTAGTTATCCATTTAACCAAGATAACAAAGACTTCATAGGCAAATATAGAAGGTTATATAGTTCTGATCAAAACTTAGCTCTTTTAATATCAAGAGAATTAGTTTACTTCAGTAATTAAAGTCCTGATAAAGACAACGTAGAAATAAGTGGTTATTTTGACAAAACATAAGATCTACATTTTATAATCTTTTATTATAAAGATCTGAACAAAAGGAAAAATAACTTTGTCCTTTTAATAAAGAGAAAAAACAAATTTTAATTTTGTACCAGCTTACTTTTGATATTAAAACTCATCCATTTAATTACATTTATTCCAATTTTAGTCAGTCATGACCACACAAAAAATGCTTTCTAAACACTTCTTTTTTTTTCACAGAACTTTTACAACTTTCTATGTCCATTTTACTTGTTTTCTTTCCCATCTAGAAATAATCAGCTTTTCTTTTCCCTTAACATTTCCATTTCTTATACCTTTAAAAAATTCCCTTGTATACAAAGGTATTTTCCTTATTAATTGTAGTAGTTTTAATTAAATATATTCATTAAAACTTTTAACCCTTAGAATACAATTTCTAGTGAAAACTAAAAAATAAGCAATTATGAACTATTTGTTATACCAACTTTTTTTTTTAATGTGGCACAAAATGTGGCTAACAGACCCAAGCATCTTTAGTTTTTTCGTAATAAGACAAAAGTAGGCAAACTTAGACTTGTTTGGCAGTTAAACTTAGACTTGTCTAATGATCTAGACATTCAACGAATTCCCATCATTTAATTTAACTTAGCAGGCCTGAGAATTGGGGGCCAATGGTGTAAGTCGTAATCAAGTCCTGAGTCTGAAAGCTCCAGAAACAGGAACTGCAATGTACAAGAGCAGAAATCCCAGCTTAAACAGAGAGAGAACTTGCCCTTCTTCCATCTTTTCCTTCTATTCAGGTCCTCAGTGGATTAGATGACAACTACCCATGTTAGTGAGGGTGATGATTACTCAGTCTACTGATTCAAATGCTAATCTCTTCTGGAAATGCCCTCACAGACACAGCCCAAAATAATGTTTTACCAGCTATCTAGGTATCCCTTGTCCTTGTCAAGGTGACACACAAAATTAACCATCACTGTGGGTTATTTCAGAGATCCTCTATGTAAAACCAAGGGGTATTTTCAATAGAAGTATTAGAAATAATTCAAGACAGGAATAGTATCTGCCTGAGCTGTGGTAGAAAAAAAAATAGTTTGGACACAAGAAGTCTTAATCCAAGCTTTACTAGAAAAATGTGGGGTGTGAGATCATACTAACTATGTGATCTGCAAAGTGTCACATTAAAAATTTACTTTAAAGGGACCTTGAGTTTGTAATAACCCAATGCCCCTGCCAGAAACAAAAACAAATCCTCACTGGAAGAACAGTCTTTAAATCCAGTCCTAGGAGAATTCTCATGGCTAACATCAAAATATAATCTCTCTCTCACACACACAGAATCACAAAACACTTTAAGAAGTCAGCTTCCATGAATCAAAGTCAGCAGAAACAGCAACCACAGAATGAAACCTGCACAGAATGAGGAATAAGAAATTATGAAATACAGAATTTTTAGTGAATGTTAAATACATGTTAATTACATTTAAAGAACTAAGGCATTGACAGTATAAAGAAGGAATGGGAAACTATTAAAACCGAGCAGACAGATTAAAGCAAAATACAGCAAACAAGATATTTGAAAATGAAAAGGTAATATTTTAATTTAGAAACTTCAGTGTGGATTAAACAGCATTTTATGCTCACTTGAATATATCATCAGTGAACTGGAACATAAATATCAAGAAATTACAGGTAACTCAGACAGACTAGTGTGAAAGAGAGATTAAGAGACCTGGAAAATATCAATAGAAAGAGGAATTCTAATATACCTCTAACTGGAGTTCCAGGAAGCAAGGGAAAAGAAAGTGGGAGAGAAGTGATGTTCCAAAGAGAGACTAACCAAGAATTTCCCAGAATTAATGAATGATAATGATCCCCCCATATCTCAATCAATCTAAAGTAAACTAAATAAAAATAAGTCTATGCTTAGATAAAGCATAGTAATACTTCAGGGAAACAAAGACAAAGGAAAGATCTCAAAGGAAATCAGAAATAAGAGAAACATTACCTACAAAAAGGTAATGAATGGCAACTGAATTATCTAAAGAAACACTGGATGCCAGAAGTTAGTAGAAAATATTTTTCATGTGCTAAGAAAAAATTACTGTCAGCTTGACATTATGTTCCTGAAGAATAGACTTTCTGAGAATTAGAGGACAATATATTTTTACATAAACACATTCTCTACACCAGGACTAGGGAAATAAATATTTCCAGGGTTGTTCACGTTCTGACCAGCCAGAGCAGAAAGTCTTTACTGAGCAATTAGGACACTCAGTTGAATCCCTAGAAGGGATCAAGCACTCCTTTTTTCCTTCCATTTTCTCCCTTTTTGAATGGAAATGTCTAAAACCGTTATCCTATTTCGTCCCATTATTGTATTTTAAAGCAGATCACTTATTTCTTGAGTTTCACAAATTTACAGTTGGAGAAGAATTTTGCCCCAGGATGGATTATGTGCAGATCTTTATCCTAAATGTTAGGTAATTTAAATGATAAAATTTAGAACTATTAACTGACTAATAAGACACAGATGAGATTTTGGACTCTGTGTTAATGCTGCCATGAATTGAGACTTCTGGGGATGTTGGGATGATCTGAAGGTATTTTGCATGTGGGACAAACACAAATCTTTAGAGGACAGAAGGCAGACCATTGTAGAGATAATAATACCCCTACCCAAGGACGTTCACATCCTGATCCTTCAAATCCTTAAGTATGTTTTGGTACATTGAAAAATTGTACGATAATAAACGTGTGTTGTTTGAAGACACTGAATGTGTTGAATTTATTACAGCAGAAACAGGAAACTAATGAAATGGAAATTTAAAAATTAAAAACTGAAATTAAGAACTTAATAAATGAGTGTAACAGCCAACTCTTCTCATCAAAGAAGGGATTAGTGAACTGGAATATAACTCAGTAGAAAATACCCAGACTGAAGCACAGAAAGCAAGAAGGATGACACATAAGAAAAGCATTGCTGCCAGAGACGAAAAGGTTAAAAAGAGGATATCATTAATTACATTTTAAATAAAAATGAAAATTAGTATGGTCCATCTTAGAAAAGTATGAATTACAAATCAACTCAAGAAGAAATCATGTTAGAACTTGAACCAGTAATTTTAGATATCTCTCTAAGGATTCCTCAAAGTCCAATCAGTTTTAGACAAGCGCTTCAACCACTGTAAACAGAGAAAAATTCACTTCTTTCCCAACCTCTTCCAGATTATAAAATAAGAAGAAACACTTGACCTTTCCCTTTATGAGATTGCTAGAATATTGTTACCAAGTTCCCAGATCGATAGTATAAGAAATTAAATTACAGGCTAATGATAAATCAAATGCAAATATCTTCAACAAAATATTAGTAAACTCCATCCAGTACAGGCTCACCTCACTTCCCTTTATTGCACTTCACAGATATTGTGTTTCTTTACAAATTAAAAATGTGTGGTGACCACGTGTTGAACAAGGCACCATTTTTCTTCAAATAGCGTTTGCTTACTTTGTGACTCTCATGTCACATGTTGGTAATTCTAGCAATATTTCAAGCTCTTTCATTATTATTATATTTGTCATGGTGATATGTGATCAGTGATATTTGATGCTACTGATATGACCTGCTGAAGGCTCAGATGATAGCACTTTTTAGTAATAAGCTATTTTTAAAGTGTGTACTTTTTTAGATTTGATGCTATTGCACACTTAATGGACTGCAATATAATGTAAACGTAACTTTTATGTACACTGGGAAACCAAAAAATTCACGTGACTTACTTTATTGTGATATTCTCTTTATTGCAGCGGTCAGAAACCAAACCTGCAGTATCTCTGGAGTATGCCTGTAACATATAAAACATGCAATCTACTGTGACAAATGGGGATTATTCCCAGAACACGAGTTTGGTGTAACATTAAACTAATTTACCATATTAACAGATGAATGTTGAAAACTGTCCAATTGTAAAATGCAGTAAAATAATTTTACAAAATCAATATTCTTTCATGACAACAAAGAAACTCTTTGCAAACTGAGATAGGAAAGGAACTGTCTAACCAGATAAATACTATCTGTTGGGGAAAAAACCTCAACATTAATCATAATTACAGGCTTTAATATTTAAAGCCTTATTGTTGAAGCTGGAAGGAAGAAAATATGGGTCTGATGGAGACCAGCTTCAGAGAAGAACCAAGGATGCAGCACCTCGGGTGCCGGGTTGGCCCCATTTGACACTGGGGAATCTTTCTCCAGCTTGGAGCCCAAGGAGGGTGCAGGGGCTGAGAGGCAGAGCACAGGAGGGATGAAATAAGGAGAAATGGAGCGGCAGCTCATACAACCTGACAGAGGTTAGGACTCACACACTCTGCATCTGAGTTTTCTCACCAGCCAAAGTGGGATAGTGATGTTTTCGTCTGTGAAGATTTAGCAAAATTTATTTAAAGTGTGTTGCACATGAAAATAGACACATCATCAGAAGCCATTATTCTTTGTATGATATGAGGTTGAATCATGTGAAGTTGTGGATATCCTAGTGTTTTTGATGTTCAAAAATGGCATTTCACGTGGTTGAACTTGGAAGTTCCTGTTGAGGTGTATGTAGGCTACCCTTGTAGCTAGTATGCACTAACTAGTGACGACAAAGAGACCAAGGGCTGATTGTCCTGAAACTAACACTTCCACGTGTATGTATCTTGTATTCTAATATTCAGTTGTTTCTTTTCTTCTCCACAGTTCACTATTTTTAATATTGGGATAGGTTTTACAAGCAAGGTTTACGTGAAGTGTCACTTTCCCTTTATAACCAGAAAATCCATAACTGAATCGTTGATGTGTCTTACAATTCATGATGTCTAAGATTTAATTTCAAGCTAAACATCATGGTTTTGAAAATGATGCCAGAGGGAAAAAAAATGAGATGATCTACTAATATTTCTTGGCATTTGATCATTGTACACTTGGCCCCCAAATACCCCCAAACATATTCTCCAGGCCCTTTGGGGAAGCACTACAGAAGGCAGACCTGGCCTCTGCTGTGCACATCCTTCTCCCACAGCTTCTGAGAACCAGCCATTCATCACCTGAGGGACCCAGGAAATTATTCACAGACCAGCAGAATCTGAACGTCTAATATTCAATATTTCAAAAACTAAGTGCAAGATAATGCCTTCTCTCTATGAAGTCCATGGAGGTTGCTCTGAAATAAATGAGGTTTTATGTCTTCATTATACACGAAAGCTATTTAATTACATATACCTGGAAAATACATCAGTCATTTACCGGAATATAGCTAGGCTCGCCTTCCTTGTCCAGAGAAGCAGGAGCAGAGTCTGGACAAGCCTTGTTCACACTGGTCGTGCCAGCATTCACCTGGGACAGGTCTACAGGCAGATTGATCTGACCCCCAGGTCTGTCTGTTCCATGGGACCATCTGGAACACCCTTTAATAGGACGGCCACATGTCCCAGTTTGCTGAAGACAGTCTCATACTCCTGTTCAGTTTAGCATTTTGCCAGGTGTTTCATTCTTAAATGAAGCATCATTAACAATTGCATTAAAATAAGCCAGGTGGGCTGGTAACCTTCCACCTGCACTTCTGGCTTCTGCTGTGTTCCTGTCGAGAACCAGAGCTAGGATAGTGATTAAATATGAAAACTTCATCATGGGACTTCATAGGTGAGAGGAGTGTGAAATGTTTGTGAGATGGAGATGGGGAATGGTAGTGGGAAAGCCCTGCTGTCAGGTGTGTAGACAGCAGTCTGAACGCTCCTGGTATAGTTTGTCTTTTGCTGTATGTTATAAATCTATATTTTGTTTTTTGGAAGACATTTATTTTGCAATAACGTTCACCATTGAGACATTCAAAAACAAAGCACTCATAGAATAAAAATTAAGAAATGACTTTCTGCTTCTCCAGGAATTTCTTGGTGTACATGCATCTTCAGTAAGATATTTGGTATTGTTCTCCATGTAAACACCAGAAGACACAGATGTCCCAAGAGAGCATCTGAATCTTCTTCAGAAGTCGGTCATTATGTTAAGATGTGTGTCCTCAAAGAGGGAAGCAGATCCCGGGTAGTGCCAAAGCAGAATTCCATTTCACTCTGAGAGGCATTGCTGTTCAATCTGATCAGCTGACGCCTTTCCTAGTTTAATCTTGTTCATTTTTGATTCTAGTCTCTCTTGTGTACGTCTGAAAAGCAGAGCAACAACTATTAATACGTTGGGTGGGTTATCACAAAAGAACATTGTAAATAGTTAAATGAGAGTCTTACATCCGCGTCATCAGATTCTGGAAATAGTACGTCAGTTGATTTATTTTTTTAAATGAGGTTTTATTTAATACACATAATAAGATTAAAGCCTTATTGTGTCAAAATTCTTTTCACCTTACTGTGAAGACTATTGTAAATTATGTTAAAAATTTAAACATTTAAAAGAAAATCATTTGGTTTTGTACAGAAATTTCATGAAGTCTGATGAAGTGTAGAGTTACGGGGAAAACAATATTTTACTAGACTGAGAAACTATGGAGCTTTGACAATTCCTAACCTCATTCAAATTGTGATGTTATATGTGCCAAAGATTTACAAATATTTTTTATTCATACACACTTCAAGTTAACTGAAGCATTTTTTGGTAACAAAACTGATTTTGAATGTGAAAACGATACTAGCGCTTCCACTGTAGTCCATACTCAACTGGGTCTTAAAAATATGGGGGCCTTGAAGTATTGTATATCAAGCTAAGTGCCCCACAGTGGTGTTAGCATTTTTGTAAAGAAATCCTCTACGTTTCAGTGACACTTTGTTCCAAACTCTTTGATTTTAGAAACCTTTAATGAAGTAATTCTACATATGAAGTTCCAAAAATAACTTGAGATTTAAAGCTTTTGGCAATTTGCAATTATTTAGCTATGTTTCTGTCTTAAAATGATCAAGAAACTGATTATATTAAACACTGAGAGTTTAACGGGCAATAACGTTTAAATCTGACATTCTATAATTGCATTTTGGAATCTATGAGCATGTGAGGAGAAGTTTTCGGTGAAACTCTTGTTTCCTCAACACTTTATTGTGGAAAGTTTTGAGCATACAGAAAAGTTGTAAGAATTTTACAGAGAACACCCATACACCCATCACCTCTGTCATACCACTAACAATTTATTACAGTTGCTTTTCATGTATCTGCCCATCTTTCTATTCATTCATCAATACATTGTATTTTATGGATTCCTTTTAATGTAAGTTGTACACATCAGTACATTTTATTCTTAAATATTTCTGAATGCAGACCACTAACTCGACATTATATATGTTCATAATTCTTTTCAATTAGAATTTGTGATCTGTTAAGTACACAGTTTTTAGGGTAATATTTGACGAATTCTGGAAAATACACTGGCTAAGCAAAAAAGGTACAGAATAATACATTTCCCCATTTCTTCTTTCCACTCCACCTCCATTCCAAGAGGCAACCATTTCTTTGATTTATTTCACCATAGATTAGTCCAATCTGTTCTAGAACCTCATAAAAATGTAATCATATGGTATAGACTTTTTTTGGGGAAAGGTTTCTTTCACTCAGCATAATGATTTTGGGATTCATCCATGTGGTTGTGTATAACACTAGTATTTTTTTTTTCTTTTCCATTGCTGAATATACAACAGTCTGTTTATGTTATGAATATACCATTGTTTGTGTATCAATTACCCTGTTGATGGACACATGGGCTGTTTCCAGTTTGGTGCTATTATGAATAAAACTGCTAGGAACATTCTTGAGTAAGTCTTTTTATACACATATGATTTCACTTCATGGGCATATGTTTGTTTTGGAAGAAACTGCCCAATATTTTCCAGAGTGGCTGTAGCATTCTAAAATGTCACCAGAAATGTAGGAAAGTTCTGACAGATTCACATCCTCACCAACATTTGGTGTTGTCGATAGTTTTAGCTTCAGCTATTTTGTTAATTGTGAATGAATGATAAACCTTATTTTGGTTTAAGCTTACATTCCCTGATAGCTAATGATTTTGAACACTTTTTCCTGTGTTTATTGACCATTTGTGTATCTTCCTTAAAATTGCTGGCTCATTTTTAGTTGGACTGTTTGTCTTTTCATCATTGAGTTTTAGTTCTTTTGACAGCCTTGATAAAAAATATTTTCTTCCAATATGCAGTTTACTCATTCGCTTTCTTAAGACTGTCTTTCAATGAGAAGGCATAAATTTGATGAAACAAATTAATTTTTGATTCTTTTATGTGTATTGCCTTCAGCGTATAAAGAAAACTTTACATAACTTCAAGTCATGAAGTTATTCTTTTGTGTTTTCTTCTAGAACCTTTATAGTTTTTTATTTTTGTATATGTTGTGAGGCTCCAAAATTGAGGTTTACTTTTTTCCTAAAGACAACTTGTTCCAGCACCATTTGTTGAAATGACTTCCTTTCCACATTGTATTACTTTGATGTTATTTGTCAAAAATTAATGGACAATGTTTGGGGGCTTTCTATTATATTTCAGTAATCAGTCTTCCTATTCTTATTCCAGTACCATATGTTCTTAAGCACTATAGCTTTAGAGCAGGTTTTGAAGTCAGGCAGTGTAAGTTTACCAAGTACTCTTTTTTTTTTTAAGATTTCTTTTAGTATTCTAGATGTTACACATTTCTTTATAAAGATGGCAAATACTACAAAAAATTCCTTGTAGAATTGTTTTAGGGATTGCATGGAATCTAAAAATCAATTTTGGTGGAAGTGATAGCTACCACATAGATTGAGTCTTCACGCCTCCCCAAAAGGGAGGAAAAGGTATATCCTCCCTTTTATTATAGATTTGGGGCTTTTCAGGTTTTCTATTTTATCTTGAGTCAATTCTGATACATTTTGTTTCAATAAATTTACCCAATTTGTCAAATATATTGGCAAAAAAGTCTTCACAATATTCCCTTATTTCCTTTAAGTATGCATAGGATCTTCAGTTATGTCCCCTCTTTTACTCACATTATCCTTAATTTGTATTCTTTTTTTTTTTCATGAATCATTTAGAAGCTTATCAAATTTTTGAATCCACAAACAAGTGGATTCATTCATTTCTTTGCTGTTTTCCTTTTCTCTATGTTATTGATTTCAGTTCTTATCTTTATTATTTCCTCCTTCTTACTTTGAGTTAACTTTCCTTCTATTTTTAGCTACTAAAGATAGACCTTCGTATTATTGAATTTGCACCATTATTTCCTAATATGAGCATTTAAGTTTCCTTTAAAGCACTGCTTTAATACATCCTGAAGGGTTTCAATATGTTATATTAACATTCTGGTAAAAATAACTTTCTCTTTCCTTTATGATTTCATTTCTGGCCCGTGATTATTTAGGAATGTATTCTTTAATTTCTCTATATAAGGTTTTTTTCTAGATATTACGTTGCTGTTGATCACTAACTTAATTCCACTTTAGTTTGAGAACATATTCCATAGTATTTTACCTTTACTCATACCTGTCTTATGGTCTAGCATATGGTCTCTCTTGGTGATCATGCCATGTATGTGCTTGAAAAGAAGTTTTGAAGTCGTTGTGTGTAATGTTCTATCAGCATCAATTTGGTGAAGGTGATTGATAGTGTTGTTCAGATCTTCCATGTCAATCTTAACGTTTGGTTTACCTGGTCTATTAATTGTTGAGAGAGAGGCATTAAAATCTCCAACTATTATTGTATATTTGTCTATTTTCCCTTTAAACTTGTGAGTTTTCAAATCTGTAATTTTAAGCTCTACTTAAAGGCATATCCACTGTATGATTGTTATGTCTTCCTGAAGAATTTGTCCTTCTATCATTATGAAATCTTCTTCATCTCTCTTAATCCTCTTCATCTTGAGGTATACTTTATTTGACAATAAAAGCCATTTCAGTCCTCTTATATTAACTGTTTGCAAGACATATATTTTCCCATCCATTTACATCCACTTTCCTCTCTTCATCATTATATTTCAAGAACACCTCCTATAGAACGTGTATAGTTGAGTCTTGCATTTTTATTTATTTTGAAAAATCCCTGAACTTTTTTGGAGTGTTTAGTCAATTTACATGAATGCAGTCACTGTTGATTTAGTCCATCAACTTACTCCACCTGTTTTTTCCCCTCTGTTTAGCCTTTCATATTTTATTTTGAGTTAAAAGGATACAGATATAGATATAGGTATTTGGGTATATCTATTATGGTTGCTCTAGATTATTATTTATACCCTTAATTTCTTTTACAGTCAAATTTGTGTCACTTCATATATAAGAATCTTGAAGATTTGTAGTTCTATCTACCTTCTGGTCTTTTGTGCTACAGTTATTATATGTATTATATCTAAATATGTTATAAATTGCATAATGCAGTACTCTAAGTTTTGCTTTAAACCATCATATGTATGTTAAAGAAATAAAGAAGAAAATAGAGTCTAATATATTTATACACATATTTTCTCTTTAGTCTTTTCTAAAGAATCAAGTTTCCATTCTGTAGTATTTCCGTTTAGTCTAAGGAATTTAGTATAGAGTACACCTGTGAAACTACATAGGTTGATATATTTACATATTTCAATAAAAAGTTAGACATGAGAATATACACATTTGGAAAAAATTGAGTTTACCAGGTAACTCAGTACATGTAGAGAAAAGATTTTTTCAATACAAAATATTATGGTATAAAAAGAAGGGTCATTTGAATTTTTCATCACTTTCAGATGTATTATCTATAAAATTTATCTTAGAAAAAATTATAGATCTGTTTCAAAAATATTAAAATCAAAACCACATTAAAAATACATTCTTCAGGGACTTCCCTGGTGGTCCAGTGGCTAAGATTCCATGCTCCCAGTGCAGGGGGCCCAGGTTCAATCCCTGGTAAGGGAACTAGATCCCACGTGCAGCAACGAAGATCTCGCATGCTGTAACTAAGACCTGACGCAGCCAAATGAGTAAATAAATAAATAAATGTCTAAGAAAATACATTCTTCAGAAAAATACTAGTAACATATGTTTGACGCAGATACAGCTAAGAAGTAGACCAAAGCACCTGGATACTTATCAACCTGCTGCTTTATTTTAAAATTAAGATAATCAACATAAAGAAACTTTTAAAATTGTGCTTCAATGATCACAAATACATGCTGTTTTTTGGAAAGAATTTTATTTTTGAAAATGATTTTTGAATAGAATTATTTTATAGGTGTATCAAAATAATAACAAAACCATTGATTTGTGTGTGTATATATGTCTGCGTATATACATATATCTGTGTCATATATACGTATTTTTATGTAATACGTACATAAATGTATTTATAGTATATACACATATACATATTTTTCTTTTTAAGAGTCATGTATATATAATTAAAAAAATTATTTATGTTTCTCCCTACCATTTATTCTCAAATGTGTCCTAGTTTTACTGACAAATGATACGATCGCCTTACCTTTAAATTTCCAGCAACCGCAGGTAGGGAAAGATTTTTCACAATTGCTTGCATAGACAAGTACTATCTATTCCACCAAAAAGGGGCAAATTCTGCTTCTGTTTAGGCCAAGGCTCTGGACCAGGGCTAAGCAGAGCAGAACAGAGCGGTGGGTGCCGTCCTAACTCCCTGGGCTTCCCCGGACCACCAAGATTGGGTCCTGCACTTTGTGAGATGTGTTCCCCAGGTGTAGATCTCAGGCAGGCCCAGCCCTGCAAGCAAACCCACTGGAGAATGTTTTCCCTGGGAACTGACTTCCTCTTGCCCAACCTTGGAGAAGATGCTCAGGAGAAAGCTGTCATCACTGTTACCTGCACCTGACAAGTCATAAGATCCAGAGAGAGGGAAGGCTCAAAGGCACTGATAAAACCCTCCATGGGATTGGCAAAGAGCAGCTCTACTGGACCCAATAGTCTTGGGCCTGTACAGGGCTGTTGCTAGTTTTATTATTGGTGCTTCTTTTTTCTTTTTGTTCTGGTGTATGCAGGGGGTAGGAAGAGGTTGAAGGGCAAGGAAGTTTGCCCCTGCTCTGTGTAGTCTGCTTGTTACCACTTTTCTGCAGCTAAGTTCTTATGTCTCTCTTTTAATTTGAAATGTCAAAGTGTATTTTTTTTAAAAAGGAATAGACTATTTTCATCAGTTTTCTGTTTGCAGAAAAATTAAGCAGAAAGTACAGAGTTCCCATAAATCCCCCTCACACACAGTTTCCCTGTTGTTAACATCTTGCATGAATGTGGTATGTTTGTGACAACGGATGAGCCAGTGTTGATATATTATTAGTAACTAATGTCCACAGCTGACATTAGACACTGGACAACCGGGAGCTCTAAGTTTGGGGGATGGGAGAGGTGAAGGGGGTGGGTCCCCGCAGCCCAGGATCCAGGCACAGACGCTGAAAGGCGCGGCCACAGTGGGAAGGTCCACATGGACCCTGCCCCGCCCTCCACTGCCTAAAGAAGATATGGTACATATATGCAATGGAATATTACTCAGCCATATAAAAGAACTAAATAATGCCATTTGCAGCCAAATGGATGGACCTAGAGATTATCATACTAAGTGAAGTAAGTCAGACAGAGAAAGACAGATACCATATGATATCACTTATATGTGGAAACTAGAAAATGATACAAATGAACTTACTTAAAAACCAGAAACAGACCCACAGACATAGAAAACAAACTTATGGTTACCAAAGGGGAAAGGTGGGGGGAGGGATATATTAGGAATTTGGGATTAACAGATATACAACAGTACCATATATAAAATAAACAACAAGGGCCTACTGTAGAGCACAGGGAACTATACTTAATATTGTGTAATAACCTATAAGGGAAAGGAATCTGAAAAATAATATATATGTGTTTGTGTGTATAACTGAATCACTTCACTGTACACCTGAAACTAATCCAACATTGTAAATCAACTATACTTCAATAATAAATAAATAAATAAATAAATAAAATTTTAAAATTAAAAAAAAAAAAAGAATAAACTGCAGCTGAGCAGGTCTCAATTCTTCCTGCCTTGAAAACACAGTGGGTCCAGAAGCCTCTTTCATTCACTGTCAGTTGTCACTGTCCCTTAAAAACCTTCACCGCACATCCCATCAGCTACCTGCACCTTCTTTTCCAGACAGGCCTCTCCCTAAGAAGACACCGCAAGGACTCTTAGGCCCTTTCTGGGAGGGTCTACTGGTCATCACATTGCATGTCTAAGGGCTGCAGAGGGAGCCTGACAGCTACACAGTTCCCTGATTTGGTTGATGCTGTCCCTGTGCTTATTTGCCATCTGAATGTCCTTTGCCATGAAATAGCTCTTCATGTTTCTTGCAGCTCAGATTCTCAGCCTAAAGTTGGTCACTTTCACAATCAGCTCACACAGAAGACCCTGGCCCCATCCTCACTATGGACTCCCTAGTGAGGATGTGATATGATGGTAGAAGCATCTTCCCCATGCCAGCTGATCTTCATTTCTCCCCAGGGGCCATTCAAGACCACAGGGCACACACACAACGGCAAGGATGGGGGCACTTGGACTCTCTCTCTGCTCCATGTCTGTGAGGGAAAGGGAAGGAGTTGCAGCCTCAGGACAGAACGAGATTCCAGGCTTCCTGCGGACACTCGGGATGAGAACACGGCGGAGTTGCGTCCGGCTGTAATGCAGGCTTGTGGGCCACTCCCACACTTCCTCTGACATTGCATTTCTTGTCATGCTTCCAAGATCAAATCAACAGCTTAGGGAACCCCCCTAAGGGCTGGCCTCCTGCACCCCCATCTTTTGCATGAGAAGCAAAAGAAATTCTGTGACAGGTTTCATCCCATTGCTTTCAATTAACAAAAAACTTGATTTCCTCTCTACTGGCATAATGGTCCAAATTCCTGGAAAGACTCATTTCCAGGATGACCAGGGCCTCATTCATGCAGGTTCCCATGGATAAGCCTGCAGTGGGCAAGAGGAGACGGTGGAGCCTGAGAGATCCCTGCTCAGGTAAACACTGTGCAGTTCCATTGCGGCCATGCCTGCCCTGATGAATGGCATCATGTGAGTTCTTCATTTCTCATCCTGCAAGCGAGGACTACAGAAGCGCCTTGAACATGGGAAGGAAACAGGATGGGCAATGTCGAGCTCAGCACAGACACAGTCCTACTAGAGGAGGCTGACGCCCACGGGAGGTTATAACCCAGTCCTCCCAACAGGCCCCAGGGGAGACTTTGGCTTCTAAATGCTTCTTTTTCAGAAGGCCCTTCTTCCCCAATTAAAATACACAGATAGATAGATAGATAGATAGATGGCTAGATAGATAGATGTAGGTAGATAGATATAAATAGATGATAGATAACAGATAGGTAGATAGATAGATATAGGTAGGTAGATGACTAGATAGAATATAGACAATAGGTAGATGATAGGATAGATAGATAGAGGTAGGTAGATAGATAAATAGGTAGAATATAGATAATAGGTAGATGATAGGATAGATGATAGATAGATAGATAGATAAAATGCATCCAAGCACCCAGCTTTTCCGTGGCATCAGCGAAGAATCTGATGTCAGAACTCCTGAAACACTCCCATCCCCCTCCCAGCCCCCCTGCTGCCCCCTGACCCTACCAGTAACCCTGAAGACTCAGGGCCAACAAGCAGACACATCGCCAGGCATCAGACCACATCTGTGTTTGTGGAGCTGGCTTTTAAAAACATATATATATATATATATATATATATATGTTTATATATATGTATATATGTTTATATATGTGTGTGTATATATATATATATATATACACATATATATAAAATAAATAAAGCATGGATAGTGGAGCGTTGCTGATTCTGTGAATATTTGCTGGAGACATTAGTAATTTTGGCATCACTGGAGTGAGAGTGAAATGCTGTTTTCCCTTTATTGTAATGAGTGTTGATAGTGGTGACAATCCCCAGTCCTGTGTTTGTGTGACATGGAGTGTGTAAGAACTCCCAGAACTTCACGGTTTGTTCCTCTGTACAGCTCACAGAGCAGGGGGTGGGAGGCGGCATTGCTGGCACTCATACGAGAGGCTGGCAAGAAAATGAGACAGGATGGGGGCTCAGGAGACCGGTTCTCTCTTCCTGGCCCGGCTCCTATTTACTCCCGTGGCCTCGGGTGAGGTGAGGTGTTGGTCTTCTCAGAACCTCGGTGTGGTCTTCTATAACGTGGAAGGGTTGGATGCTTAGGACAACCTCTCCTGGGCATGGTATTCTTATGTGAGAGACTCACTGAATAAATCAGAATGGATGTGCACCTGTTATCTTAATTATCTGGAAGTCTCAGGCTGAAGGGTCTGACAGATGAAAGAATTGAATAAATGCATCAGACACCATTGTCACGACCGTTTCCTGATCTGGAAAATGGGTCTTTTAATGAGCTTTTCAGGAAGATTTTTTTCCAGGAATTTAGACCATCATACCAGTAGAGAGGAAATCAAGCTTTTTATTAATTAAAAACAATGGGACGAAACCTATCACAGGATTCCTTCTGCTTCTTGTGCAAAAGATGGGGGTGCAGGAGGCCAACCCCTAGCTGGGGTCCTCAGTGGGTCTGGGCCACCTAACTTTGGAGGTATTCTGAGATTCAATGAGATGAAATCCTCACAGCACCTAATTTAGTGCCAGACACATGGTAGATATGAAATTGCAGACACCTAAAGCTAGGTTCATGCCCAGGTCCCACACCAACTAGCCTGCTGACTTTGCTGTCCCGTGAAAGAGGATGGATTCTGTCCAGTTGCCTGGGCCCCCATTACAGCGAGGGCCCAGAGCATGGTGAGAAGATTTGGGATGAAGTTCTGAGCTCTGGTAGCTGTAGGCTTGGTTCTGGGCTTGTCTGGCTGTGAAACCCCCATGCAGTAGCTACAGACCTCTGTTTTTGCATCTGTCAAACGGCAGCTCAGAGAAATGTGGCAGGGCTTGGATCTGACTCCAGAGCCTCCACACCCACCTCCTGGCTGTGGAGCAATGGTTTTTCACAACCATGAAGACTTATCCATGACCATGGTGGCTTTCTGCCTTTCCCCCGTGTGCCCTCAGGAACACGAGGATATCACAGCAGGGTATGGAAACGATGCTTCTTCAGGCTAAGTATCTGAAACATTTCCACTCTCTAGCTCTTGTTTTTGCAGAATAGTTGCATCCATTTCTTCTCATTATTAAAAAAATATAGAAAACAGTCAATGAAACCCATGAACTTGGGCCTGGGGTATGGATTCAGAGCCCATGACCCCAAGGAGGTAAACAGGGCCATTCCCAGTCCCGAGGATTCTCTGCTCCTCCATCCAGGGCTGGACTGCAGAGCTCTGGCCCACCCTGGCTGTGCACTCTGACCCCAACAGTAAGCAGCTTCCTAGAAGCCTTTCTACCAAAGCAGCATTGAGGCCTGGGGGCTTCTGGGTTCCAAGGAAATGGGGCTGTGGGTTTCCTCAGGCTACTGTCCCTCCTACCAGACTCATAACCACCTCCAAGATCTCTATTTTGGAATGTGTGGAGGTGAGGTTCTCCTACCCCAAATGCTGCTTTCACCATGTTCTGTATGAGTTTTAAATTTGATTTTCACAGCCATCAAGGTTTTGCAATATTATGAGAATTACCATTAAGTGTGAGATGCAGCTCGGGAGATGATAATATTATTATTAAAAATATTCGTCTGTGCATACTCACTTCTTTGCCCTTCATAATCCTTCCTGACAGGAAACCTAGGCAAGATAGATTATTATTATTTTATTATTATTACTCCCATTTTTCTATTCAGAAAACCGAGGCTCAGCGCTCTTTCCTCCGGGAGGGAGGAGGGCATTTTTCTCCTGGAGGTGGAGCTATAGGGCTCAGACCTTTTACTGCATTGAGTGGTGCCTCCCACCCCCACGAATATGTCTAAGTCCTAACTCCCAATGCCCGTGAATGCGACCGTATCTGGAAATGGGGTCTTTGCAGATGTATTAAGTGAAGGATCTTGCGATGAGATCACCCTGGATTAGGGTGGCCCTGGATCCAGTGATTAGTGGCTTGTAAGAAGGAGAGAGACGCAGGGGGAGGCCACGTGGAGACAAGAGGTGGAGAATGGAGTGATGTGTCTGCCCTCCAAGGAATGCCAAATGTCGCCAGGAGCCCCTTGGAGCCGGGAGAGAGGCGTGGGACGGATGCCCCTCGGAGCCTCCAGGAGGGGCCAACCCTGTTGACCTCTTGTTCTCAGACTTCTGGCCTCCAGGACCAGGAGAGAGAATACAGTTCTGTGGTTTTACGCCCCTCAGCTTGTGTTAACCTGTCATGCAGCCCCAGGACCCTAACACATCCTCCTCCACAGCTGGGCGTCTCCCTGCCCTGCATCCCCACCTCCTGTTGGAATTGCCTGTTGGCTGGAACCCTTTGGAGGAGAGTCTGGCTGGCTCACAGTGGGAGCGCAGGGGCTGCTTCCTCTGCACTGAGTTAATGGACACTCAGCACCGAGGACAGGCCAGAGGTGAGGTCCTGGTCCGGCTCCTGCCCACGGACTGATCCTGATGGGCTCCTTTGCTGCCTGGCTCCCTCCCTTTGGCCAGATCTGCAGCCTCCTTGTTGCTACAGCAGAGCTGCTTCAAGTCGGGGACCGATGGCAGTGGCGGGTGGCAACCCCACCCTGAGCCCGTTGTAGCCTGAGGGGCTCATGTCCCTGGTGGTCCAGCAGTCAGTGACGTCAACAGGGCTTCCCTCACTTGTGAGCAGTGATACCGAGGCAGGAAGAAATGAAATCTCTTGTGTAAGGCCACTCTCTGGGAAGGAGCAGAGCAGAGCTCAGCCCAGGGGTGCCCTGCTGACACCTGCCCCTGGACCAGTCATATCCTGTCACCTCAGAGTTCAGAGCCATGTTCACGTGACCTGCTGGGGCTGGAGCACGTGCCAAGCTCTGTCGGGAGTGAGTGAGAACTTTCCCGACCCCTCGCTCAGGAGTGAGAGCTCTCTACAGCATCATCGCCAATTACAAGAACGTCTCCCTTTATTTAATCCCAAATACCTTCCTTTGTCAATTTGTCGTCGTACACTTGTGGGGAAACATGCATGCTCTGAACCTTCTCGTTGCTGTGACTTGGATTGTGATCAGAGAAAGATGATGGAGACAAAATAAGAAAGAGTACATTTTAGCAAATGAGATATTTAAAAGGCAGTATGTCCTCAGTCTGAAAGTTTGACATTTGAAAGCCACCTTCGATTTTTCTAAAGGAAAGAAAGAAAGGTCTGCTCTAGCCTATGGAGAAAATGTATAAAAGTATGAGAGTTTTGCCTAGAGAAAGTAACATTTTCATTTTCTCTCTTTGAGAAGTTGAGTTGCAAGAGAAAAAGCAAGATTCAGTCTGAAGAGACCCCTGAGCATCAGGAAAGAGGGCAAGATGATGGGGGGTCCAGGTGGCACCCCAAGACCCCTGCCCCCCAAGGGCTGCTTGGACCCTTAGATGCTAGGTCCACAGGGTCAAGGAGAAGGGGGGACTCGTAGACATTATTCTGAAGGTTTCAAAGTTTTGATCTAAGTGGGGTCTTTTATGCTCTGAGACACAGGAGGCCCTGTCAGACCTGGTGGGCAGTGGGACTCCCCAGGTGGCTGGGAAAGGAGGCACGTGTGTCCAGGGCTGGACTCTCTTTCTGTCTCTCTCTCCCTCTGTCTCTCTGTAGCTATGGGGTGAGCACGTGGGGATAATTCATGAGCTGTCTGGGGAGGCTGGAGGGAGGGATGGAGGAAGGGTGCCCTCAAGGCCAGGCTGCCCAGTGTGGCTCCCCAGCTGCGATGGGTGCATACGGCTGGACCACACCAGCGGCAGTGATGTTTCCTCCTCACACATGATTCCAACCCTCTCTGCCAGGGCTGCGGGGCAGACCCCACCCCACGGGACCTGCACCCCAGGTGGGCAGGCAAGACGGGCGGGTGGTCCTTGCTGCGATAGAGACAGCAGTGGGCCAAGGAAGCAGGATGGTCTCCCGGGGAAGCGCAGCCAGGGCTTCACTGCACAGATGAGCAGGCTGGTGTTGGGAGGTGGGGTGATGCGTCTGAGGCTGGTCCAGGAGACAGGCCTCAACACGGGCAGCCTGGGGTCAGGCCTGCATGGGGCTTGGTACGAGGGCCCACGTCCTGCCCACAAACCCTGGCTCACACCCCAGGGCCTGAACCCATCATGCCTTGGGGGCAGACAGTAAAGCTGGTGGTCCGAAATCTGGATAAATCCTAAGTGCCTGGAACTCCGCCAGCCAAGATGCCTGGGCTGCAGTGAGAAGGGGGTCTGGGAGATGTCCCCACGTGAGGACCTGCCCGAGGGTCACCTTCAGAGATCCAGGCAGGCGCAGAGCAGAGCTGGCTGAGTCACTGGCCCTGGACAGGCTGTTTGCCTGATATGAAATATTATACAGTCTTTGTGAATTGGAGACTCACAGTCAGGAATTTTCATAAGCAGCCCAGGACCAGGAGAGCTTCCTGGAATCATGGCACAGATTTTGTGTTTGTTCTTTGTTTTCTGTTTGCTCTGGTTTTGTTTCTACTTTCAGCATCTCTAGAGGTCCTGCCCAGGGACAAGCCCAGGCACAATGAGAGGCTCCTCTCGTGGCCTGAGCACACTTGGATTGTGGAAGCTTTACACAGCTTCCAGTACTTTCTGTGGACAAGAGGACAAGTTGTGCCTTTGCCTCCTCCATGACAAGGAGGCAGCTATGCGCAAGGGTGAGATGTGGCTTCACCGTGGACACACTGGCTTCAGACTTAGGAGTGGGGCTGCCTGACCTTGAGCCCTCCTTAGCCCCTCCCCTCCCCGCGAGTGACCACCAGGATTGGATGGCACACATGCTCATCACCTGCACAGCAGCCGTGATCGACCAGAAGCAGCCTATGTCGTTGTCACACTCGAAGACAGAGAGCTCCCTGAGTCCCCAACCAAAGGAGTGGAAACATGTTCTCAGCTTGGAAAAAAATCTCTGGTCCAGGGACGCCTTGCTCTGGGGAACTCTGTTCACAAACGTTTATTTAGTGCCAGATGCGCGTGTGAGAAGCTGAATAATTAGATGGGGGTCAGACTTCGGAAAAGGGCCTCTTGCTTCCCGCTCTGGACCACAGTTTTCGCATCGGCACGTGGGGATGCTGTCAGTGCCTCCTTCCCAGGCAGGTGGGGAGGAAAGCAGAAGCTGATCCAGCTTAGTGCTTGGACGGTACCTGTAACTTTTATTATGGTATATTGTTAGAGCTGGTCTATTTTATCATTTTGTTAATCTCTTACAGTGCCTAATTAATAAATTAAACTTTATCATAAGTATACACATATAGGAAAAAACATAGTATAAATAGGGTTGGGTACCATCTGAGGTGTCTGGCATCCACTGGGGGTCTTGGAATGTATCTGCCAAGGGCAGAGGGGACCACTGTTCACTCTTGCTAGAGGGATGTGTGAAGGAAAGAAAAACACTAACTGTGCGCTCAGACATGCAACTATTTCCTCGGTTGGGGAGCCTCTTCCTTCCCTCTGCATTTATTATTAGAATGTGGAATTTTCATCCTTTGCCTGAAAACTTTGCTATGTCTCTGCCAAAAACAGTTCTGGTGGCAGGAAGCGGGTCGTCCTGAAGTCACTCCCCCCACGTCTGCGGGGACTGCGGACACGGGGCCTCTCCACCTCCTGCTTCCGTTTCCTCATCATTAGATTTCTCTCACAGTCCAACACACAGACAGAATCAACAAGAAGAATCCCTGTCTTTATAAAATGATATAAATTACAAACGCGCCTGTCACCCAGTTTGTGTTCATGGACAATGCGGTAACTCTTTGCTGGGAAGTTTCTATTTCTCCAGGACGATGGTTCACACTGAACTCACTCTCCACGGGGTTTTATGAATTACAGTAGAGGACAGAAAAAAAAATCCATGTGTCTGTGGAATCCCAGAAAACCAGAGCTAAGAGGGACTTTAATGATTTTGGAGTTTGAAAATTTTTAATGTGCTTAGGAGACCACTAAGACATCGTGATGTATTAAGCTTGAGAAACTAAGTTATTAACTTATACGAAAGCTGATGCCTTGGTATCATAGATTCTAACAGAGACAGGCAGTGCCGGGCACAGAGGTTTCGGCAAATTCGTGGAGGACACCTGTGGGCTGAGACGATCCTGCCCTTGCCTGTCTATCCTCCTGCGTGGGGACATGCCACTCCCTGGGTGTGGAAGGTAGAAGCTGCAGGCGGAGGCAAGGGGGTCCCTCAGAAGTCAGACTGGGCACTACTGTTCCAGCCCAAAGCCCACAGTGGTGATTAGGAAACTGGTGGGGGAGTGCACAGATGCTCCTGCTAGACTCAGGAAGAGGGACCCCCTTTCCTACTTTAGTCTTGGCCCCTGTAAGTCACTGCCATTTATTCTTATGAGCACCCCTGTGCTTAAGGCCTCCCTCTGGGCCCTGAGGGGGGAGCTGGTACAAGGGGGAATTGTGCCTCCTGGATGTGCATCCTCTCAGCTTCCCAACTGACGAGTCTGACCACCGCCCACCCCCCAAGATCACTGCACTGACCTCATCACCACGGTGGGACGTGAGAGCACATTTCATACACTCTTTTCAACGACTGATATAGTTTGGGTGAAAACACATACGCCTTTGAGGCTTAACGTTGCACATCCTTTACTATGGAGATGCGATTATTTACAAAAACCAGTGTGCGCTCACATACGGACTCTCTCTCTCTCTCGGGGTGGGGAGGTGCTCTTCCCCTCCCTCAGCATCTGCGATTAACCTGGACTCTTAGAGAGTGGGATTGCATGCCTTGTCTCAAACTCCACCTCCCAACCTGCAGGAGAACTTCTGACAGAGCAACCGGACACACACTGACCGGGCAGGAGCCGGGTGACCTGTGTTCAATTAGATCACCAAGATGTGAGGGTACTTGGACCTGACCTCTCCTGGTAGCCAACTACCCCGGCTGCAGCACTTCAGAGTCCTCAGAAATAGAAAGAGGGACCCTCATAGATCATTAGAGGGGACTGGTGTAAGCTGAGTGCCCACGCTGGAAAAGACAATAAACACACACATACACACATACATGCATAACACATACATGCACACACGCACATACACATACATGCATGTGCGCACACACATACACATGCATGCATGTGCACACGCACATACACACACATGCACACACCCACATGCATATACACATGTACACACGTAGCACAGAATTAAAATATTCTCACTGATGGCAGCAGGCGCAAGTGCCCCGTCCCAGATCCCACCTTCTTTGATGTGACTTTGCAACTCCTCCCATCAACAGGGGGTCACGGTCCCACCCTCTGAGTCTGGGCTGGCCGAGGCACATTCTTGGAAGGGCACAGAAGTGCTTAGTGCCAGTTCTGTGCCAACCTGAAGAGGCCCCCCAGGCCCTCGTTCCCTGTCCTGAAAGGCTGACTCCATGGTGGGAGCAGGCCGGGCAGTCTGGCTGGGGATGAGACACCGCCTGGGAGGGTCTGGATGCCCCAGCTCAACCCCCATCACAGAGAACGTTCCTGCGGGGTCCATGGAGCCAATCCCTAGACCAAAAGCTCCCCTGGGTATGTGCATGCACCCCACTGAAACTAGCTGAGCCCTGCCCATGGCTGCAGACCCCCACCCATGCTGGCCGGACTGTGGACTCATGCACAGGGGTGAACCACTGCGGGGCCTTGAGAAAGCACGTTATTCAGGGACAGGTAAGGGAAACGCCAGCAGCGTGTCAACTGGAAACCATGACACAGGACAACTTCACGGTGTTCATCCCAGGAGCCTGGAGCCTGGGGCGTTGGGTCCGGGACTGAGCTTTCTGGAAGGATATGGCTGAGAAAGTTTTGAGCTTCGAAGATAACGAGCAGCAGCCTGCTTGTGAAGCAGCCGCAAGGGCTGGGAATGGAGGCAGCAGACGGGGCTGCTGAGAACAGGTGAGAGCTGAGATGCACACAGCAGGTAGGTACGCACTTTACACAATCAGCACCTAATCTTTAAAACACGCCTACCGGTAGGGACTATTCTCATCCCTTTTTGCAGGAGAGAAAGACAGAGACACTGAGGTGCACACGAGCTGCCCAAGGTAATAGAGCCCATCCCCTTCCAGGGTCAGAGCTCCCTCCCGGCCTCTGTCTGTTAAATGATTCAGAGCGCGCAACAGAGGCTCAAGACAGGTGGACCAGATGGACGTTGGCCCTTGAGGGATATTTGAGAAAGTGGTTACGGGAAGGAGCCTGTGTCTTGGATTTGGAAGGGAGGAGGGAAAGCCATGGGCATCACTCCAGGTTGTGTCCAAGGTGGGCTGAGTGTGACAAGGTTTTGAGATGCAGCTCAGCTGGCCTGACAGCGGGGCTGGAGCGCAGGGGGCTGGGCGTCACTGGAGGAAGCTTGAGCCCCCTTGGCTGAGAGGGGAGACCCCCGTCTGAGCCCTCTCCTGCTCCCAGCTCCTAGGGATTCTGCTGGAGTTTCCTTGACGTTTGGAAGTCTCTGGGTCCAGAACGCCGCCTCCTGGATTTCTCGTTGTCATCGAGTGACTTAGAGAGCTATGGGGTCACCCAGGCTTGAGGAACTTCTGAAGAAAAAGAGGGCGTTTGCAAATGAGGGCATTACCCCCATCACCAAAGAGAAGACCAAGGGACAAAGAGGTTCATGAATTTTCTCTGAGGTCTCACTGAGAGTCAACTGTTTACCTGGACAAGAAAATGTAACTCTAACGATTTTACGAGGGGCGCACTCGGCGTCTACCCTCCTGCTCCTCACGCGGCCGTGGCATGCCCCCCACATTCACCAGCCAGTCCTGCGCCCATTCCTTCTACCAACGACCCCAGAAGAAGCTCCCAGTATAATGTTAAGATTGATGAAACTCCCTCGTAAGTGCCAGGTCATTTGATCCTGAGACCATGCCCATGCAACAGGCATGTTTACGACGTGCATTTTGCAAACAACGGGCCTGGACAGAGCTGCTTCTGCACACAGGGTTCTCCAGAGGCTGGGAGTCAAAGTGGTGCTGCCTTGGGAATCTGGCTGGTCACTCTGAGGGACGGGTGGGATGGATCCCAAGCTGGGTGCCTGGGGCTCGGCTCCAGACGCCTGGCGGGGAGCAACTGAGTGGTGAGAAGATGCGTCAAGGTCTGGATGGGGGCTGGTGAGGAGGCCCCAGGGAGGCAGAGAGGCCCGGAGGCATCTCCGTGGATGTGCGCCCTTCACTGTGGCACACGACTGGGGATCTCCAGGGAGCCACCCACTTCCCTCCTGAAGCCACAGCCTCCCACCCCGTGGCCTGGCCAGCTCTGACCCATCTAGGAGGTCTCTGCCCCTGTCACTGCCTCCTTGAGGCTCCTGGTCTGAGGGGAGCCCCTAAAGCCTGGCGGGAGGCCCTTCCCAGAGCCCTAGGACTGTGCTCTCATTTCCGGACAGCTCGCTGCCTGTCATGTAGCTTCCTACCTCTGGCCTCTGGGGGCAGGGCTTCCTGCATCTTGTCCCTCAAGTGCTCCCCGTGGCATCACCAAGTTCCTGGGAAACATCATCGCTCAGTGAGCGTCTGCTGAGTGGGAGAATGTTGGAAGGATTGAGTGAATGTGTTCCCTGTCTGGGCCTCGGGGTTGGACATATACTAGGTGCTCAATAAACACTTGATTGATGAGTGAAGGGAGTTCTCAGCTGTATGACTTGGGCACTTTCTTTGTTTCTTTAGTAAAAAAAATAATCACTTCTGCAGAGAATATGAAAGGATGATCCTGAGGCCCCCATTAGTTTCTGTGATGGGCTGAACTGTGGCCCCCAAACATACCAGGTCCTCACCCCTAGAACCTGCAACTGTCCTCTACGTGGTAAAAGGGACTTGCACTTGTGATTAAATTAAGGATGTTGAGATGGGGAGATGGGAGCTGGTTTGGGCATATCCAGACACCCCATAAATGCAATCACAAGAGTCCTTAACCGAGGGAGGTGGAAGAAGATTTGATCACAGAGGAGAAGAAGGCAACAGGACAAGTGAAGCCAGATGCTCCTAGAGGAAGGGGCCACGAGCCCAGGCACGTGGACTTAGAAGATGGAAAAGGCACCACAACGATTCTCCCCTAGAGCCTGCGGAAAGATGGAAAAGGCACCACAAAGATTCTCCCCTAGAGCCTGCGGAAAGAGTGCAGCGCTGCCAGCTCCGTGTGAGCTGGAGCGCAGGCTTCAGACTGTCCCACTGGAGGAGAATGTGTGTGTGTGAAGCCACCAGTTTGTGGACATTTGTCACAGAAGCTGAAGGAAACTCAGACAACCTTTATCCGTCCTTGACGCTGAAACAGTCTGTGCTGGAATCGAGGCTGGGGGCTCACATGCTCCTGGGTGACCCCCTCTCCTGGTCCGAGAAGAACTGCTGAGGATGCCAGCTCCTCTCCCAGGAGCCAGGTGGGTCTCACACACCCCAAGGCCCTGCTGGGCCCCCACCCCGGCACCATGGCCAAGTTCTCAGAGTCTGCAGCGGAGGACTCCAAGGGCAGAGCAGCATTCTCCCAGACTCACGCCACGCCCGGAGTGGAGGGAGGGGGTCCCCATCCCGAGGCTGCACAGCCTCCCTCGGCAGGGGGCAACCTCTTGCCACCACAGCTACTGACAACAAAAGCTTTGGGTTCCTTTGAGAATGAAGCCATAGAGAGATCGTGTCCTGTCTCAGGAATTGGCCTTAACTATGTCCTTCTCCTTGGGGCCATCAAACTTTCTATTCACCAGAATATTCTTCACGTACGTCATCACAAACACAGATTGGCAGAGTTAGACACACTCCAAAATGTGTCTTCCAACTTGTTCTATGAGGAAAGCGACCATTTCTTTAGGTTCATAGTGAAGCCATGTTTTCCACTCTAAGAAGGAAAGGGCATCTTTGAAAATCAACGCTCATCCTAATATCCATCTGCAGTGATTTGACCGGGAATGTCAAGTTTAGTTATTGGTCCACGTGTCTGAGAAGCTGCCCCACCTGGGATGCTCGCCCAGCTCCTGGGAGGACTGGGGAGTCTTGGAAGTGGGGGTCTCCCCTCCCAGATGGGGAGCTGGGTGGCAAATCTCACACACGACTGTCCCCTAGCATCAGACATCAGAATGCCTGGATTCCTCTCCTAGGTCCCTGACCTCCCCGTTGTAGCTGCCAACTTGATCTGTCCACTATTAAAAATGCAGCAGATGGTACATAAAATATGAAGCCACTTCCAAAACGATATACACTCCAACTCTGGGAGGCAAGTAAAGTCTGATTAATCATCTGGAACAGAAGCCCCGACCTCCGGCTCATTGAAAATGTGATTATTTCTGTCCATGTTTGAATATTTTCTGGAATAGCAAGAAAGCGCTCATTCAGGGCCTGACAGCTCTGGCTGAGCGAGAACGAGAAGCGATTACCCTTGGCTGGCAGCTCTCTCCAGGGCTGCCCATTAAGCCCTGATTTCCTCCCCATTTCTTTTTCTTTTTGTTAACCACCATCAATGCCACAGCAGCGTTCAGATTCTCCATTTCTTGCGAAGAGGCCACGCACGTCCTCCAGTTGTGTATTTGCTGTCTGTATGAGTGTCCTGTGGCTACTGTAACAGATTGCCACAAGCCTGGTGGCCTGAAACAACAGAAATCAATTCTTTCACAGTCCTGGAGGTGAGAAGTCCAAAATCAAGCTGTCTGCGGGGCCACATTCCTTCTGAAAGCTCCTGGGGAGTGTCCTTCCTGCTTCTTCCAGATCCTGGTGGCTCCTGGCTTGTGGCTGCATCACTCCAATCTCTGCTCCATCTCCACAGGGCCTAATATTCCTCCCCTACCTTGTGACAGTTGCCGTTGAATTTTGGGCCCTCTCGAATCCAGGATGATCTCATCTTGAGATCCTTCACTGTATCTGCAAAGAGCCTTTTTCCAAATAACTTCACCATCACAGATTCAGGGCTTTGGATGTAGAAGATCTTCTGAGGGGTCACCATTCAGCACACTACCCCCCCCCCAGTATTATCTCATTGATTTGCTGGCTTGTAGGGATTCATTTTAGGGGAGAAAATCACTATCATGTTAAAAAGTGGATCTGCTTTGCCTCTACGCAGAAAATCATGAAGATTCTCAGAGACAAGGGGCCGCGTGACTCCCCAACACGCCTGTGCTTCTTTCTGGTCCCCAACACCGGCCGTCACCACTCTGCTTAGCCAGCTCACGGTCATAACGAAGGACCTGCGAGGTGTCTCACAGCTGGTTCCTCTTGAGGCCTCTCTCCTGAGCCTGTAGACGGCCGTCTTCTCCCTGTGTCCTCACATGGTCATCCCTCAGTACATGTTCATGTCCTGATCCCCTCTTCTTAGAAGGACCCCAGCCAGATTGGATTAAGGCCCACCCGTACGACCTCACTTTACCTTCCTCACCTCTTCAGTGGCCTCACCGGTCTCCAGTAAGGCCACACTAGGGGTTAGGGCTTCAATGTGCAAATTCTGTGGGGGACGGAATTCAGTCCATAACAGCCTCTAAAACTGACGGGCAGTTTTGCAAGCACCCACCCTTGACTCAGTTGCCCTAAGGTGAGTCAAGGGCCCGGGTCGGGGGGAGGAAGAGATGGAGGAAGTTGGCCTTTTGCTGGCTGTGTTGACAGAGCACCCCAGGGCTTGAATCTTGGATGTGAAAGCCATGCCCTTTCAAGGCAAGGGTGTCGAATCTCCAGGGAGGGTCAAGGAGGAGGGGGCCATCCTCTGGTCCAGGTGCAGCTGTTGGACTCATGGGGAGGCAGGGACATACGTGGTCATGTCACCAACAGTCTGGTACAGGCCGGGCTCTGATAAGCGCTGTGCCGGATGGGAATAAAACTCCCAAACATCTGCTGCTGTCCCTGCCCCAGCCTCACTTCAATCTAGACAATAGCCTGAATGGGGGCTGCCCCATTCAGGAAAGCAAAACAAATTAGCATGCCTGGTTAAAGTTCAAGTTCAGATAAAAGCATCATTAGTTTTCTTGTAGAAATAAGTCTATATTAGTCTGCTCAGGGAACAAGTACCACAGACGGGGCAGCTTAAACAATGGACAGTTATCGTCTCACAGCTTGGAGGCTGGACGTCCAAGGTCAAGGTGCTGAGAGGCAGGGTTAATTACAACGTGTCTGCCCTTGGCTGGCAGCCAGCCACCTGCTCCCCATGTCCTCACATGACGTCACCTTTGCACAGGTGTGGGGACAGGGCAATGTCCCTGGTACTTCTTCTTAAAAGGACATGAATCCTGCCAGGTCAGGACCCGCCCTTCTGACCTCACTTAACCTTCGTTACTTCTTTAAATTTTATGCAACACCATTCAGTCCACAGTGAAGTCCCAAATACTCCATGGGGCAAAATTATACTAAAAATGTTCATTGTTCAACTGAAATTCAAATGTAGCTGGTCATCCTATATTTTATCTGGCAACATTAGCCTAAATCCAACCTTCCTCTGAAAGGCCAGGCAGGTGTTGCTGGCCAGAGGGGCAGACCTCTTAGGCGGGCTCACTCATCCCACAGAGGTTTCATCCCAGGCACAGAAGACACGGCCCTTTGAACAGCCGGCGCTCGGGTGGGTCCAGCCTGGGCCTGGAGGCAGGTGACCTCAGGGTGGGCCCTGGTACGAGTCCCAGCTCCACTGTGAATTTCGTGTTTTTTCCATCTGTTCTGAGAGAACACGCTTTTGCAGGTCTGATGAGAGCTGTGTATATTATGCACAAATCCGGTGAAATAAACAGCGGGTCTCCCATTTTAGGACACAGAGAGGCCCCTTAACCTGCCTGGACCCCGACCCCGGGATATGGCCAGCAGCTCAGCCTGCCTGACAGATGGACCGTAGAGTGCACCACGTTAACTGCCCTTTCCCCTAAGTTCCAAAATTATTCTAAGTCCTAATCGTGTTACAATCTTGATCCATTCTTCAGTTCTAAAACAACAATTTTAGAAGAATACATTTCCAGGTTAAAGGTATCCAAACCCAATGGAGTTGTTCACGTGTGAAATAAAATTTGCACGTGCCAAGCAAAAACATCACACATGTTGCTCACAGGCTACTTTCCTGTTTTAAGTTTCAAATGCAAATGGGAACTTCAGGTGGTCCCACAGGACGACGGAGCTGAAGCACCTCATGTTCCAGGTCTCATGTTCCGGGTCTTTCTCTTTACGCTGTGCACTGCTGCTTATTCTAGATCTTCTGCTCAGATGAAAGTCTATGTCCTGATGTGGGTGACAGGGCGCAGGCTGTGCTCCGAGGAACAATTCCACACTGTCCAGAACGTTTACTCACAATGAACCCACATCAGTGAGTCCAAATGTGCCAGGGCCAGTGCTGTAACCGGGATTTTTTTTTTTGCGGTACGCGGGCCTCTCACTGTTGTGGCCTCTCCCGTTGTGGAGCATAGGCTCCGGATGCGCAGGCTCAGCGGCCATGGCTCACGGGCCCAGCCGCTCCGCGGCATGTGGGATCTTCCCGGACCGGGGCACGAACCCGTGTCCCCTGCATCGGCAGGCGGACTCTCAACCACTGCGCCACCAGGGAAGCCCTGTAACCGGGATTTTTAAAAGTCAAAATCCATGTAGAATGTGGCACTTATTAAATGTGGAGTAATAAAAACCAGCTAATTTGAAGTTTTTTGTAAGTGTGTGGGTATACGTGTGTGTTCGTGTGTATATGTGAGTGTGAGAGTATGTATATGTGTATGTGTGTATGGCGTGTGTGTGTGTACACTCACATGCACAATTAAAACTCCACAGTAAACAGAGTAATCACTTAGCACCTAGAACAAAAAGGTATTATTTGCGGGGGGGTGAAGGATATTTTATCCTGTTCAGAATTAGAGGTGAAAGGTAACGATAAAAGCCTACTGACTCTTCTCCTTTCTATTCCTGTTTTTAAATTTTCTGCAGACAATGCATCCGTTTACTGTCTGTCCTGAACTGAACAGCCCCACCAGGGGCCATGCTCCTCTATTGCCTGCCATGGGGCAAGTCTCTGGATCTGTAGGGTCTCGGACTGGGAAGGTCAAAGATGCTAACAGCATTGGCGTTTGACTTTCTGGCGTGGAAAGCATGACCCCCGAGTCTAACCCTGACGATACACACAGAGTTCCGTCCACACCTCATTCCTGATATCAGCCTGCTGAGTGTTCTCTTCCTACCCACCAAACAGTCTACTTAGATTGTCAACTAACGCAGGCCCTGCTCCTGGGGGAAGGGTCACCATCCCTTTTGTGGATGAAGACACTGAGGCTCAGGCATGAGTTTCTAAAGCCATGTGGCTGTCAGCAGTGGACCCAGCTTGGCGCCCAGGCCCGCTGCCCACCAGGTCCAGTCTGTTCACACTGGCCGACCACCCCTCCTTGTGACCAAGCAGGGTCCCCTCTTGGGGCCCTCATCTGTGGGCTCACCCAGGTACTTGAAGGTTTCTCTGCAAAGTTAACACCTTCTTTGTGTTTTCAGGAAGAGAGGAAGAAGGTGCAGGGCTGATTCTCCATGGCCATTCCTGCCAGCGCGGCTGCATTTCCCAATCACCCCGACGCTGGCACAGGGACCACAGTGCCATGACGCAGTGGCAGCGGAGGTGGTCAGAAGAGGGCAGCCAGAGGGCCGGGCCTGCACGAGGCAGCGCGGGGGCCGTCTATCCCTCCTAATCAGATAAGCCTGGCAGCCCTGATCTGCCAGAGATGTCTGGCCACGTCTGCGATCAGCTTGGTGACAATATGCTGTCCTGTTCCCCAAAGAGACTTGGCCAGAGAGCGATGGCTGGCGCAGGACACTAACCCAGTGCTGTCGGGCTGAAAGGAGGCCTAGGCTGGATTCCCAAAGGCCTTCGACGCCAAGCTCAGGAGTCTGTCCTGGATCATGTGGCACCAGGGACCTTGTCACTGCCAGATGACACAGGCCACCTGGCTCTCATGATTCCAGGGCCGGAAGCCACTTTGAACTTCATCTGGTGACTGGGGCAGGGCAGGCCCAGAGCTGGTCTGAGGGCGCTGGCAGGGTTCCTAGGAAGGCCAGCCTGGTCCATACGCAGCCTCGTGCACATCCCAAAACCTCGGCTGGCGAGAGGCTCGCCCCAGCCAGCCTGGGGCAGCCCTTGCTCTGCTAGAAGCGGGGTGGGTGTGAGCTGGGTGTGTACTGGGTGTGCACTGGGCGTGCCTCGTGTGTGCTCTGCAGAGGAAGAACCTCCCCCTCTCCCAGTGCTTCTTGGCCTTCTCTTCCTTCCATGAGATAAATGACTGGGGGAGGGGGTGCCCTGAGGACGAAGGTTTTGGATTTACCTCCAACTGGGAAGAAACAGGAGAAGCACTGAGCTGCAGACAGGAGTCACGAGGGCAGTGTGCACTCTTTCCAGGGAGGGACCGCAGCCCAGACCCCACCTGGAGAAGATGCGTGGCCCAGACTCCCTTGCCGCTCTGCTCGCGTGCTCTGCAATCCAGGGTCTAGTCATTGCCTAAGTGGCACTTCCTTTGTTTTCATTATTTGTAAAGCAGAGGGAATTTTTAAATGTCTGTCAACCAGAGGAGCATGTCCCAGCCCCGCCCTCTGGGTGCCCTGCGCGTGCTCCTGTTAGGAGAGGACCCCGAGATCTCCCGATCGGGGCTGCAGGGGTTGCAGGAAGCCCAGTCACATTTGAGTTTCTGGTGAACATGCATCATTTTCTAGGGTACGTTTGACCTAGAGACATAAATGCATCCTGTGCTGTATTTGTTCACCCGGGCACCCCGGTCCCGGTCTCCCTGTTGCGGGAGCCATGAAGAGGGGAAGGAATTCCAGCTGCGTCCCTGGGAAGGGAAGAGCCGGCAGGCCTGGAGGGAAGGAAGGAAGTCAGCCGAGACGGGCTGCCAGCAGGGTGGACCCCTGTGTGCACACCGGGTCCCGGGGCCAGAGTGGAGGATGCTATACTCAACCTACAGGCTCCTGTGTCTTCAGCCCAACCAGTCGGAGCTGGAATTTAATTCCTTTCATGAACCAATGAGCTGCATGCAGCAGACCAGAGGAAAACTGGGGCTGCCTGGCTCTGGAATGCTAGACTCCTGTCCTGGAAGAGGAAGGGGGTGTGGGAGCTGGGCAGGTAGAGGTTCTCCTATGACACCGAGGGGTCCTTCTTGCTTATCCTGCTTACAAACTAGACCCGGAGGCCAGGTTTAAGTATGAGTCACATATAAACCTACTGTGCACCCTTTGCACCACTGTCTCCTGTCCAAAAAGATGCTTCGTCAAATCCAGGTCTTCAAAAATAAAGTTATTTTATTTTTATAAATAAATTTACCAACAGCTGGTACTTCATCACCACCAAACAGGTTTCCTCGTGGACTAGTTAGCTTTCTAGCCATGGAAGTGTTCAAGAGGGGTCTTGGGTGAACGAGCAGAAAAACTACATCACCAAAAGGATTGGAGTCAAAGCCCTCTAGGGTCTCTTCCAGCTTCTAGATTCATTCACTCAACCATCCATCCAACCAACCATCCATCCATCCATCCACCCATCCCTCTATCCCTCCATCCATGATGTATTGTAAACCCTTCTGTGCCTGGCTAGTATATTTGGGAATACAAATTTATTAGTCCCAGCCTTGGAGAAGCCGTCTAGTGGGAGGTGGGGAAATAAATGGGTGAATAGACAGTGACAGACAAGACTCACTGTCTTATAAATGTCGCAAATTCAAGGATCATGCCTGGATTTCTGCTCAGAGCATTCATCATAATTACCTGTTGACTAGGTGAACCAATGTGATAGGAGTGTCATGGCCCAGACAGGGAGTGAGGCTTTGGTCCTGACCAGACTGGGTTCCGAGTCCAGCTCTGTGTGGCCCTGCACAAATCCCTAGTCTCCTTCCTGACCTTCAGTGTCCTCATCTGTAGGCTGGAAATTAGCATGTATACTTTGCCGTTTAATGTTAAGCAATAGAATGGTATGTGTGACGTTGCCACTCGATCACTGGAGGTGTTGGAATGACAGTGGTGATGATCACAAGAGCAAAGCTTGGGACCTACAAGAACCAGCAGGATGGAGAGGGTGCAAGACACTGTCTGGAGAAAAGTGGGCTCTGAGCAGCAGGTGGACAGATCAGGGACAGGATTCGGTCAGAGGTGGAGGCAGCCATCATAGTCGTGTCTGGAGTTAAGCACTTGGAACCGGGGAGATAAGCTAGGATATGAGTAGGTTGGGAGCAGATATGGGAGGGAAGGAAAATGCTTAAGCAAGGACTGGGAGCAAAACCCACATTCTCATCCTGTTTCTGTGTTTCTACAGAAGTGTGCCGGCTCAGCCTGAGGCCAAGGAACAGGGACCCGCCAAGAATTCAGAAGGCCCCGCAGCTTGACACCCCATGGCTTCCCTACGGCATGGATGGTCAACACAGAACACATCCCAAACCAGCTCCTGGAGGCTGCATGGAGGATCTCCAGGGAGATTAAGACTCAATGGGAAAGAAGCTGAGATCGATTAGTGATGTCTGCCATGGGCAGCAGTGGACAAAGTCACAGTGTGTGTGCTCTGCTTTGCCCCTAACTTAGAATATATGATTGTGATCCTCATGGATCAGCCCCTCCCAGTCAGACTCACAGTAACTCGTCCCACATGGGCTGAAGCAAAATAAAATCACTCCTCCAGGGATGAAACCCCTGTCCTTTCCTATTTGGAAAACTCACCCACAGTTCAAGTGCCTGCATGGCTGACATGATGCTGAGGAAGCTGCTGGAAGATGCAGGATCAGAACATGGTGTGGAGGTGGGTTCTTGTACCGGGTAGCATTTCATGGAGGCCCAGAGAGGGTGGGAGGCCTGCCACAGCGCACTGCAGAGAACAACCCAGACAGCAGAAGCTCCCACACCTCTAGGATTGGACCAAGCTGGAAACGTCCACCCAGCACCACAGCCCTGCCTCTCTCTGTTGGTCTCTGCAGTCCCACCTGCATTTCTTTTCAGACCCCTGTGCCCCAGGGATCTCAGCGCCCTCAGGTCATGCTTCTGTGGGCCCAGGAGACATCTTCCTCCTCTAAGCAGAAGATGATTCAGTTACTTAACTTTTCAGGAAGCTATTTTTCATCTCATATTTAAGTTATGTCTCCCCATCTCCACATTTTTATTACACTGCCTATAAGATTCTGTCTCAGGGACTTCCCTGGTGGTGCAGTGGTTAAGAATCCACCTGCCAATGCAGGGGACATGGGTTCAAGCCCTGGTCCGGGAAGATCCCACATGCGGCAGAGCAACTAAGCCCGTGAGCCACAACTACTGAGCCTGCGCTCTAGAGCCTGTGTACCACAGCTACTGAAGCCCGCGTGCCTAGAGCCCATGATCCGCAACAAGAGCTGCCACCGCAATGAGAAGCCCACGCACTGCATTGAAGAGTAGCCCCCACTCGCCTCAACTAGAGAAAGAGTGCAGCACCAAGACACAACACAGCCAAATATAAATAAATAAACTAATTAATTAAAAAAAAAGACAGAGAAAGCAGATTGCTCCATCTCCAAAAAAAAAAAAAAAAAGATTCTGTCTCACCATCTATTTCCTTAAGCAGACTGAGTCCTTCAAGGACAAAGATGGTTACCTGCTGGTGGATTCCCGGGCCCATTGTGGATCCCGGTGGGGGGCAGCAGGGCTGCACACAGGGTTACTTTGCTGACCAATCCTGCACAGTAGAAGCATCCAGGATTCACCGGTGAAGACTCTGGGTTCCAGCTTCCCTCGCCTCTCCCTGCACTCCCCTGACAGAACCTGGGCTCTCTGTACAAACACCACGGAGGAGAGTGTGGCTCCCAGTGGGCTCCCAACACCTGGGAGGTCCCCTTCAGGAGGGGCAGCTGATCTGGCCCTGAGGCAAGAGCAGGCTGGGAACCTCATCCTGACAGCTGGCTCCCTGCCTGAACACCCCCACTACTGTGCTGCCAGTGGCTGGACTCCTCTGCTGGGTTTTCTGACCCAGTGGAGAAGGAGAGCAAGGACAGGGTTTCTGCTTTTCTGCTTTAGGAGCAGCAGTTAAAAGCTTGTCATGTTAATATACTGCAGAGACAAAGTATAGTTATTAGCTGAAGGGAAGAAGACACCTGTAGTCTAATAATAAGTGTATTAACTTGGATCTATGTGGTGTTGCCTCCTTTCCAGAGTTCCAGGTGCTTTTATAGAGGTGACCTCATCTGTCCTCATGGGACAGGAAAGGGCAGGTGGAAAGGTCTCTCTCTGGGAGCAATTGGGGAGCCACAGCTCAGAGAGGTCAAGTGACTCCTTCAAGGCCATACAACCCATCAGCAGAAAGAGTGGGACCCCATCATCACGCCTGCATGCGGCCTGGGGTCTCTGCCCTGAATATTAACATGCTCCTTTCTGCCGTGTCTTGCAGCCAGCCAGGTCAGGAGGGTCATCCCGTCCCACTCCACCAGCCAAATCCCGTCCTACGGGTAGAAGATGACAGTCTCAGTCTGTACATTCTAAACGGGGCACTGGTCGGGGCAATGATCTCATGCAGCTGTTTGAGCTGATGCAGAGGGTGATGAAGGTAAGTGTTCTTTGTAAAGAGCTCATCCCTAATACGTCCACAAACTGGGGCCGAGGGTTGGAACCTGGAACACAGAGGCATGAATGCTGATGTGTGTGCCTGCTTCCAGATCCCCACTCGATGCCCACCCTAAACAAGCAGTCAGGCTGTCTGTTTCCTATGGAGGCCACAACGAACGGTTCGAAACATTTATTTTCCCACAGTTCTGGAGGCTGGAAGTCCAAAACCAAGGTGTCAGCAGGACATCCCTCTGGAGGCTCTCCGGGAGAATCTGCTCCTGCCTCCTCCGATTCTGGTGGCCACAGCTCCCTCTGCTTGTTGGAGCATCACTCCAGCCTCTGCCTCCCTCTTCACAGGGCCTTCCGCTCTGTGACTCTTCCTCGCATCTTCCCTCTGCATGTATCTCTCTCTTTGTCTCTTCTCTTCTTATGAGGACCCCAGCGACTGGACTAGAACCCACCCTAATGAGCTCATCATAACTTGACTACATCTGCAAAGACCCTGTGTCCAAATAAGGTCACATTCATAGGTACTGGGCTTGAACATGTCTTAACCCACAACACAGGGGGTGAGGGGAGTGGTGAAGAAAATCACCCTCCAATGATGACCCAGTAACGGTCCAGACATGGTCCCTGGCATGCCTGTGAGTCCATCAGTGCATCCCAGGATGGCAACCTTGAGCCGAGTTTTCAGATGAGACAGGGGCTCAGAGCATCCATGACTCTTCATGGTCACCCAAACTTGGGAGCAGAACAGGTCCACAAGCCTGGTGTCTGGACCACAGATCTGGGCCCCACACTTTCTCTTCCTCCATCCAATGTCCCATCAGAGCCAATGTGATCAGAATGGGAGCAAAGGAAACTGAGAGAAATGGTCGTTGGTCCCCGCTCCAGCCTCAGCCTGTCCCCTGGGAAAGAAGGTGCCTACGACAGCTGCTGGCTGGGACCTGGGGCTCCAACGCACTGTGTCCCTTTGTGTTTAGTCCCTGCCCCTGTCTCTCCCCAGAGAAGGGCTGGGGAGTTTGGTGGGACTCAACAGACTGTCATCCGACTGAAGACCCACATGCCATTTAATCCTGAAACAGGACCGTGGAGGGTTTGCATTGCTTTCCCACTTTCAGGTGAGGGAACTGAACGGCTCAGAGACACAGGTGCCTAACGTCCCACAGGCATACAAGGCCTGGTGCTCTGGAGCCCCTGACTCTGCAGCCCCGCTATTTCCTCTTCCCCAGGCAGCTCCCCATCACGTTCTTCAAGCCACCAGGATTATTGAAGTGTGAGCCAGGTGTTCAGAGAGCATCCCGGAGAAGACAAAGCTTTGTCACAGCCCCATTTTCAGTTTCATGCACACACACACACACACACACACACACACGCACACACGCACAGAACAAAACTCAAGTTGGTCCTCTCAATGTCCATCAAGACTTGGGGGAAGAAATGTCCATCAACAGAGGAATGGATAAAGAAGATGTGGTCCATATATACAACAGAATATGACTCAGCCATATAAAAGAATGAAATAATGCCATTTACAGCAACATGGATGGGACTAGAGATTGCCATACTGAGTGAAATAAGTCAGACAGAGAAAGACACATATCGTTTATTAATACATATACGTGGAATCTAGAAAAAATGGTAGAGATGAACCTATTTGCAAAGCAGAAATAGAGACACAGACATAGAGAACAACCATATGGATCCCAAGGGGGGAAGAGGTGGTGGGATGAACTGGGAGATTGGGATTGACATATATAAACTACTATGTATAAAAGAGGCAACTAATGAGAACCTACTGTATAGCACAGGGAACACTACTCAGTGCTCTGTGGTGGCCGAAATGGGAAGGAAATCCAAAAAAAGGGGATATATGTGTATGTAGGGCTGATTCACTTTGCTGTACAGCAGAAACTGACACAGCAGTGTAAAGCGACCCTACTCCAATTTAAAAAGAAGGCTTGGGGGGAGGAACTCTCGGCCCAATGAGCCCATGCCTCGCAGGGTACCCTAAAGATGTCCCTCCATCAATACAAACCGACAGGAGCACCAGGCTGCTCTGTTATCTAGCAGCACAGCACAAAGCGAGGCAAGATGCCCACGTGAGGACGAGCGAGCGATCTATGCTGAGTCCGCTCAGTGGATCAGCACGTGCTCATAGGAAAGAGCAAAGAACTCTCTGGGCCAGCATGGTATTGTGGCCAGGATAGTTGTGGTTTGTGGAAAAGAGCAGGGTGCAAAGAATATACATCACAGGTAGAGTGTACATGATACAAATAGTATATCTAGTGCGGATCCTTCCTTCTGGGCAAGAGATTAGAACACGTGTGTATTTGCTCAAATGAAAAAGATAAAGTGGAAGCAGATGAACATGGGGCCTCACAGGGGGTGGGAGTGACGGGAGGGAAGGAGGGGGTGGGAGATGCTCCGAAGGACATATAGCCTCCAGGGGGTGGGAGTGACGGGAGGGAAGGAGGGGGTGGGAGATGCTCCGAAGGACGTATATGAATCGGGATTGGCCTTTGGAAGGCTGTAAGTGTTCACATTTGAAATCAGGTTTATAGCGTTTTACATCATTCCAAAGTAGATTCATTCAGAAGTAATTTACAAAGCAAACTCTACAGTGGCGTTTCCACACACAGAAGGAGCTGCTAAGCAAAGGTGAAGGTGAGGAGCGGGTTCGTCGTGGCTGGCAGGGCTGGGGTCGTGACGCCAAGCCTCCTTCACGCACCCGGGAGGGTGGACCACAGGAGGCCCTGCACTGCTGTGTGGAGGAGCTGGGATCTCTTAGTGCGAAAATAAACATACAGCTTTGGAACGTGGGAAGGTGAGCGAGGCCCTGAGACTTTGTACATGCACTGGGCGGTGTTCATATGAGCTCCTGTTTTTAAAAACAATCTAAAAAATTCCTGGTTCTGTCCTTTGAAAGGGACTGGAAGCAAGGAGTAGACCTAGCGCCCAGGTCTTGTTTTCTAAATTCAATCCCTCATGAACAAGAGCCAGAGTTCCCTGGAGGCATAGGTGACTCCAGGCATGGGACGGGGAAGTTCAAGGTGAGCATGGAAACCAGTGGAGCCAGAAAACCAGGAAGGATTCAAAGACTAATGAACACATTCATGAAAGACACCGGGTCCTAGAGACAGGGATTCACTTGGACCAAATTTGGGACAAGTTGACCATCAAAAGAATAACTGACCATGAAATACTAAAAAACACTAAGAATATGGAAGTCCATAAGACTCAAAAGAAGGGAATGCCAAAGAATAAATTCAGAAAAGGGAAGGATTCAGGAAATAGGTGATCTGGGTGGGGGTCATCCGTGGGTGCTAAACCACTGGTGAACTCTTGTTGGGGAACAGGATACTCACAGGGTCTCCATGTGTCCCCCAGAGACTTTGTTTCTTACAAAGAAGAAAAGTGCACCTTGAAGGGAGGGGGCAGGTGGTCATTACCTTAGCCAGGTGACCAGGCTTAGCATCAGCAGATGTGGAAGGAAGGACCACGGTGAGCCTCTTGGTGCAGGTGTGATGCCAGGAAGCACAGAGCATCCCCACGTAGAACTCCTGCCGGAAGGTGATCCTATAGCTAATGACAGGAGGACAGCATCGGACAACTCCAGATTATGTGGACCACTTTACAAGAAAAGTGGGCCAGACATTTTGGAAATGTCACTGTCACGAAAACACAAAAGGCAGGTAGATGTACCTGACTGAAGTCTCTATTATGGGCTGAATTGTGTCTCCCCGGCAAAGATCTGCTAAAGTCTTAACACCCGGTACCTGCAAATATGACCTGACTTAGAAATAGGGTCTTTACCGAGGTAATCATTTTAAAATGAGGTTATGAGCACGGCCCTGACCCAGTCACTGGGTCCTTATAAGACGAAGCACCATGAAAAAAAAAAACCTTTAGGGGCTTCCCTGGTGGCACAGTGGTTGGGAGTCCGCCTGCTGATGCAGGGGACATGGGTTCATGCCCTGGTCCAGGAAGATCCCACATGCCGCGGAGCGGCTGGGCCCGTGAGCCATGCTGCTGAGCCTGCGCGTCCGGAGCCTGTGCTCCGCAATGGGAGAGGCCGCAAAAGTGAGATGCCCACGTACTGCAAAAAAAAAACAAAAAAAAAAAAAAAAAGGAAGCACCATGAAGACAGACACAGGGAGAAGGCCATGGGACATGTGATGACAGAGGCAGAGACTGGAGTGATGTGTCCACAAACCGAGGACACCAAGGATGCGGGCACCACTGTGGGTGGAGAGAGGCCTGGGATGGATTCCCTCAGGGCTCCGGAAGGAATGCGCCCTGCCCACACCTGCCTTCAGGCTTCTGGTCTCTGGGCTGTGAGAGTCCATTCCCGTCGGTCTGAGCTGCCGAGGGCATGGTTATTTGTTGTAGCAGCTGCAGGAAACTGCACTGACCAGGGAGGAAAGGAGCCCCATGCAAGATGCTCGACTGAATTCCGTAGTTTTATAGGAACGAAGGAACGGAAGAGCAGACAGCTGTTGGTGACATTCTGATGGAGAATTGGGAAAATTTGAAGCAGGGCTGCGCGTCAGAGGGTTGCACTCATGTACAGCTCCTGGGGGAGGTGACAGCGAGCCTCTGGCAGGGACACTCTGCGCCTGGCAGCACCTGCCCCATGAAGGGACGTGATGTCTGCAACCTGTTTTCAAAAGTTTCAGCAAACAGAGGAGAGGGAGAAATGAAGAGAATGCAACCGGACGTTAACAACCGAGGACCAGGAAAAGGAGTTAGGGGTGTTCATGGGACTGTCAGCCTTGCTTTCAAAGTCAAAGTTTTGTAAAATCATTTGGGGAAAAAGAGATGAGGGGGAGGCAGAGGTCCTGTGGGTGTCTGGCATCTGGAGGCCTCCTGGGGATCATGGGAGGTGCCCGACCTCCTCTGGACTGGCCGTGATGGCTCATTGCCCACAGCTGGCCCCAGACTCATCTGGGACCACTTCCGACTTGTCCCGACCGAATGGTAAGGAACGCAGGGCCTGTGCTCTGGCCCACACATCTGGGAGGGGGTGTGTCACACACACACACACACACACACACACACACACACACATGCACAGAGCTAAGCCGGCACACAGCTGCAGCTGCTCCGTGCTCTGAAAATTACGCTGTCACAGCTGCTGTGGGCAGGAGCCCCCTGCCTCATGAAGGCGGGCAGCGAAGTCCGCTCCTCCAGGAAGCCAGCTGAGCCCCTTTTCCCCAAATCCTCTTCTGTCTTCCCTTTATCCTCGCGTCCCTTAGAGCGCGGTCAAAGCTGAGCCTCGGCACCGACACCAGGTGTTGTCCTTGGCTGTGTGCACCTGGGTCTCATCTGTCAGGCACTCCAGATGCCCAGCCTCTGGCCCTTTGCCATCTTCCCTGAGGTTGCCAGGATGGAGGCCCTACAGGCTTGATTTCCCTGAGACAAGTAAAAGGGGGTGTTTCCTGGAGCCCCATCTTGGAATTGAGATGGAGTCAGCAAAGGGAAGCCTGTTCCCATACTGGGAACATTCTGGAAGGGTCAGGGCCTGTGGAAGGATGTGGAAGCTTGGCAAGGTCAGCCTGAGCCCCCGCCCCCCCCAATGCCCCATCCTGTCTGCGTGAGGACGTGTATGTGAGGAGATTTAAATGCATCTCCAGTGCTGGTGCTGAGATGAAGCCCGAGTGGCCCTGGAGTCTGGGATGGGCGTGCCCAACGGCTCTGCTCGCCACCACCCTGCCCTGGGGCCCGGAGGCTGACCTGTGCACACACGTCCACAGACTCTCAGCCCTCTGCTCCCCAGATGGGTCTAGCTGAAGGGAGGACAGGGAAGATACAGAGGATGGAAGGATGAAGCCGGGGGTGACAGGCCCGCGCCCTCCTGTGGATGGTCCCTGTGTGTCCCCTGTGCCCCTGCTATCGGCCCTCCTCTGTGGCAGCCCCTCTCTGCAAGGGAGGAAAGCGCCTCTCCCTCGGCCTCCTGGGGCACTTGGGAGGGAAGCGCCCCTCTGCTGCTGGACCGGGGTGCTCACCCTCCTCCACTGGCTCCCCTAACCCTTCTGCACCCTGTCAGCAGAGGGGACATTAAACATCTTGAGCCGTCATTTGTTTCTAGCCAGCGCTCTGATTGATATCACGCCTTGAGGACAATTCTTTCCTGAGACGTTCATTCAGCGAAGGTGTTGAAACCTGTGTGGCCAGTGGATTTGGACGGGCATGTTGGCCAAAGATATGGGACCACCTGGCCTGTCTCAGAGGCGGGAGGCCACTCTGTCTTCCTGAAGCCATGCAGTTCAGAGGAAGCAACTTCTGGCTTCCTGACACCTGGAGACCAGCGCTTCTGTTCCTCAGGCAGTGCCAAAGCTGTGCTGGGTCCCCCGCAGGCTTTGGGGGCCTGTCTTATCCTCAGGGGACCCCTAGGAAGCAGCTTTGTCTGCCGTCTTCCACAGACCAGGCGAAGAGAGTTAATGTCCCGCTTTACAAAGTACCATTTGGATGTAAGTGGCAAGTCGCTTTGCTGAGAGCTTCCACAACACCCCAGCCCTGTGTCCGTTGCCCCAGGAAGCTCTCTGCTGCTTCCCTTCCCCGGGGACGGACAGCAGGGCCCTAGAAGGCCTGTCTCTGTGCTGCACTGACCAAGAGATGCAGGGCTGCTGGGAACATCCTCTACTCCTTACTAAGGTCACTGACGCCTTTTTCTCCTCCAAGGTTCACAGTTGATGAAAAATGCATTTAATTCTCCCGTGGCTGTGCATTCATTTCACCTCGCCTGAGATGGCCAGTGGAAATGAATGTGCAACGAGGTGTCTGATAGTTTATCAATAAAAGCCCTGGTCTCTATACCTTTGAATTCCACAAAGAAAATCAGCCATTGTCAAGAGGGCAGCACCCTCCCAATTCCAGATTCAGCAACGTAATCAAACTCTATTGATCCCATTCCTGCACACCTTTAATTAGCCCCCGATTCGAGTCCGGGAAGCCCTGCAGTGCAGCACAAGGCAGCAGGACTCGTGTGCTTCTTTTTAATTTCCAGCAATGAGCCGATGGTTATGAGGATGGCCATTTTACGTGTTTACACTGATTGCCTTTTCATTGACTCCACTTTCCATTATGAAACACACATGGAAATTTGTCCCAGACCAGCTTAATTGAGTTCAAGTTGTGTCATTGGACATCTAGGGATGTTAAAAGCACGCTCTGCCTCAGCTAAGTTATTATTTGGCCCTAAACCAAATGGACCTCGATTGTTCAAAGAGAAGGCATCAGATAAACACACGTGGGGAAAAACGCTAAACAAAGCATCTTCATCGTGTCGACTCTCTCCGCGCTGAAACAGACGGTGGAGACGAGCCTGGCATTAGATACACCATCTTTCCTATGTAGCACAGGAAACATTTTAAGGCTCATCTTAAAATACGGGTGCTTCACAACTGTTAGACGTGTCTGTCACGGACCAGGCATTCTCTCTGTAACGCGTGATGTGAATTGCCCCAGTCACACAACGGCCCTCGGAGACACGTGTTAGCATCTGCGTGTGAAAGACAGAGGAACAGGTTCAGAATGGCAGGAGGACGGGCCCAGGTCAGCACAGCTGCCAGGGGGCGGTGTTGGGGATCCAGGTCTAAAGCCAAAACCCACGTCCTTTTCATGATCTTATCCTGACACCCCTGCCCCAAGGTCTTTGCAGGTCAAGCTGCCCATTGGTCGTTGTTTACAAAGTTTCACGGTTCAATTTTACTACCATGTATCTTGCTGAATACTTGTGCCCCAAGTCAAAGGTGGAGCGAGCTGAGGTTGAACTGGAGGAAAGTTCCGATTCGGCAGGTCAGAGTCAACTTTAAGGCAGGACTCAAATTCACTGCATTTGACTCAAAAGAAAAAGGGTCAAAGCCAGACAGAGCTGCCAAACAGGCCACAGGAGAGGCCGCACAAGGAGTTCTTCCTCCAGCGAGACCCTCGGGAGGCCTCCGCCCACGGCTGGAGACTGGCTACTGCACTTTGCGGCCTCTTCAGCACCTAAAGGGCTGCAGGCTCCGCAAAGCTGCCTTTCAGGTGGCCACGGCTGGGCATCTCCCTTGCAGACACCCTCCAGCCTCAGCTGGTACCTCTATCCCTGGGTCTACCCTCCCCCAGCCGTCTCCAGACCAGGACACAGGCTCTTCACCCATCACACGGGTACCTCCTCGTGCTACTGGAGTCTGGGGGCTCCAGCTCAGACCTCAGCGTCCACGATATCACGCACGGGCTGGTGGGAGGGATGGATGAGAGGGGGGAGTGGGCAGGCCAGGTGGTGATACATGAGGGGTGTGGCCTGGGGCGTTGGCTCTGCAACCAGTCAGACTCAGGACGGTGGGCTGGAGACGTTTCCTCAAGAAAGGATGCCTGAGCTGTGCCTAAAGAAGCCGCTGCAGGGAGGGCTGAGACCTGAGGGACAGGATCTCAGGCAGGTGGGGAGCACACGTCAATGTCCAGGGGCACTAGGCAGCCTGAGATGCGTAGGGGCAGCTTTTTTCCAGATGATCATGGAGACTCATTAGAAGATTCATTTATTCATTCAGTTAGTAAAACCCTCCCATCCTGGAAGGATTAAGTTCCCTGTCCTGAGAGGGGAGACAAGGTAAAGAATGAGGGGCCTGAGACCCTCCCTTTAAGTTTATTTCCTTTGACCCCCAGAGCACCTTGCCCTGCCCCACCCACCCCTGGCAGCCTTCCCAGTTTCTTAGTGTGTGTTTTCCCACATAAGAATTTTGACTAAATGTGGGCCATTGTTTTAAAGCTATGAACTTCACCACATGTGAATGGGGGTGCCTTATCTATGGTATCCTGTCTCCTCTTTCTTAAGAACTTCCGTGGTGTTATCTGTGCATCTAACCTGTCGTCACGTGCTGGGCAGTGGAGGGGGCAGAGGCATGGTTTGTGCAGATTTCCACGTGGAGCGGGGAAGCCTGCACAGCAGTAACAAGGGGGTCTCTCCATACAGCAGCCACACGAGTGGGTCACACCCTGCAGGCACTGAGCAAAGGAAGCCAGACACAGAGGGATCTGGTGTGACCCCACTCCTACGTGACCCAAACCCAGCACGGGTGCTCACAGAGGGATGGCAGGTACGCGCCGGGTTTGGATCTCATGAGAGTGGCCGAGTAGCTCCTACCTGTATGGGGATGTGGGAGCCCAGAAGCAGTAGCACCTTGGTGACAGGAGGGGCTGCGAGAGGCTTCCCAGAGCAGGTGAGGCTGAGCTGGGCTTTGGATGGTGCATGCGTGAAGCTGAGGGCTAGGATTAGGGCTAGAGATGGATGCCTTGGGCTGAGAGCAGAGTGTGGGTTTCCTGGAGAACAGAGCAGGGCTGGTTGGGGAGGGGAGGGGAGGTCAGGAAGCTTGTGGAGGCAAACAGAGGGGGCGTGTGCACACTAAGAAGCTCGCTTAAACTGCACACTTTACATGCAAATCCACAAAGCAGGGGATCCCACACACACAGCCCCTCCCAACACATCTGCTTCAGGGTGTGTGATCTGTCGCCAAGTGCCCAGCTTTCTGGACCTAGATTTCTCCTGGACAGGAGTCTCTCATCATCCTCACTGCCCCAAGAGCTGTCCTCTGTCCTGATTCTAGCTCCATCAGTCCTCCAGAGCGGCCAGCACAGGTAAGGCAGCGGTCTGAGGTGGCCCTCGCCCCAGGCTTGGCCATGACCGCTGCTCGGCTGTGTCCAGGGACCCCTGCGGGGTCAGGATTGGGGACCTGCCTTCCGCACAGTCGGTCCTGGGAGAGAGGCTGTGCACACTGAGCTGGCAGCTCTCTGAGGGGGAGGGCACGGGTTCCTGCAACATCCCCGAGGCTGAGGATATACGGAAGCCTATGCTACCGCTTTCGTTCCTAAGCTCCTAAATCATCCCCAAAGGCACATAATTAAACCACAAATCAGATAATCTAAGGGCTCTGGATTTGTTTTGTTTTGTTTTATCATACATCACACGTCGGGAGCAGTACGCGGCAAAGTTCTCCCACTCAAATGTCGCCCAGGATGACTCACGGTCCTTTCCCGACTAGCAGCAGCGGATTGCCAGCCACAGCAGACCCAGGTCAGATGCTGGGGCTCTGGGTACCACTCCTGCCTCAGTTTCCTCTTCTGTAAAAGGGGAGTAAAGATGGCCCCTAGCGCTCAGGGCTGCTGAGCGTGGATGCGGTAAACACTCAGTTATTCTTCTTGGCACCCAAAACAGCGTGTTCTCAGTCTGTGCACTTGTGTGTTTGTGGAGACCAGGGATGGAGCCCCGCCAAGACCTGTGAGTCCCGTGACCTCCCTGGGCTCAGTCCTCTCGTTGGCAAACTGTGGGTCCTTCCTTCCCAGGGTGCCTGTTCCACACCTGTAGGAACAGGAAATCATGCCAGCAAGGCAGCCCAGAGCACCACGCCCAGGCCCACTCACTCAGGGCACAGGTGAAGGGATCGGGTCAGGTACCAGCCCGTGGACCCTTCTGTGGGCAAAGCAGGCAGAACAGGTGACGAGCTGTGGGTGGAAAGCTTTGAGATCCATGACCCGCACAGCCATGCGCATAGCGGGAAGGTAGGAGAGAGAGAAAGTCTGCAGCACCTGGCATTCTCCTGGGCTGGAAGCCTGGAAATCCCACGGCCGCCTTCTTCAGCATGATGCCCAGCAAATCCTGCAAGACCGGGACCCCTCCTTCCCACGTGGCCGCCCACACACACCACCTGGTTCTCCATCTCAGAGTCTCTCTGGCCCCTCGTGAGCCCACATTAGGCCTGCTTTCCCAGTTCCTTCCATGCAGGAGCTGGAAGTTTCTTTCTTGGGATATTGGCCGACCCTGCCTGCCAGGGGTTTAGATCTGTGTTCTCACCATGTTTCTAATATTTCGGAGTCTTCTTTTATGTTGCAGTGGGCTGTTTTTGTTAGATTCATTTTTATTTACAAATTAAATAAAAAGCAATTTATTTAAAAAGTAATTTATAAAAAGTATTTTATTATAATGCATCACCCTTACATTCATTTACAATTTGTTTTCCTGTAGCGACTGTGTGCACGGGCTGTGCTAGGGGCTGGAAACACCCAGCCCTGCCCTGGAGGCCTGACATCGTCTGGTGGGGAAGGGGGACCATTCAACTGACGCTGGAAACGCAGCCAGCCGTGTGATGGGCTGGAATTTGTCCATATACGAAATGTTGTTTCAAGAGTGTCAGGAGCTTCACCTTGCCTTGCAATGCTGGTAGCATGTTCTGCATTAGTAAGATTAGTAACACACTGGTTTAAGAAATAAACCCCAAACGTCAGTGGCGTAAGGTAACAGAGATTTCTTTTTCACATTCAGAGACCAGGCTCCTTGCATCTGTGGCTGTGTGGTCCCCTAAGGTCTCAGTCACCTCTGCTTTTAGCCGCAGTAAAAAGAAATAGAGAGGAAGAGAGGTGCTTCTCAACTCTGTCAGCCAGGAATGTCAATATATTTGGGAGAACTAGTCACATGGCCTTAACTAGTCGCAAAGGGGATTAGGGAATGTAGTCGTGCTAGCTGTGTCCACCATGGCAGACACAACAGTTGTCCTCAGACGGGGCCTGCCTTCATTCTGGGGTAAACATTGTGTATCAAGAGATTCAAAGCAAGTGCCCACCCACTGTCCTTGGGAATCCACTCTATCAGGAGATGAGCCCAAATGTAGATCCTTCAAATCGAGATGTTCAGCATTTTGTTTAATAGTATAAAAGTTATGTTCAGTGTGGGGCATCTCAAAGGGCATCTCTCCCTTGACCGGTCTGCATTGTCTCTGGCTGGGTTAGCAAACTGGAAGACACAGGGTTGGGCTCAGAGAAGAGAAGGAATGGACAAGGAGAGCTTCTACCCCAGGGCTGAGCACTGTCCCCTGACAGTGGTCAGAAGCCAGAACAAGGGACCAAGAAGACCAGGAGTTGACACCTGTGAAGGGGCAGAGCTGCAAGAAACAAATGTAAGGTTTTCTCTCCTACACAGTAGTCCTTCCACCATACGGTCAAGCCGGTTGACACTTCCTCCTAAATGTCACGGCGATCTGGAATGATGCTCTATCTCCACTGCCACGAGCCTGGTCCAAGCCAACATCCCACCTGGACTCGCGCAGCCACCTCCCAGCGGCCTCCCTGTTTCTGACTCACCACAAGGTAGACACCACACAGCAAGTAGAATGATAGTTTAAAATATAAGTTAGGTCATGCGTTCTCTTACAAATAGCTTCTAATCATTCACTGAGATATTATTAATAATACTGAAAATCTGGAATTGGTCCAAATGCCTATCAACAGGGACTTGTTAAATCAATGTTGGTCCATGCACACAGTAGGGGCAGTGCAGGGGTACAAGGAATGAAGAGAGAATTCTCTGTACTATTAGGGAGTTATTGCCGAGATATAGTATTAAATTTTTAAAAAAACACAAAATAACAATGGTCTAAAACTTTTTTTTTCTGTTGAAATGGAAAGAAGTGGAATAAAACAATGAAACAATAAATCAAATATGAATTAAAATGCTTACCTATGGGGAAGGGGGGGTACAGAGGGAGAAAAGAGAGACATCTCTGAAAACACCTTTTATTAAATATTTGCTTTTGAAACCACATAAATCTTTAAATACTTCTAAAAGATTAAATCAAAGAGAAAATAAAACCATAAAAGTTTGAAAACAGCCTGAAATAACCTGTATTTCAAGTCGGTGGCCTACACACACAGGAAAAAAAATTATTATAATTGACTTTAAATTCAGTATTTTGACTGTACCTCCCTAGAGGAATATATCATAATACAAAAGAACACATTCAGAAGTCTTGTTGGTAGAAGCCATATTGTTACATTGAAACTATCTCTTGTATATTTGTATGATAGAAACAGGTAGTAATTACACTGTTGTCATTGGAGTCAAGATTTCCAGCGGAATAGAGAACAGATGCAGGTGTAACACAAAAGAAGTTAAAGAAAAACCCAGCAGTCTTAAATCTGAACTGGAAATGGGGTAAACTAATGGTTTTTTTCTCTTTAAAGATATATTTGATATGTATTTCCCAGGTTAGTCTAGTAAAAATGCCCAGAAGCATTGACAGTCCAGAGCAATGAGCACTCTCGCACCTGGATTATGTTCTCTAAACGCAGCTTCCCAGGAATTCCCTGGTGGTCCAGTGGTTAAGACTCCACACTTCCACTGCAGGGGATGTGGGTTTGATCCCTGGTCAGGGAACTAAAAACCCGTGTGCCATGCAGCATAGCCAAAATATAAAAACAAAATAAAAATTAAAAAATAAAAATAAGGACTTCCCTGGTGGCGCAGTGGTTGGGAGTCCGCCTGCCGATGCAGGGGATGCAGGTTCGTGCCCCGGTCCGGGAGGATCCCACGTGCCACGGAACGGCTGGGCCCGTGAGCCATGGCCGCTGAGCCTGCGCGTCCGGAGCCTGTGCTCCACAACGGGAGAGGCCACGACAGTGAGAGGCCCGTGTACCGAAAAAAAAAAAATTAAAAAAAAAATAATAAGCTTTAAAAAAATAAATAAACACAGTTTCCCACTGGGAAGAATCTGGGTTTTTCTGAAAAATGGCTGAGTCCAGTTCTCAGGCAGGAACTTTGCAAGACGAGCCTGGGGAATACCCTACACCAGAAGCTGATGAAGCTACCAGTCGTGACTATGGTTGTGTCAAAGGGACATGGGGCTGAAGGAGGTAATTTGAACATCAAAAGAACATGGCCGATATTGACTGAAAGCACTCATAATTGACAAGGACACTCAAAAACAGAATAGAAGTCATCATTGTTGGTTGCTAATGTAACCACTCATTCCTTGAAAATTGGAGAAACGGAGGAGAGAAGAATTACAATTGACTTTGCTCTTTTTGTATGAAGTATGTTCCAGGGTAAATAAAAAGTTGATGGAAAAACTGTTTTATAGAAATATGTCAGGGCAGGCTTCCCTGGTGGCGCAGTGGTTAGGAATCTGACTGTCAATGCAGGGGACACGGGTTCGAGCCCCGGTCTGGGAAGATCCCACATGCCGTGGAGCAACTAAGCCCGTGCGCCACAACTACTGAGTCTGCGCTCTAGAACTTGCGAGCCACAACTACTGAGCCCATGTACCACAACTACTGAAGCCCACATGCCTAGAGCCCCTGCTCTGCAACAAGAGAAGTCACCACAATGAGAAGCCCGTGCACTGCAAGGAAGAGTAGCCTCTACTAACCGCAACTAGAGAAAGCCCGCGTGCAGTAACGAAGACCCAATGAAGCCAAAAATAAATAAATAAAATAAATAAATTTATAAAAAAAAGAAAGAAATACTTCAGGTTATAGATTCAGAAAGAATCATCGCATTACAAAGTCATCATTTTGCAACCAACAAAGAACACGTGGCTCTAGTTACAGTCATTGATGGGTGCTACGTCTGTAGCCAGGAGTTGAGGGGGCAGTTATGATGGAGGGATCAGGCTGGCAGCACCTGACGCACCCGTAACCTTGACCTAAGTAAGTGGCGCAACCCACATAATCAAGCCAAAATCTAACTAAGTCTCTGGATCTAACTACCAGTTATCGGAAACTCAAGAATTCTAGAAACATTCTAAATAACATCAAAAAAAGGAATGGTACACTGAACTGAAATATTCTTCAGGTCCGATGACCTGACCTGATGCTTCCACACCAAATCTTAACATCACCCACCCCCGAAAACGAGAGGAGGAACCGTTAGAGATGAAACGAGGCTGAACAGACCTAATAGCCGAATGCAGGCATCAGCTGATGTGGACTCAAGCAAAACACATATAAAAAGACACTTTGAGACCCTGAGGATGTTTGGATATGGTCAAGTGAACTTAATCAGTTGCCTGAGGTCGTCTTTCAGCAAATGGCAGAGTTAGGGCTCAAATCTGGGACACGGATATCCTAGTTGTTTTCACCATCCCATGACTCCTCCTTGGGTATCATATGAATTAATATAAAAAAATCTGCTGAAGAAGCCGGCATCTAACAAGAACTGACACAGAGTTTGATGAATGAATGAATGACTGAATGAACGAATGAACGGTCCAGCAAAGGAGGCTGAGCCGTTCGCAGGAGAGAGCTCCTAGCCATGCAGCTGGGGACCACTCTCAGCAAGAACCGCCCCACTGGGTTCCTTCGAAGCCAAGAGAGACTCGAAGTGACCCAGATACTTGAACATCACTCCCGTTTCCTGAAGCCGTGCAGAGCTGACTTTTCTTCTGGAAACAGAATAACCCTCCTAACGAGAATGGAAATGCAGATCTCATTTCCATGGTTAATTAGGAAGTGGAGATCTCAGTGTCCGGGGGCATCTCCTGGTTTCTCCTGAAGCCGCTCACCCTGCTCCAGGTCTGCATGCAAGATCCCAAGCTGGGTGCTGACTGTGGGGGAACAGGTACCCAGAGAAGAGAAAAAGCGGCCTTGGGGAAGAGTCTTTTCCCCCTGAGTACACACAGCACCATTGCGGTGATCTGGGACATGGCTCTTCCAGGAGAGAACAGCTAAAAGCTCTGAATTCAGTGATTCCGTGAGCAGGATAGAACCAGCAGGCTTTAGCCAAAAGGGATGTTGTTTTTTTTGTTGTTTGTTTTTTTTTTTTCCTGGAGGCAAACACTTCCTCTTCAACAGATAGGAAAGCACTGGTCCAGACTCTGCCCCGTGGGAATTTAAGATATGCTGAGCATTCTCTTGAAATGAAGGCGGGCTCTCTGAACTACTTGTAAGGCTCTTGTCTGGGGACCCCCAGCACCTGGGACAATTCGGGTACAGGGGCAACTGCAGCTGGAGACTAGCCATGGGGGAGATGGCGCTGAGATCCCACTGTCTTGCTGGGTCTCTGGGGTCCACTCCTGCAGGTTCTGTGGTCCAGGCCGCAGACCATCTTGACCCGGCACAGAGCCTGCTCCGGGGACCGGCCTGGGGGACGATCCGGAACCCATCCTGCAGTGAGCGTGAGTGTGACTGTGGTTTGGTGCGTGACTGAGGAGACTCCACGGAGGATAAACTCAGGCTGAGAACATCCTCAGGGTTAGAGAATGACGCTGCAGCTTTCAGGCTGCTTCTCCCAGACCCACCAGGGCTCCAGGTGGGTCAGCAGCAGACAGCTTGCACTTGGTGATGGAAAGAGGGGTGAAGAGGCCCCAGTGTCTCCTCCAGGATTGGAAGGATGAGAGATGCTGCATCCCTGTGCCCCTGGAGCGTGTGGAAGGCAGAGTGTACCAGGAGGAAACATCTGGCCAGAGGGCCCCGACGCCTGCCTGCCTACCCGTGCCCAGCCTGGGGGAGCCACAACCCCACTTGGAGCTGCAGAGCGGGCTCCTGGTCCTGCCCCTTGCATTTGCCGGAGACCCCTGCCTGCTACCTGGTCAGCAGAATCGGCCCCTTCCCCTCCTCCACTGCAGCCCCCCCAGGGGCTCCTCCCAGCAGCTGGCTCCACACCAGGGGGCCCCCTGCTCCCGCACCTGCCCCCCGCCCCCTGCTTTCTTCTTCCAAGTCTCACTGTCCTCACTGGATCCCACTTGAAGTTAGGGCTTCAGGCCAGACTGCCCCAGACCCCAGGGAACCAGGGTCTCTGAAGTCTTCCTGCTGCATCTCCACTGCCTCCCAGCCCTCTCTGGCCCTGGGACTATTTCAAAATGAGACCAAAAGGGCCTGTCCTTCCAATCCCACAGATGGTGACTGAAGTCCAGTACCGTCTCAGGCACTGGGGGAATAAAGACGGACACCCATCTGCAGTGAAAGGTGCAGGCGTGGGGCGCCCTTCATCATAGGTGCAAAGGTCCGGAGCAGGACACAGTCAGCGCTCTCTGGGAAGGTCAGAAAGGGCTCCCAGGGGAGCTGGAATTTTTAAGTAGGATTGTGAACTGCAGAAGGTAGGAGTCCATCAGGTGAAAAAGGAAGGGCCCTTGACTCCCAGAGCCCTGGGTTCAAATACTGACAGGCTCTGTTAGGAAAAGGCTTACTTGCACAGGCCTTTGTGACTGGCTCCCTTGATTACAGGGTTCAGGGAGGGTGTTTCATCCTTTCAAATGAACACAGCCTGAGGGCCCGTGAGTGCCAGCTGCCCAGGGGAGTGGAGTGCAGCTGAGTGCTGACCTCCGCCGGTGGCCCCAGGTCCACATCAAAGTGCCCACAGGTCGACTGGAGCAGCTCTGCTCCACCCCCTGCAAAACCTGGGGCTCAACTGATGACATCAGCTCATCTCTTCTTGCCTTTTATGTAAGATGTGAAAAAATAACTCCCCAATTCAACCTCGAAATGAACAGTCATATAAACAAAAATAACAAAATATGGTTTTAATCCATTGCAAGGGCCAAGCAACTAAAACATCGATGACACTGAAAGGGACGAGGAGCTTTGGGAACTTAGTTTTTCGTGGAAACACAAACTGGAAGTGCTTTGGGGAGCAATTGGAGAGCACACATCAGTATGTAAGGCTTGCAAAACATCTCACGCTGTGGAGTCCATCCACAAAAACAGACAGCTCGGAGATTAATGCGTAACCGCATTCATGCCAATGCTGTTTCTAATAGAAAACACTGAAAAAAGAAACATGAGTGATGGAAATGGCTGAGTGAGGAAATGGAAGAGGGAAGTGGGTCTACGCCCAGCAACCTGTGGGCATGTCCGCCCGCAGCTGTGCAGGAAAAGGGTTTTGCTGTGATACCATTTCAGGAAAAAATGCCTGCGAGTGTTAATATGTGAAGACCAGAGAAAGCACACATTGACTTGTGAACGATGATGGCTTCCAGGAATGTGTATAAGGAGGGGTGTGAATGATATTCTGAATGATTTTTAATCAACCCTTACTACTTTTGCAATTAAAAAAAACTGGAAAAAAAAAAACAACCTTCCGTGCTAAGGTAAACACTGCTGGTTCAGATACTCGAGCAAATGAGTAGTTTCTCTTCATCTAATTTGCTTAAAACGTGAATGACTTCAGAAATGCTGGCACTCTGATGGTGAGTTCTGAGTGCCGGGGAATGCGGACCGTGCTTTTCACTTATTAACTCGCTTGGTCCTCAGAGCATCTGTGCGAGGTCTGTGCTGTCACGATTCCCACTTTCAAAGTGGGAAAACTGAGGTGCAGAGGACAGAGAACTTGCCAGGTCCCCAAAGCTGGCGAGAGGCACAGCTGTGCTTTGAACACCAAGCTCCGAACTCTTGCCGCCCAGCCAGGGGGTGCTTCCGAAAGCCCCCATTTCTCCCAGCTTCAGGCCACCGCCACCCAGAGGAGAAGTCCTCTCCCACCCATCTTCTCTCTCTGGGCACTTGCTACAGTATCCCCGAAGGCTGGGGCACCTAGTGAGTCCCCTTCCCTCTTGGGGTTTGAATTCCATGGGAGGTGGAGACAAATCTGGCTAAAATTTTACTAACAAAACTCCAGTGATTTCACACTGCCGAGCCTCTGGTCACTGTCTCAGTGGGCAAGCTTCAGCCCTGAGGCCAGCTGCCTTGGTCCCCAGACTGAAGACAGCCAGCTCTGGGAAGGGCCACACTGACTGTCCATACAGCACAGACCCCGGCGGGGCAGCGCCGGCCGTGGCGGCCCCCAGCGGAAATCCACTCTGCTCGAGTCCACACTGGTCGGCCCAGCTTTGCACCCAGAAGGCTCCCACAGGCCACAAAGGGGTCTGTTGAATCGAACCCCAGTTCTCGATGTCCCCGCCGGCATTCAGGGACGTTTCAAGGAGCCCTAAGGATGAAAAGGTGAGTAAGGGCCTCCTTGGGGCCATGAGAACACCTCCAATGACTGTGTTTCCAGAGAACAATTAAAATCCAAATTGAAATCTCCTTTTCCTTGGCAGTTAAAGCCCAAGGAAGTGAAAACCTGCCCTGTTTCCCTCCGGGTTCTGACTCCCTCCGCGGGAGCCCAGCACAGGGTCAGGACACAGGGCAGGGGGAGATCCCAGAGCTCTGCCCCGGGACCGCCCCTTCCCCCCCAAGCCCCTGCCTCCTGGGGACCAAGACTTTGCGGGGGGTCTCAGGCCAGCTGAACCCCAGCAGGGCCTCTACCTCAGAGACCCAGGGAGGCGCTGCCCACTGCTCTTCTGTGGAGCCCTGTGCCCTCCAACTTTGGGGCCATCCTGGTGTCCCGTAAGGACACTACTTCACCTGTGCCCCCCCCGCAACCCTCTGTCCAGCAGGAGTGTGTCCCTCATGTCACGGACCCTCCCCTGTCTCTTCCGCCCTTGAGCCAACGTCTCTGCTGCCATCAGTGATGCTGAGTGCGGATCCCAGTGCCCTTCCCCCATCTCCTCCCTCCTCCCTCCCCCTCCCCCTCCTCGCCTCCCCCTCCCTCCTCCCCCTCCCCCTCCCTCCTTCCCCTCCTCCCTCCTCCCCTCCCCCTCCCCTCCTCCTCCTCCCTCCTCCCCTCCCTCCCCTCCCCTCCCTCCTCCCCCTCCCCCTCCCTCCTTCCCCTCCTCCCTCGTCCCCTCCCCTCCCCCTCCCTCCTCCTCCTCCTCCCCCATCCTCCCCCTCCTCCCCCTCCCCCTCCCCCTCCCTCCTCCCCTCCTCCCCTCCTCCCCTCCTCCCCCTCCTCCCCCTCCTCCCCCTCCTCCCCCTCCTCCCCCTCCTCCCCCTCCTCCCTCCTCCCCCTCCTCCCTCCTCCCCCCTCCTCCCCCTTCTCCCCCTCCTCCCTCCTCCCCCCCTCCTCCCTCCTCCCCCCTCCTCCCCTTCTCCCCCTCCTCCCTCCTCTGTCCCTCCCCCTCCTCCTCCCTCCTCCCTCCCCCTCCTCCTCCCTCCTCCCTCCCCTCCTCCTCCCTTCTCCCTCCTCCCTCCCCTTCCTCCTCCCCCTCCTCCTCCCTCCTCCCTCCCCCTCCTCCTCCCCCTCCTCCTCCCCCTCGTCCCCCTCCTCCTCCCCCTCGTCCCCCTCCTCCTCCCTCTCCTCCTCCTCCTTCGATCCTGGTGTTTCTAGGACCCCCCAACTCTGTACCCACACAGCCTACACAAGTCATTGAAGAAATGCATACATGGGGTCAGGAGAGAGACCTTGGTCCACCTCCCTGTATCAATAGGAACTTTCCCCACCTGGAGGTGTTGGAAAGCCTCCCCTTCCTCTCAGTCCTGCTTCTCCAGGAGAGGGAGTGACAGGTCAGAATGTGAGCATTTGGTCGGAGCCCTTGGCTCTCCCACTGGCCTCCCCTGACCTGGCCCTGCCCTGGGAAGGACACCCCGCTTTCCAGATGTTCATCTCACTTGAGGAAAAGCCGTGGCCAAGCACACGCCCCCAGCCCCAACCTGTAGACACAGGGAGATGGTGATGCTGTCGTCCTGAATCACACCCTTTCCGTTACCCAGAGAGAGGAGGGGTGTACCTGCTCCACGTTTCACACCCCAAACCCCGACACACACGCTGCTCCCCCTCTGTGTGTCTTAAATAAACTTTGTTTGCGTCTCAAAGGAAGAACTCAAGAGGCTAAGTTCCGAAACGGTTATAGGCCCAGCAGTTGACAAGGGGTTTCCTGGGCACCTCCCAGCGCCTCGGCCTTGGCTGTCCCGTCTGTGGGATGAGGGTCAGGACCAGCCCCATCCGCCGAGAGGAGCCCCCGGGTCCCTGACAGACGGTGTCCAGCCTCTCCCTGTCACAGCTGGCAGCTCAGCTCCGGCGCCAGGACGCGGCTCGCTCTGTAGCCAACAGCTCTTGTCGGGAGGTCTGTCCTCAAATCCGGCCAAACTTCTGTCTCCCTGCTGCTGGCTGGGCTGCTGAGGGAAGGCTCCTCTCCCAGGAGAGGCCCTGAGTGGCTCAGTGCAGCCCTCCACTGCTCAGCAGCCTGCACCCTCTGTCTGCCCCGCAGGCCGCAGGTCCCTGCAGTGCCCGTGGCCTTGGCTCTCAGCCCTGGGTGACTTCCTCCAGCCTGAGTCCCCGGGAAGGGGCGGGGACACCTGGGCACGGCTGTGACTCTGCAGCCAGCATCCCTGGGCTGGGCCTTGCTGTTGGGCTGGGGTCCGGGGGGTCGGGGGCAGCCTGTCTACAGCTCAAGCCTGAAGCCGGAACTGTGGGAACCACACCTCAGCCAGGCCCTCCCTCCCTCCCTCCCACAGCTGCTCCCTCACTTGTGGTTGATTTTTTTTTCAACCAGCGAGCCAGACTTCACACTTAACCTTGCTAAATTCCATCTTGTTCACTTCAGTCCATTGTTTCAGCTTGTCAGGACGCTTTTTGTGCCCGGAGTATTTCTTCCACCACATTACCTGTCCCTCTGAGCTTTGATCTGCAAATTTGACAAGCAGGCCTGTTACGCTTTTATCCTGGTCATTGATAGAAACGCTGGACGGGGCCAGGGCAGGACGGGGCATGTCACTGGAGGCCTCCCTCCGCATTGACATTGATCCATTTATCAATACACTTGGGCACCACCGTGCCAGCAGCTCTACCGCGACCCGGCAGAAGAGGCCTGTCGCCCAACGCACGCGACAGAGCAGGCAGCCCACCTGGCCTGGCTGCCGGCACCCACCGCAGTCTCAGGGTGCTACTGGCTGCATCTTCCTACGATGCACCCTATAAACACCCGGGCGGCCACATCTTTCCTGGCCTCTCCTCCACACTCTGTCCTCAGCCAGCAATGCTCCCTCATCATCCGGCCCTCCTGGAACTCTTTTTTTTTTTTTTTAAATTGAAGTACAGTTGATTTATAATATTCTGTTAGTTTCAGGTGTACAGCAAAGTGATTCAGTTATACATACACATATATGTATATATCTATATTCTTTTTTTCTGTTCTTTTCCATTATAGTGTATTGTAAGATATAGTTCCCTGTATTATACAGTAAATCCTTGCTGTTTATCTATTTTGTGTGTGATCGTTTGCATCTGTTAATCCCATAGTCCCAATTTATCCCTCCCCCTTCCCCTTTGGTAACCGTAAGTGTGTTGTCTATGTCTGTGAGTCTGTTTCTGTTTTGTGAATAAGTTCACCTGTACCATTTGTTAGATTCCACCTGGAAGTGACATCACATGCTATCTGTCTTTCTCTGTCTGACTGACTCCACTTAGTATGATAATGTCTAGGTCCCCCCTGGAACTTTTAAAGGCCCAGCTCGTGTGCTGCCCTTCTGAGGAGCCACCCCCCATGCCTCCAGCAGATCCGGGGGGACTTCCCTGGTCTGTCCTTGCCTCGGCTGTACGTCCAGAAGCCCCCGGCTCAAGGCTGGAACACCCACTGGGTGGTGCACACAGCATCTGGGCAGGACTCTCACGGCTAATTCATCTTGACTCCTCCCCACATCCTGGGCTGGGCCCATGGTCGTCATTCTAGGATATCAATGGACCGAGTGACCATGTATTTGCACTCTTTTATGATTTGGCCAGGCAAGGACCAATAGACTACAGCTTGTGGCCAAATGCAGGCTGATGCCTGTTTTTGTATGGTCTGTGGGTTAATGATTTTTTTTTTAACATCTTTAAAAGATTGGAAAAAATGATGAATGATCGTATTTCATGATACATGACAATGATATGAAATGCAAATTTCAGTGTCTATAACTAGAGTCCTACTGTGGCTGCCTTCCCACTGCAGCCGGTGGAGGCCACAGCCGCAGGGCCGCAGGGCCAAAACTACATGCTCACTGGCCCTTTAGAGAAAACATTTGCTGCCTCTCTTGGAGAGAAATGGGCCCTAGTAGGGCACACATACATCCACAGACGACCAGCATTTATTTATGCAAGGAGATGTGACTTGTAGCCAGTTTGTGCCGGACCAGGAGCTAAGTGCAGGCAACCTGAGGACACCACACTTAACTGGGGGAAAGAGACAAACAAGGAAACACAAAATAATCCCATACTGTGAAAAAGTGGCGTGAATCACAGGGAGAGAGAATGTCTTAGAGCAAAGGGGCTGGGGGTTGGGGGGTAGTGTGGCTACAGGAGACTCTGGTGAGGGGAGCCGCCCTGCAGGAGCGGAGGGCTGCCTGGAGGAGGGAGCAGGGGAGAGGCGGGTGGCTTGCGGAGGTCCTGCCACAGGCCGGAGCAGCCAGGCTGGATGCCAGGGAGGCCCCGCCAGACAAGGAGCCCTGAAGGCATCAGGGTTCAAACAGGGAAGCCGCGTGACCCGACTTGCATTCTGAGAAGTAACAGGCAGACACACAAATTAGCGCCGAGGACTGGACACGTGGCAGGGAGAGGAAAGCAGGCTGGTCTGGTCCCAAGTGACCCCTCGTATTTTCCTGCGGACGTGGAGGCTGGAATCCACGATTCCCCCGCCCAAATCGCTGCTGCCTGGCCTGCCGGCGCCCCTCCACCCTCCACTCATCCTGCTTCCACTGGTCAGCCTGCTCCGGCCCGTCCTGAGTGGGGACTCAGGGTGGACAGGGACCAAACAACCCCTTACATAGGAGGGGACAGCTCTAGGTGGGAGCGGCCCTCGTGTGTTCACACGCACACACACAGCCTGCGGTGGCAGTGTCACTGCACGTATGGAGGTCGGGACACAATGTCCCCGCCCAGGGCAGCACCCCAAGGAGGTGACAAAGGAGGGACTTAAACCCGGGAGATCTCCAGCCCAAAGCCTACAGCTCCCAGGATGAACAAACGCTTACAAATGCACTCCAAGTGCCGGGGTCCCACACCCCTCCCCTGCAGGCAGAAGCATGACACCCTGGCTCTTTTCAGCCCTGGCCTCGCATAGGACCGGGAAGCCCCGGGCAGACTGAGACGGGGGCCCTGTGGTGAGGCAGGGCCCTTGGACGGGCAGGGCCACCCCACTGTGCCCGTGGGCCCCTGGCCTTCCCAAGGGCTCAGGCTGGCTCTGCTGTGACAGGCATTGGGTCAGTGTCCAGTTCCCCACTGGGCTGGAAGCTGGGCTGGGGCAGGTGCCAAGTCCTGCCCTGGGGAAAGTAGAGAAACACAGAGAACACAGGCTGGGAATGCCAGGGTCTCTGATGATGTGACTGGAAAGCAGAATATCAAGGGTCCCCACCTGGCGCCGTCTCTCCCACCCCACCCTGACAACGGCTGAGACTGCCCACCTTATGCTCAGCAAACCCTTCCTGGGGATAACGGCAGCGACAACCAGAGCACGGGCCTGCTGGACGCCAGATGCCTCACCCCACAGTTCCAGGAGGATAAGGGATATTTCTCTTTGCTTTATGGGTCTCTCTCTAGTGTCCGGAACACAGAGCAGGCACTCTGGAAAGATTACAGAATAAATGCACTGACCTAACCCTTGATTACAGGCACGACGGGAAGGAAACTCAGAGTCGTGGCTGCAGGGTCCATTGTCCACTTGTCCATTTGGAAACTGACTTCCTTCAGGAGCTTCACAGCAGACACTACGTATTCTGCTTTCAAACCACATCCTCGGAGCCCTGACGTTCCCAGCCTTGTTCTCTGTGTCTCTCAGGTACTGTGCTGCTTTCCGCATCATGATGTCTTTGCTTGTCAAGCTGGCTTGGTTGGTGTCTGGTTCATCACTGTTAACACAGAATCCTGTCCAGTCCCAGGACTCCCTGCCTTGCCAGACCCCCAGTGAAGGGTGCACTGTCCCTATGGTCACCTCTAAGGTCTCCGCACAGCTCCCAGGTCTGACCCGTTACCTGTCTTCCCTTCCCCATGCACAGGTCCTGCATGTCCAGCTGCAGGTCATCTCTCTTGATTGGCCCATGGCACGCCAAGCTTATTCAGTACACGGTGTCCTTACAGCTTCCCTTTTCAACTGACGAGGACCTTTCAAAACTGCAGGCATCCCTTACGTTTTTCTTCTGCCTAAGATGCCAAGCCTTTATTGACTGGTCTTTCCTGACAACAACCCAGACTGAGGCATAGTCATTCCTGGATGAGTCAAATCCCTTCCAAATCAACCTACTCCCCAATTCTCTCTGCTCCTGTAGATCCTGCATTTGGCTTCTGAATTAATCCACCCAAGGCGAAACCTCCACTGTTTGTTGTCTCTCAGGAGAACCAGAGAGATAGCAGGGAAATGTGGGGGACAGAGAAGCACTCTGGGTGATGGGGCACGGGCCTCGGAAAATCCACTCTTCTGTAAAAGCAATGAGAATGCTGGAAAAATTTACCAAGATCAACCTTTTCAGAACTCTGTACATTAAACAAAGTCTTGCAACAACTCAAGAAATTTTTCTTTTCAGGAAAAATGGCTGAATGTTAGTAAAAATAGTAAACTTTGTGGCCTTTTGACTTACACCATTCCCACCTCCCTTCCCCTACTCTGTGGCAACTTTAAAAGCCAATAGCTTTAATGCCCCTGCAATCACGGTCCATTAGTCAGATGGCTCCAGAGAAACAGGGCCAGCAGTACCAGTAGGACACACACACACACAGGTACCTATAACCTAGTATGTATTTTCTATATATAAATATAGAAAATAGATTTACTATGAGAAATTGGCTCATATGATTATGTAGGCTGAGAAATCCCAATATCTGCAGGTGGCAAGGTGGAACAGGAGAGTTGATGATGGAGCTCCAGGTCCAGTCCAAGTCCAAAGGCCTGAGAACCAGAAGAGCCTACAGTGCACATGACAGTCTGAGATCCAGCAGGCTTGTAAACCAAAAAGAGCCAACTTTTCAGTTCAGGCTCGAAAGCAGGAAAAGACTGATGTTCCAACCCAACCAGACAGGCAGCAGGAGTTCCCACCTACTCAGCCTTTTTGTTCTATGCAGGTCTCCAACTGACTGGATGAGGCCCCCCCCCACCTTGGGGAGGGCGACCTGCTTTACTCAGCCTAACAATTCAGATGTTAATCTTAACCAGAAACACTCAGACACGCCCAGAGTCATGTCTGACCAAGTGTTTGGGCACCTCATGGCCCAGCCAACTTGACATATAAAATTAACCATCACATATGGTGAAAATCGGTAGCCTCAGGACCATGGTAGGTATAACAACTAGCAGCCTGACAGCCATTTGCAGGGACTGAATGAGTCTGGAGCTCCCCCCAAATCTCCAAAGCTAGAGAACTATCACTATGGGACCTGTTTGACAGTGAACTGGAAACAACCACTCAAAGATATAGTCTTTATTTGACTTGACTCAGAACTCACTCTGTGCAAACAAGCTATATCCCCGTGATGTTTGTCAGAAACCATCAGCAGTGATTGCTTCATGCTGCAGCTGCCTGAAGCAGTGACACCAGCTGCAGAAAACGGAAACTGGCTTAAAAATCTTAAGAGGAAAATTGGAGGAACACAATGTCCACAAGGGGCTTTGAAACACTTTGAAATATTTCTGGGGATGTAGAAGGCCACACACATGTGCAGGGCTGTGCACAAGCCCAGGAAAGACCTGAGAAGGGCTCAGTCTCTCACCTGGACTGACCTTGAGGCTCTGTGAATGCAGGAAGTGAAGGCTGAGGCCCAGTTGTAAACTGCCTGCCAAAGAACTGAAAGTTCAGCCCAAAGACACACAGAGCCCCTCAGCAAAGCCTGAGAGGCTTACTGATGAAGGCATTAAAGGAAATCTATGTCCAATCATTAGCATAAAACTGAACTAATCAAGGAGAGACCTTAGTTGCCACACACAGCAAAGAACACAAATTTTACAGAAATAGTTTGAGAAGGTAACTTAACAAACAGCAGGAACAACAATAAGCATGGGGGTGGAAGGGCAATCTGATTTCCAGAATTGTTACATTATAGTATTCAAAATGTACAGTTCTCAGAAAAAAATTATGAGACACACACAAAAATCAATATATTATTGTTATTGCATATATAATATATCCTTGTGTATATTACACATAGTATATATTCTTTGTATATTGTGTATATACAATTAAATTGTCTATAATATTATTCACCCATTAAAAATTAGGAAATCTTACCTTTTACAAAAACATGGATGGACCTTGAAGGCATTTTGCATTATGCTAAGTAAAATAAATCAGAGAAAGACAAATACTGTATGATCTCACTCTTATGTATGTTTAAAAAAAAACAAATTTAGAAAAAAAGATCAGACTTGTGGTTACCAGATGTGGACGGTGGAGGAGGGAAAATTGGAGGAAGGTGGTCAGAAGGTACAGACTTCCAGTTATAAGATAAATGAGTAGTAGGGATGTAATGTACAATATGAAGACCAGAGCTAACACTGCCGTATGATCTGTATGAAAGTTAAGAGAGTAAATCCTATAAGTTCTCATCATAAATAGAATGTTGTTTTCTTTTTTTCTTTCTTCTCTTTTTTACATTATAAGATGGATGTTAGCTAAACCTATTGTGGTAATCATTTTACAATAAATGTAAAACAAACCATCATGCTGTATGCCTTAAACCTATACAATGACCTATGTCAGTTATTTCTCCAGAAAACTGAAAAAAACAATTTAGAGACACACAAAGAAACCTGAATATATGTACAAAAGTGGGGTGGGGATGCAGTTAATAGAAACTGTCTCTAAGCAGCCCAGACATTAGGCTTAGTAGACAGACTTTAAACCAGATATCATAAATAAAACAGACACAGATATCACAAGAAAACTACAGACCAATATTTCTTATGAATATAAGGGCAAATATTCTCAATGAAATACTAGCAGACCTAATCCAATAACATATAAAAAGGATTATATACCATGACCAAATGGGATTTCAGTGTTAGTTAAACATCCCCCAAACAATCAATATAATAGACCATATCAGTAGAATAAAGAACAAAACAACACGACATGTCAGTGTATGAAGAAAAAACATTTGACAAATTCCAACACATTTTCATGATAAAAAGCATTTAAGAATCTAGGAATAGGAAGAAATTTCCTCATCTTGATAAAAGATATATACAAAAATCTCACAGCTAATGTCACACTCAATGGTAAAAGACCGCTTAAGATCAGGAATAAGACAGTGATGTCTGTTCTCACTACTTTTATTAGACATTTTACTGGAGGCCTAGTCGGGGCAATTAGGCAAGACAAAGCAATAAGAAGCATCCAAATTGGAATGGAAAAAGGAAAACTATCTCTATTCACAGATATCATAATCATGCATATTGAAAATCCTAAGGAACCCTCACACACACAGAACGATTACAACTAATAAACAAGTTCAGCAAGGCTTCAGGGTACATTTGAACTCAATTGTATCTCTATACACTTGCAGTAAACAATCCAAACAATTACTAAAAGCAAATCCATTTGCAAAAAGAGTTAAATACTTAAGAATATATTTAACAAAGGAAGTGCAGAGCTTGTTTACTGAAAACCACAAAACATTGCTGAAAAAATTAAGAAAGATCTAAACAAATGGAAAAAAACCCTATATTCATGGATCAGAAGACTTAAGATGGTTAAGATGATAATATTCCCCAAATTGACCTACAGATTTAACATAATCCTTATCAAATTCCCAAATGTCGTTTTATTTGGAGAAACTTACAAGCTGATCATAAAATTCATATGGATATGCAATGGATCCAGGAGAGTCAAAACAACCTTGAAAAAGAAGAAAAAAGTTAAAAGACTTACATTTTTTAAATTTAAAACCTCCTTCAAAGCTACAGTAATCAATGTAGTGTGGTACTAGCATAGGGATAGAAATATAGATAAATTGAATAGAATTGAAAGTCCAGAAACAAACCTTTGTTTGGAACAAGTAGTGTTCACATGTGAAAGAATGATGTTGGACTCACTACCTCACACCATATACCAAAGTTAATTCACCATTGACTCTAGAAGATGACTCTTCTAAATAAGATTATTGGCTCTTACTAGAGATAAAACTGTAACACTCTTAGAAGAAAACATCACAATAAAACTTTGTGACCTTGGTTTAGGCAATTGTTTCTTAGACATCACACCAGATTGGACTTCATCAAAATTTAAAACTTTTGTGTTTCAAAAGTTCGTTAAAAGAAAACTTATGTAATGGGAGAAAATATTTGTGAATCATATATCAGATAAAATACTTGTATTCAAATACATAAACAACTCTTACAAGTGAACAATAAAAATAAATAGATTTAAAGGTGGGCAAAGAATTTGAATAGGTATTTTTTCACAGAAGATATATAAATGGTGGATGAGCACATGAAAAGATGCTCAACATCATTAATCATTAGAGAAATCCAAACCACAATGAGAGACCACTTCACACCTAATGGGTTGGCTAAAATTAAGAAAAAATTAAAAAAAAGACAAGCAATAGCAAGTTTTGGCAAGGATGTGAAGAAATTGCAATACTTGGACATTGCTGGTGAGATTTTAAAATGGTAATGTCACTTTAGGAAAGAGTTTGCCTATTTCTCGAGATATATGGTAATGCAGAGTTACCATATGACTCAGCAATGCCACTGCTTGGTAAATATCACCCCAAATTGAAGCATATGTTCACACAGAAACTTGTGTATGAATGATCATAGCAGCATTCTTCCTAACAACCAAAATGTGCAAAACAACCAAATGCACATCAATCGGATAAAGAATAAATTAAAAGTATCATATATATAGAATACAATATTTTTCAGCCATAAGAAAGAATGAAGTACTGACACATGCCTCAACATGCAAGAACCTTGGACACATTGTGCTAATTGAAAGAAGCCAATCACCAAAGATTCTGCTTACATAGAATGTCTAACATAGGTAAATCCATAGAGGTAGGAGGTGGATTCGTGATTTCCAGGAGTTGCAGGAGGGAACAGATGACCGCCAGTGGGTACAGGGTACAGAATTTCTTTTCAGGGTGATGAAAATGTTCTCTAATAACCACCAGTGATCATACACAGCTCTGTGCATATACTAAAACCCACTGGACTGTACGCATCAAAAGAGTGATTTTTATGATATGTGAATTATAACTGAATTGTTATAAATTACATTATAAAATGAAATTAGATCTTCAGCATGCTATAAACTACACAAATAAAGTTTGCATGTATGGGTCAGGGGAAGCTTGAAAGAAAAGGTTACTTTATCAGTGAGGCTGTCGAAGATCACCTGCTTTGTTTTTCTCTGTGGTATCTATCGTCCTCTGACATCCATATATAGTAAAACCCAATCACGTGTGCAATCCAATAGCTCCAGTTGTGTGATTGAGGTTACCGGATAGCTGGTGAGTCCATACAGATAGCCATCTTGGTGTCTGGGGGTCCAACTGCACAATTCACATCCTTCCCAGACCCTGCCCAAGTTTGGTGGCACCTGCAGTATCAGTGGAGATGACCTTGGACCCCGTGGTGTGTTTTCGGGGCTCTCCAGGGAAACAGAACCAATATGATGTATTAAAAGAAATCGGCTCACAGGGTTATAGGAGATGGGTAGCTCCCAAGACCTTCAGACTGTGTAGCCAAGGCGGACACCCAGGGTGGCTGACATGTAGTTCCAGTCTGAGTCCAAAGGACTGAGAATCAGGTAAGGCAATGGTGTGGTTCTGGGCTAAAGGTGGGAAAAAAGCTGATGGCCGAGTTCAAAGGCCATGGGCAGAAAGAATTCCCTCTTCCTTGGGGGAGGGTCAGCCTTTTCTGTTCTCTTCAGGCCTTCGATGGATTGCACGAAGCCCACCCACAACAGGAGGGTCCACTGATTCAAATGTTAATCTCAACCAAAATCACCATCACAGAAACACCCAGACCTGTATTTGACCTGATACCTGGGCACCCTGTAGTCCAGAGAAGCTGACAAACACAGCTAACCGTCACGCGGGGTCACCAGCTCTACCAGCCCAGTGGCTACAGTCCTAGGAGGATCTGGGTTAGTTGGCAGGTGTCTCAGCTGCTCAAAGCAGGAAGCTCAGACCCAGAGAATCCCCCCACCCTGTGCCCCCACCTGGCTGGTCCCTTTCTCCCTGTCTATGGAGCTAAGAAATTCAGTCCCCTTCCACTTGGGAATGGAAGCTGGGTGGGAGGTTAGAGCCAGTTTCCACCCCTATTACTTGTATCTTGTGTGAAGGCTGGATTTGCTAGTGAGGAGTTTTACATATTTACTTGCATTGGTTTATATCATTTTCCCCAACATCTAAGTTCTGTGGGGGAAGGCTCCATCCTTTTTCTTTTTCTTTTTAAACTATTTTACTTACTTTATTTTCTTATTTTCTTTCTTTACTTATTTTACTGTTTCTTCTGCCTGGAGTAGGGAGTGGTATGCGTTGATGTTTAATAATATTTTGAGTAAGTAAAAATGAACCAAATTACAGATGGATAATTTAACCATAAATAGAATAAACCAGGTAGCTATGGTTGAGTTTTTGTTTTCCATTGTGATCAGTATTCAAGATGCCTTTCCTGCTAACACCCATCAAAGCCCAACTTCATAACCTCTGAGAAACTCAGGTCTCCCCACGACGTCTGTCAATTCCAGGCCTCATTCTCTGTTCTGGGTTCTGGAATCTAAGAACGTGATAGGGTTGGGCTTCCCCAACCCTGATTCACTGAACCTACTCTGCCCCCGCATGTCAAGAGTGTGCTGGCAGCGGAGGGTGACTGGGGGCCACAGAGGGCACAGGACAATGGCGCCTCAGTTCCTGCTGTTTCATATTCTCATGTCCAGATCTTCACGCCTACATGAGCTCCCTAGAAAGCTCTAATTTTTCTCCTTCTGCCCAGAACAGTACAGCTATCCCACCTCCCATCCCCACCCAAACCCAGCATGGTCTCAGCAGAGAAAGAGCCCTTAGGTAACAAGACCCACCCTCCGTGGGAGACGTTTAGACTTAGCCTTCCGATTTTTTCCTACCACCATATATTTGGTGCATTCTGGTATTTCCCAATTCACTCACAATGGATGCATGTTACTTTGTTTTTAGGAAGCAATCAGAACTATTTTTTAAATCCCTAAAACAGCGCTCTGCTATTTCAGTAATTTGCCCAGGTTTAGTGAATGGTGGGGGAAGGGGGCAACTGGCCCCCAGCCCGAGGCCGCACCCATCAGAGCCCAGAGCACCCCCCAACGCTGACTTTCCCTTCCGCCCGGGCATTTCCCATGGGCCTCTGTCTCCTTCATGAAGTCACCATTTTCTTAGCCAGTCCAGGTTTAATATTTCTGCCCTCCTCTACTCCTCCCTGCAGAATGCCCTACACGTCAAACCCATCACCAAGGTCCCCAACTGAGACATTCCAAGGTCTCCTCTGCCCCACAGTCTCCATCCCGGCTCTCTCATTTAGGTCCAGGTGACACCCCTAGGATTGGAATGTCACTGCTTTCAGACTCTCCCGTCCATCCTGCCTATCACCGTGGACGTCCTGTCTTCCTCCAAAACCTGGGACTGATCCCTTTTCCCCTGAAATAACCTCCAACTGCCTCCCCCACACCACCACCCTGCCCGGTCATCCCAAGTCCTCTACTTGCCCCATTCATTTCTGCTGGGTCCTCTGACCCCAATCCAGGAACTTCCATTGAAGTCTGGCATGCTCTCGTGCCCGGACGCCCCTGCTGGTGATGGACATTGGTCTCCTGCCTGGAATGCTCCTCTCACACTTCTCCACGTTCTAAAACATGAGCCGTTTTTAAGACCAAGGTGAACTGTCAGAGCTTCCACAAGCATCTTTCAGTCCTCCACCCAGAAGGAACTGTCTGCGCTCCACTCTGTAGTTTATGTCTGGCATAGTGGCCCTGCCCTTGGCCCTGGAGTAGTTGTTTCTGGGCTGTCCCGCTGGCAGGTCCCCCTCACCTGCCTGGTCTGGGCCTGGCACACACCAGGGTGTGAGGATCAGGGCGGTGGGGTCACGGCTGCCCTCTGGAGGGGCTCACAGGTATGCTGGCTGGGCTGCCCACAAGCCCTTCTTTCCTCCCCTGGACTGAAGGGCAGAACCGGGGGCTGTAACTCCTGTTACAAGACGCAAGCCTGCATCTTGTCTGCTCCTGAAGCCTCTGAGGCCCTACTAGGGGTGTCCCCCCGAGTCTCCAGGACCTCCCTCCCACTTTGGCATGTTCGCATCTGCAACTTCATCAGAGATTCTGCCCTATTATTCCTCATCCCCTGGGTCTCAGCACACTTCTGGGAACTGCACAGGTGCTTAATAAATGCTCTCTAATAAAAGGGATTAGATAATTTATGGCCAAAGATAGAGGAAAATTGCCAATGAGAATTAGACTAATAATGCGAATAGCTCCGAGTTCATCTTGAAATGTCTGTCTTGGCCTGATTCTCAACAAGGGGAACATAAAATCTAAGGTTAGCCTAGTTAGCCAGACGGCACTGAACTGAGGAGCTTCCATTGGCAGCCGGGGAGGCCTGATTACACAGATTAGAAATGCGTTTCTAGTGGGCCCTTTAATCCCCCGGGAGGGAAAGGAGGAAAGGGAGCCCGTGAATCCTTCGATATTTCCGTGTCTTTCTTTCCCACCTTCACATGGCACGGCTGGGAATCTGCCCTTTTCATACAAGTTTAGTTTCAATATTTGGACGTGGGCTTTTCCTCCTTGGATGGGGAAGCCAGGTCTCCCTTTTGAAAGGTGCTCCTTGGACCCTGCAGATGAGCTGCCTGACGGCTCAGGTGATTTTCCACATGATGGGGAAACACACATGTCACCACCTGCACGTTGTCTGGAAGCTTCTCAAGGAGGGTCAGTCATCTAACTCGGGTCTGTGTTTAAACACAGGATGATGTGCAGATTGACCATTTTCTCCCCGAAGCAGTAACTCTGTCTTTCTCTCTCATTTACATAAAGTCCCTGTTGCCCAGGCACCTGCTCGAGTTCCCTTCCTGGGATGACCCCCACCCGTGGTCTCAAAGCTCTCAGCCTGGCTTGGAGGCACAGCCTCTGACTACCCCCTGCACACAGTAAGCCCATTGGCTGTGGCAACTGGGAGCACTGACATTTGGTGCCAGCGCGATTCATGAATAAACAAAAATACACTGGCAATGCATGGGAGCTCTGGACAGCAGGACCTTGGGATCCATTTCAGAGTCCCAAGAACTTTGGATGGTGCCTGGTCATCCCATTACTCGGGGAAGTTTGTTTATGGAAGGAAGGGAAGGAGGGGGAGGGAAGAGGAGAGAAGGAAGGTGAGGGAAGGAACAGGGGAGGAAAAAAGCAAGAGAAGGAGGGAAGGAGGGGGAGGGAAGAAGGAGAAAAGGGAGGTGGGAGGGAGAGAGGGAGCCTTGTAGGGCATCTATTCCAGTAACTGAAAACAGGATGGCATTTCATGGAGCCATGAGAAGCCATGGACCTCAACTTTCCCAAATACACAGTAATTGATGAAAAGCATACAGTATCAATTGTCTAAAAATAATTATGTGTTCTTAATAATATACACACTTGTGTATATAAATGTGGCACCTGGGTGGCACCTGTGTCAAGTGCTTGTGACTAGAGCAGCTCCCCAGGAAGCAGCCCTGCAGCCATGGGGGTCTGGAGTGAGGGGCTAGGGTGTAGCCCGCTCCCTTGTCTACACAGCTTTTAGGAAGACCTAGCCCTTTATTACAGAGAATCAATATTTGTACAGTTGGTTCATTGTAAAGTTGTATAGTTGTGAGGTGACACATTTTCCTAACTGGTCCCCAACAGCAAAAGTTACACGATGATCGAGGGAAATAGGAGGGAGTTATCGAGTGCTTAGGACATTCAGGGCTGTGGCGGGCACCACCCAGGTGTCCCACGCAGCTACGAGAGATGGGATCTGTCACTACCCTCACTCCACAGAGGAGGAGGTGAGGGAGGCATAGGGGGTTGAGAATTTACCCCACGGGTCCACTGCTCCAAGTGGGGTCAGACATTCCACCCTGGCGTCCACCCCCAGTCCGTGCCCTTAGCAGCTGGACCTACACTCTCTAGCACCTTCTTCCTGAGTCACTTCAGCTGTGATCCTTGGGGTCTAAAGTCCTGGAAAGATATGTTCTAGAAACCAGAAGCGTCTTTCCACCTTCTTGGTGTTTGTGTGTACGATGGGCATTCATAGGATTTAACATTGCAAAGTTCAAAATTGAACATTTTTTTTATCCCCAGACTTCATTTTCTCTGTAAAGACACTGATGTTCTGAGGCCCTAAGAATTTGTCCACAACTGCAGAGCTGTTCAGGATAAGAGCTGGTGGCCAGGGCCCAGTCACCAGCCATCCCGTGCCATGCTGCTGCGAGGCGCCTCGTCCAGTGGTCCTTGGCCTTTGCAGGTCCTTTCTGACCTCCCGCTGCCCTCTCTCCCCTACTTTACCTGCTCAGATCAGTCCCAGACTAGATGAGGCTCCAGTTCTCAATTCAGAAGTCACTTTCCATTTCTGGGTTTGAAGGGCATATTATATTTTAATTTTAGAGTGACCTTTTTTCTAAAATAATAAGAAAGAGAAACCAAAACCCAAAATGGGGAAGCATGCAGAGCCCTGAATCAAGATTGAGACACGACAGGCAACCACAGTGGAAGTCAGAGGAGGGTAGGAGCATTGCGAGAGGACAACTATGACCCCAGAATGCAGGTGACTCCACAGCAGCTCCGAAGTGGCAGGTGGAGAGAGGGACCAGGTCTGAGTCAGGTTGCGCCCCCTCAAGTGGCAGCATCAGCTACCAGGAGTGCCACCAGCCTCACTGCTGGCTCTGAGCAGACACAGGGGAGCACCTCTCATGGATAAAACTGTGAGGTGCCCCTGGGGTGGCCACTGGATGGCCTGGCCTGGCTGGGGAAGCTGGTGGAGCCCTGTACCTGCTCCCCCAACGTGGGCCCGGGACAGACAGTGAGGGCTTCCATGTTTGCTCCACCTGGAAGCTCAGGTCCAGAACGCAGGAGGAAGCCATGGAAACACTGATGCTTCTTCCTGTGAGAAGCTCAGAAAAAGCAGTAGAGGCCAGCTAACTTCCAGGGAGCAGAAGTATAATAATCTAGACAGCATCCTCCCACTGCCTCTCCTCCCTGGGGCACCCGGGGGGCAGTCAGCCTTCCCTGGCAGGTCACCTGTGTCCCACCCTGGTGTTCACTCACCACCTCATCCTTTGAGCTTCCTGAGCTAACACGGACAGGGCCTGACCTCTCCTCTGGGGGAAAATGAGCTGAAGTAACAAGGCGTTTGAGCACAACTATTTCAGAGAGAAAAAAGAGAAAATGGATTTCAGATGGCATTAGAAATAAAAATGTAAGAACAGATCAAAAATTAAAATTCATCTAATAAATGTATTTCCTGCACCCAGGGTTACTGTTGAAGAATCTATTAATCTCATTCTTGTTTCTTTGTAAGTGATCTTTTCTTTATTTTTGTAAGCTTTTAAAGTTTCCTGTTTGTTCTTTTTGTACGTGAATATTACTATAGCATGTGAATGTATAAGATGATAATGGGGTAGTGTGTTCAAAGCATTAAAGGAAAGTACTTCAAACTTGGAAAATATTATTTTTCTCCAAATAGGTTGTCATTCAAATATGAGGGCATGGTAAGATATTCTCAAGAATACAAGAGCTCAGAAACTTTGCAGCACAAAGAACCATAATGAAAACAGGTTGTTTTTTTTTTAATAAAAAAGGAGATGTTAAAGGAAATATCTGGAATAAAGATAGTCAAATATCTTGGGAAACTTGGATGTTCTTATCAAAATAGGAGAGAACTAAGACTAAGTAAAAAGAGAAAATATGTCTAGAATAACTTGGAATTAAGGTATAGGTACAATCAACATGATAGGGGTTTTGGCAAAGCCCCAACAGTAGACATAAGGGCTTGCTGAAGTCTGTGTCTGTGGTGTAAGAAAAAATAATAAATCTTGGTCTCTCCGTCCGTCACCCAGTTACTTAAAACCCTTGGAGTCTCTGGGTGATGAGTCTCTTTTGTATGCTAATGAGATAACTGGTGGGGGGGGCACCCTAAAGGCTCAGGATGGAAGCTGGTCCCCAGAAAGACCGAGGCATGGGTAGAGGGTTGGATTTTTCAATCCAAACCACAACCCCAAGGAGGGGAGAGGGGCTGGAGATGGAATTCAATCACCAAAGGCCAATGCCTTCATCACGTTTATCTGTGTAATGAAATCTCCACAAAAAGCCCTAAAACACGGGGTTCAGCTTCTGGGTCAGTGACCCTGTGCAGACACTGGGAGGGTGGTGTCCCAGAGAGGGAGTGGACACTCCACCCATCCTGCCCCAGTTCCTTTCCCTGTGCTTCTCCTCCGTGTGGCTGTTCCTGAGTTGTATCCTTTATAATAACCTGGTGAAAGAAAGTACTGTGTTTTCCTGAGTTCTGTGGGATGGGGACAGATACAAATCTGTATTGGCTGAGCAGAGCTGTGGGCAGCCTGGGCTCTTGTTTTCAGTTGGCATCTGACGTGGGGCGGTCTTGTGGGACTGAGCCCTTAACCTGTGGGCTCTGCAGTAGCTCTAGGTGGTTAGTGTCAGAAATGAATTGAATTGTAGGACACACAGCTGGTGACAGAGCGTTGAAGTGGTGTTGGAAAAGACACCATGGATTTGGCATCAGGAGGAAAAAAACCTCAGTCTCTTACTAGGAAATTCTAAATATATTAATTTTTAAAAGAGGAACAAAGAAAAATATATAAATAATGGACAGATTTTGATTAATTATGATCAATGGAAATGATCAAATATGTCAACAATCATAATAAATGTAAGTAAACTCATTGCACCAATTATGAAATGATAAATTGTCTTAAGACCAGAAATCCATATGCATGCCATTAATATTATCAGACCTAAAATATGACTAAGGTCTGAGAATAAAAAGAAGAACACTTTCTGGCAAATATTAACCCAACAAGTTTGGCACGGCAACATTAATATATAACAAAGTAAACCTTGATGGAAAAAAATGTGTTATTGGGAATGCCTTTACTATACAGTTTTGGACAGCCTTACTTCACCAAGGAAACTCATATTATTATCTTACTAGATGTAGGAAAAGCTACAACATCCATTCGTGTTAAAGAAAAAAAAAAAACACAAGGAAAAAAATAAACTCAGCAAAATAGGAATAGAAGGGAACTTCTCTAATCAAATAAAGTGTATCTGCAAAAATAACTTAAATACTATACTTAAGGTTTCCCATTGAAATACAAATTGAGAATGGGACAAATTGAGAATAGAATGACATCTATTCAACATTGTAATAGTGGCCATAGCTAGAGCAATATGGTAAGGAAAAAAAATAAAATCCACTTGAATTGAAAAGGAAGAAATAGAACTATTATTTTAGATGACATGATTATGTATTTGGAACAGACTCTAAACTATTAGGACTAAGAAGTTAATTTTACAAAAATGCTGGATAAGAATAAATATACACAATTCAATATATTTTGCATATCAGGAAAAAATAAATATCAAATAATTTAAATGATATTTTTAGAAAACTAGTTCTTCACTACAGATAGTTTGAGAAGCACTGCTGCATACTAAAACCTTTAATTTTTTGAGAATAATTGAAAGCCTACATAGAGAAGTACTCCATGTCTGTTAATTAGAAGACTCAGTAATGTAAACATGACAGTCTTTATGAATCACTCAATAAGTTTAATGTAACCTCAATAAAAATTCCAGGAGTTTTTTTTCTTTTTGAGTGTATAGAAATTGATACAATGAATCTGAAGTTTATATGGAAATTCAAAAGAACAAGAGTAACTATGGCAACTGGAAGGAAAGGGACAAAGCTGGGTCACTTGCAATTCTACATGAAAAATTTTATTATAAAACTGTATTAATTGAAACAGTGTGGTATAGGTGTGAGGGTAGGTAAACAGATGAATGGAACAAAACAGAGTCCAGAAACAAATTCACACATTTACAATCTCCTGACAAAAGTCGTACTGCAGTGAAGTAGAAAAGGATAAGATTTTTAGTAAATAATGCTTGGCCAACTGGATATCCATGAGGAAGTGAAAATCACAGTGTTACCTCACACCATATGCAAATGTCAATCAGAGGTGATTTTTTTAACACTAATATAAAAGGTTAAAACAAAGTTTTTGGAGGAAAACATAGGAGGACATCTGTATGGCCTTGGAGCAGGTAATGACCTTAATCTTGATATAAAAGTTGATAAACATATAGGAAAAAGAATGGCTATATTTGACCTTGTTAAAATTGGAACATCTGTTCAACAGAGGACACCATTAGAAGTGAAAGCGAAGAAACAGACTGGGAGAAAATTCCTGTAAAACATATAACACATGGGCTTGTGTCTAGAACATAATGAAAAATACATACTAACTAACAATATAAAGGCAGGCATCTCAAAATCAAATTAGGCCAAAGATTGAAGAGACACTTCATAAAAAGAAGCATTCAAATGGTCAATAAAGTATATGAAAATCCACTGCTCTTCATTAGTCATCCTGAAAATGCAAATTAAAGCGCAATCCATTGCCAATATGTAACTACCAAAATGCTCAAAATACAGAAGACAGACAATGGCAGGTCTTGACAAAGATGTGGAGTAAATGAATAGAATGTGGTCCTATTGCTTTGTGAAGCCATTTGGAAGAATTCTCTGCAGCTCCACAAATCTATGTCTTATGCAAAGCAATTCGATTCCTAGGTTCATACCGAACAGAATGTATGCACAGACTCTTCACAAGGCATAGGAAGTGTTTACACCAGCACTATTCACTAGAGTCTCCAGATAGAAGTTTCCCGAGTAGAGTACATGCATCAGCCTTAGGATGCTCATATGTATGACCTCCTTGCAGCAGGAGACTCAACAGTCCACAATGATGCCCAGAAATATGAATGCTCCTTTTATTGAGTGGAAACATCAAGGCACAAGACGGTGTGTGTAGTATGACTCCATTTATACAAAGGACACAAAAGGCAAAACTATGGGGTTAGACCTGGCTGCCCTTGAGGATGGGATAGTAACTGGTGGGGGGAATGAGGCAGGTTGTGGGACCTGCAGCCTTCTGTTTCCTGGTCTTGGTGCTAGTTACACGTGTTTGCTCATCTACACACCTGTGAAAATCCATCAAGTGGTACATTTATGGGATATGCCCCTCCTGTAGGTATGTTATACATCAGAGAGGAGCTTACTTAAAAATATGAACCCTCATGTATGGTTTAAAAAACACTTTTCTAAATAAGAAAATGACAAGATATCCTTATCTGAAAAATAATGTGTATTACAATAAGCAAACAAAAAAACAGACATAGGTAGAAAGAAATTATCCTACAGAGGGACATCTTAGAAACAGTCCCTTTACAATCAAGAATGAAACATAGAAGTCAGCTATCAGAACTTTTGTTAACTCTGAAGTGAAAGTCCTAATGAGCACAAATACCAATAAACAACACCAAAAATAAGGACATACGATGGAAAGAAAATACTAAAATCGTTATTAATTTCAGAGTAAGTAATTGTTAGCACAGAAATCTAATCTATAGAAGGATTTTTATGGGAAAGATTAACAAGGAACATTAGATGAAAACTAAGGAAATATAAATCTATTATCTTTGGTTAATAATAAAGTATCAATATTGGTTTATCAATTGTAAAAATTGTACCACGCTAATGTATTTAATGATGTCAAAAACAAAACTTTAAAACTTCTCGTAGAAGATAGAGATAACTTTTATACCTTGGAATAAGGAATGTTTTATTAAATGACACACAAAATATATTAACTAAAAACTTTCAATGAAAATGTTTGAGTATATTTAAATTTAGAATTTTTGTTTATCAAAATAAACTTAAGGAAATTCAGAAAGTAAGTTACAATTTGGGAGACAAAATGTGGAAAACATAGAAATAAACCAATTCATATCAAGAAGGTATAACTGGGAGATTGGGATTGACATATATACACTAATATGTATGAAATAGATAACTAAAAAGAACTTCCTGTATAAAAAATAAATAAAATAAAATTCAAAAAAAAAGACTGTATAAAGAAGTTCTTTATTTCAATAGCGGAAACAAAACATGCAGCAGTGATCAACATTAATGAATAGATATTTTATTCAAGAGCAAACACAGAGAGCCAATAAATATATGAAGACTTTACCATCATTACCTAACAGGGAAATGCAACTGAAGACCACATTCTACACGTGTTTGATTGAGAATATTTTTTAAATCCGAAAAAATTGTTGCAGAGTCTCTTGTGCACAGAGTTTGGCATCATATTTTGAAGCTGCACATTCATATACTCTCTGGCCTTCCAATCCTACTTCGGGGTGTTTATCCAAGTGACACTCTCGCATGCCTACACCAGGTGTGCTCAAAATTGTCCCTGAGGGGGCTTCCCTGGTGGCGCAGTGGTTGAGAATCTGCCTGCCAATGCAAGGCACACGGGTTCGAGCCCTGGTCTGGGAAGATCCCACATGCCGCGGAGCAACTGGGCCCGTGAGCCACAACTGCTGAGCCTGCGCATCTGGAGCCTGTGCTCCGCAACAAGGGAGGCCGCGACAGTGAGTGGCCCGTGCACGCGATGAAGAGTGGCCCCCGCTTGCCACAACTAGAGAAAGCCCTCGCACAGAAACGAAGACCCAACACAGCCAAAAATAAATAAATAAATTTATTAAAAAAAAAAAAAAATTGTCCCTGAGATCTCTGTTCACGACAGCCAAGTTGGACACAGATTGGTGAGTGTTGCTAGGAGGGGGACAGGGAAATGGCTTGTAACAGTCAAAACGCATACATCACAGTCACGGGAGAAATGCTGATGAGCATTGGAAATACGATAAGCAAAGCACTTAGGCCACGATGATTACATACAGCATGAGGTGCTTTTAAGTAAGGTTAAAAACAATAAAAATGGAGCCCATGTGCCTATTAGGAACCTTAAAAATAAAGGGATGCAACTTTTCTGTAAATATAACTGTTCTAAAATTAAAAGTTTGTTTTTAAAAAATGGGGCCACACAACTTAGGGATAAACCAACCCTCCCCAGAAAAGTGTGTGCAGACTGATGGCATGAGTGTCAGTGGCCCCCCTTTGGCCTTAAGGACACAGAGGATGACAGAGCTGATCAGCTGTCACCCTGTGAGTCTGGGGGAGGGGAGGCAGGCGCAGAACTTGCAGAAAAGAAGGGGAGAGAAGAAAAGGCTGGAACCAAGCGCTGACACATACAGCCCTACTCCCAAGGCACATCTCCAGGGAGATTCCCGTAGCTGGGACATACTCTGCGTGAACCTTGCCGCTTTAAGTCTTCCAAGAAAAATTCTCTCATTAAAAAGGAGAAACAATCAACAAGGAACAAGCATTTGATGTGTGCAAAGACTGAAAAACGAAAGGAAAAAGGAGTAAAAAAACTATAGACAAGAAGAGACAGACTAAAAATATTCACCGAAAAACAACTGCATGAAGAGTGTAAACATTTTAACCAAACACATCGCCATGAAGAGAAGAAAAGTGACAGTAAACAAAATGAAACGATTCTTCTAAAGAAACAGAGCACAAAGGGGGAAAAAAGCTATTATAGTCAGAGATGCTACAACAGGAGAAGAAAGATGGGCCGGGAGAGCTCAGAACAGAAGTTGAAGAGAAAAATAAAAACACGACAAAAATGCAGAGTGGGATGGATGCCACATACAGGAGACCAGACAGGCCTGACGTTACCTGTTTCCAACCCCTCCGTACCACCGTCCCATCCAGGCCTGGCTTAGATCTCTGCACAGATGCTAGAATCCCTCCCTGGAATAAACTCTCTCCCCCATCCCTGTAGCCCCTGTGATGACTGTTGGATCCAACTCCCCTTCCTTTGCTCTGGGCAGAGACATGGGCACCTGGGCCCAAAGTTGACACCTACCTCTATGTTCATGAACCTCAGGCTGACATCCACCCTCCCCCAGACGTCTGCACCCCAGGAAATCCCCTGGGCTGGATGCTCAGCTCTGCGTTCAGCCGGGTCAGTCCACCCTCCCAGGCTCAGGCGGTCAAATTTCATAACTTCTTTTTCCTTAAATATCCATAGGAACACCTCACCCCATCTTACGACCTCATTTCTTATTTCACACACAAAACCCAGAAATAATCGTAAGAGACCGTCTCCCCATCACCAGGAAGCCAAGCGCCCCTCCCCTGTGGCCCTGTGTCCAGGAGCTAGCCACACCCCCACTGTCTGCAGGTCTATAGCCAACGCCTCCGTCAACTGTGCACCTGACCCTGACTCTTGTCCCCTTCCGAGGACTTTGTATGGTTGTCTCCACTCCCCAGCGTCACTAGTTTTCCCTTCTCTTGTGGATATTTCCATATCCGTACAAATGTGCTCTAAAATCACTCTTCTAAAAAAGTTATTTCCTGTCACATTTCTTTCCAGGTACCGGCCCGTTTGTTTGCTCCTCTTTATAGCAAAGTCCTTTACAAGAGTCATCGCTCTGCTTTCTCTCCTCAGTCTCTTTCGAGCTCTCGATTCAATCACATTTCAAAAAACAGCATCTGTGTTGCCGCATCCGACACCGACCCCCCTTGAGCTGGCAGAACCCGACCGCGCCCACCATGCCCTCCCTAACACGTGCCCTGCTCTTGGGTCCAGTGCGCCCCGGCCATCTGGTCTCCCTCCTGCCTCCCCAGCCACCCCTCCAGGTCTCCTCATGGACCCTGGACCCTCCTCATCACAGCCTTTCACTCTGGCTTCTATGGGGTCCCATCCCTTGGCCCCTTTCTTCTCTGCCTTCCCGGGAGATCTCTGGGATCCAGTCCTGGGTTTCTGTCACCGTTTCCTCCCTCATCTTTAAGCTCAGGAACTGTGCACACAAATGTCCACTCTGCATCTGCACTTGTTGTCTAGTGAGTTTCTAAACATTAGCACGTTCAAGTCTAAAACTCTTGTCTCTGCACCTTTCAAATCGCTCTCATTCTTTCTTATTCATTGAGCTTCCAAAATTGACCAAACTGTGGGGGCAAAAGCCTTAAAATCACCCATGACTCCCCTCGCCTTTCTACCCCATATCCAGTCCACATCCATCGCCACCCAGAGGGAAACTCAAGCCACGTCCTGGCTCTGAATAGCTCTCACCCTTCTTACCGCAGTAGCTGATGCCTCCCTTTTTGCATCCCCATTTTGGCCTATTGTCTGCACAGTGTCAGTATATCATATTGCCCTCCTACTTGAAACCTAGTTAGGGGTTCCTTGTATTTAGAATAAAGACCTTAGCCCTCCCCTGGCCAACAGACATCCATTTATTTTGGATGGGCTGGGATACCAATGTTTCAATTTTAACAAAAATACCATTTAAGTTGAAGGATTTATATCGTGAGATCAAGATCAAAGACTTAATCATCCAATGTAGGCAAAACGGTGGAACAAAGTGTAGTCTACAAGTCTGGGGATGGGGGAGCAAGTATATAGCTATATTGCAAGCAGCAGCACAAAGCTTCTATTTGAATAAAGTCTCTTTCCGAAGTCCAAAATTTTCTGAAGAAATGGAATACAAACAAGACAGACTGAAATAGGTATGGGACTGTGGAGAATTTCCATGTATATATGACAGTGATAAGAGAAGATAAAGATGAACAGGAAGTATCCTGCCATCAATAAAAAGATAAAGATATCATGGTATCAATAACAAGATACCAGTCCTTGAAAAAAATAGCTCATCAAAATAATACCAAGATTATCAAATGATGAATGGGGTATTTGAAGATTAAAAAGTCCAAAAATAAAGTACAACCAGAGTTACCTTGTAACTATCTCCTCAGCCTTATCTTGAATCAGAAAGAGGTTTTCAGTGGATGAAAATATCTTCATGAAAAAAACACCAAGAAAAGAAACTCAGTATTCAACCACCATGAAACCAACAACAAATAGTGTTTCTTATGATTGCATTTTAAAGAAATGGATAGATTTTCATATTTGTGATTACTTTTATCCTAAATTGTTTATTTTATTTCTAATACTTTAATCATACTATTTTTTCTCCCAATAATTTATGGAACAGCAATGTGTACTTAACTACATTTTTAAAGATTTTATATTTCAGTTGATTTTTTTAAAATATGTTTTATCATTTTTGATATGTATGTCATTTAGTTTCAATTTCTCTTTTAAGTGAATGTTGAACACTTAAAATTAAATGTCTGCGTTTTGGCCCTGTGTAAAATACCCCAACGGCAGTATTGTTACTTCATTACAGCCTAGGCATCATCGCTAATCCCTCCCCCCACTCCCCTCTAGCCCCGCCAGCCAGCTGGCTGGACATCACTGTGCATAGTGGTCGCTTTCTTGGCCAAAGGCACTTGCTCTGTGTAGTGCCTGGAGTGTGTTACTGGGAAACTCAAATGTCCTCTCAGTTCAGGTTTTTCTGCACATCATCATCTCAGAGATGCTTTCTTAACCATCCTTTCCGGAGAGATTCCCTGTCACTCTCCATGCCTGTACCCTGTTTCATTTGTCTTAATGGAATTAATTGATCTGAGTTTAAATAATGTATTTGTTGCTCGTGATCTGCCTCCCTTGTTAAAATTAATCACCATAAAAGCAGGGATATTGTCAGGGTTGTGGTAGAACAGTACCTGGCATGGAATGACATTCAATATGCATTCCTTAAATAAATGAACGAGCATCGCCCAAAACAGGGGTGTGGGGAGGAGGAAAAATGAAATGTAAAAACCAGAGCTCAGAAGTGGAAGGAAAAATCAGAGATGTGGAAAGCAGAAAAAAATGAATTCCAACATTACTGATAAGTGGTGTCCCTTAAAAAAGAATCCAAATAATGTCTTTGAAAATGTAAAAAAGTAATTCAAAATGTTATTTCAGACATTAAAGGAATCTTTAATCCACCCATTAAAAGGGCATCTCATAATCTGGGAAAAACTGATGCCAAACAAATCATCACTGAATCCTGTCACAATAAAATTCATTGAATTTTAGAATAAATAATTTTTGAACATGCATGCTAAAAGATTAAGCCATCTAAAAGAGGAGAGACATCTCTTTGCTTAAGACTTCTCAACTATAATACTCAACACAATGAAAAAAAATTCCCCAAAGAAAGAGAAAGAGACCAAGAACCTACTACCCAGCTACACCCTTTTTGAAAATAGAAACAACAGACACCCGTTCTTAACACCCAGGACCCATGGCCACTTGATATATAACAGAGTAAACTTTGCAGGTTAGTGGGTAAAGAATAGCTCTTCAATGAATTGTGCTAGGTCACCAGTAACTATAAGAAAATAATAAAGTAAACAGATCTCTACTTTGATGTAAGTACAAAGGTGATTTAAACACTCAAATCTAAATGACAAACTTTGAACATCTAAAAGAAAATATAAGAGGATGCCAGGGAGAGGCTTTTAAAAATAAGAACACTGTAAACATACACCTAAAATCAATACTTTGTAAGTTAATTAAAAATTAAAAATAATAAAAACAGTGCAAATCATAAAAGAAGAGAACTTCTTTTTTGAAAAGTTACCATGAAGGGAGGGAAAATTCAATCTACAAAACATATTGGCAATTCATGTGATTTATAAAGAACTAAAATTCAAAATATGAAACAAAAAAGTTTTCAACAATCAATAGTTTAAAAAAATCCAATTGGCAAAATATATGAATCAGCATTTTATAGCAGAAGAAAAGGACAATTAATACATGAATCAACAATATGCCTGATTAATAACCAGGGAAATGAGAATTTAAAATGACATATATATTTTAAGCCAAAAAGATTGACATAATTTTTAAAAATTTGACATTTGTAGGCAAATATGTAAAATAATAACATTGCTTAAATACTGCTTGTTACAAACACTTTGGTAGTGAAAACAATTAGGCTTTATCTTGCAAAAAGTAAACATATTCATAAACTATGACTCAGCAAAACCATTCTAATTATATACACCTGAACCAAAAAGGAAATAATCAGAACACAAAAATTTATATGAGCACAGCAGGAAACATACAAAGTATTCAGAGCAGCTTTACTTGTAACAGCATAAAACTTGGAAACAACCCAAATGTCCATAGGGCAATGAATGAATTGCGATAAAAAGATTCTGCACTATATAACAAAAACATAGAATAGAGTTATGTCCATCTATATGTATGAATCTTAGACCTGCACCGTTGAGTGACAAAAGCAAATTGCAGAAGATTGCAGATACACTGGTACCATTTGTATAAAGTGCACAAGCAAGAAAAACTAAACAATCTGTAGCTTAGGGATACATATTAGTTTGGTAAAATAATAAAGGAAATCAGAAGATTAGTGAAACCCAGACCAGATTATTTGGTACCTTGGTGGGATGGAGCTGGGATGAGGGAGAAGTACATGGGAAACATTAGCTCTGTCATTCTGTTTCCTAAGCAGGGAGGTGAGTGCGCAGGTGCTGGTTTATTATAGACATATAATGTATCTTCTTTTGCATATATTGATGTATATCTTTAGCTCCTAGAACACTGCTTGTTACATAATATATACTCATAAATATATGTTGGGTGAATGAGTGATTACACATTTTCTCAGGATGACCACCAAGAAAGCAAAGGAGTAATTCACAGGAGACCTGTGATCCCGGAAATCGGGGATCCACCAAAAGAGCGAGTTAAAGACATCTCAGAGGACTCTGTGAGCCCACGTGAGGGAGGGGGAGACATACAGGGGCCAGAAGTGAAATGGATAGAGAAACTGGTGTATCTGCCTGTGACATCATGGGATGGGTTTGCAGCTCTCTAAGGGGATCTGGTGAAGGATTCTTGGTCGTATTTAAATCAGCAAATGAGGCATTATTGGCTCCAGGGAAAATAGCAATGGTTACCATAGGGAAAGCCGTCATGGAACACTACAATATTGACATGATCATTATGCAGTAGGTACTGAAGGCTGATTCCACCAACATGGTGACACCACCAATGGTGCTGGGCAGACAGGAGGAAAGGGAGTACATGCCTGGGGTGGGAGATGGGGGAGAAGGAGATTGTTAGAGCCTCATCTTCTGACTCTTGCTGCAGCGGGCTTGGGAGTATACAGTAGGAAATGTCTACATTTGTCTACATATGTCTACATTTGTCTACATATAATTACACTGCTCTGTCTTACAAACTAAGACAGAGCAGTGTAATTATATAATTTAGAATCTTGGAGACAAGTAAAAGATGAAAGAGCTATAAGAGATGAAACTAGGTGCCTCTGGGGAAGACTCAGGAGAAAGAAAAGGAAGGAAGGAAGGAAGGAAGGAAGGAAAGAAAGAAAGAAAGAAAGAAAGAAAGAAAGAAAGAAAGAAAGAAAGAAAGAAAGAAAGAAAGAAAGAAAGAAAGAAAGAAAGAGGAAGCAAGGAAGGAAGGAAGAAAGGAAGAAAGAAAGGAAGGAAGGAAGAAAGAAAGAAAGAAAGAAAGAAAGAGAGGGAAGGAAAGAAGGAAGGAAGGAAGAAAGAAGGGGAGGGAAGGAGGGAGGGGGGAATAAGAAAGGGAAAGGGATGGGGCCGTTTGCTGCTTTGGGTCATAAGTCTTATTATAACAGTATCTTATTAACCATATATACTCATTTCTTTAAAAAGTTAAAATTAAACATAAAATACTTAGTTCTGTAACTTAGGAAAACAAAAGCAAAAAGGGAAAAATAAAATTTCCAAAATATCACCAGAGGGAGGAAAATATATATTTTTTCATCCAGAAATATATATATTTTATCATCCAGAAAGTTATTTTATTGCTGTGAAAATCTTTTTTTTTTTTTTTTTGGTTCGCGGGCCTCTCACTGTTGTGGCCTCTCCCACTGTGGAGCACAGGCTCCGGACGCGCAGGCTCAGCGGCCATGGCTCACGGGCCCAGCTGCTCCGCGGCACGTGGGATCTTCCCGGACCGGGGCACGAACCCGTGTCCCCTGCATCGGCAGGCGGACTCTCAACCACTGCGCCACCAGGGAAGCTCGGAAATCTTATTCTTTTGCAAACTAGCTGGCAGGCTCTCATTTACTTCACTCTATAAGGGTGTGATTTTATCTGAATTTACTACAAAATTAATGATGACCTTTAATGAAACAGGGTTCAGACCCTGGTACAACCTGATTACCTAATTGCAAATGTGCTTCCTAACATCGTACCAGCGCTCTATGGCTTACGAAATCCTTTCTAACACCATTTCATTTTATCCTCGAAAGCTACTTTTTAAATTATTTTCATGTTGCCCATATTTGGATTTCTCTCAACACCAAAAAAAAAAAAAAAAAAAAAAAATCATGATATCCTCAGACAAGCTTTTGATGTGAATACAGGAACAGAAAGCTTTGCTATTTATATCACTTCCCTTGAGTTTGTTTCATCTTCCATTTTTTTTCCAAAAGATATTTCTGACTCTTGAACAATGTAAGTCTCAGCATTTTTCTCCCAGGAACTTTCTTCCCAAGACCACGCTCCCTCGTTCTATTTCTCCCTCCACGCTAATGAAATGCCATGCGCTTTCCACAGCTGGATCACTGTCCCCTGTAACTCTAGTTGCCTCCAAAAGCCTTCTTGGAGGCACAAAGGGTTCCTTTCCTCTGACTCAGTCTCTCTTGCTATTTAAATGGTCCAGGAGTACAGAGGAAAAATATAAACCAGTCTCACTGTCAATATATATATATGTGCGAAAGTATTACTTTTGCATGTGGATTTAAAAAAAATCTTTTATCTATCTTGTCCTATTCTGAGTCCCCAAATCTTTATTAATGGAATATTCTATTTCCACCCTTCATTTTCCAATATGAGCAGGTGGATTTTGGAGTTCACTTTCAAATTGTTTAGTCTGTTTAAAGATGAAGTCCAGACTCAGCACTGACCAGGTCTCTCCATCTTTGATTCAGGAACTGGTCACGTGCTCACTTATAAATGAGCCCAGAGTACTGTGGGGCTATCCAGAGGTCCCCATGGTGAGGATGAGACAAACTCTGCTGATAAAAACCACAAATAATGTATACCCAGGAAATTATCACCAGAAACTGCCTGTTCAGATTCACTGTTTCCAGACGTGAATTCCTAAAGCCCCCATGTCACATTTCTTTGCTCATAAATTTATTTTCACCTCCAAGCATTCTGGTATCTCTTTTCCTGTCAGAGTTGTTGCTAACATTTTCACCAGCCCATCTTCTATTTTTATATTTCCAAAATTTAATATCTCTATTCTCTTATTTCTGTAATTTTGCTCATGATTTTCTAAGTCTTTTGTATATGTATGTGGGCGTGTTACATCATTTTGATGTGTCAAACATTCATATTTAAAAAGTATAGACAAATGAAATTAAATATTCTATTTATACTAGGGATATCAAATTATAAAAGCGTGTAAGAATAAACCCAAATAGAAATGTGCAATATTGTGCAAAGAAGACTATTAAACAGTACTAAGGGATTCACCCAGAAAATCTTCGAACAAATGGAGGGTCATAGAATGGTCTTGGCAAACCAGCCTAGATGTCTGAGAAATATATGATTTCCCTGAGAAATATATGAGTTAAAGTGATCTCACCAATGTATACTATCCCAATTATGGTTGCATACTTTCTTATATCTCCAGTGGTGTGAGTGTGTATACAGTATATATATATATATATATATACACACACACACACACACATTATATATATAATGTATATGTAATATCAAGTTGAAGTATCCATATATACTAGCAAGAATATCCAAGGGAGATATGTTTAAAAAAAGAGTCAGAATTTGCACTATTTACCAGATATCATAACATAAACTTACACTAATTATTACACTAAATAAAACAATGTGGTACTGGAATATAAATAGATCAATCAATTAAGCAAAATGCATAACATAGAAATTCACCCAAGTGCATATAGTAAATTAATATGAGATAAAAGCGTCATTTCAAAACCGTAGGAAAAAATGGAAAATTTGATATATGTGTGGCGACGGGCATGGCTACTTGTAAAGAAAAAATAATCCTGTGAGATTTTTACCTTATGACTCACATCACATAAATTCTACGTGGATTGCTTAAAGGTAAAAAAGAAAGAAGGATAGAAGGGAGGGAAGGGAGGAAGGAAGAAGGAGGGAAGGAAGGATGGAAGGGAAGAAGGATGAAAGGGAGGGAGGGTGGGAGGAGACAGGAAGTGTGGCTGGTGCGGTTCTGCCCAGACCCTGTTGCCGGGCTCTTCTTGCCTCCCTGGCTGCTGCAGATGTGGGCGCCAAGGACTCCCCTGACTCTTCCCCAGGGGGTCCCCCTGTCTGTGGGGACACTAGGTACCTGGAACCACCCGCAGCCAATGACACTTGGGAGGGACAGTTCATCCTCTTTGACCCCCTCCACCCCGGGGGAAGGGGAACGTGGTGCTGTCTGTGCTCCGGAGCCCCCATGGGGCCGGGCAGAGGCCAGGCTCCTGAAACCAGGAATCTGCTGCCCTCTCTGGCACGGTTCTGCCCCTCACTCTCTGGCACGAAGTCGCCAGACCAAACGCCCGCCCTCAGTTCATCACTGGCCAGCGATCTCCAGATCAAGTTCTGCTTCTAAGTGATCTGGCCCAACACAGGTATCTGAAAAGCATAGGATATTTTTTGAAAAAAATTTAGAGTAAGGAAGCCTTTTCTAAGAGATTATCACTAAAACTGTAAACTAAAAGAAAAAAAAATGAATTCTACTAAAATTATAAATATTTAAGCAGCATGATAAAAAAACATAACATAAAGAAAGCCAATAGACGGAAATAAAACAAGAATGTGTAGATATGTGTCTCTGTATGGATACAGATTCATATCTATATTTATTATAAAGAGATAATTTTCTTAAAATTTCAAGATAGTTATCAAATCATTAAGAAAAATACTAACAGCTCAATAGTTAAAAGATATGAATGAAGATTTGGCCTAAGAAGGAAATGCACATGTCACTTAAACAAATGAAGGGCTTCTCAATCCACTACAACAAACTAGAAAACAAGAAAAAACTACAATAAGACATTGTTCTGAATTTGTCAGGTTGGAAAACCAAAAAACTAGAACCCCCAAAACCTCACTGGGATCTCTGTAAATTGTCAGGGTGCTGGTAGACAGTCACACTTATAAATCACTGAGAAGAGCGTAAAACTTTCCAACCACTTTGACGGTCTGGCAACAGGTGTGAAATTACTAAGGTATCCACCCTTTGACTCAGCAGCTCTGCTTCCAGGGATTTATTGTACAGACATTCGTCTGCATGTGCCGGATAATATATGACCGGGGATATTCCTGGCAGCGCAATTGACAGCAGCAAAAGAATAAGGGTAAAAGGGAATGTCTGTGAACAGAGGGGACTGTTTAAATAGATTGTAATACGGCCCTACAATGAAATGCTCTGCAGTCATTAACTTATTTAAAAGAGAGAAAGAAAGAAAAAAAAAGTACCATATTTATTGAAAAGGAAGCTCTCTCCAGTAAGTTTTAGGTGACAGAGGGGGGTGCAGGACAGTGCACCCATCCTAGAGTCTGTGTTGAAACTGAGAGCATGCCCGTGAGAGCGCTTTGCGCACATCATAGATGTCGGCAGGAAGGATGCCCTGTGAGCATCCTGTTGCTGACTGTCTCCACAGAGCGGAGTTTGGAGGCTGGAGCAGGGCTGGCGGGGATCTGCATGTGACACAAGTGAATTCCTCTGAGTGAGGGATCAGGTCCTCTTTCTCCTCGGGGGGAGGAAACTCTCTCCCGTGTTACCTGCTCAGCCCCCCTCCAGAGCCCCCACTGATCAGCTCCAGCTCCCTCCCACTCACCCCTGCTCTCCATCAGCTGTGGTTCCTGGCGTCCTGCCGTCCACTGCTCCTCTGATGACGGCCACAGTGCAGGTCCAGTGCCCACTTAGTTGGCCAGGCTCCACAGTATGTTCTACTAGCATCATCATCGTCTCCATTTAGTCCTTTATCACCAACCCCCTTGTAGAGATGGGCAAAATCCAGCTCAAAGAGCCGAAGTCACAGGAGGATAAGCGTCCTACATCAGGGTTCCACCCGGTCATCTTGGGGCACCAGTGCCAGGCAGGTGCATGAGGTGGCCCTCCAGCTGGTGCCCTTAGGGCAGTGGGCTGGCTTTTAGCTGACCAGCTTAGTGGGAGCAGACTGCAGCCATTTCTACATCTACAGTCAGTCCCCTGTCACAGTGAGAAAGCCCCAGGCCTGGGGGGTCCCCCAGTTCTGGTCAGGAAAGGAGAATGGGTGGAAGCTACCAGCTCAGAGAATGGCATGGGCCAGACCACAGAGACCAGGGTCGGGCATCCACCCTAAGGGCTGGAGATAGAGAGAAAGCTGAGGGTGGGGACCTGGGACTGTCCAGGACCTGCATCTCGGAGGGTGGGCGTGCGGGAGAGTATAGAGCCTCGAGTTGATGGGCAGGGTGTGTACAGGTAGCTGACTTTACCCACCAGCTGCCTCAGGCCCGGGTGGCCCGGAAGGGGGTGCATGGACAGCTGTGAGGCCTTCCTGGGGCCTGGGCCTGTGCTCTGGGAATTCTCATGGTGAGTTAAGGCCAGGAAGGCTATGGTGCAGAGTGACCAAGGCATGGAGGACATCAGCCTGAAGCCGGGGTGTCTCACCCAGGGTCTCCATGATCCCCAAAATACATCAGCCACACTTTGGCGCGTGTGTGCACGTTCCATCCCGATTGTGGGTGGGGGAGGTCCGCTCCAGGACCAGGGACCCTGAACGGGCAAGGAGAGTGAGGGCCAACATGGTCCCTGGGGAATCCTGGTGCTGTGTCAGCCCTGTGTCCCAGGGGACGGTCACTCCTCAAGAGGCCAGAACAGGCATGCAGGTGAGTCAGAGGGTGGCTTTGAGGCTGTGGGTCTGAGCCAGAGCTGCTGCTCAGCTGCTGTGTGAACTTGGCAGGGTCAGGCCCACCCATGCTGGGAGCTGGGCACCCCGTCGAGGCTCTGGCCCAGCTGGCATCCAAGGGAGGCTTACCCAGTGGGTGAAGAGCCTGGTCCAGAGGTCAGCACACAGGCTGCTCCCTGGCTGCCCTGCGGTGAGCATCTGAGCGGGGGCTGGCCTTCCTCCCCTGGATGGCAGCATCCGTCGGTAAAGCCACGGTATGGACTTCAGACAAAGCATCTTTCCCACTGACCTGCTGCTCTGCATGGCCAACTTGATTTATGTTCAGACTGGACACATTTCCACCCAGGACAGGGTCCTGGCTGCTTCTGGGAGGGCTCAGACGGAGGACACTTGCTCTGGAGCACACGTCAGAGTCCACGAGCCTTCTCTTGGGCCGTCCCTCTGCCTGTCTGAGCCTCAGTCCACCACAGATGGGCATCTCACCCAGCCTGGTCGTTGCCCTCTCCAGCCCCGCACAGTCGTCCTTCAGGGGCAGCTGGAGCTCTCTGGGCTGGTTGTGGCCATGCTAGCGGCGCCCTGGCTGGGAGCCCCGCCATGCATGGGGGCACGTCCACCTGGAAACTGTGCACAGGCTAGCACTGCCGCAGCACCGAGGCTCTGCCCTTGCACTTGCACTGCCTTCAGCCACCGCTGCAGAGACAGCGCATCCCCAGCCAGGGACCGGCAGAAGCTGCAGCTGCTGTGTGTGGTCACAGCGGCCTCCAAACCAATGAGGGAGATGGACGTGCCTCGGAAGACCCGGAGGAATTGCGGGGTCCCGGCAGTGGCACAGGAAGTGACCACTCCTCCTAACTCCTGCCCCCGCGGGGATACATGCCCCCGTGTGTCCTTCAGTTCAGAGACCTGCCTACAAGGCGGTGGGGACACGTGTTGGCAGGGAGCGCCCTGCTTCCAACCTCCCACTGCTTACCCAGCTGGACATCCTTCAGTTTGTGGAAGAGAGAGCACAGAGCACGTGTGGCCTCATTTCAACCAAAGAGCAAAACCAAAAACAAAGAGGCAAAAGGGAGGTTGTTTTATCCCCGCATCTAAACGAACACAGGGCTTCATCAGGAGGGTGATGCAGCCTGGAAATCAGGGTGGGGATGGGGTCCGGGCCGGAGCAGGGTCAGTCTGGGCTTCATGAGAGTCCACGGCTCCTGCCTGGGGGAGCAGGGGCTGCGACCCCTCCAGGCCCACGCCAGCCCCAGGAGCAGCCCTCTGAGCACCCCTGACCTGAGACCCTCAGACGGTGGTACCATTCTTGTGTGCACAGCCCCTGGCCCAGACTGAGGACTCTGGGCCATCGCCAGGTGGACAAGGTCCACCCCCCCTGTACCCCAGGGTGAAAGGAGCTTAGAGATCAAAGCCTGAGTCTCCGGATGGAGGATGGAGGCGCTCAGCGGAGGGCAGTGATCTGCTCAGGGTACCCCCTCTCCTTGAGCCTGCAGCCCCTCACCCCTGGGTCTCAGTCCAGCATCAGGCTGTCCGGGCGTCTCCCTGCCTCTCAGATCCCAGGGCATGGTCCCTCCTTACTCCAGGCGCTGGGCACAGCTGCAGCTCAGCTCCATCCACAGGGACTGGAATACGGGGAGGAGGGAAGTCCCAGGCCTGGGGGACCCACAGCAGGGTCCTTCACCTGCTGGGGCCACGGGGTGAGGGTGCTGGTTTAGGAGGGATATGTGCACACACATCTTCCCACCATGCCAGGGTCACAGACCCGGCCCACGTCTGAAACCAGGCGGGCCTGGTGCCCTGTGTGCAGTTCTCCAACAGCACCGCCCTGTCCTGCAGATGCCTCGATGGGGCCGAGAGCAGGAGCCTGTCCACTGAGGCCTCGCCCTCCCAGCCTGACGCCCTTTGAACATTTACACCTGCCATTCTCGTGAGAAGAGAGGGCCGTGACTGGAGCGAGGACCCGTCCGGCAGGGTTTCTGCTTCCTGGGCCAGGTGTAGCCGTGAGCCTCGTGGAAATACGCTGGGAGGCGTCGGCGTGGCTGGAGCGCTGGCTGCCAGGCCCACAGGGTGTGAGCTGCCGGGCCGCCATCTCCCTGCAACCTAGAGGTGCTGAGTCGTGAGATTCAATCCTTTCATCTCCCAAGAAAGGAAAAGGAGCCTCGATTCCCGGCAACCATGGAAAGGCCCCAGCTTTGCTTGTCTGCGTGGGGATTGCACGTGGTGGGTGGTGATAGCTACAGAGCTGCCCGGGCTGGCATCTCAGGGTCAGCCCTACCCTCCAGCCACCCCTCCGAGCATCTTCGGTTCCTGGAGCTCTGTCCACGACAGCTGGCCTACTCCGTCTTCAGCTACTGCTCTTGGTGTCCAGTGGCCGGTGCAAACCTCAGCTGTGTCCACCGCATCCTGGAGGTACTCCGCCTCCCTCCCAGCACGGGACCCCCAGGACTTCCTGTCCCCCTACCTGCCCTCGCCGTCCCGTGTCTGCCGTGTGACCCTCCCTGGCCACTGGCAGATGCCTCGGAAAGCAGCCGGCACACGCAGGACCAGAGGTAGAGGGCCTCCCACCCACGTCCCCACCTGGCGCTGCTCCCCGAGCCCCCAGGACCTCAGCCGGCTTTGCGAAGAGGCCGTGGTCTGGGCACTGCCAGCTCAGAGTTCCTGGAGGGACAGGTTCTTCCTCTGACAACGTCACTGAAGTCAGCAGCAGCCTTTCCTCCCGCAGCTGATCTCCCACAATTATAAGACTGCACAGTCTGCTTTACCTTATTAGGCTGTTTCTATTCTCGGCGTGCACTCAGAAAGCCACCGTGGGGCTGTCAGCTGTGGGTTGTCCCCGATGAGGATCCCGTGGGGACCGTGAGCCTCCACAGAGCTGCCTTCACCCCGGCGCTCACACCGTCATCCCCGTCGGCCTGGAGATAACCTCCCGCATCCCTCCTGCCCTGGCTGGTCCTCCGAGTCCCGCGGGGCCTGTCGGAGCCCCTGGGGCTGGTCCAGCATCCCTCGCAGGAGACCCTGGGGGCAGAGATCTGATTCTGTGGCCCAAGTACCAGCTTTGAGGATGTGCTGGACAGTACTTTCCAGGAGATCCCGGGAGAGCCAGCCGCCCAGATCTCAGGACCTACAAGCCACGTGTGGTGTTTCACCCTGAAACTGTCAGAGCTAAAGAGATTTCAGGATTCTGCTCCAACACTCGGCTTTCAGGCTCCAGCCTGAAGGCGCAGTAAGGAGGGTGGACGATGAAGAGGGTGGATGGACCCGGCCCAGCTCAGCCGCGCTTCACTAATCCAGAGCCTGTCGCTGCTTCCTTGGTCCTTAGCACACACATCTGGAGGAGCTTTGCCCTATGGAAGGTTCTGGAAGACTGGATGAGGGCTTCTAACTGTGACTCTGACATGCGCGGAGGGGGAAGGAGGAACGTGCATTTCCGGAGGGCCCCGGGCTGTTCCCTGCAGGGTCCAGGATGCCAGCATCACCTAGGACTCTGCTCATATCTTTCTTTCTTTCTTTTTTTTTAAAATGAAATCTTGTGGGGTTTTTTGTTTGGTTGGTTTTGTTTTTTTTAATATTTATTTATTTGCTTATTTGGTTGCGCCGGGTCTTAGTTGTGGCACGTAGGCTTCTCAGTTGCGGCATGCGAACTCTTAGCTGTGGCACGCATGTGGGATCTAGCTCCCTACCAGGGATGGAACCCGGGCCCCCTGCGTTGGGAGCGCAGAGTCTTAACCACTGCACCACCGGGGACATCCCTCTGCTCATTTCTCAAAATCAAGAACACCCAGTGTTCTCGTTCAGTTGAGCTCAGGGCTTGAGGGTGGGCTTTGGGCAGAGCTGGGGCACAGGTACCTCTGGGGGTCATTGGTGAGTGACAGTGGTGACCGCGGCTGTTGTGTGTTGCACATTCACTGCCCAGGGTGTTCTGCACGTGCATGACCTTAAATCCAGTGACATTATGAGGAAGGGCTGCTCATTTCCACTCAGCCACAAGTAAGCTAAATCTCGGGAAGGTGGAATCAGACGATGCACATAAGATACTCACAGTGCCGCCTACACATCGTAAGCTCTACAAAGGTCTCCATTAGCAAAATCTTCTCCATCGTCATCTCCATCCCCTGGAGTCCTGCGTCTCCCAGGGTCCAATGGAACATCCAAAGCAAGATTCTCAGCCTGTAAAATGTGACGGCTCTCCCGACACCACCCCAACTCCTCTGGAGGGTAGCGAGTGTTTGGTGGGGCCAGCTCCCTGGGCGGGGGCGGTCCCTCAGGGGCAGCTTACTCGCGCACTGTCCGTGCCCTTCACCCCACTTCCTGCTGGGTTCTGTCCAAAGGCTGTGTTACCTCTTCCAAACATTTATTTCTTTTACCCCTGAGGAAAGCTCACACCTTTTCTGAGAACTACATTTATTTTTATCTGTTATTTATTCTCCTGACTCATGAAATTGCACCCTTCAAGATGCCAGTACAAAATGTTAAATAAAAATTAGTAAAAATGCATAAAATGGATGAAAGTTGTTAGGCTTCTTTTATCTCCTGAAATATGAATGTAAATACTTTCACTTTATGATCCTGAGAGAAAAAATTAAATAAAAAAGTAAGCACAGGGTCTTCCCTGGTGGCGCAGTGGTTGAGAGTCCGCCTGCCGATGCAGGGGACGCGGGTTCGTGCCCCAGTCCGGGAAGATCCCACATGCCGCAGAGTGGCTGGGCCCGTGAGCCATGGCCACTGAGCCTGCACGTCTGGAGCGTGTGCTCCGCAATGGGAGAGGCCATAACAGTGAGAGGCCCGTGCACTGCAAAAAAAAAAAAAAAAAAAAGTGGTTGGATGGATTAAAGAATGGAGAGGAGATTTGGGGAAGAGAAAGTAGGATCTGAAAATCATGGATATGCGGAGAATGCCACATCTGGGAGGAAGAAGGTGAGGCCAGCTGAGACTGGATAGGTGGGCTGGGAGAGGATCTGAAGTCTTGAGAGCTTTCAACTCCATCAGAAGACTGTCAAGATTTATCGAGGGAGGCAAAGAGGGACTCGGCAGAATCTTTAGACGGAGGAGAGAGCTTGCCTGAGGCCCTACTTCCTCTGCATGCCCCACAGTGTCAGGCTCACCTGTGCCCACAGAGCTGGTGCTGAAATCACAGGGTTCACTCTAGAGCCCAGAGGACAGAAAAAGGGAGGGTTGAGTTAAGGTGCTTCTTGGGAAGCTACCTTTGGGGGAACAAGCAGTGGGGAAGGGGCGATGTCTTCACTCCGAGCCTCTCTGCGAAGAGAAACTCTCCTGCAAATGGTTCGGGTGCAGGATGGCAGGAGATAGCGATTTCTGAGCCCAAATCCAGGATCTCTTATGCTGATCCCAACCCCCATGTGAAGGCGAAATCATCTGGACTCTATGCTATTTCTGTCTCAGACTGAGCCCTATTTGAAGAGAGACAAATTGTGATAAATGATGTGCAGTTGTGTTCTCATGGGGCTGATTGCCAAGACCAAGTGAGTTTCCTTGAAGGTCTCCCCAAAATGGAGCTGTATTTCTCAGGAGTAAGGAGGCAGGTGCTTCTCTGCCTCAACCCCTGCCTCTCTGATCCCAACCCCCTCAACCCCTTCCCCACTTTGGAGCAGGAATGATGAAAACTGGAGCCACTGTGGTCTTCATCATCGCTGACCATACTAATTGACTCACCCCAAGTGGAGAAGGGCTGGCAGATGACACTCTAATAAGGAAACAGGTGCTTCTGTTTTAATGGGGCCGTCACAGCCACCTGCAGAGCCCAGGGCTGGAGTGCTTCCCTAACAGGAATAGAGCAGCCCAACTCTGAACTTGTAAATCATTACAGAAATTGGGCTTCAAATACGTCCCCAGAGGCTTGGGGTTTTTCTTTGCTGTGCTCCTAATAAGGAACATTCTTCCAAAGAAGTTTATATACATTAATTTTTTTTTTAATCTTAGAATCATGTGCATTCTTCTGCCCCTCTGCTAGGTGAAAAATATGTTGTTAATTGTGCAATTCTGTGCCATCCACTGGGAAGTCAACACAGGGACAGGCACTTCATGATCTTTACAGAAGACTCAACACAGCTTAGGTTCCAAATTGGCAAAGGTCACAAGCAAAAGGTTCAACCAACCCAGCGCTGATGAACAAATCCATTCAGAGGCATTAAAAACAAAATGAAGTGTCATTGCTTTGAATGTGGTCCAAGAAGGGAAGCAAAGTCTTTTCCTCAGAGGTGTGTGGAGTAGAATGTTTTCAAATGAACACACTAGGAAGAATTTTCTACACTAAAATAATAAAAGTTGGACAAGCCTGATGACATGCATGTCTGAGGACACACCTCAACCTCCAAGACATCCCAAGGATCTCCATGTCCACTCAGTGTCCAGAGGCTCTGAGTTCTGCTGTGTCCTATGTGCCATGTGTGGTAGGTACATGAATGAACAAACAATCAGACAATTCTAACTCTGGAGACTTATTCTTACTTGTCTCAAGCCAGAGTGGATATGAGGAATGGTTTTGAAAATACGCAGAATTCCTTGCATGCATCAGAAGGCTTCTGCTTGAAATATTGGTTTTTATCTTATTTGGAAATAATTATTCAGATAAATATTAATCTTGGATGACAAAGAAGTCAAGAAGCACGTAGAATACCAATAAGAAGGCAGATCATTTTGAACACGTGGGAGGCTTTGTACAGAATCAGAAACACATGCATGGTTACCTCTTCAATGGACACCCCCAATCTTTGTGCCCGAGTGCCCTAGCCAGATTGCTATCCTGACCGTGGGAACATTTTGTTCTCTCATTAAATGTTTTCTGAGCACTTGGGCTGCTCTGTTCTTGTAATTCTGCCTTGTGCAGAAGATACAGTCAATAAAACACAAGGCTGGCCCTTAAAGTCGCTTGTAGACACAGGGGACAAATAAGTAACTAGACAAGTGACGTGCAGAGCAGTTGGTGTGGAGAGAGCTACGAGCACCCAGATGGGCATTCACAACTGTGCTCATCTGCTCGGGCTGCTGTGAAAACACACCAGACGCTTATGGCTCATAGTTCTGGAGCCTGGAAGACCAAGAACAAGGTGCCAGCAGGGTTGGCTTCTGATGAGAACTCTTCCCTTGGGTAGCAGGTGGCTACCTTCTCTCTGTGTCTCACATGGTATTTCCCTAGTACTTGTGCCCAGAGAGAGAGAGAGAGAAGTTCTCTAATGTCTTTTCTTATAAGGGCACCAATCCTGTGGGAACAGGACCCAACCCTCATGATCTCAATGAACATTAATTACTTTTTGAAGACCCCTTCTCCAAATATAGCCACACAGGGGTTTGGGGTTTCAACATGTGAAATTTGGAGACACAATCATTGTCTGTAACAAAAACCCAGGCAGGGAGGAGCAAAGGGTGTTTGTGGGGGTAGGTTTTATAGAGGACAGTAGGGTCTCTAGGACAAAAGTCCAAGTGCAAAGACCTGGTGAGTGGAAAGAATGTCGGTGATGGAGGAAACCAGACTGAATCATGTGTGTGAGTGTGTGCATGTGAGTGCTTGCCTGTGTGCACACGTGATCATTCTTGTAAGCACCTGGGTGCATGCGTGCGTGTGTGTATGTGTACCCGTGCCTTTGTGGTAGAGGAGAGCGGGACCTGGGGACCATTCCCAGAGTTGGGAGTTGAGGTTGGGAAGATCAGAACTGAAGAGCCACAAATGTCATACAAAGGAGCCTGGAGTTAATCTCGAAGGTAGTGATGCTCCCTTAAAGCAATTTTCTGAGAGAAGACTGTCAAAGGAACACGCATCTGAGGAAGAGACTGCAGGATGGTGAATAGTGGAAGTAAGCGATGCGGAAAGCCAGGAGGACCAGTCCCTCAACAAGCCAGCAGGAAATTCTCATGGGTCGTTGTGAGAAGTCGTGAGATCAGCCACATGAAGAGTGAGGGCACCGGACATCCAATGACATGAGCAATAGTATGCCAGTCACCTGTCTGCAGGTTCTTCACCTCCACAGGGTTTGGGTTCTTCAAGGGAAGGGCCAGGATACCTTTCCTCTCTGAAATCCCTATGTCTGGCACAAGGCACGTGTCCCACCATTCAGTTTTACAACTGTTCCATCTTCCTGATGAATCATACCTGTATGGCTAGGAGATGTCTTAAAATTCTATTTTAATGATTAATTAACACACTGTAGCTCCAAAAATTACACATCATGATTATTCTCTATAATCAATATTTTTTAGGTTTACTAATATGTTTACCATTTTTTTGCTCAACAATCCTTTAAACATCTTTTCCCTTGCCTCTGAAATAAGTATATTAGACGTTTCTTTAGGGAGATAAACTCTCTCACTGTTAATTATCTAGAAGTGTCTTTTACCCTCATTGCTGAATAATGGTTTCACAGGTGAAAATGCGAGTGTAACTCTTTAGAAACAGAATTCCACTCTCCTTTGGTTTCCATTGTTGCTGTTGGAATATAAGCTGTTGTTTCAAGCCATTTCCTTTCAGGTAATCTGGAGGCTTCTACAATCTTCTCCTTTTCCTCTGAATTAGGGTTCTCCATTGGTGTGTCTTGATATTAATTCATTTCTATTTATTTGCATTAAGATTTATTAAACTGTCAGGATATGATGATTTATGGTCTTAATCTGAAAAATTCTTTGCCATTATGTTCAATTTTGCTTTTTTCCATTTTTTCTTTCTCCCTTCTTTTCTCCCTTCCTTTCTTCCTTTCTTTCCTTCCTTCCCTTTTTTTCTAGAAGTCATATTTAAATGTAGATGGTTTCTCTCACTCTATCCTCTACTTCTTTCAAACAGTCATATTTCCCATATCTGAGTCTCTCTGTGTGGAATATGGGGTGGTTTATTGAGACCTACCTTGCATTCTACCTGTCTTCTGCTCAAGTACTTCAAATCTTCCATTTATCCTGTCCACTGAGAATTAAATTCAATTGATGAGATGCTTCACTGTGAAAGTTCTATTTGTTTTTCAGCTATGCCTGATCTTTTTGATTTTCTCATTCTTTTTAACATTTTTACTCAAAACTTTATTTTCTTTAAACATTTCTGTTTAATATTCTTTTAAAATATTAAGCCTTGTATATATAAGTCCTCTGCCCCCCACCCATACCCTTCACTCTTGATGTGTTTTACCTGATTTTAGTTATTTCTATTCTTAAACTGAGTGTTTTTGTTCTTTGAAATCCCATTGAAGTCATGGATGGTAGTTTTTGAGGGGAGTGGGTACCACCAGGGAGGGCATGTGTTTGCGTCAACCAAGCACCTGGGAGTGACAGCAACTGAGAATGATGTTAACAAATGCATCCACTTGGGACCCAGCTTCTCATTCTCAGTGGTAGCTCCTGTTTTATCCCTGGTACCCAAGGAAAATTACCTTCTGGTCTCCATTGGCATGAGGGGTGGGAGGAGTATATTCTTCGCTCGTCCACTTTCTCTATGAGGGAGTGGCATTTATTTAAGAGTCTCAGTTCAAGCCCCCCCTCTCCTGGGGCCATCCCCATGTCTCCCTCACAACTGAGGTCTCCAGGGTCCAGGGTCATAGAATCCCTTTGAGGCAGTACAGCCATCAGCACAGCATGGATTTGTGCCATGAGGACTCCCTGTGCTTTCATGGAAGCTTGACTACACATTAAAATGCTGTTTTAACATGTAGTTCAGCATGTTTAACCTTGAGTCGTAGGAGGTTTTCCAGGGTGGGAAACCCACCATGTGTCCCACAAAACAGTCCCCCTGTGTATTTCAGACACATCTCAGCCACGGCTCTCTCCATGTCTGTCTACACTCCCTATTGTCAGCCACTCAGGTACAGGGGCCGTAGCTTCCCCAGCTCTGAGTCTCCTGCACCCGGCACAGGATCCTCCCTGGGGAATGATTTCATATCACGAGCATCTTCTCATCCATCATGTATTGCACCTCACAGCTATTCTACGCTCCAGGCATAGCAGATGTTTTCTCACTTTATCATGTGGGTAAAACCTGAGACTCAGAGATTTTTAAGTGACTTGCTTGTGATCACACAGCTCATAACTGGCTTGCTGACATCTCACATTTTTTGTCACGAGACCCTGATCACTGTCTGCGTGCTCTGCCTTCATGACAAAGCTTTATCTGTGTCCATGCAGTGTGGCGTGTTTATTTGGCTGCCTATGATGGGTTCACAATACATTGCGGACATTAGTTTTACAGCCAGAGGGGCTGTTCATTCCTCAGCACTTTTAGAGCAGAGTTGCTACCGCATTTTCCTTTAGAGGGAAAGTCCTTTGGAACATCCTGAAAAGTTTTTGCAGGATTTGACTGAGGAGTAAAATTTGATGTGTGCCGCAGAGGATAAAATAGACCATCGTATTCAGTGGCTTTGAACAGAGGACAGGCAATTGCTGCTCCCTCATTGTCTCCAGGTCTCTGTTCAATTTCACCCTTCCTGTCAGACCTTCCCTGATGGTCTCTTTAAAACAGCAATCCAACCTCCACCCGGGTGCTCCCCACACCACTTACCATGCTCTATTTTAATCTATAGCTTCTACCGTCATCTGACATGCTGTATGTTTTGTCTGTCTCCCCCATTCGAATGTCAGTGCCACAGTGGTAGAGACACTGGCTGGATGCTTTATTAAAGTGTTTCCAACGCTGAAAAGAATGACGATGATATAATTTACAAGTATGTGGCTCATTCTTTCCATTATTTCAATTGAGACTGGTATCAGCCTTCTGAGATAAGCAAGGGAGAAGTGCAGTAAGCCCCCTACATACGAACCTTCAAGTTGTGGACTTTCAAAGGTGTGAACGTGCGTTCGCATGTCCAATCACGTAAGTTAGTTCACAGGTCTGGCGTACATTGTCACGTACGTGCATCCTCTACAAGTGGTTGTGCTTTTGTGTACTTTACTGTACAGTACTCTATAGAGTCCAGTAGTACAGCCTCTTTATTTCAAGCCCAGGATGTCTGGAAGCAAGCGTAAAAGCAGCAGTGATGTAGCTGGTACTGCTAAGAAGCACCAAGCAATAATAATGGAAACAAAAGTGAAAATAATTGAGAGAGAAGGGGAAGGAGAAGTAAGTGAAGAACTGAAGAGATTCACGATGCAGGGAATGGCAAGGGGATTTTCTTTATTTGAGGAGGCGCTGTTAGTTTTTGAGGCACAGGACCTAAACATAGAACTGTACACGAAGGTTGCAACAGCTGTTCAAAATGCAATTCAGTGCTACCATGTCATCTATGATGAGAAAAAAAAAAGAGCTACTACCCAGACATCAGTGGATCATTTTTTCAAGAAGGTAGATAGAATTGGATCCAGCAAGGAACCAGAACCTCTTCCACCAGCGTCAGGCATGAGTGAAATTGCAGCTGGCCCCCGGTCTCCTACTGCTGAAGATCCTTCAGCTCTACCATCTCCCACCTCCTCTCCTCTCTCTCCTCCAGTCAGTAACTCTTCACTTCCCTGTTCACTTGATGCCAGCCCCTGGATGCCAGCTGTTGTACGGTACTACTGTACTTTTCAAGGCACTATACTGTAAGATTAAAAATGTTTTCTTTTTTTGGTGTGTGTTTGTTTTTTATGTATTATTTGTGTGAAAAGTATCATAAACCTATTACGGTACAGCACTATACAGCCAATTGTGTTAGTGGGTACCTAGGCTAAATTTGTTGGACTTATGAACAAATTGGACTTACAAATGCGCTCTCAGAACAGAACTTGTTTGTATGTAGGGGACTTACTGTAAATGATGGGAATGCAAGGATGCTCAGAGAAGCCTCTGTAACTGAGAGCTCGGGACTCATGACCAAGATGGTGGCCAAACTTCACAGCAGCCAGTGACATTTCCCAGAGTTCCCCTGCTGCCCAAGGACAGGGAAGTCAATTAGTCCCTGAGTGGCTTTGGGTAGTATACTGTCTTTCCTTACCTAAATGTTCCCATCTGTAACCTCTCAGGTGGTTTCCGGATCTGAGTCATTGTGAGTCATCTGGGGGGCTTCTAGACCGGTGACACGTTTTTATCAAATCCTGAACATATTTTTTATGCATTATCTCCTGTACGTACACCTGGTCTCATTCTTACTCCAGATCACTTCTTCTACCCACAGTTTATACCCCACAATGTCACACACACACAGTATTCATATGAAGCCACCTGGTAGAAGCCCTAGATTTTCTACACCACATGGTGAGGTTAAAAATAATAGTACTCACATCTCACGGTTGCCTGGTTCTGAACAGGCACTGATTGTCTAGTTTGAGCATCACAAGAACATGAAGAGTCCCATCCAAAGGATGAGAAACCTTCTAAAAGTTGTGGGAGGACCCTCGTTAGTCAGGATCCTCTCTGATGTCCAGAGTTTCAGCACTGTGTTCCCCAAATCAAGGCCAGTTATTAATGCCACTTGTGCATTGATGGTCACCCCATGGATGTGGACAGGTTTCCGTAGCCCAAGGGCCCAAACTAAGTACCACACGACACGCAACACAAAGGTGGTCCTTGTGTTTGTTTTTCATTCTGGCAACCGAACAGAATTCATACTTTCACAATATTTGGTTTTAAGAGTACTATGGGGATTCAAAACTGTCAAAATTACCAGCCAGAATGTATCAGTATTCCTTATTTGTTCTCACCCTCCAGAATCCACATGTTCAACCTTACAGGTTTTCTCAAAACACAAACCATTTAAAATTCCCAGCCAGTAAAGGAGCCAAGAAATGACATGTCTAAAAATGAGCTGCACCATAAAAGAGAACAAAATAATGCCACTTGCAGCAACATGGATAGACCTAGAGATTGTCATACGGAGTGAGGTGAGTCAGACAGAGAAGGACGAATATTATATGATATCACTTATACGTGGAATCTAAACTATGACGCAAATGAACTTATCTACAAAACAGACTCACAGACATAGAGAACAGACTTGTAGTTGCCAAGGGGGAGGGGGGCGGGAGGGATGGACTGGGAGTTTGGGGTTAATAAATGCAAACTATTATATATAGAATGGATAAACAACAAGGTCCTACTGTAAAGCACAGGAGACTATATTCACTACCCTGTGATAAACCATAATGGAAAAGAATATTAAAAAAGAATGTATATATATATGTGTGTGTGTGTGTGTGTGTATAACTGAATCACTTTGCTGTATAGGAGAAATTAACACAACGTTGTAAATCAACTATATTTCAATAAAAAAGAAATAGATACATCTCAAAAAATGAGCTACACACACAAGTACACATGTTACACACACATGTACACACACATACCTGCACACACTCAAGTGGGTTTGGGTTTGGAGCCATGGGGTTTAGGACAGCGGGTCAGTGAGATTTATGAATTGTGACCCGGTAAGGGGAAGACCATTGGTTTATGAATTTCAGCTTTTGTGTCAGGCTGTCATGATGGAGGAGTTCACAGCATGCCCAGCTGGGCTCACATTCTCAATATTTAAGTATCATTCATAAGTTTATGAAACTGTCTGAAAATGTTCATCTCCCTGTTGATTCTAAAGATTTATTCTTCCTGGAGCTTTTATTTATGTAGCTAAGTCCTGGAACTGAGACTCAGAGCAGGATTTTATTCTATTTTTGGGGGGGTGAAAGTATCTGTTAGACAAGTAGGTGTTTTCTGCGGCTCTGGGCACTGGGCTGAAGCATCTGGCTCGGCTGGGAAACATTCAAACCAGTGGTTTACAACAATTTCACAGCAAGTATGGCTTTTGTCATTTCCTTCCTATTAATTCAGGTTTTTAAATAAAATAGTTCTGACAAAACCTGACTACTGCGTGCTGTTTCACAAGTTCCCTGTGTTTTCTTGGTCAGGGTTGTACACCTCCAGGCTGGGCCTCATGCCTCCAATATTCTATATGCTCTTTTCTTGTCTGTTTGGACTATTGGTGAACTTTGACCTCCCTAACACTCTGTGAGCTTGATTTTATCCTGGCATTTCCAGTACGTCCTTGTACGATGCCCGCCTGCTACGTGCACTCAGAAATAGATATTGAATGAATGGGTAAAGAAGATGTGTGTGTAGGTGTATGTGTGTGTGTACATACACACACACACACACACACACACACACACACACCCCTACACACACACAATGGAATACTGCTCAGCCATAAAAAGAATGAAATAATGACATTTGCAGCAACATAGATGGACTTAGAGATTATCTTACTAAGTGAAGTAAGTCAGACCGAGAAAGACAAATACCATATGATATCACTTATATGTGGAATCTAAAATGACACAATGAACTTATCTATGACACAATGAACTTATCTATGAAACAGAAGCAGTCTCACAGACATGGAGAACAGACATATGGTTGCCAAGGGGGAGGAGGGGTGGGAGAGGGATAGACTGGGACATTGGGGTTAGCAGATGCAAACTATTATATACAGAATAAACAATAGGGTCCTACTGTATAGTGCAGGGAACTATATTCAATATCCTGTAATAACCTACAGTGGAAAAGAATATGAAAAAGAATATATGTGTGTATATATATATGTATATATGTGAATCACTTTACTGTACAGCAGAAATTAACACAACATTGTACATTAACTATACTTCAATTTAGAAAGAGAGAAATATCTATTGAGCTGCAACACATACTAGAACTCAACAAGCCTGGGAGATAATTAGGGTGGCTGTGCTGAGTCTGATCCTTCAGCTACAGTAACTGACATCAGTGGAGTGGCTACAAGACACCACTCTTTCTGGAGGATGTAGATGATTGCCGTTCCACGCCCTAAAGTCCCTGAGATCCTTACCTCTTCTGGTCCTTGACGGACCACTTGAGTTGGGAGTGGAGGCCTTTGGGAGCCAGAGGACACTTGTCCCTGAGATCCTTACCTCTTCTGGTCCTTGACGGACCACTTGAGTTGGGAGTGGAGGCCTTTGGGAGCCAGAGGACACTTGTCCTGGGGCTGATGCTGAAGTGATGGTGGTCCCAAGGGGGTGGATGTACTGACAAGCTGTCGAAGGCTGCAAAAAGTGGATGAAAGCGGGGCGAGAGACAGGGCAGAGAGTGAAAGGTTGGGGACAGGCTCTCAACCTGCAGGTGTGAAAATATATTCTTTGCAGAGCATTGTTCAGAAATAGCCCCGATAAGATATTTGCATTGATTGGTCTGTAGGAATTGAATATAACACTGTGTGTGTATGTGTGGGTGCGTGGACCTGAGCTATGTGTCTGCATGCCTGAGGCACCACATTGCTATTCACAGGCATACACACACACACCAAAGAAGACACTCGTATGGGTCAAACGATTTGTACTGTTTACAGTCGTGTTCACGATGCACAGGATTTGTGCCAAAGGTCTGTTTGCTTTGCTGCAGCTTTGGTCCCAGGGGTGCTGCAGAAACAGGCTTCCTCCACCAGCGGGGACAAGCAGACAGGAGGCAGCAGAGGTGGAAGGAAGGAGGAGGGTGCTCAGGGAGGCTGCGTGGACACTCGGGGCCGGTGGCCCAGGCTGTGCTCTTTCCGTGATTGCATTTCCTCGCTGGGACCATGTGGCTGCCCCCCTTCCCAGGGCTCAGGGCATGGTTGGTCTCCCAAGGGACTCAGGAGAAAAGCTGCCAGGTCTCCTGTGGGACCATTTAGGAAATGAGCTGGGATCTTTTGGGGGGCAGATTCTGGGCCACCGAACTTCTCCCCCGTCCTCAAGATGCCTGCTGTCTCCAGTCTTGTCAGTTTCCATGTCCACAAGCCTGGTATATCAAGAAGAGGTGGTCAGCTCAGCAGTGCAGCCTGTAGGGATGGAGAGGGGCATTTTGGGAGAGAAGGGGTCAGCTGTGAAGGGTATCATTAATTCACTCAGTCATTCAACAGACACTTATTTGGCATCTACTGTTTACCAAGGTGTTGTTTCTTGTTAGGGTTACATTTATGGCTAAAACAACCCCCCACATCTAGGTCTTCTGCAGGAATTGGGAACATTTCCCATCAAGGTGTCGAACTTTTTCCTGCAGGCAGTGGGTGCCAGTTTCTCTGTGCTCTAGTTGTTCCAAAATTCATTCTGTAGTAAAATCTACATTAGAGATTAATCTAAGTGAGGGGGAAGGTTTATTTCTTCCTTTATAAAATGGGAAGTGAGAACTAATGGACCTTGGAAGCCTCTTCCACATCTAAGAAATGGTTACCCCCCAGCTCTGTGACCTGTACTTGGGGTAATTTCTTCTGTCACTGACTCCATTGGATGGTGCCAGGTTGGGGCAGTTGTCTCCCCTGGATCATTTGTCCATCCATCTGTTGATCCCCCTCCAAATAACTACCTATCCACCCATCAGCCATCTATCCATCCACCCACCTACCCACTCACCCACCCATTCATCCCTTCATCCTTCCAATCTTCCACCCGTTTACCCAACACCCATTCATCTCTTTATCCATCTATCTGTCCATCCCTTCGTCCCTCCATCCAACCATCTCTCCTTCTTCCCTCTTTCTCTCTATCCATCCACCCATCCATCCATCCATCCATCATCCATCCACCCATCCATCCATCCATCCATCCATCATCCATCCATCCATCCATCCATCCACCCATCATCCATCCACCCATCCACCCATCCATCATCCATCCATCCATCCATCCATCCATCCATCCATCATCCATCCATCCATGCATTCTTCCCTTCCTCTTCCCTCTTCCCTCTCTCTCTCTCTCCATTCCTGTCTTTACACTAAGCCAAGCACAATGAGCTCACCTATGCTTTCACCTGGGTAGATGCTGGGGTGAGGCTGAGATGGAGAAAAACATGTGTCCCTGGCTTCCTCCGCTACAAGCCAGCAGCTTACCTGGAAGACAGTCATGAGTTAACACCAGGATCAAGTCAAGCCTGCTGTGTGGCAGCTCCAACCAAGCTACCCAGGATCAGGAGTGCAGGGCCTGAGACCCAGCCTTGCGGGAAGGCCCTGGAGCCCCTCTCTTGTGAGTAGGGCTGGCACATCAGGCCACATGTGTCAGAATTAACCCCTGAATCCAGGAGGGGCTCCCATGTCTCTGCTGGGTGAGGATGCCAGGCCTGGCCTTACCTTGTTTCCTGTGTGCTAGATGGGAGTTCTAGAATACTCTGCTCCATGTCCTTCACTAGTGTTTTTTGTCTGTCTCCTTCTTATTCCACAAAGCCTCTTCTGTGATCACTGCAGCCTCCCCTCAATTTCACTTGTTCTACAATAATTACTCTGAATCAGTCCACAGTGAGGGAGTCATTTATGGCATCTTTCCAGGCTTTCGGGAATCACATGGAGCAGACCCCCTGCCTTCACCATGAGGACATAATGCTCACTCTGCTGACTACACTTCTGTGTTAACCCTCCTTGGTTATTTTATAAGTAGATGTCTTATCCAAACATCAGTCTCCATGTGGCTGTGAGTAATATCTCGATTCTATTTCTTTATCTTCCACAAACCCCAGCACCATTCTGGGCAAACAGTGGGGGTTAACTTGTTGGTTTAATTAGTTTGTGTTTCCAACACCTGCCCTAGTGTTTTCACAGCTCTTCTTAGCTCTCTGCCACAGCCTGAGCTGTACTTCCTCCTGGAGGCTGGAGATTCCTGCTCCTACAGCCCATGGTCTTACTCCTTGAGCAGCTCTGACCCGACCTCCACTCCATCAGAACACAAGCGAGTTCTGATCACAGCTTCCACACAGGGAACCTAGGGCACTTGTGCTGTATCTCTACACTTCCTCTCCTGCAGCCTTCAGAAGCCCACCCTGCCCCCAGAAAATCCCCTTTGATTTGATGTATGTTATCCCCATAAGTTCTCCAAAATTTACCTCTGACCACAGACACAGTCCCTGTATTAAGTGACAAAAGAAAAGATAGAACCTTCTTTTATGTGGCGCTGCACTCAGCTGCCCACTTCTAGTACTGAGATTAGGGACGTGGAAAGCACCTGCCATGATCTGTGTTGTAAATCACTTTCTCTGTAGATGAGTCCCAAACTCCTTATGTTGAAAAAAATAAAAAGCAAACAAAAATCAATAGTGCCACAGGGTGAGTTAAGGAATGCCCAGAAGCTGAAGGTGTGCTTATAGCGCATCCGCTGAAGGCTGGGTCACTCGCCAGGGGCTGTGAGGTCTTGCTGCCACCGCTCTGTACTGAGGAATCCAGAAACGATGGACCAGCCCATCGGGGAGAGAGCATGTTCTCAGGTTCAGAGCCAAGGTGGAGGTGGGCTTTGGGGAAGTAGGGCTATAGGGGTACAGCATGAGCCTGGATTTTCAGTGCCTCAAATGCCAGCCTCAGTGGTTTACCTTTGATCCTGGAGCCATGGGTAGTTTCCTGCGCGCAATCCAGCTGAAAATTCCCCAGCACCCATTTGATATCCTAAGTGTCGGCAGAGGGCTCATCTGTCGGAGGGGCTGGGGTTCTCATTCCTGCTTTCTGCAGATCTATTTTTTGTTTCATTCGGAAGCTGGTCTCTGCTTATAAAGTGCCGTTGCTCTATCATTTTAAATAAATTGATCCTTTTGTGGTTTCACCCCTGCATACGCTTTAATTCATGGGAATCCAGTTGCACTTCCCAAGGGACATTGCTTAATGCGGTGTCAGAGGTGAATAAATAATAAATAGGGCACATCAGGGTTCCCGCATCCTCACTGCTGGTGGCTCTTCCAGGGGTGCACGTCAGCCAAGCAAGGGGGCGTGACGTGCCCAAGCCAGGCTCCCACCCAGACTGACACCCCAGTATGGTGTGGACACTCGTTTGGGAGGGACGCTACTTACGTTCAGCATCCTCTCTGCACATTTTGACGTAACCCACGCACCGGCTCTCCTTCCAGCTGTCCAGGCGCTGTGCGTCTGCAGCTTTCTGCCCGTTAGATTTCTGGGGCTGAAGAGGCTACAGTCTGGCCAGGAGTCTGGCTGTGACCAGTCCGTTGAAGGATGTTGGACCCACATGATTGGTAGAACGTCGGGAAGGGTGAGGCTTCTCGCTCTCGTGGAGAGCACGGGATGAGCATCCTGAGACCCAGGCCCTGAGCTGGACACGGACCCTGTGATCTTGGAAAATGACATTTTAGGGTCTTGGTTACCTCCTCTATCAAACCAGTAGGCAGACCCCTAAACTGCTCCGGTTTGTCTGAAGAGGCAGGACCCGTTGTTGAGTCCTGGGAGACCATGTCTACTGGGGAGGTGGACTGTGGGTGCCTAAGCCCTCCCACGAGGAATTAAGGGATGAGGGGAAGATGTATAACCTCAGACAGGACATACTCATAGGTGAGAATGTTTAGGGATGCTGGCTAGGGGACCCCACGTCAGGATACAGAGAGAAAACAAAGGTTCCAAATCTGCCCTTCCTGTTGGTCAAGATTTGTGTCTCATTCCCATTTTCTAAAAATATGTATTAAAAGTAATAGAGATATAGAACCCCTTCCCCAGCCATGCACAGAGAAGCGGGCTCCGAGATCCTGATGTGTAATCAACATGCTTCCCACAAACTAATCCACCGGCCGAGCCAGGAATGATCGCTGCCCCTGAACAATGGCAAAGACCCCTGAGAAAGCATTTTGGATTCTGAGCCTATCTTTTGTACCAAAGGAGGAATTCCTCCCCTGGGGTCCCCACATGACCTTCGGGTGAGGGGACACGAGAGCCCTGGATGTCACAAGGCTGCAGACACGCATTTCTGGGTTGCTGTCTGAGGCTCAAACGGCAGGTGGCGGGGTCTCCACAGTGGAGCCAGACTGCCCCCATGGCTCCTGCAGCCTTGCAGGGGGAGAGCTGTGTCCTGGAAAAGCACAGGCCCCGGGAGGGTCGCTTTCCATTGGTGTTTCCGGAAGGCAGAGAGAGATGGATGGCTCCGTGACAGTGGGAGTGTGGGACAATTACAGTGTGATTCCTCTAAGTGCGGCACGGCAGCTCCTAGGCCCCAAAGACGGAAAGCATCAGCAGTAACAGGCACATTAAAAGAGAACTTAACCATAAGAGCACGACTGCCCCTTTAACGAGAGTCTGCCTTCCCTTGGAGTCGGCTCCAGAAAGCCCAGCCAGAGATATCTGATGAGCACATGTACTGCGAGCCTAGGCACCTTGAGTCCTGCGGGCTGGGCTGAGTGGCCCTGGGGATCGCCTGCACCCCCTCCTCTTCCTGCCCTTCTCGGCAGCCTGGTCCCGCTACATCTGAGTAAGTTACCTGACATCAACCTTGAGGGCCTCCCGGACACTCTGGTGAGAAAGTGCTCTGAGTTCTGCAGGGCCCCCAATTCCAGAAAGAAAGTGGAAGAAACCAAGCAAAACGGTAAAAGAACAAATGCGTATTTTCAGGAAACGCAGGCAAAATGATCCAATCTAGAGCGTGGGGGCAGCTAAGGCTGGAGTTTTGAAAGGCTGGCAAGGTTGGCAAAGAGTAACCAAGGGAAACACAGAAGGCACCATGACCTTAGGGAAATGAGCAGTTTCACAGAAAGTATACTCTTATTGAAACTGAACAGTAAGGATGGAAGAGCTCGCTAGTCAGTAGGAACCCGAGTGAGCAGATGATACCTTCCCCCAAGACCAGCCCTCTGAACTTCAAATCTGTAAATCAAGCTGGACGTTTTCTTTTTTTTTCTTCTTAATTTTATGGAAGTATAGTTGATGTACAATGTTGTGTTAGTTTCTGCTGTACAGCAAAGTGACTCAGTTACACATATATTTATTCTTTTTCATATCCTTTTCCATTATGGTTTATCACAGGGTATTGAATATAGTTTCCTCTGCTATACAGTAGGACCTTGTTGTTTATCCATTCTCTATAAAATAGTTTGCCAGAGAGAAGTCCCAAATAAACAAAACGAGAAAAAAAAGAGGAGAAATCACAACTGATACCACAGAAACACAGAAAACCATAAGAGAATACTATGAACAATTATATGCCAACAAATTTGACAACCTAGAAGAAATGGACAACTTTCTAGAAACATACAGCCCAGCAAAACTGAATCAAGAAGAAATAGACAACCTGAACAGATCAATCACTAGAAATGAAATAGAATCTGTAATTAAAAAAAAAAAAAAACTCTCCCTACAAACAAAACTCCAGGACCAGGTGGCTTTACTGGAGAATTCTACCAAACACACATGGACATTTTCCCTGAGATGTCTCAGAGGGTTGTGGAACTTACCCAAGAACCCTTCTGTAATGCCCGCGGCCCTGATCCTTGCCCCAACCTGTGGCCCCAACATTGGTTTTTATGAGCATCACCATCGTGTACTCCACCCCCAACCTGAAAGCTGCAGTCACCTCCTTCCCTCATCCCTCACATCCAATCTTCTTTTAAGTGTGTCTGAACTCTGTCCCCTTCATCCTCCTCCCCCCACCATCGTCTCTTTCCCAGGGTGGCAGGGACTGCTCCCCCAATTTCTAGGGGTGCCCTATTTACCCGTAAGGTGGAGGTCATGTGATCTGAGAGCATAAGTGGTGTGGACTGCTCTGGGCAGAGGCAGGGAAGGACCACCACGTCTCTCTTCCTGGGGGCACTTAGCACAGCTGCAGGATGGCAGCAGACCACCCACCATGCGGAAGGTTTAGAGTTGGGGAGAAGTGAACCTATTACTTTGTGGTGTGTGGCTCAGGTAACACACCTGCCTTAACTTATCTGCCTGGGACCACAGCTGTGCCGGCCTCACTGGTGTCTCTGATCCCCCCCTGAATTCATCCCAATTCGTGTTTAATGATGTGCTCATGGCAAGCTTTTCTAGTGCAGGTTTAGTCTACGTGCCCTTCAGCAAGCGGCCAGCTCTTCCTGAGACTAACCCAGTTTCCACAATCCAGCTCATTCCTTGGCAATAAATCTGTTTGCTGCTCTTCTCACCACTAATTTTGAAACCTCGTATGTGTAATCTCATGGTACAGCATAAACTCGGAGGAATCATTCAGACGGACGTGCCATGCAGGCAAGGAACAAACAGGATCTCATCCCGGCTCAACCCCAAGTCCTCCAAGACATCCCTGGAGGGGCAGCGTACTGCAGCGGTCACTGGGAACCTTCCCGGGGGGGAGTTGGCCAGAGCTTGGATCCTGGATTCTCCACTGACAACCCGAGTGGCCCTAGAGAAGCTGCAGAAGTGTCTGTGCCTCTGTTTCCTCAATAACAGCTACCCAAGCAGGGGGTGGGTGGGTAAAGATCCAGGGAAATCACGCCTGCAAAGCGCTCAGCCCTGCGCCTGGCCCCAAACACGCTTGCCTAACAAACGTTCAATACGGTTGCTCGCCACGGTTGGGCAGCTCTGATAATTTTTCCTCTTTCTGCATCTACATCTGCTCCCCTGCCACTTCCTTCCATCTGTCTTGCTCCAATCCCTACGGCCACACAGAGGAGGCCCTCTCTCTTCCTCATATGACAGCCCATCAGAGACGTCGTAAGACAGGAATCATCTTCCTCCAAATCTCTGCCTTCCTTCCTGCATGGACCCAATTGCCATATCAGCTGCATCCCGGCTGGAGTCTCTGTCGAATGCCTGGTGCTGTCACCTGGCTGCCTACAAGGCTGAACCCTCGTTACCACAGTCCAGACTGACTCAGAGTCAGCATGCTTCTCCTATCTTCCGTGGAATGCGTTAGTTGTCCTGAGAAATGTCTCTGCATCCCTAAAAGGTAATCACTTTTTTTTCTAGCTTGTCGTGAGCATCAGATTTCCTTGTGAGCTGCAGAATTCCTAAGCCCTTTTTGAAGGGAATACCTTTTTAATCAATAAATTAGAAACTGATCCATTCAGTGGGACACCAGCACTGGGTTGTGGAAGGGAAATGTTTGTGCAGTAAGTTTCTCCCGGAGGCCCATCTGTCCCGTGACCAGGCGCTGAAGAAAGCATTCTTGTCAGACGTGCACCAAAGGCTTTCAGGGGGAATGGCAGCGGGCTACAGTTCTCTGGATGCCGGCATGAGACATGCCAAGGTCTCCCGAAGGCTTCCAGGGTCCGGGTTCGCTACGGCAGCTCCTCTGTGTCTGCTGACCCCTCCAGGGACTTCTCCTCCACCTCCCCAGGGGCTCCTGTGCCGTCAAAGGCTCTGACTGCCGCACAGGGAGTCGCTGGACCTGCACAGCACCCGTCTGGGCTTCCACTCTATCTGATGGTCTGGCGTTGGGCGTGGTCTCCCTGCCTCCACCGTGGTCCCGCCTCTGCCTCTATCTCTCCGCTGCATCTGCACACCCTCCTCTCTCTTCTGGCCTGACTCCAGCTCCTGGGGCTTCCTCCACCTCTGCCTGCTGACCTTCCTGAGGGAGGGTTCACCATCAGGAGGATCTCAGGCTGAGATCCATGCCAACAGGCATTTCTCTGCTTGGTACTTAGTGAGTGACACCCTCCTTGTAAACCTTATCACATGCGATCTCACGTAAAGCAATTCCCACATAGGGCTGGGGACTTGCCCCATCTGTGAAGTCTGCCCCACGGCCCTGTGATACACAGAGAGTTCTTTTCTTTTCAGATGAGAATTCTGAGGCTTGGGGGATTTGGAGACTTGCCTAAGGTCACACACTGAGTTTGCGGCAAGATTTAAAAGCAAGTCCACTGGCCCAGATTCTTGGTCCACACTGATTCTAGTGCGCTAGGGCTCACCGGTATTTAGAACCAACATCCTTCTCCTCCATTGCAGATGTGATAAAACAGGTCTACAGGTGTCAGGATGCTATTTCCCAACCACAGACCATGATGGACAGAGAACTCTAACCTAGAGGGTCCAGCTCCCAAACCAGATCAGGTCCCTCTCAGTGAACCACAGCCGCTGTGCACTGGAAGCAGAGGTCCCCTCATCAGCCCATGAACACGCACATCTGAGCAGGTCCTGGGCACCAGGCACTGTGTGGGGCAGGGATGGGAAAAGGACCCCTGTCTTGGGGAAGCAGCAGTTGCCATGGGGGGAATGAAGAGGGAAAAGGCATAGGGAGAGACTGACCTCGTGGGTGGAGAGTGCTTACAAAGTCCCTGGTGGACTGGATTTATTCATTCTTTTCTTAGCATAGGCACACACAGCACTACCTTCCAAATAGCATGATAAACACTTCACGAAGTGGTGAACCCTTGAGGTGGTGTGAAGGGTCTCTTCTTATCCCTTTGCAGGTGAGGATCTGAGCTACCGGAGGTTCTAGTCCGTTATGAGGGTCAGACCGCAGGCAAGGGTCCCCACTCTCCTCCGCAGACACCTGCACAATGGTGGTGCCCTCAGGGCTTCCTGCTAAGCGGGTACCTCAGTACCACGTGACGTGGTGACAATGGACCACGCTGCCTCCTGGAACCCACTTCTGCCTGAGTCAGGAGCCTCGGAGCGCTGAGGCCCAGCCACGTTCCATCAGCTTCAGCACTTGGCATGTGGACAGAACAGCCACAGAGAAGCGACCTTCACTCCCACACAGGAAGCACTCCTGGTCTGTAGAGCCCTCTGGGTCTTGAGGACAGGCTGGGGGTTAGCCAAGCAGCGAGGGCATGCAACAGCCTTCCAGGTACCAGAGTGAGTAAGAAATCAGAGAAAATGGGCCGCAGACATCCCAGGCTGAGGAAGGAGGATGCAGGGGTCCCCTCCCTGCCAGCCCCTCCTCCCCAGGGTTGCCGTGAGCAACAGGCAGAGTGGGGAGCCGGATCCAGGCTGTCAACACGAGGGCTCTGACAAGACCGGTTCTGACAGCCTCAGAGAGCCGCAAACATCCGGCATCGTGACTATTTATAACTCTGTGCTTCTCGTCACCCAGAAATAGGGGAAAGGAAACAGAGCTATTTGGTAAGAGGTTTGGGCAGCCTCGATGTGGAGGATGCATCTTTCGGGGGCAGGAACCACCCACATGGCACCCAGGGCCACGTGATCTCTCCCTGGACGGAAAGCCATCTGGTGCCCACACTCTGGAGCCAAGATGGCCCTGGGCACCTGGAGCCCAGGTGCAGGAGCTGGCGCTGAGCTCACCCAGGCTGCGGCCCGGCTCGCCCACTGGCATCATGGTGGGACGAGGTTGACAACATCTAGAAGCCTGGGTCCCACCCACAGAGCTACTGCATCGGTGGATCTGGGCTGTGGCCTGGGCACCAGGATATTTTAAACCTCCAAAGTGATTCCAATGATCAGAAGGTCAGGAGACCTGGAAAAAGAAAGTGTGGTTTGGGGCAAGTTATTTCTACTTTTGAGCCTCAGTTTCCTTCTCTGTACAATAAACAGCTCGGGCTAAATAATTTACAATTTATTTTTCTGGCTTAGCTTTTCTACGATTTAAAATGCCACTGTCCTCAAATTCGATGTCCCTCCTAACAGGTTTTCTGGCTTAACGCTGCTGGTGAAGGAAACAACCAGTGTGGGAAGTGGGCAGGGAGAGCTCGGCTTTCTGGCTCCTGGGCCAGTCCCGCCCCACCCCGCAGGCCAGCGACAGCCCGGCTGCCAGGCATGGGGCGGCCGATCCCTCCTGGGAGGCAGTGGTGCTGCTACAGGCTCGTGCGGAGGTGCGCTGAGGCAGTCAGTCAGTCTTCAGTATCTCCCGGCATAATGTCAGCTGGTGTGTTTTCTGTCTGAATTGCCGGTGTGCCACTGATTGGGACATCCACTGCTTCACTCCTCGGTGCCCAACCTGCTCTCCGAGTCTGTTATCCATCATCATTTCTATCCTGAGAGAGGCCACGCTGCCTCAAGAGAAAAAAGGAGCCTCGTGGGGAAGTGAAGAGACCTCTCTCGTGTGATGTGCTTACAGCGAGACGAAAGCGACCAAAACACCAGGAGGAGGAGGTGGGAGGGGAGCGGCCGTCCCCACCTGTCCTCCTCCATCATGGTCTCCTGAGCATCTCCCAGCATCCAGCCCCTTCCCTTCCAGCTTGTTTGTTGGAGTTTGGAGAGGGGTTTGCGGAAGATAAACTTATAGTGGCCTTCCTCCCCTCTTCCAGATGCCGCTTGGCTTCCCCAAGCCCTTCAGCAATGCCCCTCACACCTACATCTCCACCCCTCATCTATGGTCCATGATGACATCTCCGCACCACACCACCACCCCCGCCCATCAGGGTCTCCCCAAGCTCCACAGCCTGCAGGGATGCAGAACTCCCTGGAAAGCCTTTAGCGCTCACTGGGATTTTCAAGGATGGTCCCCACATCAGGAGCTCTGGGTCTCAAAACCCATGCCCATCGGGTCACCGGATCCCATCTGGAGATCTGCCTTAGCTGGCCCTGGGGTTGGCCCAGGCATCAGGATTTTCAAACGTGGAGGGTTATTCCATAAGGTCCTCCCCCTGCTTCTTCCCCTGGGGACCCTGCTGGTTCTCCAATGCCAGGTCAAGCCCCAGGGAACCTGTGACTCCTTCCCCTCTCTCCCTCCCTCCCTCCCTCCCTCTCTCCTGACTGAAGGGCCCCTTCCACTTGTCTCCAGCTCCAGGGAAACACCAGTGTGTTTCTGCAGCTCTAGTCTCTGCTGGTCCACAGTGTTTCTGCAGCTCTAGTCCCTGCTGGTCCACTGCTGTTCCAAGCAGTCAGGATTTAGCCATCTCTGCTGGCCCAGCACAGAACGTGGGTCCTGCGCTCTGCATCCCAGCCACCCTGGCAACTACCCCTCCTGCATCTGCATGTGCTGTTGACGTTACTTGGATTAGCCTTCGTGTGTTGTTTTCTTGGATAAATCCTACTCAATAGCCAGAGGTTAGATCAAGAGCCACCAGCTTTGTGCTGTGTTATGGGTTCCTTTGTATCTTCCAAAAAAAGCTATGTTCTAGTCCTAAATCCTGTGCCTGTGAATGTGAACTTATTTGGAAATAAAATCTTTGCAGATGTCGTCAGGTGAAGATGAGATCACGCAGGATTAGGCCCACCCTAATCCAGTACCTGGTGCTCTTACAAGAAGAGGGAAACTTGGACCTACAGACTCAGGAAAGACGGCCATGTGGAAATGGAGCAGAGCTTAGAGGGATGCAGCCACAGCTCGAGAAGCCGTGACAGGCAAGTAAGGACCCTTCTGCAGAGTCTTCAAAGACAGCACCTGCTGACACCTTGGTTTCAGACTTCTGACTTTCAGAACTGAGACAGTACATTTCTGCTGCTTCAAGCCACCCAGTTTGTGTTACTTTGTTACAGCAGCCAAGGAAACTGGTCCAGGCTGCCTGTCCTGGCCCCTCAGCCTGAGATAGAGACCTAGATTCCTCTCCTATCTCCGCCCCACATCGGGGTGGCTCCCCCACCAGCTGGTAAACCCTGACCTTCGATGGGGAGAATCCAGGGCAGCTTGGACTCACTGCTCTGGGTGCAGAAACTCTCGTGCTGTGAGACCTGCCCAACCTTCATTCATTCAGCCAAGGTGTGCGGCCCCATGGGAGGCCCCAGTGCCCCAAAGATGTGTGCTTTGGTCCCTGCTTCTAGAAGCTCAAGGAAGCAGGTGGAAACATAAACATCGCCTCCCAGAAGCGGGGGAGCAAGGAGAAGGGGCTCACCTCTGCGTGTGGCTGTCAGGGAAACCAAGCCCTCTTGTGTTCTGGGTTAAGAGGATTGGGACTCGGGGCTCACGTGAGTGTCAGGGGGCTGAGGGAACACAGTTCAGGTGTGTCCCCCAAAGTGAGGAGAGCCACAGCCCTGGAGCCCAAGGCCGTGGTGGGCTGAAACCTCCGTGAGAAGCCACGTGGGTCTCTCGTCTGCCCGTGTGTGGGTCCAGGCTCCCCTAAGAATCCTGGTCCACCTCACACCCAGCCCCAGGGGAGGGGCTGGGATGGGAGGGGATGCGGGAGATACAGCTCTGGATCCTCACTCCCGTGGAGATCAGGGCGTGGTGGTGATGCAGAGACATTGGATCATTGGCAGTGCCCACTGCTTCCTCAGCTCAGCATCCTGACAACTTCCCCACATCCAACCCCCATGTCAAGCCCAGAGCAGCGTCAGGCTCCAGTCTGACAAGCTGAACCGTCCCTCATAGATCTGAAGATGCTCTCTCTCTCTCTAGATGGCAGACACCAAATTCCACATCATCTATCTCTGGGGATGTCCTTCTAGCTCAGACACAGTTCTTCTTTGATATTTTGTAACTTCAGTCCTAAAACACAGGGCTAATCCTACTACCGCATGTTACATGGGGCACTAAGAGAGTGGAGGAGGGGGCGAAGCAACATGATTTATGCATCGTATGCTCTTAAGCATACTTTCCTCCAAAATACAGTGAACTGTTACCATCCTCTTTTCTGCACCTGGTTATGTGACCACAGCTGGTATTTATAACTTCCTTCCTCCATTATTCACTTCAGACCCCGTTTCCCCTGAGTCTCAGCTGGTTGCAGATCTTTGTAAGGTTGGATGACTGAAACTTTTGTCCCTAAGGGTCAGGGTCATCCTGCCTCTGTTAGTTTATTGCTGTTGTCCATGAATTCTTACCAGTGGATGGCAGGCCAGAGGAGATGTGCCGGAGAATGTCCTGGGTTTCCGGTTGCTATTGGCTAAATATATGTGTCCCCAACATTCATAGGTTGAAATCCTAACCTCCAATGTATTAAGAGGTGATGAGGTCATGAGGGTGGAGCCCTCATGAATGGGATTAGTGCCCTTATAAAGGAGACCCCAAAGAGCTCCCTCACCCTTCTCACCCTGTGAGGACAGGGCAAAGGGTCTACAGTCTGCAACCTGGAAGAGGATCCTCACCAGAACTCAACCCTGTTAGTGCCCTGATCTGACTTCCAGCCTCCAGAACTGTGAGAAATCTGTCTCTCTTGTCTATAAGCCACCCAGTCTGGGGTGTTTTGCTGTGGCAGCTTGAGCAGACTGAGACACAGGCTACCTTCTCTATGTCCCCATAGGATCTGGGCAGAACAGCCCCTCCCCACCTGCTGGTCCAGGGAGAGGAAGACAGCAGGTGGCCTGGTGACCACTTTCAGCCTCCAGGCCAGTGGGACCATTGTTGTTTCCCTGATAGACACATCTCCCTTGGGAACTAAGACCATTAGACCATCAGAGCCCAAAATCATGGGGCCAGAAAGCTAAGGTTTCACTAGTGTGTGATTTTAGGTAATAGAGAAAGGAGCCTCTCCCACTTACTGGCTTCTGTTTCTGAACCCGTGGATATTATCTGTGGGAGAAACAACATCATTACAGAGCATTGGCTGCTATGGGTTGGATTCTGCCCCCCACCCCCAGAAAAGATATGATGCAATCCTAGCCTCCTGCAAGTGTGAATGTGGCCTTATTGTCAAATGTGGTCAAGTTGACACAAGGTCAGTAGGCTGGGCCCTAATCCCATGTGACTGGTGTCCTCATAGAAAAGAGTGACATTTGGACACAGAAGACATGCACAGAGGGAAGACCACATGAAGAGACCACAGGAGAAGACCACATAGAGATTGGGAGATTGGGAGTGTCCAGGGCTGCCAGAAGTGGAAGAGGCAGGAAGGGTCCTTCCCTCCAGGTTTCAGAGGGAGTGTGGCCCTGCAGACACCTTGATTTTGGACATTTAACTTCCAGAACTGTGAGTGAGGAGATCTCAGTTGTTTCAAGCCACTAGGTTTGTGATACTTGCTACAGCAGTGATAGCAGTCAATGAGGCACCCAGCTCATCCCAGGAGGCTTGGGGCTTGTGACAGCATCACAGTGAGCAGGACAGGCAGACCCACGTTCAGAGTCAGGGCTGGTCCTAGGGACAGATCACCACTCCTTCTGGGATGGAAGTTGTCCAATCTAGTCCCTTGCCACCTCACGAGTGGCTGGACCCCAGGGAGTGGCACCACAGAGGGTCCTTATAAGGAGAGAGGGAGCAGGAGGTCAGATAAGGATGTGATGGTGGAGGCAGATTCCTGACTGACGCGGGGCCACAAGCCAAGGAAAGTGGGGGACCCCAGATGGTGCAGAAGGTAAGGAAATGCTTCTCCCCAGAGCCTTCCAAAGGATCCAGCCCTGCCCACACCTTGCTTTTATCACAGTGAAACCCATTTTGGACTTCTGACCTCCAGAACTGTAATGAGAATAAATTTGTATTGTTTCTTTAGCCACTAAGTTTCTGCTGATCTGTCACAACAACATAGTCAACTGACATACTTGTTTCATAGTTAAATTTTCAGTCTCCACCAGGACCCTGCAACAAGCCAGAGCTGTTTCTCAAAGAAGAACAGAAAAGGACATGCATTGCCCCAAAATATGTAGGTTCTGTGCTGGGATCCACAGTCTTGGCCTCAGAAACATTATGCACCATCCATCTTCCGAGACTTACGGTCCAAAGGGCCGAGCAGCTTGCCCAATAGCCCGGACCAGCTGCAGTGCCTTCTCCTATCTGGATCACTCGAAACAAGAGGCCTGTGGGTTACTCGGAAATGGGCCAGGGCAGCCTGTGGAGGTGTATGCTGCCCCTGAAATCTAAAACCAGTCCAGCGGGTGCTGGAACTCTTTCTCATGGTCGGAGTGACCAGGGGCAACAGTATGTCCATCCATTTGGAGGGGATTTTCTGACACAAAACAGACCACTGAATCCCTCAAACCTTCACCAACATGGCAGCTTCCTGCAACTTTAGGAAATGCACGGACAGTGGTGGAGGTGGGTAGCAGGGATGCCAAGCTTACGACGGAGCCCAGCCAGGTACTAACAGAGCCCAGGGGGAGAGGTGCACGGTTCAGGGAAGGATGACAGGGTGGGTTGGTATGAGAGGGACCATAAAAGCCTTCAAGGCAGAGAGAACTGTTTGACAAACTTTGGAACATCCTGACCCATGGAGCACCGAGTTTGGGGTGAAGAACAGGCTGTAGTCCTGTCAAGTTTCAAAAGGACAGTGAGGAAGCAACTGAAGATTGATTTAGCTACTGGAGTGTTTGTCCCAGTTTTTGACTCAGAAACGTATGAGACCTCCTCCCTGACTTTGAAGATTTCTGAGAGGGGCAGAACCCACCTCCTGCACATGGCACCCAGCAGCTGAAGCCCCACCTCCTCTCTCCTCTTTCAAGTCCTTGCTAACAAGGAGCCCTGCTTCCCCATCACAGTTTTCATTTTATACAAGTAAACATCCTTTAATTGAAACTCCTGGGCATTTAACATTATTTATAACTCTGCGAATTAAAAGCCTCATGGAACCCTGGTTCCATCTCATAACCGGTGATTCCTGGACTGCTCTCTAATTATTTGGGAGATGTTGTGTAGCATCACTAATTATAGGGTCGATTTAAAATGGGGCGATCGGAGTTGCCATTTCAAAGGGAGACTAAAGACAGGCATATTTGGACTTCAAAGTTTCCTCTCAAGAGGAGAACCATCCAGGAAGCTTTAGAAGCCAAACTTCTAAGTTTCCACAAAACCGGCAAGAGCCCTTGTATTGGAATTCTGCCATCCCGGCCTTGTAACCTGATCTAGCGTTGTCTCTGTTACTTATCTTCAGCAGCTCCCATGCAGAGACCCCTTCTTCCACATGTAAGGCCCCCTTCTCCCCAGCATCTGATGGAGACTGCTGTTCACAAGCTCTACTGTGATTAAGAACAACATAAAAGTGCTGCTAAAATTCCATTCCCTTGGTGCCCCCCGACCCAGAACCTTCTGATCAATATGCCATCAGGCGGGGGTCAGAGAAACACCCAAGGCAAATCTGATGCACCCCCCCAAGCATGGACTATACCTCCTTTAAGTAACACTGGCTCAAAATATCCCCTCATGTGTCTGTGTCATGAGAGGAGGGGCTGCCTTGGCCACTGGGCACAGCCATTGTGCTGCAGGCATTGCTCAGCTCCACCTCGGGCTGAAAAGAGGCAGAAGGAGGGGAGATGAATGTTTGGAGACAGCAAGGCCTTGGATGAGAAGCCCTGCTATTCTGTCAGGACCATGTGGTCTCAGCTTCATCTTCTGTGCCCCATTTGCAGACAGCTGTCTGTCTCCCTGACAGAGCTATTTGTGTCCCTGAAATGTGCCCACAGGCAGTAGAAAAGCCCTCAGAGGTCCTGACATCGGCCCCCTGACAACCTTCCTGTCAGCTCGCTCCACAGGACCTGCTTTCAGTGCTACTGCTGCTACCCCCACCACCCAAAGCCCCTGTTTGAAATCTCTGCTCATTGCCGCCTGCTGGTTCAGCACCCTGGACAGCTGCCCCGGGTTTCAGGACTTGGCAGGGCTCTGGACTCAGCCCTGCTTCAAACAGGACCTGGGTGTTAACCTCTGGCTCGGCCCACAGCAAGTGAGAGACACCCTTTCAGAAATGGGCACTGTGGCTGCCAGGCCCGAGTCCCTGCGTGGAGGGCACCGCAGAACCTCCACCTCCCTCCGCTGCTTAAGGATAGGTGTTACAACGATAAAACTTTTAGAAAAACACATAAAAGAAGAACAGAAAAGGGCATGCATTGCCCCTTCTTTGGGACCTTGCACTAGGCAAAATCTTGGCACCAAAAGCACGAGTCATAAAAGGAAAAGTGATAACTTGGACCTCATCCAATGTAAAAACTTTTGTTCTGTGCACAAACCTGTTATGAGGATGGAAAGGCGAGGTGAAGCCTGAGAGAAAATACCTGCAAACTACACACCTGACAGAGGCTTAGCATCTAGAACGTATTTAGCAGGAAGCCATCCTGCTGAGCCCTGGTGCCAGAGCCAGAGTGTATGTTCAGCTCCCGCAGGGCCCCTGATACACCATCCCAGCAAATGTGGGGTTCTGACCCCCTGCCTCATCAACCGAGGACGGGGTGGGGCTCGGTCCCTCTTGATCCTCTGACCACATCCCAGTGACAGTGGACACCTCCTCCCATTATCTCATCACCATGGACACCAAGTGGGCACCATCGCCATGACGGGGGGGAGCTGAGGGCTGGCTCATACCATTGTGTCAGGATTGGACCTTGCTGACACCAGGAATGGGGAGGGGAGGGCTTACCAGCCCCAACACACACACACTTACGCTTTCTCATTGGGTTGGGGTGGCAATGTACCTCTGCCACTGTCCCCTACAGGGGAGTCAGATCACCAGCTGGCTCCACTGGGTGGGGTTAGGGATGGGTGAGGTGGAAGATGAACTCTCCTTCAGCCCCACAGAAACTATGGTGTGTGTGGGGGGGGGTTCCCTTGCTAACAGCTTTTATGTGAAGTTTTGTCATATGCTTTTTTGATCCCAGTGATATAATAAATGATTTTTCCTCATTAACTAATAATTCAGTATATTTCTTTAATTGATTTTCAAACATTAAACACTTTGCATTTCCAAGATAAATTCCACTTGATTGTGGGCACCATGTGCCCTGGCAAAGAATGTGTATTCTGCTATTGGTGGTGACGTACTCTAAAGATGTCCATTAGATTCAGTTGGTTGATGGTTTTCCATTCTCTTAGATACTAATTTACTTCCTGTTCACCATTTCTTTTTTTTTTTTTTTTTTTGGTAGGCGGACCTCTCACTGTTGTGGACTCTCCCATTGCGGAGCACAGGCTCCGGACGCGCAGGCTCAGCGGCCATGGCTCATGAGCCCAGCCGCTCCGCGGCATGTGGGATCTTTTCAGACCAGGGCACGAACCCGTGTTCCCTGCATCGGCAGGCGGACTCTCAACCACTGCGCCACCAGGGAAGCCCCCCTGTTCACCATTTCTATCTACCGAGAGAGGGGTATTGAAGTCTTCAACTGCAGGTGTGGATTGTCTATTTCTCCTTTCAGTTCTATCTGGTTTTGCTTTATGCGTTTTTTAAACACTTTTGTTGGGTGCATACACGTTTATGGTTGTTATGTCTTTTTGGTGAGTTGATATTTTATGATTATATTATGATCTTCTTTATGCCGGGTATTTTTCTTTGTTATAAAATCTAATTTATCTGATATTAAAATAGCCACTCAATGTGGAATGTTAAAGCCTTAGTAGTGCTCTGGTCCCTTTACTTCCATCCCTTTATGTTGTTATTATCCCATTACTGCATCTATGTACATAGAAACCCTACCGGACAATGAATGGTACAATTTTGCTTTTAACTGTCAAGCACATTTTAAAGGACTCAATAGGAAAACAGTCTATTGTATCCTCTCAATTATTTACCATTTCTGTTGCTATGTCTTTGTTCCTGATTTTTCAAGTTTCCTTCTTGTATCATTGCCCTTCTGTCTGAAGAAATTCTCTATAAATTCTTTTAAAGCAGGTCTGCCAGAAATGAATTTTCAGTTTTCCTTCACTGGAGAATGGTTTTATACGACCTTATTCTTGAAGGATATTTTCACTGTATTTAAAATTTTGGATTGACAGCACTTTAAAATGCTTTCAGCTCTTTAAAAATGTTTCACTTCCTTCTAGCCTCCATAATTTATAATGAGGAAGCTTCAGTGAGAAAAAACTGTTGTTACCGTATAAGTAATGGACGAATTTTCTTTAGGTGCTATCAATATTTGTTTTTGTGTTTACATTTCAATAGCTGCATTATGGTGTGTATGGTTGTAGATTTCTTTTTTTGGGGGGGGTGGGGGGGCGGTTCGCGGGCCTCTCACTGTTGTGGCCTCTCCCGTTGCGGAGCACAGGCTCCAGACGCGCATGCCCAGTGGCCATGGCTCACGGGCCCAGCCGCTCCGCAGCATGTGGGATCTTCCCAGACCGGGGCACGAAACCGTGTCCCCTGCATCGGCAGGCGGACTCTCAACCACTGCGCCACCAGGGAAGCCCCTGTAGACTTCATTTTTAAAATCTTTTTTCCTCTCTCTTTTTCACATTGGATAATTTTATTATCTATTTTCTTAATCATCTCCAGTCTGCACCTGAGACTAATGAGTATTTAATCTTGGTTATTACACTTTTCAGTTGTAAAAATCATTATTTGATTCTTCTTTACATCTCCTGTTTCTTTGCTGAAATTGCCTTTCTTTCCATGTGTTTCATGAATGCTTACCCTTATTGTTGGAGCATCTTTATAATAGCTCCTTGATTTTTTTGTTAGGTATTTCCAACATCTGCTTCATGTTGGTGTCACCGTCCGATATTTATTCCCAGGTAATTTTGGATTATATCCTGGATGTTGTACATGTTTCACTGTGACACCTTGGGTCTTATTTAAATCCTATAAAGAATGTTATTTTTGTTTTAGTGGGCAGTTTGGCCCAGTTGAAGTTCAGGTCTCCAGTCCCAACAGGCCTTTAGTGGGTTGTGCCTTGAGGATCAATTAAGTTTTCAAAAATCTGCAGAGCTTTTCAATCTACCCTAAGTCTGGTGTTTGGGGCGTAGTCTATTCTGTAGTTCAGTTCTCAACATCTATGTGTACTGTCTGCAATCACATACACACACGCACATCTCGGGGATGAGCCCAGGAGTTCATACACAGCTCTGAGAGGTCACTTTCCCAAACTCCTCCCTCCTCACAACCTCCTTGGTGTTTCCAATTCCCACCTTGTTCCTCTGGCCAGTCAGCCCATTCTGCCACACATTCCTGCAACTGTACCCACAGATTGAGGCAAAGCAGGAGAACACAGAAAGAGAAAAAGCAAAGGAATTTTGCCCCACCCTCTTGAGACCACAGCTTCTTTGGTAGGAGAGGAAGTTTCCTTCCCTTGGGCTGTTGGCTGCTGTGGGCTCCACAGCAGCTCCTCTGCTGCCACCGTGGGATTGCTGGGGACCGGGACATGAGAGAACAGAGGAGAGAAAAAAGCAAAACAAGCAGTTTTCACTACCTTCTCTGAGCCTGAGGTGTTACCTGGCTTTTTTCTCAAGCTAAGACTAGAGAGTGTCCCTGGGGTCCGTCTACACGCACAACTCAGGGTTACAGGCTGTACCGAGCCCAGGCTGCAGGAATGCAGAGTGTGGCAGAGGGACCCACTCCCTGTAGGTGGTACTTGGGATTCTGACCTTTTCCTCCCCAACCTTCCCACGGCTATTGACTTTTCTGAATCCTCAAACAGCAGGTCCGGGCATTCTGTTCAGGTCCTTCAGCACCTTCAGTGGAAGAGATGGAGTGGAGTGTGCTTATGCCGTCTTACCTGGAACCAGCGTAGTCACAGCTTGTTTTATTTTCTGATGTTGCTCTGTGATAATGGGATGTAGTGTGTATGTTCATACACGTGCACACACCCCCACACACGCTGACTTCAAGGTTTCAGTCAAGTCTGCTAAAAAACTAACATCTGGTAGGAATGATCTTAGGATGAGTCAAGAAAGATGTCTGTACTCCTTTAGACAGCTCATGTGAAACATTGCGACATCCCCCAGAACTAAGTCATTTCACTGCCAGAGTTAAAATATAAACCTGAAAATCCCCACTTGTAAAGTCTATGGCCAAATCTAAGCGCACTAGACCATACAAGTTGTTAGCGAAGTAAGTGAAAAGTGCCTTTGCTGCAATACAGAGCTGATTAGATCCAAGTCCAGAGCCTTATTTCCTTTCTACCAATTCAATTCACCAAAACCTTATGGAATGAAAGAACAGTGTCAGACACTCCTTGAATTGGATGCTTCTGACCAGCTCTTTTTTTTTAATTTTTATTCACTTTTTTTAAAAACAGCTTTATTGGAGTATAATTACTTTACAATGTTGTGTTAGTTTCTGCTGTATAACAAAGTGAATCAGCTATATGCATACCTATATCCCCTCCCTCTTGCCTCTCCCTCCCACCCTCCCTATCCCATCCCTCTAGGTGGTCACAAAGCACCGAGCTAACTTTGAAGTCCCGACTTTCCATGTGTCAAAGCACTCCTGGGTTGAGAGGTGCCACCCAAGCATTCAACGTTGAAATGTGAGGACAGAGAAAAGGGAGAGAACAGGGCATCACCTGTGTGAAGCGCTCTTTGAAGCTGGTCCAATCAAAGCCTCCTTTTCTTCTCTTGGGCTCAGCTCTTCATTTCCAGCACACTGCATCGACCTTGGTGTAACATAGCGTGTTAAAAGCACCTGTCAAGTGAAATCTGGATTTTTTTTCAAATCAGTTTACATCACGTCCAGGTTCCATGACAAGTTTTATAATTAAATTTCAATGACTCCTACCAGGTCAGGTGTACCTGAAACTCTTTTCACGGATGTGTTTTCACACACACAGGAGCAATGTGATTTTAATGCTGACACCTCTTTGGATGAATGGGTGATGTTTACAAAGGGAATCTCCTGGTTCTCTAATTTGTCAGTATAGGCTAAATGGGAGAAAGAAGAGGAATAATGTGTGAGGATTTGTTTCATTCGTTTGTCAAATATTAACTGGACGTTTAAGTGGTCCTGGCTCCCCTGGGTACTGGGTCTGCACGTGGTAGATAGTATTTTCATAGACTACAACATAGCTAAGCCAAAATGTAGCATCCTTCAACTTTAATCAAATGAGCTTGACTTCTATGTGAAGCTCCTACTCCACCACACTGACATGGAAATCTTAGTCTGAACTCCAAATTACGAGTTTGGGATTAAAATATACACACTACTGTATATAAAATAGATAACCAATAAGGACCTACTGTATAGCACAGGGAACAACACTCAATATCTTGTAATAAACTGTAATGGAAGAGAATGTAAAAAAAGAATATATGTATTTATATATATGTATAACTGAATCACTTTACTGTACACCAGAAACTAATACAGCATTGTAAATCAACTATATTCCAATAAAATTTTTTTAAAAATCAACTCTATTTCAATAAAAATATTTTAAAAATTAAAAAAAAAATAAAAAAAAAAGAACTCTCAGTCTGGACAATTTAAGGTACACTCAATCACACTGGGATTCCTCATGATTATTTCAACTAGAAACATACAGAGCTGTGGCCCCCTCCCCACTCCTTGGTGATATCTCAGTTCAGGAGAACTGTTGAAAACATCCTCCCTCCACTCAGCTTGGGCGAATGGTGACAACAGACCTCCGTGGCCTACAGTTTGTAGGACCCATGTGCACCTGCCAGGAGCATCCTCTGCCACGACCAGAGATCTTCTTCCACTCTTCCCACTTTTTACCCCAAGGGCAATGTTGAATGTTACTCCACTCCAGCTGGAATTGCAGGAGACGAGGCGTCTCTGCCCCAACCGCTCCGGCCACCACACGCACCTGGGGTCAGCCTCTACACCGGTCACACCTGAGTCTCTGGGAAAGTGTGGTCCCTGCTCAGGCTTCCCCTGGACAGAGGGGAACACCCTCCCCTTCAGCATCTCCCATGGGGTTTCCAGCCTTACCTGCCTCTCCAGCCTCCTCAGAGACCCACCAGTGACCAACTCCGTTGCTCGACTCTTTCACCTCGAGAACGGCCAACCTTCAAAACATGTTGCCAGTTACTGTTTAGAACACACACTCTGTGCTCTGATCTTTCAAAGTCGCAGGTTTTAGGGACCTTGAACAACTGTCCTTAACTTTAAAACCAACCTCTTGCTTGTTTGTGGCCCTGGCTGTCAAGACTGATAGATGTTTTTCGTGAGAGGAGCACGCAATGTAAGAGCGACCCTCTTAGCAAGTTTTAAGTATGTAACTCAGTATTATTCACTACAGGGCCTATTGGATAGTGGATCTCCAGAAATAATTCATCCTGCATAACTTGCACTTGTACTCTTTGACTGACACAAAAATGTTTAAAAATAAAGGGGCAGGAGGAAGTTTTTGGAGGTGATGGATAAGTTAATGGCCTTGACTGTGGTGATGGGTTAATGGCTGTATACTTATCTCCAAACTCCTAAAGTTCTACAGCAAATATGCACAGTTTTTCTGTACATCAATCATATCTCAACAAAGTGATTTAAAAAAAGAAAAAGACTGATATATCTGATATGTATTTCCAAAACTTACTGTGAGGGAAAAATGTTCAATATCAGACTCTGTTTCTGTACATAATCAGCTTCTGAAGCAATAGTTTTAGTGGTAGAAGGGCACGTTCTATTTCTTCAGATGGAAATCCTAAGAATGAAAAGCCATTGACAAGTATTTTAAGATAACATGGAGACAAATCCTTCAAGAATATCACAGTCCATTGAGGAAGCAGGTGAATTAGGGTTGGTTGAACAGTAGCAACAATAGGCCTCCCAGATATCAATGGCTTAGGGATGAAAAAGTGTTTGAAACCAGTAACAGTCCTGAGCTCATGTCCAGATCCATGGGAAGCTCTCCTCAGGGATCCTGGCTGGCGGCCCCTCTGCTAGCCCAGCATGGGGCTTCCAAAGTTTTCCTGACAACACCACTCCCCAGAGGTGGGGGGAGGGTGTTCTGGCCAGAACTGGGAATGCCACACATAACCTTTGTTCATATTCCATTGACTGTAGCTCAGTCAGGCCATGGTTTCCATCTGCAAAGGAATCTGGGCACATGGGGCCACTGGGTGCCCAGGAAGGGGAGCACAGGGATGCTGGTGAACATCATTGCCAGGGGGTCCCTTTTTGGTCACCAGATAGCCAACTGCCCCTGTCATCACATAGAGAATACACTCCTCTCCCCACCACGGAGACATGGAATGTCACATTCTTCTCCTTCATCCAGCTCAAAGCCTTGAATGGCTAGAGGATGCTCAGGCCCATTCTTCTGGTCCAGATGTGGCTCCTCTTGGTTCTACCTCCTAGAAAGTATGAAGAAAAAAGGTCTCTCTTCTCTCCCTCTGGACACACACACCCAACCTAGGATGGCAGTGCAGGGCGAGGAGACCCACGCACAGTCAGCTCTGGCCCACAGCAATGACACACTGATGGGAAGGACGTGCGAGGTCCTCTGCACACAGTGAGCAATGTCATGACTGGACACCAGGTCTGCTCTCCAGGGAGGGTGGGGGGCTCCTCTGTCCATCGTTTCCATGGCCCCTGTTCTCACACACTAGATGGCTCTCTGTTGACCACTGTCCTTGGCGACACCCAAGCGCATCTCCCTGGGGCACCGCACAGCTTTTCCAGCTGAATTCCTACAGGTCCACGTTCAGCAGCCCCAAGACCATGTAAATGCCTATGCAGTAAATGCCTTCTGTAGCCCCAGTGTGTTGCTTCTTTACCAGTAACAAGCAGTGGGTTTAGCAAAATTGGAAACATCATTTCCGCGTGCCAGCAACCCTACCGAGAGTTCTGTTCTTCCCAGATATCGTTCACAAACCTCCATTATTTCCTACTTTCTCTGTTCCCAAATCTTTCTCTCTCTGTCAATTTAACGGCAGCTTCCTTGAGGCTACTAGGGGAGAAAAGAAGTTTTGGTAAATAGAAAGTATCCTTAATCTGTTCTTTGCTGCCTGGTTAAATTCCTCTGTTTAGTTGGGAAGTCTTAATGGGATTTTGAAGCTCAATGCCTTTTCAATCTTACCTCCTACTGTTTGGGATCCAGAAGTCCTTTTCCAAACCAAACTTGTGGATTCTCTCTGTTTTCTCTAATTTTTATGTGCAGACTAAATAAGTTATTGCCTGAGTTTATCTCTTTCTTAAAAATCTTTGCTGTAAGTGACAAGGAGTCACCAACACATACTCCTGTTTTGGTCCTTCTCCATACAGGTGCGGGTCTCCATCCTTCCTGAGGGGTATTTATTTCCTTACTGCTTGTTACTCTCATAAAAGCCAAGGCTGTAGCACCTCACCTCCACAAACCAATTTCTGTAATAATTAGGGTATGTTAGGAAGAAATCAGAAATAGACCCTCACATTTTAATGCCTTAGAAAAACAAGAAAATTATTTCATTTACCATTAACACATGGACCGGTGCTCAGGATGGCAACTCAACCCTCCTGCACACAGCCCTTCAGGTAGACGGGCAGACAACGGCTTTCAGGGTTGTCTTGCCATTGCTGGAGGAGAAGAAGACCAGAAAAGGGCACGAGGGTTGTTTTCATGGGTCAGGCTGGGCAGTGACATATGCCATTTCCACTGGCCATCCATTGAGTTAGATCAAGTCACACAGTGAAAATGTCCAGATCCCAATTCCAATTCATGCAGGGGTGGGTGGGGGATGGATGGAGTGTGTTTTCACCACCAAGCGAATCTCTGGACACCAACTGGGTGTCCTACAATTCACTAAGTTCTGACACCGTCTACCTGGGGATCCCACAGGTTAAGGGCTCAGTCCTCCAAGGCTGTCCCCACCCCCTGCAGGTGGCAGTCATAAGCCCAGGTTGACACCTCCACTTCTGACTGTCTGTTTGTTGGCCGGAAATTCCCAAGATGCCCTCCTTGGGTGGGATTAATTCACTAGAGCTGCTCACGGAACTCAGGAAACCCACTTACTCATTAGATCACAGGTTTCATATGAAAGGATATGACTCAGGAACAGCCAGATGGAAGAGGTGAGAGGTGCACAGGACAAGGTGTGGGGGAAGGATGCTTCCACGCCCTCGCAGGGCCCAACCCTCCCCACAGCTCCATGTGTTAACCAGCCTGGAAGCTCTCTGAACCCTGTCCCTTTGGTGGCTTTATTACACAGGTATAATTGATTACATCATGAGCCATTGGTGGTTGAACTCAATCTCCAGCCTCTCTCCTCTCCCTGGAGTCAGGGCTTGGGATGGGGGATCTGAAAGTTCCAACCCTCTAATCACATGCTTGGCTCTCCTGGCAGCCAGCCCCCACCCTTAGATGAGGTCCAAAAGTCACCTTGTGAATGTAGCAAATGATACTTTTGTTGCTCTCATCACTTAGGAAATTCCAACAGTTTGGGAAGCTTTGTGCCGGAATTGGGGTCAAAGGCCAAACATATTTCTTATTATAAATCACAAGATCACACATAGCTATGCCTGACAGAAGGGATCCTGGGAAGTGCAGTTTAGTGCACGCCCAAGAAAGTGCAGAAATTGATTTTCCCAACAGTTTACAGCTTGTGCTGCAGAGAGGCTGCTATGGAAACAATGAGAAGGTCTTGATACACTGAAGACATGTGCGCATGGAGAGGAGAGCACAGCAGGACCAGGACGTCTGGAAAACTTTGGGTGGGAGGTGAGGTCTGGGTTGCTACTTGGGTGATGGGTGAGATGTTGTGGGCAGGTGGGTGGGGAAGGAAAATGAGGCAGAGGGAACACGTGGGTTAAAGCATGGCTTGCAACACCATGAGTGAGAGAGGTACAATGAGGCTGGAAGGGCTGGGATGCAGGTGGGTGGATGGAGGATGGCGGGGGTCCTCTGGAGGATTTGGGGGATGGCTAATGTGGATTACCAGGGACAGCAGTCCGTCAAGCAGATGGTTCTCAACCTGAAACGAAACAGGATCAAAATTATACCCTATTCCTCATAACTCAGACCCCAGTAACTAAAATTTGGGATAACGCAGTTGGGCTAGGATGGTACCTGAGTCTTTGGTCCAGTGCTCTTCTGTGAAGGGCTCGATACTTTGTCCTGTTAAAGGGCCAGGCTGCGTGTCCCTGCACAAGACAGGATCTTGACTCCCTGATCACTTCGAATGGTTGGGTTTTGTCAGCAAAGAGGGACTTGAGAGTAGAAACAGCACAAGAAATGGACTTTTAACAACATGATTTTGAAAAACGAAAATGGGATTGACTTAACCAAAACTCTATTGATCAGTGAGACAGATAAGGTGGGAAATGTGATGCTTGGAGAGGTGCTGTTTGGCCAATTGGACAAGTCTGCTATCACCCTTCAAGGCTGCCTGCCTTTCTGGAGTAGGCTGACCCCTTGATTCCCACCCCAGACTGACCTCAAGACCTCTCCTGGGGTCCCTCAGGGCTCAGAGCTTCAGAGCATCACAGCGCTCCTCCGTATGGACCCTGAAGGTCTTTCTATAGGCCTTCTTCTATCATTAAAGTTCTGGCATCAAAAAAAAAGAAGAAGAAGAAGAAGAAACAAATATAAGGAAAAGACAGGCATCCTTCCCCAGATAATCCCTCACAGGGAATTATGGTGAGTCTATAATTCATTGAAAATCTTTCCATGTCACAAAGACATCGGGGATCACCCCATCTATCTTCAGAAACAATTCAAAAATGGAATAAAACCATTTAAAAGAGAGATTATGAGACAACAAGAGAAAACAATGGAAAACAAATAAAAAACCTTTTAGAAATAACAGCTCTATTAGGAGCAGTAATGTTTTGGGAAGCTGACTGCAATCAGATGGGAGCTATGTCATAGAGACAAAGACAAAACAATGCATAATTGGTAATTTATAAGAACAAAACAGAAAATGTACACAAACATGTAAAAAGAGACACTTTCCTGAAGAAATGGAGCACTTGAATGTGCTGATCAAAACACGGGAAGGGGGAAGGTTAAGCTGGCACGAAGTGAGAGAGTTGCACTGACATATACGCACTACCAAATGTAGAATAGCTAGCTAGTGGGAAGCAGCCACATTGCATGGGGGAGATCAGCTCAGTGCCTTGTGACCACCTAGAGGGGTGGGATAGGGAGGGTGGGAGGGAGATGCAAGAGGGAGAGAGGGGATATGGGGATATATGTATACATACAGCTGATTCACTTTGTTATACAGCGGAAACTAACACAACATTGTAAAGCAATTATATTCCAATAAAGATGTTAAAATAAAAGTTAACTAACAATTATAAAGATAAGAAAGAAGCATTAAAAAAAAAAAACAGGATGTCACAGCCTGAGGGGAAAATGATAGCAGAAGGTCAGTGCTGAACCCGTGCCCCAAAGGAGATGCGACGGTCCAGGGCATCACGTGGAGGTCTCTGAGTTGGTGGAGGGGTCAGGCTGGCCGCAGGTGTCCTCAAAGCAACCACCAAGGAAAAAGTAAAAAGAGCAGGACAGTATCTACAAAGTTCTGAAGGAAAGAGGGCAAGCAGTCCTTCTAATAAAAAGATAAGAGATAGACATTCCATGTGCAAAAATCCAGAAACAACAAGACCCCAAAACTTTCCCTGGGGAAAAAAAAATCCATCTCACCAAGAGATGAATCTAAATAAACACCAATGGAGACTCCAGAGTCCAACTGAAGATGAACCTTGGAACTATTGAGTATTAAGCTAAATCAAAACAACTGTGGGATCTGTGGGCTGGATTCCAACCAGAAGGGATGGTTATCAGTACAAACAAAATAAACTAATTGAATGATAGAAATACAGGCGAAGTGCGATTGTGCTCATTCTTTTACTTTGATGGCAGAGAGCAATTACTACCATATAAATTTCAAACCCACACTTAAAAATACACAATGATTGTTTTTCAACAAGGGTGTTCTTTCAATGGGGGAAAGAATGGTCTTTTCAACAGATGGTGCTGAGACGACTGGACAGCCACAGGCAAGAATAAAGTTGAACCTCTAATTCACACTGTGTACAAACATTAACTAAAAATGAATCATAGACCTAAATGGAAGAGCTCAAATTATAAAATTATTACAGGAAAACATAAGTGTAAATCTTTGTGATCTTTGCTTAGGGAATGGTTTCTTGGATATGACTCCAAGAGCATAAGCAATGAAACAAAAAAATAGGTAAATTGTACTTATCACAATTAAAAAACTTTTATACTTCAAATAATACTGTCAGGAAAGAAAAGTGTCCTTAGAATGGGAGAAAATATTTGCAAATTATATATCTGATAATGGACTTGTATTCAAAATAGATAAAGAACTATTACAACTCCTATATATACGATTTAAAAATAGTCAAAGGGTGTAAATAGACATTTGTTTAATGAAGATATACAAATAGCCAATAAGCACATGAAAAGATAATAAATATTATTAGATATTAGGGAAATGCAAATCAAAACCACAGTGAGATAACACTTCATACCCACTAGGAAGGCTATTATTAAAAGGATAAACATTAACAAGGGTTGGTGAAGATGTAGAGAAATAGGAACCCTCCTGTGTTATGAGCAGGAATATAAAATGGTGCAGACACTGGAAAACAGCATGGCTGTTTCTCAAAATATTAAACATAGAATTACCATATGATCCAGCACTTCCTCTCTCTCTCTCTCTCTCTCTCTCTCTCTCTCTCTCTCTTTCTATCTATATATATATATATACACACACACACACACACACACATATATATGTATATATATATCCATCCAAGAGGAATGAAAACACACGTCCACATGAAAACGTGTACACAAATGTTCACAACAGAATTATTCATAATGACAAAAGGTGAAACTATCCCAAGCTTCCATCAACTGAGGAGTGGTTACATGAAAGGTGGTGTATTCATACAATGGATAGTATTGGGCCATACAAATAATGAAGCACTGACACAAGTTGGCTGAACCTTGAAAATATGACCCTAAGTCAAAGAAACCAGCCACAAAAGACCACATATGTGTATGATTTCATTTATATGAAATGCCCCGAATACGCAAATCTGTAGAGACAGAAAATACATTTGTGGTCATCAGAGCTGGGACTGGAGGGAACGGAGGATGAGACGGGGCTACTGGTGCAGCGTTCTCTCTGAGGTGACGGGAATGTCCTAAAAGTAGATGACGGAGTCTCTGCTGCTTTGTGGGTATAGTAAAACCACTGACTTGTACACTCTAAATGAATGCTTTTTATGGCATGTCCATTATATCTCAATCTAAGCTGCGAGAAAATACACAATAACTCTAATATCCTAACATATTTAGTAGTCATTTTATACTAAAATACGTACACATTTTTGAAACTAACGCTAATGAATAAATCCTTTTTTTTTAAACATCTTTATTGGAGTATAATTGCTTTACAATGCTGTGTTAGTCTCTGCTTTATAACAAAGTGAATCAGTTATACATATACATATGTCCCCATATCTCTTCCCTCTTGCGTCTCCCTCCCACCTTCCCTATCCCACACCTCTAGGTGGTCACAGAGCACCGAGCTGATCTCCCTGTGCTATGCGGCTGCTTCCCACTAGCTATCTATTTTACATTTGGTAGTGTATATATGTCCATGACACTCTCTCACCTCGTCCCAGCTTACCCTTCCCCCTCCCCGTATCCTCAAGTCCATTCTCTACTAGGTCTGTGTCTTTACTCCCGTCTTGCCCCTAGGTTCTTCATGAGTTTTTGTTTGTTTGTTTGTTTTTGTTTTTTTTTTTAGATTCCATATATATGTGTTAGCATACGGTATTTGTTTTTCTCTTTCTGACTTACTTCACTCTGTATGACAGATTCTATTGAGTTATTTGTAATAAATCTTTTTGAAATTATAAATTTTCATTAACTGAACTTCCCTTCCATTAATTCATATCTAATATGTATACTGCTTACTGTATGCCCAGCACTATTTGAAGCACCTCCATATATTCATAGTAATTCTTTCACTTCCCACAACCACGAGGAATATACTATTATTATCTCCATTTTACAGAGGAGGAAACTTGGGAAGACTTACTTGTTCATCTGGCGGTAAGTGGTAGCAGCAGGACCTGAGCACAGTCTGTCTTATTCCAAGCCTGTACTCTTAACCCTGACTCCACACTTCTTCTCCAAGTAAAACATGTCTTTTATTAAAAACTGATGGGTCAGAGCCATTTTCATTTCATGAGCCCATTTCATCTGGCTTATGCATTTACCTGCCAGTCTATCAATGCATCCTTCCATCTTTATATATTCATAGAGATAAGTCTAGAATAACCTTCTCCAAATATTATCTGTGGTTATTTCTGGGTTCTGAGGATTGTGGAATCTTTACTTTTTCTTCTGTCAGCTCTGGGTCACTTGATGCTCTTATAGTAAGCTTGTGTCATTTTTACAACAAATTTTTAAGAATCATTGTCCTTTTAAGATGGAGAGACCAGTGGAAAGATGGGCAGACATAAAAACAGATATGTGGATGGATGAATATTAGATATATAAGGTGGATATAGGTAGATAATAGAGTTAGAGATAGGTAGATGTATAGATAGATCTAAATAGAAAGATTAGATAGATGAGATAGAGATCAATTGACTGATTTATAGATAGGTAGATAATAGATAATATAGAGATAGATAGATAATAGATAGATAGATAGCCAGATAGATAGATGATAGATAGATAGATAGATAGACAGAGAAGGAGGGAGATGAGATACCATTAGAAGCAGATGGATTCTGACCCAATCACAGATCTCCGGACTTAGAACCTGGGTTGAGAATCAGATGCTTCAGAGCCCTCCTGGATGAGTCCAGCCCAGCGGGTCAGCTGATCACTATTTGGGAACCACTGATATATCAGATCATGCAGGGGACTGGGTGTCTGGAGACCTGGGTGTTGGTTTTAAGTCCACACCTAGTGCTCTATAAGGATAAGACACTTCCTCAATGGGCTTCAGTTCTGGGACAGTCATCAACCATTGTGTGCTGGGAATTAGGTTTCTTGTCAATTTATGTCTTCCTTGCTTCAGGGAGGGGTGTGACAACCACAACTGTATGTGACAGATGTTCTAAATTCTTAATCTCTGCTTTTCTTTCTTTGTCTTTAATAACTCTTTCATTAGTGCGTTATTTCGGAACAACCCCAAGCACTTCACTTCCATTGCTTCATTGATGATGTCATACTCTCCATCTATTTCCCCATCATTTCTCCTGACAGTTGATGACAGCATTTCCTTCTGTAGTTGTGTGTTTATTTAGTTTAATTTTTATTTTACATTAGACTATAGTTGATTTACAATGTTGTGTTAGTTTCATGTGTACAGAAAAGTGATTCAACTATACATATATCTATTCTTTTTCAAATTCTTTTCCCTTTTAGGTTATTACAGAATATTGAGCAGAGTTCCCTGTGCTATACAGTAGGTCCTTGTTGGTTGTCTATTTTATATATAGTAGTGTATATATGTTAATCCCAAACTCCCAATTTATCCCTCCCCCCCCACCTTTCCCCTTTGGTAACCATAAGTTTGTTTTCTAAGTCTGTGAGTCTGTTTCTGTTTTGTAAATAAGTTCATTTGTATCATTTTTTTAAGATTCCACATATAACCAATATCATATTATATTTGACTTACTTCACTTAGTATGATAATCTCCAGTTCCATCCATGTTGCTGCAAATGGCATTATTTCATTCTTTTTAATGGCTGAGTAATATTCCATTGTATATATGTACCATATCTTCTTTATTCATTCATCTGTTGATGGACACTTAGGTTGCTTCCATGGCTTGGCTATTGTAAAGAGTGCTGCAGTGAACATTGGGGTGCATGTATACTTTTGAACCATGGTTTTCTCCGGATATATGCCCAGGAGTGGGACTGCAGGATCATATGGTAGCTCTGTTTTTAGTTTTCTAAGGAACCTCCATACTGTTCTCCACAGTGGTTGTACCAATTTACATTCCCACCAATACTGTAGGAGGTTCCCTTTTCTCACCCCCTCTCCAGCATTTATTGTTGGTAGATTTTTTTGATCATGGCCATTCTGACTAGTGTGAGGTGATATGTAAGGCAGTTCAGTGTCAAAAAAAAAAATAAACAACCCAATCAAAAAATGGGCAGAAGCCCTAAATAGACATTTCTCCAAAGAAGACATACGAATGGCCAAGAGGCACATGAAAAGATGCTCAACATCACTAATTATTAGAGGAACGTAGTTGTGTAAGTTTAGTTTCATTTGCTTTACTTTGTAGATTCACACCCTTCCTCCAAGAACCCCAGCCTTTCCAGGAAATCTTTCACTTATGTATTTACCCATCCATTCGTTTATTAATTTTTCATTAATTCCAGGTACATCATGGGCCAGTCGTGATTCTAGAGGCTGGGGACTGGAAGTACCCATCAGAACCCAATTCCTGGTTGCATGCGTGAACACAAGGTGCTGTGAATGGGGGTCTTAGCAGTGGCAAAATAAACCAAGGGTCCTTAACACATCCATTCCATGGGATTAGCATGCCCGTGGAAACCTACAGTGGTTTCCAAGAACCTCAGAGTCTGGTTGGTGGTAGAGATGAAGTTAACACGCATGGAAGGAAAACAAACTTACTTGCTCATTCATTCATTCATTCATTTACTAGTTGGCTGGTGAGCAGAGCTGAGCTCAGTGTCAGGAAGACAGAGCTAGGCAAGCACATCGCTGCTCTGTAGGAGCTCAGGGGCCATCTCTGGAGGCTAACTTGACAACCATCACACAAACTGGAGAGGGAGGAGGGATTACCTGAGTCCACTGGGTCAGGGTCAGGGTTAGGGTTAGGTTCAGACAGATAACCAGGTGTTCAAGGAGTCATCATGGAAAGGATATTTCATGGAACAGAAACAGCATGTGTGAAAGCATGGAGGTCTGGGAATGCCGGGAAACCTGGGATTATAAACAGGTCAACAAAGTGTGGGCAGGTGGACCCTGAGGCTGGGAGGGTGCAGAGTTGACTTCGCACAGAGGAGTGATAAGAACCTGAAGCCATGGCCAGAGCAGGTGCAGGACCTCACACGGGGCACCCCTGAGGTCAGACGTCCTTGTCTTCGTGGAGGTGCATCAGGCAGAGAGACCAGATGGCAACCGTTGGCGATACTCCTGGTGACAGAGCCGGCACTCACAATGGCCTTAGAAGTGGGGAGGAGGGAAGGACACGGCCCAGAAGACGGGAGGTAGGATGTGCAGGACGAGGCAGCTGAATGAGAAAGCAGGTCCCAGGGTTTCTGAATTCCCATTTGTGAGCACAGATGCATGATGATTCCACAAACTGAACCGGGGGAAGCAGGAGGCAGGCAATCAAGGGGTGGGGTGGTGGGACACCAGGAATGAGGCTCCATAGACCTCAACGTGAGTCAAACGTCTATAAGAAATTGAGCATAAATAGCTAGACGTGCAAAGCAGGAAGACACAGACATCAGCTGAGGGTCAGCAAAGCAGCCGTGGTGGAGGGAGGCCCATCCTCTGACTTGGAGTCTTTAGAAAACGTCACAGCACTTTGAAGCTCAGCAGCTCTGGCCATGCCTCTCACAGCAAGAAGAACCCTGGGTGCTATTTTTTGGCAAGATCATGTCTAAGAGATAATCTCCTGGATTTGGGGCTCTGTTTTCTTTTCTTTTTTTTTTTTAATTAACTCTTTCCTCACCAAAAAAAACCCCCACAGTGCTAAACCCTAAAAACCTGAAATCAACATCCGTGTACTAACAATCTTCTGCTGTTCACAATATCAAATGAGATAATACATAAAGTGGGCTGTACCTGGAACACACTCAGTTATCACCCCCTTCCTCCCACCCCAGGTCAGGAAGGTGATTTAATAGAAGGTGCATTTCTTTCTAGATGCCCTGGGCTTCATCCTGGGGGGCTGGAGCGTACCCGGGCCCGACTGCATCCAGCCTCAGCTCTGCGTCACCCCTCCTCGGCATCCTGGCTTCAAACGCCCACATTTCATCCCTGCAGTTGCAGTGTTATGGCAGAAATAACCATATTCTTGAAAAAGCGCCGCGTCCAGCCATAAAGCCAGATAAATACGAGACTAAATTAAAAGCTGCGTGCTTGGTTTGGTCTTTACGGCTAATTTACGTGCCCAGCCTCCCCTGCCCTTTGTAGCGTGGGGGCCATAACAGACGCCTCTCTCTGAAGGCACGCACTCCCGTTTGATTTCGCTCGCCGAGTCATCGGCAGGGCCCCGGCCTGGACCCTTTGACGGATGGCAGTACCGCCGCCCAGGCCCCGCGCACAGCGGCGCCATCTAACTCAGCCGCAAAGATGCCTTCCGCCACGTCCAAGTTCAGCCTCTTCTTAGATTAAGCAACTTCGGGAAAGAGAGATTCTGTGATTTGGAAACTTTACTGTTATAGTTCTTCACGGGCCTGCCTCACTCATGGCCGATGCCAGGACTCCAAGGCCCAGCGTTGGGGCATCACAAGAGATGCATGTGGGGCTTCCCTGGTGGCTCAGTGGTTGAGAGTCCGCCTGCCGATGCAGGGGACGCGGGTTCGTGCCCCAGTCCGGGAAGACCCCACATGCCGCGGAGCGGCTGGGCCCGTGAGCCATGGCCGCTGAGCCTGCGCGTCTGGAGCCTGTGCTCCGCAACGGGAGAGGCCTCAACAGTGAGAGGCCCGCGTACCGCAAAAAAAAAAAAAAAAAAGAGATGCCTGTGTGGTTATACCAGCCTCCCAAGGCCATGGGGGCTCTGGTCTCCTCCCAAGAGTGGCAGGTAGTCCTGAATCAACCCCTTCTGCCATCGTGCATGATCTAGGGCTCTCTGAACGCTTAGAAGGTTATTTTACATGACTGACTTGTTTCCACATTTCAAGCCTACTTTGAGGGTTGGTTTTCCAGATGTGCTTCCTTTAAATTACACAAACAATAACAACTATGAAAACAGCCCACAGCGGTTTGCTGGCCCCACACACCTGCCAGAAACCGCTCTGTTCTCTGTCTCCTTTACTCCCCCAGGCACCCTGTGGGCTATTGGTCCAGGGGTTCACATAGAGCTGACTTGCTTGGTCTTGCCAGGAAAGAAGGTAGTGGTGGCAATGGCTTTTGAACCCCAGCTCTCTGATTCCAAACTTGGCACCTCTTTTTTTAACTTCAAATTGCTGTATAACATCTACACAAAAAAAGTGCACACAGTGTAAGGGACCCCCTCTAAGAATTTTCGTAAACAGACCACCCAGGTCAACAACATGCAGATCAAAGAAACAGAAAATTGACAACATCTGAGAAGCGACCCTTCGGCCCTTCCAGGAACTGCCCCTGCAAGGGCATCCATCGTCCTGACTTCTGACTCAGCCCATGCCCTGTTTCTGGGTTTTATACAGTGTGAGGATGCAGGACATACTTTGTTAGTCTGGCTGGCTTCACTCAGGGCTACCTGTGCAGATCTGTCTGTGTCGTTGCCCTTGGGGCCTGACTGTAGGTTGTTGATTCTCACTGCTGTGCTGTACCCCATTGTACGACTACATCATGTCTACTGAGGATGAGTGTGGGAGTGGTTTCCAGGTTTTATAATTGTCAAGAGCGCTGCTAAGAACATGTGGGTCCGTGTTTCATGGTGGAGACATGGATACATTTCTGGTGAGTGTATGCACAAGAGCGAGGCCGCCAGGTGATTGGAATGTGTGTGCAGCTGTAGTAGATGCGACCCAAGACTTTCCAAGGTGGTGCCCGATTACATGAGAGCCCTCAACCACTGCTCAACACCCACTCCTAACCAGGAGCTAACCGGGAGCTCTCCCAACCTCCCCTATCCCCAGCTCCATCTCCTGACTCTTGAATTTGAACACCTCCCCATACAAAAAGGAAACAGGGTGCAGACTCCGGGAAAGCCAGAACATGACAGATACCACTCATCCTGCATGTCGGGTCCTCCCTGGGTCACCTTTCCTCTCTGTGTGTGACTCTGACATTTAAATGAGGTCGCTTTCCCTGAGCAGAGGCAAGAAAGTAGAAAGGCAAGACTTGGAAACAGAAAAATGCCACACCCATTCTGAGACCTGCCAGGGGGACAATTCAAATCCTGTAACAGAGCCCCCCAAACCCTGTGGCAGAGAACAGCACACACAAACGATTTCCCACAGGTCTGAGTCATCCGGTCCTGGTTTGGCCTTTCGGGGAGCTCTGCCCCACATGTTCCCCATCCTCCAGGGGACCTGCAGCCCAGGATGCTCTCCTGACAGAGCAGAGGACCAAGAGCAGGCAGGTCCAGTTGGAAGTATCCTTCAAGGTCTGGAGACCATGACTGAGGAAGTCCTGTTGGCCGCTGCAGGTGTCCACCTGCTTGGTCTGCCCCCAAGGGAAGCATGGAGAGTGACTGGCAGACAGCGTGGGTACAGGGTGGGTGGGGGACAGAATCGGGGTCAATTTCTGAATATGCCACAAACCCTCAACTGGGAGGAAGGCAGGGGAAACCCTGTCCTCGTTTCCTGATGGAGCTGTGGTTGGAAGGGCACTTTACTGAGCGTGGAGTAAAGTAGAAAGAGGGGAGATTATTATTATAAGGGGATGTGGGATAAGTGTGCAGGAGGTTAGCAGGGGTCGCCTGGCTGGGATGAGTGATGCCCCGCGGGGGACGGAGATTCAGGCCTGTCAGAGAGCCGAGGGAGGGCATGTGGGACGAAGCCAGTGCAGTACAGGGCTCCCCTCACCACAGGCATCCTTCTGTGACCCAGGATGCCGAGCAGATGGAGGGAAATGCATCTCCCATTAAATATCACACATCTTCCTGGATTTGCGTTTCTACACTGTGTTTCTTCCCCCACATCAAAGTTACTGGCTCGCCCTCTCTCTCTGATGGGGTTCAAATGGAGAAAATGTCATACCACCGTTTCCTTTCACATCTAATTATGGGAGTGGAGTGTAGAGGTTTCTGGGCCTGAGAGCAAACAGGCCTCCCTTCTGCCCACCTGCCCCCAAGGCTGTGCATGGGTGGGCGCCTGAGGGCAAATTCAAAGGCCAGCCAAGAGCTCAGCAAATGGTGGCAGAGCACCAGGAACCTGCCCATCTATGTCAGCTTGTTAGGACTTCAGGAAGGCAACCTGGGGAGATGTTTCATCTCCCACAACTTCCTTGGGAGAGAAGGGATGCCGTGTGGTGCTGTGTCATCATGCCCGGGGACTGTGGACTGTGGGGCTCTGCCAATGCTCAGGGTGGGGCTGGACCCACCCTCATCTGGCCCGGCCTCACTCCCAGAAAGAACCAGGGGAAGGGGCTGTGCACTCGTGGGAGCTCCTGGTACCTGTTTCTACTGGAGACTGTAACCTTTGTGTAAAAGCAAATACCTCTTTGATCTGGCTTGATCGGTCCCCTTTGCAAAGATGAGTCAGCAGTGGCCTGAGAGGGCGAATTACGTGAAGGAGGGGATGCGGCTGGAGTGAAAGCAGGGGTGTGACCTCGTCCCAACAGATGGCTCATCTTTCAGCAAAGGTGAAAGTAGTGGTGTGGGGTCACGGCCAACGTTGTCTAACATCCCTGTACTTTTGGAGGAGGGAAGAGACGCTGCTTAACTTTGGACTTTACTAAGCCTGAGAGCGGTATAATGTTAAGAATAACCTTGCATTTTTTAAAAAATAAAATATATAACTTTTTTTTTATTGTTTTTAATTTCTTTGTTTTGATGTGGACAATTTTCAAAGTCTTTATTGAATTTGTTACAGCATTGCTGCTGTTTTATGCTTTGGTTCCTTGGCTGTGTGGCATGTGGGATCCTAGCTCCCCAACCAGGGATCGAACCCACACCCCCTGCACTGGAAGGCAAAGTCTTAATCAGTGGACCAGCAGGGAAGTCCCTGTATAACTTTTAAACTGTAAACAAAAAGGAAGGAAATGAGACAATTCAATAAAACCAACACAGAGAAAAGAGAAGATAAAATTAAGAAACTAAAGAAAACCGTGGCAAACAGAAAGCATAGACTAGAAAGATAGACATGAATTCCAACAGTTCAATCATTTAAATTCCTGCAAAAGGGCTGAACTCACAATATAAAGTCTTAAGTAAAAAAACACACCCCAAAGCAGGCATCCACGTATGCTGTTCACAAGTGCCTGAAATGCACCTGAGACACTAAAAGGTCTACAGTGTGGACACAGAAATAAACCACTCCAGGCCAAACATAAAAATGAAAAATAAATCCCAGAATGAGCTAGAGTAACTATATTGATATCATATAAAACAAACCTTAAGGCTAAAACCATTATTATGAATAAAGAAGGCTGCTTGACAATGATTGAAGGACCAATTCAGGAGAATAAAACAATAAACCTGAATCACTATGCACTTCATAATATAGCCTTGAAATAGTTACAGGAGATCTGCGTGGAGTTACAGGAAATTCTGAAACACACACACGCCCCATCGTGGTTGATTTGAATGTACCACTAGCTAGGTAACACATCAAGCAGACTGACCATTCCTAAGGACACAGAAGAAGCCTGTTGTTCTAAATAAAGTTTTATTGGAGCACGGCTGCCCTCATTTACATATGGTTGCCCACGACTGCTTTGAAGCTACAATGAAAAAGTGAAGTAGCCATGACAGAGACCACATGGACAGGAAGCTGGAAATATTTCTGTCTGCCCTTTACAGGAAGAGTCCGCCAACCCTGATGCAGAATCTGGGAAGGGCGTAATGAGGGTGCCGATCAAAGTAAAGGATTGAGCCACACCTGCTCAATCCTTTTACAGTCGAGTAAAAGTCATCTTCTCCAGGAGCCACGTTCCCAATCACTGGGAAGTCTCAAAACTACTAGAAGATCAATATCATACAGATCATCTGGTCTGACGACAGTTTGATAAAAATGCATTTCTAAATGATTTGTGGGTGAAGGGAGATATACGAATGGAAAAGAGAACATATTCGAAGCTAAAAAGTCATGAATGTGCTACTTATCACAACCTGTGTGGTGCTGTTACAACAGGACTAGGGAGGAAATTTATACCTTCACGTGAACATTTTTGACAAGGGAAAAATGTTAAAAATTACTGACTGCAATGTCCTCCTGAAAAAACGAGGAAAAGAACAAGATAAATCCAAAGAAGGTAGAAGAGGAAAATAACTTTACTGAATATGGAGATGTGAGTGGACAGCAGGTCTTGGGCGTTGTTACGTGGACACAGTGGGAAGTGTCTGGAGTCTGCAGGTGTGGCCTCTCCAGGCCCTGGCACTGATCTTGAGATGGAACAAGATACCCTGGGATATGCAGACCTCCAAGGGGCGAGGAGGGGACCTTCCTGTCATTTTGCACTGGCAGGACTCTATATTCGAAAAGCAGATGAATTCTGCATGCCATACAATACCCTACTGTTGGGGGTTGAATTTTCTGTCCCAAAAATGTATGTTGAAGTCCTAACCCCAAACACTGCTCAATGTGCCACATTTGGAAACAGTGTCTTTACAGAGGAAACCAAATTACAATGAGCTCATCAGGGTGAACCCTAATCCAATAGGACTGTGTCCTGATAAAAGGGGGAAATTCGGACACAGACAGACACACACGGGGCATGACGGTGAGGATGGAGGGTTGCAGGGATGCATGTGTGAGCCAAAACACACCTGCGATTGTCAACAGCACTGGAAGCTAGGAAGAGGCAGGAAAGATCCTTCCTCTACAGGTTTCAGAGGTCGCAGGGTCCTCCTGACACCTTGATTTTGTTTTTTCATTGTTGTTGTTTTTGGCTGTTTTGGGTCTTCATTGCTGTGCAGGTTTTCTCTAATTGTGGTGATGGGGGGCTACTCTTTGTTGAGGTGCACTGACTTCTCATTGCAGTGGCTTCTATTGTTGCGGAGCACGGGGCTCTAGGCGGTGGGCTTCAGTAGTTGTGGCACATGGGCTCAGTAGTTGTGTCTTGCAGGCTCTAGAGCGCAGGCTCAGTAGTTGTGGCACACGGGCTTGGTTGCTCCGTGGCATGTGGGATCTTCCCAGACCAGGGATCGAACCCGTGTCCCCTGCATTGGTAGGCGGATTCTTAACCACTGTGCCACCAGGGAAGTCCCAACACCTTGATTTTAGACTTCTAGTGCCCAGAACTGTGGAACAAGAGATTTTTGTTGTTCTAAGCCACCCACTCATTGCACTTTGCTTTGGCAGCCCTGGTGAACTAACACAACTGCTCACCCTAATTTGTGATCGCCAGGCCTGGGTGGGCCGAGTGGGCCCTGTGGCCCTTTATGAGGCCCCTCCTTTCTGGAGTTTAGGACCATCTTTAGGGCCCAGGATGGAGGACAAACTTATCCCTTCATGGCTTCTTCCCCGCTTTATTGCTCTCAGATTTTTAATGTGATGCACATTGTACTCATTGCCCTGGTCCTTTTTCTTTCCAACTGTGATGTGAGCTACACCAGGACTGTCTGTCTCCTCCCAAACTGAACCCCAGAATCTCAAGCTGGTCCGCAACCAATGAGAGACCCATAAACATTGGTGAATGAATGATAACAAGAATAAACAGGTACATATTTCAACCTCTCTTAAAAAAATAGAATACAATAATTATAAAGATCTCATGGCATAATAAATGTCCACAGTTAGCTAAGAGATTATATGAGAAAAAATAATGAAAAAGCCCTCCACATAACAGATGGCTGCTACAAAACCATTGTCATTACTAAAAATCTGAAATGGCCTAAAAATAGACACAGAGAGAGGTGAGCGGACTAGAAGGAGATTCAGAAATAGAACACAATACTTTGAGGAATTTAATATAAAACCAAGAAAGTCCTTTAAGTCAGTGTAAAAATGATGGTTTATCATCCAGATAGAAGAAAATAAAGCTGAGCTCTCACTTCACACCATATACAAATATAAATTAAAATGAAAAAAGAAAGTCTTAGAATGAAATTTTGTAAACTGCATTTATACATTTTTAGTGTTAGGGCACCAGTAATGCCTTTTCCCCCTAAAATGAATTAATTCTGACAATAAGAAGAAAGTGAATTCCACTGTGGAATAAAAAGGAGAGAAAAGAGACCTGCTAATTTGTTGTGTTGGGAGGTATGAAGAGACAGAGGTGCCCTGGTTTGCTCACACTTCAGTTCTTCCACTCTTGGCCCAAAGATAGAATGTTCTTAGGAGCATATGGACTTTGGGCCATCAGACATGACGACTCAGGTCATAGCCTCCCCACAGGGATGGGTCAGGGGGCGTCACGGCTTAGAGCTGAGTACCAGTGGTCACAGCGGGAAGGAGCTGGCTCACCCAGCCCAGTCCTTCCTCTGCCCTTTTGGGATTTTCGTGCCCATTTGCTCTTGGCCAAGGGACAAGCTCAGAACTCCATCCAGGGGCACTCGCAGGTCACGTGGTCCCAACACAGTGATGTCCGCGCCAGGTTCGACCCTTCTCCGGGTCCAGCAGAAGCATGGCTGCCCTGCTCTGCTTCTCCTCCCCTGGACTGCTACATCACACTCAGAGGACCCATCTTTCAGTGGCTTGTTTGAGAAGTGTGAGGATTTATTTACCACCGGCTCAATTCCTCTTCCTTTATAGGGAGAAAATATTGACAGTTCTACAAATCAATATCTTTTCCTTTCTAGTCTGTGTGGATCTCAGCACCAAATTATCTCCGTTTTGCGACACCCCCCTTGATAACGGACGTGTACCACCCAGGCTCCAAGCATGTCAATGTGACCTTAGCTTTGATTTTCCAGTGGAAGGAAACCAGCATTATTCTGCAGAATAAATTTGCCATGTCTAGTCTCGTGTATTTCTTTACCTTTCTCACCCTTCACGGAGCTATAAATCCACAAGCTGAATTTTTAAATTGTATTAACAGAATTAAATGGGATATTTTTAATGTGTTTGTAATATTTCCTTTTCACAGTCAAGTCTGCTAAAATAATTTTGGTAAAAAAAAGTTTCCATCATATAGAAAATTACTGTAAATAGTACAATGTAAACTCAAGAACTCACCTTTCAGATTTGATTGATGCTATCATGTTACCATCAGGACTGCATGTCGAGGAGAAGAGTCCTATCAAATACACCCTATTATCTCCACCCTTGTTGTGACTCAAGTTAGAGAGAGGTTCAGGATTCAGTTGGCTGGAACGGAAATGACAGCTTTATTACACCTAAAAGCTGGGCTGGAGGAGCTGCCAGAGCAGGTGATCACGTATGTGGGTTTGCTGATGCTCCCTGGATCGGTTGCATTCTGTCCACACAATGGAATAGCATTTGGCCATGACAAGGGATGAAGCACAAAACTATAAATGTTGCTACAACATGGATGAATCTTGAGCACATTATACTAAGTAAAGAAGACAGTCACAAAAGGCCACACTTTATATAACTCCATTTATATGAAATGTCCAGAATATGCAAGTCTGCACAGTGAGTAGGCATAGTGGTCATCAGGGGCTGGTGTCAGGAGAAAAGGCTGAGGGATGGCTAATGAGTACAAAGTTCTTTTGGAGGTGATGAAAATGCTCTAGAGAATATAGTGGTGATGGTAACACAACTCTGGGACTATACTAAAATCCACTGAATTGTGGATTTTAAAGGAGTGATCTTTTTGTCATGCAAATTATACCTCAATAAAGTTGTTATAAAAAAAGGCTGTAACTCTATTGTTCCAGCTAGCACATGTGCCCTTCAGAAGCAGAAATGTAAATATTGTGGCAGTTAAATGACTCCCATAAAACCGTATAGACACTTTAAGGTGATTCATACTGGAATAGATTATATGACTTTTGGCTTCTGATAATGGTGAAGGACCTGATGCTGGACTAATCTTCTCATCAATAAATTTATTATGAACTTTAGACCAATTGTAAAGATAAATATCTAGATAATTATAAAGCCAACTGTTTTAAGACATTGGCAGAACTTGGACATGTTCAATGCTGTACAAAAAGGGAAACACAGAGTAATATCCAAATTTAACTGGATGGATATAAAAAAACTTTCTTTTATTCTCATAAATCCTTTAAAGAAATGAGCATTTAAAGCAAACACATAATGATGTGTTTTGATGTTTATACCATATATGCAAGTAATATATACAACAACAAGAACACAATAGATAAGCAGGCTGAATAGAAGGCTCCTGAATAATTTTAATTCAGATAAACTATGATAAATTAAAGATGAGTATTGCAATCTCTAGAGAAAGCAGTGAGAGAGAAAAAAACAGTTACGATAAAAAGCGAATTTAGGGCATAGTATAGAATACACACACACAAAAAAACTTGACTAAAGCAAAGAAAACAGGAAATAGAGAACCAAGAAGCAAAGAGCAGGGGGAGGTAGAAAACAAATAGCAAGATGGTGCACACAACCCAGACACATCTACAGTCACATTAAATGTAAATGGATCAAACACTCCAATCATAAATCAAAGTCTGTCAGACTCTATAAAAATCGTTAAGATATGCATAGGCTGTCTACAAGAGGGATGTTCTAAATGAAAATACACAGTTAGGATGAAAGTAAAAGGATAGAAAAAGACACGACATGCAAGCAATAAGCAAAAGACACTTGTGTGGCCATTTAGTATCAGGCCGGGCAGACTTCAAAGAGAGGGGCGTTATAGAGATGAAGAGGGTCATTTCATAGTGAAAATTGGAAAAATTCATTAAGACGTTACAAAACACAAACCAAAATCGGATATGCATGCATCTAATGACAGAGTTTCAAAATAAATGAGGCAAAAATTGAGAGAATGAAAGAGAGAAAAGGACAACTCCATAACATAGTTGGAAACGAACACCCTCTCTCAGCAATTGATAGAAGAATAAGACCCAAGGCACAGTGAAGACAAAGAGGACCTGAACAGCACAGTTAATCCCCCTGACCTAGATGATATTTGTAGAACTTACACCCAACAACTACAAAACACACTTTCTATTCAAGTGTACGTGACACATTCACCAAATCAGGCCCGATGGAGGGTCACAAAACTATAAATGTCAACTGAATCAGATCATACAGAGTTTACCTGATGAAAACTAAATTAAATTAAAAGCCCTAATGATAATATATCTAGAAAAATCAGCAAACATTGTTGAAATGAAAACTCCCTCTAATTGGTCTATAAATTGAAAGTAATCCCAATCAACATCTCGAGAACTTTTTTTTAACAGAAATGGACAGGTTGAAGCCAAAATATATGGAGAAATGTAAAGGTCTACTATAGCCAGTGAAATTTTGAAAAAGAACACATTTGGAGGATTTACACTAGCTTATTTCAAAATTTAATATAAAGCTACAGGAATCAAGATAATGTGATACAGTCTCGAGTAGAGATGCATAGACCAGTGGAACAGAATAGAGACCAGGCATAGACCCACATGTATTTTGTCAACTGGTTTTTGACAAAGGTGCTATTGTAGATTTTCATATTTATCATTAATTCTAACATAACCAGAATTAATTTGGGTGTTTATAGAGAAGTAAAATCATAAGTCTCTTTTTTTCCTCAATGCACTAACCCATTATCCCAGAGCACCTCAATGCAAAATCCAAAGTTTTCACAAATATGTATGTATTTCATTTTAATGCATTATTTTTTCTAATGAAAGAAATAAATGTTTACCTTTAAAATTGTAAAAAAGATGATGATAATGATGCTACTAGTGTCATGTGTACTTCTAGTGATGCTGTGTCATAGCACAGGTGGTGTATCATGCCCTGGTCCATGGTGCGTTGGTGGGGATGGCTGGAGGGTCTCCATGCAGAGACTGGTGGGTCCAGGGTCCTTTCTTCTTGAGACAGCAGCATCCTAGGGCCTCAGTGTTCTCTGCTGGATTCTTTTCATCTGGCTGGCAAAAGGGGGAAAAGGGAAGGAGCACAGATCACAAGAATGTTTGGGGAGGTCAGTCCTAAAAACTGGCCAGCACCCAATCATGCAGTTCACTAATCACAAGAGAAACTGGGAATACAGGTCAGTGGTGGGGCAGGAGGAAATGAAAGGGCACGGTAGACACATGGCATATCTACCCTGACACCAGAGGTTGAGTGAGAGCGTGCCCTATGCCAGGCTCTGCTCGTGAACTGATTTGTGTTATCCTCACAAAAGCCCTCTGACAACGAAGTCAGGATCTGGGCAGTGGGGCTGGAAGGGCTGAGGTGGACCTCGGATACACGTAACAGAACTTGGTGGTCATTGCACTGGGAAGGAGGGGCCCAGTTAGAGAGGAGAAGACTCCAGAGTAGTTTCCAGGCCTGAGTTGGTGGTGGCCCCACCAGTCAAGATGGGGCCATACGGGAAGACAGAGTGGTGGGGAGCTGGTCTTAGAGCTGCTAAGTGCCCCAGTACTGTCCCAGCTGCTTTCCCACTGACCCCCCTGCTGGCAGACAACTGTAGTAAAGTACTCGGCTCCAGAGCCGAACCACTTGGGCTCCAATCTCGGCTCTGCTAGTAGCTGGGCACTGTGTCTGGGTGCACTGCAGAGTGGCCCTGTGCCTCAGTAAATGGGACAGCGGCCTCCCTGCATCATGGCGTCAGGGATCAGTGACTCGGACAGTGTGATTTGAACCATGCCGCATGAGGCCCAAGGTAGATGCTCCCATTATTATGACACAGCCTCAATCTGCTCCCCTTGTACCATCTGACTCTGGTGCTGGCTTTCCTTCCATGCAGCTCTCTATGTCTTTATCTCCCCAGGCTCCCCTGCTCAGGGCACCCCCTGCCCTCTCCCATCTTTCTCTTTCTAAGTCATTTCTCAACATCTGCAAGACACAGCAAATCTTCAGGCTCTCCAGGGCGTCCTGGCTGACTGCTGCCACCCAGACTCATCCTGGGAGCTCCTGGGGCACCCTAACCTTGGATATCCACGTCCATCATGGGGAGAAACTGGAGCTAGAAGAGGAGGAGGAGGGGAGAGCCGAGGGCAGCTCTCTGGTTTGGGTCCCTTCCCAGCATCCCAAGGACTGACTCAAAGTCTTTGCATCCAGCCTTGGCTACCAGCTTCCTGGTCCTGAATCTGACCTGGTCCAAGAAGATGGCAGAATGGAAAACTACCAGGCGTTGTCCTGAGGCCAAGTGAGAGGCATGTTTCCAAGTGTTCCCAAGCACATCTGGCTCACTGTTCCCTTTAAGAATGAGCTAAATACTTAGGACAGGACACACTGTCCTGACAGGCTGATCTGCAATTTATTTGAATGTAAAAATAACTGGACAATAAAAATTTCTGCCTTGACTCTCTGTCATGTGGTAGGAAATAAAATGATGTGTTATAATAAAGATGGTATTTTTGTGTCTGTGGCTTTTCTGAAGCACGAACACATTTGAGAGCAATTTCTTTAAGAAAATCAAAAGATAAATCATGGCAAAAATATCTAGCAGCTCCTAAGACAGAGATTACGTCTTTCAGAGACGTGAGATTAAAACTTTGTTAGATTACAAAGCCTTGTTATCAAGGCTCTGGGACTTGCTTTACATTTATCACCTGTTTATTGACACTTTACCTTGTGGACAGAGGATCTCAGGTGGGGGACTGAGACAGCCCGAGAAGCTCTGTTCTCGGTGAGGACTGCTCCTTGGATTCTAGCAGGAGACACATGACTTGGACCGGGACTGGCCTTGGTGAGATCCAGGCCAATTTCTCAGCCAGTGCTGTCAACCCACAGTAAGAGCCACATTGGCCAGAGGCGCTAAAATTAAATCAGACTTGTGCCTTCAGTCCAACAGGCAAGACGCGCTCCTGATGGACCACTGTGGCCATCCCCCTCTTTCTAGAAGACTTCCAAGTGAACCACCCAAGAGCAAGGGTCAGGCCTCCTGCAACTCAACACCCTCCCCCCAAACAAGGCTCCCTCTCTCATGACACACGATCTACGCTTGGTGGCTCAGCATGGAAAGCCCTCTGCAAATGGACCCGTTAGCCTCATCGAACCTGCCTTTGCTGATCTCAATCCAACAGCTCTATGTAGTGGAGAGAGAGAGGTCTTTGGAAAGCCTGGTCCTGAGTTCACTCCAAATTCCACTTAACTGGACTGCCATTCTAAGGCAAAGTGGTGATCACAGGCACACTTTCTCCCCAGCTTGCACGTAGCAGGTCCTTAACGAGTGTTTATTAGATGATGGCTTTTAGGGAGATAATCTAGTGAGAAATTGTCAATTCCTTTAGAAATCACACACACACAGACACACACACACACACACACGAGACAACCAGACAAACTCAAACTGCCAAGGAATCACATTGAAAACTGACCTCACTTTGTTCGGTCAATGATAACCAAGTACCTGGGAATTGGGCGAGAACGTCCTTAGTGCTTCAAATCAAGGGTGATTTCGCCCATCAAATAATGAGAGACAACAGGATGAGACTCAATGACTCTCTATCCGAAACCAGTTGTGAGAAGGAAATGGATGTTCGTGTTGAGGAACTGCTGTTTCAGTCGCTCTGAGTGTTGGACGCAACCGGAGCTTAGCCGGGCATCCCACATCCTGGATGGAAGGGCACCAGGTGTGGGGGGCTGTGGGCTCAGGGCAGAGCATTCATGGGTTTTGGGGATCAAACAATGCGTTTTTTACAGAAATGGGTTTTTCTTGGTGGAAAGGGCAGAAAATTTGGAAACGGAAGACCTTGTCTCTAGCCCCTCCTTGGCGTTGGAAAGTGAGTGGTGCTTACTCAGATGCGACGTGTGTTCGCTTATTTCGTCTTCAACAACAACCTTGTGAATAAGGTGTTACCACCACCCCTCCTGTGTGGGGAGGAAGCTGGGTTACACCGATGGCCCCATGGGGGGTGTCCTGCCCCCGGCGGTGACTTCCTCAGCATCTCCCACTCTGACTCTGAGACCGCCCACGTGACGCCCACACCCAGCGGACATCAGCTAACGTGGTGTAAGCAGAGTCTGGGAGAGGGCACCCATGCTTTCTGCTGTCTCTTGGAATCCTGTCAGTGCCATGGGAAGGGCTGGGCCAGCTGGTAGGATGAGGGACACAGAGCAGAGCTTTCCGGGAGCTCCCAGCCACCAGCCGGGACACAAGACTTTGGAGCTTCTGAGCTTTGGAGCTCTAACAAAACTGGTCCTGTCATTTCTGGTGTCCAGCAAATTCAATCACCCTGACCTTTCAGGGTGTGTCATACTCAGGATATTCCTTCACACCCATCCCCTCATTTAATCTGCGGGTGCTCCCTGGATGGACTTAGTGCTACGGAAGCTGACGGGAGAGGAAAGCAAGGTGCAGGGTCAGCCCTCACCTGCATCCAGGCCTGTCCTGCAGCAGAAACTCCCCACCACGCGGGGCCATGTCCCCTCCGGCTCCCTACCTGCTTTCCTCTGGTAGGAGCATTGTTGTCCCTGATTTCCCTGTTAAGGAAAAATGTCACCAGGTTGGACAATGTCCCTGAGTTTCCCACAGTTTCTCGACAGCAGTGACTCAGGCGCTGGAGCCCATCACCGCCAGCACAGGGAGCATTTGGGGAGCCAGGCTGCCCGGATGGTGCCCCATTCAGCAACTGTCCTAAAGGCCGGCTGCAGGGAGGTCTGGGCCACACAGTTCAACTTTCCTTCCGAGTGCTGCCCTTTAGATCTGTCGCCAGCTCGCCCAGCTTCAAGATCAAAGAGCAGCGATTCTCCAGAGATGCAGCCCAGATGCAGCTGTTAGGTGGAATGAGCCTCCCTCCGGGGCCCCTGCCTGTTTTCTGGGCTCTGACCCATGTGTCGCAGGTGGGGGAGTCCTTTGAGCCCACTCGCTCCGTCTACCTCCTCCCTGGAGGACAGTGGCCACCACCTGTTCCCGCCAGATCCTGCAGGGCCATCATGGAGCAGGAACTGAGGGTGATGGGCCTCCAGCCTTCTCCCCTGCCACACCCTGCACCTGGTGGGAACCCGGTGGGGGGGTCGAGTAACTATCTGATCAAATAAATGGAGAAATGGCTTTGTGTTATTTCCTCTGAAAGTGTGATGGAAAGGGGCATCCTTCCCGGGAGTGTGCCAGGCTGGCTCACACTAGCGTGCAAGAGAAGATTGTTAACTTTTCAGGTGTGTTATGAGATGGTTGCTTAAATTTTGGTGAAGCGGGTTGAACTGTGACCCCTCAGAACCTGTTCATGTGAGTTTGCTTGTTTAGAAAAGGGGTCATGGCAGATATAATTAAGTTAAGGCTTCCTGAGATGAGGTCGTGCTGGATTTGGGGGAGGTGGGAGGTATAAGAGACAGGTGAACTTATAAGAGAAAGGCAGAGGAGACCTGAGACTCAGACACCCAGAAGCGGAGGCCACGTGAAGATGAAGACAGAGATGGAGCGATCAGACGCGGTCAAAACCATCTGGAGCTCCAGAAGCTGGAAGGAACAAAAGGCAGGATTCCTCCCGGCAGAGGGGGCGTGGCCCCGCCGACACCCTGATTTCAGACTTCCGGTCTCCAGAGCTATGAGCGAATCAAAGTCTGTTGTTCTAAGCCTCCCGGTTTATAGTCATTTGTTTAGGCAGCTCTAGGAAGCTAATACAATAGGCATTATTAAGAATTATACTATGTAAATTTACTATCGAATAAATTAAAATAAGGGCAATATATACTTAAAACTCAGCACCTGTTAATTGCTTCACTATATGTCTCTGTGATTTCCACTTCTGATCTCTTATTTACATCTGCTTTTCCTGTGCGGTGGAAACGCCCTCTAATGATGTGGGCTAAACATTGCTTCCAAACCCCACGTTCAAGGGAGTCATATTTGTAGCTTGAAATCTGCCATGGTGGGAAGATTCACGCCATGGAAATTGACAAATGCCACAGATCAGGGCTTGGTTTGTTGTTTTGTGGACTGTCTAGAGGTAAAGTGAAGAGAGACAGCCCACGGTGTGGAGGAATAAAAAAGTACGTGTGCTACTAGCGGCTGTGTGTTGTATAGCATAGAAGACAAAGAAAGATCCCACCAGTACCTGAAAATGGTCATCCACTTCAGAAAGGGATCACTTGAGTCATTGGCCAGTGGTCTTAGAGTTGTCTCACTTTTATCCTATGCATTACTCATTAACGCAAACGAAACTATCAGCCAACATTCCCCCTGGAGCTACACGCATTCATCAGCTGCAGCTGCAGGTTGGCTCCCATACAAGACCAGCAAAAACCAGTGAAAGCCTTCCATGAGAGTCAACTGGCTGCATGGAATTTACAGTAAAGGAAACTGTAGTGCATTACTGTTTGCTAATTCTGCGCCACCATATTTTATATCAGTAAAATTGATAAGAAACGTATGCCCTGGACCTGAGGCACCTGGACCCTGTTCTAGTTCACATTAAAGGGAGCTTTGACCTGAAATTCCTTGGGATTAAGTTGAAAAAGCAATCTTAAACCTTCAAGAGATTGATTTACAGGAGTGGTTTATCACTCCATCCCACCTGGCATTCCCACTAAGTCCCCTGATGGCCCAGCAATGCTGTCCTCACCACAGAACGAGAAATAAATTGGACGGTGAACAGAAGGATCTCTAAAAGCATCAGAGAGCTGCCCCCTCCAGACTGCGAGTGGGACTAGATTCCAGGGTTCTCGGTACCGATGCTCTTGCCACAAGGTCCCCTGCTCCACCTCCACCCACACAGTCACTGTTACTCCAAATATTAGATGAATCTCTTATTCAAAAGAATTGTGAGTAAATGGATGCTCAAGTAGTTTTATTAAAATCTCATGGGAATTAGTGCAATGCAGAGAGCAACAGGCACTAGATGGATGTAAAAGAGGGTGAGTAGTTAAAAATGAGAACTTGCTTTTGCCCTCACCCACGTAGGAGAATCTGCATCCCGGTGGGGCGGTCCAGACCCAGCTTGCGGGCAGATGCAGGGGAGCCTAGCACCAAGAAAGGGTGTGGTCCTACCTCAGGGTGCACAGACCTGACCTGACCTGCGTGAAAAGCCAGGGACGAAATGCTGGGACCAGACAGCTCTGTGCGCCATATGCGTTATGCCAGGTTGCGGTGGGCTCCTCCACACACAGTGGCCAGGTGGCACAGTGGTTGAGAATCTGCCTGCCAATGCAGGGGATTTGGTGGAGGTAGGAGGTATAAGAGACAGGTGTCCTTATAAGAGAAAGGCAGAGGAGATCTGAGACTCAGACACCCAGAAGCGGAGGCCATGTGAAGAGCCCTGGTTCGAGAAACCCGGGTTCGAGCCCTGGTCCGGGAAGATCCCACATGCCGCGGAGCAACTAAGCCCATGTGCCGCAACTGCTGAGCCTGTGCTCTAGAGCCCGAGAGCCACACTACTGAGCCCACGTGCCACAACTACTGAAGCCCATGAGCCTGGAGCCCGTGCTCCCCCACCAGAGAAGCCAGTACAATGAGAAGCCCGCGCACCACAACGAAGAGTAGCCCCCGCTCACCGCAACTAGAGAAAGCCCACGTGTGGCAACGAAGACCCAATGCAGACAAAAATAAATAAATAAATTTATTAAAAAAAAGTAAAAAGTGGGCCTGGGCCATTCTGACTCACGCCCATGGTCCCAGCCTGTGACTTACAGTGTCTCCCTTGATCTGAAACACATTCTGATTTGAAGGATAAACCCTTTGTTCTCTGCTCATGTGTTGCCTATGTGCCTTTCCTGACGTTCCTCCTGCTTGGTGTTCCCTTCCTTCTGGGTTTGTCTCCTTCACTCTTGTTCGACCTCCATGACTTATTTTTGATCATATTTCCTCTATGAAGTCCATCTAGACAGTCTCAACCTCACCTCTTGCATATCCCTATAGCGCCTGAAATCTGCTAACCACACGCCTGAGAGCTGGGCCAGAGTCCCCTGTCATGTCCATCCTCCCCTGACTTGGATCCTGGATGCCCTGCCTCATGCCTTTCTGTACCCCAAGCACACAACACCATGCATCCCCTCCCCGGGTGCCCTGCAAATCCTTGTTGAAGTTATACAAAAAAAAAAAAAAAAAAAGTACATAGAAACAAGCCTTGAAACTGAGATACCTCTAGGATCCGAATGAATTCCAAGGAGGAATGAATCAAAGTAACAGGAGCTGCAAGTGCACAAGAAACCCCAAGGACTTAAGAGTGATAACAGCTTTTTATCTAAATTAAACATAGCTGGTTTAAGGAGGCTTTGCTTCCAGAAAGGGGACTGGGGACACATTTGTCTCTAATTTTGGTTCCTGAAAAATAAATTGAGGCAATTATTACTTCAAGATTGCTACTTAGTATCCACCCATCTTCTTTAAATCCCACATTAATACAACCTGTACTAAAGACATTTTAAAAGTCACAACAGACCACGCTTTTGTTTTTCTTTCCAAACCGAGGGTATATTTGATACATGTAACCCAAGATCAGAGTTCAAATCTCCTTGAAGGACCAGGAAGTCAGATGCCAGCTTATTGTGAGGACACGTCCCAGCTGGTAGGTGAGGATGCTTCTTACATCGGACCAAAGTACAGAGCTGTGTCAGCACCAAGGAGGGAAGTCCTGGACATCCACGTGGGGCTTAAACACAGGGTGGAGGGGAGCAAGGGGCCTCTGGGTAGGTGGTGAGCAGTCCCTGCCACCAGCTCGAAGTCTGCATCTTCAGCAAAGCACAAGAACCACCGTTGTCTGGGGACCATCTTCCAGCGCATACAAGGCATCGAGAGACTTTCTTGAGTGTCTATTAGTCACTCCACTTAGTGCAGCAAATCACCCTGTATTACGTAAACATGAGCGTGATTGTTAGGAGATCCCTGTGTGCTCTTACTTTCACTCATTCATTCCCTAGTCAAACCCTCACCCTGTTCCAGGAGCTGGACACTGGAAACAAACAAACAAAACATGTGCCTGCAGTGACTGGCCTGTGATCACACATGTGATGTTTAATTACTGCTATTTTGGAAAGAACAGAGTGTGGACAACAGTAGAGGACCTGGTTCAGTCAAGAAGAGAGATAGACCTTAGATGAGCTTTCCTGGAGGGCATACTGCAGTTATTGACATCATCATGTGTCCTCCCAACAAGGCTTGGCACAAAACTGTGTGCAAGATACTGTCCCCTGAACTTGATATACATGATCTCATTTAACCCCTATGATGGGCTTCCTAAGAGGTTATTACCAGCCCCATTTTAGACATGAAGATACAAAGCTGTGAAAAGCCCACTGTCAGGCCCAAGTTCCCATCTTTACAAAATGACATTGTGAAGATGTCTCACCCAGCTCCTGACCACAAGGTTCTTCACCATCTACGCTGCCTGCATTGCATCTGAAATATGAAGACATATTCAGAGCAGCTTGGAGGAGTGGGTCTTCTGAGATACCCTCAGACACAAAAATCTCCCAGATTCTGGGTAAATGTTTGCCCAGGTTCAGAAAAATAAATCGAAATTACCTATAGAGAAGAAATAAGTAAGAATATGTCAAAACCACAAAGGTTGGTAGAAGAACATGCCGCAACCATCAAGCTGGTGTTGCTCTGGAGGAGCAGCTGATATCAAGAAGCTGGAATGTGGGGGGCTCAATGGCAGCTTGGGGGTGTCAGGACTAAGATGTTTCCCCTGCTTGCTGTTGGAGCTAAGCTGAGGTTTCCACATGAGGCCAGGTTCTTGGGAAGTATGTTCCCTGAAAAAGAGTGGGACAGAATTTACCTGAAACCCAAGGGAAGTGGTCATGAACTCTGTCTTCTCTGCTACAGTCCCAGGTAGAAAAAAATAGTGCCAGTAACAATTGTCTCTATCGATTACTTATAATTACCAACCTGCTCTCACAGGACTCTGATGTTTAACTTTACCTCCACAGTTGCAGACTCTGGCTGAGGAATTAAAGAGATTTTATGTTGCTAGTTCCTCTGGTACCTGGTAGTAACAATACAACTTTTTTTTTTTCCTGGATAAATACATCCTCAATCCAGATCTCTCAGAATGACCATAGGTTAAATTCAACCAAACATGAAGATGAAACAAAATTTAACTAAAAATAATATAGGATAAAATTTACCCACAACATAAGGAAGAAGCCACCAGAAGTAAGAGGCAACATGAAAAAGGAAGAGATTTGGCATTTAGTTATTAGGAGAAGAATGTAAAATAGTTCTATATGAAAATTTCAACAATTAAAATATGGCATAAGGAAATGAGCAAGAAGGGAGACTTCACTGGGAGTCCAGTGGTTAAGACTCCATGCTCCCAACGCAGAGGGCACCGGTTCAATCCCTAGTCGGGGAACTAAGATCCCACATGCTGCACAGCACAGCCAAATACATAAAGAGCCTTGTTCAAAAAAAAAAAAAAAAACTGAGTAAGAAGGGATAGACTACATAAATGACCAGATTTCATAAAGAAGTAATAAAACTTCTGGAAATTATTGCAACTTTATTTACAATAGCCAAGACATGGAAGCAACCTAACTGTACATCAACAGATGAAGGGATAAAGAAGATGTGGCACATATATACAGGGGAATATTACTCAGCCATAAAAATAAATGAAATTGAGTTATTTGTAGTGAGGTGGATGGACCTAGAGTCTGTCATACAGAGTGAAGGAAGTCAGAAAGAGAAAAGCAAATACCGTATGCTAACACATATATATGGAATCTAAGAAAAAAAAAAAAAAACTCATGAAGAATCTAGGGGCAAGATGGGAATAAAGACACAGACCTAGTAGAGAATGGACTTGAGGATATGGGGAGGGTGAAGGGTAAGCTGGAACAAAGTGAGAGAGTGGCATGGACATGTATACACTACCAAATGTAAAATAGACAGCTAGTGGGAAGCAGCCGCATAGCACAGGGCGATCAGCTCAGTGCTTTGTGACCACCTAGAGGGGTGGGATAGGGAGGGTGGGAGGGAGGGAGACGCAAAAGGAAAGAGATATGGGGACATATGTATATGTATAACTGATTCACTTTGTTATAAGGCAGAAACTAAGACACCATTGTAAAGCAATTATACTCCAATAAAGATGTTTAAAAAAAAAAAAGAATGCAGATGACCCTAGGCATATATTGCTGGGCTGCCCATCCCCAGGGCCTGGAAAGGACCCTTGCAAATGAGGACCCCAAAGCTGAAGCTTCCTTTAGCTTTATGGTGATTCCATTTCTGGTTAAGGTTTCTTATTTTATTCCCTGCTCCCCCTGACCCATGCTTTATGTCAATGGAACAAGTTTGAAACAAAGCGCCTTCCTTTATAGAGTGGTGCCATTTCAGATGATCAGGATGTGTGGAATAAATGTAAGTGAGCCCGAAAAAAAAAATGGATTGTACACTTTAAAATGGTGAATTTTGTGATATGTGAATTATACCCTAATAAAGTGAATAAAGAATTGAAAGGTTAAAAAAAAAAAAACATAGTTGCTAAAATGAGCAGTACAATAACTCAGTTACACAGCAGATTATATACAGTTAAAAATTAAATCAAAGAACTGGAAGACAGGTTAGATAAAATAATCAAAATGCAGCAGAGAGAAAGATGAGATGAAACACATGACAAAGGTGAAGAAACACAGAAAATAAAACAAGAAAATTTCATGTACATGCAATCAGAGTTCCAGCAAAGAGACTGGAGCAAGGAGGAAAGAAAATAACGATGTGATAATGGCTGATGTTTTTTCAGAACTGAGGAAAGGCATGAATCCACAGATACAAAAAGTAAAACACACAACCAGAAGGATACATGAAATGGAAATTACACCTAGATTCATTGTAGTGAAACTGCATAAAACACAAAGTTCTTAAAATCCTCTACAGAGGAAAAACAGATCACCCAGAAAAGATTAACAATTATATTGACAGCAGATCCCTAAATAGCAACCATGGAATAGTTGTGTAATAACATACTCAAGATGTTAAAGAAAAAGTCATGTTAGTGTAGAATTCTGTAACCAATAAAAATACAAGAGGGTAATAAAAAGTTTTCAGAAGAAAAATATCAACAGATCCCCAGCAAAAGAACTTCTAAAAGATGTACTTCAGAAAGAAGGAAAATGACCCCAGAATAAAAACATGAGATGTAAGAAGAAGTTTTGGCAAAAACACTGATGAAATGTGGAAGAAGAACATGATGCAAGAATAAATGCTGACCACACTGGTGAAGTGTGAATAACTGTGAACAAATAATAATAATACAGAATTCGTGAGATTAATAGTAATATATGTTATTAGATTTAAAAATAATAATACCTGGTCTATTAAAAACACTAAAAAGTAACTTTTAGGTAGGACTGGGGTGAGGCTTTGGGGTTAGAGTGGTCAAATGCCTTCCTGTTACTCATAAAGGGTCAAGTTATTGATTACCTTTCCTATTGATAATGATTATTAGGCAGGGTAACATCTTAAAGTAATTGAATAGTTTAAATGGGAAATCATGGAAAGAGAAGACTAAACTAACATAAAAGAAGCTAAGAAAGGAGAAACTAAGAAACAGAACATTTGGGCAAGTAGGAAACCCAAAATAAGATGGCAGTAATGAATCCCTTTGTATCAATTATCCCAAGAAACTTAAATGAAGAAAATCAAATGTTTAAAGTGTAAACATTGCTAAAATGTATGACAAAAGATACAGTTACATGCTTTAAACTAGATACAAAATTGAAACAAAAGGAAACAACTGGTGAAGGTGAAAAGACAGAAGGAAGGATACATACCCAGCCTATGTTTGCTGAGAGAAAGCTGGGGCAGCTGGGTTGATACAAAACACACACTTGAACACAGTTATGGGATAAAGAGGTCACACTGGCACGTCTTCCATCAGCGAGAGAGGTACAAGTGTTCTAAACTTAGGCACCTACAGAAATTGCTTCAATATGTATAAAAACTAACCTCAAGGAGGAATTGACAAATACACTATCGTTGTTGGTGATGTCAACACACCTGTTATGGGGACAGGAAAGGTCAGCAGAGAGGAGGAGGTCAAGATGGAAAACAGTCTAACCACCAAGTGAGCCTACAAGGGGTGGAGACCACATGCCACACTGACCCAGAGTTCACAGCCTTCTTACACACACGTGGAACATTTACAAAAACTGGCCACTCAAAAGGCCGTAAAGTAGTTGTATATATTTCAAATAAATGTGTTATTCTAAGTATAATGCAGAGGTAGATGGACCTGGAGAAAACACACAGCCTTGCTGACCGCTAACTTCATGTGGACCCTGGCAGGTACTGTAATTGTAATTCTCTCATCTACTTACTCTCCTGGTCTCTTAAAATGGATTTCATATCTCAATCTCTTTTCAGATCTCTGATACATTAATGAAATTAACTTGATAATAAAAAAAAGCTTATCAAAAAAAAAAAAACTTGTTCTTTTAAGAGGGGACACTGGCAAACTTCCAATGAAAAGATGTTTCCAAACCTAAAAATCTGTCAGAGGTTAGGAAAACACATTCTACAAGACTAGTATGATCTGGATACTCAAATATAACTTAACACAATTAAGGAGGAAATCATGACATTATTGACATTGATTCATATTTATTAAGGAATGAAATTTGACATCAATCCTGGTAAAAACTAAGACCAAAAATATTTTCTTACTTAATAAAGGTGATTCAATAAATTAGGGTCTAGTCAGAATACAAAAACTGTACTAGGTATTTTAAACCAAAGGAATTTAATACAGGGGTTGTTGCTTCACAGAAGGCCTATATATTTTTTAATGAGGTCCCCCAAGGCAATATATTCCAGGAGAAGTTATCACCACTGGGCTGAGCCAACTCAAATATAATAACATTGACAACTGCAGAAACTCACATCACAGCTGGGGATGAACCTAGTGGCTCAGAAAGTCATCCCCCTACACACACACACACACACACACACACACACACACACACACACACACCCCAAATGGCTGGTGCTCAGCCCTCACACTGGGGTCACGCAGCTGGTTGTCAGGGGGCAGCTAACTAGTGATGGCTCATCTCAAGGGTCCTAGAGAAGCCGGTGCTGAGAGCACCCAGAGAGATGAATGCAGAGCTCCAGGATCTGGATTTCTGCTCCAGGAGCAATGCTGACAGGGTCTGGAGACAGGAAGAAAGTCTCTTCTCCCCTCCTTCTGCTTCTGCTCTCCCATCAGATCTTGCCAAGAGCAGAACCTAATTAGAAGCCAGCTGGCAGGGGAGTCTGGGAGATTTAACTCACAGACGCTTGGCTGTGGCATCCCAGGGCAGGTTTCAGAGGGCAGGCTCTTAGCTGAGAGGTAATAGGCAAACCCTCGGCACAAGAATCCATCAACGGCTTGCAGGACGACTGCTGCTTCATAATACAATGCAGAAGCATTTCATTTAAAATCATGAATGGGGGGAGACAAACTGGGAGATTGAGATTGAAATATGCACCCTACTATATATAAAATAGATGACTAATAAGAGCCTACTGCATAGCAGAGGGAACTCTACTCAGTACTCTGAAATGGCCTATATGGGAAAAGAATCTGAAAAAGACTGGGTACGTATATATGTATAACTGATTCACTTTGCTGTACACCTGAAACTAACACAACATTGTAAATCAACTGTACTCCAATAAAATTTTTTTAAAAATAAAATCACGAATAAGAAGGAATAAGTCCTATATCACTATTTGTATATGAGAGGTTCTAGATAGCCTCATAAAATAAGGTAAAATGTATAAGAAAATGGAAAGGGAAATATTGTCATTATTTGGAGGTATTAGAGTATGTAAATAGAATCCTTGATACATTCTACAAAAAATGATTAAAATTAGAATGTAGTTAGTAAAGCACTAGATATAAGAAATATAAAAACACAGTTACTTTGTTATTAATCATCAATATTTGAAGGTCCCTTTTAAAGATTTTTATAACAACAACGATATAAGGTACATAGGGAGAAATTAGTAAAATATGTGTAAGACCTCATATGAGGAAAATTACACATCTTTATTGAAAAACAGAAATACATTGAAATGTGTTTCATATTTAAGGTGAGGAAGATTCAATATTTAAAGATGTCAATGGGCTTCCCTGGTGGCGCAGTGGTTGGAAGTCCGCCTGCCGATGCAGGGGACACGGGTTCGTGCCCCAGTCCGGGAGGATCCCACATGCCGCGGAGCGGCTGGGCCCGTGAGCCGTGGCCGGTGAGCCTGCGCGTCCGGAGCCTGTGCTCTGCAATGGGAGAGGCCACAACAGTGAGAGGCCCGTGTACCGCAAAAAAAAAAAAAAAAAAGATGTCAAATCTCCATCCACTGAGTTAGAGATCCAATGAAAATTCCAGTGCAGATCTCTGTAGAAACTGACAAGATAATTCTAACATTTATATGGAAGAGCAAAGGACCAAGACAAACCAAGATGCTCCTGAAGGCAACATCTAGATTCATAAACCCACATTCACGACTGGAGCGGGGTGTTGGTGCAAGGACAGAAAACAGAGACTTATGGGATGGAATACAGAACCCAGAGAAAGGATAAAGCACAGGACGGTGCTACAGCTCAGCAAGAAAGGGAAGACATATTCAGTGTGTGATTCAGGACAGCTATTTATCCACACGGACAAAAAAAGAAAGAAAGAAATTGCATCCTACTTTACAATGTTAAAAGCATCAATTATAGATTGTTTAAAGAATTAAAAGTGAGAAGCATAGCTATAAATATTTTAAAAGACAACATTATAGGAATCCTTGGATTGCTTAAACAAGACACAAAAGCTCTAACCGTAAATCATCTTAGAAGCAAAGACCTTTGTTTAAGAAATGGCATCATTAAAAAGTAAGGGAATAGCCACAAAAATGCAATAAGATATTTATAATGCATTTAATTTAGGGAGGATTCGTATCCAGAGTAGCGATCTCTTATAAACCCATAAGAAAAAGAAATGCCAACCAGTGAAAACTGGAGACAATATGCAAAAACACCTTTCACAAAATAGAAAACATTAATAGTTAATAAACATTTTAAATGCTGGTCAAACTCATTATTAATACAGGAGTGCAAATTAAAATCACATTAAGATTGGTTTCACCCACCAGACTGATTAAAATTTAAAAGGCAGACAAGATTAAAATGAAAAAAGGCAGACAACACCAAGTGTTGGTGAGAATGGGAATATTCACCCACTGCTGATGGGACCTGTAAATTGGTAAAATTATACTGGAAAACAAAATTTGTTACCCAAAAGTGTGCTGCAGATGTGCCTTTCCTGTGATCAGTGGTTCCACTCCTGGGCACAGCCCGGAGAGGATCCTTTGTACATGAACGCGGGGTTTAGGGTAGGGAAAGTGTGGGCAAGACTGCTTATAGTTCCATTGTGTGTAATGACAGAAAAGGGGCTACAGTCCAGCAAGTAGGGACTAGACCGTGGTGTGGTCAGCAGTGGGATGCATCCATCAGTGAAAAGGGATACAAACCTAGGGTGAGTCTCAAAAACACAGCATGGGGTAAGGCTTTAGGGAGAAATGATACCGTGTAAATAAAGTCCCCAAATTGAAAACTTCACAATATACCTTTTAGGGATAACCCCAAGTAGAGGAAAATACCATGGAAAAAGTAAAGCTCATAGTAAACCTGAGGTCCACAGTGGTGTTTGCCCTTGACAGACATCCACAGGAAGGTCACTACGGTTGCTCAGTTTTTCCACCTTGATGGCAGGTGCATTGGTGTTAGTTTTATTATACTTTTACCAGATATATTGGGTGTGCACATGCATCAGTCTTTAAGTGGGATGGATGTAACACTTTGTAATAAAAACAGACTCATAACAAACGAAACAAAAACTTGATCAGAGCTAATATTTACAGCCACCTTCTCTCTGCTGGGGGTCCTTCTTATCCTCCCAAGAACCCCGGGAGGGAAGTGGTACTGATATTCCCATCTCACAGATGAGAAAACTGAGGCTCCGGCTTGAACATGGAGGCTCCAGGTTTGCTGCAGAGCCGTGACCTTGACCACTACCCTCTACTGTCTCCATCTAGAATTAAATGCGATGTCGCCAAAGCCCCCTGAGGAGATAGGTGAGCTCCTGGGTGTGGGAAAACCTAGCCAGTGCTATGCCAGCCCTGGGGGGTGCCACAGAAAAGTATGACACCCCCTTCCTGAGGAAGCCAGAAGCAGCTCAGGGATGGCGACAGATGTGAGGCAGCTCCAGTTTCCCCACATGACAGGTCCACCTATGCAGGAGGCCGGGGGTCTGGGCCAGCCCTGGTAAGCCTGATTAAATGAATGGCCTTCATGATAATTGCGTTCAATTTAGTGCTTGATCGCCTCTATCATCCACTTCTCTTTAAGTAGCTTCGAGTCTTCCAAATTGGGTTGTGAACTCTTTAGGAGAGAGCTGTGTTTCCTCTTTTTATTCCACACACCATTTAACCAAGGCCCAGGTACCTGGGATGTGCCTAAGGATAACGGGACCAGGAACGGAGAGAAAGCGTTGCAGATCCCAGCTCTCCCAGTAGCTGGAGGTGTGTGTGTAGAAAGCCCCTGGCTTCTCTGCGCCTCACCTTCAGAGTCTACATAGTGAGGGCAGTGGGCATGCGCCCCTGGAGGAGCTGCTCAGCTTCAGCATGGGTGGGGTGGGGGTGGGCTTCCATGCATTTGGATGAACCAGGCACCTGAATGGACCAGACATCTGACAGACCACACATTTGGATGGACCAGGCATCTGGATGGACCAGGCACCTTCAAACACGGGTTCCTTGCTATCCAAGGTGAGGTGCACGGACCGGCAGCATCAGAGGCATGTGAGAGCTTGTAGACATACAGAATCTCAGTCCCCAGACCTGCTGGACCAGCATCTGCATGTTATCAGCATCCCCAGGTGATCCACACACACATTCAAGTTCCAAGCGCTCTGCATCCTGTCCATAGGACTTGTCCAAATGCCCATAACAATCGCTCCACGGCTGTTGAATAGACGAGTCCGGGACCCTTGCTCTTTGATCCCGATTTGCCGGGGCTGCCATAGCAAAGTGCCACAGACTGGGGGGCTTAAACCGCAGACACTAATTTTCTCACAGTTCTAGAGGCCAGAAGTCCAGATGAAGGTGCTATCAGCGCTGGTCCCTTTCGAGGGCTCTCACAGGGCTTGTCGATGGCCGCCTTCTGCCTCTGTCTGCTCACGTGGACTTCTTTCTGTGCATCTCTGAGTCCAAATTTCCCCTTTTTATAAAGACAACAGGCAAATTGGATTAAGGGCCCACCCTACACCAGTGTGACCTCATCTTAACCAATTACATCTGCAATGAGCCTATTTCCAACTTGAGGTCCTGGGAGATGGGACTTCGATACATGAATCCCAGGGGGTACAATTCAACCTATAGTGGGACCTATGAACCTGCGGTTTTAAGAAGTGTCGGCAGGGATTCTGAGGAGCAGCCAGTTTGGGGCACCACTGAACTTGGCCGATAAGGCGAACGTGCTGGAGGAGGGAGTGGTGTATGGGTGGAGGGGGCTGCTGTGCCCGGAGGCTTGTCTCCAAGGCCCAGACTTGCAGCTTCTTCCACCTGGAGGGCAGCGTGGGAGGCTGCTCAGTGCTGGTGCCCGTGACACATCATTCACACGGAGAGCCCCTCGGGGGCTGCTAAGTGCTCTCTCCTTTTTCCTTCTCTACTGTTCTATTCCTGGACTGTAAAACAAGTTCCCCAGAGGGGTCCCTGGGGGCCTTTTTGTTGTCAGTGCCTGTGCCAAAAAGCACAGCCCTGCACCCGGACTCCAGGGTCCAGAGGGTGAGGGGCCACGTGCGGAAGTATCCTATCCGCTGCAGCGTCTCTGTCCAGATGTGGGTCTTCGACCTGCTTTTAGTCGCCTACGTTCTTCCTGGGATGCTACTACATTTTTTAAACCCTGATGTGTCTGGGAGCTCAGCTGACCTTTGTGCAGGAAGATCTCTCCTCCAACAGGAATGAGGCTCCTGTTGCAGCGGGAACAGCTGGGCGGCAGGAGGGACGCAGAACCTGTGCTCACACCGCGGTCCCGAGGCACTCAGCCTGCCCTGGTCATCTGAGAGGTGAGCACCTGGTGTGCTGGAAGCTGAAGGGGATGAACTCACAGAGTGCAAGGACCCTGCAAGAGCTGTAACAAGCCCTGTGCACCTACCAGACGCTCACGGGAAGTGTGTCCCCATTTGCTCTCCCCCTCTGCGGGCAGCCTCCCTGCCAGGGCTTTGTCCCCTGATCTCTCAGCCTTGGTATCAAATCTCAAATGCCTGCCCCTGCTGCCCTCCCTAAATTGCACCGGCCAAACCCATCAGGGTATTTTGTCAGCCCTTAGGCGATATTTATAATTCAGCAATTCCCAGGGACGTGTGCACAGCACATCTGTAATCTAGAGGAGGATTTGGAAGGCCCGCTTCAGGACCGGGCTAGCGTGCACCTCCAGAATCCTGGGCTAGAAACATTGAGGGGGAACCCTGCACCGGCTACGAAGGAAAGCTTCCAGGCAGTGGACTGGTGGACTGTGGGAAGAGCTCTCAGACTGAGACGAAAGGAAGAATGACAGGGCCTATTACAAAAGATCCTTATCTAATCACTGCAGCAGCCCTGCAGGGCCTCCCCGGGAACCTGCGGGCTTTTCATTCATTGTGGGTTTTGTGCCCTGGGGAATGAGGCCTCGTTTCTGGAATAATCGGCCATAATTGAGACCTTGCTTTAAGGCAGTACCTCAGCCTCTTTGGTCCTGAATGGAGTCAGTCACTGTGCTCTGAGCTTTCAGGGGTCTGGTCTGTACTGGGCGAACACCCTGGGCACCCAGGGCTTAAAAACCACCCAACCTCTTCCATGTGCCTTAACTAAGCGGTGTTAAGATGGTGAACGCAGAAGTACCGTGTACTCCTTTGTGTCTTCAGGGAGATCAGGTGGAGGGGGCAGTTGTGAGTTCAGAGCTGCAGGTGTGGGCAGGGAGGACACTGCCCCCCCTGTGGGCTAAGGTGGGGCCTGGCAGGTCAGCTGCAGAGGAGCAGGGTGGGAGCTGCCACCAGCACATACCACCAGCCACCAGCAGCCTGCCTTCCATATCCGTGAGGATGGGCCAGGCTCGGGAAGGCCGGCTCTGGCCATCACGGCCGCTGCCGACCTTTCCATCACATGGCTTCCCTTGTCAGAGGTGAAGCAGAAAGACAACAGCCCCCATTCCTCCAACTCCAGGTGAGGGAGCTAAACGGCAGAAGTGCGGATGCGAGCTTTTCAGCTTCTACTGAAAGAGGGTGAGACAGAGGCTGAAAACCAGGTCACAGCACTCCGTGCCCCGAGGAGACTGATGGCCAATCATGGGCACAGGGGGTGGACGGGACCTCCTCATGCTTCCTGGCACGTGATCCAGCGCTGACTTGCAGACGGCAGCACCCTCGCCCCAGGCAAGGCCCAGAGGAAGCGGGGCTCCCTTGAGACTGGAGCTCTCCTTTTCTTCAGATTCTATGCCCTGTGCCTTGCTGGCCAGTTAGGGGCCAATCACGATATGTTTTTGTTTTTGTTTTTGTTTTTTTTTGCGGTACGCGGGTCTCTCACTGTTGTGGCCTCTCCCGTTGCGGAGCACAGGCACCGGACGCGCAGGCCAGCGGCCATGGCTCACGGGCCCAGCCGCTCCACGGCATGTGGGATCTTCCCGGACCGGAGCACGAACCCGCGTCCCCCACATCGGCAGGTGGACTCCCAACCACTGCGCCACCAGGGAAACCCCACGATATTCTGTTAGGGGCCGAACAGAGACTAGCAAAGAATTTTAGCCGGGAAACGTCGGAGCTAATATCCCGTAGGGACCCATCTGAGTTGATACAGTCCTGATCCTGGGAGGAGAAGCAGGACATGAGCCTCGAGGTGACACGAAGTCAGATTCATCCTCTGGACCGTCACCAAAGACACACAGCCTCGGCAGGGATGTTGTTAGCATGTGGTGTGTCTGTTTCGTCCTGTTTGATGAAACCTTCAGCTTTCTGGCGATATGAGTCTTACATGAGGAAGAATCCATGGAGGGTTGCAAGAAGTGGTGTCTCTGAACCTGTGGATTGTAGAGCAGGCCCAGAATCGCTACTGGTCCTGCAGGTGCCCACCTGGCCGTGGAGGAACGACGTCTTCCACCTGGAGCCACTGGACCCTTGTTCTGATGCTCATGGAGGGAGCCTTGGTGACTCTGTTAGAATTTGCCGGAGTAAGGTGGTGCATCTGTGGTCCAGTTCAATCTCCTACCGGTGCCGGGAGCACCACTCCACCATGGAAAAGTGCTGTGTGATATCTGCACGCTTTCAGAACACGATTGGAGTGGAGACCAGAAAAGGAAAACGATATAAAAATGGCATGTGACCCTCGTCAACACCATATAGCAGGAAACATTTTTTAATTAATCAAAATTTAAGCAGGGCTTCCCTGGTGGCACAGTGGTTGAGAGTCCGCCTGCCGATGCGGGGGACATGGGTTCGTGCCCTGGTCCGGGAAGATCCCACATGCCACGGAGCGGCTGGGCCCATGAGCCATGGCCGCTGAGCCTGTGCGTCTGGAGCCTGTGCTCCACAATGCGAGAGGCCACAGCAGTGAGAGGCCCACGTACCGCCAAAAAAAAAAAAAAAAAAAAATTAAGCAGATATCTGCCTTATTCTCCCACCATAAATCAAACGTATGGACACTAAGGGAGGAAAGTGGCGGGGGGTGATGGTGGTGGGATGAATTGGGAGACTGGGATAGACATCAATACACTAATATGTATAAAATAGATAACTAATAACCTGCTGTATAAAATAAATAAATAAAATTAAATTAAAAAAAAAATAAATGTGCACGTCAACTGCTTTGCATACATATATAACTCCACGTCGCCAGGCTCTGGAAGCCAGGGTGCGGCCATGACCCTGAGAGATGGAAACGTGGTGAACTCCGTGTCCTCCCTGAGTTTCCGAACTCGGCCCCGGGAGGTGGAGCCACACAGAGAGCAAGTGTCCTGCGTCACGATTAAAATCCCTGTGTGTCTGTGCAATCGTCCCAGATAACCTGGGCAGGCCTGACCCAGTCAGCCAAAAGATCTTAAGAGCAGAGCAGAGGATTCCCTGGCGGGGAAGAAACCTTGTGGAGGGCTCCAGCCTGATCTTCTCGAAGACCTGCCCTGTGGACGCAGACGACCCTGGCCAGACCCCACAGTCCCGGGAGCCAGCGTCTGTCCTGTGTCTGCACGGACGTCTCCTCTGGGCTGTTTCTCCCGCCGACCCTGAATGCAATGCGGAAGAATGACTCTGATCGTTTCATTCTTCATTTCCTTCCCACCTCAGCGTTTGCACCAGTGTGTGCTCAGGGCTCAAAGTCCACACACACAGAAGTGGACGCCTCCTGGCCCCGGCCCTGACCTCTTACTCTGACCATTGAGACTGTGGTGGAGAGGGTGGATCCCTTGCTCGTGTGGAGAGGGTGGATCCCTTGCTCGTTGTGGGAAGGATGCAGGGGGACCGGGGGTCTCAGTTAGAGGGTGTCCACGAGGACTGATGGGGTTTAGGCTTCGTGGGTGACATTGGGGGAGGGTTCAAACTGTGTTAAATTTTAACTGCGCAGCTGGGCTGGGAGAAGTGGTGCTGGGTCTGTGCTCTGCCTGGTGGCCTCGTTGTGTCTGTGCTTAGATGTGGTTTGGGCAGAGTCTCCTTTTTGGTCTCCCTTCGTCATAGTCACAGAGGGACCTCATCTCCATTGGTCTCCTGGGAGGCTGCTTTGTGCCCATCAGGGAACGCAGTGGCCTCGCTGTGGGTGCCAGCCCAGTTCCTGGGTGTGTGCTGTTGTCCTCCCATCCCCCAGGTAACATCCTCCAGGACGGTGTGGGTGTGGCCGGAGGGCTGCCGGGTCGCCCCTGCGGCCTGCTGCCGCCTGGAGCCCCCGGGATGGGCGGAGTCAGCACCGGCCACGTGGACAGCGCCTCCTTCAGCGCTGGCACCTTCAGCACCGGCCACGTGGACAGCGCCTCCTTCAGCGCTGGCACCTCCAGCACCGGCCACGTGGACAGCGCCTCCTTCAGCTCTGGCACCTTCAGCACCGGCCACGTGGACAGCGCCTCCACTCCTGCTCCGGGGGGCCCCCCCGCGCGGCTGGTCTCTGTCTGGGCAACTCGATCACCACCTGCTAACCCTCTTCCTGGACTACCTCTGTTTGCCTTCAAGTCACGTCTTAAATGTCACTTACGGAGACACCACCCCCTATCACTTACGGATGCACTCACCCCATGCATCCTTAAGACTCTATCTTTCTCCATAAGTTCTCTTCAAGTGGGTATCAGAGAACAGGGCAAGGATGGTGCCCACTGCAGGCGCGAAGTGTATATTTACTTAGTGACTGAACGGAGATTTTGGCCGTCCCTGCCTCCGTCCACCCTCTGCACAGCCTGGCCCAGACCATCATCGTCTCTTTCTGGATGGTTCCTCAGGTGCCTACCTGTGCTCTTGTCTAGTTGGCCTTAATCTACATTCCCTCAAATGCAAATGTGACCACGAGGGAGAGGAACCAGGTCCTCACGTCTTTGGTGTCTCTGCTCATGAGCGACGTGGCTGACGGCACTTTGGGGAAGGAACCCTCAGCTGTCAGGACACCCTGATGTCCCCAGGCCCCACTGTGCCAGCCCCACACTCAGATCCAGGACCCCGCGTGGTCTGAACCCTATACTCTGTGAAGTCCCCGGGCCTCTGGTTAGAACGATTCGTCCCCACAATTAACCAGGAGGAGGCACGTTCACTGAGTCAGAGCTGGAGCCTGGGAACCTCTGCTGGCCGCTGCCATCCCCTCCTGCTAACGTGATGTTCCCGTTTTCATTGCACCTCGACAGTGACCGTGAACCCCCCCCCCCCCCCAGTGGGCGGGAAGGCAGCCGTGTGCTGTGGACTCATGTCACCAAGACACTTTCCTGTGCTTCCCTCATTCAGGGATTGCTTGCCACTGGAAGATTCCCCACGCAAATGTGGCTTCTTAAAATGCTCAGCAATTCTTGGTAAACAGCCCCTATTCCCAAATGCTTAGTTCGGGGCCAGTTCTGTCCTGAATGAGATAAAAAGCCTGCATATTTCCCAGAAGTTTAGAATGACAGTTCAGGCGAATAATAAGAAGAGAATGTTTTTTTCCTATTAAAAAGAGAAAAACAACCTTCCGCTGCAGTGTGTCTACTTTTTCTAAACTGGAATCACATGCAAACACAACAAAATATCACCTAGAGTTTCCTCTAAAACGTTATTAAGCCTCATGCTGTGAGTGGCAAAGCTTAAATATTGCAACTTAACATGTATTTATTGTGTACCTACTATGGTTCCAATCAGCTCTGGGTACTGAGGAAGAAATTTTTGTATAAGAAAAACACCTAGATGTATGGGAAAGGATGGTATTGGATGGTGATAAAGAACCAGGACAGACACATGTAAATGAACGTCCCTGTAAAGTCCTTCTCGTGAAGGAAGGTAGCATCCTTCCTGCTTATGGGTCACCAGTGTCTGCTGCTAATTCTGCAGAATGTGCCTTACTTTCCACACGGCATCCATGTTGTTGACCTGTGCCTTGATCATGAGGGTCCCCGGAGGAGAAGATCCTGGGGACACCTGATGATGCAGAGTTTCCTCATCTCCTTTCCTTAACCCTGGGGCAGGCGGCATTCACGCTTACCAGGATCCAAGCATCCTTGCCCACCCAGACCCAGGACAGACTGTGCCCCCAGCCCCTGGCAATGAAGTGACACAGGTGTCTGGATGGGACCGATGGGCTGTACCTGGAGGTGACAGGTGCACTTGCTACGGATGTGTCGTTCTCTAAATTATCCCCTCCCACCCCCGCCCGACCAGGGCAGCAGAGGAGGCTGAGCTCAATGTGGTCCAGACTCAGGAAAGCAAAGCCTCTGACAAATTACCCAGAACGAGTAAATAAGCAAACTGTCATCGGATGTGATGGTTGTATTTTACTGCAACACAACTTGACTTATCCCCTGATACATCCCTGGAAATCCATTCGCTAGCTCTTGCTGCCTGCAGGGAGCTCTAAAATATAGACACAGAGGAATCTGGGTGGTGATCTTGGAGTTTGGGTTTGTTTAAATTCAGTGTCCTAGACATCGTCCTTAGAAAGATGTGGAATTAAGTTAACCCAACTGTAGAGAACGTTCTTGAAAAAGCGATTCCATGCTGCCTGGAGAGTGCATGAAACACCTGTCTTTCACCATCTGAGCCGGACATGTTTTCTTGTTTGTTTGCTTATAGAACTATAATTGATTTTCAATGTTGTGTTAGTTTCTGGTGTACAGCAAAGCGACTCGGTTATACACATATACATATTCTTTTCCACTATGGTTTATTACAGGATATTGAATATAGTTCCCTGTGCTATACAGTAGGACCTTGTTGTTTATCTCTTTTATATATAGTAGTTTGTATCTGTTAATCCCAAACTCCTAATTTATCCCTTCCCCAACCCCTTCCCCTTTGGTAACCATAAATGTGTTCTCTCTGTCTGTGAGTCTGTTTCTGTTTTGTAAATAAGTTCATTTGTGCCATGTTTTAGATTCCACATATAAGTGATCTCATATGGTATCTGTCTTTCTCTGACTTACTTCACTTGGTATGATAATCTGTAGGTCCATCCAAGTTGCTGCAAATGGCATTATTTCATTCTTTTTTGTGGCTGAATAGTATTCCACTGTATATATGTGCCATGTCTTCTTTATCCATTCATCTGTCGATGGACATTTAGGTTGCTTCCATGGACATGTTGCCTTTTAAATCCTATGACTCAGCGGTGCTCTTACACATATCTTTGAAGAATGCACATCAGTTACTTTATAAAACGTCCCTGAAGTTTGGGTTGTTTGCTATTTTCCAGTGATTAGATCTGGTTTACACTTCTTGGGCTGAAATAGTGCTGAAGTGACCTCTGGCTTTCTTAGGGAACCACGGCTGGCGCACATGTGTGTTTGCCTCTAATCTCCATATTAATTTTGAGAAGTTGGTTAAAGTGTGGCCTGGTTTCTCCACTGTATAGTTATTAGTTTTCATTTTGAAATTAGTAATTCATCTGTAGGGAGATTATTATTTTTTGAAATAGCCTGTTTCTCAACACATATTACTCTGTCTCCCAGACTTTGGAACCACGGAGAGTTTGCCTGAATCAGTTGTTACTATGATGACTGCAAATGACGTTTTCTAGTTTCCTCCTTCCTTGGGTGTTTATTAGTGGGCATTCCACTCAGGAAAGCCCAATTCTCCTCTATTTATTCACTTATTAATTGACATGTGGATTGCTTATATGTATTTATATCTACTTTGTAAGTATGGACTCACGGTGTCTTGCTTTATTTAATAGGCATTAATCCACAACTTTTTCCATGTTTTGATGTCCAGATCGTCCCCATTTTGGCCAGTGGCTGCTCCTCCGAGCCGGCGCCCCTGTTGCACCTGTGAGCACCTCCTTAGTTTCCGGCACAAGATGTTCACAGCTCAGCAGGCACCTTCCAGCCTCAGCTCCCGGGTCATCTTTCTCCAGGCAGCCCGGGCCCCTTTTAGGAGGCAGACAAAGGAAAGCTGAGGAGTGTGCCAGCTTTACATATGGGCACTCGCCAGCCACCTCTACAAGGATCAAATCCTGAGCGCTGCAGCTGCTGACTTTCCACACCCCTTGAAAGGAGCTCAGGGTGGAGATCAGGAATGAGGCCCTCTGGGCTCTGGGACAAGCTGGAAGAACAGGTCTTCAGATAGTTAGATATTTGCAGGAGAATATTTTATGAGCCCAATTCTTGCATCTCATCATATCTAGGAAAGCACTAAAACCCTTCATGGTGACATCTCCTCCTTGTAACTAGGAGTAACCTTCATGAGACTGGCAGAACCTTCTGCAAAAATGTGTGCTGGGCTGCACGGACTTCCCTGTCACCAAAATCGCTTATACACTGACCCCCCCTGCCCTGTTTGGAGCTGTCCCTCAGAGCTCTCTGAGATGCTGTCTCCTGGGCTGTAGTCCTCATTTTGCCCCAAATAAAACTTAACCCACAACTCTCATGGTGTGCAATTTTTTTTCAGTCGACAAATGTTCTGGATGAAAGGAGTCTAAAGAGATATGACAACTAAATGCAACATGGGACCCTGGGTTGGATTCAGAACCAGAAAAAGATGCTATAAAAGGCATTCTCGGGACAAGGGGTGAAATTAGAATGTGGACTACATATTAGATAAGTTAACTACTGATACATTTTTTAATATGACACCCATATTGTGATTATTTGAGAGCATATCCTCATTCTTTGGAAACCCACACTGAAGTATCAAGGAGGAAATGTGACTTACCCTCAAAAGGTTCGAACAGCAACAACAAAAATACTAATAATGTAAGTCGAGTGCAGAAGATAAAGCAATAAGGCACAATATTGTGTATTGGGGAAACTGCATAAAGGGAGGTACAACAGGGTTCTCTTTAAACTGGCCTTTCTCTAAGTTTGAAATTATTTCAAAATTAATAATTTAAAAAGAGGGAGACTGAAAATAAGAGCTCATCTGCTCCCATCACCATGCCTGGGCGGGCTCTGCGCACTGGAGCCCTCTCCACGCCCTGGAGACAGCAAGGCCAGTCTTGGGAAGACTGGGAGGCCAGGGAGTCTACCCTGGACCACTCCCAGGGGCCAGGATGCCGTCGAAATGGGTCAGGTTCACACAGAACCTGTGGGCTCCCTCCCAGCTCAGGCTCTGCTCCGTGGCCTCTCCTCAGAGATGCTTGCAGCCAGGCGGGACCAACAGGAAAGCTGGACGCAATTTTTATAGACCCTTCACGTGAAAGAAATAAAGTCTAAATAATCAGGAAGAAGGCCAGACCAAAGCGAGCGCACCTTTTCTTTTGCGTTACTGAATAAGAAGACGGGGGCTCGGGTGTGGACAGAAACCTCGTGCTGAAGATGGCTTGGGGCTGGTCAGTGTGTGTCCTCGGGCCGGCTGCCCTTGTCCAAGCCTGTCTCCTCCCGAGTGGGGTGAGGGCACCAGCAACACCTGGCCGCACAGCTGGGTGGGGAGTGATGGGATCACTCAGGAAGCCCCCCAGCACCGGCAGCACAGCCCAGGGACAGTCACTTCCCTGCCTCCCACGTGGTGCAGGCCGGGAACCAGGCTAAGAGGCCCCAACCCCAGGAAGAAGGACCTCTGTGACTTTGGCAAGTGGAGGGCAGGACATCAGGCCAAAGACTTCCTGTGGGACAGAGAAACCACCGATTTCCATGAGGTTGTGCCTTTCAGCAACATAAACTTTTCCGGAATCGTGCTTGTATTCGAGAAACATATCACATAGAATAGAACTGTTTGAACAAGCGGGGCTCGGAAGCTTGCTCCCGACTTCAGCAAATGGATCTCAGCCTGCAGTCTGCAAATTCTTCCCTGGAGTTGCATTTTGGAGTCACTTTGCAAAGTCTTGCTCTTAGAACAGTTTTCAAAGAGAGAAAATGCCTAAAGCAAAAATTCTCAATTCAGCCGCTCCTGGGCTCACGCCTGGCTGGGCTCCCGAGGCAGGAAAGGAACCCTTCTCTCTGCCTCGGTCGCTCTGACCTTCGCCATTCCCCCCACACACACCTGAGGGGACGCGAGGAGCTCTGGGCTCCTGCAAGGGCGGCAGGAAGCGCTGGGGTGTCACCAGATCTTTCTGGGAGGCACAGTGTGACCTGGACATGTCAGGGCGCCTGTTGGGCCAGGGGCTTGTGAGTGTGCAAAACTGCCCTTTGTTCACACACCCCCTACCCCGTGGATGCGGAAGGGCCTGGGAAAGTTTCTTATCGTTTTAAATACAAATATTTAACTATTGCTTCTGGAAGGGACCTGGAGCCCAGAGAGCCGGCAGTGCCTGTGACGCCACAGGGACATCACTGCCGCTTTGCTACCTCTCAGGCATCCGCTTTCCCCATCAAAAGCTCCTGGAGGGCAGCTGGGGCCCTCCCCTCTTGGCCTCCTCCATTCGGCGATGTCCTGACCCTGGCAAATGCCTGCGAGTGAAGACAGGGACGGAGGAGCTCTTCCCATCTCCGCTGAGGGCTGAACCCTCTTCCCAGGAGCTGGAGCCCCACCCAGTGCCCTCTCCGGACCCACACATCTCAGCCCGTCCTCCACCCTCTGCCCGAGCCAGGCCACCCGTCCCTTCCACCAGCTGTGCTCTGGGGCTCCCAGGACAGGAAGGGCCCCCCTCAATGCAGCTGGGCTCCCCATTCTGCAGGACATGGTCAGGCTCCCCACCCCCTTGGTCAAGTGTGTTCTGTTCTTTTTATTTATTTATTTATTTTTGGCTGCGTTGGGTCTTCGTTGCTGCGTGCGGGCTTTCTCTAGTTGCGGCGAGCGGGGGCTACTCTTTGTTGCGGTGCGCGTGCTTCTCATTGCGGTGTCTTCTCTTGTAGAGCACGGGCTCTAGGTGCACGGGCTTCAGTCGTTGTGGTGCATGGGCTTAGTTGCTCCGTGGTATGTGAGATCTTCCCAGACCAGGGCCCGAACCCGTGTCCCCTGCATCGGCAGGAGGATTCTTTACCACCGCGCCACCAGGGAAGCCCTCTGTTCATTTTCTGAGATAACAGGTGCTTGTTAGGCACTCTCTGTGCACAGGTTACCCCTCCCGCAGTGGGGAGAGACAAGACGCATCGGACACCATCCCTGCCACCATCCGGGAGCAGGGCTTCTGCCAGCACTTGGCATAGCTATCCTGCTGTCCGTGGTCTCTGGCCTCCATCGCTTCCTCTCTCGGGAAACACCCTGTCCATCCCTGGCTCCTTCTCAACACCCCCTCCTGTTGGCCTCCAGGCACTCTGCTTCCTTTGTTGCTTCCTACTTCATCCTCAATCTGTGACCTGAAATATGGGTGTCCCAGGCTCAGCCCCCCAATGCCCTCTTCTTTGTGGACGCTCACCGCCCCGGCTGTCTTATCCAGTCACAGGCTTTTAAGAACTGTCTATCTGCAGAGATTCCGAATTTGCCTCTCTGGGCTGTCTTCCTTCCTTCCTTCCTTCCTCCATCCCTCCTTCCTTCCTTCCTTCCTCCCTCCTTCCTTCCTTCCTTCCTCAAGTTCACAACCAATGGAGCACTCTGCAGACTTGAATGTTTAATGAGCATCTCAACTGTCACACGTGTGACTCCAAGCTCTTGATTTCTCCTCAGAACCTGCACCTCCTCGTCTGCTGCGCCTCTGAAAAGGGGAAAATGTTCTCTCCATCTCTTAGGCCAAGGTCCTGGGATGTCATCAACTCCCCTCTGGCTTTCGCACCTCATCTCCGATTCATGAGCAAGGCGGCCACGCCCGCATCCAGCAAACTGTGTCCCTCCCTCCTTTCTGTTGACCCTGTGACAGCAAGGATGTGACTCCTTCCCTGAGGTGGATCCAGCGCTGCAGCAGCAGCTAGAAAGCAGGAGGCTCGTTAGATAGATGGGGAAGGAAGAGGGGAGGAGAGGAGGAGGGGCCACCCTCTTGTCCTCACAGGACCTCGACTCCACTTCCCACCCCCCGATGTTGCCCAAGGGATGACGTCGTTCTCATGGAGGCGAAGAGGGTCTTCCAAGCCGTAGCAGAGGCTGATCTGGAATCGTGTGGGTGGTTGTTATGCGAAGAGGACGGGGTGTCTGCGCCAGAGGCCACCGCGGGACACATACAGAGGCCAAGGCAGATGTGCCCCCGCAGCTCGTCACGCAGGGAGACTAAGCAGGGAGGCTAAGGGGCCTCACGGACAGGCGTCCGCTGCCTTCCTGGTTGAGGACACGCTGCTGCTGAGCCAGCCATGCCTGGGCCTCCGTGCTGGGAATCGCGGGCTAGAAATGCACGCGCTCTGCATCTGCTCTGAGATGCGACACACACCAGCCCCGTCATCATCCACTCTGCAGCAGTGACTTTGCTGAAGGCAAAACCTCTTAAAATAAACAAACAAGTTGAATTTACCAAGAAGCTTTACCATCGACTTAACTCCACAGATCTGCTGATTTCCTTGCAGCGGCAAACCTTTGCTATTTCTCCACCCGGGGCATGTGGGCCCGCGACGTCTTGGTGGTGGCTACGGGGGCGTCAGGGCTATTTTTACCATGGCCCCCGCATGCTTCCTGGGTTAACAGAAGCCAGTTTTCTCCTGGGTTTCTCCACTTTGCTTTCCAACAGCAGCTGACTGGGGAAACCCAGAGACAAATGTTCGCAGGGACTCCAAGTGACACCGCGCTTTGTCACAGCGGGTGTGCGTGCAGCCCGGCTTCTCACGCCAGCTTCCTCTTCACCATGACCAGGCAGGGCCTCGGTCTGGCATGGCTTTGGCCTTCTCAGTGGACTGCCCACTGGGAGGACATTAAATTTGCTCTCTGGAGAGCCAAGACGTCGCTGCAACCCTGCAGAAACTCAAGGCAGGGAGGGAAGGCAGAATTTTCATCCAAACTCTAGGACTTTTCTCCAACAGGCTGACACATGACGGTCACTGTCTTAGAAGCTGGAAAAGACACTGAACGTGGAGCCAGGGAGTATGGGACCAAGTGTGAAGTCACCCTGACAGCATGGCCTTAAACACACGTCACATGACCACCTTCTGGTCGCTTGGGATAAGGGTGCTTGCTGTCCCTAATGGAGAGGCCCTTTGTTCCTTCAGCAAATATCTGGGACACATTTCCCGAGGGGCAGGTCTGGGGACAAGCCCGAGGACCAAGTGTAGGTGAGGACGTCTCTAGCGGAAGAGGACAGAGCTGCAAAGGGACAAGTGCACAGCACGTGGTAAGTCTGCAGTGAGGGGCAGGAGGTCTCAGTCCCGAGAGGGCGGGACCCACGGAACCAGAGAGCAAGGATGGGATCGGAGCACCCTCTGTCTCTCTCAACCCCATCAGCGCAGTCTGACAAGTCGGGTGAAAAGTTCCTGAGTGAATGGGCTGAAGAATGTGCAAGCAGCTAAGAAAACAGACGTTGGAATTTGAGCCAGTGGCGAGACGCGCCTCGGAGAAGGCGTCGATATGAGGGAGGGAGTATGAGGTGTTGAATCATCAACTTTTCAAACCATCTCCCAGGTGGGATGGGGCTCCTGGGGGCCAATGAGGTGCAAGACAGGTGTTGTGGAACATTCCTGCCTGGCTCACGGGTTGCAAATTCTGAGAAAAACTGGCAACAGGCATCCCCGCTGGGCACGCGTTCGCCAGCTCCCTCCGTGGTTCTTCTGTGTCTCGGGGAAGAGAACTCTGAGTCCCACCCCCTTCCTGGCCTCCAGTGACTGCCTTTCAGAACGTGTAGTTCGTCTTGGGAGGATAATTACCCTCAGCTCTTAGCACCTGGCTTCTTTCCCCTTATAGTACGTGGGAATCCTGCGACTGCAAGGTATTGTTCCATAGAATCCCTGAGTCACTGGGATGGGTGTTGTGTGTCTCAGTTAGGGTCCTCCCCGAACCATTAACGCCCACTTGTTCCAAACCCAACACTGCACAGATCTGACTGGTATGAGGGGTGTTGTGTGCCGTTTCCATGGAAACATTCTCCCCCACCCCCACCCCATCACTCCCTGGTTTTAAGCTTAATTCTATAAAAACATGCAATTCAGCCGGCAGGAGCTTTCAGATTTAAATATAGAGATTGGATTAAACTTGGGTTGAAGCTGTGTTTGAATCCATAGTGCGAGAAACGAATAAGATCTGATCATGTTATGGAATATGTGGGAGAAAACTGAGACGCAGAGTTCGGGCCACACCAGACACCTTCTTCAATGTCAGTAATGTTCGATTTAGTTTTAGTGTTTCGCATTTCATGAACATGTGTGCTAAGACATCTTTAAAGGGAAATTTCGTTTAGTTTCAATTTTTCTTTCAAGCGAGACTGAGTTCTGCTTGCATAACTCACTTTCTGTGTCAGTTTGCGGTAGGGCCCAAAGGCTACGACTTCCTCCCTTCCTCTGAGCCCTGAAATTTGAGTTGGCCTTGGGACGTGCTTTGGCCAATGAAGAGCTATGCAGATCCTGACCTCGGTCGCATGAAGCCATGCTCGCTTCCACTCTTGCCTTTGGAAACCTGCGACCACCACGCGGGAAAGCTCCAGCTGGCCTGCAGGGGGACAAGAGACACGTGGCCCAGCCATTCACGTCCCTCGGGCCCACAGTCCCCTGAGTGAGGCCATCGGCTGTCAGCTGACCACAGATACGTGTTCACCAGCCAGGACCAGGAGACCTGCCTGCTGAGCCCCACCTAAGTTGTGAACCCTCAGAGCTAGGAGTAAATATGTGGTTGTTGTCTTAAAACATTGAGTTTTTAGGTGTTTTGTAATACAAAAAAAGGCTAACTCCAACATGGTCCAACAATAAAGCAGTTGGTTATCTTTGTTGAAGGAAGCAGGAAAAAAAACAATCTGCTACTTCCTTCCTTAATGGAGGACGTTAGATGATTTCCTGATGTACAGGGAGTGTTGCTTCATGGAAACCCTTTGAAGTTGGGATCCTGTAATCTTCTGTGTCCTGACCCGCTCCTGTCTCTGTCTCCACAAGAGTGGACAAGTGGGTCCTCCAAGCCAAGCCTCACGGGGGCCAAGTTCAAGGGGCTCCAAGCTGCTACCCAGTCCTTTTGCTGGTTTGAGCACTGAAATGACCACACATGGGGTTTGGGAACGTTCCTCATAGAACAACCCACATCTTCTGGTTCAGGCTGTTGTCATGAGCTTGACCGTTCAAACAATGCTGAGGGGACCACAGGACAGCAGCCGAATGGTCATCTGCCCATGCTCGCAGCACATAGTAGGACCTGTTGGGGGAGGAAACAGCAGTGCCCCCAGCTCTTGGCACCTGTCGAGCTGGTGCAGAAGGAACGCAGCCTGGGGTCCAAAAGCCTTTTGAGTTGGGGTCTGCTGACCGTGACCCCTGAGACGTTGGTCTGAACTTGAGTTTCCAGGCACATATAAAGTGGGTTAGTGGCCCTGCAGTGCCTTGTCCATGGGGTCATCATAAGCCTGGATAAATATCACTTAGCGCCTAAAAGATATTGTTAAATGATGATGAGAGTTATTATCCTCTTTGTTTGCCTTTATTTTTATTTTTTAATTTTTTTAACATCTTTATTGGAGTATAATTTCTTTACAATGGTGTGTTAGTTTCTGCTTTATAACAAAGTGAATCAGTTATACATATACATATGTTCCCATATCTCTTCCCTCTTGCGTCTCCCTCCCTCCCACCCTCCCTATTCCTCCCCTCCAGGAGGTCACAAAGCACCGAGCTGATCTCCCTGTGCTATGCGGCTGCTTCCCACTAGCTACCTATTTTACATTTGCTAGTATATATAAGTCCATGCTACTCTCTCACTTCGTCCCAGCTTACCCTTCCCCCTCCCCGTGTCCTCAAGTCCATTCTCTATGTCTGCGTCTTTATTCCTGTCCTGCCCCTAAGTTCTTCTGAACCTTTTTTTTTAGATTCCATATATATGTGTTAGCATACGGTATTTGTTCTTCTCTTTCTGACTTACTTCACTCTGTATGACAGACTCTAGGTCCATCCACCTCACTACAAATAACTCAATTTCGTTTGTTTATATGGCTGAGTAATATTCCATTGTATATATGTGCCACAACTTCTTTATCCATTCATCTGTCGATGGACACTTAGGTTGTGTCCATGTCCTGGCTATTGCAAATAGAGCTGCAATGAACACTGTGGTACATGACTCTTTTTGAATTATGGTTTTCTCAGGGTATATACCCAGTAGTGGGATTGCTGGGTCATATGGTAGTTCTATTTGTAGTTTTTTAAGGAACCTCCATATTGTTCTCCATAGTGGCTGAACCAACTCACATTCCCACCAGCAGTGCAAGAGTGTTCCCTTTTCTCCACACCCTCTCCAGCATTTATTGTTTGTAGATTTTTTGATGATGACCATTCTGACCAGTGTGAGGTGATGCCTCATTGTAGTTTTGATTTGCATATCCTCTTGATAACTTTGCATTCAGGACTGGAATGTGCACAGGGATTATAAACATTCCCATGGTGTGGATTTCCCATCACACACTTGAATTATATAAAGCCCCTCCTCACCTCCACTCCACATCATATTTTATGTCTTTCCCATGGAAATGGGCAAACAGTCAGGCAAACGTCTGGGGTGCTCCTGTGCGCTGTTGCCTCTGGGAAACACTCGGAGTCTGGGATGGACAATTTGCCTCCTGTATTAATGATTTTTACTGTTTTTGAATACTGAAAGCGTCAGACATTTCTTTGTTTGTTTTGTTTGTTTGTTTGTTTTTTGCAGTACGTGGGCCTCTCACTGTTGTGGCCTCTCCTGTTGCGGAGCACAGGCTCCAGACACGCAGGCTCAGCAGCCACGGCTCACAGGCCCAGCCGCTCCGCGGCATGTGGGATCTTCCCGGACCGGGGCACGAACCCGTGTCCCCTGCATCGGCAGGCGGACTCTCAACCACTGCGCCACCAGGGAAGCCCAAGACATTTCTTATTTGTAATCTCATCTGATCTCTCCAACAACACTTCAAGGCAGATGGCTTTATCCTACTTTAAAGATTCAGACACAGGGGGTCAGAGAGGATAAATTCCTGCCAAGGTCAAAAGGTGAGGATGAAGGAGCAGAGGTCTGGACCCAATAAAGAGAAGAGGATGCGCCAGCACCCAGTCTGACGCTGTCTTGCTGTTGAGCTGCTCCCTTTCCAAGGAACCTGTCCCTTTGACATCTTTTCCAATGTACCCAGATGACCAGCTGAGAGAGAACATAGCCCACTTGCATGTTTCTTGAAAAACAACCATTTGGGGTTGTACAAAGTATTCAGGATCCAAACAGTCATCTCAAAATGATCCTGTAAAGTGTGTTCATGAACATCCAAAGTGCTTTATCAGGATGAACACGCTGGAGGAGTGTCCAGGGCAGCCATCCACCATCTGCCACGGGGGAGCCGGTGCCAGCACACAACCCCCACGTGACAACTAGCGCTGCGGCAAGAAGACATCCCAGTGCAATTCCACAGTGTCATCCCTACGCTGTGCCTTTCTGCACCGGCCACCGAAATGTCGGAACGTGTTTCTCACCCAACTCCCAGGGAGAGCTCCAGACTCGCCAAAGCATGTTTAATTCACGTGGGCAGCTCCCCCCTTTTCAGTTATTTTTGTAAAGTCTAAGGTATTATTACTGAACGGCAGAACAGTCAGCGCTAACTACCACTCGGTTGAGTTGCCTGCCCTTGTCATTAAGGCAGGAGTAACATCTCGCTAATTCTATGTTTAATTCCAAGAAGATCCCGTTGCCCCTGCTCTTTCAGTAGGCTGGCTCCCGGAAGAGGCGGGGCATCTGCCCATCTCGTTTGCTTAATGGCTATGAACCTACTGTGTGTCTTCAATGGGAGGCTGTCACACTACTTGACCTCAAACTTCTCCAGCCTGTCAGAGATGCTTACAGCTTGCACATCCTCACATCTTCCAGGATCCTGGGGAATTCTGTTCTACCCAGGAAATGTGGAGCTACACAAGGCAACCCGAAGGAGGGTGAGGACATCCTCAGGTGAGAGTTCAGGGCATCGTGATTACAGATTCCATGCTGAGTCATCACTGAGTGAAGGGCCCTGGTGCTAAGGGTGGTGTTGGGAGAATGAAGTAAGCTAATGCAAGTGATGCACTGAGAATAGTGGCCCCGGATCTGCCTCAGTAACACCTTCATCACCGGGTGCTGTAGGTGGTCTCAGAACTGGCTGCCCTCAGCTCCTCCCCTGCTGACATGCTGCTGGTCAGTCAATGTGGGAAACTGACCCCCATCTCCTTGAAGCTGTGCTGATGCTCGTGACTTAGCTGACCAACGGCATGTGAAGGAAGTGACCTCCGGAATCCCGACTCCATCAACAATTCCACACAGTTTGTGCCTCGGTTTCTTGAAACACCACCTCCAGGAACCGGCTGCCATGACTCACAAGGATATGCCAGTCCTCTGCCCCAGCTGAGATTCCAGCCCACAGAATCCACTCTCCACTCTGGGGCCAACTGCCTTTTTTTCAGTTTTATTGAAATATCATTGACATACAGCACTGGATAAGTTTAAGATAAACAGTATAATGATTTGACCTGCACATATAGTGAAATAATTACCACAATAGGTTTACCAAACATCTGTCATCCCATATAGACATGACATTAAAGAAACAGAAAAAAATGTTTTTCCTTGTGATGAGAACCCTCAGGATTTACTCTTAACAGCTTTCATACATAATGTACGGCAGTGTTAAATACATTTATCATGTTGCAACTTCCATCCCTAGCACTTAGTTATCTTCAAACTAAAGTTTGTGACTTTTGACCACCTGCACCTACTTCCCATTAGTCCTCTCCATGCCTACAGCAGCCACAAATCTCATCTCTTTTTTTCTGTCAGTTTGTATTTTTGAAGGGTGTAACTAACTTACAACACTATGTTAGTTCCTGGTACACAACAGAGTGATTCAATATTTCTATACATTTCACAATGATCACCATAAGTCAGGTTGTCGTCTGTCACCATAAAAGGTTTTACATAATTATTGGCTACATTCCCCACACACTACATTTCGTATCTGTGACTCATTTATTTTGTAACTGAAAGTTTGTACCTCTTAATGTCCCTCAACTCTTTCTCTCCTCCCCTTACTCCCCTTCCAACTGGCAACCACCTGTTTCTTCTCTGTATTGATGACTCCCTTTTTGTTTAGTTTTCTTTGTTAGTTTGTTTTGTTTTTTAGATTCCACATATAAGTGAAATCCTACAGTATATGTCTTTCTCTGTCTGACTTATCTCCCTTAGCATCATTCCCTCTAGGTCCAACCATGTTGTCATAAGTGGCAAGATTTCATTCTTTTTTAAGGCTGCGTAAAATTGTATTGTATATATATATATACTTCCAATACTGTGTTAAATAAAAGCGACAAGAGTGGGCATCCTTCTCTTGTTCCTGATTTTAGGGGAAAAGCTTTCAGCTTTTCAACATTGAGTGTGATGTTAGCTGTGGACCTGTCATATATGGCCTTTTACATTGAAATATATCCCTATATACCCACTTTGTTGAGAGTTTTTTTAGTCATAAATGAGGTTGGCTTATGGCAAAATCTTTTCCCCTCTACTGAGATGATCACAGGATTTTATTCTTCAGTTTGTTAATGTTGTATATCACATTGATTGATTTGCAGTTATTGAACCATCCTTGCATTCCTGATAAATCCCACATGACCATGGTGTATGATGCATGTGCTGTTGAGTTCAGTTTGCTGATATTTTGTTGAGGATTTTAGCATCTGTGTTTATCACTTACATTGTTCTATAATTTGCTCTTTTTTGTGTGATTTCTTTTTGTCTCTTTGGTATCAAGCTGATGCTGGCCTCATAAAATGAGTTCAGAATCATTCCTTCCAACACAACTTTGCGGAATATTTTGAGAAGGATAAGTGTTAACTCTTCTCTAAATGTTTGGTAGAATTCACCTCTGAAGCCATCCAGTCCTGGACTTAACGTTTGTTGGAAGTTTTCTGTTTTTTGTGTGTTTTTGTGTTTTTACTTACTGATTCAATTTCCTTACTGGTAATTTGTCTGTTCATATTTTCTATTTCTTCCTGGTTCAGTCTTGGGACATTATACACTTCTAGAAATGTGTCCATTTCCTCTAAGTTGTCCATATTTTTGGTGTATAATTGTTCATAGTAACTTTTTAGGATTCTATGATTTTCTGTGGTGTTGGTTGTAACTTCTCCTTTTTCATTTCTGATTTTATTGATTTGGGCCCTTTTTCTTTCATAATGAATCTGTCTAAAGATTTATCAGTTTTGTTTATCATTTCAAAGAACTAGCTCTTAGTTTCATTGATCTTTTCCATTTTCTTTTTTTTTTTTTGTCTCTATTTCATTGATTTCTTTTCTGAACCTTAATATTTCTTTCCTTCAACTAACTTTGAGTTTTGTATGTTCTTCTTTTTCTAGTCCTTTTAGGTATAAGGTTAGGTTCTTTAGTTGAGATTTTTCTTGTTTCCTGAGGTAAGCTTGTATCTCTATAAACTTCCTCTTAGAACTGTTTTTTATGTGTCCCATAGATTTTTGGGTCATTGTGTATTCATTTTCATTTGTCTCTAGGTAGTTTTTTATTTCCTCTTTGATTTCTTCAGTGACCCATTGGTTGTTTAGTAGCATATTGTTTAGCCTCTACATGTTTCTGGTTTTTTTTCAGTTTTTTTTTCTTTCAGTTAATTTCTAATCTCATAGCATTGTGATCAGAAAAGAAACTTGACATGATTTCAATTTTCTTAAGTTTACTGAGACATTTTTTATGGTCTACTATGTGATCTCTCCTGGAGAATGTTCCATGTGCACTTGAAAAGAATGTGTATTCTGCTGCTTTGGGATGGAATGTTCCATATCTATCTATTAAGTCCATTTGGCCTAATGGGTCATTTAAGGCCATTGTTTCCTTATTGATTTTCTGTCTGGATGATCTGTCCATTGATGTAAGTGGAGTGTGAAAGTCCCCGACTATTCTTGTGTCTCTGTCATTTTTCCCTTTATGTCTGTTGATACTTGCTTTGTGTATTTAGGTGCTCTTATGTTGGGTGCATATATATTTAAAATTATTATATCTTCTTGTCGGATTGATCCTTTTATCATTATACAATGCCCATCTTTGTCACTTGTTACAATCTTTGTCTGATGTAAGTATTGCTACCCCAGCTTATTTTTTTATACCCTTTTGAATGGAATACCTTTTCCCATCCCCTCACTTTCAGACTGTGTGTCTTTAGAACTAAAAATGCATCTGTTGCAGGCAGCATGTGCATGGGTCTTGGTTTTGTAGCTATTTAGGCACATTATGTCTTTTGATTGGGACATTCCGTCCATTTACATTCAAAGTAATTATTAATAGTTATCTAATTTTTTATCATTTTGTGAGTAGTTTTGGGGTTGTTTTTGTAGGTCTTTTTTGTTCTCTTCTTCTGTTCTCTTCCATTGTGACTTGACAAGTATCTTTGATGTTATATCTGGATTCCTTTCTCTTTTTTGTGTATCTATTTTAGATTTTTGGCTTGTGGTTACCGCGATGTTTGCATATCTATATACCTATATAGAGATAAATACATAGATACATAGATTAGCTATATACAAATATATATACATACATAAATGATTATTTTAAGCTGCTGATCTCTTAAGTTCAAATGCATTTTGAACTTCTACAACTCTTTGATTATCTCCCTGGAGTTAAGTAAAGATAGCTTCACATAAACAAGATGATTTGAACAAATATTTTGGCCTTAGAATGAATAACTTTCTCTGCAGAATGTTTATTTTTCCTAGAAAAGCCAGGTTCAGGCTACCAATGAAATTATTTTCCATGATAGGTAATGGAGTGTATTGGAAAGAGTCCTAAAAGACCTGCGTTTAACTCCTGGCTGTACCATGTACTAAGGATGTGACCTTGGGCAAATTGCTTGCCATTCGTAGTTTAGTTTGCTCATCTCTGAAATGGTTGTAGAAGCATTTATCTTACAAGGTGATTGTGAGTATTGACTGTATTCCCTTCACCTGTGTGCCAGGAACACAGTCAAGTTCCCCTTAGGCAGATGTTATCATTACTGTTATCATTATTATTAATCATTATGAATCGAGCGATTCATCAAAGAAACAATAGTGAAAAAGAAACAAACAAAAGCATTCGAACGACACTTCTTATTAAACCCCTGCTCACATTTACTGTTTTTGCCATCCTACTTTACACCTTTTTATTTTCTGTATCCCTTAACTACTTATTGCTGATATAGCTGATATAACTACTTTTGTCTTTTAACCTTGCTACTAGTTTTATAAGTAACTTATCTACTACTTTTACTGTATATTTGCCTTTACCAAAGAGATTTTTCCTTTTGTATTTTTTTATATCTCTAATTGTGGCCTTTCCCTTTTTGCTAAGAGAGGTCCTTTTAACATTTCCTGTAAAGTTGGTTTCATGGTGCTCAACTCTTAGCCTTTACTTGTCTGTAAAACTTTTGATTTCTCCTTCAAATATGAATGAAAGCCTTGCTGGGTAGAGTATTCTTGGTGGTAGGTATTTTCCTTTCATCACTTCAAATATATTGTGCCACTCCTTTCTGTCCTGCAGTTTCTGCTGAAAAGTCAGCTGATGGCCTTATGGAAATTGCCTTGTATGTAACTTCTCGGTTTTCCCTTGCTGCCTTTAACATTTTCTCTTCGTCTTTGATTTTTGCCATTTTAATTACAATGTGTCTTTGTGTGGTCCTCTTTGCGTTCACCTTGTTTGGACTTTCTGTGCTTCTTAGACCTGGATGTCTGTTTCCTTTCCCAGGTTAGGGAAGTTTTCAGCCATTATGTCTTCACATATGTTCTTTGCCCCTATCTTTTTCCCTTCTCCTTCTGGGACCCCTATAATGTGAATGTTAGTACACTTGATATTGTCTCAGAGGTTTCTTAAACTGTCCTCATTTTTTAATTCTTTTTTTCTGTTCATCTTGTTATTTCCACTACTCTGTCTCCTAGGGACAGAGTTATTTCCACTACTTTGTCTTCCCTGGTGGTGCAGTGGTTAAGAATCTGCCTTATGCAGATTCTTAATGCAGGGGACACAGGTTGAGCCTTAATGCAGGGGACACAGGTTTAAGCCCTGGTCCGGGAAGATCCCACATACCTCAGAGCAACTAAGCCCGTGCACTACAACTACTGAGCCTGTGCTCTAGAGCCCGCAAGCCACAGCTGCTGAGCCCACATGCCACAACTACTGAAGCCCACGGACCTAGAGCCTGTGCTCTGCAACAAGAGAAGCTGCTGCGATGAGAGGTCCGTGCACCACAGCGAAGAGTAACCTCTGCTCACTGCAAATAGAGGGAGCCTGCATGCAGCAGTGAAGACCCAACACAGCCAAAAATAAATAAATAAATAATTTTAAAAAATACTATAAAAAATAGCATAAGCAAGAGGGAAACTTTAAAAAAATAAAACAAAACAGATTGGCCTAGTTCACAAATCCATTTCTCTCTATCATCTAATCAACTGCTGATTCCTTCTAGTGTATTTTTATCTCATTTTTTGTATTGTATTATTCTGCTCTGTTTGATTCTTCTTTATATCTTCTAACTCTTTGTTAACTTCATTGTGTTCATCCGTTCTTCTCCTGAGTTCCTTAAGCATCTTTAGGATCATCACCTTGAACTCTTTGTCAGGTAGATTGCTTATCTCTACTTCATTCAGTTCTTCTTCTGGAGTTTTATCTTGTTCCTTCATTTGTAACGTGTTTCTCTGTTGCCTCATTTTGCCTAATTCACTGTTTTCATTTCTATGTATTTGGTCAGTTGGTTACATTTCCCAATCTTATAGAAGTGGCTTTATGTAGGAGACATCCTGTGTGGCCCAGAAGCACATTTGCTTATGTTCACTACAGCTATATGCTTTAAGGGTACCCTCCATGTGAGCTGTGTGAGTCCTTCTGTTACAGTGGACTGACTACTCTGTGGACACTGGTAGACCTGGCTGTCTACCAAGTCACAAGGTCATTGGCTACAGAGTACCAGGGGATCCTGGGGCTAAAGCTGGCCCACTGGTTGGGGACCTGGGTCCTGGGGTGTCTGGCTGTGGAGTAGGGTGTCCTAGAGCTAGTGTTGGCCTGTTGATCAGTGTTGCCATAACCCCAGAGACGGAGGGGTTCCTGGGTCTGGTATCAGCCTGCTGATGGGTGGGGTCAGTTCTTGATATGGTTGGGTGCAGGATCAGGCATTACCTGGAGCTGGTGAGGGCCCACTGGTGGGTGGGGCTGTATCCTAACATGACTGGCTGAGGAACTGAAGGTGTCTCAGGGCTGGTATTGGCCTGCTGTTGCGTGGGGCCAGAACCCAGGCTGTCCCAGGGTGTGCTGGCATGCTGGTGGGTGGGCCAGGTCTTGACCTGGCTGGCTGCAGTGGTCCCAGGGCTAGAACCAGCCCACTGGTGGCCAAGGCCAGTCCTACAGCAGCTACCTGTGGGGGCTCTGGGGATCCTGGGGCTAGTGCCCCCACTGGTAGGTGGAGCTGTGTCCCAGGATCTCTGGTTGTAGGGCCCTGGTGGTCCCAGAGTTGGTGTCAACCTTCAGGTGGGCTGGGCCAGAGCCCAGGTGGTTCTGGGTCTGACGCCAGCCTACTGATAAGGGCACTGAGTCCTGATACAGCTGGCTGTGTCCCAGGTGGCCCCATGGCTGGTATCTACCCACTGGTGGGTGGAACCAGGTCCAGCACTGCTGGGAGCTCAAAGGATCCTATGGCCACTGGCCTGCTGGTGGGTGGAGTCGTGTCCCTGCCCAGCTAGCTGCCTGGCCTGGGTCATCTTGAGACTGATGCTGAGAGTCTGGTGGGCAGGGCCATGTCCTTGTGCTAATAAGCTAGAGGAGCATCCCAAACGGCACATACCAGCACCAGTTCCTCATGCTGGGATGCTTTCCCATAAATGACTGCTGCTTGCGTCTATGTCCCTGGGCTGAGCACAGTTGGCTCCTGCCTCTCTGGGAGCTGGGAGGCCCTCCAAGGCCAGCAGGTGAGGCTGGCCCAGTCCCCCATCAAATTACTGCTTCTACCCTGGGTCCAGGAATGTGTGAGATTTGCGTGTGTCCTTTGAGAGTGGAGTCTCTATTTCCCACATCCCACTGGCTCTCCTGGAAGTAGGCTCTACTGGGTTTCAAAGTCAAATGTTCTGGGGGCTCATCTTCCCAGTGCAGGACCCCTAACCTGGGGAGGCTGATGTGGGGCTCAGACACCCTTGATCCTTGAGGAGAGCCTCTGCAATGACAATTATCCTCCCATTTGGGGCGCATGGATGTAGATCTTGACTGCACTGCATCTTGGCTCCTCCTATCCATCTCATCATGGTTCCTTTTTACATCATAAGCTGTAGAAGGTCTTTTCTGTTAGTCTTCAGGTCGCTCTCATGGACAGTTGCTCTGTAAATAGTTGCAATCTTGGTGTGCTCCTGGGAGGAGGTGAGCTCCAGGTCTTCCTACTCTACCATGTTGGCCACTTCTCTGGGACAAGCTGTCTTGATGGCCAGCCCGGAGTCTCCCACTGTCTCCAGCCCCGGTACCTCTGATGGCATCATCATGGGAGCCCCGCAGAGGGCTACCCGTTGAGCCAGTCCATCCAAGGGACCTTAGCTGTCAAGGTGGAGGGCTGTGCTAAGACACACAGTGTTCGGGTGGGTCCAGAGGCTGAGAGTGTGGGGTTTTAACTCGTGCAAGACCTGGGTCCAGCACCATCTCCATCAGCCCCTGGCTGTGTCCCTTCAACCACCACTGCCCCCCCAGGCTTCGGTTCCCCACTTACAACACAGGTGCTTGGTATCAGGTTGAAGTGGCTGATTTAAGGGTCCCATGAGTTAAGTGTGTGGATGGAAGTGCCCCATAAATGCAGCTACAGCTGTTGTTCTAACACTCTAGGCAAACGCATCAGGGGCAGGTGCCCTCTGGGAGGGCAGGTGGAAGTGGAGTCTTTCCTGTGGAGGTCTGGGAGAGGATTCTGGGGGCGATAAGCCCGAGGACCTGGCTTTGCCCATCCTGGGTGTGTTATAGTGTGTACATCCCACACAAGACACAGATTTCCCAAGTGGGGGTGGATGTGTAGCACACGTTGATGCCTATAATGTGTGGGGGTCTATGCAGACACATCCAGAATCCTGCCAGGCTGCAGAAATGACCCTCCTTCAATTTTTTCTGCTTCCTGCTGAGGCCCACGGAGGCTCAGTGGCCTGAGGACCCCATGGTTTGTGGTGGACGAGCTGGATTCAAACCCCTCCTATGTAACCCGAGGGCCCATGTCCTATCTGTGTCCACACTAGGCTGTCCCAGGCGCTATGGCTTCCTGGGGGCTGTGGGGACACCTGTGTGTTGGGGCAGCTCCACGAAGACCAGGGTGCACCCGTCCTCAGGACTCGCTGACGGCATTGCCAGTGAGAGCAGCACACACCACGTGGAGCGGTGTCCCGCAGGCCTGGGACCGGACCCCAGGGACCCCAGAGCAAGGCCACATCACACAAGAGGTGGCAGCTTGTGTTCTAAACCACAGACAAAAAAATCAGGCTACGCCAGCTCTTCATGTAAAGAGCTTTCAGACTCTGGCTCATTGCCGCCCACACAGCTGAGCCAGTTGGCACTGAAGGTGTCATTAGTCACCACGGACGACAGAGGAGGACTCTGATGTCCATGGACACTGGGTCTTGCTGAGGTCCCAGCCAGGACTCAGCCCAGGCTTTCAGACAGCCTGTCCTTTGCCCTTCCAACAGCAGGAGTGAGATGGAATGATCAATTCAGTAAAGATTTGGCCCTATCTCTGTACCCGACCTTGCACTGGGCACCGGTGAAATGGAGATGACAAGGACAGTCCTGCCCTCGGGTGGGGGGCACTGAGGGGGTTACAGACCAGGAAGAGTGATCACAACTGCTCAGGAGGGCCATGACAGAGTGAGGCTGGAGTCCCAGGGGCCATGAAGCAGAGAGGAGGAGGGGCCAGCCGGTGTTCAGGAGAGGCCACCAGGAACGTGTGACATCTGTGCTTGTTCCCAAAGATAGTGAACGAGGGGCTGTTGTGGGCAGGGGCTGCAGGAAAGATCAAAGTGGGGACCAGCCAGAGAACTGCAACTTTGTCCAAGCCCCTGGTCTCACACGGCCTGGTCTCACCCAGGGGCTGCTCAGCCTGGAGCTTCAGCAAGACACCCTACTCAGCTGAGATGTCCAGGAGTCCTGCCCCGGCTGGTCGGCCACGAGCCCAGCCGCTGACTACACTCTGCATTCCCATCCAGGGAGGCTAGGGAGTTGTATTCTCCTGGGAGTGGGTCAAGAGAGCTGAGAAATTAAAGAACCTTGAAGCTTCTGGAATGACAGGTGTTACCCTCAGGTGCAGACGCCACACACGGAGCGATGGGGAGAGGAGAGACACGTTTGGGCCCCTTGTCCAGCACCCAGATCTCCCCCACCACATCCTCCTTTGAAATCCTCGGCGCCTTCCCCTGCAGTCTGGGCTCAGATGCCCAGATGTCCTTTTGTTGGCGTGGGCTCCACCACCCTCCAGCTCTCGGAGTCTGCTCTGCCCCCCTCTCCGGAGACCACCCTCCTGCCTTCCCGCATGTGGAAGATGGCATGTCCCATATGCTGTGCGCCCTCCCCGTGGGGCCTGCATGTCCAGCCTCGCTGACCTCTGCTTCCTCAGATAGTGACAGCATGTGACCAGCTGGAGCTCCATGCTGAGGACAGATGACAATAACAGTGCATCTTGTCCTTTACAGTGGAGCTCAGAAACGGGGCTTTCTGAAGTTATATCGTCAGAGGGGCATGTTTTGTACTGGACGTGAGGCCATTTTCTGCTCAGATGCTGGAGGGCAGGTGGCCCAGTGGGCAGTGTCAGCCAGGAGGGGTGGGAAGCCTGTGTGCATCGTAAGAGAGAAGAGCTGCTGTTCCAGAGTCCTCACTGAGTAATGGAAGTCAGGCCAGCAAACTTCTGTGGACAGAATTGGGCTGGGCCACAGATCGAAGGCATCCCCTGGTCCAAGGATGTTCACACGTGCCCGGCCCTCTGATGGCCTCTGAAACCAGTCATAGTCATCACCTAGAGGGAAAACGAGACTCAGGAAGACAGGCTTCCTTGGATGTTGAGTAGAACCCAATAGTTGTGCAGTCAGATAGCGGAATCTGAAACACACCAGGGGGAGGCATGATCACGCCCTCCGTGCAATCACAGTGTAATAAACAGGAAATTGGTGCTATAATTAAAGTGATTTTAATAATAACAGACCTTTATGTTTGTGGAACACTGAAGCGTGCTTGAGTATTGTCATAAAATGGGAGAAAATAAAGGAACACTTGATTCTTCGTTAAATCCTAGAATGCTTTAACTGTGGGACAAATAAAATCAACCACCCAACCCACAAACATTTCTTATGTACAGATGCGGAAAGTGGGCAATTGGGTGAATTCAACCCAATTACACAATCATATCCAAAGGCACAGATAGCTAAACAGAGCCCAAACCTGCCATGGAAAATTCTTAACAATATTGTCTGAAATTTTGCTTACTAAATGTTTTTGCATGAACAGAGAATTAAATGGATTAAGAGTTAATGGCTGGTAAAGAAGATGATACAAATTGCATCTGACCCAATGTGCAGGAGAAAGGGTGAATGTGCATTGTGGGGTGGCAGAAGAGAACAAAAATGACCTCAGAGAGCTGGAGCAAAGGCCCAGTTTGGAAAAGCTGACACTAAACAGGAATGGATGTAAAGTTTTAAGCCTGAGTCTGGAAACAACAATTAACACTTGCTTCCCATGTGATGGGGCCTCGTCTCTTTTCAGCAGCTTTGCTGTTGGTGACCCAGGAGGATTCTTTGACCGCAAATTTAACACGAACCCACAGTCTGACCACACACACTACGTGAACCCAAGGCGAGAGTCCACGCCAGTCTACACCGGTGGAGGTGGTGTATGCAGGGAGATTTCCTTATCTGCAAGTCGAGTCCAGCTGGAGGAAAATCCATCCCCAAATGGTATCTTTCCACTGTCTTTCAAAGCAGAGGCAGCCTCACTGTACAACATCTGGACCAGCACCGAGGGAGGTCATCTTCCAAAGTAAGAGCCAGACTCTTGTATGGTGCCTTGCTGTGGGCTCACATATGTCCAGAAGTGATGTCCTGTGAGAGAAGGAAAACCTTCTGCCTGAAATTTCAAGTTGGAAAACACATTCTTTTCCTTTCGTCCTTTTTTAAAATTTTCAGCCGAAAGGATGATGTAGACTTGTTTACAATTTCTAGTTATTCTTGCCATGGAAGGAAACTCCTTTCACCACGGTCCGCCCAGAACATGGCCTCACATGTTATAAGGAGGGTTCAGATTTGACAAGTGTGCACCCACTGTCCACCTCTGGGGTTGGTTTTCACAACTATCTGAGATGTCTGCTAAAGAGGCAGACACTGGGCCATTGAAAAGCTAGGTGATGTGGCTGAAGCCACAGGGCTATCAAGTTGAACTGTCTGAAATTGCCAATATTCAACTATTTTTGGACCTACACAAATAACAATTTCATAGAGTTCAAGCCAATAAGAAAGTAATGAGCCAAGATGCAGGTTTAGGTTTTCTGAATATAAAATTTAGTTCTTAATGAGTAAACAATCTTTTGGGGGGAAAATGGGGATTTTTTTACTTCTTACATTAGCCCCTTAGCATCCTTCTGACACATTGTGTTGCTGGGGCCTCACTAACCCCTCAAGGATGGCCAGGTGTGGGGTTAACCTGAGATCTGAATGAAGACCCAGTCTGTGGGGAGGTCCTGAGCTGGTGAGGGTCTGCAGCTCACCCTGACAAGGGGAATACTCATCTCAAAACAGGTAAGACTCTTAGATTCCCTGTCTTTTCAAATGTTTGCATTAACCCAAGGGTTATGTTCCATTCCCCCATTTTACGAGGTGAAGCTGAGGTCCCAAATCCACACATTTAGCCAGCAAAGGAGGTGGGATTTGTGCCCAAGCCTGACTTGTCCTAAAGGTCCACACCCTTTCTCCCCAGTCCACACCTTCTACTCAGCCTCCCAACTCCAGGCCAGGCTCCCTGATGAACACAAGACATGCCACCAAGAAGGAGATGAGTATTACCCATGAGTGAAGGATGGAAGGTCCTGGAAACCCCAGATGTGGAGAGCATCTGCCTGCCAGTCCCACAACTCAGCACTCAGTCCTCGGCCAACTCTGACTGCAAATTTATTATATGCATTTCAACCTTTTTATTTTCCCCAAATGCGATACTTCTTTCAAAAGACTCAATGACGAATGTTTTCAGCAATCATTACTAACCTTATTACATCTCAGTGATACTACAAACCAAAGTAGAATCCAATTGCAGTGCATATCGAAATGATCTTGCAAAAGAGAGAAGTGAAATTCCCAAGTCTGACAAACAATTTTGAGCGCAATGTCTTGTAAGACCTCGGTAATTGTTTGTTTGCGCCACTTTGGGAGGTGGCATCTGCAGCCCTGGGCAGAGCCCAATGTGGTGGAGCGTTTGTGACGAGACGCCCTACTGGTTATTCATAAATGATTCACAGGCAAATGGGGAACTCCTGGATGAGAGCTGGGAAGGAACGCCGACAGCCTTCTTGTCTCAAGAATCTGAGTCTTTGGGATGAGATGTGAAGAGTCCTGTGTTAGGACCGCATGGAGCAAGGCTCCAATGGCAGCCCTGCTGCTGCTAACACCGACCACCTGGTGCCTCTGGGTGTGTGAGTCCCTTGCCTTCAGGACAAAGGAGTTGAGTGAGCCTAGTGCCTGGTATGTGGTGAGTATGCAATGCAATCATCATCATCACCATCATCACCACCATCATCACCACCATCATCACCACCATCATCGCCACCACCATCATCATCATCACAATCATCATCACCATCATCATCACCATCATCACCATCATCATCACCATCATCATCATCATCATCACCATCATCACCATCATCATCACCATCACCATCATCACCATCATCATCACCATCATCATCACCATCATCATCACCATCACCATCATCACCACCATCATCACCACCATCATCACCATCATCACCATCATCATCACCATCACCATCATCACCACCATCATCACCACCATCATCACCATCTTTGTGGTTCTTGCTGTTTTTGTTATACTCTGATTTTATTTTTGTTTAAAGAATGGATGACCATCCCATTGGTATCTCAGACACAACACAGACTTCCTGTTGAAAATACTTTGACATTTAGTACATCAAGGTTTCATCTCATCACCCCCACTGGGGATGGCAGGGCACACACTCTGGTTTTCCCTTGACCTCATTGCTGAAAGGGAGCAGATTCAGCAAAGAGCCCCTCTGGGACTCCAACCAGGCTGCCCCAGCCCACCTCCACCTCTTCACTAAGGGAGCCCTGGATAGAACTGCCCCAATTCTCCATAGCTTCTCAAAACCACACCCCAAACACTTCCTGGACCAAACACATTCATCAAAAGATGCAGACGTCCTCTCTCTCTGATCCTTCATTGGAAGCGGACGCTGGCAGGAGGGAGTGTTAACCCGGGACAACAGTGAGAGATGGAGGAGATAAAAGGGGAAGGATTCCAAGAGAGCAATGACTGTGTCCCTTTCTGGAACCAAGGGATCTTGGTGGGAAGAAGGGCTGCTCAGAGCTTAGGACAGAGTCAAGGGTTCCCTGGACCCCAACGCAGAGTCTGCTTGTGCGGAACTTTTACATTTCCTCAGGAAGCTTCCACCAGCATCCCTCAGGAGCCTGCCTCCTAACCTTCTCTGCCAGGATGAGTGCCTGTCCAGTGGGTGGGTTGGGGGCATCTGGACGTCCTATGAGCTGTGCTCCCAAGGGCAAGGTCCAGGTGCAAAGCTGTGCTCTGTGGGGCCTGCCCTCTCTGCTCTCCAGATCCTTCTGGTGAAATACATTTGCCCTCCTCTCCTGCCTGTGCTCTGCTCACCGTGACAGGCTCTCTCCACACTGGTAAGACTCTAGAAAAAGCATCCCTTGATTATCCCTCGATTGGTTTAGGATTTATCAAGAAAAAGACACTCAGTTAAGTTTTCCCCCCAAACCCCTACATGCAGTACATATTCCAGGAGACCTTGGTCATGACCCTTGACAACTAGACTGGCATGGAGAAAGCGTAGGAAGAGTGGGGTGGCCATGACCTCTGGTGTGGCTGGGGCAGAGGGAGGGGACTGGAAACTGACTGAGGTCTCTCCACCGCACTGGCCGCTGTGAGCCCTGGTCTCCTGGCCTCGATGGCTGACCCTCACCTGCACGGACACAGCATCTCCACAGCCTGGGTTGCAGGATCTTCTGTGTCAGTGGTCAGGCAAGTAAAGAGCACAGAGTGAAGTCCTGAGAGACGCATCTCAGACGGACTGAGATTCAGGACCTTTGTCTTCAGGACCTGCTGACCTGGAGGCACAATGACGGCTGTGTGGTGTTTGGGTTACAGAGAACTAATGAGTGAGGTTGGAGCCTCTAGGCTGTAAGAAGATGCATGAGTGGACACAAGATATCTGCCTCAATCCACCCCTCTTCATCTTGTTTTGAAAAGCGTCCGGAGTCAAAGAGGGGATGGAATGATGTCTTAACACAACCACAGACGCCTGGACGTGTTCTCTACAGCACCACCTCAGGCAGGTTCTGGATTTGGAATTGCAAAAGCCTGGTGGGTGTGTTCATGAATGGGATGAAGAGGAATTGCCGGGGGAGGGGAGACGGCTATTGCACTAGGCGTATAGTTCACCGTTAGTCCAAACCCCACAACAGGAAGCCTTAGATGTACAGATCTGATGCCTCAGAACCGGGAAGAAGCTTGGGGGCAGATCAAGGAACTGCCAGGGTGTCCAGGTGAGCTCTGGGTGTCAGAGAGAAAGCAGGGTGAGTGTCAGGCTCTGAAGGAAGAGAGGGATCCCACCCCCAAGAGGAAAACTTGACAGTATGAAGGAGATACACCACATTTAGGTCTCTTGAAGATGGGACCGAAACGGGGAGTATTTTGTTGCAAGAAGGACTGAAATGCTTTCTCTGATGAAAGAAATCAACAGAGAAAGAGAGGTGGAAACTTAGAGGGTGGATCCCAGGGACGACCACCCGCCCCCCCACAGAGGACAGCACCCCCAAAACCGAGCCCTCGCTTGCAGACACGGGGACAACTACGACAAGCAGTGTGTTACCGCCCGATGGATTGGAGGGGGCTCATGGTGACACATTTGCTCCATGTGTGGGCTGCAGGTGCGGTGTGATCCATGTGCACGGGCCCAGGAGCATTGGGGTAGAGAGGAGCCCTGCAGTCTTCCTGCAGGAGTCAAGGCCAGTCTCGGGGTATGTGTGGCTCCCAGCCCAGCCAGTGGAAGGAGAGCAAGCCTTGTGAGAACCCTGGGTGGTCCGCCCAGACCCCAGGCTCCTGAATGCTCATCTTCCAGTGGAGAACTGAACTGCAGAATCTGGAGGAGGAGAGAGCACATTCTGAGTCCCCACATCAAAAGCAGTGAAAAGCAGGAGACCCTCACCACCCCTGCAAGAGGTCCTGCAAGAGGAGGACAAAGGGAACTCCAACCGCAGGTTAGAAATGTGACAGCTCGGGCTTTCTGAACGTGGCAAAGGAGCCATGGAGACATATCTCTCAGGGCAGAAGAAAGATGTTACAGCAAGAAAGGGATCTGCTGCCACCAAAGAGGCCTCGTTTACTCGAGGCCCCGTCTATTCAAAGACCGAGGACAGGCAGAGTCGAGAAGAGCTCACGGCCCAGGCGTTGATCCGCAGCCTCCCGGGTGTGGTGGCTTCCGTGGCATCCGAGGCAGGGTCCGCGAGGGACCTGATGAGGGAGACTCTCGGACGGAGACCAGCACGGGGTTGACAGTGTCAGAGGACTCAGCAACTGCAGAGCAACAGGTAGCTTCCAAGGCCACGTAAGGTCAGAGTGGCCAAGCCTGCTCACGAGGAAGGCGGGGGGGCAGCAGGTGCCAGGGACACAGGCTACTGCGTTTTCGTTGAGTGGGTTGGAAAAAGAGGACTTCAGGCCGAAATAGGTAACTGAGGGGGGGCGTGCTGCAGGTTTTTACCTAAGTGTGTTCTGCACCGCCCCCCCAGACAGGGTAACGACCTATGGTCATAATTACTGTGGATGAAAAACGTCGTCTGCCATATCTGTAAACAAGGATGCTGCAGCCATCGAGCCCTCAGCCACCGCTGCTGCCCCAGTGGTGAGCCCTGAGGGATCCCAGGATGGGAAAGCACAGGATGCTGGCTCCCAGATGGTTAAGATGCGCATCAAAGCCATGACCTCAATGAGCCCAGACTCTTGCATCTTCCCATACCTAGAAAGGTGCTACATTCATTAACTTGAGGTGTTTTTTTGGTTTTTGTTTTTTTCAATTAACAATGCTCTTTTGATGCTCTGATTACCTGGGTCTTTTTGCAAAAACTCCCATGTATACTGGCTCCTCCCTGACCTCTTCAGAGCAGTTCCTCACAGCGATCTGAGAGGCTGCGTCCCAAGCTTAAGTCCTCAGAAATTCCACTGAATAATACATAACTTGCAACTTTTAGGTTACGCATTTTTTTTTCAGTCGACATTACCTGCCTGCAGCAATAGTATTCCAGGGCCATGGACCGCAGACGACTTGACCCACTGATCGGCCTCCGAGTAGGTTGAAACCAGAAAATCCCTCTCTCTCTCCATGCCTTCTATCTACCCCCTGGCTCTCATGCAACATGAGTCATTTGGCCACAATAACCTGGACCTCAGCTGTCCCAAACACCTGGTTCCAGGACCATCACTTTCTCTGGGAAAACTGCCCTACAGGCTGGTGACCTGCACGGAGGTTTCTACATTCTGTGAGTGCGGGGCTGCCTCTGCTCGCTTAAAAACAAGGGCATGAGACAGGCCCGGCGGGATTAACTCTGATCAAATGGTCCTGAGGAGCTTGACTTTCCAGGGAGAACCAGGTCAGACCAGCAGCCAAGGGAGGCAAACTTTGCAGGAACAGTGCTCTCAGCAAAACACAAATTGCAAGGCGAAGGGATTCAAATGCTCATCTTTTTTGTATTTGAACATGCAAAGTTTGGGCTTAACGCTAAAAGGCTATTTAATATTTGTACTTAAATTTTCTCCTCAGTCTTAAGCAGTGGGAGACAGTCTGCTTTCTAATTGGGCACATTTTTATGTCACCGACACTCTATTATTTATGACGTTTGAGCTACTGCATAGCCGCTGGTAATTTATACGGATGAGTTAAGTGTATAACTCCTCAATAGAATGGGCAGTAAACGCCCATTCAGAGGAAGGCACGTGCTTCAATCCAAATGCGATTCTGGTCCATCTGAGACTTCTGGAGGCAGAAGTCACGCGTCCTACCAGGGGCCTTGGGAGGGTTCTCGATGGGGCGAGGGCTTAAGGGAAAGACCCCTAAAATCATGGGCAGGACCCCTGAGGAGACTGTGGGTCTCCCCCAACAAAGAGAGACACACTCCCGATTGACCACAGTTTTGTTAGATATGATGCCCAAAGCACAATATTAAAAATGTCTGCTCTTCAAAAGACACCCCTAAGGCGAAGAAAAGATAGGCCACATACTGGAAGAACGTATTTGCAGATCAAATATCTGATAAAGAACTTGTGTCCAGTATATATAAACAATTCCTACAACTCAGTAACAATACTAAGAAAAATCCAATGGAAAATGGGCTCAACATTTGAACAGAAAGTTCACCAAAGAAGAGATACCCATGGTTAATAAGCATGTGAAAAGATACCCAACATTATTAGTCATTAGGGAAACGCAAACTGACCTCAAGATGAGATACCATCCGTACGTCCAACAGTGACTAGAAACAAAAACACAGATAAAACCAAGTGTCGGTGACAATGGAGCAACTGGGGGTAAACAAGATAGCACTGTCACTTTTAGAAACTAGCTTGATGGATTTTATAAAAACTGAAACATATACTTTTCACACTACCGAATGGTTCGAGTCCTTGGTAGTTACCCAGGGGAAAGGAAATTATATGTTTGTACATAAATATGTATGCAATATTCATAGCAGCATTATTCAAAATAGCCAAACATCAGAAGCAACCCAGATGTCCCTCAACTGGCGAACAAACACGGGGAATACTACTGAACCACAAAAATGGAACAAACTACTGGTACCTGTGGTAACACAGGTGACTCTCAAAGCATTATTGTGAATGAAAGAAGCCAAACTCAAAGGGATGCAAGCTGAATGATTCTCTCATTTGACGTCCCAGAAAAGGCAAAACTCTAGGGACAAAAATAGGTCAGTGGTTGCTACATCCCGGGGTTTAGGTGAGGGCTGACCGCAAAGGGCTTGAGGTCAGTTTTTGGGTGATAGGACGTTCCATATCTCGGTTGTAGTAGTGGTTACACCTCTGTGTTCTTTTTTTCAGAATCTATAGATCCACACACCTAAAAAGGATGAGTTTTGCTGGAAAAAGAGCAAACGTAAGGAAACACCCACCAGCCAGGCTGTTGGTGGCCTCTCTTGCCCAGGTCCTGGATCCCCCTGCAGGCAGCAGCTTGGTTTCGGGGAGGGCAGAGCAAAGGATCCTTGGCTCCAGGGGCCAAAAACCATGCAGAATCCCGTCTCCACCCTCAGTGAGACTTTCCATTTTCAGCACCTGTGAGACTCCACGTTCTCTGGGGAAGGTGGGTAATTCCTTTCCTGCTGGGGCAGGCGGCGCTTGTGGGAATTGCCTGACACATGGGAGGTGCCCACTCTTTCGCTTATGACTGTGTTAGTTTCCCAGGACTGTCATAACAGAGCACTAGACAGTGGCTTAAACCACCTGAATTTATTCCCCCTGCTCTGGAGGCCTGAGATCAACGTATTGATCGGTCCCTTCCGAGGGCCGCGAGGGGAATCAGCTCCAGGCCCCTCTCCCAGCTTCTGCTGGTTTGCTGGCCGTCTCTGGTGCTCCTTGGCCTGCAGAAGCATCACTCGGATCGCCGCTTCTCTAGCCTCAGCCCATGGCATTCTCCCTGAGTGCAGGTCTCTGTGTCCAAATTTCCTCTTTTCATAAGGACACGGGTCACACTGGTTCAGAGCCCACCCTACTGACCTCATCTTAACAGTGACATCTGCAAGGACCCCATATCCAAGTAAGGTCACATTTGGAGGTTCTTGGAGTTGGGACCGAATATTTGAATTGGGGGCAGGGGCCTTAATTCAACCACGACATGGACGCCACCCAGAATGAAGGGGAATCCTCAGCTGTTAGAGAGAACTTCCTGGATGAGGATGAAGACTTCAAGAACTGCTCTGCCGATGAGCAGTGGTGCTTCATCTTCCAGGAGACCTGCCCATTGGGACTGAAGCCACGGCCACCTGGGAGCTGTCTCGACTCCTCCTGACCCAGCCCAGCACCAGGACAGCAGACGAGACAGCTGCAGGGAGGCCTTCCTGGACAAGGTGGCACTCCCAGACCTTCACGCCCACTAGCAGCAAACCTCGTCTGCCCGTTTGTTTACAATCCCTTGACTGTGTAGTCTGACTGTTCGCCAGCCTCCAATTAGCGCTGACCCAATGCGGCCACCTTGCAGGGCTGAGCACTGCAGCTCTGCCCGCCTGAGAGCTTGCGCGTCTGGCCCCGTGGACCCCGTGCAGCCGGGCAGGCCCGTGGCTCCACCAGGGCTGGTTGCCACCTGCCCTGGCGGGGCTGCCTCCAGAGCAGCTCTGCTCACCCCAGCCCCAGAAAATCCTGCTTTGAGTTTTTTAATTGAATGTTTTTAAATTCTGTGCTCGAGCCTGGAGGCAACGTGCTCTCAGAGGGCATGATTTTACAAATTGGAAAAAAATAAAATAAATCAAAGATCCTTTCATTCTCTCCCTGTTCCCGTTAAATTTATGACAAAACCAGTATGACCACAGTGTGTTGGAGAAAGTCTGTGAACCACCTGGAAAATCCCAGAGGTGCACGTTACCCCAGGGGCCCAGGGGTCTGCCCACTCCTCATGCAAGAATCAGGATTTGGAGGGTCCACGACCCAGCAGGACCCAGCACGCCCAGCCTGCTGCCCCGAGTCCAAGCAAGTTTGTCTACGTGTAGTTCTCACCTGATCACGGATGAGCTGAAATTAGCATGAGGTACAGACATCTGGATGCCTGGCTCCCAGTGAAGATGGCCAGGTCTTTGTCCCCCGCATACGCACACACACACACACACACACACACACACACACACACACACACACATACAGACATACACACAGATATACACAGACACACAGAGACACATACATAAAATACACATATACACATGCACACACACATACATGTACATAGACATACACACAAACACACACACACACACACTCACACTAAGAGACTCAGTGACTCTGTTCTCTGCAAACTGTCCAGACAGGACTCTTCCAGGACCTCGGTCCTGAGACCCTAGAGTCCCGTGGGTGGGCCCGTGATGCAGGTCAGACATCTTCTCTAGGGTTTTTCCAAGCTTGATCTCAGAGAGGGTGGTCTTTCCTCTCTGGCTGCAAGAAAGTGAAGGCGAAAGCTCAGCTCCGCTTGCTGCCTTGTTGTGCAGCTTGGAGGAGGCCCAGCTATCTCCCAGGAGGACTGTGGAAACGTGCAAAAGGAGCAGAGATGGGAGAGAGGGTGGGCAGGGGTATGGAAGGGTTTTGAGCCCCCAAATTTGTTTACCTTGAGACCCGAGAGTCTGGTTTAATCTGGTTTAAGTCGCTTTTCTCTTACCTGCCCCTGAAGAAATCTGGACACAGAGGCGGGAGAACTAGGAAGAAGGACAGAAAGGGGGGCGAGAAAAGGCATCGGGGGGTCACCACGTGCCTTTAACCAGGTAAGAGTCACCTGCAGGCGCTGCCCTTCTGATCGCCTCTCAGGGGGCTGAGGGATCCTTGGGTGGGGGGCTGCAGGATGCGGTGTGCGCTTTGCCTTGCGGGGTCTCCAAGCGCAGTCCGGACCCTCTGTCTGGTGTGCAGCCTGGAGGCGCATGTTGGGCAAACAGCCGAGGTGGATTTACACGTTTCCAGAGGTGACGATTCTGAAACAGGACCCAGGGAAACCCTTCTCCGAGGTCACTGATGGTCCACTGTTAGTGCATCGTCCCGGAGAAGCCTCAACGCCTCTACCAAATCAACTCTTCTAAAACAACAATACAGGGACTTCCCCAGCAGTCCAGTAGTTAAGACTCCACATTTCCACTTCAGGGGGCGCAGGTTCGATCCCTGGTTGGGGAGCTAAGATCACGCATGCCGCGTGGCCAAAAAAGTAAATAAATGAATTTTTAAAAATCAATATGACCACGTCACACTCTGTTTGGAAACTTAAAATGATTTTCCGTTATTCACAAACCTCTTAATTATCAATACTCGGCCCATCTCTCAAACCTCATCTCTCATGCACCCTCCCTCCAGACACACCTGCCTGCAGCCTCCCCAGCAACCACCTGCAAAGCACTGAACTTCTTGTCCTGCTGTGTGCCTCTGAGCCTTTGAAGATGCTACGGACTCTACCTGATGAACTTCTATTCATCCCTCAAAACCCAATTTAAATATCCCCAACACAGGTGCATTCTTTCTCCTCTCATCAGATTTTATGTGTCTTTCCTTCATGTCCTCACCTTCTCCATCATACCCCAGACACGGAGGATCCCCTCCCACTGGAATATGAGCCCCTCTGCCACTGGGATGGTGTCTTGTTTGTTGTTAGGTACCCGGGGTGCCAAGCTCAGCCTTTCCCCAGGCCAAGCGCTCAGGAGTTCCCTGTTGAATAAACGTGTGGTCCTCTGACCTCCCAGTTGCCTTTGCAGAGAATACACTCTGAGCCACGGATAACATGTGGGCTGCTCTCCCATGCCATCTTTGGTTAGTTAAAAGGCCTGCTTGCAAAGCTCAGTGGGGAGAGGTCTGGGCTCAGAGGCAATGAGAGCAGAGACGGATTCATGAGCTCCACCCTCTGAGAGGAAGAGGAAGGAACGGAAGCCTCAGGGTGTGCGTGCTCTGTTCTGACTTTCTCGGGGCGGGGGCGGGGGGGAGAGAGTGCAGAGTGCACAGGAAGGGAGAAGTCGAGGGGAAGCTGCCAGGGAGAGAGCCCTCCAAAACCAAGAGCCAGTGGCCTTGCAGCCCCTCTAGATCTCTGTGCAGGAGGAAACAGCTGCGCGTGCCTGGTACCTGAGACCACGGTTCCGGACACACAGCGTGGAGCTGAAACAAGGTGGTGACCCCCCTCCCCCAGCCTCCTGAAGCCGATGTGCAGCCTGCCTTTTCCAAGACCCCAGGCCTTGAGCTGGGCAGGGGCGCACCTCGGGATGCTGGATGTTATCTTAGCTGCAGACGGTGATGTCGAGAACGGGGCGTCCCCGGGCCATGGCGACGAAGGGCGGTGCTCTCAGTGACTTGTGCCTTTAAGCGGCGTGAAAGGTGAATTCTGGTCTCGTGTCTTTCCTGTGTCTCAGCAGCTTCTCATTTACTCTGTGCCCATGCAGTGTTTATGTATTGGCCGTGCCCCCCTCTCTGCTCCATGCAGCATGGTTGAAGTCAGCTGGGGAGGTGACCCGCATGAATATTTTATCAGAACACGTGCACGGGTAATGAAAATGAGGCTCACGCCGAATCTGACAAAGTGGGCTGGATCCCGCACGAAGGGGGTGGCACGCAGCCCCATTGTTCTTCCCTTTGACAAATAAGAGAGATGTTGTGAGCCGAGCGCGTTGTCAGAACCCAGGGAAGGAAATTAGCTCCTATCCATCTGTCACGGGCAGATGATGAAGTACCTCCCCAGTCTCCTGTGCGATGCTCTGAGACGAGTCTGCTTTTAACCACATTCTCTCACAAGCATGAGATGAGAACACACGAGAACAGAAGTGACAGAAATCGGGGCGGGCGGGAAATTCACCTGTGCGTCGTACAGCGCAGAGAAAGAGGGAGCATCACCCTGCTGCAACCTTGGGGTGGTTTCTGGTTTGGGGTTTTTTGAGACATTGTGGGCAGGAAACTGCAGACCTGGCGCCCAGTTTAGCAGATTTAAAGCTGGTGGGGACAGAGCGAGGGGGTCTGTAAGAAGCTGGTGTTCTTCCTGAGGATCGTGAAACCGTGTGCTCCTTGTGACTCGAAATAATAGTGAGACGCAAACATGCACACACAGGTTCACGGCTGCCAGAAGATGAAACAGCCCACGTGTCCATCCAGGGAAGAATGGGTGAGCAGAGTGTGGTCGATCCAGACGAAGGAACATCATTCAGCCACGTACAGGAAGGAAGGACCGACACAGGCTGCCACACGGAGGTGCCTCAAAAACGTTCTTCTCAGTGAAATGAGCCCGTCACAAAAACGCTCCAGAGGGGGGTGTTCGCCATTTGCAGGCTCACCAGGAAATCGCAGGGCCTGGGCTGGGCCTCCCTGTGGATTCAGGTCTGAGGTCTGGGGAAGAGGAGGCTGTGACAGGAGGGTGCAGTGCCTCAAAGGGCCTCCCACTGCCCGGCTTCCCATAGGGAGTCTGGCCGCACTCAGGGTCCCGTCCACAGAGGGAGGCCCCACATTCTGGAGGGCCGACCATGGAGTGCGTGCTGCTGCTCCCTGGGGGCTGGGCAGCACAGATGCCCTTCGCTGACGTTGGGAACAGCTCCAGTTGGGGCCACGTGGAATACGGCTGGGGCAGCGCATGGGAGAAGGGACCTGCGTCCGGTTCTGCTCGAGTCTTCAGCCAAGTAGGCGAGTCCAGGTTTCTAAAGGGTTTTCCCACAGACGGGGTGGGGCGGGGTCCAGGAAGCATAAGGCAGCAGCCCCCCCATTAGCAGGGAGCTCACAGCCTAATGCAGATGGCGAGATGGCCACGGCTGGGCCCGTGTCTGCGATGCTGACGAGCACAGGCTCCCGGGCTCTGGGCCCAAGGAGAGGGCAGGCTGGGGCGGGGCCACCCCAGGGGCACTGGACTTGCAGAGACCCTGGGCGGCAGAGACGCTAGGCGAGGGCATGCTGCCTCAGGAGCCAGCTCGAAAGGCAGGCGGCCCACTCCAAGGACCTAGGAAGGAGGGCCAGCCCTGGGCAGGGAGACCCCAGGCCCCCGGGCGGGGACGGTGCCAGGAAGGAGGCCCTGGGGACAGTGACAGGGCGAGGGCTTGTTAGTGCAGGTGCTCCGCGCGGGAGGCTTGCCTCTGAGGTAATAGTGGGATGAGCCTCCCAGGTGTGGCTGCCTGTCCTTTCTCTTCTGAGACGTGTGCACACACACTCACAGATATGTACACGTATGCAAACACAGTGTATATGTGCACACACAGGTATGTACACTCATGCACGTACATGCACGCACATACGCAGCAATGCACATATGCACACAAACACGCGTACAAGCCACACACGTGTGTGCTCATACACACTCATATATGTGCACACAACAAACATGTGTGTGCAGTGCGCCATCACATTGTGTACATGTTTACAAACACACGTGCATGTGTGTGCACACAGATATATGTGCTCACACACATATGTACACATGCACACAGTCACCTACATGCACACATACAAAATTATACATCCACCCATACATAAACATTCACTCATGCACACACATCTACTTACACACATGCACACACATGCACCCTCACACACATACACACACACACCCCACACATATAGACATGTGCACTCGCACACGCGCGCACACACACACACATACACCCTGAACCCTAGGCGGTCAGGGAGAAGGGCGCCTGCCCTGTCTGCCTGCATGCGCCGTGGAAGAAGCCTTGGCCTGTGGGCAGGACACCCATGAAAGTGAACATGTCGCTTTCCTCCCAGACGCTGCCTCGTCAGCTGTCAGGTAAGCTGCAGCCCGGGTGGAAGGGTTGCAGGGAGGGAGCTCTGCAGGTGTAGACGCGCTGCCAGCCCTGAAGCCTGGGCATCAGACCCACGAGCCCACACCTGGGTGTCGCAGCATAAATCATTACCTGTGTGATAGGCTGCCGTAGAGCGTGGGCGCCGGGGAGAGACAACCTGTGACATTTCGGGAACTGAAAATGGAAATAGGATGAAGGGGAGAAGAGACACTTAAATTTGCTCTCTTTGTATAGTGAGTGTGATCTAGAGAAATTCTAAGGAACCGTCTAATTTGTGGCAAGAGGGAGGGAGCTCATAAGGGAAGGAGGGAGGACAGAGTAGCATCTTTTCTCCCGGCTCCGATCCTAGCCCCCTGCTCTCTGACCATCCCCACCCCAGGCCCAGACCCCAGCTTCCTGTTCAGTGGGCCGTGCCTGCCTCTGCCAGGCTGGGGCTCCCCGTGTGGACTGAGTTCCCTGAGCTAAGCTGCTTGGTCCTCTCCCTCCTTCACCAGCTGAGAGAACGAGGCCCAGAGTTGGGAAGGGCTCACCACGTCCCACCCCCGCCAATGGTGAGAGAACCGAGCCCTATACGGGGCATGAGATCATTGCAGATCCACCCCCACTCACCCCAGTCAGACTGGGGGAGAGAAGGCTCTGGAACAGACTGGAGCAATTCCACCCCTGCCACTGGAGGTTGCTGTGGGCCAGGCAGTTGGGCCTGCCGGGAGGGCCGGGGTGGGCGGATGCCCAGCTGGCTCCCTCTGAAAGTGGCTGCCTGATTCCCAGGCCCGCCTGGACACTAAGTGCCTTCTGCGGGGGCCTCCTGCCCAGGGCCGGTGCCCAGGGATTATCCTGCCCGCAAAGGATCTCACAGGCTTGTTGGTTTGGCAATTACTGAAAAGAAAGCGTGGTTATTATTCATGTCGTGTGTTGAGAAATCTCTATAAAGTTTTACAGCAGCAAATGTAAAAGGGTTTTTTTATTGGCTTAACATCCTCCCCCACTCTCCTCCCCCCACCCAGAATCTGGTCTTTTTTTCCTGCCTTCTCTGCACGAGGGTTTGAAGACGGCCTCCACTGTGCCCTCCGGAGAGAGGTGTGGAAGTCCCTACAGGGAGCGTGGGGCACCACCGTCCCCAGGGCCCACCCCGACGCACAGGGTCTTATCCCCTGTTGGGTTTCAGCCACCCTAAAGGACAGCAGCATCGCCAGCTTCATTCTTTTATTCAATAAATAGGTTCTGAAGGTCTGCAGAGGGTCAGAGACACTTTAGGTGCTGAGAACACAGAGGTGAGCAAGATAGTTATTTATTTGCTGAAAGAAAAGAGAAAGAAACAATAAAGAAAACAAGTAAACACGTATACAGGGAACAGGTGTGACTCAGAGCCCCCACCCGAGGGCCCAGGCTGGCTTTACTGCTGTCTCTTGAAATATGTGATAAATGTGGATGCTTTCCTTCTGCATGAGGCCCAGCAGGGGGAAGGCTGAGAGCATCCAGGTTGGTGAGAATGTGGTGGCCAGGAGGGAGACTCTGGGGAGGGACGTGAGAGCAGAGAGCAGCATAGACCAGGGGACAGGAGCACAGAGGCCGAGAGAAGGCTGCTCAGGCAGAGGGCCGGGCTGGGAAAATGTCAGGGGCAGAGAGTTTGGAGGGTTTAAGGTGAGGCAGGGAGGCCGTGTGGTTGGAACACAGGAAGGCAGGTGAAATAAATGAGGCCTCAGCAACCCAACCGGGGAGGGAGCTTGGATTCCCATTCAGGAATGTGGGAGGTTCTTGGAGGTTTGAGATAGCGGTAGCCAATCTTTCCTCTTAAAGATCGCCCTGACTGCCATGTAAGAATTAGGTGTCCTGTACAGAGGCTGTAGGCAGCAGTGCGGGTTAGGGACCGTGACACCTAGACATGGGAGCAGGGGGCCAGCCAGGAGCTCTGGGGGGGGGATCCACATGAGGCCCGCCAGAAGGGCAGCACCAATCACAGGCCACCGCTCAGACAGAAGTCACAGCACTTGGCCATGGTGTCTTCCTTCCCCTCGTGCCCACAAGCAACCCTCCTGCTGAGCAGGTCTGGTTGACCTTGGGGAGAGATCCTAACTCCTTCCACTTCCCATCACACCTATTAGGTCACATCCAGACACAGTCAGACAGATCCTGCGGGGTTTTGTTTTGTTTTTTCATTTTCAAAGTCTTTATTTGAAAGATATTGTCAATATAATGAGTTTTATAAAATAAATATCTCAGATTGAATCTTTAGGAATCATCAGATAAAGAATTATTTATATTGAAAGCTTTGATACCACAAAGAAATTTTCTGCTTATCTTATGTAAGGTACTTGAAAGTATGATTCTCTTTTTTTTAACATCTTTCTTGGAGTATAATTGCTTTACAATGGTGTGTTAGTTTCTGCTTTATAACAAAGTGAATCAGTTATACATATACATATATCCCCATATCCCCTCCCTCTTGTGTCTCCCTCCCTCCCACCCTCCCTATCCCACCCCTCTAGGTGGTCACAGAGCACCTAGCTGATCTCCCTGTGCTATGCGGCTGCTTCCCACTAGCTGTCTATTTTACATTTGCAGGCTTTTAATTAGGGTCGATGCTTGCTTAGCTGAGGAACCGCTGGGATAGAATTATGCCCAGAGAAAGATTTACCAACAGCACCAATATTATAATCAGCCTGTGAGCTACACCATTTGCTGCAGTGTTCATGGTATTCTGTCCTCATTCCTCTGTCAGGCCAAGAAGGAAGGAGGGTGGAAGGCACATCACCGGTAAGGAACCTGGGACCAGTCATGGGCATCTCTCTCCCCCTACCAGGGGGCTATAGGGAAGCATCTGCTGGGCTGCTGTGATTACACATTGTGTCTTTGTAAATACACGGAGAGACTTCCAGCTTCATCTCCAACATAAAAAGAGCTTGGAGGTCATCACTCCTGTCTTCACAACACAAAAAATCTGAGCAAACTGAAAATCAACAACTTAGCTCCATCAGAGAATTGAGGTCCCAGGGCAAACTGAAGAGACACACAGGGGATGCAGAGAATTGCAGCTGAGATCAGCTTCCTGGGAACAGAAGCCAGCAGGACCAGGAATTGGCAGGACACTTAAACAGTGACTGAAGAATCTCTGGAGGCTGAGTGTGGACTTGCTGGGGACCCAGTCTTTTGTAGACTTTACTTCCAGGAGCTCCAGCTGGGTCTCAGACTGAAGATCTGAAGATCAAAGAAATATTATGCATCCGGGAAGGACAGGGGCAAAGTAACCAAACAGGCCCAGTAGGTTCTGTTTCTGTAACAAAGCCTGCCCTCAAGAGAAACCACTTTACCAGAGACTTATCTGACTTCTAGTCCTCTTGTCTCACTAAGGCAAGAATAAAAAAGACTAAAAACACTACTGAGGGTCATAGCTCAAGAATTCAGACTCAATAATAAAACCTGAAATTTAATCATAAGACCATAGAACACTGCCCCTACCCGACACCTTACCACCAACAGGTCTCCAATATGATAGCAGGGGTTACAATAGAAAGAGCTGCAAAGTACAAACTCAGTTTAACAAGGAGTTCTTAGGTAAACCCAAGACAACAGGAGGGGAAACAACAAGCAAAGAAACCAGAAGATCTGGCACATCAGGAGGCACCACACGCAGGCAGAGCAACATAAAAACTTACACTAAAAATTGATGTCCTCTGTTCCTATTCCCAGATACATCACGTCCAGCTTTCAGAAAAAAAAAAAAAAAATGAAAGTCTTGTGAAAAGCCAAGGAAAAAACACAATCTGAAGACAAAGTTAAGCATCAAAACCAAACTCAGATATAACACAAATGTTGGGATTACCAGACTATGAATTTTAAATATCTATGATTAATATGTTAAAGGCTCTAATGGAAAAAGGAGACAACATTCAAGAACAGATGGGCAATTTAATTAAAGAGATGAAAAGTCTGAGAAAGAATCAGAGAGAACTGACATGAATCAGAACTATTTTAACCAAAATAAAAAAATGCCTTTGATGGGCTATCAAAATAGAGCAGACACAGACAAAGAAACAATAGAGGTTCTTGAAAGATGTGTCAATAAAAACTCAAAAACTGAATTAGGAAGGGAAAAAGTGTATGGAAAGAAAAAGGGAACAGAATATCCAAGAAATGTGGAACTATTACAAAAGGAGCTGGATATGTGTAATGGGAATAGCAGAATGATAAGAAACAGAGATGCTGGAGAATATGAAATATTTGAAGTAATGATGGCTAAGAATTTTCCAAAGTTAATAACAGACACCAAACCACAAATCCAGGAAGCTTAGAGAATACCAAGTAGGATAAATACTAAAAATCTGCACATATGCATATTATATTCAAACTGCAAGAAAGCAAAGACAAAGAGAAAATCTTGAAAGAAACCAGAGGAAAAAACCTTGCCATTTTGAGGAACAAAGATAAGAATTACCTCAGACTTCTCATCAGAAACCATGCATGTAAGAAGAGATTGGAGTCAAATATCCATGGTGTTGAAAGCCGAACCAACCAACCTAGATTTCTGCATTCAGCACAGTTACCTTTCTACTGTGAAGGTGAAATACTTCCTCAAAAAACAAAAAATGAGGGGAGTTTTCAACAGAAAACCTGCCCTTCAAGAAATGCAAAAGGTATTCTTCAGAGAGAAGAAGACTTATACAAGTCAGAAATTCAGATCTACATAAATGAAGAGCATGAGAGAAAGAATGAAGGTAAGAGAAAATCCTTTATTTTTCTTATTCTTTATTTAAGCAATAACTGTTCAAATTCATAATAGCAACAATGTACTGAGTGATTATAACATATGAATAAAAGAAATGAATGACAGCAATGTTATGAAAAATGGAGGGAAGAATTCAGAACACTCTGTTATAAGGAACCTATATGACATGTGAAGTGATAACATAATGTAGTTTGAAGGTGGCCTTAGATTAGTTGTAAATGTATATTCCAAACTCTAAGAAGACCTCTAAATTTTTAAAAAGAAAGGTAATTGATATGCTAACAGAGGACAGAAAATAGAATAATCAAATAGTCAGTTGAAACCAGAGAAGGTGGAAAAAGAGGGGGGATTTAAAAAAATGGAAAGAACCAACAAATGTGATGAGTAGAAAACCGTGTTAAACATGGTAGATATTAATCCAACTATATCAATCATCACTTTAAATGTCAACCGTCTAAATAAACAAATTAAAAGGCAGATACTGTCAGAGTGGATTTTATAAAAAGATCCAACTACATATATATATAAGAAACCCATTTTAAATATAAAGATACACATATATTAAAAGTCAAGGAATAGAGAAAGGTATACCAGGATAATACTTATCAAAAGAAAGCTTAGGTGGCTATATTAGTTTTAGACAAAACAGACTTCAGAATAGGAGAAAGTGTTAGAAATAAAGAGAGGTTTTACATAATGATAAAGAGATCAATTATCCACAAATACTTAAGAATCTTTAATGTGTATATACCTAATGACCATGTCAGAATATGTGAGGCAAAAACTGATAGAACTACAAGGAGAAATAGACAAATCCACTACTAGAGTTAGAGACTGCAATACCCCTCTATCATAATTGGTAGGTCCTGCAGGCACAAAATCAGAAAGGACGTAGTTGAACTGAACAGCACTATCTATCAACTGGATCTAATTGACATTTATAGAATACTTCACCCAACAACAGCAGAATACATCATACTCTTCTCAAGCTCACATGCGACATTAACCAAGATAGACATTCTGGACCATAAAACACACCTTAACAAAGTTAAAAGAATATAAATCATAGAAAACATTCTTGCACACCATAATGGAATTAAGCTTGAAATCAATAGCATAATGCTAGCTGGAAAATCTCAAAATATTTGGAGTAAACAACACACTGCTAAATAACATATGGATCAAACAAGTCTAAAGAAAAAAATTTAAATATTTCTAAACGCTTAGAGGAAAATTTATGGCATCAACTGCATACATTAGAAAAGAAGAAAGAAAGAATGAATGAAGGTAAAAGTCTTTTATTTTTTATTCTTCACTGATCTAAAAGATAACTATTTTCTTGAAATAATAACAATGTATTGGATAATATAGCATATAGATAATTAATATAAATGACAGCAATATCATAAATGATAGGAAGGAAGATTAGGAAGATAACCACACTGTGTGTGGAGCAGTGGAGCATTAATGAAGGTGGACTTCAAATATTTAACTATATATTGAGAAATCTAGGACAACTACTAAAAAGAGTACAATTGCTATCCTAAGGGAGGACATAAAGTTCAATCATATAAAATGCTCAATTAAAACCTGAAAAGGCAGAAAAAGAAGAGTGAAAAAAGAAACTAAAAACAAATGCAACAGGTAGAAAATAGTTCCAAACATGGTAGATATGAATCCAACTACATCAATAATCACTTTAAATTGGAACAGTCTAAACATCACAATTTAAAGACAGAGAGAGAGTCATACTGGGTTAAAAAAACAAAAAAAAAAGACCCAACTATATGTTATCTACAAGAAACTCATTTTAACTATAAAGGCCCAGAGAGGTTAAAAGTAAGGGGTTGGGATTGACATGTACACACTGCTATATCTAAAATAGATAACCAATAAGGACCTACTGTAAAAATAAATAAATAAAAATAATAAAAATAAAATAAAATATTGCCTTAACCAGAAAAAAAATTAAATGTTTGGGGAAAGGTATATCAAACTAACACTAATCAGAAGAAAGCTGGAATGACCATACAATTTCAGACAGAGGTGACTTCAGAACAAGGAGAATTATCCAGGATAAAGAGGGGTATGACATCATGATAAAGGGGTCAATTTTCTACAAACACATAACAAACCTAAACACATATGCGCCTAACAACAGAGAATCAAAATACACAAGGCAAAAACTAATAGAACTGCAAGGAGAAACAGATAAATCCACTACGACAGTTGTAGACTTCAACACTCTTCTGTTAGTAATAGATAGATCCAGTCAGTGGTGAGGACACAGTTGAACTGAGTATCCTACCCATTAGCTTGATCTGATTGACATTTACAGACTATTTTATCCAACAACAGCCCAATACATATTTGTTCCCAAGTTTTCATGGAACAGTCACCAAGACAAACCACATTCTGGGCCATTAAACGCAACCTAATACATTTTTAAAAATAGAAATCTGACAGAGTGTGTCCTCAGACCACAATAAAATTAAACTAGATATAAATAGCAGGAAAGTGGCTGAAAAATCCCATATTATTTTCAGGTTAAACAACACAACATCTAAATAACACATGGGTCGAATAAGAAGTCTCAAGAGAAGTTAAAGTGAACTAAATGAAAATGAAAATACAATAAATCAAAGGGCTTTTCTATAAAAGACCTGACAGTATTCTTCAAAACTGTGCAGATTATCAAAAACAAGGGAAGCGTGAATAACTGCTACACCCAAGAGGAACCCAAGGGGACATGACAACTAATTTTTCTGTTCCTAGAACAGAAAAAGGACATTGCTTAACAACTAAGAAAATCTGCATAAGATATGGATTTTAGACAATAATACTCGATCGCTATTGCTTTATTAGTGGTAATAAAGGTATCACATTAATGTGAGATGCTAATAATAAGGGAAACAGGATATATGGGATCTCTGTACCTTTGCAATGTTCCTATAAACCTAAAAGTCTTCTAAGATTTTTAAAGTTTATTTAATAAACATGAAACATCAAAATTTGTGGAAAGCAGTGCTTAGAGGACAATTTATAGCATTTAATGAATATATTTAAAAAGAAGAAAAATCTGAAGCCAATAATCTATGCTTCAACCTTAGAAAACTGGAGAAAAAAGATCCATTGGACCCTGAAGCAAGGAGACAAATAAATAAATAATAAAAATTAGAGCAGAGCTCACTGAACGTTGAGAACTGGAAAACAGCAAAAAAAAAACCAATGAAACCAAAAATAGTTTCTTTAAAAAGATCGCTAGGGCTTCCCTGGTGGCGCAGTGGTTGAGAGTCTGCCTGCCGATGCAGGGGACACGGGTTCGTGCCCCGGTCCGGGAAGATCCCACGTGCCATGGAGCGGCCGGGCCCATGAGCCATGGCCGCTGAGCCTGCGTGTCCGCAGCCTGTGCTCCGCAAGGGAAGAGGCCACGACAGTGAGAGGCCTACATACCGCAAAAAAAAAAAAAAAAAATCACTAAAATGGAAAACCTCTAGCTCGTCTAAACCAAGAAAATCAGGGAGAAGATGTAAATTACTAGTATCAGAAATGAAAGAGAAGCCATCATTCCTGATCTCACGGCCATTAAAAGGAAGATAAAGGAGTCCTGTGAACAACTCTATACCCACAATTTGGTAACTTAAATGAAATGGCCCAACTCCTTCAAGGACACGAACTGCACGAACATCCATAACGGAATAGATCAATGTAACGGCTCACGTCTATTAAGGAAATTGAATCAAATAATTAATAACATTCCAAAAAAAGAAAGCAGCAGGTTCAGGTGGTTCGCTAGTAAGAAGGAAATGATACCAATTCTTTACATCCCTGCCAGACACTGGAAGCCAAGGGAACACTTCCTGTCTCATTCTATGACGTCAGCAATTCCTTAACATCAAAGCTAGTTAAAGACATTATAAAAGAAGGAGAACTACAGACCAATGCCTCTAATGAGCATAGACGCAAATATCCTCAACAAAATACTAGCAGATGGAATCCAACAATGAATGAAAAGAATTAGACACCACAACCGAGTGGAACTTACTCCAAGTATGAGTTCTACTTCTCTCTTGAAATTCCTCAGTATCTTGTTGACTTTTTGCGGCTCTTAATGGGTTGCGGTTTCTATTTTAAAAAGCTGTTTTGTTGTGTTCAAGGGCTTGTGCCACCAAGTTGATTACCGGAAGGGAAATCCCAGGTCCTGTCTTCACGCAGTGTCGAGTTTGCAGCACACAGCAAAGAGTTCTGTACTTAGTGGGCGCTCATTAAACGTCTGACGAGTAATTTATGAAGTAAATAGGCAATGAAGGAACATGGCTCTTTGCTTTTGCAGTGATTGTGATGCACAGATAAAAGTTTTCCTGCTTTATTCTAACACATGAGACCATCTCCCTCCCACCCCGCTTCCAGCAGGTGCGAAGCCACACCTTTGTCCTGAGTCCGGATGGCTGGGATGGAGCTCCTGGCAGAGAACCTGGTTGAGGAAGGTTTGTCTTCTCTTTATACAAACTGCATGCTTTTGAGTCTAGTGAGTTGATGTGAGCTGAGTTGACTGTAATTTAGGGGAAATTGAGGAGGTCAGGGAAGATCCCTGGGGAAAAGGCACTGAGTTCCCATGAGCCCTTCAAGTTGAATAGTGGAGATGTAGGAGGTGTTTCAGAGCAAACAGCTGGTGCCAATGTCCTTCGGCAGGACAGAGCACCCCGTTTAGGAAGTGAGAGATGTCCAGAAAGGCTAGAGTGGGGATGGGGGCCTTGGACCCCAGCCTGCAGAACCTTGAGAAGTAAATTGTGTTGTTTAAGCCGCCCAGTCTGTGGTACCCGAGCTGACCACAAAGGAGAGGCCATGGGAGAAAGGCAAGCAGCGACCAGCATGGTCAGGGGTTCACCTGCAGACGTGCCGGGCAGATGCGGTGGTGGCTCTGACTGAGGGGGTGAAACTGGGGATGAAGGGATGAGGGTTTTAGTTACAGTCAGGACTCAGCAAGCCGGGCTGGTTAACTGGATACTGGGGAGCAGGGAGAGAGAGGCACATGCCAAGAAAAATGCCCAGATTTGTGTCTAGAGCGCCCGACATTCAGGAGGCAGCTCGTGAGGTGGAGGTTTGGGGAGATGAAGCGGATCATGGACGTGGCCAAGGGGCCCACAGGAGCATCTTCTCCCATCTTTGCTCAGCTGCGGCTGCTGGAGAGCCTGCGTCAGTCCTGTGCCAGCCGCTCAGGTGACGGCAGCCCACCCAGGTGAGCTGTTGAGGAGGGTCCAAGGGAGCTCCACGCTGGGAAAGGGAGACGCCCCCAAGTGGGGAGACGCAGAGGCCTCTGGGCACCGTCAATGTACCCACGGCTCACGTGATGCAGCCCATTGTGGATTTGCGTGGAAGTGACATCCACGGGTGGGAGTTCGGGGGTCTCTCCTGAAGTCTGTACCCCAGGCTGGTGTCCTGGTACTGAACCCTGCGGACGTGCCCTCCAGGGGCTCCTGGTCCCCACGTGGTGAGGGAGCAACAGGGTCCAGCCGACCCTGGGCACGCCCGGTGCTTGCTGACCCTCAGGTAGGAACGTGCAGGCGAGTCAAGCCCCAGGTGTGGCCCCCTTCCCCCCTGCCCTCTGGGGACAAGGACCCCCACGCCCCACGGCCACCCCCAGCCAGGACCCTCAGCACAGCAGCCCAACCAGCTCCCACCTGCCGGCCCTGGCACAGCAGCGGGCGGGTGGCCCACCTCGGTCTGGGCCCGCTGCCACCCAGAGATGGGGTCTGCTGCAGACCGCCAGGGCCTTTGTCTGCGTGGCCTGCATGTCAGGAGGCCGGCCTGGCCCCGAACAGCTGTCTGTCCTGCGTGCAGCTGAGGGCGGGTAGGCCTCTGGCGGTCGCCTCGGGGGTTGGCTGGGATTCCTGCACCCCTGCCTTCACCAGAGGCTCCCCAGAAGTGCCCAGGGCTCCACCAGTGCCCACGCAGGCCTCTGTGATCAGCGGAGCCTCAGAAGTCTGCTGTGGAGTTCACTCCCCCCATCCGTGTCCACGCGCACCTGCCCGGGGTCACTGGGTACCAGGGAGGAAGACACCCGTCCCCAGCCCCTGCTCCTGGACAGGAGCCACCAGCCATGAAAGCATCGACACCCTTTGAACGTGTTTCCTGGAATGAGGGGTCTTCAACTTACATAACCCTCTCTGGGAGGGGTCTTCCTGGGCCCCAACTTCCTCTCCAGGTGTCCCCTCACAGTGCCCCGCTTCTCTGCTCCCACCTCACGTACTCAGGGTTGATCTTGTTTATACACTTACTTACTAGCTTATTGTCTGTGGTTACACACACACACCACACACCAGACACACCAGACACGCTCACACACACAGGAATATAAGCTCCCTGAGTACACGGAGCGTTGCTCATCTCATGCACTGGTATTCAGTCCATGCCAAGTTCAGCTCCTGGACAAAGGAGGTGTTGCCATGGTACCAGCGAATGGTTGAATGAGTGAATGGGTGGGTGAATGAATGGGTGGATGAATGAATGGGTGGGTGAATGAATGAATGGGTGGATGAATGAATGAATGGATGAATGAATGAATGGGTGGGTGAGCGGGAGGCACCTCTGTCTGGCGTGGCAGCCAGGTAGACCCGGGTCTGACTCGGGGCTCCATGACTCGGCAGTTGCGTCGACAGGGGGTGATGGAGTCACCTGAGATTCGTGTGCAGAACAGGGAAAAGGACGCTGCCGACCACGCCAGTCCATGGACCCCGCGATGCAGCCACGATGAACACACCCGGCTCGATCGACAAGCTCACTGCTATCCCCCGACCACGGAGCTCCCCGGCTGGTACGTAACCTGAGATCCCACAAAGGTGTGAGCCCAAGTCCACAGGGTAGATGTACTGATCATAAGACCCTAAATCCCCCACAGGGGGAGAGAGTAGACCGTACTGCGTGCACCCACGTCATAAACACATCTACCGAGTGTTGTTCCCAGGCCTCGTTAAACGACAAAGCAGAACACAGATCTTTCACTGTGGTCTCCTTGTAAGGACGAACACAGGTGTCATGGGGAGGCTCTGGGGCGGGGGGCCAGTCCAGCGATCATTTGGGGGCATCTCTGGAGCTAGGAGCCTGGACTGTAGTCTCAACGCATCCCTCAATCAGCAGCCCTGGCAGCCAGGTAACAGCCTCACCTCCGCTTTCTTATGTGTAAAATAGTAATACCTGCTTCTGGGGCTGCTGATGGGAGCAAGAAAGCCCTGCGTGCAAAGCGCTCAGAGCAAGCCCTGGCCCAGGGCCCAGCCACGCCTTCATTTTAGCCTTTAGGTACAAAGAAAAGGTCTAGAAGGAAATATACACTCCCCCCAAACGTGGTAGGTTTTCTTAAGTGACTGGATTAGGTATTACTTTGTTTTAACTTTTCTCGTTTCTACAATGTGCACAAAATACTTTGATGATTGGAGGGAAAATTACCCCTAAGAAATGACGTGAGTGCCCCAGGGCCAGGCGCTGGGGAGGAGAGCGGGCTGGGCAGATGGGGGCGGGGGTCAAGTGAGCATCCCTCCCCACCACATAAATCCACTTCAAGTCACTTTATCCCGGGAGCCGCTGGCAGGCGACACCCGACCCTGAGCACCCGCCAGGACCCACGGGCACATTTGCAGAAGACGCATCCGCTCAGCCCAGCTCAGCCTGGGGGAGGAGGGACCACAGAGCCTCTGGCCCCGTCCTCACACTCCCTGAATTTCCCTCTCTGTGTCTGCTTAAGCCTAAAAAGCTTGCCTTCCCCAGACATATTTCTAATCACTGCCCCTCGGGATGCGTATGGCAAACAATTACCTTACCAGGGGTCGCCCGAGGTTCAGCCTCTTCCCTCCCACATCCTGCAACCTTTGCAGACTTACCGAGGGGCCCTGGTCACCCCTCACCTCGGATATAAAGGGAGGACGGGAGGCCTGAGCCCCCGAGTCTTCTGATGTTCGGTGGACTTTCAGCCTCAGAGGACGCCGGGCTTTCTGTACCTCCTTCTCCCAGCCACGCCCGCGGGGACCCCAGGGGCTCATGTGGCTTTTCTCTTCACCCACTTCCCGCCACGCCCCAGCGTGGCATCCCTGGGATTTGTGTGTGTCTCTTAATACAGCTATTTTGACAGGAAGACGTTTTGATGAGGAATCAAAAATTAAAATAGAATTTCATCTTTGTAAAATCTCCCAGCATCGTCACCTCAGCCCATCTCCCGCGCCCTTTGAGCGGAAGGATCCGGACAGGCAGGGACTTGGGTCCATGTGGGACGAGGTCAGAACTGCCTCTGTCCCTCGCCCCTCACAACCAGGACTCCTCTTGGATGAAGAAGGGCCCGGAGAGGCTGTGGACCACGCAGGCTGCACACGGCCCCTCCATCCACCAAGGAAGGCGGGCTCCAGCTGCTGCAGGCTCCGCAGCGCTCAGGGTCAGGTCTCTCTGCGTATCTCGGCAGGATCTCTTCCCTGTCTGCTGCTAGCTGGGACCGGCGGGGATGACCAGCGGCCGTTCAGGACTGTCACCCTGCCAGCTCTGCAGCCCTGGCAGAGACTCAGAGAGGAAGTGGTTTTCAGTGACACTGGCGCAATTGGGCCTGATCTCACACGTTGTAACCAGCCCTTTGCCGACAGGGCACTCTGTGTCTACTGACAGCTGGGGAAACTGAGGCCCGGCCGGGAAGGAGGGCCCTGGCTCTTTCTCCCTGGGCCCTGATGGCTCAGCCAGTTTGGCTTAGGAAGAAGGAAGAGGGGCCAGGCCAGGAGATGAGAGGGGCTTCAGGGTGGACCCCCACCCTGCCCCCCTGGCTGGACCACTGTGGACAGGCGTCCTGGCTACTCTGGACTCTGGGCTCCGTCGTGAGGTGACGAAATCACAGGAACCATCTCCTGGGCTTTCTGTCCCACAAAACACAGAAAGGGCCCGGAACACGGTGAGCGCACTCTGACCTTGGGAACTTCCGGGAACCCGGATTCGGCCGTCCTAAGGGGGAGCTCTCACCCCAGTCCAGGGGGCTGCCCATCCCTCTAGCCAAGGGCAGGGCGGGAGAGAGAGGCTGTGCCAGCTCCCTCCCTCTCCCCCCACATCCTTCACTCTGTGTCCCTCTGTCCACCTGCCCAGGGAGCCTGAGGGCCAGCGGGCTCCAGGATCAGCTCCGCCACCTGCCCTCTGGGTGACTTTAGGAAGACAGTCAGCTTCCCGAGTCTCAGTTACGTTTCTCCGCTGCAGACAGCAGCCCCACTCTGCCTTCTCCGGGGCATTCTCAAGCCAGTTTCCTGTATATGTTCCTTCCTTCCAGGTGTTTCCACTTGCACTGTCTCCAGGTATCTAGGTAAACCCCGAGTTTTTATTCAGGCCCATCATTCAGGTTGAGGGGGAAAAGGGGAGGCACAGGTGGCCTGCGAGGGCTGCAGGAGGATGGGAGTGAGAGCCATCGCGACCCTTGTGATTTTCCGAGCAAGGTCCCCGCATCCCTGCTCCAGACCGTCACAAGGTAGATCCCTCGCTTTTTGCCTGTTTCACCCTCACTTTATAGGGTGGATGTGATGTAGCAGAGGGCATCCTCCACAGCTCAGCCTGGTGGACAGAGAGAGCATCGGAGGTGCCTCTGTGTCCTGTGGTGTCTCCCAGCACCAGGCAGCGGCCGTCGCTGAACTGGATGCGGGACCCACGGAGGAGGTGTGGGCACAGGTGACTGTGGCCAGTCCCAGCCCAGCTCGGGGCTCTGCATTCCAGGCCCAACGTGAGCCCGATTGGGGAGCAGCTAGGTCAGGGCAACAGCATCATCGCGTGGTCTCTGCCCACAGGTTCTGAGATGTTCCCGGCTCCCTCGGAAAGAAGGAGGGGAACTCCCTGATGCGTTCTACTAGGGAAGAACCCTCTTACCAGGGCGTCTGCCTTTGATACACAGTCATTTACTGAAAAGGGAGAAACCGTCCTGCCAGCGGATTTTTACAGCCATGGCTCAGGCCACCCTTTTGTGGATAAATGGTTAAGAGCTATTTTTCCATAAATTAACAAGAGAGGAAAACCCATAAAATTTGTCAGAAGGCTTCAGAACTGTGCTATTTTCAAACAGCATGCATTGGGGTGAGCTTGGAGACAGATGGTACCTCGGTGTCAGGAAGGTAGGCAGCCGGTGGACCTCTCCCCCAGCCACAGGGATGCCGCCCTCAGAGGGACTCACGGTCACCTGTGACTGCACAACCCAGTGTCCCTGGGGGTGTGACCTGCCTTCTCACAGGGAGGAAAATTTAAAATAATAAAACGGACGTCACACCATGAGTGCAGAATTAGTGAGTCACTGGGTGGAAGCTACCACACCATCACCCCAGTGTGGGCAGTGAGGGCATCCTTACCTCTTTGGTAGGCAGGCCTGGGGCCCACTGAGAGCAGCAGCTGGGAGCATCCCTGACGATCAGGGGACAGACACAGACCGGGTCACTGCCAGAGGCCACCGGCACCCAGACAGCTTCCCACACCCACCACCAGGTACGTGCTGTGTCCCAGACAATCGGCTCGACTCCCACAGCAAGACTCCCGGGTTGGGGGTATCATTCCCATGTTGCCATTGAGGGGTGCTGGAGATCAGAGAGGTTAGGACACCTGCCCAGGGTCACACAGGTGGTGGCACGGTGGCTCCAAAGCCACTGCGTTTCAGCGGGCCGGCCTGGGTGGCATCATGCAGCTGCAGAGTCTGCTTGTTTCCCCGGGGCCCCGTGTGCTCCTGCCTCGTAGGAGGGCAGGTTTACAGCTCGTGGACAGGCTTAGGCTTCTACAGAGCATCCTGGCTCATGGACACTCACAGCAAAGGGACAAAGGACAGATGAAGGAAGGTCGCTGGTGTGTCAGGTTCCCCAAACCTGTGACCAGACAGCAGGGACTGCTGCTGTGTCCCAGCCCCCAGTCCCGGGTGTGGCCTGCAGGGAAAGGATGTGGGGGGATGGAGGGAGGAGAGAAGGAGGGAGAAAGGGGGAGGGAGGGGGAAAGGGAGGGAGGCAGGGTGTCAGAAAGAGGGTGCCTTCGGCTGTGCAGAGGACCAGTTCCTGCAGCTCTGGTTCCCTGTGCCTCTCCGGAGCCCTGGTCTCCAGCCCCTGTAGCTCTCAGCACAGCGCAGAACTCACACACCCAGGGCATCACCCCCTTCCCCTTGAGGCTCAGGTCCCCTCCTGAGAAGGGCCTGGAGTAGGCCTTAGTTCCCTCATGAGCTCAGGGCCTGGCCCCAGAGCTCCCCTGCAGCCCCCAGCTCCCCGCTGCCTCTCCTCACCTGTCCACTTCCGGGGCTTTAGGTCATCACACCTCACCTGGTCAGAAGGCCGCTGAGTCATGTGGTCCCCGTCAGGTGAGTGGAGAGCTGGATGGGGGCAGGGCCCGTCAGAAGTCCCCGCACCCCTCATCTGAAGGCTTGGACGGCTGCTGATGGAAGGAGCAGTCCCGGATTAGGACTTGACAGCCGAATTGGAAATGATGTTTCCTCCCAAATGAATTCTAAAATAAACACTGGAGCCTGCGTACGCTTCCTGTGCCCTGCTTCTCAGCACAGCCCGAGATTCACTGACGATCTCGTCGGTTATAAATTGCAGACTGCATTTCTCATATCAAAATGCACAGCTAGTGATATTTAACTCTAAAGAAATATATCCTCTGGCAATGAATACAGTCAGAAATTACTCACTGAATTTAACCAAGTAGAGAATGCTGCCATATAGATGTACTGCATAAATTCAGAAATGTGGGACAACGGCCGCCATCTATTAACATTTTATCTCCTCGTGGAAATGTTTGACCTTGCTTCAGCAGTTTTATTGGGAGCAAATGCTCTGGAAGCTCCCATTTCCCCCCTTTTCCAAGGCAACCTGAGCTGTTCCGAGTGGCGTATAGCACTTACATTGTCATTTTCCTGATGTCTTCTTTAACCCAGGAGAGAGAGGAACATGGGAGGGGAAACGGCCCCCCAGAAAACTGCCTCTCGAACGCATGGAAATTCAGGTCATTTAAACAGGCTTCAGTTCATAAAGGGAAATGAAAGCAATTTAATTGTGAGGGGCTGAGGTTTCCGACAGGCACTCAGGACCCGGGAGGATTGCTTATTGGAGAGGGCAACTGGGGGGCCTGTACCGAGCAGGCGTAACCAGATTAAATCCATCCATTCCTGCCACTACCAGACCCTGAGCACTTGCTCTGCACGTGGCCGTGGGTGGGGGATGAAGCTGTCAGAGGAGGAAGGAGCTCCTGGCCTCGGGGAGCTGGCAGTCTAGGCAGGGAGATGATGGTAGCCCTGCAATTAAGGGGGTGTGACTCTCCTCTTCATTGTGCCTCCTAGCTCTCTGTCCCTCTCTCGCCCACCTGGAGGTCCAGGAGCTGTGTCTCCCAGGTGTGCACAAGCAGGTGGAGAGCAGGGGACCTGGTTGAGCCGAAGCCCCCTCATCCTCCTAGCTTGCTGAGCTGAAGACGGGCTAATGTATTTGGCTCCAGCTGTCTTTCACGCCGTGTCCAAAACAACCTGAACAAGGAGGATAGTGGCTTGGAGGGTGTTACCATGTGCCAACAGACCCCGAGTGATGGGCTGAAGATGTTGTGAGATCCAGGCCCAGGTACCCTCCCCAGGTGAGCTGCCCTGAGCAGCAAAACCAGCCTTCCTTTATTTCTATTTAGAGTGACATCATAGACTTTGCAAATATAATGTGTGTTTCTTGACCTCCAGTATCATTATTCTAAGTTTTCCTCTGAGGTGAGGGAAAATAATAACATGAAAACTTTAGGTTGACATTATTTTTCCTTAACATGCTTTCATTATATTTTGTGACCCCTCCCAGTGGAAGATGAGGAATCAAACATCCAAACACCCAGTCCCCCTCACCTTTGGCTTTCCAGATTTTTTCCAACCCTGTTACTTTCATTTTTACACTATCAAGGTTTATAAAGGTAAGTTTTGTTCTGGGACGATAACTCACACAATAATTTTCATTTTGTCCTAAATTTTAAAGGACTCAATGCTCACTGCCAGGCCCTAGAAACCCGTGTCTTCACAACCTAGTTATTTATTTTGATTCATTTTTTGGTCTGTTTCATTTTTGAAAAGAGCTCAAAAAGCCTATCTCCTAAGCTCCTTCAGGCTGGAGAAGGTCTGCAGGTTGATTGGATACTGAAAGGCAATTCAGTTGGGTATAAAATTTTTAGTCAATATATTTTTTCCTTCCTCAGAATATAAGTGACCTTTGTTCTTCTGAGTTGATGTTCAGTGTTGAATTTGTTGTCTTCGTTTTCATGTATTTACATATTTTTTCAAGAAGTGCTCATTGGTGATCTTTCATGCTTGAGAATGTCTGACTCCTACATTTATATTTAAATAACAAAAGTTAGATATAGAATTCTACATTTAAATGACAAAACTCTTAGGTCACAATTATTTCCTCTTAAAATGCTGCAGACAGTGTTCTCTGGTTTGAGCCCAGGGTGGGGACAGGTGAGCCCTTGGAAGCACAGAGACCCCAAAATTTGCCTCTCTGATCCTGAACTGCTTCCCCCACCACACCTGAGCCTACTGTTGAGGAGAAGCCTGACATCAGCCTGATATTTCCATCTTGTGGGTGATTGAGTTTGTTTGTTTTTTCAGCTTACACATCCAAAGGATTATTTTATTATCTCCAAGATCCAACAATCTAATCAAGATACATCTTGAGGTATTTCTGAAGCAGATTTTCTGGTAACATCCTCTGTTTATTCACCACAGGGAAGGTTTTTCTTGTTTCTTTTTTTTTTTTTTTTTTCCTCCCTAGTATTCCCTTTAAATACACCCGCTTCCCATTAGTTGTTCTCTCTGTTACAGGGGCAACAATGACTCACTTGTCCTCCACTTGTATTATCAACTGCTTAATTGTCCTCTCTGTATTTTTCTTCCGTGTTGCTGTGATTATCTCAATCTTTTCCTAATGTCAGTAATGCCAGTGGAGTCAGGTTCATTCTGTTCCTTGTCACTTCTAATTTACTTATTGGCTCTCTGTTGGTGTTGACTGCGCCTCTGTTTTTTGGTTTCTTTTTTTTCTCAGCTCTGCCCTCTTCCTTCCATCCTTCACACTTGTTTCATCATCGGGTCTTTTAACTCTTAGTTATGTTTTTTAATTATCATTAACAATCTCTTCATGAGGTCTTCTATGGAGCAGAAGCCCTCTGGAGAATTGTCTCTGGCTCACGGGGTTAGCTGAGCTGCAGCTTAGGGTCTTCTGTGGCCAGTTTTGCACTCTGTTCCATGAGTTTGCTCATTTCCCATGTGTTTCCCTTCTTCTTCTTGCTCAGGTGGGGGCTGGGTTCTTCTCTGCCCACCTTAAGAAAAATTGTCTGTCTTCCCTTGAATTCCATCTGTAGCTGTGGTTCTTGGGGGTGGGTTGTGGGGAGGGGGTCATAGGCCAGTTCATATGAAGCTAGTTCATCTTTTTTAGAAGAACTGGCTTATCCTGGTCCTCTGGGCTGGTCCAGGGCTCTTCGTGGTGCTGTCACACCAAGGGCTCTGCATCGCATCCCATGCCTGGGGACATCCTCAGGTCTAGGTCACTGTCTGCATCCAGAGCACAGAGGCCCCATGTTCCCTTCCTCCCTCACTCATCTCCCCCAACCCGCCACCAACACCTTAGTAACCAAACATTAAAGTCACTTCAAGAATCCACTTTACCAAAGAATCTTTCCCCACCACCACATACAACACAGACACTCCCTCCATCTCACCTCTCTGTCCTCCTTATGATACGGATTTTCCCCATAGGTCTTCACACCACCTGACACCCTACATTGTGAGGTGGTCCTTTATGTCCTCTCCCATCCAGGCTGCAAACTCAGCTGGGAAGGTTAACTGCTCCAATCTTGTTCCTGGAGGGGGCAGACACCTGACAAACACAGAGTGGGACATCTCCAGGGTCTTCTCTCAAGTGATGCTTCCAGCGTTGGGTGAGGTGGGGACCCTGAGGGGCCCGGAGGTCCTCTGGAAAGGAGACGCCAGAGCAGACTTAGGGGTACCAGGGCTGATGGTGGGGGGTTGGGGGGAGATGCTGGTTAGTGATGGGCAGCAGAAGGTAGATCTGAGCAGGAAAGGCTTTAGACTGTGATGCAGACCTGGGAGTCCTGGCTCACCCACGGGAGCTGCAGAGCAAAGAACCCTGGGACACCTTGGGGCCATCCAGCATTGGGCAGAGGCCAAGCTCTGGGGCCCTGGAGCCCCGCACGCGCTCAGCTCTGGTTACCTACAGCCTCAGCACCAGGCAGAACAGGGTCCTGAAGGTGCTGAAGCAGGAGGCCATGTCATCGCTGACCATCCTGAAGGTGCTGAAGCAGGAGGCCATGTCATCGACGACCATCCTGAAGGTGCTGAAGCAGGAGGCCACGTCGTCGGTGACCACGCTCCTGAGGCTGAAGGCAAAGCTCTTCCCAAAGGGAAGGGGTTGGTGCTGGCGCAAGGCTGCTACACAGCTGCCCGTCCAGGCATCTCCCTGACTGGCCTCCAGGCCAGGCTGCTGATGGAACCACTACAAGGACATGGGCGCCACCACCTCCCCCAGGTCAGCCCAGAGCACCAGCCCCAGGCTGCAAAGGGCCCACGTGCTTCAGCCAACCCAGAAACCAGCCCCTGAAAACCAGAGGGCATTGAGAGTAAGCGATTTCGAGCAGAAATTGGCATCTGGCTTCCAGTGGCCTTGGATTCTGATACGGCCCCCGGTACACTGCCTGGCTAGGCGTGTGTGTCCTATTCTCCAAGGTCCCTTCGGGCCCCCTCACTGATTTAGGATGCCCAGGAGAGATCTGAAAGCCCTGGAGTCTCCACCCCTGGGTTAAGTCCTTTAACCAGCGATTTAGAACTTGAACCCCCACTCTGACGTTCGGAAGGACCTTTCTAGGCAAGAAAGCAATGATCTCACAGGCTCAGGGCCTTGTGAGGGCCCACGGCCCCATCCCTACCGGTAAGCCAGGTGCTTGCTCTGCATGTCCCCCTTGCCCTGTACCCAGGGTCCCCGGGAAGGAACTGAGAGCTGCCCTCCTGGAGGGAGCCAGCAGCTCCTGGGAGACAAGCGCCCATCCACCTCCCCTTTTGCCCCCACGCTCCCCAAGGTTAAGTTTGTCTTATTTAAGATGGTGTAATAAACTGATCTCTTTATCATCCTTGAGGCAGGTAATAAATTCTGCAGAAGGAGCAACAGCCTTGAAATTAGAGAGGCTCAGAGAGGGGAAGAGAGGACTCGAAGGCACAGGAGATCTCCGTGGAATATGGAAACATTGCCACATGCAAATCAGCTCCTCCCGATGTCAATAACACATTAGCATATGGTGCCAAGATCCAGGTGGTGACCCTTCCCCCTGGACCAGCCAGAAAATACATCCCAAGGGACAGAATGAGCAGGGTCTCTGTCTCCACCCAGCACATAGCCTTCAGGTACACAAACACTTTCTTCCCAGACCCCCAGAGGGACTGTTCCAAACTGGCCAATGACCAGAGTGTTGTTTCAGGGCTGGGTGTTCCCTCGGGGTGCCCGGGGCTGGAGAATCAGGCTCTTTAATGCATCTTCCAGACCTTTCCCTCCAGTGGCAGCTCCAGGGAAGCAGCAGGTGGATTTGATGGACAGGCTGCTCCAAGCAGGCAGGAGGGAAGGAGGGCAGGTACACAGCACGGGTGATGGGAAGGGACCTGGGCTCATCAACTACACTGGGATGTCTCAGAGCCTTCGCCTGGTCTTCTGCTTCCTAACATGGGGACAGGAAGGTGTGTCAAAAGGACTGCACTGGAGCATGCCCGCTCACCCCACAGCAGCGTCCTGCTGACCCCAACAATTATCCAGAAAAGAAAGAAAAGCACACAGACGGGTGAGTGCTCTGTGCAGAGAGCCGCGGAGGGCCTGGGCACTGAAGGCTTTGTTCTTGGGACTCTGCTGGCTCGAGGTCTCTGGAAATTCAGTGGGGGGTGGGGTGGGAGGGGGTGTTACAGAGGAGTTGGGTCTGCAGGACAGGTGACCTCCGCTCCTGCCCACTCTCCGACCTGCCATCGCCCTACATGCACCCCGTCCAGGCTCCCCACCTGTGAGACTCCTCCACCTGGATTCTGGTCCTGCAGTTTCCACCCCCCAGACCCTCCCACCAGCGGCCTCTGCAGAGGTCATCCCGACCCCAGGTGCCTGTGCCCGGGGAAGGTGACACTCAGAAGCCTCAAAAATGCTGGGTCCATGCTCCGGCTCCGATGCTCACTAGCTGAGAAATCTCAAGCATGTCCCTCGCCTCCCCTGGGGTCCAGGCTCTGAAATGTGGAGGCGACTCCTGAGGGTCCACCCCACTCCAAGAAGCATGGTCTCCATGAGCCCCTCTTCAAGTCTTCATCTGCCTCGGGATGGATCCCTCCTGCCTCTCATCCCCTCAACATCCCCTCCGTTCCTGACATACGATCTTGGACACAGTAGGTGCCGGGTGTTTTTAATGAGGTTATTAGACAAACATGACGGGGCAGTTTGTAGGCTCAGTGTGAGTAGGGGTCCCGCGAAGCTCTCTGCTTTATCAGTAGCGTGTGGCTGGTGGGCTCCGCAGCATCGTGGGGGCTTGGTGAATATTGACGGACAGTGAATGAACAAGTGAGCAAACGGAAGAACTAGTGAACGAAGAGACCAGCTTTCTCTGCAGATGAAACAAGAGAAAATAAGTTCCTTCAGCAGCCAGGGCATAGCTCTGCACAGAAAGACATCCTCTCAAACTCAAGGCAAATAGAGTCTGTCCCTCTGTCCCGGGTGGAGGACAGCAAAGGACACAAGACAGGCAGGACTCTCTCCTCCCCACTGGAGCAGCGAGGCAGGCCTGGTGGGGTACAGAGAACAGGCAGTTTGGCCCAAGGGGCTCCTCTGGCCATGACCCACCTGGAACCACGGCCATCCACAGCCGGCTGCCTGGTAATGGCCCGTGAATCAAATGAAGCAACTCGACCTGAAGCTAATGACAAAATCTGGAGGCAGACCCACCTTCCTGGGACTCGTCGAAGAGGATGCTATGAAGGGAGCAGATGGAAGAGTGAAATATTTGTGGATTCCAACCACCATCTGGTCACAATTGATGGCCCATCTGAAGGCAGGTTCTTACTGTCTTTCTAGCATCATTAAAGGCATGTTATTTATCCCTGCGCACCATTTCTGGGTTTGACGTGAGACCTCGGAAGCCTCCTGGGCTCTTCTCTTGAGGGACCTATCGTTCAGCAGTGTCCTTGGGTCTCCTCGGCTCTGTTCTCTAGGTCTCTGGTCAGCTTCACTCTCCATTCAGGTGGCTAATTAATCAGGCTCTGCCTTCCTGTCCTGGCTCTGCAGCCTTGGTGATGCACCCGGATTCATCTTTCACCATTGATCCTAGCTTGTCTCATTTAACTCTGAAAACTTTCAAAAGACTCCCATTTTCATGCTACACTTAACAGTATTTCTGCCAAATTAATCCCTGTCTTTTTTACTCCAGATTTTATTGGGTGGGGAAAATTGTCTCTTAGTTTACAGATACCCGGCTTTATGTCTCAGAACTCTGTCGGCAACGACACAAATTTTGTCCTGACGTCGGCTGGCCATTTTCACTGGGGGCTTCCAAAAACAGAAGAACATGTGTCAGAAAGGGGTAGAAGTCATTTATGAAATTCTCCAAACCATCTGTTCACAGGCAAAAATATTGGGCTCGCATGAGAAAAGAAAGGAAATGTGTGATTTTTAAGAAAATTATTTAAGTGTAAAAAATAAATTCTTGTCCTTAATTGTAGATGAAAACATAATTTTAGACGGTGGGGATTACACATGAAGAAATCTCTCTCTCAGAGGCATAATTTTAGGAATAGATGTACTGTTTAGACGTATCCCTGGGTGGTTTCTATAATGCGTCAGGGGTTCCAGATCTGAGCAGGGGACACATATAGACTGAATGGGACGAAATGTTTGTCTTCAGGGTCAGCTCCAGACAGACACCGGCTCTGCTGAATGAAGTGGCCGAAGGAAGTAGTCGCGTCCACCCAGGCTGAACTCGGGGCTGGGCAGCCCGGGTATATTTTGTTGTCATGTTACTGCATTTTTATTCTGGTAAAATATACATAACATAAAATTTACCATTTCAACCACTTTTCAGTGTACAGTTCAATGGCAGTGAGAACATTCACATGGTCATGCAACCATCCCACCATCATCTCCAAAACCTTTGCATCTTCCCAAACTGAGACTCAGTTCCCATGAAACACTCACTCCCCATCCCCCTCCACCAGCCCACGGCCCCCACCGTCTACTTTCTGTCTCTGTGAATGTGACTCCTCTAGGGCCCTCATATGAGTGCAGTTACACAGTATTTGTCCTTTGACCTGGCTTATGTCACTGAGCATAATGTCCTCAAGGTTCATCCATGACGTCGCCTGCGTCAGAATTTCCTTCCTTTTGAAGGCTGAATAATATTCGCTCGTATGGATGGACCACATTCTGTTTATCCATCCATCCATCCGTCAGTGGACCCTGGGTGTCTCCATCTTCGGGTGATTGTGAATAATGAACATCAGTGTACAAATGTCAGCTCACGTTCTTGCTTTCAGTGCTTTAGGGTGTCTCCCCAGAAGTGAGACTGCAGATCAAATATGGTGATTCTATTTTTAAGTTTTTGGGGAAACACCATCCCATTTTCCAGAGTGGCTGCACCATTTCGTAATTCTGCCAGCAAAGCGCTAGGGTTCCAGTTTCTCCAGGGTGCCTTACTTTATGATTAAATTGAGAAAGAAAAACAGTAACAGAGCAGAATCCAGGACGGACACACCGGAAGGTGCCGAGCCTGAGGTCGCTCTGCAAAGCCACCAAAGTACCCAGAAACTGGGTCAGAGGGAAGAGAGCCAAGAGCTGGCCTGCGGGTCATCCAGGGGCAATGTCCACTGTGGGCGTAGCACTGGACGTCAGGTTGAATCCTGCACGCCCCTAAGCCCACATCCTGTGACCCGGCTCTGAGCCCTTGTTCTACAAAAGAGAACGCCCCCTGCCCTGCTTGCCCACTCACTCCACAGGCCACCTTGGTGTGTCCTCACCCCCTCCTGGCTGCCACTTCCTTGCTCCACCCCTCAGCTCCCTTTGCTGGGTCCACCCTCCTGCCCTGGAGTCTGGCTAGAGAAGGGGAGCTGCCCCGGCAGTGTGATCACTGGTCATCTCAACTCAACCAGCAGGGACACAGTGCACGCGAGCCCCACTGGCTGTCCAGCTGTCCGTGCCCGGCCCTGTGGAGCCACCAGCATGAGGCTTGGCATGGGAAGCATCCACGTGGGCATCCGGACAGTCTGCTTGCAGGAGCGGACGTGATGCCCCCCAGGCTGATGGGAACATGTTCTCTTTTCCGGTACACCCATCCCTGGTGTCGGCGGCCAGCAGTGCCCGGCGTCCCGCAGGTTGTAGTTCATTGACTAATTGGCAGGAAGAGACGGGCCAGGAAGGGGCTGCTGGGACCAGAGTCTGGTCCAGCCTCAGTTAATACCACCTTCTGCTCGCTTCGCCACGCTCCGAGGAGCCCGGTGTTCCGGCAGATCCCACGTTGTCTGGGCTCCTGGTCCACTGGACCGAGCAGAAGGTTTCCCGATGACGCATCCTGGGCACGTGGTGGGCACACCGCCCTTGGAAGTGGAGGGAGAGCAGGTGGCCCGGGCACTGGAGGCAGGCTGCTCGGGGGACCAGGGACACGGTCCTGGAAGGGCCTTGGCAGGCCCGCGCCCCTCCCCCATCTCGGACATCAGGGGAGGCCGGTGATCAGCCACTTAGTGGGTGAACCGGCCAGACTTTGTCCGGCTGAATCGGGTTTTGGGGAGGGTAGGTGCCCAGGCTTGCAGGCTGGCCTGCCTTCTGCCTGGAGCCTGGATCCAACTTTACTCATCGATGCTCCAAAGCAGGCTCCTGCGACCGGTCATTTACACAGGGCGAGGAGGACTCTGCCCCGCTGGTGACGGTGGGACAAAGCCCTCCCCCTCCTGGGGGTGGATCTGGACGGCCGGCAGCCACCCTTCGCCCTCGCCCTTGTAGCAGCCACAGGGGTGACACAGGTGCCCCAGCTCAAGGCCACTCAGAAAGGCTTGGAAGGCACGGTGGGCCTCTCCACTCCACATCAGGCCTCGGCCAGTGATGGGTGGGGGCTGGAAAGGGGGTCCTGATGTGGGAGGAGCTGTGAGCCGCTGGGACCAGCAGAGGGAGCGGGCGGCTCTAGTGGAAGCAGAGGCAGGGACGGCAAGGGGCTAAGGTGGGCACAGCCATGACCCAGTCTCTGCTGGGGGGGAGAAGGGGGCACACAGCACAAAGCAACATGTGTGCCTGGACGGTAAGTAGGTGCACAGCCCCTCCCAGCCCAGCCTCCGTGAGGACCCGGCACTGCGCCAGCACCGCACAGGTCGAGGGGCCGTGCTGCCGTCCGGGCGAAACCTCCCTGCTGCCCCCGGCACCATTCCAGGGCGTCTTCTGGATGGATGGAGGTCAAAACAGGGCTGGTGTTAGGGCAAAAGGACAGAATCGGGGCCCCCGAGAGACGGGGGCCTGGGCCAGTTAAGGGGGGATGGCTAGATTTATATCAACAGGACCGGGGCCACCGCGTCCAGACGTTCGGTCAAACATTTCTGGATGTTACTGGGAGGATGCTTTTTCAGATAAGATTAACATTTAAATTGGATTTTCATGAAGCAGAAGCAGAGGCCCTCCCAGATGTGGGTAGGCCTCATCCAGTCCGTTGAAGGCCTGAGTAGAACAAAGCCTGATGTCCCCATGCAGACAGGAATCCAACGGGCGGCCTGGCTGAGGACCCCACCTGAAGCATCAGCCCTCCCCCCGTGGCAGGTGCAGGACCCTCATTCCGCTCCCGGCCCCAGGACAGAGGCAGGCAGGCAGAGGCTGGGCCGGCTCTGGGGGCGGGAGCGGGACACACGCATCCACCCACTGGTGCAGGAGGAGTTGCGGTGCCCAACGGGCTACTGAACCTCTCATGTTTTCGTTTCTTCCTCCGTCACGTGAGGCTACTTTGCAGCGAGACCGTCCTGAGGCTTGAAAGCGATCGGGAGACGTGCTCGGGAAATGTGAGCTGCCCGACTGAATGTCAGAAAATATTATTTTTGAATCAGCTTCAAGAGATCCCTTCAAGGGGCAGCATTGGAATACTGATTCTTCTCTCTCTGTGGCTTAACCAAACGCCTCCTGCCTTGGTCGTGCTGAGCTGTTGTCGTTTGCTTGTAGGGCTGCCACTGCTGTCCGTGCCTGGAGCCCCACCGGGTCCAGGAGAGGAAGCAGATGAGGGACAATGGACGAACGGCTGAGAGGAGAAGACGCTGGACACCTTGGCCCCTCTGCGCCCCACCCCCAGCCCGCCCACCACGCTCCATGCTCCACCACTTCCAGCACTTACTGGTCTGGTCCCCAGGCTTCTGGGAACAGCAGCCTGCCCATGGTCCCTCTGGCCTCTCCAAGAGACAGGGAAGCTCTGCGTCATCCTAGAACATTCCAGGCTGGAAGGGGCCTCAATGTCACCTAGGCCAGTCACCGTCCAGGCGGGTGTCCAGCTCGGAGCCCCCAGCCTCTGCGCCCACCTCCACTGTCCAGGAGCCCGGGCCTCGCTCCTGGTTCCGGGGCCGAGCTGGAGCCAGCCAGCGTCTGTTGACGTGAGCTCAGTTGAGCTGCGCGCCCCAGCTGTCCTCCAAGCCCTTCTCTGTGCCCCCGGACAAGCCCCGGCGCCCTCTGCAGACCACGTCCAGCCCTTGGCATCGCTGGGTGTCCGCTGCCCAGGCCCGTCCCGCAAGAAAGCCCTCCCACCGTGGCCCCTTGGTTTGCAGTGTTCCCAGGGCCTCACGTCAGGGATGAGAGGTGGTGCGTCCAGGCCAACGTCCAGGCTCCGAGTAACCAGGCCTGGAGTCAAGTCTGTGCCGTCTACGCGTGTGGCCTTACGGGGGTCTCTTCAGTTGGGTATTTTGGTCGTAAAATGGCAGGGGAGTCGGCAGTACTGAGCTCGCAGGGTAAGAGCCCAGGAAACGGTCTCTCTGTTAGTCCTGGCGATTGTAACAGGAGCACAGGCGAGCTTGGGTCCAGGATGACACGGGGGCAGCTGGTGAGAGAAGGCCCATCATTACGGTGGGAAGAAGCTCCTGGGGGCGGAGTTGGATCCAAACACTGCAGATGAGGTGTGGCTGAGTCACACACACACACACACACACACAGGCATACACGCGCGTGCACACACACACACACACGCACACACACACACTCACACACACACACACACACACACAGGCACACACACACACAGGCATACACGCGCGTGCACACACACACACACGCACACACACACACTCACACACACACACACACACACACAGGCACACACACACACAGGCATACACGCGCGTGCGCACACACACACACACGCACACACACACACTCACACACACACACACACACACACACACACACCTGCTGACGCAGAGGAAGGACAGCCAGCGCCTCCTATTCTTCTGGACGCCGGGACTCCTTTGGACCGCAGCCTCCCACCTGCAGTGAAAGCCCTGCGTCCCCTCCCCGGGCAGGCTCTCAGTGCCCAGAGTGCGGCCTCCCCAGTCCTGCCCAGTCCTCCAGCCACAGTCTCAGGCTCCGTCCCAGCTCCTGGCTGTATCTACCCTTCCCACTGGAGGCTCAGGTCTGCTGTCCGCCCCTCCCCTCGGGGGTCTAGCCCAGAGCCCAGCGTTAGATGGGGCCCTGAGGTGCAGTGGGTGCCCCCCTACCGTCACCCCACCTGTGGGTCCTCCTGCAGCCACCCTGAGCCGTCAGGCCAGGGGCTGCCCTCTGTGGGCTGCACACAGGGCCCTGAAGGAAGCCAGGTCCCCAGCCCCAGGCCGGCCCCCAGGGAGGAGAGCTGCAGGGCACCAGGAGGCACCGGTGCCCTTCCACCTCTGCCATCCTGGGGGACCCTTTCCCACCTGGCCCCATTTGATCTCATTTTTGGGGGTCCTCTGAGGTCATGTCCTGGGTGTTCCCCACTTAGCCGCCGTCACCCCGTCAGCCGGGCGCACGGACCCCTTTACCGCTCCCCCAGGCCTGGGTCTGCCAGCGGTCTGCGCAGTAGCTGCAGATGCGGTGGGACCTCACCTGCATCCCCTGGGGCTGTGGCGGCTGTGGCAGCACCAGCGCCCCCCCCCCCGGAGCAGAGCCAGCCTGCCCACCCGTCGGGGAGCACGGCCAGTGCCTGAGCCCGTGAAGCTGGCCCCATAGCCAGCTTCCCACACCAGTGACTGGGACCCAGGGGGAGCCCTGCTGGGGACCCAGGACAGCAGGTAAGTGTGCCCCACTGGCATCCGTGTGGCTGCCCTCCCTGGGGCACTTTCTGGAACCTGGCGGAGCCTTGGGGGCTGACAGCGGTGGGTTGCAGGGCTCCTCATGCCCCCTCTCCCCCACCTGTGGATGGAGGGGCGTTCCCTTTGCATGAGAGTCTGAGTGGACTCTGGCCGGGGGCTGGCCCTGCTCCCTGGGGGCGTCCCTGGCTGTGCCCACGGCCCGGGGTCTGGGGAAGGCAGGGAGGGAGCGGAAGCCGGCAGCGGGTGTCCCAAAGCACGTATAGCAGAGGGCTGAGTCCTGGACTCGGGCCTCTTGTCACTGTGTTTACTGGACACTGGAAGCGCCAAGATGAGCTGACTCCTGGGCCCAGCTCGCTCCTCTCCAAGTGACAAGGCCGGTATCGATTCGTTTTTAATGTGCTTGTAATGGGGCTTGAAATGAACACAGGCTTATTTATTTTCTTTTTTGGTTCCTGGCACCATCCATGGTGCTGGCAGCCCGGGGACCAGGGTGGCGGGGAACCAAGACCCTTCTCCTCCAGCCACCAGGGCGGCCAGAGACCCCGCCCAGCTCAACCCGCCCAGGGCCCAGGACCAGACCCCAGACCCACCAGGGCCGCTTGGCCCCTTCAGCACTGCTGCTCGGGGGAGGGACAGGGAATGAGTATTTCCCGGGGACAGAGTTTCCATCAGAGACAATGGAGGCATCCTGGAGGTGGATGGTGGCGCTGGTCACACAACAACGTGAATGTGCTTAGAGCCGCTGAGCTGTGCACTTGAAAATTGTTAAGATGGAAAATTTTCTGTTCTGTGTATTTTACTACAATAAAAAAAATGCTTTTAAAGAAACACTGTTGACATCCTGGCGCCCTTGCCGCCTGCAGCCCATGAGCCCTCCCCAGCCCCCAGGCAAGTCTAGGCCTCAGCACGAGCCAGTTCAACAGGGGGACGCCCCCCTCCTTCACAGGGCGCTCCCACCGTCTGTCTTCCCAAGGCCACCTCCAATGTCTTCTCCTGCATCCAGCCTCCTGACTCCCAGGCAGGACGAGGGAAACCAACCAGACCATGAGTGATCATGGGGCCCGTGAGAGTAGCCGCAGGGGCCCCGTAAGCTCTCGTACCTTGTCCCTACCTGAGTCTAGCAGGGAGGGGGAATGCTCAGCAGTGCCTGGGACCATCCCTTGCCCCCAGAACACGGAGTTCCTGCTCTTGAAACCTGGAGTCCAGGCAGCTCTGGGGAGGGTGTCCGGCGGGGGTGGTCAGGTCAGTATCTCAGCATCTGGTGAGGCTGTGAACCAGCTATGGGCGGTGGGACCGCACAGGATGAATCAGGCCATCAGAGAATTGCTGAGCCCCAAGCAGACCCCGCGTCTCCCATGTGCCCAGAGCCCGCGAATGTGCTGTCACCCAGAACAGGTTCTAAAGCCCCAACCTGAGTCATCGGCAATTCTTCCCTTGCTCTTCCCCCTGGGGCTCAGCCTACAGACAGACACAGCAATGCCAACACCCTCCATATTAAACAAACATCATCTCTCACGATGGCTTCTCACAGTTGGGCCACTTTGGGCCATGCAGGGTGAGAAACAGACCACGCGTCCTGGAAAGAACGGGAAGCTGTGATTTGCTGGACCCCATGCAACTGGCTATACATAAATGCAGAAAGCGATTCTCATAAATTCTTTATGCTATTTACTTAGAGGCTGTGTTTATTAAGCTGGTTGGCTTCCAAAAACTTCTTGTAGATTTCTTTCTCAAAAAAGTAAGTTTTATTTCTCCAGCCCACCATGAATTAAAAATGGGTCTTTGATATACTCAGCAGACTCTGCCCCATCCTTTTGGACTTACATAAGGAGTAGAAATAGACAGTATTCATCAGCAGTTCAGATACACACAGCTCTTTGCAGTCATCAAAGCTTAACAGACTCTCAGACGGGCTTCTCCGTGTCCCGTCTTTCTTCCTTCTTTGCTAAGATGTTGTGGATTCTCTCTGGGATTCTTGCAAACTGGGGTTAGAGGCCTTGAGAGAACCCCTCTTCCATGAAAACAGCTTTCAAGCTCCCAAGCCCATTCATACCTGAATTCACTTTGGATCGCTGCACGCCTTTGAAGATCAGCTGATGAAAACACCCCCTTCCCTGGTGTCGAAACTGAGGCCGGAGGGGTGGTGGATTGCCCAGGTCACAGGGCAGCAGAGACAGCTCCTGAGCCTCTGTCACTCCCACTGGGATTGCCAGGTGCACGGGGACCCGCCAGTGTGATGCCAAGTGGATGAGGCCTGGCTCTGAGGCTGGAGGAGCAGAACCAAGGCAAACCCCACGGAGACCCTGGGCAAGTCGCCGAGTCCCTCTGCAGAGTCTTGGTGTGTGTCCACAGGGACCTCCAGCCCCACCCCCCAGGAGCTCCCAGGGGGCCTGGGGAGACCAGGGAGGTGGACGAGCTCCGTGAGCAGAGTCAGCAGGGGAAGGCGGGGGGTGCCTGGGACAGACACGGGGGCTGCCCTCCCACCCTGCCGTCGGGGTGGGAGACGTGTGCAGGGCAGGAGGTCATGGGGGCAGAATCTTATCTCCAGGGTGATCTTATGATTAAGAGCTAATATATAATTTGTCAGGCCAGTGAAAAATGCAAAATGTGTTGTCTCTCGTTCAAAAGGCAGGAAACAAGTGCCGATAATGATCCTAAAATGTAAAGTTTTATTCTTTAAAATATTGTATTACCTCTAGGGTGTGACAGGGATACAAGCGACACACAAGTAACAAGAGAAACGTACAAAATAGCAAAATAATAATATTTGGGACTCAGTTTTATGTAGGGTAATAAATAATGATACTTTATTAATACAATGTCTTGATTGATCATAAAATTACTTTTCTGACTGCAAATATATTTATTAGGTCGCCAAAACCAATACTTTCAGCAACTTTTCACTAATGTAACTGAAAATGATGTCAATTGTTCTTGGCAAATGGAAGATTACAAATAATGTTTGATAAATTTTACTTTTGCGAAGGATTTTTGTGTTAGTGCAGTAGTTACTGAAGCTGTCACAAGTATTTATAGGCTATGACAACTCTGATAAATTTCTGATAAATTAGTTTGAAATATAAATTTTAGTACGTCTCCAGTTAGCGATTCTTGTAGAGCAATTTTTCTAAAAAGATCTAACTCTTTATATGAATCCATTTTGTGTAATTCTGAAATTAATTTCAAATAGAAATTTATACAATGGCGATTTAGTGTTTCCTTTGATATTTCCAGTCATTGGTGGCATCGTATAAGAAACTGAAAGTGGTTTCGTGATTTATATGTAATTCAAATGCCTGTTTCTGCATTCTAATGCCAAATCTTCAATTAGAAGGAAAGTTTTAATTTAAAAAATCGTCTGTCTTATTAGTAATTGGCCCATCTGAACTTTCCTATGCAAATAGGATTCTTTTCTATCAAATCAATGATTTTTTTTTTTTTTTGGCTGCCAATCACCTGATACTCAGGATACATGATCCCCACTTTTCATCTGTGGAACACCTCCTCTCTACACGAAAAGATGGAAACCCTTTGAGAGGATATCAGAAGAGTCAATATACTATTTGTTCTCAGAGACAAGCAAAATCATCCATCGCTTCCTTGAAAAAAATGAATTTCTTTTCAAACTTCATTCCACGAATAAACTTCACTTTCACCTTATTCCACACCCGTGTTCATGTTATTACCCTCGTGGAGAACACTCATGAGCAGTGGTCATGGTCACTTGACCATGCTCACATGGTCGCTCATGAGCAGTGGACACTTGGTCATTGAGACAAATATCAGGGGAAGAGAACCATCAGATTCTAGGAACCAGATGGAGATTCTTTTCCCTGCTCTGTTGCTCACAGAGCATTTGACCTTGAGCAAGTGGCCTCACATGAGTGGGCCACCCTCTCCTCATCTAGGAGAGAGCTGTTTCCCAGAATCACAAGGATTAACTGCAACGATGTTCTGGAAACAACTAGAACAGCAATTATTAGTCATTGAGTTTGTACCAAGTGTCAGGCATTAGCGAGATTTTTGTGTTGACTCTTTGTAATAAGGCTGCAGGGTGGGTACTAGTGTCTCCTTTATACAGATAAGATCACTGACACTTAAATCAAAGAAGCAACTTGCCCAAAATCCTGTGACCCGTTTGGAATCCACCCACCGGAGGCTGTGTCTGACCTCAGGGTCTGGGCTTTCTCCCACTGCATCAATTTTTAATGCAGAGAACAGGATAGCTGGCATACAAGGGATCCCCCCCAAAGGGCTAGGTCACTGCATTCATTTGCTAGGGCAACCATACAAAATACCATAGTGTACGGCTTACCAACAGAAATTTAGTCTCTCAGGTGTCGGCAGGGTTGGTTTCTCCTGAGGCCTCTCTCCTTGGCCGCCTTCTCACTGTGTCCTCACGCGGCCTCTTCTCTTTGTTCACATTCTGGTGTCTCTCCCTTTTCTTCTAAGGACATGACTCATCTTGGATTAAGGACCCACCCCACTGGCCTCATTTTAACTGGATCACCTTTCTAAAGACCCTATCTCCAGATATGATTATATTCTGATTATATTCAACACATGGATTTGGGGGGACACATTTCATAACATCCACTATACGTAATAGGTTGCATGTGGTCTCCCAAAGCCTATGTCTACCTGCTAATCTCTGGAAACTATGAATGCGACTTTGCTTGAAAAAAGGATCTTTGCAGATGTGATTAGGTTAACAGTCTCCAGAGGAGATCATCATGGATCAGGGACCTTAAAGCAAATGATGAGCGTGTGATGAGATGTACCGGATAGACACGCGCAGAGGAGGGCGGCAGGGAGCAGGGTGACGTTCCACGAGCCCAGGAAAGCCAGGAGCCACCAGAACCGGCAAGGAAGGATTCTTTCCTTGAGCCCCCAGCAGGCACGCAGCCCTGCCAACGCCTCGATGCTGGACTTCTGGCCTCCAGAACCGTGAGACAGTCGCTGTCTGGTTTTTTAGGCTCCTGGTTTGTGGTCTTTTGTTACAGCAGCCCCAAGACAACACACCACCTCCCCTGACGCACAGTGTCGGCTCTACAAGGAAGCAAAGTCTCCCCGGAGGGGGCTGGTGTTGAAGGGATGCCCCTTTGAAGGAAGGCACGTCCTCTACAGAGGGCCTGATGTCATCCCGATGTGACCTTTCCTTAGACAGCCTGGCCCAGGGCTCCCTCCACAATGCTCCGCAGGGAGAGTGAACTGCCGGCTCCTCTCCTGCACGTAGAGCCGAGCTCTTTAGTTCCCTTTTGGGAATCTTGTCTATTTCTTCCTTGCTGCAACTCATCTCTTTTCTTCCTAGAGATAAAATAGCTGGGTTTCCTATTCAGGATTTCGTATTTAGCTGCCATTATGTAACTTTGCAGAAACCTTTTGTCGGGCCACTGTGGGGTGACCGAGGTCGGGCTTAGTAGAATGGAACACTGCCTTTGAAAAGAGAGATTTCATTTGGCAACACCACGCCTCTGCCGGGGCTTTTGCAAACAGACCTCTCCTTGGGTAGAAGTCCAGGTGGATGGGACTGCATGCATTTGTCAGGATGAGTGACCGGTCCTGGGGCTGGGGCTGTTCCCTAAAGGGACTGTGCTTCCAGCTCCTCTGAGGTCAGGGGTGCTCAGCTGGGGGTGCCCAAGGCCCCACTGCCTGCGTGTCCACGCGTCTGTGCGCATACATGTCTGTGAACCGAAGCCAGTAAGTCCTATAAAACAGCCTCTAATTTGGAACCTGAGCTGTGATTCCTCTTGCAGAGCAGATAATGGTCACTGACGCCACTGTCTGAAAGGCCAGGTTTCCCATTTGGACTTTGATTTAAACAGAGGAGACTTACCTCCGAATCAAGTGCGGCACTGGCAGCGTGTGGCAGGGAATCCACCACTGTCCGTCCACACTCGCAGTAATGAAGCCAGGGAGGATCCGGAGTCCCAGCCCACGTTCTTTTTCTTCTCACGCTTCATGAGCGAAGGTCTCTATTTTCCACGCTCACTTCAGTCAGGGCTGAGTGTCTACTGGGTCAAAATCAACCCTGGTAACAGTCGTCTACACAGCTGTCGAGCCTCCCTGTGCCGCCCATCCTCCGCCCCACTGTCTGGAAGGCCTTTCAGCCCCGCGGGCAGCCCTCCCCACACCAAGCTCGCCCCCCCCCAGGCAACCTCAGACCCCACATGTGGCTGCTCAGACCCGTCCCCTGCCTGCCTCCACCATGTCTCCCTTCCCCCCACAGAACCCACACACACCCCTGGACACATCCCAGGACTTGGCAGTGCTGCATACCCCAGACCCCAGAAGCAGACCCTCCCCACACACGGCCTCCTGTCTCTCCAGTCCACAACCTCGGGGCCCCCGACCCAGCCGCGGCACCCACACCTGCCTCACCAAGACACACCTGGACCGGTGGTTCTCCTACCTGCTGGGGCCACCCTCTCCTTTCCTGGCTTAGAATCCACGGGACCTCCTCATGGTCCTTGGGGTCTAGCCTCTGCCATGCGGGACCCTCACAGCTGTGCCCCCCTTCCCTCCCCTCTGGCACACGTGGTCAGTGCCCAGCTCCAAGGGAGTCTGCCCGGCTCACTGCTGCAGGCTTTCCCCTGGGCACACAGACCCTTTCTGGAGTATTCTTCCACCCCCTCCTCCCTTGGCTAGCCCCTTACGTTCATGTCGCGGCTTAAGTATTGCGCACTCAGAGAAGCCTTCTGTGACCGTGCGTGTGTGCTCAAATACACGCACGCACCCACACACACACACATGTACACACACACACACGTACACACACAGGATGGAACCAGCCCTCAACTTCACTCCCCCTGTGGAGTGACCTGATCTCTTGCCCACAAAGCACCAGGCCCTGTGGGGAGAGCCCATTTCTGCCCTAATGCCTGGCTCCCAGTCCTGCAGCCAACCTGCCCCCACCCAGGAGCCCAGCTCAAGTTCTAGAAGCACCAGGGGCTCCCACATGATGGAGTCACGTTGGACGTACATCCTTCAGCCCCCTTCGAGCCATCAGATGAGAGCAGACCCTTCCAACACATGACTGCAGCTGTCAAAGAGATTCCCAGTGAGAAACACCCAGCCATGCCTTTCCAGGATTCCTGGCTAACAGAAGCCATGAGAGAAAGTGAATAATTGCTGTGGTTTTGAGCTGATACGTGTTGAGTGATTTTCTGCTTAGCCCTTGATAACTGGGGGAGATGTCTCAGTTCTCCTTCCAAACTCACCCACCAGGCGGGTCCCCTAGAAGGAGAAGGTGAAGGACGGGAAGGAAACACTGGAAGTGGGAATAAACATTACCGTCAGCATCCTCAGTTTTTGGTTCCTTTTCACCTTTGGGGACTTCCACCAGCCCAGCTCGAGCCAACAATGTCCACCAGGATGTTCCTGCTACCGTATCTACAAACCACTCCCCCAGAGCCAGCCTCCGGCTGCTTATAACCCCCTGGGGCTACTCATAGTCAGTGTGAATTCTCCCTCAGAAGTCCCTGAAATTGTTCAGAAGATGATTCAACTAAATCTAGGCAAAGGCTGCCCCAAACTGAAAACGCACCCTCTAGTCCAGTCCCACTTGAGGTGGTCAGCTTCTCAGATGTCTTCCAATGAGCCCCACCTTCTGGTGCTCATGTGACCCCCTCCTATGAGTGTGTGCTGGACTCATGACCTCCCTCTAACCTGTCTAGAGGGAACAGGACATCACTTCTGGGGTTAGGCTGTGAAAAGACTGTCTTCCATCCTGGGAACCGCCTCGTTTCTCCCCTACTCACTCCAAGCTCCCCTAAGCAGAGACCCACGTGGCAAAGAACTGAGGGAGACCTTCACGGGACAACCAGGGGAGAGTAGGTACCAGCACCACACAGCCCCGAGGAACTGAATCTGTCCTTTGACCGTGTGAAGAGCCGGGAACAGACCCTGGCCCAGTCCAGCCTTCAGATGAGACCACAGTCATGGCCAACAGTGTAAGTAACTTCACCAAAGCCCTGAGCCTGGAGATCCATCCCAGCCACACCTGGATCTCCAACTCACAGATCCTGTACAGTAATGAAGGTATTTTGTTTTAAGCTGCTAAACTGTGAGGTTGTTGGTTATCCAGTAGTACGTAGCTGGTACACCATCCCCAATTATGTCCCGCGATGTTATCCAATACAACCCGCCAGAGGTTCTGCAGTGAAATTCAAGGTATTTCAATAGTAAAATGTGAAACAGAGACATAGAAACTCCATCACAAAATGTCAAAACCATAGAGAGACGGGACCTGCAGATATAAACTTTCTCACAATTATGATTATCCTAAGGGAGGAATTAAATTCTAAAGATCAAACCTTATGAGTGAAAGTTCAAACACATTAAAGCCCAAAGGGATCGGAGCCCCTTTGCCTATGTTAGTAAACATTCAGAGAATCATCACCACGTCCAAAGTCTTCTTCTGCTGATTCTCATCTGGGCCGTTTCTCCGTGCCAGGGTGGAGCTGGGGCTCTGACGGCCACCAGCGGGAGCCTGGAGCGGATGCCCAACACTCAGAAGTGCAGTGAGCTCTGTGAAGTGTCTCCTTAGCCTAACGTTTTAAGATTCCCAATTGTTAATGGGACAGACACGATAATGCAGGAACTGGGTGAATTCCAGGAGCATCTGCAGGAGAAGCTGGGGGTACCCTGGCTTACACTCCCCCTCCCACACTGCAAGGTGCACACTCGTGCCCCCCTTCTCCTGAACCCTCTGCCTTCACATGACTTTTCACTCCATCAAATTCTCCCCACCCTCGCCCCTCCTGCTGACACTCCCTGTTTCCCCTTTTAGCCTCCTTCCCACCGTCAGCTGTCCTGGTGATGCCCCGGGCCTCCCAGGGGATGACAGGTGAAGTGTGAGGTACGTGATGGATGAGGTGTGTCACGGGCACGCACGATGACCCAGCTTTGCAGATCGTGACTCCAGCTGCCTCTGGCCATCCTGGCTGAGAGCCTTCTCACCTCCATCACCTCCTGCTGCATCGCGGCTCTAAAGCACCCAAGGCTCTTCCGCTTCTCAGCCGTTGAGCGCGGCGGTCCCCAGCCCTTTTGGCATCAGGACCGGTTTCCTGGAAGACAATTTTTCCACGGATGGTGGGGGCTCATGGTTCAGGCGGTAATGGGAGTGAAGGGGGGCGGCAGATGAAGCTTCGCTCGCTCCCCCGCCGCTCACCTCCTGCTGTGCGGCCCGGTTCCTAACAGGCTTTGACCGGTACTGCGAGTTCAGTCGGGACCTGAGTCTGAGGCGCTGACAAGACACGCAGGTAGATACGCGCCAGGCAATTGGAGGTATTTGGACGTAGATCTGCGCCCACTCTCAGGTCCTGGGACCACCTTGGTCCCTTCTCACAGGAGACTGGCTGATGGTGGCACTGAGGGAGGCCTCTCCTATGCCCCTCTGATGCCAGCACACTCCTCCCGTCCACCCCCATCACCGGTCCCCACCCCAGGCGCAGTTCACATCCAGGATCCTGAGGGAGCAGCCTCCGGCCAAGAGCACGTTCTCAGGCTCTGGAGGGAGAGGTGAGCCCAGGGCAGGGATAGTGAGGGAGAGACACAGGCAGGGCAGAGGGAGAGGAAGATGGGCACCAGGGACTCAGTGGGAGCAAGGCCAGCTTCCCGGGGAAACCCAGCTGGGCACTGGCCATGCAGGCTCTCGGGACGGCCTGGAGGAACCACCTGGTGGCCGACGTCTTTGAGGGCAGAGAGGAGCCCACCCATCACTTCCTTGGCCGGGGTCTGGCTTGGGCTGACTCTGCCTCTGGGAGCTGCTGAGGAGGCCACACCCCATACCCCCTGTGACCCGAACCCCAGCCCTCCAGGGGGCGGGGGGCCCTTGTGTCCAACATTGTATCCAAAGTCCTGGGGGCCAGGCTGGACCTTCCCGGCGGTGGCTGTGGCAGGGGTCTGGCCATTCTGGGAGAGGTTGGGACAGTCAGAGACCTAGGGGTCTAGGAATGGTGACAGCGGCAGCGTCCAAGGACCCGGGGCAGGGGGGTGACACATCTGAGAGGCACGGACGTGGGTCCCATCCTCACACATGCTCCTTCCAAGCTCTGGGCCTCCTCACGCTGGTCTCTCCCTGCGATGCCCTCGAGAACATTCCCAGGTCTTTTCACAGCCGGGAAGACCACTCTCCATCCAGGGCAGCTGTATGCACTGGCCCATCGCATGCTCCCATCTCTGCTAGGTGCCCTGGGGACCCAGCCACCCGCCCGTGGGAGCCCAAGCCACAGAATCTGCCTGTCTGTCTCTTCCTGACACGTGGCCCCGAGGGGTGGTGCTGTATGCAGTCAGGGCTCAATCAGCCCCCGGGGGTGGAGGGAAGTGACACGTGAGTGCCTGGGACCCTGACACCCCACTCAGGAACGCAGCCCCTGTGCTTCTCCCAGGGATGCACAAGATGAAAGAGTAGCCCGGAGGGGTGACTTCCCTGGCCACAGGGCCACACCCTGCCGAGAGGCCAGGGTCGGGGGATCAGCGTGGCTTCCAGGGAGAAGGCTCCACTCACGGGCACAACAGAGATCCCCGAGGCCCAGAGGAGGCAGCTGAAGGGGAGGTGCCCAGCATGGTGCAGAGCCGTGTCCATCTGGGCAGCACCTGACGGCCCTTACTGAGCTGAGCCGGGTGGCCTCCGGGGCCCAACCACTTGGCCCTGTGCTTGACTCTGCGGCCCAGGCTGCCTCTCCCTCCAGCACCTGACAGCAGGCTCACTTCTTCCCCAGGCAGTCACCCTCTCCGAGTAACGACGTCCCCAAAATGTCGTGGTTGCCCTTGGTAACCGGTCACAGCTCCGTCCCATTCATCTATTTAAACGAACCCAAGGTTGCTGGGTTTCATTCTGGGGCCCACTCCCCTCGCTGGGGGTGGGGCCCCCCTCAGCATCCTCACTGCTCCTGGGGCGCAGGGACTCGGGAGACACGCCCACCCCCGGCGCCCTCTCCATCCTTGGCCTCCGTGAGCTGAACCTGAAGAGAACAGAACAAAGTGCGGCTCTTTCACTGGAATCAGAGCCCAGGGCTGCCCGCCTGGGCAGAGGGCTGCTGGACAGTGGGACCTCCCAGCTGGGCTGGTGTCCCCCACTCCCCGGGGTGTGTTGACCTTGGGCAAGTCCTTCCCCGTCCTGGTCTGGACGTCAGGTACCCATGGGCCCTCAGGGAGGATGCCAGTGGCCCCGGGTTGGCCCCAGCCTCCCACCCTCATTAACCCTTGCCTGCGCACCGTTCCAGGGGAGGGAACGTGCAAGTTTAAATGATGGCCCCTTCCTTGCCGAGGCCACGCGCTGACAGGAGCGGCAGGACGTGGGCCCTCAGGCCGAAGGTTAACAGAACTCCCACAGCTCTGGGCCTCATGCAGGCCGCACCAGGGCAGAGTCCGCCGTCTCATGGCTCTCCGGCCCGACACACGCCCCAGCTGGGCCCCGCTCTCGCCACGCACAGGAAGTGGGCGGAGCCCCCCAGAAGCAAAGACCCATCGTCGGCTCCCTCCCTTCTGAGTACTTTTCTCTACCACGAAGGAAGCAGGCAGCGCTGCGACAGGCGCCACTTATTTTTGAGGCCGAGCCAATGAAACGCAGTGGCTTGCATCCTCCAAGGAGACAGAGAGGAAGGGGCCTGGCTGGGCAGACCGGGCTGGGAAGGGTCTTCATGGCCCCACCTTGGCATGGGCAGATTCGTCAGGCCCGGGTTCAAAGGGCTCCTCTTGTCCTGGCCTCTGTTGCTCAGCGGGGACAGGGACGGGGCGTGGTGCCGACAGAGGCCAGCCAGGCCCAGGCTGTGCAGACCCCACTGACCGCTCTCCGGTCCCTTGTCCCCAGGAGGCCAGCACCGCCCCTTGCTCTTACGGGAGCTCTGCGGACTCTGTCTCGGGCCTCACCCTCAGCACCTGGACTCCGGCTGGGGGTCTGGGCTGGTGGGACAGGGCGGGGGAGGGGAGGGGAGCGGTCCCGCCCATCTCTCTGAATTTGGGTTCTGTCCTCCAGACCAACCTCAGGCCAGCAAACAGCATCTGCTCAGAGGAAGCAGGGTCCCTCCTCCCAGCCTGTACCCATGGCGACTTAGATGTACCCCTAGAGGAGGGACACCAGTGCCCGGACCACAGGGGCAGAGCCGGCCCAAGTCACCCATCACACACCCACATCTATGGAGCCCCTCATGCAGGATGTGCTGGGGATACGGGCCCTGGAGGGCTGCCGGTGGACAGCTACCCCACGAGGTACTGGTGAGAGAGGGATGCAGCTTCCCATGCCGGGGTCCCAGCTGCTGGGCCAGGCTGGGGTGGGGGGCATGCAGAGGGGCAGGGCATCCTGCACCCTGAGATGCAGACGGTGGGCACATGCAGAAAGACGCGTCGGGTAGGCCTCTCGTTCTCTTATGTGGTTTGGCCTCGAGCAGCCTCATCTTACAGCTGCAGTTACCTCAGGTAATGATGGCCCCGGGGGAGAGAGGGAGAGGAGGAGAGAAAGAGAGAGGGAGGGAGAGAGACGGAGGAGAGAGACAGGGAGAGAGAGGGGGGAGGTGGGGGGGGCTCGTCTTTCCAACCAGAATGCAAACTTCTCAGAAGAGGACTGCTACCCCCCGCAGGTCACCACCATGCAGGGCGGAGGGCCTTGGGGAGGTGCGAAGGTGAGACCAGCCCTGGGGACAGGAAGGAGGTCTGAGAGGTCCCGTGAGCTGTGCACAGGCGGCTCAGCCAGTCTCAGCCCAGGCTGCCCATCTGAGCATGGGGGCTGCTGGGGGACACACCTGGGTGAAGGTGTGACCGGAGGGACCACTCCCTCAAATGCTCAGGTGAGGCAGAGGTGAGACTGTGACTGGAAGGGAGTTACTTGCACCAGCGCCGCCCGCCCAGGCCCACTTCCACTGACTCACCTCAGATCTTCCCCAGGACCCTGTGGTCCCTCCTTGACCTGGAAAAACCTCTGAAACAGTGGTCTGTGCTCAGCAGCTGGGAGGCCACGGGGAGGCACGGGGCGGCCCCAGCTCGTCCCCCCGGCCTGGCCCGCCAGGCGGCTGGCTGTGCCTGTCTCCCCGGGACCCCCCTTCCTTCCTCCATTTTTTTATTAACACACATGAGTGAGCGTCGTAATGGGGACCTGATGACAAGCTGAGGGGCGGGTGACCTCCTGCCCCCTTGCTCCGCCTGGACGTGGGGCTGTGGTAGACAGTGATGCTGGGAGGACCGACCTGGGCCCGCCCTCAAGCTCAGATGGGCGGGTACCCCCTGCCCTAAGCACGCAGGAGCACCCGAGGAAAGAAGGTTCTCAAGTGGGATCCCCGAGGCTGCCCCCATTTGTGGCGAAGGTCCCCCAGATTTCTCCCAGGGCCCCTCTCAGAAACAGCCCTGGGTCTGGCTCTGGACTGAGTGGACGGAGGGCAGTGGTGGGTGGAGGGGAGAGGGGGAGGGTTGGAATGTTCTAGAACAGGAGTTCCACAAGGGCATAGGGCAGGTACTCCCTATGTTCATGCAAACGTGGATGCCACCACCAGGGGCTGGCCGCTTTCCTGCCAGGGAGGTCAGCGAATTTAGGGGACCTTCCCGGCCCACCAGCTTTGGAGGGTGACACCAGGATGCTTCGCTCAGGGCGATGCCGTGTCTCTCCAAAACGCTGCTGCCGGCTGACAAACGCACCCAAAGACACCCCATTCATCAACCACAAATCTCCCTATTTAGTCATCAAATAATGTCTTAAAGAACCGTCAGAAGCGGTGCTTTGCTGGCTGTGATTTCATCACGCCGGTTGTGCTCAAACTGGCTCAAGGACCTGCTTCCTAAAGTTCTCCCCTTGAGTCCTTTCTGCCCAGTGAGAGGCTGCAGCCCCACCCTTCAGCTGAGGGCTCGCGGCTCAGATGGGATCAGAAGGGCGGGAAGTGGCAGGGCTGGGCTGGGGGCTGCAGGAGGCCTGGCGTGGAGCAAACATGGGGCCTGGGGAGACATGGGCAGGGCAGCCGAGCCAGGTGAGTGAGAAGCGGGGTCCGCAGACCGGGAGACAGGTCCTTGGGAGCTGAATGAGGGCTGAAGAGGGATGGGGCCAGCTTCTACAACTTGACCCGGGCCGGGACTCCTCAAATCCTAGGCTTTGACGAGGACCCAGAAGATGCTGTGACCGACTCTTTCCAAGTCGGGAAACCCTAGAAGCTTAGACCAGAGGAAGAACCCGAAGCAGAATCAGAGCCTTGGTTGCCCTGCTTTGCAGCCACAGGACCAGCCTCAGTGTCCTGTCCGAAATGTGGGCCAGCAGAGCCCCCCCCCCCACCCTCAGCTGGCTGGCGTGAGGACGGGAGGAGGCCACTGCGGGAGCCCCGAGGCCCCCCAGTGCCAGTCTGTGTGCCAGCCTCCACCCCCCGTTGGCATCCTGCTTATCCACTGTGCTCGTCACCCATCCTTTCCTCCCTCCCTGGTTCCACGTGGTGGCTCATCTTCACAAGAGCTGAGAGGCCATGTGAGGGGCCAGGTGTGGTTTCCGTGCTCGGAAGCTCACGGCCAACGTGCTGAGTTAAGATGGTCCACCTGCCTGCAGCCCTGTGGTTCTCTCTAAGAACAGCCTCTGCCTATAACCGGCCCTCTGTCCACCTGCCCCGGTACACACCTGCCCCCAAGGTACAGCACTGTCCTTACCGCTCTACACGTGCGCAGTGGAACCCGGTCCTCCCTCACCCCCCTCATCGCACTCCTGGGGGGGCTGTCTTTGCCCCACAGGGGCTGAGGTCATGCCAGGGTCACTGCCGCATCCTCCACACGAGCACCTCCCTCCAGCGCTGCGCCCGAAACAAACTGCGAGAAGGGCGAATAGGCGTGGTAGAGCCTGGGGTGTGCCGGCGGGCCCCCTTCAAGGAAGGACGACGTGTCGCCAGCCTCCAGGAGCACCATCCCACACAGCCTCCAAAAGTCACCCTTGGGGGCTTCCCCGGTGGCGCAGTGGTTGGGAGTCCGCCTGCCGATGCAGGGGACGCGGGTTCGTGCCCCGGTCCGGGAAGATCCCACATGCCGCGGAGCGGCTGGGCCCGTGAGCCATGGCCGCTGAGCCTGTGCTTCCGGAGCCTGTGCTCCGCAACGGGAGAGGCCACGGCAGTGAGAGGCCCGCGTACTGCAAAAACAAACAAACAAACAAGTCACCCTTGGGGTCAACCACGCCTCTCCCTTCCCCACGCAGTCCCCAAGGGCACTGCGTGAACACCCACGTGCCAAACTCCATCTCAGGGTCTGCTTTCAGGGACCTCAGTCGGCTACAGTGAGGGAATGAAGGAGTGAGTGATGTCAGCAGGCAACGATCATGACTTTTATTTCAAATGAGGGAAATGAGACTTGGAAAAGACAACCAGCTTGGTCAAGGACTCACGGTAATGATGAGGAAGCCCTCAGGAGCTGTCCTCCTAATTGCAAGATGACACCGCAGGACGCCGAGAGCAGCCATTGTTCCCAGGACGGCCCTGCCCGTTGGACCTCCACGGTGGCTGCAGAAAGCCAAGTCTCCCCTGCTGTCTTTCCTGATTTGTCCAGACCCACCGGAGAGCTGAGGTACGTTTATCCCCTCACTCCCAGCTTGAGAGTTGCCTCTATAAGGCTGGGGTAAGAAGAGGTGTTTTTCTCCCCAGAAATAGGTCTATTCTCTTTGGGAACCATTTTTACCGAACCCGTCAGGGCTGACAACAAGCTGGCTGTTTTCATAGGCCTTCCCGAGGTGCAGACTTCTCCGTGGTGACAGCCATCTCCTATAAATGCACACGTCTCTTCTCGGGAGTTTTTTCACCACCGTCTTGCTGGTCCCACCCACTCATCTGGTCCCCTCCTTCCTGTAATTGAACGCACAGTTCATTAAGATCTTTGGTTGTGGCAGAAATGTTACAGGGGAAGGAAAAGCTGTTGAAATTTTTATTTTGAAAAGTCACTAAGAATAGGGTGAACCTTGTAAAAATAGCAAGCCTACCACAGGATTGCACCCAAGGCCAAGTCCTCCTTCTAAAAATCAGAGTTTGGCATTTAAGTCACAGAGGTCTTGGGGCCGGGAATGGAAACTAGGATATGTGTCCTGCCTGGGCCACCACTGAGCAGTGGCTTATGCAGCTTTCAGTCTGCTCTTTTCCACCCAAATTCATTTAAGGCAGAACCTTCCTCCCTACTCCCACCCTTCAGAAGACAAAGAGACTCATCCGATCTACCTGGGTTAGGTCCGCGCATCCCCTGATACCATGAGGAAAATGTCCTCTGAGATCATCGTTCATACTATCCGAGAGGTTAGGAGACACACGATGCTACTGGAGATACTGGGCTCCTCTGCAACTCTCGAATATTCATTGGGAGGAACTTGGGTGTTTCCATCACGGCTCTTGTGTTCACCCTTGACCCCTGGCCAGAAGGGATGGAAGATACAGGGCAAAGATCTTCGTCTGAGTGACCCTGAAGCAGCAGGTGAACGGGGTTCTGCAGCCTACCTGCTGGAGGTGGGGGTGATGCTAAACCAGGTGTCTTAAGGGTCTTGCCCACCCCTGTGTCCTTGGCAGGCAGAGTCCTGTGGTCCTGGGTCAGCAGTTTCTTCTGGCAGGGGCTCCATGAACAAGACCTGAGTGTGGACACCACACTCTCTATGGTCCTGCACTGCAGCAGGAAGCACATACTTGCTCTGCGAAATTGTGGATATGCCTCTCAGTCCTTGGAGAGTCAGGAAGACCAGGTGAGGCCGAGTCATGGGTGCTGAAGATGGAGTTTCAGTGTGAGGCACAGGAAAGGAAAGTGCATGCTCAAACCCTGGAATCTTCCAAGAGCTGTTCCTGAGAGCTGTGAAAGGGAAGTCTTGTTGCAGCTGACCTTCCAGTGGCTGACCATTAGAGGCTGCTGACCATCGGGGGTTTCCAGGGAGAAAGAGGGGTCCACCCAGCCCTGCACCAGCCCCAGCCATGGTCACTGAGGTCCCTGAGCCCACTCTGTCCTCACAGAGCACAGAGTAGAGGGGAGACCAGAGGTATGAAATCCCTAGAGAAACGTGTAAGAGCTCTGGGTTTCTAGGACAAGAACACTTGTGGCATTTGTTCACTAAGCATCTAGAAAGCACCTAGTGTATACTCGGGTCAGTGCTGGGTCCTGAGGTCACAGGGACGAACCTGGAGGAGATGTTGGCCAGGCAGTGCAATGCCGTGTGGCCAGGGCGATCACCCTGTTCCACGGGGTCCATGGAGAGATGGGCGGAGAGGGATAGCACAGGAGGTGACACCCCTGTGACGCTGGGACTCCAGATCTGGACCGACCTGAAGGCCCCCTTCGTGATCCAGATGACCAAGCCCCAGAGATAGAGACAACTTGCCCCAGGCTTAGTATCGGGCCCTCGACTGACTCTCTCTGGTGTACGATGTTTCAGAAGCAAGTCATGACATCTGGAGCAAGCCCAGCTCGCGAGATTTCTCTGCAATGGCAGAGTCAACGGATCAGATGTGGGGCTTCAGGATTTGGCTTCTGATGAAGAATAAAAACCAAGGCGTTAGTTAAACTAAATTCCAGGAAGTAGAAGCATCTTCGTACTCTGTCCTTCTGAGACTGGGCTCCGAAGTCTCCCTTCTATCGACCTCTGGTTTCACAGGTGGGGCTGCAGCGTGGGCCTGATCACGCCCTGCTGGGGAGTGTGCCCTGAGTCAACAGACAGCAGAGAGCCCGAGGCCCCTCCACGGTCTACCTATGCTGCCAGCCAACTCCCACCGGCTGGTACCTGCGTCTTTGGGAGGGAGGTTGCCCTCAGACTGCAGAGCCCACCTCCCACTGCTTGACAGGGACAAGCGCCAGCAACTAGCACGCCTGGCGCCTCCCTCCAGTCCTGGGCCCGCGCTGGTGGGCGTGGAGGTGTGAGTACCCAGGCCTGCCCTTGACCCTCGTGTGGGGGCAGCCTTCCATCGCGTCGCAGCTCCTACTGTTTAACTGGCTACCGCCCCTCCCCGCCCCCCCCCCCCCCCCCCCCCCCCCCCCCCCCCGTCTCTGCCCTCCACGGTGCAGCCACGCCCCCTCCGCGCTGTGCATCTCCAGTCTCGGCTCAGACTCTGCTCCTGGGGAAATGTGACTGGTACACAAAGGCCTCTTCCGTGTGTGGCCGCATCTTCATCTCCATCTTTGCTGCAACGGCAAACACACACTCTTCCAAATCAATAGTGGGGCACTCCAGGGCTGCGTGTCCCTGTAACAAGCAGGTTTCCTGCACCCCAGACTAAAGCCTGGTACCCCAGAAAAAACACGCATTCAAGCTTTTCATGTATCAGTGATGCGACCTCGGCGAGACCCCTAACTCCTGAGGGCAAGTCCTTCATCTTTAAGAGGAAATCGCTAGACCAGCCAAGCCAGCTTTTGAGTGACACGCTATGTGTCAAGTGTGTCTGTCCCCTGGTAGCTGCAAAAATGACAACTGCTACCTCCTCCCCATTCATCCTGGTCCTGGTCCACGGGCACTGGTTTTCCTCAAAGCAGCTACCAGAGTCCTGCATGAACTCAACATTCTCCATCCCCAGAGTTGATGCTTTACAAACTATTGACATTTACGGGCAAACAGTGCTGAGGCTCTACTGTGTGCGGCTGTGTCTTAGACGCTATGCAAACAGTAAGACCTTCCAGGTTACCAAGTGGCTGCTTAATTATCCTCCCGCTTCCAATGAGGGGCTGAGGCAGAGAGGTTGCGTCGCTTTCCGGAGGTCACACAGCTAAGAGTCAAGCCCAGAACTCGGGCCCAGATACTTTGCCCCCATCATCCAAGCTCTCAGATTCCCTGCTCTCAGACCCCAAGGGCCTGACCACTCATTTAATGCACACTCGACAGACCAGCAACCAGGGCAGAATAACTAGATCACAGGCTAAGTTAACTCCTCTGTTTATGGGGATCGCGTCTCAGGCAGGGTATTCTTAGACAGTCTGGCGTTACGATTCCCTAACGTTGAGACTGTATCCAATCAGCCCTCGTTCCTAAAAATACACCCGGTGCCCATGCTGCCTCTCACACCTAAGTGAGGCAGCTGGCAGGACCAACAGCATCTGGCCCTCAAGGCCGGACCAGTTGGCACGGAGACACCGGGGTTTAGAGGGTCAGGGTGGGACGTCCTGGTGACTCGTGTGTCTTGTGGGCGATGCCATTTCTGAGCTCTGCCTCTGAGCAACAATCCGAGGTCCTCCAGTGTTGAGAAGGGGGCTCAACACAGGTTAAAAAAAGACCAACAGAGACGGAGAAGAAAGACAGGCAGAGAGAAGAGAACAGATCCCCTACTTTCCTCACACAAAGGAGACACAGCACATGGGAAACCTCGCAGAGGAATCTAAACCGACTCCGTCTGGTCTGTTCCACCTGCTTCCTGTGTTGAACCACAAGGTCAACAGTATCAGTCGTGAAGATGTGATTCAAGGTCCAGGAATAAGACGAGCCCAGGGAGGGAGGGACGGGGACGGACACTGGCTAAGCACCTACTGTGTGCAGGGCACTGCCCAGCGTCACCGCCATCTCTAACTCCATCCTCACCTCATCGAGGTTCCGACTTTACACGGGAGGAAAGTGCACATCAGGGAGGTTACGTCATTCCCCAAGGCCGTGCCGCCAGCACACGCCCACTGGAACCCAGCCAGCTCCAGCTCCATGTCTGGGTCTCACCTACTCCAGGCTGCCTTCCAGGATTTTAGGAGTGAGGACAGGGTGACAGTACCAGGGCTTCCGAGGGGACTCTGAGTCAACCGGGCAGAGAGCAGTGAAGTTAGCATCCCCGCTGCGGTACTGTGTTATTCCCAGACAGGACAGGGGAGCCTGGGCCATGTCCAGGAATGTGGAGCCCAGAAGGGCCCGTGCGGAGGGGTCGCCATCAGGTCTCGGCCCCCAGTGGGGAACATGCGTAGTTGGGGGACGCGTGCGGGAGAAGGACTGAAGAGGGGAGAAGAAGGGTCAGCCTGGCCCCCTGCACCCTCCCCAGCACAGGAGCGCCCGCGGGGCACTGTGCCACGTGACTGAAGAGCTTTCCCTGACATCCTGAAAACAGGAACAAAAGGACCTCCCTAATGATGGAGACAGGGCTCTGGGACAAGAGCTCCTGCAGATGTCAACGTATCCCCGTCAAGATAAGCTACAGCTGTGGGCCGAGGGATGGAGGGGGCCTGGGGGTCGCCCATATCAGCCGCTCCCCTGACCCACGAGGGCAACCGCGGCTCTGGCGGTGAAGCAGCCGCTCAGGTCACTCGCACCTGAAGCCGCAGAGCGACAGCCTCCCATTCCTGGGTGTCCGCGTCCAGAGCTGTTAAAACCTCTTGTTTACAGAGTGTCACCCACGGCAGGTGCCAGCCCTGCAGCAGGAGACGCACAGGCTGAGGACCAAACTGCAGAGCACCGTGCAGCCTGCGCTGCTGAGCCGCATGGCCTCGGGCAGCCCCACATCCCTCCTGGCTCTGCCTTGAAGGGGGGGAGAGAGCCTCTTACCCACCCCCGGGGCACAAGAGCATCACACGAGGGGTTGGAGGCCCACCCTGGCTCTGGGCTGCCCGTGACTTCTCTGATCCGTAGAACCAGTGGTGGTGAAGGCATGTGAGCTCTGAGGCTGGGCCTGGAGACACCCTGGAGCCCTTCCTGCCACGGCTCTGGGACTCCTGCCCGGAGACCATGCTGGGCAGAAAGTGGTCCAGCCTCTGGGGGATGAGAGGAGACCCCACAGGCCTTCCAGACTGAGCTCTGTCTCAAGGATGCTCTCCCATGTGTTGATCCAATTGTCTCTCTCCCCCAAAACTCACTGAATTCAGGTTATTCCAACCAACAGACAAAGTGAACTCTGTGCCCAGGGGTGCGGGCGTGGGTGGGGGTTGTGTCGTGAATAACAGGAACAGAATTCGGGAAACGACGGTGGTGCCCACGTTTCATAAACCCTGGTGTCATGAGACGCTGATGTTTCAGGAAACGAAAAATGCCCCTCGTGAAAGAAATACCTACTAGCTTCATCTGTGTTTTTGAAATTTGTATAAGCTTCTATGGAAATATTTGAAAAGCAGTATATGTGTACATGCAGATGCAGTGCGTTCTCTGAGAGTGACTGTCACTGCAGAGGCCCAGCTGGTCCCTGGGCCTCACCAGCCTGCGGTCACCACACAGCCCCTGAGGCAGGACACACGGGGCTCGCTCCCCAGGGGCAGCCCGCCCCCGCCTGGAGCCCAGGCCCTCCATCATAGCACATTTTTCACGCTCACTTCAGCTTTTTTTGTGATGTTAGTCAATGTTTTTTCAATTTATGCCACATTTTCTCTGGCCAGTCTCATTCCTAATGGCTGTGGCCAACAAAGGGAAGCTTTACATGAAAACACTCGTTTGCTGTCTTGTGAGCGTCCATGCACACCTCCGACACACCCAGCTAGGTGAGCACCCTACACAGACAGGGGTTCCTTACCCTCTCGTGTGAGAAAGGGTGCAGTGTACACGGCCCAGGACACATGACCTCCATTTCCAGGTTCACATCATGACACAAAATAGCTGCGCCTGCTACAGCCATCACGTCTGCATTCCCACCAACCAGAAGGCAGAGAAGGAAGGATCAGGTACACTTCCCTTTAGGGGGTTACACACACACCCTTGGCCACTGTTTGGCTAAAACCTTGTCTTACAGCCACATCTAGCTGTAAAGGAGGCTGGGAAAAAGGTCTTATTTTGGGCAACCTTGTGCCCACCTAAAATGGGGGGGCATGCCATTATGAGAGAAGAGAGAAAGAATGGATGTTGGGGGCAACCCGCAGCCTCCTTCGCAACCAATAATATGTATCAATGTCATAAATCCACTCACTAAACTTTAAATGAACTAAGTAAGTTATGTTTCTTCTTTTGTGAATATACTCTTTAAAATAAATACATTTTATCTCTGAGAGCGGTCTTAGGTTTACAGAACAATTGAACAGGAAGTACAGAGAGTTCCTATATATTACACACACACACACACACACACACTTTCCCTTATTATTAACTTATTGTCTTAGTGTGATGAATTTCTTATAGTTGAACAAATATGGATACATCATTGTTAACTAAACATCCACAGCTTGCAATAGGGCTCACTCTTTGTGTTATAAATTCTATAGGTTTGGACAAATGTAGGATGACATGTATCCACCATTACAGCATAACACAGAGTAGTTTCACTGCCCTAAAAACCCTCTGTGCTCTGCCTGTTCATCTCTCCCCACCCCGACCCCTGATAACCACTGATCTTTTTACTGTTTCCATCGTTTGCCTTTTCCAAACTGTCATAGGGTTGGAAGCATACAGTCTGCAGCCTTTTCAGGTTGGCTTCTCACGCTTAGGCATATGCATTTCAGTCTCCTCTATGTCTTTCCATGTCTTGAGAGCTCATTTCTTTTTCGTGCTGAAGAATATTCCAGCGTCTGGATGGACCACAGTTTATTTATCCATTCGTCTACTGAGGGACACCTTGGTTGCTTCCAAAGTTGGACAATTATGGACACAGCTGCTGTAAACAGAAGTGTGTGGTTTTTTGTGTGTACATAACTTTCAACTCACGTGAGTACGTAACAAGGAGTCCGACTGCTGGATCGTCCGGCTAGAGTTTGTTTTGCTTTCCAAGAACCTCCAGAGTGTCTTCCAAGAAGCCTGCGCCATGTTGCATGGCGCCTTTGGCAACGCCTGAGTTCCTGTTGTTCTACATCCTCGCCAGCGTGGAGTGCTGTCAGCGTCTGCGTTTTAACCATTCTCAGAGGTGTGCGGTGGCATCTCCTTGTTTTAACTTATAATTCCCTACAGCAATGTGCTTATTTGCATCTGAATATCGTCTCTTGTGAGGTTTCTCTTCAAACCTTCTACCCACATTTTAATCGGATTCTTTTCTGATTATTGAGTTTTAATAGTTCTTTGTAGATTTTGGACTTGCAGGTCCTTCATCAGATATGTGTTTGCAAATATCGTGTCCCAGCTGGTGGCCTGTCTTTCTGTTCTCTTAGTAGTGTCTTGTGAAAAGCTAAAGTTTTTAATTTTAATGAAGCTCAACTCATCTTTTTTTCTTTTCTTTCATGAATCATGCTTTTGGTGTTATATCTGAAAACTCATTATAAAGCCAAGGTCACTTAGATTTTCTCCTATGTTATCGTCTAGGAATTTAATAATTTGCATTTTACACTGAACTCTATGATCTATTTTTGAGTTAAATTTGTGAAAGGTGTAAGGTCAGTGTCTAGATTCAATTTTTTTGGATGTGTGTCTCGTGAATATTTTTGTGTCATTAAATATTAATTACAAGGACTACAAAGAGACTGGAAAATATCATGATATAGTGTTAAATGGAAAGCAGCAGGCAAAATCCTATCTCTGCAGTAGATTCAAGTGTAGAAGTTACGTCTGGATTGGTAAAAGAGGGAATGGGGGGGCTTCCCTGATAGCGCAGTGGTTGAGAATCTGCCTGCCAGTGCAGGGGACACGGGTTCGAGCCCTGGTCTGGGAGGATCCCACATGCTGCGGAGCAACTAGGCCCGTGAACCACAACTACTGAGACCGCGCGTCTGGAGCCTGTGCTCCGCAGCAAGAGAGGCCGCGACAGTGAGAGGCCCGTGCACCGCGATGAAGAGTGGCCCCCGCTTGCCACAACTAGAGAAAGCCCTCGCACAGAAACGAAGACCCAACACAGCAAAAAAAAATAAATAAAAATTAATAAACTCCTACCCCCAACATCTTCTTAGAAAAATAAAAAAAGAGGGAATGGGGAGTGGCAGAGAGAAGAGAGGGGATGGGATGGGGGGGTGGGATAGGATGGTCTGCAGGGAGCCTGGAAAAGCTGATGTAACCAAGTAGACACCCCCAGGGCCTTGGGGCCACATGCCTGTGTCATGGGAGGGGATAAGGCTTGGGAGAGGACCGTCCGCTAAGCCACTGAGATGTGGGGAGTTCCAAACAAAACAAAGGGGAAGGGAGGAGTGGGAGCCACAGGTGCTTCTGCTTGAAGAGAAGAGCCACCTGCAGACTCGGAGCTCTGCACAGCCTCACCGGTCGTGGACATTCCTGTCGTGCTGTTAGTCGTGCTCCGAGTGGCAGAACCAGAGCTGGAGCCGAGGTCCCCTGAGCTCCAAGCTCAGGTGTATCTCACAGGTGTAGAGAGACATGATTAGCAAGAGCCCGACGCTGTCTATCCACCCGAGGCTTTGGCCCCAATCTCCCACCTGAAATCCCTCATCCTGGAGAAGGTCAGCTGGACGTTGTGAGATAAGAGGACTTTGCTTGTGAGGGTCCAGCTGACTTAAACAGCCCAGACTCAAAGCAGGGCAGGTCTCCTCCACCTTCCTGTCCCTTCGGCCCCATATCTCCCCAAGTCTGGGATCCAAGACCAGATATTAGTTGACTGACATCCCACGTTTGCTGACCAGTCCACAATCCCTGTTCCTCCCCCAAGGGTCAAGCCTTTTGCCCCTGGATCCCAACATAAAGCTTCACGACAGCCTGGGTGGTGTCCTGACCACAAGCTCCACACGGAGGCACCTATTCAAGGGCTGCCCTTATGGGGAACCTCAGAGCCATTAAGAAGGGGAAGAACATGGCTAATATCCTGAACATCGAGCATCTATGAAGCCCAAGTGAACTTGTTAAAAATAAAAAGGTGCTGATGATCATTTGCTATGGGTTTGATCCACTTAAATGGTTTACTTAAAATAAGGCTTTGGGGATGAAAACAGAAATTAGCATGTACTTCCGGGTTATAGGGGAGCTTCTTCACACAGAGCCTAGATCCCTGCCGGGTGGCAAACCCAGATAATGACACCTGCCCTGGATGTACGCCCACAACACAAAGAGGTCCGAGATGTGGGTCCTGCCCCAGATGGGGTGGCACGTGGGCCTGGAAACACCCCTTCTTTCCTGTGCGGAGGTGCTTGTGCTGAGTTCCGTGGAGACCACTAAGGGGTCCCTGGTCTGGTGGGGAATTAGGGAGCCTCAATTTGTTTTGTCTGGAACATAGAGGGTGGAAGTTGTGATGGGAGGAAAATCCAGAGAGAAGACAAGTGCATGTCACGGCAGGAAGCTTTGGGTGCCTTGAGAAGCGAGGACTCCATCTCCAGGCACAATCCCAGGACATGTACCAAGGACAGCGGCAAGGTGCATCTTGGACCATCTGCCATCTTCCCTCCATTCCCAGCATCCTGGCCTCCTGGGGCTGTCCTAGCCCTCGACCATCACCAAAGCCAACATCCTCTCCCCCCGGTCCAGGAAGCCTCCCAATGAGCCTTGACAAGTGGACAGTCACCTTCTACTCAAAGTCACCCATGGACCGGGAGCCTGCTGGCAGCCCAGCACATCTGAACTGTTCCAAAAGTCACAGCGTTCTTTTTATATTAATCAGAACCTGTTGTCTTGACGCTTCCATCTGTCAAAGCTGTGTCTCTTCCCTACAGTCAGCCGCACAGAACATATCCCTCGTCCTCAGCAAAGGGGACAGACCCTTGCATGTCTGAAAGTGGCTGTCATCTCCCCTGTGCCCTCACCACCTCAGCAAACTTAGGAGAGAAAAACTGCCACTTCAGAGGCTCTCACTTCAGAGACGCCCAGCGTGTTATTTGGCTCAAAGCACGGTTATTCCCATTTAGAGATGAAGACGCTGGATTTGGAGAGATTAACAGCTCACCCGGGGTCTCTCAGGGAGAAGGAGATGCTGATGCAAACTCCGTCTGTTTGACTCTGAAGGCCCCCTTCTCTCCAGGGTGCAGAGTGATGGCTTCTTTTATGAGCTGAGCACCCCCAGTCCCACCAACGCCCCTCAGAGGCCAAGGCCCCCCATTCCTCAGAGTGCTGTCAGCTTTCTTCTGCAAAAGTTACCTAAGCGCCCCACCTCAGTGACAAAGGCACCCCTCTAAGCCTCTTTTTCTCTTCTGTATCTGTTAGGAAGGCATTCAGGTCAAACAACAGGCTGCCTGGCCAGCACTGTCTTAAAGAAATAAGGGAATTTTAGACCCTGGGGTGGGCGGTCCAGGGCTGGTGCAGCAGCTCGAGAGTGGCAGCATCACCCCAAACTCTTTTCCTCTCTGCATTCCACCATCTACAGCAGGTGTCTGCAAGATGGCTCTGCACCTGCAGGCATGTATCTGTCAGGAAGAAGGACAGACAAAGCCTTGCTTCTCAGGCTGCTCTGTCTTTATTCCAGAAGGGAGGCACCCCCCCCCCCCCACACACACACATTTCCTCCCATACCTCAGCCAGAACAAGGCCATGCTTCCTGCAAAGACCAACCCGTGGCCAGAAAAGATGAAATAAGCAGGACCGACTTACATCAATCATGCCTCCTTCCTCTGCTGAGGTGGGCACTGTCCTGCCTGGACGCCACATCCCTGGGGAGCTCCCTGGAGACAAGGAGCTCTGTGTAACTCTTAAGGAGGCCACGGAGGGTGTCGGCTTTACCTTCCTAAATTTAATCACCCTGAAAGTCTCTGTTGGAAGCATTTCCTTTTAAGAGAGAGGAGAAATTTTAGCAAGAGTAACAACAATCCAATATTGGAATCTCAGACACCACCTGCCAGCCAGTCATAGTGTCCACAGTAGGGTAGACAGAGAGAAGTCATCAAAAGGGAGTCCAGTAAATAGGTGGGTGTATGGATCAGTGGGTGGAGGAAAGGAGGAGGGAAGGACTGTGGATGGATGAATGGAGCGAGAGAGAGAGATGAGTGGATGGGGGAGGGAAGGAGGAAAGAAGGGGGACAGATTGCAGATGTATGGATATATGGGTGTGCACATATATAAATGGACAGAGGGAGAGAGGATGGATGGACGGATGGATGGATGGACGGATGGATGGATGGATGGATGGACGGATGGATGGATGGATGGATGGACGGATGGATGAAGGTGAGCTGTTTCACCGGGCTTCCTCTGGAAAATGCTTTTCCTGTTTATCTCAATTCTCGAGGACTTGGCTTTTGTTTGGAAAGCAGCTGAGTGCTTGCTGTTTTTTATGGATAGATTCTTCTGAGCTGTGAGCAAAGCACGGCTCCCAGCAGGGGGACGAGGGCTGGCGAGCACTGATCCCATTGCCACTGTAACGCAGGTGGGCGGACAGCAGCGCTCTTGGGAGGGGGCTTTTCTTCCCACTGACACTTGCCTTTGACGCCGACAGTGAGGCTCCTCCACCTGCTACAGGGTCGCCATGGGCCCACTTGTCGCCCCTGTGGAGGCAGCAGGCAGGTGGCTTAGAGAGTGCCCTGGAAGGACAAGTCAGCATGGGGTGGGCTGAGCTCCGGCCTCAGCAGAGGCCCCCTGTGGGCCCCGAGGAGGGGTCTCCACCCTAGCTGAGTGTCCTTTGCCCTCATCAAAGGAACTGGGAAGGGGCTGGGTGTCCTGCTCAGAGGCAGCTGCGGGCCTGGGGAACAGTCCAAAGAAAGGGCTAGCTGAACAGCTCCCAGCCTCATGCACGGGGAACCCTCACCTCCTGCTGCCTGGCTCCCAGGGCGGCGGGAAGGGATGCCCTCTGACCTGGGCCTGTCACTGCAGGACCTGGCGGGCCCCTCTCCAGGCGTGTGCTGTGATGTGGAGGGGTTCGCCTGAGGTCAGAGGGGTCCCTGCGGTGGGGGAGGGGAGGTGCTAGCCTCAGTCAGTTCCCAGACCCCCAGCATCCTCAAAATAGCAAGCACGAGCCTCCAGGTCTTCACCAGGGTCACAGAGAGGTTCAAGGCCGCGGACCTGTCCCTTCCGTGGGCAGGCGTGGGTGCCCACCTCAGAGCCTGGGGCCGTGCCAGGTGGGCCTCCAGGGGGTCGGCGTGCGGGGCTCCAAGGCCACAGGGCTGAGGACCAGAAATCCGGCTGCTGGGGGCGGGCCTATTTATGGACCACCTGTGCTTCTGTGCCGGTTTCTTTCTTGTTTCTTTCCCTTCAATCTTTCCCTTAGATCTCAGCAAAGGCCTTTTGGAAAATTCCAGGCTGGCTCAGCTGTGCTGAGAACAGGGGAATTTCCAGAGGCTGGTGTCTGAGTGGCCCTGTGATCAGAGCACTGAGTGTCCTGGGCGGGAGGTGGGCAGGAGAGGAACAGAGAAGATGCCTGGGTGGGCATCGGGGTCATCACGGGGCAGGGGGGTCTTCCTGGCCGCCCCCTGGAGCTCCTTCAACTCAGACTTCTGGGGCTCTGTGGCCTTGGAGAACATGGGATTGTGTCCAACAAGGAAGGCTGTTTCCTACAGGCTAGGAGGTACCACCCTGCATTCGGGCACCCTGGACAGGAGGGGTGCAGGCCAGACCCCCCTTCGTGTCACCCTGAGCGTATTCTGACCTTTGAGCCACAGCTCAAAGGTCAGAATGCAGGGCTGGAGGGGACCAGACACCACACGGGGGCCCAGCGCACAGCAGCCGTTCACGGAGGGACCACCAGGATGTCATCCCTGATGGAGATGGAGGAACCAGAGGTGCAGAGGGGATGCCCTGGCTCACACCACACACTGGCACACACATGTGTACATGTACACACACACAGTTGGTTAGTGGCAGAGCTGAAATTCACACTCCCCGACATCCTACCTACCCCCATCACAGACTGCAACTGCCTGTCATGTGCAGGATGGAAGTTTTCAGAATAGCAACGGAATGAGATGAGCATAGCCCACAGATTAAGTTGTCAGAGCAGGGTAGAGAGAGGAAGACTCTCAAAACATCATAGATCCGAGAGGGAAATCCTGCCCCCGGCCCCGTGGTCAGTAAGCGGACCAAGGCTTTACGCCAACTGCCCACAGCACACGGGACCCCTCCTACCCTTGGAAGCACAAGACAGATGCCGAACGGAAACTGGAGACCTCACTGACAGCATTAAATGTGAAAAGTTTCACCTTTTCTTATAAGAGACAGACCTAAACCTCTAAGGTCAGTCTCAACAGAAGGAAGCAATTTGCAGCGCACCATATTATAAAGAACGTGGCTGGCCTTTGTCCCCGCTTCCTGGGAGGGAACCTCTAAATCTTTGGAATTTCCAGAATGGTAGAGTGTCTGTTACTCACGGTGGGGCTTGGACCACGTCCGAGCTTATTCTCATGAGATGATGTCCCTGGGCCCGCAGATGGTCTATGTGATGGAGGTGACTCAGGACGGGGGTTAGCCTCGCCCAAAACACCAGCCATGGGACTGGAGGGCTGGGGCTTTGAGCCACAAGGTTTCAGCCCAGCCTCCCCACCTCTGGGGAGGAGATGGGACTGGAGATTGAGTTTAACCTCCTGGCCAATGATTCAGTCAACCTCACTTACATGATGAAACCCCGAGTCAAAACTCTGAACACTGAAACTCAGATGAGCTTACCTGGTTGGCAATGTTCTGTGTGCTGTCACCCAAGGATGTACCTGGAGGAAAAGGTGACTCTAGGTACCATGGAAGCTTCTGGGAAGTATGGGACCCTCCCAGACCCCGCTGAGCATCATTCCTTCAGCTAGTTCTCACTTGTGTCCTCTTGCTGTAATAAAACTATAACCTCAGGTGTTAGTGCTTTCCTGAGTTCTGTCCATTGTTCTAGGGGTTTAGCAAACCCAGGGAAGTCCGTGGAGACCCCCAGTTTGCAGCCTGCCAGTGAGAAGTGAGGCCAGGGAGCCAGCATTGCAGCTGCCATCTGAAGTACGGGCATCTCGGAGAGGATGGTGCCCTGAACCTGTGGAGTTGGCATTAGGAGTCATTCCACACGCAAATAACCCAAAGTGACATCGGGATGTTATCGTTTATTATCATCCAAGAGTTACTGGACAAAAGCAAATAAAGCATGGATTTGGCCATGTTAATTTTTAATGCTGCATATTTCAATTTAAAGAGAATTAAACGGAATAAGGTGTCAACGCACCTTGTTAATATCTTAATTCCACATTGCGGCTGTATTGTAATCCCACACAGGCTGAGGAAAATAAGATAGAGATAAAAGTCTACGACTCCTGGAAGGCTCTGAAGGAGATGAAAGGAATTCCGAGCAGTTAGGAAAGCTCTGTTGAACTTCTTCAATCTCTCTCTCTCTCAATCTTTAGCATACAGAAGGGAGGAAATTGATGAAGCTTAGAAACATTGCAATAATGCAATTATGAAACAAAACAATACCAGAAAGATACAGACTCGATATTAGTTCCAATCATTCATGGACGCTGCAAAACTTACCTTAGTTGATGCTGCAAAAATCCCAACAAATATTCAAAAGCAGGAGTTGCACGGAGTACATTCGTTCATTGAATTAGAATTTATCGTAAAAGCAAACACGCAGAGATAGACACACGGTGTACATGACCAAGGTCTGGGGATGGGCTCAGAACTGCTTTCTGAGGTGAAGCTCTTAATTTCTTCAGGTAAAAGGCCAGCAGGTGGGGGAGAGAACATTCCATTCTTGGCATCAGGGCCTAAAGAGAGGGTCCCCCAAGGAAGAGTGACTGCCCCCGTCCCCCGCCCTCATTGCCCCAGCTCCCCCTTTGCACCCCTGCTCCACGGCCCAGATCCTCCACGCGCCCCTCTCGTCCCGGCGCACAAGCAGGCCCCCTGCTGTGGACGCCCTGGCCTGCGTCTTGCGGATGCCCTGTGCGGATCCAGAGACCCTGAGAGGCCGTGTCCCGGGGCACTTTCTCTGTTCCCCAAAGCTGAGGCAGGTTCCCCCGAGTATTCTCGTGGTACCTTGGGCTCTCACGCCTTATCTTTCCTTAGGCTGCACCATCACAGCCCGTCCCCACCGTGCAGCAGTGCACCACAGGCCGCCGCTTGGGGTCAGGGTGGAGGGCAAGAATGTGAGCCGGCCCCGTGTGCCCTTCCTCTCCCATCACAGGCCCAGCTTCCCCCCTACCCCAGCCCTGCCCGCTGACCCCCAGGGACATCAGGCCGGCCTCCCCAGGAGCAGCGCGGTGGCTTTCTGTCAGCATCCTTCGCGCTCCCCCATCATGCGCTTCTTTAACTTGACGTCCCCTGTTCCACTTTTTTCGGATGTTGAAGACATTTGTTGATTTCCTTCCCCAATCCACACTCACACTTCCCCCCACCCCCGCTCTGAGTGTGCAGATTTCCACCACGGGCACCCTCCGCACTGTGAAGTCACCGCACTTCCGGGGGGGGGGTCACCTGGACCCGCACCCTGGAGGGGGGGTGTCGAATCCTACCGCAGTGGCCTTGGGGAGGGGCCTGTGATGGGGCCACGGCCGCAGGACCCGGCTGCAGAGCACCTTCTGTAGGAAATCACCCGCAAAACCCAGCCCGTCCAGCCTCCTGCACACGGGGAGCGGCCGGAGACCAGTGCTGACCCCCGGGGGAGGCAAAGTCAACAGAATCAGAAGCAGCGAAAATGAGAAGCCAGAGGGCCGACACCCCAAGCTGGAAGCCTCCTCTCCGGCCTTCCCGCACACGAGGTGGGTCTCCGCCGCCAGCTGAGCCCAGCTGAGTGTCTTTTCGGTCCCTTTACTGTGCCAAGTCTCCTAATGAAGGTAGATAAAGGCCAGGGAAACAGAGTATTCGTAAGAGCCACGAGAGACATACTGATTAGAAACAAGCAGTTCTTAAGTGAAGGAAAGGCCGCATCTTCACTGAAAGGCGTAAAGGTGATTTGACCAAACGGAGCTGTGGAATAAGAAGAAAAGTGACTGTTATTTGCACTACGTGAATTTGCGTATCTAATGTGATTCCAATCAAAACAGTTCCGAAGAGATTCTGGCGAAAATGTGATAAGATTATTCCGAAGTTTATTAGGGATACAAAAGCATACCCTAATATTTCTCAATATGTAAGCAAAGACCTGCGAGGGGGAGCCTGCCTACGAGACAGCAACGTGCATTCGCCACGAACCCACAATAGACGAAAGCGTGAACCGCGAGGGGACAACAGGTGACAGTCATGGAACCGCATCCGTAGCTCCCGAACCTGCCTGCTTGACCCGGGATGAAGAAAGGATTACAAAGAAATGAGCGATGATGGCTCGTTCCCCAAAGGGAGCTGGGATGACCGATCTTTACAGGAAAATCCAGTCGGATGCCGCCTTCACACCCTCCATATGCCAAGATGCCTCCGAACTGCCGAAGAGTGAAAGGCCTAAAAATAGACCGCAGACGGCTGAGCATTTAACCACCTGAGATGTGGAGGGCGTCACTCAGGAAAGAAAAGGGGGCGTCTCTTCTTCCCAAATAGGAGTAAAATAAGGAGAGAGAGAGGTGGGGCGGAGAGGGTGATCCACGCCGGCCCGGCTGCTGGCTAACATTCTCCTTTTCTTTTTCCTCTTTCGTTTTTAACAAACAGACACTTTCTCACCGTATCTTGTGTCTCTCCCGGCAGTTCTTTCCTGAGCGGCCTGACACCCTCCCACCGCTGTGTGTGAGGATGCTTTCCAGTTGCCCGGAAGTGTGGTGGGGCGTTCCCGGGTTCTACGACATCTGGGAACACTGACCTCAAGGTGTGACCCCGGGAGCTTGCGGACGTCGGCTCCTGCGACCCCTTTTACTGAAGTCCTACGATGTCAGATTTCAGAAAGGGGCAGTCTGAGTTTTACTTTAGGCTTTCAACATGACTGAAGGAGGAACATTTTCTTTCAACTCAGAAGAGAGAGAAAGAGGGGGGCGGGGAGAGAGAAATAAAATGTCAAATCTGCAAATGTGTGGCATTTTAAATTAGCCGAGCACTTGCTCTAATTAGTATTCCAAACTAGGCAAGAACAGAAAATCAAACATCTACATTTAAATTAAGATCTTCGAGGTTCCTGACCCCAGGCTCCTGTCTGCACCGAGGCTTCCTGGGGCCCCAGGGACTTGGCGTTCAAGGCCTCCAGACGGCCCCCAGAGGTGCTGCGTGGGAGGGAGACCCGTAGAAACTTCACAGACACATCCCTAATCTCCACGACTTCTCAGCAAGCAGGATCCTTAGCCTCATTTTACAAGTGGAAAAACAAACAGCACTGGCCTTCGGGGACCTGAGAGGCACAAGGTCATGTCTGCCAGGGAGTCGGTGTCCACGGGGTTGGCAGGTCTGTCCCCAAGCCCTGGAGCTCCCCTCCACAGCCCGTCATCTCCAAAGCTGCCCCAAAAGGCCTCCGGTGTTCCTGGAACAGGAGGAATTCAAAGGAATCTCTGTGATCTCGTGTTTTGAGTGCATCTGCTCTTGTCCCAGTCTCGCAGTTTCCGAGTGACCATCTCAGTCGGGGGTCCCGTGGGAAGTGCTGTGTCACTTCATCCTGGCTCCTGGATGAGAAAGAAAATCCCATTTTATGAATGAGGAAATGAGGCTGAAAACTTGGCCTCTGCGCACTGGTGCCGAATTGAATCTCAGAGACAGAGTTTGGGGTGAAGTAGAAAAGAATAGCTTTATTGCACTGCCAGGCAAAGGGGGACACAGGGGGCTCGTGCCCTGAGAAACTGTCCCAACCCGGGAGGATCTGGTGAGGAGTTTTACAGCCGTGGTTCAAGGGCGGGGTTGCTGATGAGGGTCAGGGTGTGCGCAGGGCCTGCGCTCCTTTAATCTGGCCTCAGGGGGTCTCCTGATGAGCTTCTCTAGGTTCTCAAACTGTGATCTTCTCTGGAATGAAGAATGTGAACATCTTCCATTTGTTGGGGGAATTTACTTCCTTAAAGAGCTCAAAGGTATTGTTATGTGTATCCCTTGAGCAGAACCAGGACCCTGCCCCAAGGCTGCACTGCTGTTTCTGGGCTGCCCCTCCCTTGTCTCTGCATCCCCTCCCTTCCCTGATCGGCGACTGTTTGAACCTGCCCTTTGGAACTCAGGGAAGGTCATGGAGGATGGAATCCATCCCCCACAGGGTCCTGCCCAGTCTCAGGAACTGACCTCAGCGAGATTAGGCATCTTCCCCCAATTCAGGTGCCCAATGCATTCCAGGTTCAGGCTCTGGTAAGCGGACCCCCTTGGCCTGAACCTCAGCTCCCCAGGGTCCACACCCACACGTGAGCTGCATTAGCTACAAGGTGGTGGGTCCCCGCGGGGGCCCTGCGGGAGGGTTGGGCCCAGGTGGGGTCCTCTCCTGCCTTATCAGAGCACCTTAGGCGTCACCCCAAATGTATTCCCAGTGCCTCTCCCACATCCCTGAGCAGAGCAGCATATGATATGTTTCCACAAGATGAAAGAGTCAATAAGCGAGTTTTTTCCGAGGCTGGAAGCAGGCCTATTTGTCATATAAATAGGAAGTTCTGTGCCTGCAGCAGGACTGGAGCTTCAATGGCTCCGAGAGAAAGAAAAATCCATTTGGTAAAATATGCTTTTCAGGTCTCTTGCTTCTCCAGCAGAGGAAACGCGTGAAGAGACAATGCGCGAATGAGCTCCTCCAGAAATTCTCCAAGATGTGGCTGTTGACTAACTTAGGACTGAGGGTTCAGATCTCAAGGGAGTTCAAAAAACTAGGTTTGAATTTCACAAGTGCAACCAATAGAAGAGAACGAGATGGTCCCCTTATATCTGGAGGGCTGTGGATGCAGGAGATGTCCCCCACCACCCGTCTCAGTGCCCCCAGGCTGTCTTCAGCATCTTGATGTCCCAGTGTGGTGGGACAGTCCTGGGTCCCGGGAAGACAGCACCCCTGGCTCAGGGCCTGGGGGGGTAGGTCACAGAGCTAAGTGCTGTTGGGGAGAGCACCTCTCCGAGGCCTGGATTGTGAGACGAGCATGGCTGTGACCAGGGTTCCTGTGGGGTCCTCGGTGTCCCAAATCTGCATGAGGTCACGAGCACCCCAAGCTCGTGGGATGCAGGAGCCCAGTGCCCCTGGGACTCTCCCAAGGCCTACAGTCACTGGGGTTTCATTCTCTGTGCACCTGACATTGTGCAGAAAGAGCTCCAGGAGGCAGGCACCCTAGGGTCTCTGGGCATCAGACACCCAGAAGAGATTCTTGGGAGCAAGAAAGCAAGCCTGGGATCCAACAGACCCAGTGGAGGAGGGACCCGGAGGCCCAGGAAGCACCAGGGTTCGGGACCCTGCGCAGAGCAGTGGTTCAACCCCACCGGCCTGCCTGTCCCCAGCTCTGCAGGGGCGAGTGGGGACTACCCACCACCCCAGACACATTTCTCTTGCTGATGAGGAATCCAAGGTCTCTGCCGCGTTCTGGAAACTTTAAGGGAAGTGATGTCACCTGCACTGCGCCCCATGGGAAGGACAGAAGCCTTCAGATTTTGCAGCCTTATGTTTTCACCTTCCAGGCATTCATGTCAATAGCTTGGAAACAATATATTTTAGTACCAGAGGTTTTCAAAGCACTCCTTGGAATTGGTGTCACTATGAACTTAACATTGTTTGTATCTGTTCTGTGAAACAAGAAAGCATCTTTCACTCACAGACTTCAAAAACAGACTTATGGTTACCAAAGGGGAAATGTCAGGGGAGAGGGATAAATTAGGAGTTTGGGATTAACATATACACACTACTATATATAAAATAGATAACTAATAAGGACCTACTGTACAGCACAGGGAACTCTACTCAATATTCTGTAATAACCTATACGGGAAAAGAATCTATAAAAGAATGGATATATGTATAACTGAATCACTTTGCTGTACACCTGAAACAAACACAACATTGTAAATCAACTATACTCTAATATAAAATAAAAATTAAATTTTAGAAAAGCATCTTTCTGTTTGGGGATGCAAGTGGCAACCCCAAAGAAAAGTTTGAGAGGAGCCATCACTAACTAAAGGGAGCATTTCCTAATGAGACGTGATTCCACCCTACAATCCTCTAGGCAGCCGGAGGAGAGTTAGAAGGACAGACGTGGGGAAGGGAGATGGCAGCTCTCAACTCGGTCCCTCTTCCCGAAAGCAGCTCAGCTCCTGGAAGAGACTAGGGGATTGACTGTGGGGAAGAGGCTTAGGGGCAGCTAGAGGACCTGGTCACCCTCGGGGGCTGCGGACAGGCTACCAGGAGGCAATACTGCAGTCACTTTATGATATAACCCGGGAAGAGCTATCTTGTACCTGACATCCAAACCTGCTTTCTTGTTCTGCTTCCTCTCAGGATCTGGCCACCACACTGGGAAAAGCCAGGGCCATGTGGAGAAACCTGAAAGGGGTCTGGTCACTGGTCCCAGCTGAGCCCAACCTTCGAGACACCCCAGCCCTTCCCATCTTCTCAGCTGAGGCTCCCACATCACGAGGCAGAGGTTAACCTTCCCTGCTGAGTCTGTGCAAACGGCTGACCTGCGGAAGTCATGAGCGTCATAAAACCATCTGTGGCTGACACCACCAAATTCAGGCTGGTTTGTTATGCAGCAGTAGCTAACCAGCACACCACCTGGTGGTCACTGCCAGGTCTCCTGTCTCGCTCTGCCCTCTCCTCTGCCTCATTCCTGGGATGGCAGTGGGAGGTGGAAGCTTGTCAGGAAAGGCTCAGGTGAAAGTTCCTTGCAGGTGCGCCTGGTGGGCATTGATTACCCCACCCTGTCTCCTGCTTCCATCTCCCCCAAACCCTCATCTCATCCACTTTCTCCACTTCAACGATAAAAATAATAGAAGTCCTATCATCATCATTTTTCTAACACTTGACAATTTAAAAAGTACTCTCAAATACACTAATTCATTAAATAAAGCAACCTTTAAAGTAGAGATTTTTATTTCATTGTTATAGAAATGCTGGCTCAAAGAAGAAATGCAACTTGTTCAAATTCACTTAATATTAGAAGAAATATCAAACCAACTAACAGAAGATGGCCTCTGGGCTGAGCTGGTTTCTTTCCACAGCTCCCCAGTGCTCACTGCATTTCTTCCAAAAGCCCCAACATAGACTCTGGACCTACAGGATCTGGCCCCAGTAAGCCTCCTTCTGTTTCTTTTATAGCGTCAAATTCCTTTTGGGAATCAGCAAGACATGAATAGAAAGGGAAGATGAGAAGCAGGTTTGGTCGTTTTGCCCACGGGGAATGCACGTTGTGCAGTCATCTTGCTTCCTTTTTTGCTTTTGCGGCCAGGAAGCTCAGCACAGCACCAAATGCAGCCCAGCCTTGACAACCCTGCATGACTCCAGGATCTGCAGGCTGAGCACCACTCTCCCTATTCTTTGGTTTTTGATTCTCTCTACACTATATTTTTCCCTGACCTGGCATTTTATTTATGTAGCACATAGGTTAGGAGTTTTGCCTATTTCATCCATGAATGAATTCCTGGAGCCTAGGACTGGGCCAGGCACAGGGCAGGCAGTTACTGAATCAATGAAAGAATGAATATTAGGGTCAACGCCTGTGGAAGCCGTGTCAAAATGGCTCATGTGTTAAGTGCATTGCTCTGCAGGGAAATTCAGTCATTATTCCAAATTGGAGAAAATGGGGAGGCGCATGGGGAGGCTGGGAGAGCCATGGACCCAGAGTGAAGAAGGGGGTGGGGTACAGCAGGGTCAATGGCAGCGTCTTGGACCTCAACAAGGAGAGTTCAGGAAGACCAGAGGGGTCCCCGGTCCCTGGGAGCCAGCCTTGGTCAGCATCCATGCTGTGCCCAGGCCAGGCTGGAGAGGCCCCTGGGAGGTGTGTCCTCCAAGTGACTGCAAGGATGGATCTCAGAGCAGCAGGGGCTGTTGCTCAGAGGTGTGGGGACCACACACTCACGCAGCACAAGGATAACAGCTGGAGCAGTGACGAGAACACCGGCATCCTCACAGGGCTTCTGCTTCCTGAACGGCCGAATGCTTTCATACAACTCACTATGCGCATGCGCTTTGCTTTAACAGCCCTGCCTCTCTGTCTGCAGGAAGTAATCAGATGATCCGTCAAGACAGGGACCTGCTGTTACTCCCCAAATCAGCCAGGACAGTGGCGTTCACTGGTTGAAGAGCCAGCTGTGGGGCCAGCCCTCCTGGGTCGGGGTCCCAGCTCTGCCTGATTAGCTGTGTGACCTTGGGCAAGTTAACCTTCCTGCGCCTCAGTTTCCTCATTTAATAAATGGGAGCAAATGCTTGTTCCACAGAGAAGTAAAAGTCCGTCATTGTCAAGTGCTCAGGACTTGCCTGGCCCGTGGTGAGCGCTAGTAACGGGCCAAATCGGTGCCCATCAGATCTCGGCGTCTCCTCCCATCGGTCTGGGTATTGCCACACAGCTGATCATGGTGGAGACCATGGAGGAAGGTCTCCTAAACCGCGACGATGTTCCAGAGATGGTCTAGAGCTTAAAGAGAGGGTGACATGCTGCCATTTTCCTTTAAAGTTGGGCTGCATTAAAATCCATCTTGTGGGACCAGGCTTTGCTTTCCGTGTCCCTGCAGGTTCTCATGTGTCCACCACGAGCATCTTTTCCTTACTTAATTAAGAGGGCCTGGAGGAGCCAGGCACCCAAGAGGGCCGAGGTCTGTGACCCTCTGGTTGTCGCCACTCCATGGCCGGTGTCGGGCAGGAGGGGCTGGACATTGACTCCCAGCCCTGGAGGTGGTCCGCCCAGATGACCATCCCGGCCTGGACCTCCCACTCTTCCAGGGAGGCCCCACAGGGTGGCAGCACCTTCCCGGGGTTGGCGACATTCCCTGCCCACACCTCCAGGCCCTTCTCACCCCATCCCGTGACGGGTCCATGCTATCAATGTGATGTATGTCTGTCGACCTTGACCTTAATCTGGCTGCGGTGCTTGTCATGTTCCTTCTCTGCACAGTTTCCGCCTCCCCCTCCCCTCTCTACTGTCCTCTTCAGAAGGAAGAGGTGGACGCCACACTTCGGGGAGGGGGGTGCCGTTATGCCCCCTCTTTGAGGGTGGAGTGTCTACGTAAGTTATGAGGAACTCTTCTACATGGGAGGTCTGTCTCTTCTCCCCCATTTATTGAATTTATAATCACTTATTCCTGTGGGTATAAACTTGGGTATTTATTTTCTACTTTGGATTATGATCTAATACGAATTTATTCATATTTTTTGCTCAAATTATTCCACCTTTGGTCTTTGTGATCATTTCTGTTAGCTTCTGTGTCCCTCTGAAATGCCTTTTTTTTGCATTTTTGCATCAATGCACTTTTGGTTTGGGGTTTGGTTGGTTTGTTAACACTTCTTCACTTACTGCTATAGACACTTTAGTCATATAATTTCTTCCCCAGCCCTAGACTTGGAGCAGGCATTTCTCCAAGAAGCCCAGGTCCTTTTATTGGGAAATAGTGTCAGAAACCAAGATCCGGGCTCACAGTGTGCTCACCGCTGCTGGAGTGCCATTTCTTTAAGTCTCTCAGGAGCTGACAGATCAAGGAAATATATGTTTGTACACCAACCTATGTACCTATGTACACACATAGCGACAAATATTTCTGTCTGTAACCATCTGTATTTATATTGAGTTAAATGTGACTTTGTATCGATTTTCCAACTCTATTCCATCAGCATGAGAATATTTCTAGTCTCCTTCCTTGTTTATCTGTGAATTTCCACTCCAACAGTGACAAACCTGGCTCCCGCCATCTGCTACCCATTTACTAACTTGTCCAATAGCAGAATTGCATGTACAGGAGTCCCAGAATGTCAGCCATTCTCCCTGGGGACTCCATCAACTGCAACGTGGATTCCGTGTGGACCTTCTTGCCTTTATAGACTCCGCTCGTGTCTGAGGTTACTTAGGTCAGCACCTCCCCCCATCCAGAGCAGTGAGGTCATTTCACCATTTGCAATACGGTTATCTTCCCTTCGTACATTGCGTACTCCTTCCTGGGATCTCATAATGTCCTAAATGATTTCTCAAATTTGCATACATTAAGGTTCACTCTTTGTGCTATAAAATTCTATGAGTTTTGACAGATGCATCATATCATCTATTCACAGAATCTTTCATCCATCATCCATTTATATATATTATACAGATAATTTATCATGCACACAGCTGTCCTACAGAAGAGTTTCACAACCCTAAAAAACCCCTGTGCTTCATCTATTCAAGTCTCTTCCCACTCCTCCTGAAATCCTGGCCACCACTGATCTATTTTCTGCCTCTATAATTTTGCCTATTTCAGAATATCATATAATTGGTATTACATAGTGTGCTGGTCTTTCAGGCTGGCTTCCTACGCGTAGTATTATGCTTTTGAGGTTGACCCTTGTTTTTCTTGGCTTCATAGCTCGTTCGTTTTTCTTACTTAATGGTATTCCATTGTCTGGACACACCACGGGTTTTTTAACCATTCATCTATGGAAGGACATATTGGCTGCTTACAGTTTGGGCTGATTATGAGTAAAGCTGCTATAAACATTCATGTGCAGGTTTCTGTGCAGACACAAGTCTTCAAATCAGTTGAGTAAATACCACTAAGTATGATGGGTAGATTGTACGGTAAGACGTAATCAGTCTTGTAAGAAACTTCTTAACTGTTTTCCAAATTGACTGTCCCATTTTGCATCCCCGCCAGCCACGAATGAGATTTCCTGTTGCTCAACAACCTCACCAGCACTTAGTATCACTTGTGTGTGTGTGTGTGTGTGTGTGTGTGTGACAGCCATTACAACAGGCTGTATCTCATTATTGTTTTAATTTGCAACTCCATGAATGCAATTACGTTGAGCACTTTTTCATATGCTCAGGTCCTTATTATAGAAGGAAATTAGATAAGCTATATTATTATACAGCTTTTTTAGGTGCAGTGTCTGTTCAAACCTCTTTCCCATTTTTGAATTGGGTTGTTTCCTTATTGTTAGATTCTAAGAGCTCTTTGCGTATTTTGCATGCAGTTCCTGTATAAGAGATGTTTTTACAAATATTTTCTCCCAGTCCATGACATGTCTTTTCATCTTCTTATATTAGTCCTTTGCAGAACAGATGTTTATCTTTTTAATAAAGTTCAACTTATTTTTTTCCTTCATGGATCAGGTTAGGTTGTTGTAACTTAAATCTCATCACTAAACCCAAGGTCACCTTGATCCCTATGTTTCCTTCTAGAAGTTTGGTAGTTTTGCATTTTATCTCTAGATCTAGGATTCATATTTAGTTAATTTTTGTGAAAGGTATAAGGTATGTGTCTAGTTTGGTTTTGTACTGCGTTTTTTACAGCACCATCAGTTAAAAAGACTATCCTTTCTGCATTGAATTGCCTTTGCTCTTTCCTCAAGGATCAGTTGACTACCTTTCGTGGGTCTTTTCTGGATTCTCTATTCTTTTTCCATCCATCTGTGTCTATCCTCTCACCAAGGCCGTGCCATCCTGATTATTGTATAATGAGTCTTGAAATCAGCTAGCGTGTGTCCTCCAAGTTTGTTTTCATCACTATTGTGTTGGCTATTCTAGCTCTTTTGCCTTTCTATATAAACCTTAGGATCACTTCGTCAACATCTACAAAATAGCTTCCAGGGATTTTTATGGGGGTAGCATTGAATCAACAGATCAAATTGGAAAGAGCTGACATTTAGAAAAATATTGAGTCTTCCAACTCATGAACATAGAATATCTGTCCATTTGTTTAGGATTTAGCCTTCTCTCTTCAGAGTTTTGTGGTTTATTGCCTATAGACCCTGTACATATTCTGCTAAGTTTGTACCTAACTGTATCATTTCGGGGTTCTTTTGGGGGTAGATATGCTATTAAATGATATTGATTTTATTAATTTCAAATTTCAACTGTTCATAGCTGGTACATAAGAAATCAGTTGGCTTTTGTATATTAACCTAGTATACTGCAGCCTGCTATAATCGTACACTAGTTCTAGATGTTATTCCGTTTACTCTTTGGAATTTACATAGATAATCATGTCATCTGTGAATAAATTTTTATTTCTTCCCAATCTGTATATTCCCTCTTCCCCATTCTTGCCTTCTTGCACTAGCTAAGACTTCCAGTAAGATGTTTAATAGGAGTTTGAGAGAAGACATCTTTACTTTGTTCCCCATCTTAGGGGGAAAGCATCTAGTTTCTCACCATCAAGTATGACGTTAGCTGTAGAGTTTTCACAGATAGTTTTTATCAAGTTGAGACAGTTCCCCTCTGCTCCTAGGTTTCTGAGAGTTTTTATCACAGATGGATATTATCAAATTTCAAATGCTTTTTCTGCATAATTGATATGAACATATGATTTTTCTTTTTTACACTGTAGATGTGATAGATTACATTAACTGACTTTTTCCAAAGTTGAACCAACTTTGCATGCCTGAGACAAATCCCACTTGGTCATGGAGTATAATCTATTTTATACATAGTTGGATTCAACTTGCTAATATATTGCTGAAGTTATTTGCATCAACGGTCATGAGTGATATTGGCCTGAAGTTTTTCTTTCTTGTAATGTCTTGTCTGGTTTTGGTGTTAGGGTAATGTGGGCCTTATAGAATTACTTAAGGAATTATTCCCTTTTCTCCTAATTTCTAGAAGAGATGGGAGAGAATCGGTGTAAATTATTACTGAAATGTTTGGTAGAATTCATCAGGGAATCCATCTGAGCCTGGCATTTTCTGTAATGGAAGACTGTTCATTATTGATTCAAATTTTTTATAGATAGAGACCGTTCCAATCATCTATTTTTCCTTCTGTTAATAGCAAACACAAAAGGAGACCAGACTTGAAAACTCCGTGAACAGGCAAAATCAGCTTAGTTATTTATACAAGCAAAGCTTAAATGAGCTTATTTTGCAAGACGAGTGAGGTTAACTTGATCTGGGTCACTTCTTGCTTATGCCTCTGAAAATCATAAGCAAAACTTAATAGTTTCCCAAAATTGACATGAGGTAATCACTAACCAATTCCCTTTCATTTAAGGAAATTCTAATATTGGTACCAATCCTGCAAAGAATGAGCACACATTGCCTCAGACTATGTAAGTTGCTTTATAATGATATACCTGTGAGCCTCACTCCATGTCTTGTTTGGAGTCCCCCCTGCTTACACACTGTCCTTTTGGTGTGTGCGCAATAAAGTTTTACTAATTACTACTTCCGTGGTTCCTTGGTTTTACGTCTGTGTTTTTCTGAACTTTTGACACTTCTATGAGTTTTGGTGGATTTTCTCTGTAAAGAAATTGTTCCATTTCATCTAAGGTGTTCAATTTGCGCACCCAGGTTATTCATCGTATTCTCTTAGTAGCCTTTTATTGTCCATGGTATCAAGAATGATAACCTCTCTTACACTTCTGATTTTAAAACTTTGTGTCTCGCTCCCACACACACCTTTCTTTAATTAGCCTGGCTAGAGTTTTATCAATTTTCTTGATCTCTTTTAAGAACCAGTTTTTGGTTTGGGGGGTCTATTGTTTTCCTGTTTTCAGTTTCATTGCTTTCTGCTATAGTTTTTATTATTTATTCTCATCTGCTTCCTTTAGGCATAATTTGCTCTTCCTTCCTTTTGTCTGAGGTGGAAGCTTAAATAATTGATTTTAGATCTTTCTTCTTCACTCCTGTTTGCATTTAATGCTAAAAATTTCCCTCTAAGCACTTCTTTCGCTGTATCTCTCAAATTTTGATCAGTTGAATTTTCACTTAGTTTCAAATATATTATTTTCATTTCCATTGCGAGTCCTTTGACCTGTGTGTTATTTAGGAGGGTGATGTTCAATCTCCGAATATTTTGAGATACGGCAGCTTTTAATTCCTGGCTTCAATTTCTATGTTAATTCCACTGTGGTCTGAAAGTATACTTTGTATTATCTCTATTACTTTCAATTTGTTAAGGTGTGTTTTAGGACCCAGAATGTGGTGTTTCTTGGTGAATGCTCCATTTGAGCTTAAGAACGATGTGTAACCATTGCTGTTCCTGGACAGACTGTTCTATAGATGTCAGTTCAATCAAGCAGGTTGATGGAGACGTTCATGTCAACTCTTCTTACTGAGCTCCTGCCTACTGGATCTACCAGTTACTAGAGACGGTGTTAAAGTCTCCCTCTGTCCCGGTGGATTTGTCTACTTCTCCTTTAAGTTCAAACAGCTGTTGCCTCACATATTTTGACATTCTGTTTTTAGGTGTGTGCAAATTAAGGATTGTTATATCTTCTTGGATAATTGACGTATTTATCATTATATAATGCCCCTCTTCATGCCTGAAAGCATGCTTTGCCTGGGGTCTGTCCTGTCTAAAATTAATATAGCTACTCTGGCTTTCTTTGGACGAGTGCTGATATGGTATCTCTTTCTCCATCCTTTTAATCTATCTGTGCCTTTATATGTAAAGTGGGTTTCTCACAGATGACATACAGCTGGACCTTATGTTTTTAATCCACTATGACAATCTCTGTCTTTGAATTGATGTCTTTAGACTGTTCACATTTAAAGTGATTATTGATATAGTTGAATCAATATCTACCATGTTTATAGCTCTTTCCTGTTCGTTGTACTTTGTTTTCTTTCTTTGCCTTTTTCTGCCTTCTCTGGTTTCACTTGAGCATTTCAAATGGCTCAATTTTCTCTCCTTTCTTAGCATATTCATCATAATCCTTATTTTAAATTTTATAGTGCTTTTCCTAGTGTTTTCAAGATGCATTTACAATGAATCCAAGTCTACTTTCAAACAACCCTATACTGCTTCAAATGTACCACAGGTACCTTATAACCGAGTGTTCCTAATTCATCCTTCCTGCCCCTTATAACACTGCTGTCCTTCATTTCACGTATCCACATGCTATAGTTACCCAATACATCATTACTGGTACTGCTTTCAATGGTTATCTTTTAGATCAATGAAAAACAAGAAAAACATTTAAATTATTTTACCTTTATTTATACATTTTCTAGTGCACTTCCTTTCTTTATGTGGATCTGAGTTTATGACATACATCATTCTCCTTCTTCCTGAAGAAGTTTTCTTGCAAGGCAGGTCTGCTAGTTGCGAATTCATCCAGATTTTTTTATTTTGTTTTTTGTTTGTTTGTCTGAGAAAATCCTTATTTCCATTACACTTTTGAAAGATAACTCACTGGATATGGAATTTTAGGTTGGTATTTTTTCCTTTCAGCACGTTAAATATTTTGTTCCACCTCTTCTTACTCTCACGGTTTCTGAAGAGCTGTCCCATGGGATTCTTACCCTGGTTCCTCTAGGGGTGATATTTTTTTTTTCTTTGGCTTCTTTCAAGATACTCTCTTTTGTCTTTGAATTTCTGCAGTTCAAATATGATGTGCCTAAGTATAGTTTTTTTAGTATTTATCCTGTTTTTCTCAGATGTATGGTTTTGTGTCTGTTCTTAATTTTGGGAAATTCTTAACCATGAGTACTTTAAATATTCCTTCTGCTCCTTTCTTCTCCTGTTAACCCATTAAGTATATGTTATCATTGTTTTATTGTCTCAAAGTTCTTGAATATTCTTCCTTGCCCTCTCCCCTCCCCATTTTTAATTCATTATTTTTTTCTTTTGCATTTCAGTTTGGGAAGTTTCCATTGACATATCTTCAGACTCACTGATTCTTTTCTCAGCAGTCTACCTGTGAGTCCATCAGAGTCATTCTTTATTTCTGTTACAGGATGAAAGATGTCCTTCCTTGGGAACTATAGTTAATAATACCGTACTACATATTTAAATGTTCCTAAGACAGTAAATCTTAGAAGTTCTCATCACAGGAAAAATAATTCTATAATTATGTGAGGTGGTGGATGTTAGCTAGACATTGTAGCAATCATTTTGCAGTATACACAGATGTCGAGTTGTTATATCATAATCTGAAACGGATATAATATTGTAGGCCAATTATACCTCAAAAAAAATGAATGACCTTCCGAGCAGTTCCTTTTGATTCTGTCTTGTACTTTCCACCTCTTTGTTTAGCTTACTCGTCTGTTCTTACCTGTGACAGCTCTTTTTCATTAGAGCCCTTAACATATTAATCATGATGATTCTAAATTTCCTACCTGATAATTTCAAAATCTGTGCTGTATTTTGCAGCTTACTTGGTCTCTCTCTTTTTTAAAAAATAAATTTATTTATTTATTTATTTTGGGCTGCACTGGGTCTTCGTTGCTGCACGTGGGCTTCCTCTAGTTGCAGCGAGCGGAGGCTACTCTTCATTATGGTGTGCAGGCTTCTCACTGTGGTGGCTTCTCTTGGTGCGGATCATGGGCTCTAGGCACATGGGCTTCAGTAGTTGTGGCTCACGGGCTCTAGAGCACAGGTTCAGTAGTTGTGGTGCACGGGCTTAGCTGCTCTACAACATGTGGGATCTTCCTGGACCAGGGCTCGAACCCGTGTCCCCTGCATTGGCAGGTAGATTCTTAACCACTGAACCACCAAGGAAGTCCTTATTTGTTCTCTTAAGGTGGTGTTTTTCCTTGCATTTCACATGCCTTGTAATTTTTTGCTGCAATCTGGGCATAGTATATCGGGTAGAAACTGAGATGAAAAGCTTTTCGTTGGTGTTATGTTAATCTGGCTAGGAGTTGGGCTATATTTAATGTTCACTGCAGCTCTGGGTACCAGAGGCTTCAAATTCCTGTAATGTCCTTTCTTCTGCCTCCCCTGATGTCTCTGGGTTTCCCTAAGAACTCATTCTTACTATAAGCCTCCCTATTTCATCTCTTTTACCATAATCCTCTGTTATTACGATGGAGTCCTATTGATGGGGTGTGAGGTGTGGGAAGAGGGAAGAGTCTAGTCTTAATTCAAAATCCCAGTCTTTTAGTGGGGCTGTGTTCTGAGCTGTGATCCTCACAAGGGTTTCTTAGCTCCCTTCCTCCTCTTGGGTGATGCAAGAGGGCAACAGGGGCTGGAGCTGGATAATCACAATTCGCCCTTCAGTCCAAGTGAGAGAAGTCTCTGCTAAAGCTGTTTCCTTACAGGGTCAGAAGTGTTATGGAAAATACTCTGAACTATTTCAGCAGGGTTACTTTCCCCTCCCACCGCAGGAGCTACTGGGGGATTTTTCTTGGCACCTCACTGTGTGGACCTACCAGGATGCCTACAGTAAAGCCCATGAAATGTGGGGTCCCCGAGGGCTGAAGTCTCAGGACTTGTCCACATGCAGCTTCTGGCATTTGTCAACATTAGTCTTTAAGTCTTGCTATCAGTTTGCAGCTCTAGCGGCTCCTGCTCCAAATACACTGACCTCAGCCATGTTTCTTTTTTTCTGCAGATTTTGGGTGACGGTTTATCCTGCCACCTCCACTCTCTGATGGCTCATGGAAAGTCGTTGGTTTTCATTTTGTTCCGCTTTTTTTGCTTAATATAAAGAGGAGAGTGACAACTTCCAAGCTTTCCTTGTCGTGGTTGAAACCGGATGTTCCTAAATAGACTTCTTATTTTAGAATTTAGAGAAAAGTTGCAAAAATAGCCCATTGAGTTCCCATACACACCCACACGCAGTTTTCCCTATTGTTAACATCTTACATTACTGTGGCACATCCGTCACAAGTAAGCAGCCAGGACTGATAGATCATGGTTAACTAAAGTCCATGCTCGGCTGTCATTGGTTTTACTCTAACGTCCTTGTCTAGCTCAGGGTCCCATCCGGGATGCAGCGTGACATTCACTCTGCTCAGACTCCGCTACACTGGCACTGTTTTTGGAGTTTTCTTGTTTTTGATGACCCTAACTTAACAGTTTGAGGAGCACCGGCCAGGCATTTTGTAGAATGTCCCTCAGTCCGGATTTGTCTGACATTTTTCCCACGGTTAAACTGCGGTTATGTGGTTTGGGTTTGCAGACCAGAGAGGTACAGCACCTCGATGACACCATCACATCAGGGCACGTGTTGTCAGCGTGACTGATCTCCGTGAGGCTGACCTTGATCACCTGGCTGATGTGTGCTTGTCAGGTTTCCCCACTGTAGTTACTTTTCCCAACTTTTCACACTGTCCTCATTAGAAGGAAGTCACCAAGCATAGCCCACACTGAACAGGTGGGAAAGACATTGTCATTTGAACTAGTAAATGGAGGGGGTCATCAGAGATTCTTTAGGAGTGGGGGGAGAATGCATATGTCCATATTCTTACATGTCATACAGTACGTTTATTGTCTTTATGTATATATGCATGGATTTATACACAGACACAGGTATCCCCCACTTTTCAAAAGGTCACTTTACCCTACTTTTACGAAAGACCTACATGAGTACCTGTTTCGCGAACCAAAAGAAATCCAAAGATTTTCACTTTTATGAAAAAAGGCAAAAAGTGGAAACAGCATCAGTGTTTGTTTTGCAGTGAGCATCACAGAGGCAGCGCCACCTGAGCAGTGAGAACCGTCCCGTCAAGCTCCTTCTCGCGAACCACACTCAGCATCCCAGCCTCAGCTGCCGGAACTGTGAACTGCGTCTGTGAGCATCTGTGCTTCGTCTCCATCGTTCTGTGCGCCTGTGAGCAAGACAGGTCCTCAAGTCAGCGCTTCTTTGCTTTATGCTGTTTCGGTTTACGTAAGGTTTCATAGGGACACTACTCTTGTTTGGCTGTGATACCTGGATATATATTATATAAACCTGGAAAAAATATATATATATATATTCATTTAGCAGGTGGAAGGAAAAAAATATATGTGTATATTCTCAAATAGGTGTGTGTGTATATATATTCTCTCTCCACCTAATTAAAGAAATATATATACATAGACATAAGCACAACTACTGAGCTCATCTACCATATGCTGTATGTATTTATGTGTGTATATACGTATCTGTATACATATATCTACATATAAAATGCACATAACATACATGATTTATATGCATATAGCTCCACATATAAATGCACATAAACATATAATACATATAAATTATTCTATAATTTATATGTATTTTATGTGTATATGGCTACATACATATACACACATATATGTATATATGTTTATTTATGTATATGTGTATGTGTATATATATATATGCTATGTATATATCAACGAGGTAGATGAACTCGAATAGGGCCAGCCGTCTACACACAGGGAAGGTCAGGATACCACAAGCTCACACGGAGGCCGTGAGGATGGAGCTGTCAGTGCGGAGCTGAGAGATACCCCAGCCTGATTTCAGTCATTCATTTGTTCAACCAACAACACGTTCTTGGTCTCTCACATGCCCCCGGTGCTGGGCTCAGTTCTGTGAGTATCGTGGCAGCTGAAAGGGGGAGCTGCACCCGTCGTGTAGTTTAGGGACGACTGTAAAAAGCAGACACTTACAAACTGGTCACGTGCACACCTGAGACTCGGGATCTTTGCTACGACCAGTTGTGACAGGGGCTCTGCCCCAGCCCAGGGGGTAGGGAGGGACTCCCTGAGTCGAGATCCTGAGCTGAGACACCAAGTGAACACAGAGCCAGCGGAAGGCCACGGGGTGATCTAGGCAGAGGGGCGACTGCACAGACGCCTGGCAGGGTGTTAGAGGGACAGAAAGGAGACCACAGGGCTGGATCCTGAGGGTGAGCGAGAGGGTGGAGGAGGGAAGGCTGCGGGTGCAGCCAGGGAACTGCGGAACACAGCAAGGCTGGCTTTACCAGTGAGCCAGAGAGAACATTATGGGATCCACACCTGGGACCAGGGAGGAGATAGAAAAAGCAGGTGGAGAGGGGAGGGAAGGAAATCGTTCTTAGCAGAACCTAGAGCCAGAGGTAAGAAAGCTGAGACCAACTGGGCCCAGTAAATGAACAGTCAGCTTCAGTACAATCCAGTTATAAATGGGGGGCAGGAGAGGAGGTGGTGCAGAGGCCTGTTGGGTAGCCCAGGGAACTATATTCAATATCCTGTGATAAACCTTGGTGGAAAAGAAGATGGAAAAAAATATGTGTATGTAGAAATGAGTCACTTTGCCGTCCAGCAGAAATTAACACAATATTGTAAGTCAACTATACTTCAATTAAATTTAAAAAAAAAAGAAAAGAGAAGAAGACTCATTGAGTCCAGGGTAAGGAAGTGAATGAAGGTGGAGAAGTGTATTGAGAGGGATTTCTGACTCTAGTTCCACCCATTTGCTCACTCATGCAATATTTATTGAAAGCTCTACCCTGTGCTGAGGTCACACTATTTCGTTCACCGATGGATACTGAGGGCTTTTCGTGCCGAATGAAGAATCTGGTCTTAGTTCAGTTGATAACAAGTCAAATGGAGATTTCCAGATAAAGGAGTAAAATAAATAAGCAAGAATAAGCCCCAAGCCACAGGGGTTGCGCCAGCCTTGCCCATTTTGGTCTCAGCACAGCATCAGTGGGGATCCAGGAGACTTGCTGGGTGGATGGGTCATCAGAGCTGCGCGTGGAGGGGCAGGTGCACAGACAGGGGAGTGGGGAGGGTGGACCACGACAAGCAGTCCCCAGGAAGCTGGTGGTATAGCCTGTGTGTGTGGACAGTCATCTGCCCAGAGCAGGGCAGTGAGCCTGAAGGAAGTGGGCACAGCCACAAGACTGCTGTCTCAGCCCGGCTCCCCAACAGACCCTGCAACCAGGATGCCTGTGTCAGGGCTGTGCAGGAATAGGGAGAGTTGCTGGGAGCGGCTGGGGCCTGGAGGATGCAGGGTGGGAAGAGGAGGAAACCTGGCAGAGATGCGATTTCAGGCAAAAGGCCACGAGGGCATCTCCCGCCTGAGGCTTGGGGGCGGGGGGGGGCTCTCTGCAGTGTAAGCCACGCCTCTGAGATGTCCTGACCCAGACAGGGTGTGGGCCTTCCCACCCCACACAAGTCGGTCAGGCTTAGGGTACTCGACGAAGGGGGCAGAGTCCAGGTCACCATGTCCCAGGCATGTCTGGCCCTTTGAGTGTGCAGGTGACGCAGTGCCCGGAGCCCAAGGACAGTCCCCACAGGGCTGCAGACACCAGCCACAGGCACGGAAGAGCATGTATCAGAAAGGAAAGGGGCCTGCAGGCGTCCAGACAGCCCTGACCGCGTAGAACACAGTATGCAGGACCCGGAACGGAGGCAGCATGGAAGGCAGTGCCAGATGGTCATGCCTGGAGGGTGGACAACATGGCGATGGTCAGCAAAGGAGGAAGGATGAGAAAGGATACGTGGGGACAAGAAACGAGTCTGGCTTGGAGGGGAGCCGCTAATCTGTGTCCTATAGGTAGCGACAGCGCGCCAATTGACTACCACTCTGTCCCTGGTGCTGAGAAGCTGGGCACATCACCCTCTCGTTCACCCTTCTCCTCAACCCTGTTACAGATGAGGAAGCTGGACCTGGGGGGCTCAGTATTTCACTCAAGCTCAGGAAACGTGCAAGGTAACTGATGGAACTCGGATTCTAAGCCAGGCCCAGGTAACTCCAAAACAGGTGCTCTCAGACGCGAGGCACGTGGGTGTTTATAGTGGTAGGAGTGCAACTGGCACCTGGCCTCCCCTTACTAAGGGCTTGTGTTGAGTCTGGGGGCTTCTTCTCCGGGCAATCCCCTCTGGGTGCAGACGGAGGCCCACAGTTCCGCGAGGACAGCTGTCTCTAGCAGCCGGGTCCCCCCAGCCCTGTGGCTCATGGTCTAGTTCACTCCAATTGTTTCCACAGCCAAGGGTCCGGAGGCAGAGACGTTTCTGAGTCGCAGCTGTGGAATAAACCAGGCAATGGCTGGAACACAGACTCCGGGCACTGGTTGCCCATTTCCTGGCGCTCACCGTGGGGTCTCCTTCTGGCATCATCTTTGGGTTGCGTTTCCTTCGCCCCCGAAAAGCGAGTGTCCCCTTGTCAGACAGGAGGCCCCCAGGATGCAGCAGGGGATGTGGGGTGCCGGGCAGCCTGGATCCTAAGTCTGGTCTTTCCTCCTCCAACCGCTGCTGTCTACTCGCTGCTCATCTCGGGCCACGTTAGCCTTCCCGTTCTTTTACAAAGCACCTGTTTTCCATACTTAGAACGCTTTCATGTTCGGACTTCGGGCAAAAGGCAATTTGGTATTTTCCTCCCTCTCTGCTTCCACGGGCCTGTTCCCGCTGGAAGCCATCTCTGGGTTCAGGGTCCCACGAAGCCACACATGTGACACCCTGATGTTTCCACGTGTGCCGCCTCGGCCAGAGAACACAAGACACCTGCTCGCCTGCTGTCCTGCTGCTGCCCAGACAGGAGTCCCCATCACCCTGGGGCCACCTCGGTGAAGACGGCTCCACAGTGGGCCACCTCCTCGACCCCCCCGCCCCTGTGCCGGCCACCGCGGGCAGCAGGGTCCTTGGTGTAGCAGTGGAATCTGGCTCCGTCTGATATAAACAGAAGTACCTCGACTGAAAGTTCATCGTATAGCTCCAAGGTGAAGGGCAGTGGGAGCCTGGCTTGGATAAAGGCAGGGGCAAGCATCTCGGGGTTCACCGGGTAGGAAGGTCTCGAGTGATAAGGGGTGCAGCTCACCCCACAGGGCAAAGCCCGGGGCAAGCACTGTTCTGTCTGCATGCCCCCTCTCAAGACGTGCACACACACACACACACACACACACACACACACACACACAGAGTTTTCACCCGGTTGCAGTCACAGCACGCACACAACTTTGCACCATACACGTTTTCATGTGGCTTCGTGCTTTTTTTGTAATTATAGCTTCGAATGCCTGCATAATATTCCATCAAATGATGGCCCATAACTTTACTAAATTAACTCTCTGCAGATGGTGTCTGGTCATTTCCTCCACTTTGGAAACACGTCCTCGGGAGCCTGTCATCAGGGATGACCTCCGTGGGGCCCATCCTCAGACGGGGTCGCTTGGCAGACGGCCGGCCCATGTCACATCCTTCCACCCCACAGTGTGACATCACGAGAGCAGTTCTGACCCAGCCCCCCGGCTCCCAGGACTCCCCCGCGTTGATTCTTCTCCCACCAGGAGGTCCGATATCAAGGGCAGGGCTGGTCCCTGTTTGGTTCACGGCTGTGTCCCTGGTCCCTAGAACCTGCTGGCTCACAGCAGGCACTCAGACAGATGTGTTGAATAAATTCACAGATTGTGGCTTTCTAAGGTAAGCCCACCCCTGCCACCTCACACCTGAGGCTGCAGATTCCGAAGGAAGCAGCCTCATCTGATGTCTCGTAATCAGTCATAAGCTGTCAGGCGAGCCTGGCTCCTAACACCCATCTTCTTCCTCCTGCTTTCTGGAAGATGTCCCTCTATCCCTGGGTTTTCTGTAAGTTAGTCATCGGGACAGGGTCAGCCTCTGCCTTACTTATTGATGAGAACACCTCACAGGTAGGGCCGTGTCCTTTGGATGGCGTTAATTCAGGAGCTGCATCCAAGATGGATCTGACGCACCCGTTATAAATCTCCCCGTCGGCCTCACACCTGCATGGAGACAGACAGGCAGAGAGAAAGGAAGGAGGAAAGACTGACAGTCTCTGTCTTGCCCCTGGGCTGTGAGCGGAGACCCTGCAGGGGCTGTGGTTTGGTTTTGCCTTTGTATTTTCCCTGAATACCATCGTCCATGACCACGATGCCCAGGGCCTGGCTGGTGCTCTGTAAACATTGTCTAAAGCAGGGACAAATGTGTCTTATAAGGGGTTGAAGTTCAAAGGAAACCACATGAAAACGAAACCTCTCTATATCACAAATAGTGACCTAAAACCCTATTCTCACCATTTTCCTTTTACTCACAGGTAGTAAAATGCTGCTAATTGAATAGCAACAGGTTTCCTCCATGCACAGGCAGAAAAGGCCGTGGTGCGTCCTTCCAGGGACCTAGTGTCAGGAGGGGACATGGGCAGGCTGTGCAGCTGGGTCAGGGAGTGGCCGGCGACCTCTCTGAGCAGCTCTGAGAGGCTGAGATCGCTGAGGCTGGTGTCTTCAGGAGCCTGGAGAGTTAAGGGAAGTTTTGCACAGGCTTCCGGTGGGGCACAGAGTGAGTTCCCGATGAACGGCTCCCCTGGCTCAGCGGTGTAGATGGCGCGGCCCCCGTGGGCTGGAGCTGAGTCCTGGGGTGGAGGTCTCCCTCGGCTCCCACAGCACCCCGTGCTCAAACAGCGCACCCCTGGCCCCACCACAGCCCCACCCACCGTGGTCGGCCTCAGCAGTATATGACTTCACATTTTCATAAATTTCTAAGACAATTTTTCCCTCTAATAAATTTCTCCCCGACTTGAAATCTATCCAGTCCCGGGTGGGTTTTTCAGCCTCCCGTGATTAGCAATTCTTAATGAATGAGTTTTTAATCGCTTCACCAGCATCTACTCTCATGCACGTTTATCCTTCTCACCTCCCTCACCTCCCCAAAACATGTCCCACGGGATTTAATTTTCTCTGGCAAGTCTGTCTTGCCATAACATCCCGTGGAAATGATGGGAAAATTGAAGAGCTTATCCTGATGAGGTAAATATTATGATAGGACAGAAATTCGTTTTCCAGGGATCCATGGAGAACCTAACAGATCCCAGAAACTGTGACCTTCTCCAGGCCCGGGACCCACGCTCCGCCGGGCTGCTCTTGTCACTTTCAGAACAAAGCGGGAAGATGTTCTAAGGGGAAGCAGGTTCATTTAATGACTACTGCCGTTTCAAGCTCCAGAAATCTGCTCTCTTTACCCTCCAGGGAAAAGCCGTGTTCTACAAAAAGCAGGCCACTTGCTTAAGAAAAGCAAGACAGAGCTGGAGAATCACATCACGCGTGTCGACCCGTGTTCCCATCACGCTGCCCATGCTTCCGGGGCGAGGATGTTGTTAGGATATGAACCTGGACCCAGCTCCCCCAGGAGGGCCACCCCCATACTGTGCCCCAGGCCCCAGGAGGCCGGGGGCACCGCACGCACACGGGGGCCAGGCTGCAGCCCCCAACCACAGAGCATCCCCTGCCTAAGGGACCCCAGGGGCAACCCATGGCCCCCACAGCTGCACTTGGACATGCCAGTCTTCGGAGTGGATGATGTCCGTGTCCCTGCACTCACCCCACTCAGGCAGCCTTCCTCCACGAGTGACGCTACTGGCCACCAGCTGCCCCCCGCCCCCAGACGCTGCCTGCTCCAGAATCTTTGGGGACAGGAGCTTCTTCTTCCCAAATGGCTTCAACCGCCCCCCCCATGTGGGTCATGTCCCCACCCCTGACCACAGCAGCAAAGCTGGGGACCACGTGCAGTAACTGGCCACGTGCGTCAGGCAGCTCGGGTGGTATTAACAGAGCCCTACAGCCCAGGCGGCTTACATAGCAGAGGTTTATTCCCTCCCCGTCCTGGAGGCTAGATGTCCAAGATCAAGGTGTCAGCAGGGCTGGTTTCTCCCGAGGTCTCTCTTCCTGGAGGTGGACAGTCGTCTTCTCCCCGTGTCCCCTCATGGTCTCCCCTCTGTGCCTGCCTCTTGGTCTCCCTTGTCATTCGTTGAAAGCTGAACATGCTGTGTAGCACGATAGGTGATGAGTGCTTGTGTTAGTCCGAGCAGAACCTTTGGGCGGCTGCAGGTACGGGAGGTTTCCGGCTCTTCCGGGGCCCGGGTTTTGTCTCAGAATCCCTTTGACCTTGTGCCTACTGTTCCTCCTCAGAAGGGTCTGTGCCCTGCAGCACCTTTAGCTGTAATTATACTGAATAATTCACTGTCATTATACCAGAGCCCCGTTACCATGGTGGTGGGGTGTGGGGTACAGCCAATGCTCTGTAATATTCTAGTAAAGTCTCAGCATTTTGGTGAGTGTCCATTGTTGAATGGTGGCCCCACAAGATATGTTCACCTCCTAAACCTCAAAATTTGTGAACGTGACCTCATTTGGAAAAAGGGCCTTCGCGGGTGTGATTAAGTTACAGATCTCCAGATGTTGTCTCCTGGATTATCTAGATGGACCCTGAATCCAACGATGTGTCCTTAGGAAAGGAAAAGACACAGTCGCACGGAGAAGACATGTGACAATGGAGGCAGGGATAAGCCTTATGAAATGAGTCACCGAGGGCAGCCTGGAACCACCAGAAGCTGGAAAAGACAAGGAACGACCCTACCCTAGAGACTCTTAGGGCAGCATGACCCTGTCCACACCTTGATTTCAGAGAGAGAATAGAGTTCTGATTTTGGAGGACACCAAGTCTGTGGCGCCTTGTTACGGCGGCCCGAGAAGCTGGAGCAGTGGATGCTGGCTGTGTTTCTCTCCCTCCTCCACAAAGCATCCCGAGCTGTTTCCTTGAAGCTCTGCGCCATGGTTCCCCCTCAGGTCAGGCAGGAAGCGGGATGGGGCTAGAGTGAGGATGCTTTTCTCCAGCCGGGACCAAAATTCAGAGCTGCCCCTGGCAGAGTCCTCCCTGGAGAGTAGGTATTTGTGCAGAGAACGTCGTGGGCATACTTCACAAGGATTTTCCTCCTTCCCCCTGTCACATCCACGGGGATCCTCCTCTGAGCCCCACTGTGAGAACCTGGTAAGGTTCCTGCAGGGAAAAACCTCAAAGGTGTGGGGTCCCCCAAACACACGACCCCCAGGAGTGTCTCACTCTCATGCTAGACCACACTCATCCTCCAGGAACTTGCTCAAATGACCATGTAAATATTCCTACCTGTCTATGGCTCAGGGGCTTCTGGTCCAGGTAAGCGGGTCTTAGCTGCGTTTCTCGGATATGCCTTTCTCTCAGGGTGTTGTGTTAGAAGGTTTGCCCTGTGACCGTCATTCTCTGATGGGTCTTAAAAAGATTTTCCAATTTTCCAGTTTGTTCTTGTAAGGATGAGAATGCTGACGTCCAAGGTCTTTACATGTTGGAACTGAAACTGTACGTCCCTAATAGTCTTTGCTATATGTTATGATGTTTTTCTTTAACTATTAAATCTCAAAGACAATTAATTGGTTAGTTGGTTAATTTTTCCATTCAATCAGTCCTTTCGTGGCCATCCTCTGTGAGGCTCTGGGGATTCAGAAATGTCAAGATCTGTGCTGTCAAGGAACTTCCCTCAGGAGGGATTGAAATCAAGAAAGAACTACTTGCTGTGAGGTTTGTGGCTCTAAGAGTAAGTTGTCCACAGTGTTTCTGCTCCAGTGGTGATGCGAAGAACCTTCCCCAGGCTGGCCCTGGGGCAGGGAAGCTTCCTGGATGGGGTTAAGTTCCAGCTGAGGACAGAGGCCAAGCTCCCACCTGCCACCAGCACATCAGAGAAGGAGGAGGGAAATCACCCCAGCAGAGGGATGGTACTTGCGAATGTAGTTCTCACTCTGTGAGATGCTAGAAGTGTGCACAGAAGCCAAATTAGAGGGAGGAAAGATTTTCAAAGAGGAAAAGCCAATCATAAGGGTTTTTCCAGCTTCGCACCGAGCATACGTTGTGGGCATCTCCTACCATCAGCTTTGCACTGGGGGCTCCTTTGTGGTTCTGAGAGCCCAGCCCCATTGGCCTTCTCTGCTTAGTTTTATGTGTCTTTGGATTCAAGACTCATGTTTATGGAAGTTTTTTTTTTTTTTAAGTTTATGAGCAATATACTCTGTGTGAGCAATTTTTAAATTAATTTCTAGTTTAATGCATTAGAATTAACTGATTTTTTTTGTGGTCTAACATTTAATCACTATTTTGCAGATGTCTCATAGCAGCATAAAAGGATGAACCAATAATTTTGTATGATACTACGTTTGATAAAAATGCATTAATGCGACATTTTAGGAAGACTATTCAAACTTATGAGGTCTTTCATTTATTCATTCTCTATTTGGCACATAATCTCCTATAAATGGGTTTCTGCTCACCTGTATCTGTATTTCTAAAAGGGTCTGGTTGTCTATTGAGATGTTGGTCTTTAGTGTAAAATATTCAACTGATCCATCCTCACTGAGCTATATCATGTCCTCTTATAGACACAGCAGCCCTCTCTGTCCACTAAATGATTGTGGCTGAATAATATTCCATTGTGTATATATACCACATCTTTATTCACTCCCCTGTCAATAGACATTTAGGTTGCTTCCATGTCTTGGCTATTGTAAATAGTACTGCTGTGAACATTGGGGTGCATGTGCCTTTTTGAATTAGAGTTTTCTCTGGATATATGTCCAGGAGTGGGATTGCCAGATCATATGGTAACTCTATGTTTAGTTTTTTAAGGAACCTCCATTCTATTCTCCATGGTGGCTGCACCAATTTACATTCCCACCAACAGTGTAGGTGGGTTCCCTTTTCTCCACACCCTCTCCAGTATTTATTGTTTGTAGACTTTTTGATGACGGCCATTCTGATGGGTGTGACGGGTGTGAGGGTGATACTTCATTGTAGCTTTGGTTTGCTGACTTTATTTTAAATTCATATGACCAGCCTTCCTTTTTTTCCCTTGGCTTCTGCTCAATGAATCTTTCCTGTTATTTTATCTCCAACCTTCCTATTGCAGTGGCAGTGTTTTGCCATCAATCGAACGGGAGCTTCCATTCTGGCTGCATCACTTGGGATATGCACAACCTTAGGAAAATCACTTAACCTCTCAGAGCTGGGTCCTTCACTTGCACCTTGGTAGCAATAATAGCTATTTGCAGAGCTGTTGTACGAATTAACTGAGATCGTGCATTTAGAGTCCGTCAGTGACCAATTTCTGACTGAGCACACAAGTGCCAGGTCCCGTCACAGATGCAGGAATCCAGGAGCAAACAACACTTGCTCTACTTTTAGGGACTTACAACAGGATGGAAAACAGGCATCAAGCATGTGAGGGTACATGCTTCATAAAAGTTCCATCAATATGAACTAAGAGATGGTACAAGCGTTTATCAGAAGGAAGATCAATCAAAAAAGGCTTCCCCAAGAAGTACCCCATGATTCATGCAGTCATTAAAGGCCAATGCATGGTAACATTTCCTTTATAATAACTAACATTAAGTTACCATTGTTTTATGTATGTTCTCTGTAAGTGTATTTTACATTTTACTCTAATCTGCTAGTCTTTGTCATTTAATCAGAGAGTTTAACTCATTAATATTTATTGTCATAAAGTAATATTTTGTCTTCCTTCTATCATTAAAACACAGAGCATATTAAGAAAAATATTAGCATCAAAGATGACAAAGGCTAAATATGCCCAGCATTTCATGGGGGGATGGGGGCTTATCTACCACTAAGGAGACAAATGACTTGAACAGAAAAGTCACAGAAGAAGTACCCAACATATGAAAAATGCTCAGCCTCACAAGTAATTTAAAATGCAAATGGGAACAATTATGGGACTTCTTTTCATCTTTCAAATTGGCAATTTAGAAACATAATATTTGATGGAGGGTTGAGTGAAATAGCTATATTCTTCCCCACTGGTAGAAATATCAACTAGAATTTCCTCTCTCCAAAGCAATTTGGTAATATATGGGAAGACAGTTAAAAGAGTTTATACCCTTTAATGCAGCAATCATACTTCCAAAAAACCCATCCTCAGAGCTACACAGAGATGGGGACAGGGACGTTCACACGAGGACGCTTGGCACAGCTGTGGTGGGTGGATTCCCACCACCTGGAAGAGTCATGTTGGGAGCCTCACAAATCCATCCCAACCCAATCTTTTAGGGGGATAAATATCAGGAACCCCTTTCTTCCTCATGGATGCTAGTGTATAAAAAGTTTCTCTTTATAAATTTGAGTAAATGATTCAGAATTCTACTAGAATTTGTTCAAAAGGTTTTTCTCATGTCTGTTTGCTGTTCAAAGTTATATTCAATAATAACCAGATATTACCCCCACTGGTTTCTTTCATAAATAAGTGAGTTGTTGCAAAGATACACACAGAGAGTCAGGTCTCCCCACACCCCTCCCCCTCTTGAGAATGTTGGTAATAAAGGAGTTTCTCTCAGGTCAAGAGCCATGGACCCAACCCAGTCATGACTTCTGCCCTGAATGAGATGTTCACCCTGTGTGACCATGACCATTTCTTTTCCTTTTAGGGCAACCAGAGGCAGGTCAGTCCAGCCCTCCCACTAGACCAGGAACTTCAGGGGCGCCCCACTCGCCAGCCCTGCTTGGCTGCAACCCCCCATGGACATCGTTACCCAGAGCCTGTGTATCCCTCCTCCTACCCCATGTCCTGCCGCCCAGGACCCAGAATTCTGCCCAATGGAGTGGGCAGAATGGTCACAGGCCAGCATCCAGGCCACGGACTGCTTCTCCACATGTGACCATGTTCCCACATAAGGATCTTGGGTATCTGAGAATTCTAAGTTCAACCCTTAACTTCTAGGTCATTATGATGACATATACATCTAAGTTGGAGTTTAGAACAGAATGCCTTTAACAGATTCTTAACTCAGATATTCTGACACACAGTGTGGAAGCCTCTTTTTGTGCTCTTGCTTCAGGTCCCCAAAAGGTTAGCATCGGGGCTGCCGAGGCTCCCCCACATTTGAGATATGGCAAACTAGCAGGAACTCAAGTATTTTTCATGATGTCTTCTGAGAGAAACCAATATAAAAATTAAAGATCCTCTTCTCTGTCTTCATTATAAACCACTTTCCAAATTGTCTGAGAGAATATATCACCTCTCTACTCCATATTTTAACAAGCTGGTTCTGTTTAAACAAAGAATGATAGCACATTCAAAATCCTTCTGTTTATCCAGAAACTTCAGGTTAAAAATTGAAACATTTAAGTTATGCATCTGGTGGCATTCTCCCACAGTTAACATATTGGATTGAGATTTTTCTGAGAAGGAAACATGAAATTCAAAATATATCTCAAGTCAGATCATGATTATTTACCAGATAAATCGAGAGAGACATAATTTCCCTCTGTAGTTAGAAACTTCCCAGGGATGACACCAGCACAGATTCAAGCAGCAAGGTCTGCTCCGGGTGGAAGGTCTTTGATCTCATCCTTGACGCCCAGGCTGCAGAGAGAGAGAGCGGTGGCGGGGCTGGAAAGTTGGTGGGAGTGTGGACCCCCCCACCCCACACACACACCCCGAGTGGCAGTATGAGCTATTTTAATGCAACTGTTTATCCAATCAGTTGGGTCGCTGTCTCTCTGGACAGGGCAAGACTTCTTTTTTTTTTTTAATGCAATTTGACATCTGAATTTGTTTTTACACCAAGTGGTTTTATGGCCAATATAAAGAATATATTTTGTATATGTATAACTGATTCGCTTTGTTATAAAGCAGAAACTAACACACCATTGTAAAGCAATTATACTCCTATAAAGATGTTAAAAATAAAAGAATATATTTTGCATTTAAAAAATATGTTCTTTCTGTTCCTTACCATTGGGACTAAAGCCCAGAGATCTTCCCAGTTTGCCCCCTCCCCCTTTATCTTCCCACTCTGATCATCTTCTGAAGGCACGCACAGTGTCTCCAATTAATTTTTGAGTTGATTAGGTGTGAATTCCAGGCTGATAGCTATGCATCACTTAGCATTACAAAACTGTATCAAAGCCCCCCCATACGCGATTGTTTTTACACTTCTCTTCATCTTCTGTCATACTTCCTTGCCCTAAGAGAAAGTTTTTATCACCTTTCTAAAGAATTTAATAGCTGTGAATTACAAACCCCACAGCTCTGCACACCTGTCTAAGCCACTAAGGAGCCAGAGCTGATTGTTCTTCCTTCTGCATATTCAACATCAAGTTTACGACGTCTGGAGTACTGGTACCCAGGATCCAGTGAGTTTTACTCTTAAGGAAGACCAAGAAGAGAGGGGACTTTCAAGTGAGATCATTTGTCTCTGCGGTGATTTGCCTAAAGGTGCACAAATGCAACCATTGTTACAGAAATTGCCCTTTTCTCCAAAGCTCCAGCCTCCATCTTCACCCTCCAAAGCTGCCACTTGACTCGGAACTTTGTTGTACTGCTTGCCATTACTTGGAGAACTGACTAGAACCTGACACACACTCAGTCTTCACACACACACACACACACACACACACACACACACACACGCACAGGGTTGTGAGCACATGAGGTAGAAATTAGGATTTTATCCGGGAAAAGGAGAGAGTCCCTGTGCAGTTGCTTTCTCTCTTTACAGACTAGACTTGTCTCTATTCACAGTTCATGTCAAATTAAACTCCAGCCTTGCAAAGATGCCAGCGTCCATGCCAGAGACACAAACCCTCTTGTTCTTCTGTGGACTAAGAATACCACGTGCCATAACAGTAAACGAAGGGTGTTGCAGCCCTCAGCCTCTACAGCCATCTTGACGGTGAGCCCTGAGAGATCTCAGGAAGGGAAAGCACGGGATACCAGCCCTGGAAGCTGAGGTGCACATCAAAGGAATGATTGCCATGAGCCCAGACTCTTCCATCTTCCCGTACATAGAAAAGTATGAAATTCCTTAACTCGAGATGTCTGGTTTTCTTTAATAAACGAGAATCTTTTGATGTTCCAACTACCTGCCCTTTATTGCAGAAACTCCTCTAGATCCCGGCTCCTCTCTGATCTCTTTGGGGCAGTTCCTCGGAGCGATCTGAGATGCTGTGTCCCAGGCTTAAATCCTCAGTCTTGTCCACCCAATGAAACATAACTCTCAACTGTTTGGTTGTGCATTTTATTCCGTCAGCCCCTCAGATGAATCTCATGCCAGTGTCCCCAGAAGGCATTCATCTGAGGATCAATGTTGAAAACAACAGCTTCCTAACAAGCAGAGAGCAGACCCTGCTCCTGCCTCGGATTCTGTAAACAGTTCGGTGACTCCAGCCTGCAGTCAGGCCTCCGTCAGGAGGGGAGAAAGTGCCAAGCGCACAGCCTGACATCATAGGGGAACGTCTCCCCCCTGCCTGGGAGTGGCACTCCCTCCCTCTGACATGGCCCCCGGTGCACAGTGGACTGTCTATGGGTGAGCTCATGAAGGCATCATGCACTCCGGGGCACTTAGTGGGACAGTGACAGAGATAAAGTCCTTGAACCAGGACCAAGAAAAGGGCAGCTCCCTTCCAGACAGCTGAGTCGGAGCTGTCTCTGAAACCCCAACTGTGGAGCCCTCTATTCAGGGCAGGGCAGAGGAGGGGGTCAGGGCATCCAGCCAGAGAGGCCCAGGACCGAGGTGGGGTTTCTGGTGGAACCTGCAGGGGAGGGGCATGGAGGGGAGGTGACCCACTCCAGCAAATTAATAAACAGCCTCTGAGGGCCGCGTCCATCAAGCAGGGGAGAGCAGAGACAGCCCAGGCAGGATCGGCGGCAGAGAGGCCCCAGCACTTCCTGAGCCCTGTCCGTGGGCCGGAGACGGAGACGCTCGATCCTGTTTAAGTCTCAGCCTGTGAGGAAGGTCCGGTTGTCACCTGCCTTTGGAGGTGAGCGATTTTAAGATTAGGAATAAGTATCTGCTGAGGGCCCTTAGAATGATGCTGAGGCTGGACTTGACCTGGGTGTTGTTTCCTTCCTTCCTTCCTCCCTCCCTCCCTCCCTCCCTCCCTCCCTTCCTTCCTTCCTCCCTCCCTCCCTTCCTTCCTTCCTCCCTCCCTCCCTCCCTCCCTCCCTTCCTCCCTCCCTCCCTCCCTCCCTCCCTCTTTCCTTTCTTTCTTTCTTTCTTTCTTTCCTCTCTTTCTTATTGAAGTAGAGTTGATTTACAGTATTATGTTACTTTCAGGTATACAACATAGTAATTTGATATTTTTAGAGATTATATCCCATACAAAGGTATTATAAAATATTGACAAGATTCCCTGTGCTATATATTATATCTTGTAACAAATCTGTACTATTTTTTGAAATTAAAGAGTATCTTCATATTCAGATAGTTAGGGATCGCTACTATATTAGAAACCTCAAATGTTCTGTAGTTTCCATGAGTAAAAATTCAAGCCTGAGTACAATTTTGGCAACTTTTAGAAGGAACACATATAAGGAAACATCGGTAGGAAAAACCTAGACTAAGTGTGTAATGAATTAGAAAATAGTAACCGTACTTCCTATTGTCAAAACAGAACCAAAAGTTCCTTTTTATTCATAAACGCAGCCCTGGGCGTTCTGATGGTGAGGCCTTTCTCCTCGCTCTGCCTTGTCAGCCCCACAAGAGGAAATCTCGGCAGATGGCCTGGGACCTACATCTAGGAGAACAGCGCTGGGAGCAGCCCTCCTTCAGTGAGTTGAATGAGCCCCCAAAGGGCTTCGGGAAGGTGGGACCGCGTCTAGGGGGCCTGTGAGCCGGGTCAGCCCAGTGAGGTCCCTCCGGGTCCCTGCTTCCCTCCAAGGTCACTGTGCTCCCCAATCGCTAGTGGCCGGCCAACGTCCCCCAGCTCATCACAGGTCATGTGCAAATATTTTCCTTGGTGACAGAGCTCAAAGATGGAGGCGTGAGTCTCAGGAGGGGAGCTCCCCTAACCCGGGCTGGTGAATTAGGAGAAAAGATAACAGTGCCATCTAAGGAAGGTGGCCACATTAAGACGGTGGGGTTTGGCCGGTTTCTGGTTTCAAGAGGAGAAGATGAAATACAGGCTCGGGGCAGGGGGGCTTCCCAGGCTCGAAGCCCTCTGGGGTGCAAGGTCTGCTCCCAGCTCTGTCTTGCAGAACGAATTCAACCAATGTGCTGAAGGGAGCAGAGACATATTCTTCTCTGACATAAGAATGATTGTGAGCTGATTATTTTGAGCAACAGCAGATGTGGGCAGGAGAAGGTCTGGAATGTCCGCGTGCGAGGGACTCTTCCGCTGCACCAGGAGGAGAACCGCGACTCGAAAATCACAGGAGTTTCTCATCCACGGAGACGCCCTACTGCCTCGCCCCACTGTCCACCCCCCACAATATCTCTTTTCTTTTTTTTTTTTTTGCGGTACGCGGGCCTCTCACTGTTGCGGCCTCTCCCGTTGCGGAGCACAGGCTCGGGACGCGCAGGCTCAGCGGCCATGGCTCACGGGCCCAGCCGCTCCGCGGCACGTGGGATCTTCCCGGACCGGGGCACGAACCCGCGTCCCCTGCATCGGCAGGCGGACTCCCAACCACTGCGCCACCAGGGAAGCCCCACAATATCTCTTTCGTCTGTAGCTCAAGATGATTTATAAGCACCATTTCGGGCAGTTACTCAGTTTCCCTGGGTCTGTCCCATGTGTGCATGAGGTATGTGTGAATGAACTTCTGTTTTTCTGTTGTTAATCGGCTTTTGATCACAGGGGGTCTCAGTCAAGAACTCAGAAGGGTAGAGGAAAAGCTGTTTTTCCTCTACTAGGACGTGTTTCCAAGCATGGCCTCAGGACATGCGTTTGGATGTGTTAGCGGGTGTTATCTATGTTTTAAACAAGCAAGTGATGAATTCAGGTGATTTTTTAAACCGTGGTATGTCTTGGAGTTTTTTGTTTTGTTCTGTTTACTTTTTTATCGAGGTATAGTTGATTTACAATATTGTATTAGTTTTGGGTGTACAGCACAGTGATTCAGTTTTGTGTGTGTGTGTGTGTGTGTGTGTGTGTGTGTGTGTATTCTTTTTCAGATTCTTTTCCCTTATAGGTTATTATAAAATATTGAGTACAGTTCCCTGTGCTCTACAGTAGGTCCTTATTGTTTTCCTGTTTTATATATAATTGTGTGTATATGTTAATCCCAAACTCCTGATTTATCCCCCCTTCCCCTCTGGTAACCATAAATTTGTTTTCTACGTCTGTGGGTCTATTTCTGTTTTGTAAATAAGTTCATTTGTGTCATTCTTTTAAGATTCCACATATAAGTGATATCATCCCATATCGTATGATATCACTTGGAGGTTTAAAATACTCCTGTTTGTGGCAGCCTCTCACAAAGGGGTCTGTGTGCTGGGATTCACACACGTTTTAGGGCAATAGGCCTGCTCCCTGGTGTCTCTTCAGGGGGTGACTCTGCGAAATAGCCAACCAGGACTTTCTGCTGTGGGGCCCCATGGTGCCGGGCTAGACTCCTGGTTGGACAGGCTTGGGTTAAATCCCTGATCTCATGACCTTGATCTTGGGAGGTCACCGAACCACTAATCCCCCCTCTGGGCAAAACACGACGACACCTGTGCAGAAGCTGAAGTAAGTCCTGAAGGTGACTAAGAGGGTCTCTGGGACTCAGCCATAGTCACAGGGTCATTGAGGAAGGTGGAATTGTAACACAGAAGGACCCCGTGGGGGCCTTCCCACCACAGACCCCTCCCCCCCGTCCTCTGCCTGCCTCTTGTTTGTAGAAATTCCTCCCCTGAGTCACAGAAGCCTGACTCAAGAATTAAGGATTGAAAGGATGTATCAGTTGGGCCAGGAGAACTGGTAACAGTTTAAACAGTGAATCAGCCATATGGCAGCCACAGAATCTTTAGTTCCTCCCTGAAGTACCTAGATAACAGTATTGGATGCACCTTCCTGATGTTGTTTTACAGATGTTAAAACCCCCACAGAATGCAGGAAGTTACCTGCATGATGACTGTGAGCATGTAGACCCCAGACCCTGGGGTCTGGACCCTGAGGGTTGAGGATGTTAACCCCTGTGACCCCACCCTGTGACCCCGTCTCACCAGGAACAGATCAGAGAATTGTACAAGAGCTAATCACACACCTTTCAACTTCCTTCCCTCGCCTGGCCTTTAAAAATGCTTTCCTGAAACTCATCGGGGAGTTCAAGTTTTTTGAGCGCTAGCTGTCTGGACCCCTTATCCGGCACCTACGCTAAACACCACACTTTCCTTCACCACAACCCGGTGTCAATAGATAGGGTGTATGGTGTGTAGGTGCGCAGAACCAAGTTGGTTCAGTAACAGGATGATGCAATTACTTATCTGCATACAGCTTCCAATCATCCCCTGAGTTCTGGAGCTCGTTAATTCACTCTACCCAGTCCTGCTGTTTTTATATTCAGAGGATTGGGAGTAAGAGAAACAAATAAGTATAATATATAATAAATAACAGAGATAGTGAGCCCATTGGATAAAGTATCTATTATTTTATAGGTTCCATTGAAAAGGTCTGAGGAGGTCCCTGTGCGCCCACTGGAAGCTCCCAGAAGATGAGGTAGCCTGGCTGGGCTGAGAGGAAGCCGTGCCCCCATCTCAAGGGGGGACCAGGCCTCTCTAGCAGGCAGCAACAGGAGGGAGCAGAAATCGTTCTCCGTTGCTTCGGAGCAGATTTTTGTAGGAAATAAGTCTTCAGAAGTGAGAATTATAATTGAACCAAGTTCAGCATAGCCACGTGTAATTTTAGCAACAAAAGTTGACGGTTCCAGAAAAGGAAGCTCAGGGAGACCCGTCAAGTGGCAGCGAGATAATTGGATGGAGGCCGACCAGGCAGCGCTCTGGGTGCTGCGGGAGAAAACATCTTCGGGCAGGAGAAAAGGGTGCCTGCCTTGTAGGGACGAGGAAGGAGCAGGGGAGGTGTGTTCTTAAGTCTGAGGCTCAGACAGTTTTTATCTTAAATCTCAGGAATTTCAAGACTCACCAAAAATTATCCAGGAACAGGTGGTCCCTTTAATCCCAGCACTGTCTCTACCTTCGAGGTTCCCATGTTGACACACCTGCCACCCCCACCTCTGATCCAGATGCGGACCAGCCTGAGGACTTGATCACCCCCTCCCTGCTGAGCAAACTCCTCCCTTACTCTCAGCCTCATCCCCTCCCTAATCGCTCCCGTGCCGTCATCCCCCACACAGACACCACACCAAGGGCTTGACATACAACAAACCTTCTATATTACTTAGTAGATGGGGACATATCATCAGCTTCTGGTCCAAGGCATTGGATGAGACAGTTTATCGTTCTTTGCCTAGGTCCACCGTCCTTATTTTAAGGTAGGTGGGTTTGGGGGAAGAAGAAAATCTCACAGAGACTGTGAGCCCATTAACTAAAATATTTATTGTTTTGTAGACTTCTTTGACACTCGCTGGCATTCCAAATCCAAGGGCATCCATCTTCCACCTAAAGGGAGGTTAACTAAACAAGTACTTGAAACATGGTGTATTTGTTTCCTGGGGTTTCCATAACCGATGACCACAAGCTGCAGTTCTGGAAGCTGGAAGGCCATGGTCAAGGTGTCGACAGAGCTGCTCCCTCTGGACACCCTGATGGAGCCTCTGCTGTGTCTCCAGCCTCTGGTCCTTATCGGGCATCCCTCCAATCCCTTCCTCCAACCTCACGACTTCACGTGGGCTTCTCCTCCCTCTGTGTCTCCTCTTCTGTCCCATAGGAAGCCCTCCACAGATTCAGGCCCACCTGGAAACCTCAGGATGATCCCATCTTGAGATCCCATCTTGAGATGTCATGATGTCTGATAGACCCTTTCTCCAAATAAGATCACATTCCAGGGTTCTAGGTAGACGTATTTTGGGGCAGGGGCACCATCCTACCCACTATACCTGGTATCACTCACTCATCAATTAAACCATAATTTAAGGAGATAACCAGAGTGAGGGTCCAGGGACAGGGATAGTTTTTAGCAATCTGACCTCATCTCACTAATTCAAACTCATTGTTGAAAAGATTGCTCTCAGGGACGGGAGAGTCTGAATGACTGCATTTTACAAAGACATATAACTTCATCATTTTGAGCTCTAGAGAGCAGATCTAAAGAGCCCAGAGGTTGCTCCCTCCCGCTGTGACCTGTCCTCACGTCTTTCCATACTGAGAGGTTGCCTGCCACGGCTGCAGAGGGACCACGTTTGCATGGCTCAGGGGGTGCTCGAAGGTACTATCTGCTCGGTGATTGCCCCAGGGAGGCATCACAAATGGAAATGTGATCACGGATCTGAATGCCAAGCAAGGGTCTACTTTCCTTAACACACTAACGCATTTTCTCCTAGTAGACGGTAAAGATACGTAACTGGCTGTCTTTGCTTTTTCCACCAAGAAGTTCAGAGCTGAATACATGGCTCCAATTTGGTGCTATTCCAGGACCCAAGGCCTAAAGTGCTTCTTTCCCATCTGCCCACTGGTCTGAGCTCTGATTCCTATGGTATTTTCCCACATTCTAACATAGCAATTATTTTACTGATTACGTATTTTCCTCTAAATGACTTCAAACTTTGCAGAGTGAATTAAGGACTGAATGAATGGACAGCTGGCTGGATAGATGGATGATGGGCAGTGAGATGATTAGATGGATAAAAAAATGCATGGTTGAATGTGTGGATGAGTGATTGAGTGGGTGGATGGAAGGCTTGACGGGTGGATGGTGAATGGATGACAGATGGGTGGATGGATGGATGGATGGATGGGTGGATGGGTGGGTGGATGAATAGATGGAAGACTATCTTACAGGAAGAGGATATTCTAAACCCATACGGGTATTTGAGTCAATTTTAATAAATATAAATGTTAAAAATAGAACTATAACTATGGATCAAAGTTTGTCAAAACAAAATGTTTCCTCCTCTCAGCCATAAAAAGAAACAAAATTTAGTTATTTGTAGTGAGGTGGATGGACCTAGAGTCTGTCATACAGAGTGAAGTAAGTCAGAAAGGGTAAAACAAATACTGTATGCTAACATATATAACATATATATATGGAATCTAAAAAAGAAAAAAATGGTTATGAAGAACCTAGGGGCAGGACGGGAATAAAGACGCAGACCTACTAGAGAATGGACTTGAGGACACGGAGAAGGGGAAGGGTAAGCTGGGACGAAATGAGAGAGTGGCATGGACATATATACACTACCAAACGTAAAATAGATAGCTAGTGGGAAGCAGCCGCATAGCACAGGGAGATCAGCTTGGTGTTTTGTGACCACCTAGATGGGTGGGATAGGGAGGGTGGGAGGGAGGGAGATGCAAGAGGAAAGAGATATGGGGATATATGTATATGTATAGCTGATTCACTTTGTTATAAAGCAGAAACTAACACACCATTGTAAGGCAATTATACTCCAATGAAAATGTTAAAAAGTAAAGTAAAATAAAATATTAATTAATTAATTAGCCAAGTTTGATTAAAAATAAAACCAGAACGTTTCCATCTACTATAATTCCTTGATTATTTTTTCATGATTCATATAGCTAGTTTTGTCTTCCTTTTTATTTTACCGAAATTAATTTTGTGGGTATCAGGCGTTTTGGTATCAATTTTATAACAAATATCTAGTTCAACAATCAGCTTGACCATACAAGATTATGCCAATTATACCAAAGATAAACACTGCCTTTGCTTCATAAGAGCATTATTTCCACACAGATCAAATTTTCTTAATTAAATTTTGTGAAAATGATCACAGTCTATTTTACTGTGTGAAATTCTTTATTCTTTGCCACATTTATTTTGTGTTATGTCTACCAGCAATTTTCAGTATGAAATAAATAAAATGGGCAGTCTATATGTCTCTCTTATTTTAAAAGAAAATTGTGAAAATTCCTCTCACGTATTCTAGAGTTACTTTTGGTTCAGAATTTGTTTACATTTTTGCCAGGTTTTCTGGTGTTTTCTTTTTTTTTTGGTGGGGGGGAGGTTGTTTGTTTGTTTCTGAGGACCAAAAAGCAAATAGAGGGGTTAAAACAGGGGTCAGCACATCAAGGTCAGAGGACAGTCAAGGGCTCACATGGGGCTTGCCAAAGTCCACAGCCTGGGGGACTGAGCTCCTGGGGAGAAGTGGGCGCTTGTTAATTCCTTGTTGGCTATAAACACAGCCAGGGCCCCCCTACAAGGTGAGAACTATTGGCCGCCAGCACTCCCCACCGGCTTCTCCTCGTCTCCCACCCAGAAGCCCTTTAACTGTCCTGGGGCCACTCCTGGGCCCCCTCCCCTGCAAGAGGCAGGCCCAGAGCTCACTCTTCCCTCTGCATTCCTATAACTCAGCAAATCTCTGTCCAGCCTTAGAAACTGATTTTTCCTGATTTAGAGTTTTCCCCCAAAACTCAGCACGTACATTTTAAGGGTGAGTGTGTAGTTGGAATACCCTTGCTGGGAGCACAGGTGACAGAAGGCAGCAGGAAGGAGGGGCCGAGGGGCCAGTTCCCACTCCCCAGTCCTGCCTCCTGCCCCAGACTTCCCCTCCCCCTGCCCCTGCCACACAGGGCACCCGTTCAGAAAGCCCTCCACCTGTTGGGACCTCGTCTCCACCCAGACGGGGTTCCTCTGCGTCCCCGCTTTCCAAGGAAATCCAGAAGTTGTTCTTGGGGTCTCCCAGGGCTGCAACATCATACAACCAAACCTATAAAAATGTTTCCAGCCACAGTGGCTTTGGGCAAGCTTGGCGACCACTGGATAAACCCAGTCTGTTGCTTTCTGGGCTCTGGGCACTTCTGGGACAGACCCCGCACATCTGAGTGGGATGTGATCCCAGGAGAAGCTGGAGAGAGTGAGGAACAGGACTGGATGGGAGGGAAGGAAGCAGAGGACACGACCTCCCTGTGGGTGCTGGGTACCATCCTACCGTCGTTTTTAAATGGTGCACCCCGAGAGGGGCCAGGCACAGTGGGCTCCAGCCCAGGAGCTGGCAGTGTGGGCAGGGTGTTGGGTGGGGGTCGGGGGGCTCTGGAGAGTGGAGGGAAAGGAAGTGGCTCACAGGGACAGTATCAGAAAATCCTTCATGTCTGGGGGACATGTGTCCTGGGCCTGAACACGAACAGTTTCCTCTGGAAGAGCCTCCCAGGCAAAAAAACTAGGACGCTCGGAGCAAGCAGTGAGGAATTGGGGCATCTGCCCCCAAGTCTCCACTGTGGCGCTGGGGAAGCTGAAGCAGGAGCCATACACGTTTTCTTAGAGACCAGAGAGTGAGCATCGTCAGCTCTGAGGACCACAGGTCCTCCTTTGCAACCAGCTCGAAAGCAGCCGTAGATAATGAGGGACAGGTGGGGGTGGGGCACGTACCAATAAAGCTTTATTCACACAAACAGGCAGAGGCGGGCCAGAGTCTGCGGATCTCTGCCTTGGAGACCTTGGGGCTTTTCCAGGGAGCACATGAAATGAGGTCAAGCGTCTCTCCAGCTCTCCGAAGAGGAAACAAATTGTCGCTGGGTCGTGGGCCCCCAGGGAGCTTAGGAAGGCAGTGAGCGTATCCTTGCCGTGCAAGCGACCTTGGTGATTATTAATGGCACAGGGACAAGGCTCGCAGCAGAAACCTGGCCTGGGGACAGCACCAGGGACACCCAAGCGCAGCGCTCAAGATGGAGAGGATGATGGAGTAAGTGAAAAGAATGAAACTTTATCCCCTTTTTTGTGCAGGCCTGTCTGGGTATAAAAAGACTTCGGGTGCCACGCCTCTGGTTCATGGCTTGGCAATTCTTTTGCGGAGTCACCTAAATACCGTGTAGCCAGTTTAGACTTGGAAATGCAGCATCTGAAATGTCTTCACTTGACCAGGAGGCCCCCAATGACATGAGAATAATGATGATGGCATATTTTGCATTTCGTTGAGAAGCGCACTGGAATAACACAGCTCACGTTGGTCTAGCCCGCGACAGTGATTTCGGAGCGCAGCTCTGATTTGGGACAGATGACGGCGGGACCTCTGTCTCCCTCCTCACAAAAGGCTCGAGAGGAAGAGTGTTTCACTTTTACCATGGCTCTTCTGTCTGGAGGGAGCTTTATTTCTACTTTATACTCTTTCAGAAACTCTGCTGTTGACTACATTTATGAAGCGGATAGAAGATTCCTGTGAGCACGGGGACGTTTGACCCGCAGGGCTTCTCCCGCAGCCCGAGCCCAGCGCAGGCTCCGCTCTGATAGTTTGCTTTGCAGAAGCCGCCTCCAGATACGGTACAAGGCTGGCGTCTGGGTTCCAAGGCTTTGGACCAAGGATGAGCCACTTTCTGGATCTTCCTTTTTTGGGCCAAAGGTGTGTTTTCATTATTTCACTCCTTTGTACATTCATTTCCTCAGCACTCTTTCCTGCGCACGTGGCTGTTCCAGGCCCGGAGATTCCGGAGCAGACGAGCATCCCCACCGGGTCCTGGAGCTGAGCCCACCGGGAGGAGACGGCAGCACATGGAGAGACAGACAGGGGCTGGTGCAGGGGAGAAGCTCGGGCAGGAAAGTGGAGGGGAGCATAGGGGGTCGCATGTCATTTTAGATGGAATAATCAAAGCCCCCCACCCCAAAAGGTAGCCCTTGAACCCAAACCAGGAGGGCTGAGGGTGCAGACAGACAGAGCCCAGGCAGGGGTCGGGGGGAACAAGTGAGGTGATGTGTACATGGCGTGCTGAAGGAACAGCGGGGAGGGGGTCCCACAGGAGGAAGATGAGCACAGAGGGGTGTCGGGCCTGGAGGGCCTTGCGGGGATCTGGTGGGTTCTCAGAGAAGAATGGGGCCACGGCAGGGTTTGGAGCTGTCCCTTGGCCACAGCATTTTAAAGAGGTCCTGGTCTCCAGGGTTTGGAGACCACCTGAGGATGTGGTCCCAGTGTCTGGAGAGCCGGCATCACACAGGATGTCAGGTCGGTGGGTTTCCCAGCCCTCGAAGGAAGGCAGCCTTCACTGTTCACAGCAGCAGAAGGGAAAGATCTGAGGGCTTCACCTCCACCTAAGCTGATGGAGAGCATCTGGGAGGGCCACACCCTGCTCCATTCTGTAAACAGGACCCCACAGAACAGGCAGGGAGAGAGGAGAGGTAGCGGTACGTCCTGGAGCCTGCATCTTGGGGGGCCTCCAGGACCTGGGACCTCTGACACTTAGGTTCACCCAGGGGTTTGGGAAAGGAGGAGGGTGATTGGAAAAGGGGAAGGATCTAGGAGGGAGGGAAGATGAGGCGGAGGGGGAGAGAGGGAGAAAAAGAAGGGAGGGACTGAGGGAGGATGGAGGGAGGGAGGGGGGAGTCAAGCCTCGTGCAGCTTAAGCGCACAGAAAACCCTGGGCATCTCCCTTGTCTCTCATCTGTCCTCTGCTTTCTTTGGAGGGAGTCTGCATCTGTGGACACATCTGAACTTGGAGGGTCCTTCCGCCAGGGCCCAGGAGGCGCTGCCCTGGGTTTTCCCGTTCATTCCACCCATCTGGCAGGGCCGGAGCAGCAGCGGTTAGAAGCAGTTTCTAGGTGGCAGCCGGCTACCAGAGACGGATGGTGGCCCGCGGCACTTGGTGGTGGGTGGATGGCACCATGCCGGGAGGCTGAGGGCCTCCATGTGGGTCTGGTGTGTGCGATGACTGCACAAGGGCCCACCAGCTTCCTGTCCCACAGAATCCATCCTTCCCAAACTGGAGCAAGGCCACTATGGAACAGAGCCTGGTAAGATAAGGAAGCAAGAGAGCAAATGGAAATCTGATAAGAGAACAAAACAGACCCCAGCAGGCTGGACTCACTGGAAGCTTCCTTATTCTCATCATCATTAACTCATGTCGTTAGGAAGCAGCAGTGCTCAGGGCTGCCAGGAAGGAAGAGCATAGCCCCTCCTTGAGGACATCCATCTGCAGCAGGGGTGCCACCAGGCAGTACGGACCCTTGGAGCCCAGCCCCTGCAGGCCTGGTCACTGGCAGGATGCCTTTGAGATCCTTAGAGCAGGCGGTCCCAGAAGCTTTGTCAGCACTGATGTTCCATGAAAGAGGCAATAGTCGTATGGTCAATATGCTTCACGCTCAAGGTCAGGCGCCCAAACTGAGTTAAAACCCAGCTCTTTTTGGCTCACGGCTGTGCAACACAGTGGCCAGTCTCCGCACTAATCTTTTTCACACAGTGCAGGTCAGACAGTATGAGTTTCCAGGTGCCACTGGAACAAATGTAGCTCAAAACAATATAGATTTATCATCTCAGAGTTCTGGACATCAGAAGTCCAAGAGGGGTCAGTAGGGCTGCGCTCCTTCCGGGGGCTCTAGAGGGAAATCTGACAAAAACCAAGAAGCCAGAGACTCAGTTTACGAGCAAATCCCCGGATGCAACCACCACGTGGGATCGTAATGCGCTTCCTCCCTTAGGAAGCCAAGAGCAATCCATGATCTTGTAGACAGACGACGTGAATTCACAATCACTGAGTTCAGTTCTCACCCAAAACTCAGGCAGTACGTAATCAAACAAGAAGAGGAAAACAAAGGTTATTTAAAAGGCACACATCTACATCATTATGAAATTAACAAAGCATGAATCAAACAGTGTATTATTTGAGGAAAAAAGTCATTGGGGCTGATCTGTCTTGAGGATTAAGAGATACGTGATTGCAAAGCAGGGCTCCGTCCCCGAGTCAGTCTCTGATGGCTGCTGTGACAAAGGACCGCAAACTGAGGGCTTCGAACCGTATGGAGGCCAGAGACCCAACACTGGTCTCGTGGGGCTAAAATCCAGGTATCAGCTGAGCTGGGTTCCTTTTCCAGGCTCTGGGGGGTGGGGGGAGAATCCTTGCTATGCTGTTGTGATGTGAGATAAGAAATGCGTGTTTGGTTTTTCTCCCTAATGACACAGAGCCCCTAAAACACTCAGGATTTCCTAAGTCATCAGAGTGATGAAGGTGAAATGGGTGTGTTTGCTAATCATATAGCAACCAGCAACCACAGGGTTTATGGTAACTAAGTGACTTTTGGAAAGTCTCTAAGGATGAGGGTTGGTTGCCAGGAGAACCAACCAGGCGATCAGGGGCTGGAACCTCCAGGGAGGGGAGAGGAGCTGGAGGTTGAATCAATCGCCAGTGGCCAATGATTCGATCAGCCACTCCGAAGGAATGAGGGGTCCACAAAAACCCCTACAGCATGGGGTTTGCCGAGCAGTTGGAGGTGCTGGGAGGGTCATGTGTCGAGGGGGTGCACGGAGCTCTGCCAACGCACCTGTCCCACACCTGGCCCCGTGCATCTCTCCCATCCCCCTGTTCCCGAGTTGTAGCCCTTACAGTAAATTGGTCACCTCATAACTAAGCTGCTTTCCTGAGTTTTGGCAGCTGCACTAGCAAATTACTGACCCCAAGGAGGAGCTCATGGGACCTCCAATGTGCAGCCGGCCGGTTAGAAGCACAGGTGACAACCTTTTAATTTGTTTTTAGTATTTTTAGTTTTTATTTGGTGTGTTCCACATCATGACATTCTTCTCTTGGATGGTAGAAATTCCTTATTTTCTTTATAAATATGAGATCCAATCTTCTAATTGCAAAATAAGTCATTTTATTATTTTATTGGTATATATGTTGGTATTCTTTTCCATGGCACAAAGTGAACATGGTCTACTTTCTTTTACATATATATTTTAAATGCATTGTTTTCTGTCATGTTATTACTTCATACAATTTATTTTGTACATTTTAATAATTATCTTAATATTTGCACTCCTTGGGGAAATAGTTTCCAGAATTGAATAGTTTTAACTTATAACACTTTATTACATTTTCTTGCATCATCCTTGTTTGAAATATTCACTCTGAAATAAGATCACACATTATCTTGATTTTCTTGTACTGAATATTTCTTCTCTTTGATCCAAAAATCACATTCACTACTCTATTTTTTTCTAACGGCAGAATTACTTTCTTAAAAAAAAAAATTTTTTTTAAGCTGTGTGTGTCAACAGTATTTTTTTTCCCCTTTGAGATTGAACTACTGTTAGCACTAGGGAAAAGAAATATTTCAATTGACAGTTGAAATTTTTAATCAGCTCTACACTCTGTATATATGAGAGTCTCTTTAACTTTAAAGACAAATTCCTCTGTCATCCCACTGGATGAGGAATGAGTTCTAACATGGCCGGATCGTGACTCCCACCTGTTCTTACAGAGGTACCATAGCTGGCTAGCAAGGAAGGTAACAATCTTCCCTCTAAACCTGACTGTCTTAGCTTACATCTTTCATATTTTCTTTAGTAGACTTATACTGAATGGAACTTCCACCTGTGAAGAAGAAAGGGGAGGATAAAGAAATTGCATCCATTGATCATTCATTTTGTGAAAGTGATTCTCGAGGCATTCCATACAATTTCCACAGACCCCCAGGTTAGGTGACAACCTTAACCTGGGGGTCTGGGCTCACTCCTGTTCGTGTCACGATGGCGCGGTGTGGAAACCCACACACCTGGTGTCTGTCGGGAGGGCTGGGAGCTCCAGCCGGTGCAGAGAAGGAAACACTTCTCTTTGCACCTCCTTTTCCAGGTTCAGAGGCCACCTGCTTTCATTGGCTGGTGGCATCTCGTCCCATGGCCCTTTTTCCTGCCTCTTCCATGATCATTCCTCCTTCTCTGATGACTCTCCTGCCTCCCTGTGACAAGAACCCTTGTGGTCACACTTAGGGCCCCTGAGAGAGTCTAGGGCCGCTCCCCCATCCCAGATCCTTAGCCCATTCACCCATCAAAGCCCCTTTTGCTGTGCATGGAGACTTCTTCCCAGGTTCTGAGGATGGGAACCTGGGCATCTTTCAGGGGGCAGCCGGTTCCCAGAGGGCAGGTGGGGGCCATGCCTACTGCTGTGCTTGGAGGCCTGAAGAGGTGCTCGCTGACCCTGGGTCGTTTCTCCAGGGAGCCAGGTGAGCGCCAGCAGGCCCCGGGAAAGTCAGGACACGGCGCCAGGCAGCGTGCAGGGTGAGGCAGTGCAGTGTAAGACCTCCCACCTCCCTCTGGTTCTGTTTTCTGTTTCGTAAAGAAGAGGTAGCACTTCCACAGCGGCAGAACAAACAGGTGCAGGACTGAGGTCCAGCAGTGCGTGGGGCTCATGTCATGGCTCTGGGCGATTCCACCTTGTGCTCCGCTGTTAGCTGTTCATCTGCTGTGTGGGCGTGAGTTCCAGGAGCGTGGGTGTGTGAGTTCCTGGTGTGAGTGTGAGTTCCAAGTGTGTGAGTTCCTGGTGTGTGAGTTCCTGGTGTGTGAGTGTGAGCTCCTGGTGTGTGTCGGGTCAGTGAAGACGCTCCCATGACCGTCACTGTGGGGACATCAGGGCCACCCTTGCTGCTCCATCCTCACGTTCCCCGCCCCCCATGCCGACAGACCCCATGAACCGGGGTCTCTTTTGTGACCGCAGAAGCATCTCAGGGCTCTGCCCTGCTCCCAAGACTGCACCAGTGGCCCTGTACTTTGTCCTCACAGGGCTCTCTTTTCTGTGTCCAAATGCCATCCAGCACCTTGTCTGGACCATGAGCCAAGGGGGTGGGAGTCTGAGAGCTGTGGGTGTGGCATCATAGCATGGCAGGTCCCGGCACACATTGAAGCAGCCTTTGAAAGCAGGAGGGACACAGGACGGCCTCACGTGAACATGACGAGGCCACCACGTGGAAGAGCCAGGGCCCTGGAGCTCCCTGGCCAGGTAGCAGGTGGGGCGGGGTGGGCAGGTGTGTGCCCCAGAGCCTTGCTGTGGCCTGGTCTCCCTTCTCCCCCAGATCCCACCCAGACCCGGAGAGGGGCTGGGGGCTGGGAGGAGCTGCCCAGGACTGAGATCTGGGCCGACCTGCCCCCCACCAGCATGTTCCCTGGGGAGGGGGCATCGGTGGAGCTGAGAACAACATAGCAAACAGGAACGACTGGCCCACATCCATCAAGCAGGGTAACGAGCTGGATTTATAGAGGAGGAAACACAATACGATTCCGCGTAATGGCTGTTGACAGAGATTCAGGCTGTTTGTTCTAGGATATTAAACAGACAAACAGCAAGCATTCGCTGGGCTCCCCTCTCTGATTTGCTCCTGTCAAAAGGCGTGCGCGCGGCCGTGCCAGTCCGATGGCCCCAGACCAAGCAGCAGGGTGAGGAGGGCCATCCTGGTCGTGGTCTGCGTTCGAACACCGCCCAGGACCTGCCCCCAGAGGAGCTGTTCACCAAGGAAATGGGGTGGAAATGTTACTGCCTTGTTGCCAGAGAGAACAGGCCATATTTTTTAAAATTTAATTAAGACCCAAGATCAGGTTTGCATAATTAAATTTAGGCTGTGGGGAAGCAGGAAGATAGATGGGCTGGGTGTCATGGCTGACACCTTGCAGGTGGGGCTCACGCCCCGGCGGCTCCCCGCTAGCCTTGGTCCTAAACTCTGCAGCTGCGTCTCACGTGTGCAAACGCTCCCACCGCTCTGTTGCTCTGTTCTGGTTTGTGTTTTAGCCTCTGAAGAATGTTCTCCGGGTGCAAGCCAGCCAGAGAGGGTGAAACATGGGTCACTTTTCCTGACGTCCTCGCGCTCACTCAGCGCCTCTCTGCACGCGAGTCTGTTCTGCAGAGCATCCTTGTCCTGGCGGGAAGCAGCCCAGAGGGTCGGAAGTCCCCCACGGACCCCGGGCAGCCTGCGGGGATGGGCCACATGCCTGGAAAACCCTCCATCAGCTGGAGAGATCCAATAAGACGGGAAATTATTGTTTCGACCATAATTTCCTTAAGGAAATGGAAAAGATGAGTCAAAGACCCTGGCAATGGGGTGAGGAAGATGGCATCTGGCCTTTTTTAAAAGAAAAAGAACACACGTAGGTGGGAAGGAAGGACAGAGCAGAGACGGGGGAAGAAGGATGGAGGGGGAAGAAGCAGGTGGGCAGAGACAGACAGACCTCATCTCAGGGCAGCAAAGGCTTCCTGTCCACTGGGAACTTGCCACCCGTGGGAGCAGCGGCCCGGAAAAGCCACAGAGCCTAGAGGAGACGTTTCTTGGGATCCAGAGCCCTCGCCCCGCGGCCTGAGGCTTGTGTGGCTTTGGGAAGTCCTATAGGCCCATCTCAGGAGCAGAGGGCAGCCATGATCAGCTTCATCGGAACAGCTCTAAGGGATGTGGGCAGAGAAACATTTTCCCATGGAATTTACAGAACAAGGAGAGACAAGCGGAGAATGAGTCAGGCTCGGGAGTCTGTCCAAATCCCCCCGTCCCTCAAGCTTCACTGCCGCCCTTGTCTGCCCCCAGGTCAACTGGGTCCAGGCTGGGGGGAAGGGGTGGCTGGAAAGTGTGAAAGGGCTCAGGGACAGATGGTTTTTAGAAACCATCTGTTAAAGGCTGTGAATGAGAGACCCATACTCCATTAAAAACCAAACCAAGTGTGTTCTTTGTTAAAGTTATTCTCTGACCCTAGCAAGACGGTAGAACAGTGTCCTTCCTTGCTCTTGGAAGAAGCTGCATGAACGGTCAGAGGCCCTCTCGCCAGACACACACCTGCACTCTGCCTTTTAGGGTCACGTGGCAACGTAATCCTAGGAGTCCCGAGAAAGTGTCAAGGTGAGAAGGGCGATCGACCGACCTGGTGTTTGTGGACCAAAGGGCGTTTCAAGAACGTGGAGGAATGATGCTACCCAGGTGGGTTAAACCCTCACCCTGGAACGATGCTTAAACCAGAACATTGCCAAACAGGAGCCCTGAGCTGGCATCCCCATGCCTTGATACACCCCAAGGCGCCCTCTCCTGAGCTCTGTGTGGACCCAACCTCCTCCCTTTTCTCTTTCTCTTGCCCTGCTCTGCCTTCCTGTCCATGCAGGACCCCTCAGCCTGCCTTAGAAGCACACATTTTACCTTTTCTGGTGGAGGGCTCCCTTGGACGGGTCCACACTTTGGCTACAAATTCAAATCTAACAAAAGAGCTGGTCCACCAAACACACCAATCCATTGGAGTAGACGGGGCTTGACTCCACCAGAAACTGGGGACAGGGCACCGTCACAACCAACACGGCAGAGAAGCAGTTTGCAGGAAGGTTTTGCGGCTCCTCAGGAAAGTTCTGGTCGACAGCATGAGCTTCTTTCTAGAAAGAAGCCCTGGGAAGCCCCCTCCTCACTTCTGAGGTCGCTCGGTTCCAGAGGGATTTATGGGTGTATTATTCGTAAATCTCTTCAAAGATGTAAACAGGGGGATTGTGTCTCTGTAAGATATTAATAACTTAATGAGTCTGTGTCATTTGTTTATGTAAATGGATAATGGAATCTCTACAGGGGCCAAATATAGTATTACAATCTGGTAATTCAATGACTGTTATCACACACACACAAATACTGTGCTGCTGGAGAGACCAAGTCCTGAGCGCTGACGGAATAACCATAGCTCAGGTTTCCCTCCAGACTCCTGGAAAGAGCCAGGGTTGAAGCTTCCCCTGAAGGGCTGGGACCCCCAGGCCCTCAGGGAGGGCACGCCGGACCCATGTTTCCTCCTCTCGGCCTCCCACTCGTCCTAAGAAGCTCCCAGGCCTCCGGGCCACCCTCCACCCGGTCCTCAGCCGGAGCTGGGCCCTGCTGGTTCCCAGCCCTAGACCATCCTCCTCTGCCCACAGCCAGCAGAGCTGGACCAGTGTCCACATCCTCTTTCTCAGAGCATCACTGAGCCTTCAGGTCCTGATATGGCTGGAGTGTGACCCTCCCCATCCATAGACTCGGGTCCTCACCCCCGGGGCTTCAGAATGTGGCTGTATTTGGAGATGGGCCTTATGAAGACATAATTAAGTTACAGTGAGGTCATGTGGGTCCTAATCCTCTGATGGGGGTCCTTGTAAGAAGAGGAGATCAGAACACAGACACACACAGAAGGACGACAGGGAGAAGCCAGCGTCTACAAGCCCAGGAGAGAGGTCGGGAGGAAACAGCCCTGCGACACCTGGACCTTGCACTTTCAGCCTCCAGACTGTCCAAGCTCCGCCTGGGGTGTCGTGTGGGGCAGTCCTTCCGAGGAAGCCCCCCACCCAGTCCCAGCTGCTTTTCCAGCCCACCCATCACTCTTCCCTCCCTGAGCCCCTTGCCCAGGGAGACAGGACAAAGGCCAAGCACAGAGAAGGCTGTTGCTCTGGGCACCCGACTGCAGAGGGCCCGGCAGGCGTGGGGCTGTGGGCAGGGATGCACCCAGCCGGGTGCTGCGGGACTCAGGGACCCACTTGGAAGTCAGACACCGTGTCAGCTGGACAAGACAGTGCTGGGAAAGCAGATAGTCGCTGTCCCGGCCCCGCACAGGGTAAACTGGGATCCTGGTGGGGCCAAGGCCTGCTCCTTGGCTGGGTGACTTGGGGTCGTCCCACAAGAAGTTTCTGCGGGGCTGTCACAGAATTAAGTAGCACCACCCTCGCTACAGAGCCGGTGTCCAGAGAAAGCTGGGGCCCATGGGTGTCTCTGCAGCTCACTCTCTTGTTGGAGACTAGGGAGGCCCGATGAAATGACCCCTGCGTCCCTCCCACACCCCAAGGGCAAGGGCTGGGAGGACCGCAGTGGTGGGCCGTCACCTCTTCCTCCGCCCCCTGCCCCATCTTCCACTATTGCTCTGTGGCTCAGAGAGGGTGGTCCCATCGCCCTCATCCCAGCTTCCTTGTCTCTAGATCCCAGGGATCGCTGGGTGGTCCCTTCCCTCAACTTCAATCATCTGAAGTTAAAAAGCAAGAAAGAAAGGGGAAAAAATTACCCACTCACCATTAATTTCAGAATGACAGGGCTTCTTGGAACTTAACTCTGAAGATGGGCAGCTGTGTACAGAGACATCCTTTGGGGGTTCAACCGCCACCCACAGCCCCTCCCTCGGGGTCCCGGCTCCTCTCAGGTAACCAGGTAACGGGGTCTCAACTGCACCGACATCTGGAGCCGGCTTGAAGGACTGTTGGCAGGGTCACCCCGCTCACTGCAGGGTGAGAAGCAGCACCTCCCTGGGGTGTACAGCATCCCTGGCCGGCCCCACTGTGTTCCAGCAGCACCCTGCCCCGGGGTGGAACACCCCAAACTATCTCCAGAAGTTGCCAGGTGTCCCTGGGCAAAGTCACCAAGCTCTAAGGCTTGTCTCCTGCCTCCCCTCTCCCTTCTGGTGTTATGTTCAGATGTCTCACAGGCCTGCCCCCTTCGTCCCAAGGAAAAGTCAGCTCTGGTCGCACGTGTGCACACACTCACACATGTGCACACACGTGTGTTTGCACACTCACACACACACAGCTTTCCCTCCCCAGCCTCTGTGTCTTCTCTGTAAGATGAGGTGACAATGCCCTTCACAGGGTTAGGACGGAGATTATCTGAGATGACACCAGCACTTTCTGGGTCTTTTATAGACTGAAAGTTTGTGCCCCAAATTCCTATGTTGAAGCCCTAACTCCCCCAGTGGGATGGTGTCAGGAGGGGGGTGGTCATTGGGCAGTGATTAGGTCATGAGGGTGGGGCCCCCACAATGGGATTAGTGTCTTGTGTCCCACAAGAATGAGAAAAGAAAAGAATGAGATGCCAGATCCCCCTCTCTCTCTGCATGAGGGGACACGGCAAGAAGGCAATGGGACCAGGGCCCTCCCCAGCGCTGAGTCTGGCCTTTAGCCTCCGATCTGTGGGCACGTGTGTCTGCTCAAGGTCAGCCCCCATAATGCATTTGGCCATTGCTGCCCGAGCTGAGACGTGAGGAGGGTGTGTTCTGGGTGCCTCCCCCCTCACCCAGGGGCTGTGCTCTCAGGCCCTACTGGCCGTCTTCACCTTCAGGAACCTACTGGCCACGAGCTCATCCTCCATCCTCACCCAGTCTTTGTCACCCCAGGGGCTGGGAGGGGAAGCTGGGCCATGTGATGGCCTCTGGCTCCATCGGAGCTAACCCTGGGGTGAAGAGGACTCAACCCCCTTCCTCCCTTGGGGCCTCAAGCTCTGTACAACCAGAGGCACGGAATCCAGCCAGGGGCTTTGTGTGTCCCCCCTCCCCGTGTCCACACGCCCTCCCTCCCCGTGTCCACATGCACTCACCTTCTCCTCTGCAACCTCTTCCCTCCGTCCCCACCTTTCTCTGACTGCCCGCTTACTGGCGTGATGACATTAACTCTCATCTTCTCTGAGTCCTTCTGTTGTGTTGTTTCCTCCTGTTTATTTGTGAGCTGCCATGTGAAACAGTTACCAGTTCGAATTTCTACTGTGGATAAACAAATACAGAAAATTAACAGATGTGTTTTGCAGATGCACTTCACAAAAATAATCTCCCTCCTGCTGAGGAGAAGCATCAGTAGACTGAGCCGTGAGGGGCCCTGAGCACCCGTGGATGCCCTTCCCGGCTCTGATGGGAGGAATTTGAGAATCAAGGAGGAGAAAGGACCAGCCCAAGACTGGAGCTGGTGGCCGAGTGTAATGTGGGCACATGGGAGGGCGGCTGTGAGGGGACAGAGGATGGGAAACTGTTGGGGGAGAGGTGGGCAGCAAGCCAGGGCCTCGGGGCTACGGGCTGGACCAGGTGGCTGTGAGGTTCCCTGGAGCCCCCAGGGTGGAGGAGGGGGAGATAGAAGACCCCGGAGAAGATACAGAAGTCGGATTTCAGGGCATCAGGAGGGACTCAGGCCAGAAGAGCTACGACTCCTGGAATGGAAACGCAGATGAGAGTCTGAAAGCAGCCCCTGACGTGGCGGGACACGGCCCCTGTGACACCCAGCCCCACAGCAGGAGGTCCCGCAATTCAAGATGCGCCCAGACCACAGGTAGATGTCCTCACAGTCCTGGGGGACGAGGGAACGCAGGGAAGGGAATCAGATAGGTGTGCCCCCCACGCTCATTCCTTATAAACCCCTAGCCCTTCACCCAGCTGCTCTGAGTGCCCTGACCCCGGTGCCCAGCAGAACCCCACCCAGAACCACTGAACAGGAGGCCACGAGCAGCTGGGACCTTCTTCTGCTCTCGTCTTCCTGGTAGGAGCCGCCTCCCCAAACCCCTCCCCCGAGATGCTGCCGGGCAGGCCCTGCCCAGAGTGCGTGGAGTCTGGACTCCCAGCCCGCGTTTGCAGGAGACAGGGCAGCAGAGCTGGCGGGGGTCTCCCGTGGGCTGGGGCGGCCTCAGTGAGCCAAGCTCCTTTTCTGCTGACTCGGTGTCTGCACGTGGACCTGTGCATATCCTTCGCAGTTTTACTCTTTTTACGCAAAATGAGTTAGTCTCCCAGCTTTAACCTACAAACACCTGGAATGTTTGTGTTTCTCTCCTGCTGAATAGAAAACACAAAGCCCAGTCCTCCGGTTTACCTCCTCTGGGTCGTGATGTCAGGGACCTGTCCTCCCCCGAGGGGCTGGACCCCCCACAGGCACACGACGTGCCCACCTGCACACAGACACAGAGTCAATCCTGCACACATGCACACACACACACACACACACACACACACACACACACACTAATTCACTCCCAGCCTAGACGCCATCCTGCAGGTGCTGGACTTGCTCAGTGAGTGAATGAGGCCTCAGCATGCAGGTCTGGTCCTGGGGAGGAAACACTCTGTACAGATTTTATTTCTTCTTACATGAAAGGCGACAGAGGCTTATAGGAAGAATTTAATTTGCCTTTTCTTTCAGGACTGACTGTTATACAGAGGTGGCTTTCTTCTCATCTAATTTTACCCACAAATAAAATAACAGACTCAAAGAATATCAGAACTGAAAGCGTTTAGTCCAACCCCGTCACCCGATAGCTGGGGAGAGAGACAGGAATGGTCCAGTGCCAGGCTATCTCCGGTCCAGGAGCGGGTGGGAGACCAGGGACATGGAGGGGACTGAGGAATGGGGTGCAGACCAAGAAGTGGGGTGGGGGTCCAGGGGCGGTGGGTCCCCTTGGGGCTCCCACAGACCTTGGGGACCACGTGCCTGCCAGGTATGAGGCAAGGTAAAGTACAGGGGCCTCTGGAACGCGCCCCCTGTCCTCGGGAGGGAGGCTGCCACGGAGCCACACCAGAGGTGGGGCCCCTGCAGCCAAGATCCCAGCAGACGGGCGAGGGGACTAACAGGTCCCAAGAGACACGAGGTTTGGGAGGTTAGCAGGCTGGCCTGGCTGCACACTGGGCCCCAGCACTTGGGCACGTGGATTCTGAGGGTCCTAGCCCTCCCATGAGGAGGGGCGCTCTGCACCTGGACTGTCAGACCATGTAGTTTGTGCTGAGTGCAGGGTCTTCTGGAGTCTGGAGTTTGGGTGCCCGTCAGGCATGACCAGCCCTCTGACACCTCCTGGGCACAAGCGTCCGATGGGCTCCTCGGGTAGACAGCATCTCACACGTGAGGTCACAACTCATTGCTGGGGCATTGAACACCTCCTGGTGACTCTCCGAGCAGGACCCTGCGAGCCCGCCCTGGGCCTCGGGCTTCACCTGTGCACTTGCCAACTTTGCTGTGTCGTGTCGCCCTGACAAATCTCAGCTGTGGGGACTACGGGCTGAGTCCTGTGGGTCCTTCTAGCAAATCACGGAGCCTGGGGATGGTCCTGGGGACCCTGACGTACGCTGCAGGATCTCAGAGAAAAATGACCAAGTTTCCTAGAGGCTGAGGTCCCCGGCCAGCAATCTGGGGTGAATGACGGCCGGTGACGAGCGATCACATCAGTGGGGCTGCATGTGTACCCACAGCCTGGTCTGGCCTGGGGCCGCGCCGATGTGCACCTCACGTCTGTGATCCCAGGGGGTCTGTGCAGCTCTGGGGCCCATGGTTTTCTTTAACATTGTCTCCCAAACATTTGCCCTCATTGTTCGAACTCTTTTAAAAACATCACTTTAATAGCTGTTTAAGGATCTACGGAGTATAGCTGATTGTTGTTACCGGCCATTCACTCTTCTAAGAAAAGTCACCATTTTCCTGTGCTGTTCTTGGGGAGAAGAGTGTGGACAGACCAGACCCCACTGTCCCGGGCGCACATCCAGGGGTGGGAAAGATGACAAACCAGTGGACGAGGAAGATCAAACAGGATCGCGAGATGGACGTAAACCAGGAAACATGGAGGCCACGGACCATCTTTCCTGCTAAATATCGAAGGAATTAATATATTTGTGTGGAAATCTCTGAGTGCATCTCAGATCATGTCCTGAAGATAAATTCCTAGACGTGAAACTCCTGGCAGAGAAGTAGGAGTGTTTACGGCTCGACACACCCCGTTCGGGTAACTCTTGCAACTTCCCCTCTCCGGAGAGCTCTTCAGGTCAATAACTCACTCCTGAGAACCTACTTTCCCGTCTTCAGGCGGGCCTCGGGTTCCCCTGCACCTGGTTGTACACGTGGGCCCAAACCGTCCACCACGGTCTCTGCTGCAAGGACACGACTGCACTCGCCCCACAGATTCACAGTTCTCCATCGGGTTGGGGCAGGGAGAGGCCTCCCGAAGAGAGTGGAATCCGTGCTCCCTCTTCTCTGAATCCCAGCGCTCGGACCCCTTGGTCCCAGCAAGAGAGGAGACTCACCAACAAGGATGAAGTGTTCACCTTTCAAGGGGAGATCGGCACCGTCTGGGCTTCCCGTTTTTATCACGTAGTAAAGTGGCCCCTTCCCTGTCTTTTACCCTTTGCATTCACGTGAGGTCGCTTGCTCTCACCAAGTTGAAGTTCTTCTGAAGAAAACATGTGCCGTCAAGCAGCTCACAGACCCCACCCAGCCTGCCCCAGATCTCCGTGCCGGCCACCGGGGCTTTACCTGCGTAACTGGGGAATCACGGGCGTGTGTCACGCACTCTCCCTAACGTGGCTTCTAAGCGTACAACAGACAAGTCACAGGGAGCCTCGTCCCCGCTGTTTGACTGACTGACGCTCGCAAGCGGCGGTGTCGTCTCTCTGGCGCAGCATCTTAAAGGGTCCTGATGCTCATGCGTCATCGGGGCCTCCAGTGGAAGACAGATGAGCCTGTGATGAAACTGTCACCGTGGCCCGTCTGCCACGCCGTCCCGGTCGCTGTCTCCTCCGAGTATTCGCTCAGTTTCCCTATAGGGCGGCTCCCGGGACGCGCATCCCGTTAAGCCCCTCTGCCGTGCCCACGCCCACCCCGCCCCTTTTCTGCTCATCGCCACCCCCCCTCCACCCTCCCCCGGCCTCCCCATCCACTGGTCCACACGCCGCGCCGGCACAAACGGGCTGCCTGCCGCAGCACAGGGAGCCAGCCGGTTCCTCGCCGGCCGCTCTGGTCAGGGCATCAGTAAAGATTCCCACCTGCTGCCGCTCCCAGCCTGCTCACGGTGACCCCCGGGGGAAGCCCCTGTCCTAGCCCTTCTGGCCCCTTGAAAAGAGACACTGGCTGGCAGAGAGGAAGAGAACGTGAGCCTCAGGCATGGCCACCAGCCAAGAACCTCTCCCGGCCTCTCAAAAATGCACTTGAACTTGCATTACTGGAATGGCTTCCAGTAACTCAGCCAGGTTGACTTGAAGGCTAAAATCACAGGCTTTGTCTCAAATCTGTTGATAAGTCTTGGGACGACGCAGCCCGGTTTGGCAGGCTCCAGGTGTGGCCTGGAGCTGTGCCATGTGCCACAGGACCCACGAAGCCCGGTTTCCAAAACGCACACCTGCTGCTCCACACCCCAGCCTCCATGATCCATGCAACGCTTCTCCGCCTCTGCCTCGAGACGCCGGGCCGGGCAGGTCGCTCTCTGCGGTGACTCCGTCCTCAGCACTGCAGGCCAGCAGCTTCCCTGACCTCTGTCCAATGGCCGCCAGTGGCGCCCCGCTCCAGTCGTGACGACCCAGACCGTCTGCAGATGTTGCCACCTGCCCCCCGGGAGGGAGCAGACTGGTCCCCAGCTGAGCGCTGCTGGGCCAGTGGGGCCTGCCCCTGGCCACCTTCCCGGGGCCCCTCATCCTCTCAGCGGGCATGCCGCACGTTCTGCCGTGGTTCCTGGCAGCTCTCCCCACAGCTGCGTCCTGGGGCCTTTGGTGCCTTGATGGGACCACTGAGTCGAAGCCGTCCCCATCACAAGGTCTGGGCCAGGGAGTGCCTGACCAGCGCACACAGCGCCCCCCTCCTTCACACGTGGCCCCTCCGCATGGCCTCCCTGCCGCCAGCTTCCATGTAGCTCCCCCTGACCCAGACCCCACGGGAGAGGCCTCAGACCAGGGCTGGGTGATGCAGGGGCCACCTGCACCTTGGGAGCAGGCCTCCCTCCCTCTGCACCAGCCTGGGGGTGCATCAGGGGCCGGCCTCGTAGGTGAGCTCCTAGGTCCAGGCCAAGAGCAGACCCTGTGGGTGCAGCCGGGCACCCAAGGCCCCAGCCCGTGCCTTCTCACATCGGCCACAAGGCTCCTTCTTGCCGGGCCCCCGGACCCCTGCCCCTCCGGAGGGACTGCCTGTTCCCTCCCTTCCCCGACCGCCGGGCAGTCAGCCCTCACTGGATGGCCGGTAAGAAGGTGGGAGAGCCTGAGTGAATGTGACCTGCAGCCACAGGCTCAGGTCCAAGCTGGCTCAGCCAGGGCTGCACGTGACTCCTGGAACCGGCCCGTCCTGTGTCTACGGGTGCCTGCGGAAAGTCGGGGTTCCGTGCTGACCTGCCGCTGCCTCCCAGCCCGAGGGTCTGCATGTCTGCCCAGACGCATCCCTCCAGGTGCTCCTGGCTGCCCCTCCAGGCGGGTTCCGAGCTGGAGGCACAGCAGTGAGCAAACCGGGGCGTCCAGACCCCTGGCCCCTCACCCATGGGGCCTCCCTAATAATACCATGTTCCCATATTATTATTCCATTGATACCTGTGATTGTCATTATATCAACACCGGATAACAAATAACCTAGTCATTACGACGGTGGCAGCAAGAAGAAAAGTCACTTTGGCGCCAAGTGAACGGCGGTGTGGTTCTCTCTGCTTCTCAGATGTGAAAGGGCAGGCGGCTGCCCGGGTCCCATGGGAAGAAGACAAGGCCCAGGGGCGGGCTGGGCACCCACTGCATCCCTGGGTCCCCTCCACGTGTCTCCACCCCCCTCCCCTGGAAGATCCTCGGGGAGAGACCGCAGGGAGAGGTCTGGGCCAGGCTGGGGTCTGTGAGCGCGGGGGGCCTGTAGACACAGCCAGCCAGGGCCTCTGGGGGAAATTAACTGGGGGCGGGTCACATGATAGAGCCCTTGCCCATTTGGGGGCCTCGGGGGGTCTCTGTGTCTGGTGCCAGGTTGCGGGGAGCTGTGGCTGTTGGTAGTTCAGGCCTGATTTAAACTTTTTCCATGTAAATAAACAATAGTCATAAAAAGGAACATTGCATTTGCTCTGAGGGGGCAGGAGATGCATTTAAGTCAGAGTGAGGAACATTCTGGGTGCATGGCTTCAGCCCGTGAAGAACGACACTAGATTACTTTTTCCTGAGGCTGCTTGCGGGGCAAAGCTGTTCGTCCTCACCTACCCGTGCAAATCAGTTATATTATTTAATGAAAAATGGCCCAGACCCTGCTCCCGGGGCAAACACGCTGCCGGTATCAGCAGTAGCGCCATTAGCGCTCCTGGACCCAAGGATCCACTTGCAGCCCCTGGGGATGCCAGCGACAAGGGGTCAACCGTAGAACCCAGCAGCCTCCTGACTCAGATCTCAGGGACAATGAAGGGAAACTGGCTCGGTGGCTAGAGCTGCCCCAAGTGACCCGACCGACAACATCCTGCTAGGCCTGGAGTACGATTTCCATGAAGCGTGTCTCGGTCGCCACCCTCCCCTGGGTGAAGTCCTCAGCAGAGCCGAGCCCACCGCCTACGTTGTAGCTCCTACTTCCGTGGCAGGTTTTACTCCCATTAAAGAGATGGGGAAACTGAGGCCAGGCCAAGTCAGGTGCTTCCTGACAAAAACAGCCCGCAGGTGTCAGGACACAGACAAGACACTCGTCCCCCATCTGCGTAAACCGGGGTGTGGTCAGATCGGAGCTTTCACTTTTCACACCCACATCCAGAATGGGGTGGTGGCCAGTCTGCTTTGCTTGGGACTGAGGGTTCCCCAGATCTGGGACCTTCAGTTTTCAAACAAGGAGCATCCAGGATAAATCAGGATGTGTTGCCCGTCCTAATTCAGAACATGTGAGACATGAAGAATTCAAGAAGTTGGAAGTTAAATTAAAATATTATTTACATAGATAAGCAATATACCACCACCAGTGATGGAAAACAGCCTTCTGCCGCTGGGCACAGACTCCGGGCACTGAGTGCCTAGCGCTGGCCTCCCGCTCCGAGCACAGGTGGCACGATGACCCCCAGCCGGGGTGGTGTGGGGCCCCCGGATGGGCAAGGAGCTGCTGGGCAGGCGCAGACGGCCTTCTGAGGTGGGGAGGACCCCCAGAGAAGAGGCAGAGGCTCCGAGGGTGCGTGCCCAGGCCTCCCAGGTGGGCGACTTTCAGCAGCGCAGGAAGGCGGCAGGTCTGCACTCAAGACAGCGATCTGGGGAGACCCTCGTGTTAACCGGGGAGCTGGGAGACCCGTTCTACCCCACACGCACACCCCGCACTGCCTCCTGCAGCACACGGGCCCACAGGCCTTCAGAGACACAGACCTCATCTCCTCCGCATCTCGACGAGCACACGCTTCCCCTCGCGAGTCAGGGGGACTCTGGCCTTTGTCGGCTGCTACGTCCAAGCCCGGTGTGTCCTGAAGCCCGGTCTTCCCTCCACCCACCTTGGGGCTCTAGAGCCTGGAGATGGGGCCGCAGGTGCCGGGGCAGGTCCCAAGGGGCCTTTGCTTCTCTGAGCCCCTCACATGGCCCGGGAAGCTCAAGGCTGCTTCTAGACGTTCACACGATTAGTCATAAATTTCCACCACTGGTTTTTTTCTTAAACGAGCACTCAAATTTATGGGTGATCATGAAATCTCCCATCAGATGTGAGTCAGAGCCACAAAAACAATGAGGCAGGAATTCTAATGTTTAATGAACTAGCTGCTCCAGGCTGAGTAATAAAAGCCAGCCACCATCCTGTCTGTGCATCTCACGATGAGTCCGCCCCTCCGATTCTCACGCGCGGCCTCGATTGTGTGACGGCTATGGACGGCCCCGAGCCCCGACCCCCAGCCGCTGGGGCTCCTCGAGCTGTAGAGAAGTGACCTGAGGCCCCATCCATCGTGTCCTACCAGACAGAGGGCCGGTGACCTTTCCTCAGGACCCTGACCCGCCTGGAGTATATCAGCTCTTCAGTGTCCATTAGCGGAGTGTATTAGTCAGGGGCCTCCAGAGAAACAGACCAGTAGGATACGGACCATAAATAGGTCTAGTACAGGAACTGGCTGAGACGTCCCGAGTTGTGCTATCTGCAAGCTGGACGCCAAGGGAGCCAGGGGCTTAGTTCCAGTCCAAGCTGGGGGCTGAGAGCCAGGAGCCCCGGTGGACAAGTCTGAGTGGAAGGCAGGAGCAAGTGGACGTCCCAGCTCAGGAGAGAGTCAGCTCTCCCTTCCTCCAGGTGTTTGGTCTATGCAGGCCCTTGACGGATCGGATGAGGCTCCCACACTGGGAGGGACCATCTGCACTGCAGACAAACCAACCTAGAACAATGAGATGCCTGGACGCTCCGTGGCCAATCAGCTGACATGTAAAATGAACCATCGCGCCGAGCAGCGGGCCCAGCCCGGGAAGCCCAAGAAGGCGCAGAACGTGGGCCCTGGTTCCCCGGAGGCGCCCCCAGCCTGGGCCCCTCTGCCACTCAGCTCAGACCAGCCTTGGGGACAGCGAGGTCCTCGTGGCCAGAGATCTCCGCCCCAGGCTCCTGCCGCACCGGCTCCATGCCAGACACGACCCGAGACGCTGTGATGGAAGAGAGTTCACGGACCCTCGGAAGCCCCTATTTCTTCACCTGAAGCACAAAGACGCCCACAGCGGTACAGGACGGCTGCTGGCGGTTGCCTCGGGGCCAGTGGGAGTCGGCGTGGGTCGTGGTCAGCGTCCTCCTGTCACACTAACCCACACGCGTGTGAACACAGGCTGTGTGTGTGCATTTGCCGGCTTTGCTTCCAGATGCTCTTAGGGATGTTCTTTCTAAGTAACCCAGCAGCAGCGCCGCTCTCTGCATGTGACTGAGAAAGTCGGGCTGCTCAAGCACCTCCCAGCATGAGGAGGAATCCAGACCCCCGCCGGGCCCTCGGGAAGCTTATGCTGCCACGTGATGAAGAGAGATGGGTAAATCCATCGATTGATTGACAGATCTCGGAGCCGACTTGGGTCTGCAGCACAGCCCGTTTCACAGCTGTTACAAGCTGACCTCCAGGGAGACCTGGTCACTTGCCTGAGATGGCCAGGGGCTGAGGGGCAGAGCCAGGGCTGGCCCAGCCAAGGCCACTCCAGACCCGCGCGCAAAGCTCCCCAGAGGCGGCCTGAATTTTAGAGGTCGGAGCGCGCTTTTAAGGGTTATCAAGTGAAGGGCAATGCAACGCCAGCAACCGGCATTGCTTCGAAATCTGGACGCCAAGGTCAGCGGCCAGCCCTCCGTGGCCGGAATCCTCTTCGCTCTCCAGCTCCTCTGCGAACACGTGATCCTGGACCACGCCTCCCTCCCAGGCTGCTTCGTCCCCCAGCCCGGACCACCACCTGTCCTTCACAGGTTGCGTTGCCCTCCCCCTGCCTGGTCCAGGGAGACCCAGGTGTACATAAGCAGCCCTTTGTCCACATCCTAGCTGTGAGGACAGACGGCCACATAGGCAGCAGTGGGGCGGTCAGCTCTGTCCCTGCTCTGCCACGCAAAGGCTGTGTCCTTCAGTCCAGCCTCCACCTTGCTGACCTTAGGGGTTCTCTGTAGATAGAACCAATGGCTCTGACCTCAGGGCCAGGGGCGGGAGTAGGGCCGAGAGGCCAGAGACACGGCAAAGGCGTCGCGCAGCAGCGTCCTGGCACCGGGAACCGTGTTGTCCACCACACCCCACATGCAGAACCAGGGGCCACGGCACAGACCGCAAGCCTGGCCAAGGGTGTGGGGAGCGAGAAGGGGGCTGTGACCTCTTTGCCATTGCAGGGTCCGGGAGCCATCAGGGGACAGAGGGACGGCTGGGGTGTGGGTGGGGCGGGGGTGCGTCTACGGCTCAGGCATGACTGTGCGCAGTGACCTGAGGGTCCTGAGCAGAGCGGAGCCGCAGGACAGAGGAAGAGGAGCCTTTGCCCTACTCAGTCCGGCCACATGGGCTGTGGACCAACCCCAGGACCGGAGCTGCCCCTCGGACACTGCAGAATCTGCCCGGAAACTTTCCTGCAGCACAAGTGGGGAGGTGACTGTAGCTGCAGTTAGAACCCAGGGAGGGGCAGCAAACCTGGACTCAGAGACCTGCTTCCAGGCTGCCCTGCAGATCGTCGGTGCTGACCCCAAGAGAGTCACCGGTGGTCCCGCAGCCTTGGAAACAGCGTGGCATCAAACTCAGGGCACCTCCCGGCCCACCGCCACCCTCCTCTGGCCGAGGGCCACCACCGTCAAGTGTGTACAGCTGTACACGCCTGCAATGCGTGTCAGGGCCTAGAAACGAAGAAACAGAGGAGGTGGGCGGGGGCAGCACCTCCCCAACGCCGGACAGGCCGGGCCTGACGGATCTTCCCCGATGCGGCCTGAGGCTGCGGGACTGGCCAGCTTCTCCGCCCCCTGCCCCTCCCGTGACAGTTTGCCCAATACTGGGTGATGAAATACCATCATCTCCACACTTATTTTTGTCTTCTCCATCTATTTTGGGAAGCGGATTCTTAGATCAGCAATTAGAAATGTCACTTGTACTTTGGGAAGGGGGGAATTTGCAAAGTCTATAATTGAGAAGAGTAATCAAATTCGTTGACAACTTCAATGGTATGAAAATGGTAATTAATTGTAAATTTTTGATGGAATGTATAATATTTATCTATTTTTGAACTTTCTCCTGATCAGTAACAAGCTCTGGTGCCTTACTTCCTTTTTTATCTGATTTCTATAGTTAGTAGCATCTTCATTATTTTTTCATTAAAATTTCCAGGCGGAAAGAGGAAAAGATACTTAAGAGTAAATGTCAGGGTGAAGGAAACCATCAGCGTCTAATCAGGAGGCCGAGCAACGGGTGCACGTTGTTCCCTGGGCCCTGGGGCTTTGCTGGAGCAGGCGTGGGGTGAGGGCAAGGAGGCCTGAGATGGGAGAGCTGAACTGGGATTCACCCAGACCCCGCGGCCAGGGTAGCCCGAGAGAGACAGACGGTGACACATCCAGCTTGCCGGCCATCCCAGGGTTAGCACCTGCCTTCAACCTGCTCTGGCTTTTACATGCCTATCAGTCAGTACAGGTCGCTCCCTATGCAGGTGAAAAAACCATGTCCGAGGGGGTGTCAGGCAGTTCAGTGGCTGCAACAAAGCCACAGACTGGGGGGCTACAGTGGAAATTAATTGTCTCCCAGGCCTGGAGGCTGGCATCTGAGATCCAGGTGGGGTAGGGCTGGTTCCTCCCGAGACCTCTCCTTGGTGTGTAGATGGCCATCTTCCCCCTGTGTCCTCACACGGTCATCCCTACGTGTGTGTCTGTGTCCTGATCTCCTCCTCTTATAATGATTCCAGTCCTGTTGGATCAGGGCCCACCCCTGCGACCTCATTTTACTTTAATCACCTTTTAAAGACCCCAGCTCCGGGTTAGAAGGTCAACACATGAACCTGGAAGGACACCGCTGAGCCCATAGCGGATGGCGGGGGACCAGCAAAGTAAGAGATGCTCACACCTCCCGGGGAGCTGACGGGAATCTGGCAGGGGCGCCTTGGGTCCTGCTGCAGGATGCCCACCTTCCGGGGCCTTGAAGGATGGACTCTGAGCCCTAGCTCGGTGGCAGCTCTGAGCTCCATCTTCCGGTTTTCATGAGTTTTCTTCATCATAGTCACGACGTTCTAAAGGGGACTGGAGGAAAGAAGGAGAAAGCCTTGCCCAGCTCCTTCCAGGTCGGGAGACAGAGGAGCTGAGACCAGCCTGCGTATTTCCTGCTGCAGGTCACACTCGGTGGTCCTGGGGGCCCTGATGTTACTCCCCCATCCCACAGACAGCGGACCAAGGATGCCTGTTGTCAGGTGGTGGAGGCGACGGTGGAATCTAACCCCCAGGGCTGACCATCCCACCCAGGGCTGAAGGGAGATGGTGATGCTGGGGAGACAGAGTATTCTCCATGCACTGGGAGGTCCTGCCTTCGGGGGAGAATGTCCACATCTCACTTCGGGGCCGCTCACAGGTCTCTGCACCCGCGACCCCAGCCGGCCTCAGCTGTCCAGGGTCTTGTTTTCCTTTTCCAGGGCCCTTGCTTCCGCCACCAGCCAGGGCTCTGACCTCGGCACAGATGGGGTTGCAGGAGCTGCAATCTTGGCCCCTCGAGAGATCGTTCCATCGGGGTCGGAGGAGAGGGCTGCAAAGCCGGCTGGCGGGGATGCTCCAGGCCAGGGGTACCCTGAGGGGCTAGACCCCGGGTTCCCGTGTGCAGCACCCAGGTCTCTCTGTTGGTGATGTCAGCACTCGGTCTCAGGGCACACTTTCACCAACCACCTAGTGTGCGCCTCCACCCCCCCAATCACCCACTGAACTCCAACCCCCTCTTCAAGGAGCTCTGTCCGGGGCTGCCAGGTGGTCTTAAAAGAGGGACGAGCAGGCTGCACAAACCAGCCACCCAGGAACAGAAAAAATGCACGTCGGCGCGTGTACGCACTCGTGCCCTTGGACGGCGGTGAGCTTACTGGCCACCATCTACACTGAATCTATTTTGCATTATAAATTAAGAATGGTTTTCAATCTAATTTTTCATTACGTCTTCACGTCCCTTTTGCTCCCAGCGAGTCCAGCCCGGCACTCAATCTGCGGCTTCATCAGCCCTCGGCTGTCAGACTCCTTCCACAAAGGCATTTGCCGGAGGAATTGAAACAGAACAGGGGCTGAGGCTGAAGAAATTTGGAATAGCAGATTCGCAGCTGAAAACGAAATCTATTTGCACTCACCCAGATAGGCTGCTCCCGCAGGTAATGAGAACAAGCGCTCAGCGCTCAAGAGGCGCCTTACGGACTTGGGAGGATGTTCTCTGTTCTGGGGAAGATTCTGACAGTTAGCCAAATCCCAGGCGCTCCCGAGATCGAGCTGGAGAAGGAGCAGAGGCAACTGCTCTGTAGAGAGGTGGACCTGCGTGACTGTCCATCCTCTCACTGGACGTATCCTGGCCCGCTGTGGTCCAACCCTGGTGCGGTTGCTGGGCAGCATCGGTGGGCACAGAAGCCCTGCCTTGGGGGGACGGATCCTCACCCCCAGGGCACGAGCTGATTAGCATGAGTGAAGCAAGCCTGGGGAGGTAGCCGTCCAGATCCCAGCTGCCCCTGAGTCCTGTGATGCGAGGGACCCCTGAGGGTTCACCGGAGCCTGAACTTCTGGTGCCCAAGGAGCTCTGCGTTGAGGCCAGAGGGCTAAGTGCAAGGAGGAGAGAGCAGAGGGCCCCTCACTGCATCTTTGAGGCAGACAGTCGAGTCCTGCATATATACTGAGATGCCAGGGACACGGCTCTGCCCTGAAGCTCCAGGGCCGCCAATTCTGACAGGAGACAGAATCGGAACCCGCAGCATGGCCATTGGCATTTAGAGCAGACACAGAGAGCTGTGCAGTGAAGTAGTGTCTGGCCCTGCCAGGCACGGGGACTCCCAGTAACAGCTCCGTAAGTTGTAGGAGAACAAAGGTCCTGGGTGAGCAGGTGGGGCAAGACCCGGGGACGTTTGGGGTTTTCCGCATCAAGGCGCGCGATCTCATATCTGTGGCTGGAGAAAGTGAGAAGGTGTGTCTGCAGAAGTGGGGGCAAGCTTTGCTTCTTCTGGGGTCTCGTGAGCATCTTGTTGGCCCTTGGAGAGGACTTCACCTTGGCCTCCCGCTCGGGCTGTTGCCCTTTACGATGCAAACTGATGCACCACCAACATTAGCTGCTGCAGACCCAGTGCAAGATGGCGTCTGGCAGAGAAGGGCCTTGATCAGGCCAGGAAATTGGGATCTGATCCCGTAGCTAAAATGAGCTCCTGCTGAGACACTGGGTCCCTGAGTCTCCCTGGCAGAAGGTGGGGTCCGCTCAGACCTGAGCAGCCTGGGAAGCCCGACAGCCATCCACCCACCCACCAGCCATGGTGCTGATCACCCCGGACAGGCCCCCGCTCCCGCTGCAGCACAAGCGCACTCTAAATCCAATTGATAAGATGTAAAACATCGCCTCCCCCACCTTCTGCGCACGGTCGGGTCAAAAATAGGTGATGTTCATTGCATTACTCGGCATAAACATGATTTTAATAATTACCATGAGCCAGAACCCATGCCTACTGTTGAATAATGAGCGTTGAATCCTATTATCGTTGAGTATTAAATATCTTCCAGCGCAGTTCCTCTCACCGGCTGGCAAGGAGATGTCCACGGCACAAAGCATCCCTCCGTAAGGAGTGCGGCCGGAGATGAAAAATCTCTGCTGTTATTCTGAGGCCCTAATAACATATCATGTTGCAGCCGTAGAGAACCACCTCTGAATTATAGTCCCTCTTTTGTCATCAAGGGTATTTGCTTAAATTTGTTATAATTTCAGGTGGTTTTCTTGTTCACTGAAGATTATAATTATTCTCTACCTGAAGATACATATTAGTCTTATGACAACATCTTCACATTGGAAACAGTTTATTTATGGTTCTTACTTGTGCCATCAGCACCAGGAATCCGTGCACCTTGGGGAACTGAACCCCCGCATCAGAGCACAGAAGCCAGGCAGGAGGTCAGAAACCATCATGCAGCCCATCTCCTGCAGCCCCCTCATCTTCCAGATAAAGACAGTGGAGCCCAGAGAGGTTAATTGACTCATCCAAGGTTACCTGAATAATTTAAGACCCTTTGGTAACACGAATTAAGTCTGCATTTCAAACAGCTAACTCCCAAGTGTACTTAGCCAGTCAGTTTGCCTCACCAGCCTGCATCTCAAGGAAGTGGAAAAAGCTGATGGGCAGGTCAGAAGCCCCTGGAAGATGCTCCCTGGTAGAAAAGTCCAGAGAATCGTCTCCAGGTGTGGTTTTAGAAAGCACAGAGTTTTCTCCTGAGAAATTATGAGGAGGAATTATTCATCGAGAAGTTCATAAAGTGAAGATTGCTCACACGTGGGTACACGCACACTCACGCACACACATGTGCACACGCAGAGACAAAGTGACGTGACTCCTATCTGACGGTCCTTCATGATGTTGGCGCTCCAGCCATGGAAACTTATTTTGCAGATAACACGGTGGTTTCCATAGAATGTTCCATTCAATTCCTTAAAAAAAAAAAAAAACATATGGGTAAAGAGGTAGGTGTTACGATGACCATTTTCAAGGAAAAAAAAATGAGATCCATGGAGTTTAAAGAACTAACTCCAAAACACTAGGGCAGGAGGGGCCCTCATGGGGCCCACGGGCATGTGGTCCTGTTTCATCTCCAGCGTTCCTGCCAGTGTAGCCACCCCACCCTGCATGAGTTTCTGGAGTTATCCCTGACCTGAATGTCTGCCTGTCTGGGTGCCTGATACCCGCCCTCCAGAAAGGACACATCTCCCACGATGTAGCCAGATGTTATGATATTCCACACGTCAGGGCTACACCTTCTGGATTAAATGCATTCTCAGGACGTGTATGGTTGCTTTGTTATTGTGGATGGGATTTTCTGTCTGCTTCCACTTGAAATTGCATGTTTCTGCAAAACAACGTTTTTTGTTCACTTAGCTTGTGCTCCAGCTGTGCCGCCACAGCCTTCGTGTAGAATCTTGATGGTGTTTTCGGTGCAGTCTCTGGCTTTCTAGCAATGCAACTGCATGGCTGGCAGATGAGTAGGCGTCCTTTCTGTGTTAACTGTGCGTTAATAGCATCACAACCAGATCCTTAATGTGGTCTTTTGGGGAACAGGACAAAGTGATTGAAAATTGCACTTGGAAGATAGACTCTCCAAGCATTGTTTTTTTGTTTTTTGTTTTTTGTTTTGTGGTACGTGGACCTTTCACTGTCGTGGCCTCTCCCATTGTGGAGCACAGGCTCCGGACGCGCAGGCTCAGCGGCCATGGCTCACGGGACCAGCCACTCCGTGGCATGTGGGATCTTCCCGGACCGGGGCACGAACCTGTGTCCCCTGCATCGGCAGGTGGACTCGCAACCACTGCGCCACCAGGGAAGCCCCAAGGATCGCTATTTTTAACATGAAGTATAAATAACTCTTTCAATCAAAACAGGATGACATTGTCACAGATAGACAAACAGATCAGTGCAACATGATACGATATTTAGAATTAGTCACTGTGAAGGTGAGTCTTCTGTGTCAGCTTGGCTGGGCTCCAGTCCCCAGTTATTTTATCAAACATGAATTCAGGCGCCACTGTACAGGTATTTTGTGGATGTGGTTGACGTCTACAATCGGTTGACTCTGAGTAGGAAGATGACCGTTGGTTGTGTGGGTGGACCTCATCCAATCAGTTGAAGGCTTTTAGAGCAAAACCTGAGATTTGCTGGAAAAGAAGAAATTCTGCCTCAAGAGCTCATCATCAACTCCTGCACCTGAGTTCCTCACCGGCTGGCCTCCCTACGGATTTCAGACATGCCAGCCCCTCAGTCACGTGACCCCGTTCCTATAAATGCTCACGTGAGTCCTACTTGTTGTGTTTCTTGGGAGAACCCTGACTGACACAGACTTTGATATGAAGAGTGGCCCTAGAGGAATGAAATCTTAAGGATACGTTTTCTGAATTGCTTCCAGGCTTTCTGGAATTGGTTCTTGAATCTGATTCAATTTAAAGGCACTACTGGCTCTATTTCTGTGGTGTGACATAGCAGCAGAGACCCAAGAAAATATCAGGACTGGATACTCCTGATCAAACACTTAACAAGGGGCAAGGCTCTGGGTGACCATTGATTTGATGCCCCAGAACATTTTGTCAAACTAACAAGTGTGGAAAGGTTGGCTGTTTGTTCCTAATTGCGTTCGGCAGAGTGGGGAAAGAGAGGCCTCCCAGCTCACACACCACACGCAACCAGAAGACGCCACATCTGCCCTGAAAAAGGGACCCTTTGCTCCTGCTGCCGCAGAGCTGAGACTTCCAAAACCAGACTCAGAGGCTCACCCTGCCAGGGGCAGCATTACGACAAAAGCTGAATTCTCGACGTCGTGGAGGGTCTGCTGTTGTTTGGGAGGGTCTGCCTTGCAAGACGCTGCTGATTCTCAGGACCCACCCGCCGCCTCTCATGGCCTCCAGACCGAGGACTAGACTCAAGGCCCAGCAGACCCCAAAAGGTGAGGTTCAGAGAGTAAACCCAGAGGAGGCGGGTTCACTGTATCCCAGAAGAACTGTGCTTCCCAACTTCTACAGACAGAAACTGGAGAGTACGTATGGGATGGAAGTTAAGGGTGTGGAAAATGGCGGAAGGAACGTAAAGTTGGACCAGGCTGAGTTTCCTGATATGGGCCCACTCAGCAGAGAACCTGGAGCCAGGGCTGTAGTCCCCGGGGTTTGCTTGGATGGGGGGCTGAGACGTGGACCAAAAGGTGGCCGACACTCAGAGAGCTTGAAACGCCAGGACCACCTTGGGATACGGCAGACGAGGGGGTTCAAAGGCTCAGTGAGACCTCAGAGTGGATCTGTCACGAGGCTGCTCACCCATCTGGGAGGGTTTAGAAGGCACACCTTTCACCCTGATGTGAGAAGTGAATCCATGTTGGAGCCCCCAGACTTATGAAGCCCTCTGTTGTCACCCTTCTCTGTAAGGGAGAAATTACACCAAGAATTAAAGGGGAGTCTCAAATGCAATGGGAGTAACTGGATCTTAGGCGGAGGGGCCCAAGTGACATGAGATGTGCTGAAGAGAAGCAGCCTCGTGCCTGGCCTCTGTACACTGGGACTGGAGCAAAGAGCCTAGAAGCTGTTTGGGTCTGAAAAAGGGATGGGCCTTGAGAGCCAGGAGCTGCGGAGGACACAGGGATGCTGGCTAACATTGAGGTGTGGGATCTGTGCCACGTGCCAGCCTTGGTCTGAGGGCCCATGTGTATATCCATTCCCCTAGGAATGCTCCTAGGTGGGGGCTGTCAGGCACCTCCTTTGACCAATGAGGAAGACAGTCTCCAAGAGATCAGGGACTTACTGCTCCCCCCCAGCCCCGGTCTCGTAGGTGGGAAGAGGAAATGCCAGAATTGAATGTCAGATGGTCTGGCATTAACCATGACTCAATACTGCTGTCTGGTCAAGCAGAGAGAAAGGCAGCTACAGAGGGAGCAGAGGGTTTCTCCACCCACAGGGGACACAGGGCCATGCTTCCCCGGCTCCTGGCTGAGAGCCAGACTTGAGCCCTTGTGGAGAAGCCCTGCCCCAGAAGAATGTGATACAGAACTGGGGCAGGTGAAGCGCTCTGGGTGGCCAGCAGAGGAGGGCTGTCACCCACTCCAGAGGCTGGACTCTAGGTCCCATAGGAATATGCCTAAGGAGTACCTCGTCTGAAAGCAAGTTAACAGAGAGAACGCCGACGACACATCACAGCCCCTGCATCCCCGGAGCCTGGGCCCTTGCCCTCTGACCCATTAATTCTGGGTAGACCTAGAAAGGTCTTGAAGAGCAGTTGTGAGATGGGGACAGAAAATCGAGCCTGGAGGACAGAAGACAAGGGAACCTCTCCCCACCATAAGCCACCTGACAGCCCCACTGGAGATGCCACCGCGGAGAAGATTTACTTCGGATGAGGGCTTGAAGTGAAGCTTTTGGACTACATGGGCATTGAAGATCCGAAAGTAACCAGAAGAGAGACCAGATCCGCCAACATCTCACCCAGGAAGCAAGGACGAGCAGCTGAGCTGTTCATAGGAGCAGCCATGAGGGTGAATGGCGTCCACCGAGGCCAGCTTCTCGGTTCCCGGAAAAAACTCTGCTCGTCCATGACTGGTCATCCTTTTAAATACACTAACCAGCCTGATTTCATGTCTACATTTTGTTGAAGAGTTTTGCATCTAGATATAGAAATGAAATTAACATATAATGATATAATTTGTTTCTTCCTTGACTATTATTACCCGGTGTATTATCCGCATTAAGTTTTCCATCTTTTTGTGTGATCTGCAATACTTTAAATATCACAGGAAGCAAAGAAGAGCGAGAATACAGTTTAGAGATCATGAGGAGTCATTTATATTAGGCAATACTTAAAACATTCCCTAGCTCCAAAAGTCTATGTTAATACGACCAGAACCTTCCAGAGGAAAAGGCAGTATTCTGGAAACGAAATTACTGTCAGATGTTGCCTTACAGAGGGACTGGGAGAGAGGGTTAGGTAGATACAAAGATATGAACTTTTCACTGCTCATTCTCTATATGTATTTATTTTATTAAAATTATCTCAAATGTGGGACAAGAATGTAAAGGAAAATAATAAAAGTCCTCGGACCGTCAACAAAGCTTTAGCAAATCAAAATATGACATTAAAAATAAAACCTCTTCTAACAAAGTTTTGCTGCATAATCGTAAAGGTATCAAAGGGTCTGATGTGCTGAATTTTCACAGACAGAATCCACCCACGGAACCAAAACTCAGATCAAGAAGCAGGACGTGGTGACCCCCCAGGAGCCCCTGGTGCTCCCTTCAGGTCACCACCCCATCCTCCTAAGGGTGTACCCCCTTCCTGCCTTTTACAGAAAGGACTGCTCTCACCTGGCTTACACGTTAGGTAAATGGGCTCCAACATACATGGTGTCTTTTACATTCAGCTTCCTTTGCTCAAAGTAGTATTTGTGAGATTCCTCCACGTTGTTGCATGAAGTTGCGTCTCATCCGTTCCACTGCGGTAAAGGATTCCATTATGTGAATATATCAACATGTCTGCGCCCATTCTATTCATGGGCAAGCAGGTAGCCGCCAACTGGGGGCCACCAGAAGCCCTTTTCTGAATACTCCTGTATGTGGTTCTTGGTGAACACATGCCCACGTGTCTATCAGTCCCTCACCTGGGAATGGAATAGCTCCATCACAGAGTGTGTTTAGTCGGGGCTTCCGTAGATACTGCCAAGTGGTTTCCCAAAGGGATTGGAGGGCACACGTCCACTTGCAACAATTAAGAGATGGCGTTGCCCCATTTCCTCACCACCTTTGTGTGCTCTGCGTTTTTCTCCATTCTGGTGCACAGATCGTGAGAAATCATCAAAGTTGCAGAGGCCACTTGGAAGTCCACTTCTTGTGAAGCGCTTAGTCAAACATGTTGTCCCTGTTTCTGTTGGGTTGTCTTTTCTTGCCTATTCATTTGAAGTTCTTTGCATATTGTGGAATGAGTCCCGTGTTGGACACACGTGTTGCAAATATCTCTTCCCACTCTGCTAGATGCCTTCTCACTCCCCTAACAGTATCTTCTGATAAACAGAGATTCCTAATTTCACTGTAATCCAATTCTTCCACTTTCCCAGTTTAGGTCTTGGTTAAGAAATCTGCCTACACGAAGACCGTAAAGATAGGCTCCTGTGCTTTCTTCTAAAAGCTTCCTTGTTCTCACATTTAGACCTGTAATCCATCTGAAATGGATTTTTACGTAAGGTAAAGTGTGGGAACCCATACAGATGTCCAACTGATCTCAGCCCATTTATTGGAGAGTCTATCCTTTCTTCTCTACTGCAGTGTGGGCTATGTTCCAAATCATTTTTCTTAAATGAAACTCCAGCTTATTCACCAGTTTGTCCATTAATGTCCTCTTTCTGTTCTAGGATCTAATCCAGGATCCTCCGTGATGTTCAGTGGTCATATCTCAGTCTCATCTGTCTGCCGCCTTTTCTATATCTTTCCTTATTGCTTATGACCTTGAAGGTCTGGAAGAGTACAGGCCATGTACCCTGTAGAATATCCCTGAACCTGGGTTTTTCTGTTGTTTCACTCATAATTAGACTAGGGGTATGGATTTCTGGAAATAATCGTGCAGAGGGGAAGTGCCCTTCTCATCACGTCATATCAGGGGGCACATGATATCACATGACTTATCATTGGTGATGTTGACCTCCATCACTTGGCTACAGGGGTATTTGCCAGGTTCTCCGCTGTACAGTTACTGTTTTTCCTTTCCTAGCCTATTCTTTGGAAACCAATCCCTGAGACTAACCCACTCTTCGGGATGAATCTCTACCTCCCAGAGGGAGGATTATCTATATATAGTGTTTGGGATTATTCTACAATGAAGATTTGTCTCTTCTCTCTCATTTGTTTATTTATTCAGTCATTCATTTATATCCATATGGACTCAGGTGTATTTATGTTCTATATTGTCACATCTTTAAAAAAACTTCAGAGTTGATGTTCATTTATGACAGAGATGGAGTAAAGGGGGTCAGATTTAACCTCTTGCCTGAAACAACAACAAAGCCGGACACAATATACGAAAAATTAAAACCAAGTATGGTTTTCAAGATACTGGACATCAGGCAATGAAAGACAGGGATCCCTGAGAGATGGAAAACCAGTGAGGTGATCTCCCCAACTGCTCCAGCTGACTGCCTAAAGAGTTTCCCATCACTGAGAGCACAGAGAAAGAAAACCCACAGGGAGCCTGGTAGATGCTTGAGTTGAGTAGACCAAGCCTAGAATCCGAGCTGACTAAAGCAGCTGGAATTTGTAGGACAGAATATTTAAAAGAGTGACACAGAAAGAGGGGGCAGAATATTGATTGGTATATAAAAGTGAGGAAACTACTTAAGTTCAGGAAGAGCAAAAAGAACAGTGAGAAAAATACCCAAAACTCACGTAGGGCCAGGAATATTACCTGTTCCTAGAAGTCAACTAAAAACCTCCTAATTTATGGGACACTAGATAGATTACTCAGAAAGGTCATGCCCCAGTAATAGGGGAAAATTGCCCTAACTCAGTGTTGCTCTGGTCCTGCCTAATAAATGTGGAATAATTACTGAAAGAATAAAACTGTTTCCAAGTAACATAACTATACATCAGAACAAAGCTCAAGAACATTTTAAGAATATAAAAATATTCAACACTCAACAAGGTAAAGTTAATAATGTCTGGTATCTAATCAAAAATTACCAGGCATACAAACAAGCAGAAATTTCAGCCCCAAATGAAGGGAGAAATCAATCAATGGAAACCACCCCATAACTAACACCGATATTAAGATTAGTGGAAAAGGACTTGAAAATAGTTATTGTAGCTGCATATCATAGTTCAAAGTACTAAAGATTGAACATGTTAAGTAGAGACATGGAAGATATTAAAAAGACCCAAATCGAACATGTAGAGATGAAAGCTACAGTGCAGGAGATGAAAAGTGTACTAACTGGGAGTAACGGTAGATTAGACTTTGTAGAAGAAAATATTAGAGAGTGTGAAAATATAGCAATAGAAACTATCTAAATTGAAATGTACAGAGAACAAAAGACATAAAAAATTAACAGAGCATCAGTGGGCTATAAGGAAACTTTCAGCAGCCTAATAGATGTGTACATGGGACCCCCAGAGAGGGGACACAAGGAAGTATACTTTAAAAACTAATGGCTGAACAGTTTGCAAATTTCATGGAAACTAAAAGCTCACAGATCCGAGAACTTCAATGAACCCCAAGTTAAAGAAACAAGAAGACGGCTTCCCTGGTGGCTCAGCGGTTGAGAGTCCACCTGCCGGTGCAGGGGACGTGAGTTTGTGTCCCGGTCCGGGAGGATCCCACATGCCGCGGAGCGGCTGGGCCCGTGAGCCATGGCCGCTGAGCCTGCGTGTCGGAGCCTGTGCTCCGCAGCGGGAGAGGCCACAACAGTGAGAGGTCCGCGTACCGCAAAAAGAAAAAAAAAGTATATGACACACAGGAATAACAAAACAGGTGAGATACTATTATTTGAAAACTATAAAATTCTGATTAAATAAATCAAAGAAACCTAAAGAAATGGAAAGACACACACTGGTAATGGATTGAAAAACTAACGTAAGAAAGATGTTATTCTCCTCAAAATGATCAATAGGTTTATATGCAATTACTATCAAAATGCCAGCAGGAATTTTTGTGGCCAATTCTGAAATTTATATAAGAAAGCAAAAGGACCAGAATAGCTAAAGGTGTTTTCAAAAGGGAAGAATATAATTAGAGGAATTGCACTACCTGATTTTAATACTTAAAGACTGACTCTGGAGCTATAGTAATGAAGATGGTGTTTTATTGATATAAAGATATTCAAGGAGACCCATGGAACAGAATAGAGTCCAGTATCAGACCCTTACATGGATGACCTACTGATTTTTTTGACAAAGGTACAAAGAAGGTGCAGTGGAGAAAGGAGAGCCTTCTTTATTTTAACTATATAGAAAGGCAAATTTTTTTCAAGATTAAAAATGTCAGAAACAATGACAGAACACAGATAATAGAGAGGGAAATGTTTTTCAATACATATGGCCAACACATGGTCGTGTCTTAATTTACAATGTGTGTATAAGTCCAAAGTACAACATGAAGTACTCAAAAGAAAACCAGGCAAAGAACCAAAAGAGATAGTTTTCAGATAAAAGAAATACAAGTGTCCATTGAACACATGAAAAGATGCTCAGCGTTATTCACACTTAACAGAATTCAAATAAAAATAAGGAAAAATCCCACCATTTTTCACCCATCTGATTGCAAGTCACAGGAACTCTCACACCCTGGGGGTGGAAATGTGAATTGAATTGGCGCTGCCTTGGGGAGGGTATTGGTCAGTGCAGGCAACCCACATGTCCAAGAAACACTAGTCCTGAAAAAGGACCCCTCACTTAAAGAAAACCTAAATACAACCTGGAATATCACAGCAGATTATTTTAAAGTTGAATTTGGGTTTAAGAATATGTATAAACTAGGAATACAATTTTATCTTATATTTTACACAATAAAGTTTATAAGGCAACTATGTCCTCATTTTCCAAAGGAACAATGAACGATTCAAATGTTGACTGTGGGTTTTCAAGAATAATTCTTCTAAACAAATGTTATAAGGGTACAGTGAGAAACCTTTTCCTTTTTTTCAGAGCAGGAACATAGCTGAAATTTGACATGCTATTCAAAGGCTTCATCACATTTCCCCAGGGCTCTCGACCTGCGATCTCCTGCTCATTCTGTCTCTGAGTGTGTGAATGTGTTCCCTCCTCCACGACTGAGAAACAAGTTCTCATCTGTCAGGGGGATCCAAGTTCCCCAACGTCACGTCACATCTGATTTGCACTCTCTTTTGATGCTGCAACTCCTTTTCAAGCTCTCTGATATATCACCTGTGCATACGGCTTTTCATTTTAGTTACGACATTTTTCATTTCCAGGGATTAACTAGTTTTTGTTTGTTTGCTTGTTTGATTACTAAGCTCCCATGTTTAATAGTGTTTCGTTCCCTGTCCATGTTTTATGTTCCCTCTTCCACTGAAACATGTGACGCATATGTATTTATAATCTACACCTGCCGATCCGCCAAATCTGACATCTCTGTGGGGTGGTGTTGCTGCTGTGTGTGTTTCCCTACCTGGCAGTATCCTGTGTATTTGTGTGTTTATGGTGTTTTCAATGGGCCATTCGCTGGGCAGGCCCTGAGGTTGGGTTTGTGGGTGTATAATTACAGAGAATATTGCGTTTTATTCCGCCAGGACCTTTGAGCCCTCTGAACCTGGGACCATGTTTAAAAGCGAAGTATCAACTACAGTGTTGTAGGGCTCTACAGAAGGTGTGTATTCAAGCCATAAACCTTCCACAGAGCTTTGAGATGTATGGATCTTCAAAGGGATCTACATTTTTCCTCTACCAAGAGGAAAGGAATCTACATTTTTCCTCTACCAAGAAACAGAGTTGATACAAGTGTCTGTTTCTTCTCTTCTTCAGGGAAAATTCATCTCCAGACTCCTCCCTCACTGAGCACGTCCCAACCACAGACAAGGACACATATTTGCCTCCTTATTTTGGGTCCTCTCTGTGCCACCGTCAGACACGCAAACTCCACGTTATTATAGCTGGGATATGCCTATATGGGTCACCGATCTCTTTAGAGCCTGGTTTTGTACTTTCCTGTTATTTTTTTATTCCTGAAGATTTTTATTGCTACCTTTGAGTAGAGACAAGAATTTAAATGCATGTATTTTGCACTTTATTCCCCATTCTGAGGGCTATTATAACAGGATATTTCATCCATTATGTTGCTTATCAAAAGAGATCTAAAGTATTTTAAAGTTTGCTTTTTAATACTTAGTATTCAGTCCACCTGGATATAATTTTTGAATATGATATGAAATAATGATACTTTTTCCATATTGATAAGCAATTGCCCATGTATTGAAAAAAAATCTATCTTTTTCTCATTGAGGCTGTCTCAGCCCTGCCGTATATTGATTCCGTGTACTTGGGTCTATCCTGGGTTATTGCCTTCCATTGGTTTATTTGTCTGTCACAGGACTCTCAGTATATTGTCTTAATTCTACAGCCATCCAATATGTTCTAAAACATGGTAGGGTAAGCCCTTCGTCTTTTTTTTCACAATTAACTCCATTATTGTCTGTCCTTCTCCAATATATAATAACAAACTTGTCATGCTCTGTGAAAAATACTACTGGAATTTTGATGGGAATTACATTAACTTTAAAGACTAGTTGAAGGAGAATTGACCTGTGTACACCACTAAGACTTCCAGCTCATAAACATATCTAGCCATTTATTCAGATCTATATTTTTGTCCTTTGAAGTTTATAATCTATATAGAGGCCTGGTAACTCTTTGTCACCTTATAGTGTTATGAGGGGAGATAAATGGGAACTTTTTCTTTTATGTTTTTTATTATTGTTTTGGAAAGCAACTGAAATTTTGTAAAATCACATATCCTGACACCTTCTTGGTAGTTTTGTTTATTTGATTGTTTTGTTTCTTTGAGGTATAAAATCATATCTTCTGCAAACAGACATAATTGTACAATTTTTATCATTTCTGAATTCAATGTTTTTCTTGTCTAATTGCATTGGTTTGAATTCAGTGAAAATTTGAAGAGAAGCAGTGAGAACTGGCTCCTCGTCTTGTTCCCGAATTCAAAAGGAATGTTTTTAAAATGTTGTCACTAAGTATGATTCTTGTTTATATTTCTGATATATGCCCTTCAGGCTAAGAGTTTACTTTCAATTCCAAGTTGACAAGTCATTTTTCATCCAGAATGGATATTGGCTTTTTCAGTACCTTTTTCTGAGTCTCTTGTGATGAAGTTTTTAAACTTTAATCCCTTAGCAAAGTGGGCAGTAGTCACTTTGGGAATTTTGAGATACAGATGGGTCTCTTCAAAAATTCTCAAAAGCCCTCCTGAACCTCCACTTCCCTGACCTTCTGCAACCTTGAGGTTGGTGATGCTTTTAAGAATGATTCCATTAGTTCTCGACCATTAACTTTGAAATCCCTGTGTGGTGGTCTCACTTTGAAATGAAGCATTTGCTGTCATGCATCTAATCTAAAGCTGAAACAGGCTCATTTCAGCACGTGTCTGGATTTTGTATTTTCGATGACTTCCTTTGTGCTACCTTCCAATTCAGTACTTCTCATTTTGACAGCATTCAAGCAGGCTAGAGATCAACACACGTCTTCCTTTTTTATAAAGTTTATTTTTTCATTTTCTTTTTTTTAAGTTTATTTTTTATTGAAGTATAGCTGAATTACAATGTTGTGTTAATTACTGCTCTACAGCAAAGTGACTCAGTCATGCATATATATATACACATTCTTTTCCATATTCTTTTCCAGTATGGTTTATCAAAGGATACTGAACATAGTTCCCTGTGCTATACAGTAGGACCTTGTTGTTTATCTATTCTATATATACCCGTTTGCATCTGCTAATCCCCAAATCCCCCTACTACCCTCTCCCACCCCCCTCCTCCTTGGTAACCACAAGTCCATTCTCCATGTCCCTGATTTTGTTTCATAAATGTGTTCATTTGTGTCATATTTTAGATTCTACATATGAGTGCTATCATATGGTATTTGTCTTTCTCTTTCTGACTTACTTCACTTAGTATGATAATCTCTAGTTGCATTCATGTTGCTACAAATGACATTATTTCATTCTTTTTTATGGCTGAGTAGTATTCTGTTGTATGTACCACATCTTCTTTGAATATGCAATGGGAAAAGACAGTCTCTTCCGCAAATGGTGTTGGGAAAGCTGAACAGCCCCATGTAAAGCAATGAAGTTAGAATACACCCTCTCACCTTACACAAAAATAAAATCAAAATGGCTTATAGACTTAAACATAAGACATGACACCATAAAACTCCTAGAAGAGAACATAGGTAAAACATTCTCTGACATAAATCATACCAATGTTTTATTAGGTCAGTCTCCCAAGGCAATAGAAACAAAACCAAAAATAAACAAATGGGACCTAATCAAACTTATAAGATTTTGCACAGCAAAGGAAACCATAAACAAAATGAAAAGACAAGCTACAGAGTATAAAGTTTATTTTAATGACTCGCTTTTAATCAATATTTAAGGTCTCCAGCTAGTTATTTTTCACAAAAATCAGTTCTGCTAGCGTTTTCTCTGTTTTCTCCTTGTTTTTTATTTTTTTTGTGATTGAAACTGTACCTTCAATTATCTCTGTAAACACCTTCAACATACTTGTTTTGACGCTTCTGTTCATCTCTCTGTGAAGGTCTGAATGATTTTCACCTACAGCCCATTTCTATGGCAGGAGTTTATTTCCTTAGTTCTATTTCTCAGACTTATACTTTTGTAGGCCTTTCTCAGTTTGGGTTTCCAAGTCAGATCTGATGGGTGGAGTTTGGGGCGGTTTTCCCTTTGTTCCTGTGTCTCTCCTGCCTCCTTCTCCCTGCTCTCACCTCCCCCACCTGAGGACCGTGCCTCCACTCCACCTGAGGTACATCCAGATCCAGGTCTTACACAGGATCGTGTGCGGGCTGGCAGGGATGCTGGAGACAAGGCAGGCCCATCCGTGATGCCAGCGGGTACCAGGCTCAGATCCCAGCCACACGGTTATGTCTGTTTCCTCTCATCTCCCCAGGCCTGCAGCTCCCTTCAAATTAGGGTCCTTGGATCTTAGAGCAAAAGCTATTTGCAGTCTTATTTCATGGGGCTCCTTCCACCCCTTGGCTACAGCCCGACTCATCTCCAGTCTGATATTCTGGTCTCCATTATACAGAGGTGTCAAACCTTGTCCTCCTTGTGTGGACCCAGAGATAAGTGACCCTCGTTCACCCCACTCAACAGTCACACTCTCCCCTCCCCTCCCTGCCCCCCACCTCTTGAAATGAAACTCATAGAGGCGCGTCTCCTGGTTTCAGAGCCTGACACTGTCTGCATTTTCTCTGTTCACACGTGGTTCATCATTTCTATGAGTGCAGAGCAAAGGGAGTTGTTGCAATACAAACTCGCTGCCCTGTCCTGACAGGAAATCCTTGTGGTTGCTGTTAAGTGATAGGATTTTAAATTATTTATATTTTTGTCTTTTATTTAGAATTTTTCGAGCAAAAACACATTGTAAAGACTATAAAGCAAAAATAATGGTTATTTTTGTAGAATGAAGTAGAAAAAAATACAGATTTAGTACAAAATGAATATATATATGTATAATATATACATATATAATGTATACATTATATATACATTATATATATAATATATATTATATATAATATATATTATATTATATATAATATATATTATATTATATATAATATATATTATATTTATATATTATATATTATATATAATATATATAATCTATTATATATATTATATATAATATATATTATATATAATATATATTATATATTATATATAATATATATTATATAATATATAATATATATATTATATATACATTATATATGTATACATATATATACTATATATATGTATAATATATATTATACAAGAATATATATATTCTTGTATAATAACAAGAATTATACAGGCATATGGACAGAGCCTGAGAGAGAGCTTAGAAAAAAAAGAAGACCCTTAATTTGTAGGTGTTATAGGATTCTGGGTAAATTTCTCTGATTTTTATTGTGGCTAATATTACAGTAATCAAGAGCATGTAATAGTTGGGTAGATTGAAGAGAGAGAAGAGTGAAGTAATAATTGTATTTAATGACTGGGTGATTTTTTTTTTAACTGCAAGAAATAGGTCAATGTCTACAGGCTAACGGGATCCCAATTAAAAGAATCCTAGTATATATAACGAAAATAAAAAGGGTAAATAAAACATTAGCCTTTGAAAGAGGGGGAAAGCTTTCTGAACAAAGCAGGAGGTGAAGCCACAGAGTTCTAAGAAGCGTCACTGTTGGGCACTTCCAGCACTCGGTGTGTGCAGAGGCCATGGAGGGGGCAGTGCGGTCCCATGCCCAAGAGAGAGACAGCAGCACCGGGTCCCACTGGGGACCATCAGCCTGGGAACAGGGAACCCAGGGTGAGATGGACGCACAGGAGGTGGTAGGAGGCCATCCTGGAGGAGGTGAGACCCACGGGGTTGTAGAGGGCAGAGGTCTCCAGGCATTGATCCGATGAGAGGATAAGAAACTCTACCTTTCATAATCACAACGATGATAAAAGCCTTCTGTTTCTGCCTGTGGGCAAAATTAGGATTCCACTTTGTACATTTCAGACAACGATCCCAGGAGGCAACTTGGTCAGAAGCCTCACCCCCTCTGCCCTCCCTGGGACCCACAGGACCAGGGCTGATGTCAGGCCTGCTGGTCAACCCCTGCAGCATTTCCCACAGGCTGCGGGGTGGGCACTGCGGGACCTGAGGGATAAACACACCCTTCCAGGCGTACCAGAACCCCTGCCCCTTCCTCTGTGTCACAGTTCCCCCGGAGGGGAGGGCGGAGGCCGCACCTGATGTCCATCAGTGTGGGCTCCTGCCCCAGGTGCACACCCAGGTGTCTGCAGGTGCAGGGCTCAGGTACCCTGGGGATGGGGGCTGGCCGCTGATGTCCACGCAGTCCTCTGCAGGAGACCCTATGGCTCCTTGTTCACGGGGTCCCACTCTGCTTCTGTGGTTTTGTCGGTTGGCTACTTTAAGTCACCATGTCAACCATAGGACATCCCCGATCCAGGGACCAGCAGACAGGTTTCAAGTGTGGGTGTTTCCAACGTGATGTGTTAGGAAGCTGGCCTGTGTACCAATATTCTGTTCATCTATCTCTGTTCTTTGCTGACTTAACATACTGAATGTAACTAGTTTTACTTTCTTAAGGTACAATCTTATTTTAGGTATCAAATGTTAATATACGTCAAGGATTTTTTGTTTGTTTCTTTTGACCCAACCATAATGTGATCATGGCTAATAGAAATTCAGCGGATGGGGACAGCTTTACCTTAGAGTGAGGTCAATGCACCTGGGGCAGCTCCAGGGCTCCGAGATGCCGTGTAAGGTCCACTGTTTTATTCCAGCTTTGATGTGTGCCCTGCACCAGCCAAATGGCCCAGCCAGACGCTCTGACAGCTGCCGCCCCCCCACCGCACACGCCTTACCTCGGTTATTCACCCTTCTCGCACACGTTGATGGAGCCCGGGGCTGTGCACGTGCCTTGCGATGCATTTCATCTAGCCTCTTAAAGCCCTACGAGGATGTCGTAGTGACCAACTGCTCAGAGACGAAAGCTGAACTGAGAGAGGTGAGGTGAAGACTTTGAGTTTCCACAGCTCATGGTGAAACCATTTTGTCTGACAACAAACCCTGAGTCACAAGAGAGCGTGGTGGTGGGCACGGGGGAGGGGTGGGCAGGAGGGAGGGCTGAGTCGGCAGGAGACTGGCCGCAGCTGCAGCAAATGGGGGCCCTTCAGGGTGGCACTGCTAGGCTGTCAGGGGTGGGCAATAAACACCACGGTCTGGAAAAGCAGATGGAGAAAATCTATTACAGATAAAAGCGGCTGAGTGGGTTGAATGGGGGCCCCTACGTCCTAATCCCAGGCCTGTGCAGGTGACCCTATTTGGAAAAAGCAACTTTGCAGATGTACCTAAGGACCTCAAGATGGGATCATCCTGGATTACTCAGGGGGCCCTAAATCCAATGACAGTGTCCTTATAAAAGACTAAGATGCAGAAGAAGAGAAGACGCAGACTCCGAGGAGGGGCCACGTGACAACGAGGGCAGGGAAGGGGGATGTGGCCACAAGCCAAGGAGCCCCCGGCCTTCAGGAGCTGGAGGACCCTCCGCTGGAGCCGTCGGAGGGAGCATGGCCCTGCAGACAACTTGATTTATGGCTTCTGGCTCCAGAGCCACAAGAAAACACATTTTTTGGGGGGGTGGCGGGTTAGGGACCAGAGCACACAGAGCAGCCCCAGGGAAGTTTTGTCCGGCTCTGCCCATGCTGGTCACTGAACTTTTGATGGGCAAATACAACCGTCCAGATGCCTGTTCGTTCATGCACTCCCTCCCCGATGTGGGGCTTGGGTTGGAAGCAGCCGGAGGAAAGGACTTGGGAAGGAGCATAGCTGCTTTGAATCTAAGGAGACGTGGCAGCCACTTCAGGACGGAGGGATGGAGAAGGGAGCCTGGCGCAGGGCCTAGGCCCGCCTGGGGCTCATGGGTCACCTTCACAGGCCGCTCAGCCTCAGGCCTGTCCCTAGAATGAGCAGGATGTGGGCCCTGGGTCCGCGGGCGAGGAGGGACCTGCACTTTCAGGGTCAGCCGGTCCTGGGCTGGCAGGGCCACCAGGGAGTTTTGCTTCCAGCCCCGGAGCTGCGACCGTAGGCTGACCTCGCTCCAACCCCGCAAACTCACACAATGTTTTTCTGAATGAGGTTGGCGAAGCGTCTTTTTTTAAGACTTTGATTAAGAAGCTGTTCTCTTAGGGCCACTGTCCAACAGCCCAGCCAGGAATGAAGGTGTTTGTCCTCACTCACAAAGGAAACGGGCTGTGGGGAGAAGAATTCCCTACAATTTATTCACACCACAAAAAATTAATGAGCATTAGTAAATTCCTTTTTCATGTAAGGAAAAGAAGATGCAAACAGTGATTTAATGAAGGATTCTGCTCTCAATGCTGCTTTCCACCATAACAAAGAGGACAGTCCTTGTTATTCAGAAAGTAGTTGGGCTCAGAAGGAGAAGGTTTTATAAACAGTCATTAGCATCTTAACTACAGGACCATTCAAAAGGCAGCGCCCCTGAAAAAAAAACTTCAGCCCATTAATCTCTTGGTCTCAAAGTCCAAGAAGTGAAACAGCCTCCTGAGAATATGTTCCAGGCCGGGCGGGCGTGAGGGGGGGTCTTCGGGGAGCGGGGTCTCCGGATGCGTCCTCCCCGTGGAGGGCGGGCAGGCGGGATGAAGCCGGCTTTCTCCAGGCTTGGGTCTCAGCGGGCATGCCTCTCATGGCAGGAATCTTTCACTGGAAGTGGGCGACCTCTTTCAAACCCACTGCATCCTGAAGGAGCGTGTGTATTTGCACAGCTGAAAAAAAGAGAAAGGATGCACGGTGCTCCTTCTGAGCTGAGTCTGGCTTTGGAGACCAAGGGGTGAGCAACGTCCCCTGTGGTCCCTCCATGCCCCCACCTTGGGTTCTGCGTGACACAGTCCTGGGGACAGGGCCTCTCCACGCAGTGCCTCTCAACAGCCCCAGGCGTTTGTCCCACGTGTGGAGGCCGCTGTGAACAATTTCTTTCCCAGTCATTTCTGCAAAAGCCCTAGAACTGGCTGGTACAGGAACTGATCACTGGTTTGGGGGGAATCCTGCCAATTTGGGGTGAGGGGATGGACCAGCCCATCCCAAACACACAGGCAAAGACATGGGGGCAGTTCCCTGCGGGAGAATGCCATTGGGGTGATGCCACCAGAAGCAGGGGCCAGGGCTGGGCAGCAAGGGGACGGATAGCCACTGCAGGGGGACTGAGGCCTCCGAGAGACACTCAGAGCTGTGGCTTTGGAGTTTTCTTCAAGTGGCATCTCAGGGCAACTCAAGGCTCAAAGCAACAGAAGCTGCCCCTGTTGACGTGATAGTGGGAACCCCGGCTGGTCAAATCCATCCCACCTTCTCCTTCCGTGGGATCCGAGGCCCTACCCTGAACCTGCAGGGCTCTGAGGAACAGGGTGAAACTGGCAACATAGCCCTCCCTCCGTCATAATACGAATAAACTGTGACAGAGAGGGGAGGGCACCCCAGTCAGTGTCCAGAGGAAATCACCTGGAGCTTGGGTGCCAGAGACCTTCACCCGAAGGTGACCCCCAGAGCGGTCAGCTGGGACCGTCCTCAAGCCCTGCCCTGAGGCCTGCAGCTGGGGGTCTGGAAGCTGGTGATGGGGCTGGGGTCTCTTTTTATCACTTTATATACCACGTCTTCTTTACCCATCCATCCACCAGGGGACACTTAGAGTGTCTCTGTGTCTTGACTACCGTGAATAACGCTACAATGAACATGAAGGTGCAGGTATGTCTTCAGAATCCTGATTCCAGCTCCTTTCAATACATACTCAGAAGCGGGATTGCTGGATCATAAGGTAGTTCTATTTTTAAATTTTGAGGAACCTCTATACTAACCCATCTTAGCATGATCATCATTCTGCCATATGTGCATACATGCGATCACTGCGTTGTACACCTTACACTCACACAGTGTTATGTGTCAATTCTACCCCATAGAGCTGGGAAAAGCCCAGCAGGAAATATAATTCCATCTCCAACAAACCAGCTGTGATTTTCCTGAGGCTGCCCTGACACAGGGTCCCCTCCCAGGTTGTCTTCCACTTATCATAGATGCTTTGTTGTACAGACCGGTGGACAGATGGATAAAATCATAGCTTGAAAATACTGAATAATCTGCTAAAGACATAACACCCACGGCGATGAGGGTATATGCCAAAGGGATACAGGAGCTGCTGAGAGAGCGCCCAGTGGCCACAGCGACAAAATGAATCAGGCACAGCTTTAACTCCTAACCTGTGTAAAAACATAGCCCCGAGTCCATGCTAATACAAATCCATAATTGAGGAAATAAAGAGGACAAGAGACACATCTCTCGGGCAGAAACATTCCACATAATTTGTAGACGCTTCCTGCTCAAGGAGCCGGGGCACAACGCCCACCCCTTAAGTGCGGGCCTTGCATAATGACAGCCTTCCAAGGAGGAGTAAAACGAGGGGAAGCCTGACAAGCCCACCTGAGCCGAGTGGCAGAGGCCAGAACCACGTCGATCCGCCAGGTTGACAGCGTGGGCCCAGATGCGAGGTGACGAGGACACTTCGCCTCTGTGGTCCTCCTCCCACAACCCAGGACCGCCTAACCCTGAGAAAAGCATTAGACAAATCCCAATAGATGGGGCACCTACACGACGCCTCCCCAGCACTTCTCAAGGAGCTGCCAAGGTCTTCAAAGGCAAAGAAGATTTGAGAAACTGTCCCAACCCAGTGAGCCTAAGGAGACATAATGACCAAAGGTCACGCGGGACGTCAGTGGGGTCCTGGGACCAAACAATAAGAAAAGCAAAAGGCATCGGGTGAAAATGAAGCGGATCTGAAGAGAACATGGATTTTAGTGTCAAATAAGGTATCAGCACGGTAACGAACGCACTGCACTAACCTGAGATGTGGACAGCTGGGGAAATGCGTGCTGGGTATACGGGAACTCTGTATTATCCTCACCATTTTTCTATAAATCTAAAACTGTTTCAAGATTTAAAGTTGGTGTTTAAAAGTACTTAATAAAAGCAATTTGGGGGAGAAAATCCTTGCAAGGCTATCCACCCGTCAGCAGCAGGGCCTGCCAGGCCAGCAGCTTTCTAGCACCATCTTCACACCTCAACACCTGGATGGTGCCCAGAGCCCCCAGCAGACATGTCCTCAGCCTTGCGGAGCCTCTGGACGCAAGCGGGTCCACCTGCTTCAGCGCTAGGGCCATTTCTGGAAAGTGCAGGAAGGACCTTTAGACAGACAAGATGAATCAAAGTGGGCAGGAGCCCCGTGATGGGAAGGGGCTCACGGAACAGTCCCCATCTGCATGCATCTGGAAATGTTCAAAATGAAACTCCAAGAAGGCCAGAAGAGTGGTCGAGAAGTGCTGACCGCCCACACGAGGCTGGGAGATGACCCACCACAAAGGCCACGTGGGTCGAGCCCAGGGGTGTGATCCAGTGCCCGCAGGGGGCTGGTTGGAAGAGTCCAGGGCGTAAAGGTGATGCTGTAAGGCCTTGGCCACAGAGAAAAGGACCGTGGGCAGTGGGTAGACGCTCAGGGTCCCTTGTCCTCGTGCCCAGGGCTGGACACGGACCCTCTGAGATGCCGGGCCCGTTTAACAGGCCTGTTCTCTCTGGGCCTGAGACGCTGCATCACTTACCCAGTGCAGCATGACGACCCCACGATCTGAGTGGTGGATGGCGGTATACAAGCAGGGCAGCTGGGGGTGGCTCCTCAGGCCGGGCAGGGCTGGATTCAGCTTCAACACCCATCGACCTGTCTACTCCCCTTCCCCTGCTTATTTATGCATTTACTCCTTCTTTACTTTTTTCCCTGTAGCATTTTCTATTCAATCTCAGGTATCCTGTTAAATTAGCCCTGATCAATTCAGTAGGTGCTTCAAAATAATGACACATTTATTATAAAACCAGAAGCCATATCACACCTCACAAAATAGTAGCCAAATATTATTAACTATTTGTAGCCAAATATTAAATATCTAGTCATGATGACGGCTGAGAACTGTCTTCTGACACCAAGCTTAGGGAGACCTTCAGGGTGAGGGCTGCCCCTGAAACACCTCAGCCCTGACTCTTGGGCCTTCCTTCAGGCCTCCACCCAGCAAACACACCCTTCGGCACCCCCGTGTGACTGTGGGTTGGGACACCTGCCCAAGGCCACTGGGGCCTCTAGGACTGAGCCCCAGTTAACGATGAACGAACGGATGCTCTCACTTCAAGTTCCGCTGCTCCTTCCCCCACACACTAACCTCCAGGCTTGCCAAAGGATGTACCTTTGCCTGGACATCCGTCTGTCCCTGGGCGTCTGCACAGCTGCTTCTTCTGCCTTCAGTGCTCTCTCTCAGCGGACACCTTCTCATCCATTCTGGAAGCAGCTGCTGCCTCTTGCTCAGAACCCTGCCCCGAGCTGGCATGGCAATGCCTGGCCCCCATGCTCACCTGTTGGCCGTTGAAGCGCCTGTCACATCTGCTGTGACTCTTCCCCAGGGGCCAGGGGTTGTGCTGGAGATCTTCCCTCTCCAGGGCTCAGCACAGCGTTAAGCGCTGAGTAACTGAAAGGATGACTACTTTATCACATATCCTGCAGGGTAGAGGACTCTTAATTATAAAAAACACAAACAGGAAGAGTTTTGCTTTCAAAAATGATGGACTAACAGTGATAGAATATACCGTCCCACTGAACCAATCGAAAAGTGGACAAAGTATATGAGACTATGGTCTGCAAGATACTGGTCATCAGGCAACAAAGGACAGTGACCCCTGGAAGATGCAAAACAAACAAAGGGAGGCCTGGGGTTGTCCCAACTTACTGCCTGGAAAGAGTTGCCAGGCTGCACTGCAGGGAGCAGGACCCAGGTGGAACTGGGCGGGTTCTCAGAGCTGAGGATGTAGAGCCAGAGTACAGAGGGACTAGGATGGCTAGAGGTCACCCACAGAATGCCTAGGAGGAGAGATCTGCCCAGAGAGAGAACCCAAGATCGACAGAGCATCCCCCCTCTCAGCTGAGAATTAGCCAGTTCATGTGGGTGGAAACTGCCTCAGGCCAGAGAAAGAACCACAAGAGGATCAGAGGTAATGGTTCCCATTGTTCACACAGGGCCCAATAGTAGTGCTTGTTCCTATTACTTTGTCCCAGACAGAACGTCAAGGTTCATGGGGCAATGGGTAGAGTGCTCAAAATCTGGGACTTGCCTTAACAGTGGAAAATCATTACTTCTTGACTATGTACTGCTCTTGCCCCCCACCCCAAATAATCTCCAAAAGCGAGACCCAAAAGGATCAAACTGCTTCCAAGTAAATTCACTGCAACCTAGAACAAAACTCGAGAATATTCACAGAAACACAAAACTATCCAGCACCCGACAAGGAAAACTCATAATGTCTGTTGTCCGGTTAAAAATCTCCAGGACTTCTATGTAGAGGACATTTCAACAGAGGACATCAGGAGGCGGTATATCAATCAATTGAAACCACACCAGAACTGACACAGGTGTGAGAACTAGCAGACAAAGCATTTTAAAAGTTTTTGAAACAGTAAGGCATATGGTCACAAAGCTAAGCGGAGACATGGAAGATATTTTGAAAAGACCCAAAAGGAAATTCCAGAGATAAAACTATAATGTCTGAGATGAAAATTACACCAGTGGGATTAATGGTAGATTACAAATTAAGAAAAAAGATTAATGAATTTGAAGACATAGCAGTAGAAACTATTCGAAAGGAAACAGAGGGAAAACAGTTTTAAAATTAGAGCATTATCAAGCTGTGGGCTAACTTTAGGTGGTGTGTAATGGTGATCCTCAAGGAATATGAATAGAAGAGATATTTAAAGAAATCACGGCTAAACCATTGGCAAATTTGAGGAAAACTGTGAATGTGTAAATCCAGGAGGCTCAGAGAACTCCAAGCACAAGGAAACTACACCAAGACACATAATGATCGGTTTGCTAAAACCACTGTTAAAGAGAACATCCCTAAAGCGGCCAGAAACAAATATACGTTACATACAGAGGAACACATGTAAGAAAGACAACAGACTTCTTGTTGGAAACAATGTAGGAGGGAAGATAGTGACAAAACATCTTTGAAGTGCTAAAAGAAACACATAAATAAGCAAATATCAGTAAACATAGAGCTCTGTACTTAAAAAGTATTATTCAAGAATGGAGGTGAAATAAATGTTTTTTAAGACATTCAAGAGATGAAAGAATCTATTACAGATCTGCTCTGTAAGATAGGGTAAAAGGAGTACTTCGAGCAGAATGAAATAATACTAAATGGAAGAACTGATCTACTCAAATAAGGACGTCAGAAATAGCAGGTATGTGTGTTACTCATACTGTAAATGAAGTGGTGTAATAATATACCTCCCGTGTGGTGTAATAAAGCTACAATGTGAGAAGCAGACACTAATATAATAAAACAGAGTTGAAGCTGAAAAAAAACATAAAACTGAATCATAAAAATATTCAATTACTCCATAGGAAGGCAGAAAAAGAGAGAAATGGGAAGAAAAGAACAGCTGAGAAAATAGAAAACATCTGCCAGTGTGGTAGTTTAAAATCTAACTAATAAATGTTCACATTAAACGTAAATTATCTAAATGCCCACTGAAAAGCAGATATTGTCAGACTGGATAGAAAAGGGAGGTCCAACAGTGTACTGTTTTGAAGTAATTCACCCCCGAAATAAAGACACAAATAAGTAAAAAGTAATAAGATATGCTATATTAATAGGGTGGATATGTTCATTTCAGGCAGAATAGATTTCATAGCAAACTATTATTGGGAATAAGTATGGCCATTTTGTAATGATAGAAGGATCAATTTATCAAGAGGACACAACAATCCTAAGTGGTCATGTACTTAATTACAGAATTTCACAATATGATACTTGAGGTAAAAACTGATAGAACTGCAAGGATAAATAGATATCCACAATTATAGGCAAAGACTGCGATGACTCTCAGTAACTGATAGAACAAGTAGACAGATCAGTAAAGATACAGATGATATGAATAACGCTGAAAACTTACTCAATGTGACAGAAGTTTGTTCAACATCCCGCCCAACAAGAGCAGTGTTCCATTCTTATCAAGGACAAATGAAATATTTACCATGATAGACCACATTCTAGGCATAAAACATGTCTCAGATTATTTTAAAGGACTCAAGTCAGGCAAACTATGTTCTTTGTCAACAAAACTAAATTAGAAATCAATAAAAGAAAATCTCTAGAAAATCTTCTGAATGTATAGAGACTAAATGACCCCCTTCCAAATAACTTATGGTTCAAAGAAGAAATTAAAAGGGAAATGAGAGAGTATTTTGGACTGAATGGAAATGAAAACACAACTAAAATAGTAATTGAAGGAAGTGATGATGTGATTGTCTCAGTAAACACAGAAACAATATTTAGAAAATTTAATATCCATTTCTGACAAAACCCTCCAAAATCTGGGCATGGAAGGGAACTTCCTCAACCTGAAAGAGTACCTGTGCAAAGACTTCAGCTAACAACAGGCATGATGGAAAAGACTGAAAGGTTGACTTCTAAGATCAGAAATAAGACAATGATGTTCATTCCAACTACTTACATTCAACATTGTGTTGGTATTTCTGGCCAATGCAATAAAGTAAGAAAAAGAAATAAAAGCCATCCAGATTAGAAAGGAAGAAGTAAAACTGTCTTTATTCACAGAAGTTAGGATTCTGAAGGAAATTGATGGAATCAACAAAAAGATAATAGATCTGATACCCGAGTTTATCAAGTTTGCAGGATATAAGATCAATATAAAAAGTCGAATGAAACTCTGTAAAGTAGGAACAATCAAAAATTGAAATAAAAGTTATTTTAAAAATTAATAAAATATCATTTTGTACCAAAAATATGATAAATATGGCAAAAGGTGGGAAGACCTGTATACTGAAAACTACAAAATATTGCTGAGAGAAATTAAATAAGATCTGAATGGAAAGATACACAGTGTCCATGGCTCAGTAGACTCAAAACTGTTAAGTTGACAATTACACCCTAAACTGATTCTAAAATTCATATGCAAATGCAAATAATCTAGGAAAGTTAAAAGAAAAAAATGGAGAGCTAACACTATTTCATTTCAAGACCTTCTGTAAAGCTACAGTAATCAAATCAGTGCATAAAGACAGATAAATAGATGAGTGGTGCAGAGTGGGGAGTTTAGAAATAGAGCCACGCAAATGCTGTCAGCCAGTTTTTCACAAAGCTGCAGAGAAAATTCAGTGGAGAAAGGACAGTCTTTCAAACAAATGGTGCCAGAACAATTGAAGTATTCGTATTCAGAAACATAAGCTTGTATGTGTAACTCACACCATGTACAAAATTACCTCAAAATGAATCATAGATCTAAATGAAAAACCTAAAACTATAAAAGTTCTAGAAGAAAACATGTCTGAAACATTTTTGGTCTGGGGCTAAGCAAAAATTTCTTAAATAGGACACCCAAATATGTACTTTATAGAGCAAACTGATGTATAGGACTTCATCAAAATTAAACACTTGTGCTCTTCAAGTGACACTGTTCAGAGAATGAAACGGCAAATCACAGACTGGGAGTAAATATTTGCAAATTACATGTCTGATAAAAGATTGTGTCTGGAATATATAAAGAACTATCAAAAATCAAGAAAGCCAACAACTCAGTAAAAAATTGTGGGTACTTTCCACAGAAATGTTTATTTGCCCATATGCAAGTAAGCCCATTCTTAACATTATTAGTCATTAGGGAAATGCAAACTAAAACCACATGAGATACTGCTTTATACCCAATAGGATGATGCCAATAAAAAAGACACCAGGATGTGAGACTATGCAGCACATGGAACTCTTATACACTGCTGGTGCAGATGTAAGGTGGGACAATCATGTTGGAAAAGAGTTCGCCATTTCATACAAAGTTAAGTTTGTAGCTGTGATATGATCCAGCCATTCTACTCCTCAATATTGACCCACAGGAAATGAAAACATGTGCTTATACAAAAACTACACCTGAATGTTCACAGCAGCTTGATTTGTGACAGCCCAAACTGTAGGCAACCCAAATGTCCATCAACAGGTGAATTCAGGAAAAACAGTTGTATCCATGCAACGGAACATTACGCGGCAGTAAAAAGGAATGAACTATTTATTGATCTCTTCGGTAACGCGGATGAATCTCAAAAGAACTTTACTGAGTGAAACAAGCCAGAAAAAAAGGAGGATATACTGTATATAAGTCCATTTTTATAGGTATCTAGGAAATGCAAACTAACGTATCATGACAGAAACCATGGTTGGATTGAGCAGGGAGGTGTGGGATGGAGGAATTGCAAAGGGCCAGTGGAAATAGTTTCAGGAGATGGATGTGAATACGTTCTTTCTCTTGATTGTGGTGATGTTTTCACAGGCACACACACGCCAAAATTTATTAAAAATGTCCATTCCAAATGTATGCTGTTTATTGTATGACAATTACTTCTCTTGTGATGGTTAATTTCATGTCCACTTGGCTGGACTATGGTCCCCAGTTGTTTGGTCAAACACCTGTCTAAATATTGCTGTGAAGTTATTTTTAAGGTATGATTAACATTTAAAACAGCAGACTTTGAGAAAATAGATGACCTTCCGTTACGTGGGTGGGCCTCATCCAATCACTTGAAGGCCTTAAGAGAAAACACTCTGATGTCTCCCAAGAAGAGGGAATTCTGCCCCTGGATGGACTTTGGACTCCAGCTGTGACCTCACCTCTTCCCTGGGTCTCCAGCCTGCCTTGTCCTGCAAATTCTGGACTTGCCAGCCTCTACACTTGCATGACCCATTCCTTAAATCAATCTTTCTCTCTCTCTCTCTCTCTGCCTCTCTCTCTCATTGGTTGTGTTTCTCTGGAGAACTCCGACTAATACACCTCTGTAAAGCTGTTATAAATATCAAAAGATACAAAAGATGAAAACCCATATTCCCATTGACAGCATATTTAAAATTACAAATGGAAAAATTGTCCCATGATCCATTCAACAGCTGAAAAAAAAAGATTTATACTATAGGTGAAAGACTGGTAATACCTGTTGCTGTCTTATTTATACCTTTCTGTATTTTTTACATTTCAAAAAATTGAAAGAAATTAATTGCAAAGTTAAAAGAGTTCTTACTCATCAATCATAAAAAGACAAAACACCAGGAGAAAACTTGGCAAAGGATATAAACAGTTGATTCACAAAAGATGTTAAAATGACATATACATGTTAATCTTCATTAGAGCAAATAAATGCAAATGGAAAAAATAATAAAAACTTTTTATCAACTAAGTAATTGTCCAAGTTACTTGAGTCAGTAATAATGACCAGGCTGCTATGGGTCGACTGAAATGGTTACTGTCAGGTACTGTCTGGAGAAATGTAAATTAATATAACATTATTTGGAAATTCATTTAGTAATATATAGCAAGACCTTAAACCAGTGTCTTTATTTTGACCTAACAATTCTAGTTCTACGATATTTTTCTACAAATAACCATAACTACAGGAAATGATTTAAGTACAAGTGTGTTCATTGCTGAAATCCTTAAATAGTCTAAATGCTTTCTAAATGCTTAGAAATAGTCTAAATGTCCCCAAAAAATGATTGATTAAAAAAAAGGTGGTATTTATGCATTACAGAATTTCAGACTGCATGGAAACAACGTTCTGGAAGAGTATGTGGTGTCGTGAAATAACGTCCACTACATATAAAGAGCCTGGTTACAAGAGTTATGGACCCAGCAATTTCACGCCTAGGCATGTCTCCGAGAGTAATGAAAACATATGTCTACACAAAAACTTGTTCATAATGTGACTAACAGCATTATTCATAATAGCCAAATGGCAGAAGGAACCCAATATCTATGAATTAATGAATGAATAAACAAGAGGGGTCAAGCCGTACAATGGAATATTATTCAGCCATTAAAAGGAGAGTAGTATTGATGCCAGCCTACAACATGGATGAACCTTGAAAACATTATGCTAAAAGAGAGAAGCCAGTCACAAAAGACCACATATTCCATGATTTCATTTATAGGAAACGTCCAGATTAGGCAAATCTATAAAGAAATCTATAAATCAGAAAGTAGACTAGTGGCTGTCTAGGCCTTGCCAGGGTGGTATGGAGGGCTCTGGGGTAACAGAGGGTCTGGGGTTTTTTTTGGGGGGGGGGTTGGGTGAATCATACCCATACCCAAATATAATGTAAATTCTATTTCAATTAAGCTGATACAAAAATAAGACAAAATAAAGATGTACAGAGTGAACGTGCCAAAAGAAGTGTAAAGTTACTCACAAAATGCCAAGTGTGGTTAACTGAGTGGTGGAAGGAAGGAACATTTGATTTTCTTTTTGCTTATCCGTCCGTTTTACAAATTTTTCTGTAAGTGAACTTAACTGAGTAATGAGAGGCAGGGGAGCAACAGGGCTGAAAAGCACCCTGTCTGGAGTCAGACTCCCTGGGTCCGGCCTCTGCTAGCCCTTACCAGCTAAAAATACTGCAGCGATCCCCTTACCTCCTTCCCGCCCCAGCTGTCCTACTTGTAAATTCAGAAACGGAGCGCTTCAGGGGATGGTTCTGAAGGCTGAGTCAACCGTCTCTACCTGCCCAGAACATGGTATAGAGCCTGGCACACAGGACAGAAAAAGCACCACTTATCATTATTAAGACTGAATCGATAAAATGGGTGATTGTTCATAAAAATGACACATAGATTCCCTCTACCAAGTCCCTGGAAGGCACTGTTCCAGGGGCTGAGAGTTCCACCAGGTTGCTCTCCATCTCCTTGGAGATCACAGCCTGCACCTGCCTAAACTTCCCACTCCTGCTTCTGTATCTTCTGCCCTTTGACGCTTCCTTCTGGGCTGCAGCTTCCCCATCAGCCTGAAAGCTCACAGAGGAAGTGGCTGACCTCACTTATTTGCCGTCTGCAAGGAGACACCGCTACCCTCTTCCCAGTTTTCTAGCCAGAATCTTGGAGTCACTCAGGACACCTCCATCCTGGTCCCCCCCTTCCCATTTCCCATGGCCGGTCAATCCCATCTCCTGAACAGCTCCTGAGTGCACCTGTGTCCCCTCATCCCCTCTCTCCCAGAGAAGCAGCCAGCCTGCCTCTCACATGGACTTGTACACCTGCTGCCGACTGACTGCTGGCCTGCCTCCCCTCCTCCACCCTCCCCCTGCACTCACTTTGGAAGTGATGTCTTTCCAAACGCACACGGGAGACGAGGGTGCCAGCCCTCAAAGGGAAACCGGCAGTGTTTCCAGAGGAGGGGCAGCCAGGCCACCACAGTCCAGCCCTTTAGCTGCCTGCTACCTAGACCCACGTGTATTCTTCATAAAAGGGGACCTGCTTTTTCATAACAAAGTCCCTCCCCGTTGTCCCAGTGGAGACATCCCATCTCACCCAGTTAAAACATCCTGCTCAGTTCAGGAGCTCTGGGAGCTGCCAGGGAGCCTGGCAGCCCATGACAGAGTGACAAATATGACATTCAGTATGGAGGAGAAAAAGCGAATGGGAAAACCACAACCAATATTCCTGTTTTCAAAAGCAGAGCGGGGAAAATGAGGCACGCTTATCTCGAAGACGAGCCAAGATTTCCTGCCCAGACTTGGAAGGAGTCGTGAGGACCCACCCTCACGAGCCACGCCTCCTCTACGGGGTCTGTCCATTCCTGCCTCCGTGGCCACCTGAGCCGTCCACGGTGCAGGGCGCCCCTCCCCGGGCCAGGTCTCAGCAGCCCTGTGACTAGCCACTTGATGTGGGGTGAGACCCAAGGATTTCCTCAGGGTCGAACACTTCCATCCCTTGTTTCCTAGGCTTGAAGTGAAGGTGGTGGTGTGATTCTCTAATAAACTCACCCGAGTTTCAAAATTTAATGTTCTATCAGTTCTGGCTAGTAATCAAAACCAGCCACTCAACAACAACAAACTGTCACTGGGTAGTATGCTTGGATCCAGAGCTGGCTTTCTGTTGCCTAGCAACAGAATTCAGCGCTCTGCTCATCCCCATCCTGTTTCCATCTTGGTCCCTCACGGGGCCTCCAGGAACCACCGGTGTCTGTCCCTACTTCTGGGCTGCCTCCTAGCTGTGCCGTTGTGATCAGGTCAGGATCGCCGGCCTCCAGTCAGGAGGCCCCAACCTTGTCTCTTTTCCCACCACCTTACCCCTTCCGGCCTCACTGGGTGTCCAGCTCTCTATGTCCCTGGATTCCGAGTCATAAGCACCAAGAACTCCATTATTCTTCCTCTCTCTGGTGAGAGTTTTCAGTACAGGGCATGAACTAGTCGATCCACTCCGACTTCCTGAAGTTTTCCACCTGACAAAGGTTCTTTGCTCGAGCAATCTTTAGTCAGGCTCCAGAACCTTCTCTAGGCCCTACTTCCTTGTAGGATCCACTCTTACCGAGAATGCTGCTAAGTCTGTTTATTCAGAACCTGATCAGGCTCCTTACCCTCCCCCACTCCCCCAGGTGACCTCTGACCACCTGGCCTGCCTGCAGCAAGAATCCTGTTGGGTCGGCTTCGCCAGAAGCCCCCCCACCCCCCCACCCCTGATGTTTCCTGTTATTCATTTTCCATCCACTGACTCTCACCTGCTCCTTGGCCATAAATGTCCACTCACCCATGCGGCAGGCAGGGTTGAGCCCAGTCTGCTTCCCCCACTGCAAAATCCTTTCCCAGTGGTCCCCGTACACATCATGATGGCCCTGAATAGTCTGCCTTACCCTCTTCAACAAGCGCCACTGAATTTTCTTTTTTTTAATACATGTCAAACTCCCGACATTGTGGCCACAAAAATCTCCTGGCCTGAGTTTCAGGATGAAGGAGACTGTTTCATTCAGCGTGTCCCCTCCTTCTGCTCAGACCACCCTCCCCAAACATCCACCATCACCATCTCCTGCATCCTTCGCAGGACAGCCCCGATCTATCCTTCCAAGTTCAACACAGACCACATCTCTCTATAGAACAGTGTTTGTCAAGCAAAGGAAATTACAGTGAGCAAAAATTATTGGGTGGGCAACCAGCACTTTAAGAAATGAATTAGAATAGAATCGAACATATCAGAGAGTATTGAGGGTATAAGTATTGTTCTGTGAAACTTTCAAGTGTTTGTCTGCCTGTGTGTGTGTGTGTGTCTTAAGGATGGCACCAAAAATGTTTGAAAACCACTGGAAGCTTCCCTGGGACGCCCTTATGGAACCCCACAACCTGATTTGGGCCAACTCTCCTCTCCTCTGCCCCAGCGGGCTCTCTAACGGCCCTCCCCCCTTCACAGCACCCGCCACACTGCACTGTAGTGGCTGGTTTCCTAAAACAGCCACACATTTCCAGGGGACAGAAAGTGCATGCCTGGTCCACTTTCCCTCCTCCAGCACCTGGCATCTCGTAGGTGCTCAGTAAATTGACATTGAGTAAATGAATGCCCAGAACAATGCACAGGATGAAATGCAAGGTGTAACGTTTTTACAAGGTACATCCTTTTAACAGGATGAAATCAAATGAATGAATTGTGAAGGCGATGAGGCATCCAGGGCGGCTCCATGTACTCCGGTTGAGGCGCCCCTCCCTGAGCCAGAGGCAGAGGAGACAAGGGGTCCTGCCCTCTTGCCCGCCCACCCCCCCCCAGTTCTCAGGGGTCCAGGTTCTGCAGCACCTCCCTGCCAGCCACGGGAGACGGGCAGCCGCAGCTGGGAAGACACTGAGACGGGAAGTCAGAGGACTGTAATTAAACAGGACCAGAAAATGTATGAAGAAAATCAGCCTAGATACAACCATATTACAACACCAGCCCTGCCCGAGCCCCTGGCCAAGGCGCCCACGGAGCCGACCCCTGGGTCCAGACAGACCACCTGGCCTGCGTCTTCTGCTCTCTGCGCGCTCGCTTCCCCCACTGTGTGTGTGTGTGTGTGTGTGTGCGCGCGCGCGCGCACGCGTACATGCATGTATGTTGTGTGTGTGTGTGTATGCGGTGTGCACATGTGTGTGATGTGCACGTGTGCGTGCTCCTGGGAGAGCTGTCCCCTCACTCCCTCACGCCAGTCTCCCTGGTTCCTCAGGGGCCTCCCCAGCCAGGACTCAGGCAAAAGGAGGGACGTGAGTGAACTTCTTCCATCTCTGCTTCTCCCAGCTATTCAATCAGCGCTCAGGCCCTCTAGCGGCTCCTGAGAAAGGGTCCTCAGCTCCAACAGTACCTCATGGGTCCCCAGCTCCCCGTCCTCACGCAGAATCCGGAAGAACCCCTGAATTGGGAAGGATGCGTTTCTATGGCGTGTCCACGAGCCGGCAGGGAGGCAGTGCTCAGGCGGACGGTGTGTCTGGGCACCGCAGGGTCAGAGCCTCCCCGGGTAGCTGGACCATCTGGTCAGCACCTGGACTTGGGAGCTGTCTTGCCGAGGGGACAGGAGAGGGAGGAGTGGGGATGGGGAAAGTGACCTCAGAGGACGCACTTTCTCCATCCTCGGCATTAACACAGGAGACCAGTCCCGGGTGGGGAATTTAGAGACACAAGACTGGAGCCTTGTGAATGGTGCGCACGGAGACCGCTCACCGAGGCCAGGACAGTAGGCAGAGGTGGAGGCACTGCAGAGGGGCCGAGGACAGGGCTCCTGGGACGTGTGTCCTGGCCTGGCAGTGCCCGGCCTGGGGAAAGGAGCAGCCTTCCCTGGGTGCTCAGCTGACTCTGCGCGGGTCCAAGGCTGTGCTCTCCAGGGGTTTGAGGACGCCAACAAAAAACCCAGAACAGGGATGACAAGGCCCATCCGCGTAAAGGGTCCAAAGCCCCCTATACTTGGAATAAACTCTGGTAACCCCAGCCCAGGCAAGGTCTGGGACCCAGCGTTGTAGGCAGGGGCGGGGAAAGGATGTGGGCGCCACGGGCCTGCGGACCACACAGCCCCAGTACACAAACTTCACGCTGGCCGGCCCGTCCCCCCCGCGAGATGCCCAGGCCGCGGGCGCGCCGGGCCGTCTCTGTCGCCATCCAGAGGCGCGGTTCCGGCGCTTCGTCCGCTCGGCCGCCGCCGGCCTCCCCAGCCAGCACCTGGGCCCCCGCGGGGCCCCCGCGGCGCCGGGCACGCGCATCGGGGGCGCCCCTCGCATTGGTGGCCGGCGCGCCGAGCCGGGGCGCGCAGCGACGCCCAGAGCGGCAGGGCCGGCGTCCCCGGGCTCGGCGGGCGCGGGCGCGCGCGGCGCGGGGCGGGCCGGCGCAGGGCGCTGTGGGCCGGAGCCCGGGCGCGGCGGCGGCGGCGGCGGCGGCGGCGGCGGCGGCGGCGGTGGTGGAGGATGGCGCGCGCGGGGCCCGCACGTGGAGGCCGGCGCGGGGGCGCGGGCAGGGCCGGCTGCTGAGACGCGCTGCTGCCCCCCGCGCGGGCGCCGCGGCTTCAATGGCGCCATCGCCCAGGACCAGCAGCCGGCAAGATGCGACCGCTCTGCCCAGCATGTCCTCAACTTTTTGGGCGTTCATGATCCTGGCCAGCCTGCTCATCGCCTACTGCAGTGAGTACCGCGCGGCCCGGGTCCTCGGCCGGCCCTCCGGTCCCGGCCCCGGCGCCCGTTCCCCGTTCCCGGGCCGCGGCTCCGGCGGGGCGCCCCGCGGGCCGCCCGGAGTCCGTGAGGAGTTGCGAGCTCGGGGCGCGCCGTCCCCCGGGTCCCCGCCGGTCCTGCGCTGGGCCGGGAGGGCGAGGGGCCGGCACTTCGGAGGCCGGCGCCACCGCTGAGCCTCCCTCCTCCGACTCCGGGGCAGGGCCCGGGCACCAGGCCCCGGGTGGCGCGGCGCGTCCCTGCGCGGCGATGCCCGCGGCTGCCCGGCGTGCCGCCGCCACTCCCGGCCCAGGCCCGCGATCCGAGCCGAGCCGGCGGCTTCCCGGCCGAGCCGAGCCGCGCGCTCCGGAGGCGGCGGCAGGTCCGGGGCGGGCGGGCAGCGCTGCCTGGGCTGTCGGTGGAGCGCCTTGCCCTGAGCTTTCCTCTGGCGACACTCCGGCGGGGGACGCGGCGGCCGAGTCCGGAGCGGGGCGCCTGGGGCAGGAGCGGGGCTCGGGCTAGGTCGCGCGGCTGGAGCTTCTGCCTTCCCGGGAAGCAGGCTCGCCGGCGCTTTCCTAAAAAAGATAAGTGAGGGCTGGGGTGCCCGGAGAGGGCTCGCCGCTTCCACCGGCATTTAGCGAGTAGGGTCCGAGGACCCGAGCCGGTGAACCAGTGGGTCTGGCGCGGGGCCACGGGCTCGGGGCTGGGGTGGCGCGGGCTGGCGGGCGCCCGGGGCACAGGCTGGGGGCTGGGGGACCGGGAGCAGGGTCGGGGTCTGCCTGGGTGTGTCGGAGGTGCTGCGCCCGGGGCACAGGCTGGGGGCTGGGGGAATGGAGGCTGGTGGGACGCTGGGCACAGCCTAGGGACTGCGGTGGGGGTGGATGGTCAATGCTCCGGACACGGGTTCGCGGCTGGTTGGATGGGTGGGGAGTGGTCAGCGTCCCGGGCACAGGCTCCGGGCCGGGATGGCGCGGGCAGGTGGGCTCCCCGGCCGACCGCCTGGCACAGGGTCCGGGTCCCTTCCTATCCCAGCGGGAGGAAAGGACGGGCGCTGAGGAACACCTGTCATGGAGAATTGCCATGGGCGATGGAAAAATATGGATTCTTTACAAAAAAAAAAAAAAAAAAAAATTGAGAGAGAGAGAGGGAGAGGGAGAGAGAGAGAGGCCGGCGCGGAGCCTCGCTCCCCGCCACCACCTCGCATCCCTCAGCCACCTAGCTCCCAGCCCGAGCCTTCGCTCTCTCCAAAATGGGACCGCGGCGGGCCATGGAGACGCGGGGCGCGCGCGGTCGCGGAGTCCTGGGACAGCCCAGCCCCCCCTCATCCTCCCCGAATGGCGGGGGAAACCCGGTGCTCAGAGCAGGAGTCGTGCTGCTGGTCTCAGCCGGGTTGTGCATTTCGCTGCAGTTGCTGGCGACGCGTGGGGACGCGTGGGGAGGGGTCTCCGAGCGGGAAGGTTCCCCGTGGGGCCGCAAGCCCGACTGCCCAGACTGGCACCGCCATCCCGGCTGCACCCTGCCTGCCCCTCCGAATGCGTTCCTGCGCTGGCTGCCTGGAAGGGGGCTGTTCTGGGGGTTTGAGCGAGGTCTGTGCCCTCTCCCCAGCTCCTCGCGGCCATCTCGGGGCCCTGGGGCAGCGTTCCCAGGGTTCCAGAGAAGAGCCTCAGCCGGCTTCCTTGGCCATGGGGAACAGGTGAAAGGCAGGTGAACTCGGGGCTCACCCAGGAGGTGTCATTTAAATACACTTCCTGGTGGCAGCACGGGAGGGGGGCTCATCCAGCAGTGTTTGGGAAGGGGGTTGTTGTGCCCCAAGTCCCCAGGCTGCTGTCCCTCCCCGGCTCTGGGGACAACATCGTTGGTGCCAAGGCGAGAACCCGGCAACAACAGGCTGGCTGGGGAGGCAGCCCTCTGGGTACAGAGAGGAACAACTGCTAATTGTTGTTAAGTACAGGACACCTCCGCCCTGCCCTGTGGCTTCAACACTTCCCACCCCAGGTGCGCCAGCCAGGGCCTTCCTTTCTCACCTTCTGTGTGCAGTCTCTGCTCACTCCACGCCCCCCCCCCCCCAGCACCTCCTGAACCTGAAGGGGGACCCGCTATGTCTGTCCTGACACTCACACCTTTGCCAGACTGCTGCCTGCTCCAGGTGGCGGTCCGGGCCTGCCCGCTGCTCAGACACTTGGTGGAACCCGAGATCCCATTGGACACTCAGGCTGCTTTGCGGAGGCCTCCCTGGCATTCTGGAAACAGCTCTTCCACCAGGACGATGACATTTGGTAAAAAAAAAAAAAAAACCATCTAATCCAGAATGGTGGAAATCATTAATAGCCGAAGCTTGGGTTAACCACATTTTTATGGTTGTTTCCACCTCCATGGAACGGAATAACTGACAATAAGATAACGTTTTTGGACACACCCCATTACACCAGAAAGGCACTTGGAGAAATTAAAACATTTCACTAATATACAAAGTAGACATATGCACTTGGAGGAATGAAAACACTAAAATGCAAACTAGACATAATAATAATCGATAGCTTGGAACATCAGCCCTAGAGAAAAAAGAACTTCTTTTTTTTAGAATTGATATAAAGCAAATAAAATGCAAATGGAACAGTCCCTGTGATTTCATTCTCTTTTCCAGTATATCTGGGATGAAGAAGAATAGTTATAGCACCCATGTCTGTAAATTGTTTCTGTTATCGGTAAGGATTTTTATTACCCAAAATGTTTTTGTGTTTTGGAGCAGATCTATTTGTGTCATTAGTTAGGGAGACTGGTAAGTGTCATACAGGATTCAGTTATCCTGCCTGTTAATCTGTGCATTTCTCTGCAGCACAAAAGGTGTTCACTTTCTGGCGCCGCTAGAAGCAAACTGGAATCTTTCTCGGCGTCGTTTTGGGTTAGGGGTGTTCTCCTGTTCTTGGCCCCGTGAAAGCCCTCCCTTCCTTGCCGCCGCTGAGATTCATATTTAAGGAGATGGGCTCCACCCTCTGGCTGGAGAAAGACCTGCAGTCCACCAATTAAGTTAGTTGCTATAGTGACACAGCCTTGTCATTTTTCTCCTATTGGGGAACAATTGACAGGAGACACAGAAAGAGGAAGGGGGCCCTTGATGGCTTTCTTTAGAGATGCAGACTCCATCTCTGTGTACGTTCCCATTACAGCAGGGATGGACGCTTGGTAAAGACTTATCTTGGGGAGGTGATGAGCTCCGATGAGAAAATTGAAACTCTCCTTCACTCTGGTCTGGGGAAACCTCTGTTCTCATGGCTTGGAAAACGCTGAGTTAGATCGTCTTCCCCCTAGCGTATCTGGAGAGGAGAGTTCTGCCTGGACCTGGTTCTTGGATGGAGTGGGACAGCTCTGGCGAAACCATAGTGGTTTGCCTGTGTGCTGTGCTCAACCCCGAGACCCCGAAGATGCAGTCTGCTGTGCTGGCTTACAACATACTGGATGTATTAAACCATGAGGGAGGTGGAGAGAATGATGAGCTAGTGGCGGCCTTAGGACGCTAAGCCGTGACTTGACACCGTGCGCGGTGCTTATTTCGAAGTCCGAGAAGGCGGTGCGTTCACGTAGATTGCCTGTCTCCTCTTTGGACGGGCTTGGTGGACAGCTGCTCCTGGCATGTAAACGGTGGGTGGGAGGAAAGTCTTATATTTGAAAGTACCAGGGAGTAGGGTGCGAGAGGCAATGTGACTGTTTTCGACTTGTTTTTTTTTCAAATAAATCTCATCAAAATTGAACGGCAGCTTTAAGTTAAATCTCATGCCATAGACCTCATGCAACTATGAGAAGAAATTACAAACAACTTCTGAATTGTTTTTTAATCCATTAGAATACTAAAGAAGTGCAGGCTTTCTGATGCTGCATTTTCCTTATAAATACAATTTATTGCATATTTAGGAGAGATCAGAATATGCCACTTTCCTGCTGTTCAAATTTGATTTCTGGGGTTTTCCAAGAGGTGAAATTGGAAATACTGGCAACTGAATGAAGTGATGACATTCAGAAGTTTATTTCTCATCTTTTTTTTTTTCTCCTACTGTGTTTTTCTTTGATGAATTTCTGGCCGGAGAAGATGTGCTGTGTGTTTCTTTCAACAACATAAGGAGATAGGTTGCCCGTCTGTGGGATTTGTGTTGGTGGAACTCCACGCCCAGGGATCGGGGAGCTGGGGGAGGTTATGCCCCTGGAAGCCAGACGGACTGATTGGTGCCCCCCCCCCCAGCCCCACACCCCTCCCCCCCCCACCCGCAGCCCAGACACCGCCAACAGGGGCCACGCCCTCCAGGACTCCCCTGGCAACTCACTCTTTGCAGCGAGGCCAGAGGATAGCGCCTCCCAAACGGGGGCTGTGTGCTATAACTCAGCTGGCCGGATCTTCGGTACCAGGCGTCTGGGCTGAATTCCACCCTGGAATTTCTCGCTCAAGACCTGCCACTTGACATCCCCCGGGAGGAGATATGGAGATCAGCTTTTGTGGCATGAAGTATTTTCAGGTGACTTTTATGGGTGTGATTACGGGAAAATGTTATGATAATGTGGCACGAGAAATGGGAAGAAAAGCAAAACATTAACATCCCCATTTCTTTATATAGCTTCGCAGCTGTGCTGATTTACAAGGGCTCATTTTTGCATTAAAATGTGGTGCTCTGGAGTTAATGACCTCTACAGAACGCCACCTGTCACCCAGAGCCGTGGGTGCCCGCTGAGCGTTGGGGAGGAGATGGGTTGACAAGGAGGATGTGGGTCAGGGTTCCTGCGTGACAGGGGATCAGTCGGATGCTGGTGGCAGAGGGGGCTGGCCTCTGGATCTGCTGGACTTTATTTGTTTGGGGGATGGTCATTGGCTGTCCTCTCAGGGGCCGGGGCTGGCACACGGGGCTGAGAGTGCCTGGTGGTGTCCCTTTCTGCAGGCAACCTTGCACGCCATCCGTGAACCCCAGAGCCGAGCTCCGGCTGCCCGGGCTGCCCCGGGGCTCCCACGGCTTCTGCGGAAGCGTCCAGCAATGGCCTGCTCCTCCTTCCACGTCCCCCTCCCCACGGTTTCCGTATCTGGGCCCTGGCATGGTGCTAACTGAAGCTCCCAGCAGGCAGCACGAGCCGGCGGCAGCTGGCGGCAGATCTGGGCAAGTCGCCCCGTCTCTCCTTCACCCTGCAGACGTGGTGGAGGGCTCCCGCAGGCTTTGTAACGTTTACTTATTTATTCCAATGGCTGGCAGGAGTCGAGTGTGGAATCACTTTTGTCTCCAACTAGGCCGGCGGGACTCCTCCGGCATCCCCTGGTCCTCGTGGCTCTCGGGAGGCCCAGCTCCAAGTTGGCGTGCCTGCGGCGTCCTCGGGAATGGTGGGTCTAGGCCGGGTGGGACAGTGGCTGCTTGGTGAGATGTCCCCTGGGGAAGACCCCACTCATCTTCCGATGTTCCCGCCTCCCGGTCCTGGGCCCTGGTGTGTCACCTGCTGTGGAGTCGGCCTCCCCCGTGGAGGGGCTGACCTCTGCGGGGTCCCACCTGGGGACCTGGCCCTCCTTCTAAGTGTGCTGGAGGCCAGAGCGGTGCAGAGCCGGCCCCTGGCGTCTGTGCCTCAGCTCGTTCGTGTGATGAGGAATTAGGAAGCCTGGGGACACAGAGATGGGCAAGACCGCTTGCGTCCCAGTGTGGGGGTGCTGGACGGTTAGCACAAAGCAAAGGCAATAGAGGACGGGGCCCCCAGCTGGGCCCGGCACCCTGTTCTGCTGGGATCCTGGCTGCCTTCTCGCAGGTCACCGCCTGCCCCAAACTCTCGGCCCAGGGTCTGGCCCTGAATCCCCTTCCAGCCCTGGAGCCTCCTCTTGCCCTGCCTGGCCTTCGCCAGGGCCTCTGCATGGCAGGGCAGCCTCCAGCTCTGTGTCTGTGCCCAGCCTCCTGTGAGTCCTTCTCCAAAACACACCTAGCCATCCTCCATCCTGTCTTCCCCACCGTCACCCGAGTCCCTCCTGCATACATCAGCATCGTCCTTGGTGGCCCCTCTGCCTCCAGGCTGGCCGACGGGAGATCCCCACGCGTGGCTTCCCTTAGAACGGAGCCGGCACCAGTCCTCTCCTCCCTGTCTCGCCGCCTCCCCGCTCACGTCACTCAGGGCCTCACTAAAGCCCGTCTTTCCTGCCCCGGTGGCCCTCTCCATCCTCTGTGCTGGCTGGCAGAGTTCGGCCCGGGGCCGGCACCCCAGGGCTCCCTTCATGGGAATGTGATGCGTGTGCCCGTTCTCTCCTGCATGCCCTGGTATTACTCACTTCGATACCCCACTGTCCGCGGGGTCCCTCGCACGGCAACTCCCCCACAGTTCTGCTGAATGCAGCGAGGGAACCCTGAGCTGGACTGGTCTCCAGAACATGCCCTGCCCCCAGTGGTGGAGAACTCCTCCTCCAGGAAGCCTCCCCTGAATGCACCGCTTCCTTTCCCTCTCCAGCGCTCTGTGTGTTCACCTGGATGCCGGCTGGCACGCCTCTGGGCCTTCGGGCAGTGACTGCCCCATTCTCTGAGAAAACACTCGTTGATCCTGGCGCCCTGGGCAGTGAGCTGTGCCCGGGGTGGGGCTGAAGGTCTGGACCATAAGGACTTGGGGTGCCCCGAAGGTCTGGGGGCAAGGCCTAAGGGCTAGGGGTGGGGCTGAGGGTCTGGGTGTGGCCAAAGGACTGGGGGCGGGGCCGGAGAGATGTCTTGTGAAAATTGAAGTTGTTGGATCCGTAGTATCAAATCTGGTTCTAACACCGTCTGATTGAAAAGGAGAAGAAAGAAAACTGTGTGGAATCTCGACGAAACGTTCACTGTTTTCAAAGCGTCCTTGGTGGACCTTTCACACTGCCAGAGTGGAGAGCTCTCCAGACCCCCCCAGCAGCCTCACCTCCTTTCCTTAGCTTCTACTCCATCCTTATTTTCCTTGAATACTTGCTTTCTCATGACATCCCTGGGGTTTCTTCCCCGGAGCACTGTGGACGTTTGGACCAGGTTGCTCTCCAGCGTGAACTTTCCTCATGGTGGGGTGTTGGGCAACATCCCTGGCCACCACCCACTCGGTGCCAGTAGTCTCCACCCCCCCCCGGGTGATAACCAAGCCCTTGTTGTGTGTCCCCTGGGGGTAGAATCCCCCCATCCCTGGGGCCTCTGACTTAGTTTGTGGGTCCGCAGTCCACAGGCTTGTTCTGGCATTTCCTGGTTTCGTTGAGTCGGGACTCTGGTCCTGGGGCTTAGTGCCAGCAGCGTGACAACCTCATGACCGCGTCTGTAGCTGAACAGCCAACACAGGGGTGGGAGGACGTTCAGCCGGTCGCCTTCTCTGGCAGGTGCGTCTCCCCAGTCGTGCCCAGACCGGCTGGGCTGTGGGAAAGGCTGTCTGCTGGGTGGGGACAGCGTCTCCCCACGCTTCTGTCTGCAGAGCTTAGAACCAGCCTTCGGGCTCGAGGTTGGTCTCAGATTCTTCTCCACGTCCTGATTTCTCCATAGCTCACATGTAACTTTATTGCTCATGGTGATCAAGCCATTTAGAGGCAATAAAACATTCCTGACCCAACGGGGACAGGGCAGCCCGCCCACTACGTGTCCGTCATCTACCCACTGGCTTGACGATGCTCACCTTTTCAAGAGGCATGATTTGGGAGATTTCTGTCTAGAGCCCATTGGAACAAATTCATAAACGCCATTCCCTCCAAAAGTTCGGCTGCCCTTGGCGGGACCTTGGCTGCCTGGAAGCCGCCTTTACTCAGGCCTTTTTGGGGGACGCCAGAGCCTGCTGCCTGTATCCCTGATGGGGCTGCGCCAGGCTCTTTCTGTTCCGGCCTGTGCCCGCCAGCCTTGTCACTGGGCCCTGGCTGGGCCCTAGGAGCCCCTGCACGGGGATGGTGCCCGGGGTCAGCCAGGCTGTGCTGGCAGGGGGAGCATGCAGACCCCCTATGCCTCAGGATGTGCCCCTGCCCACCCCCCTCCCCAACAGGCAGCGTGTTCTAGTCCCTGGGCAGCCTGTTGCCGCCTTCCTTCGGGAGCCCTACCCCAGCGCCTTCCTCATGCCATCTGTGACCGTGGGGCGGCAGGGATGTGCTGCTGTGTATGTGGGTGCAGCTCGTGAAGATGCACATCCCACCGTATCAGGCAGCACTCCTGCACACGCACGCACGCGCACACGCACGCACGCACACACGCACAGTTGTGCGGGTCTCCCCGCAGCCCCCAGCCCCGGCCTGCAGGTTGCTTTTCAGTCCCAGACTCGCGTGTCGTGAGCCAAAGCCACTGACGGCCCCGCCAGACTCGCGTGTCGTGAGCCAAAGCCACTGACGGCCCCGCCAGAGTCCTAGTCCCGGGGGACCCCAGGTGGGGAGCCCAGGGCAGCACGGGGATGGGGTGGTTGGGGACTTGACTATCCCTAGAGCTTTTCCTCACCGGCTCCTTTTTAACCAGAGAAGTGAGATGCACAGGTGTGGCCTGGCGGCTTCCCTGGAGGTTACAGGCCTGGGGACCACGCACTGGAGGGCAGGAGCGGACAGAGCTCAGGGCTCCCCTCCCTGTGCCGGCTGCTTCCACTTCCCCGGCCCTTCATGCCGTGTCCCTGGTTTTGTGCACGCACGTGTGTACACACGCCACAGACACGCATCCCTTCTGGTTTGGGGCCTCTGTCTCTGCACCAGAGGGTGATGGCGCTGATGGTCTTTCCAGGCCCCAGACGCCACGAGGATCAGAAGGGAGTGAGTCTGGTACCTTGCAGGGATCCGACCTGCAATCCCAGAACTCGCTCATCCCAGGGTGACAGAGGGCAGCGTCCGCTCGCCTGGACTTGGGATCCTTGGGCTGAAGGACCAGTGAGACTTCGCTGTAGTTCACACAAGGAAGTTGCAATATCGCTGGCGGACACCTCGAGTGCACTTGCAAAGAGGGCGTGGGTTGCTCGGGCCGCCTGGTGCCCGAGCAGGTGTTGAAACTCTGCTTCAACAGAGACTAGAAAAGAAAGACCCCGCCCCCCCCCTCCAGCCCCTGCCTGGTTTGCTCGGCCTCCATCCTGGGGCCGCCCCCCACCCCCCGCAGGACAGGCTCACATTCTGCATATGGGGAGCTGCTGGGGAGGAAACGCACGGATTGATCCGAGGGGCATCCTCGCCCGGGGCCTGCCTCCTGCCCCAGCCGTGGGTTCCCCCTGGCCTGTTCGCCTGCGCTCAGATCCTCCGCCCTGGCTGCCAGGTCCAGCAGCTGAGTGTGCTCAGGAGATGCTCTGGCCGCCCGAACACCCCTGTGGTCCAGACTCATCTCTCCAGAGAAGGGGGTGCCTGGGGTGCCCAGGGCGGGGCGGGGCAGGGGGAGACAGCCGCCCCTCGGAGGGCTGAACTCTGCTGACCTCGCCGTTCTGACCCCGCGAATCCTCCCAGGGATCCGGGGCTGTGGCTGGAGAGAGGGGATGGATACATCTCACGGGCGCACGTAAACACTCGCCGCATGAAGGAGGCCCTCTCCCTCTGACCCGGGCTCACAGGCCCTGACAGTTCTAGCAGGGCGGCCGGCGGAGCCTGACGGGCCACCGGGCCCGTGCACTGTGAGTGGTGTCCGCAGGTGGGAGGATGTCGTGGGCCTGGATGGGGACAGAGCCGGGGGCCCTGCGAGGGTCTCCTTTCTCCCCCGGGAGGCCCAGGCATGAGCTGGAGGAGGGCTGGGAAGGGTGTGTGTGGCCCCGTTCTCACGGCCCCTCTCTGTGCCCCCGGGTCTGGGGCTGTGGACTCACCGCAGACCCTTGCTGTCGTGGTCACAGTCGTGCTGGGTCCACGGCATGGGCCTCTCCAGGGCAGGGCCCCAAGCACAGCACCCCTGCTTTACTGATGGCTCCGGAATGGTTTTCCAAAAGGACAGACAGAATCGAGTCCCTGCAGAGATGGGAGCGGGGTAGCCAGGGCCCTGAACTTTTCAGGACACTCCCTTCCGCAAGTTGTCCCCACCTGCCTTGTCTTGGTGTCTTGAATGTCCAGCAAGAGGGGCTGATTAATACAGCCGGGCAGGCTCTCCCGGTGCCCTTGCTGACGGCCTGTGATGGGCCGCTTTCTCCTAAGTTCTATTCGGAGGGTTTCCCCTGATGTTTAGGAAGGTCAGTACCAACATTGCGAACGTCTCTGAGCTTACGAACTTGTTACTAAAATCCACCGATGATGAGGTGACGGCGGAGTCTTCCTGGCCTGCTTGACCGGACCGTGAACAAGTCGGCTGGAGCCGGGCTAGGCCGTGGTCTCCTGCTGTCAGGTCCCTGGGTGACATCGGGGGGCAGGGCGTTGCTAGTTTTCCAAGACCTGCCTCACATCTGATTTTAACTGAGCGTTGAGGAAGGCAGTTTTAAAGCACACCCGTTGCCTGAAGCCTTGTGGTTCGGGGAGGGGTATCCGGACAGTTCTCTGGAGGGCTTTCCTATCAGGACGTCGCACGGTTAAAATGCTAGTGCCTCCACGCCGCCCTGAACGCCACTGGATGCAGGCGAGAGGCCTCTCTCCGGCTCTGTTTCTAAATTATTCTTCTCCATAGCAGCTCCATTACCTAATAGCACTTCCCCGGGCATCGCTGAATGCCGTTAATGGGTTGATAGGACTCGTTGCTAATCAACTGATGCTAATTTATGGTCCTCGCTGCAGTGGCTGAAGGAGGCCAGCCACGGAGCCACGCTGGGTCTTCCGTGCATTTCCCTGTGTCTCTTTTCGTGTCTCTTTTCTTCCCCGGCTCGTGTTAGGCTCTGTGGCCGTAGGAGTGAACCCTGCAGGGCGGCAGAGGCTGGCCGTCTGGGCTGTGTTTCGGAGGACCTATCACATGCATGTCTGCAAAAGCTGGAGAGGACAGGCCTCTGCTCCCTCAGCGCGGGAGGGCAGGGGCGGCGTCTAGGGAGACGGTCACCTTGAGATGACCGCGGGGGTGGCGTGTGTTTCCAGAGCTCGCTGGGTTCTGGAAACACGCGTCTGAGTCGGGCCAGCTCTGTCGGGAGCCACCGCATTGTGACCCCCGGAGACCTTTGCTCTGGCGTCCTGGTCGGCCCAAACAACATGCATTCCACACATTAAAAATGGTCAGGACCCAGACCTGGGGGCAGGTGTGTGTTAATGAACTTGGGGAGGTTTCTGAACCCCACCACAGTGAGACGTGAGCTCTCAAGCTAAGAAAATAGCAAAACTTCTCACCGTCGGCATCTGGGACATTGGACGTGGGCACCGAGGACTTCTGAAACCTTCTGGCAGGCTTAGGCCTTGTGAGACACAGGCCACTGTCACGTGGCAACCCACGTGCTTCTTTACAAGAACTTTGATTTAGTCAAAATCAGTGTTCCGTGGTCAACAGAAATGCATTTGCTGAGTGTGGTCAGAGTTCAGTGCGTTTTAGCTCCGTCTTCATCTTAAGGTTCCAGCATGAAAAAGGAACAGATTTTCAAGACAGGAGCAGCAGGAGCCCACGCGGTACAGCCGGGTGGCCGACGGCCACCTCCAGCTCCTAAGCCTCGTGCGTACGGGGAGGGCGCAGACGGCTTCATTGGGCGCTGTCGCCATGGCGATTTTGCAAGATGCTCCAGTCACCCCCACTGTCTCAGGTGGTCAGGAGGTTTCTGTCTGTTAGACCCTGGGAAGCGGGCAGGATACCCAGAGGCCTCTGTCCACTCAGCGTGTCAGCCCCACCCACTGTGACCTGGAGGATGTGGGGCAGTAAGCCTGCTGGAGGGGCCAGGACCCTTGGGGCCCGGGACCTTCCTCCCAGTGTCACGCCAGACCTGGGTTTGCCCCCTCCAACCTGATACCCGGTTTGCTCAAGCTCTGTTCTTGGGGCCAGCAGTGGGGTGGGACGCTTCTGAGAAACAGGGGAGCCGATTCCGTGCCATGGAGCAGACGTGACACGTACTGGAGTGTCCCTAGTGGGAGTCCGCGGGGCCTGGAAAGTTCCCTGGGGTGGGCCAGGCCACCTGTGACTGCGGACACTCCACACAGCCTTGCCCACTGCCGGAGCCGGGCGGGATGCCGCTTTGGCTTTGAGTGCCCAGAGCCTTCGCCAGCCAGGTTCCCATCAGGGCGGCCGAAGCCTTAGCACGTCCTCTCCAGGGACTCAGGTGGACGCCGTGTGGGAGGGTCAGGAGCCAGCCCAGGCCCTGCAGGGCTTCGTGGCCTTGGACTCAGGGCCCTCCAGGCCAGCGTTTGCTGAGCGTGGCCACACGTGGGAGGGCCCAGGCCTTGTTCCTGTGACCTGTGCACGCCTGGAAGTTGGGGACGTCTCCATTCACTGGAGCTCCCCCGGAAGTGGGGGGCTGTGGGCCTGCCAGCTCCACGCCGTGTGGCCCTGCGTTCACCCAGGGATGGGAGCCCCTCTGGGGCAGGACCTGGGCCTCCCATTGTCAGCTTGGTCCCATCGGCTGGGTCAGGGCCTGCGAAGGGCAGGGGCCGCGGATGAGTTAACCCAGGATTACTGCTGCTGTCAGCCGTTTACATGTGTGAGTGAAAAAGGTTCTGATGCTGATTCAGCTGACGGGGTGGGGTGGGTATGGGGTGACCCGCCCATTCGACCCTGACTTGGAAGACTACATCTGGCAAGTGTGTTACCTGGGTGGCGGAAGGGCCTTGAGCAACTTTCGAACCCACTAAAGTTCCAAAAGGAGACAGGTCGCCCGGGCCACGGGGTCCTTGTGGCCAGCGCCTTGTTTTCCTGCCCAACTATAACCCAGACGAGGGCCTTGTTTGCCCAGGAGTCTCCCCTCTGGGGCGCCTCTCGCTCCTGTCCCACCACGAGTCCCCACGTCGTTCTGGAATCCTGCCTCCAGGGTCCCGATTGAAGCCCCCATATTCCCCAGCCCTGGCAGACTCCCCGTCTCGGGGCTTTGGTGACCACGGCTGGATCTGCTGTCCAGACAGACGTGCTGTCACCCCAGGGCTTGTCCGTGCAGTGGTGCTTCCCTGTCCACGCGGGCCATCCGTGGAGAGGTGGGCGCTGGCCCTGCTATGTCACTCAGCTGCAGTCCTGGTGGATGGGCATCCTGCCAGGCGCCCAGCAAAGCATGTCCACTTGCTCCTAGATCTTCACGGCAACCCTCCCAGCTCAATGTTTGTTTTCTTTTCATTGTAGAGGGAAGTGAGGCTCAGGGAAGGCAGGGGACGCGCGCAGGGTTCCTGGTGGGAGAGGTGGAAACAAAGCCAGGCCGTCTTCTGGGGCCCCAGCCTGGTCCTGAGGGGTTTGGGAGGCTTGGAGAGGAGACCCGTGATGGGCCTTGCAGCCAGCCTTAGGGGCAGCAGGGGATGGTCCAGACACCACGCCAGGAGGGGCAGGTGGGTCTTGGACTTCAGGGTCTGGACAAGTTGTGGGAGCCTACTGGTGATGTATCTGCTGTTTCCAAGTTAAGTTGCAATCGCAACTTTAAAAAGAGAGGGGAGAGAAAGAGGGGATGGGGGAGGGAAGGAGGAGAGGAGGAGGGGAGAGGGAAGGAGGCGCGGAAGGGAAGGAGGGGACGGGGGAGAGAGAGAGGTACAGTCACAGGGTGGGGCTCCCGAATGGATCTCAGAGGCCACTGCAGGGGTCCCTTCAGCCGGCAGGGTGCGGCCAGGGGTCTGCACTGGGGAGACTTCGGGTGCTTGGGTGCCTTCCATACCCCACCCCACCCAAGCCTCCTTGTGAGCGCTCTGGGCAGGGCAGTCGTAGACACTGTCCCCCACTGTGGGCGTGTCTGCCTGCAGGTGGGACACACATTATTTGCCTTTGGGATTGAACCAGTTGCATCCGGAATGCTCCCGTGCTCAGGAACCCACACAAAAGCCTGTAGCCCTCCCAGAGAGGACATTTCTGTTCTTTTTTTAAAGTTTTGTTTCAGTGACTTATTCTTTTTTCTAATCTTGTTTTTTTTTTTTGACTGCATTGGGTCTTCATTGCTGCATGCTGGCTTTCTCCAGTTGCAGCGAACGAGCGGGGGCTACTCTTCGTTGTGGTGCGCGGGCTTATCATTGCGGTGGCTTCTCTTGCTGCGGAGCGCAGGCTCTAAGCCCGCGGGCTTCAGCAGTTGTGGTTTGTGGGCTCTAGAGCGCAGGCTCAGTAGTTGTGGTGTACGGGCTTAGTTGCTCCGCGGCATGTGGGATCTTCCCGGACCAGGGCTCGAACCCATGTCCCCTTCATTGGCAGGTGGATTCTTAACCACTGTGCCACCAGGGGAGTCCCCGAGAGGACATTTCTTGAACCACTGCTGGGTGCCAGTCAGGTGCCAGGCACTTCTCGTACTTTGTGGCATTGAGTCTTCTCAGCAGGAGACGGGATATATGATTCCCTTTTTATAGAAGAAGAAACTGAGGGTCTCAGAGGCCCACAGTGTCTTCCTGTCTTCCCCAAGTGTGATGAGCTAGGATTTGAACATGACTGCTGGCCTCTTCAGCTCTGGATCTTGCCATTAACCTTGTGAAACACCTACTGCCCCCTGGGGGTGTGGAATTGCGTGGTCACCATCTGGCCGACCAGGGCTGTGACATGCAGAGCACTGCCTGCAGGCTATGGTGATGTCTGTCTGGGGACTGAGGAAGAATGTTTACCCAAAGGCATCCGGACAGCCTTGGCAGTTGGCGCTATGTCTACAGAAACGTCATCCTAAGCACACCCAGTGCAGACCATTGCCACCGCCCGTGGGTCAGGGTCTGTGAGACCACTGTCTGATTCAGAAAAGCTGTGACAGTCTCGGGGATGGTTTGTTAGACTGAAAGGAGATTAAATTGGCAAAAGGGAAAGGTTCACGGAGACACAGTCTCCAGGAGACACCAGGCATGAGCTCCAGGCCCCAGGGGGTGGCACAGATGGTACCTAGTTCCCCAGTGAGGACGTATGACAGCCTGTGGAGTGTCACCAAGCAGGGGCACGCCCCTGAGCCCTGGGGCCCAAGGTGGCTATTAGGGGTCCCTTGGTGGGTAGGCTCCAGTCCCCTAGACCCAAACCAGGAAGAAATAGAAAATAGGAACTGACCAATTGCCAGTAATAAAGTTGAATCAGTAATTTTAAAACTTGCAACAAACAAAAGTCCAGGACCAGATGGCTCCACAGGTAAATTCTACGAAACATTTAGAGAAGAGTTAACACCTATCCTTCTGAAGCTATTCCAAAAATTTTCAGAGGAAGGAACACTTTCCGAACTCATTCTATGAGGCCAGCGCCACCCTGATACCAAAACCAGACAAAGATATCACACAAAAGAGAGAAAATTACAGGTCAACATGATGAACATATTTGCAGAAATCCTCAACAAAATACTAGCAAACCGACTCCAACAATACAATAAAAGGATCCTACACCACTGTCAAGTGGGATTTATTCCACGGGTGCAAACATTTTTCAATATCTGCAAATCGATCAATGTGATACACCACATTAACAAACTGAATAAATAAAAACCATATGGTCATCTCAATAGATGCAGAAAAAGCTTTTGATAAAATTTAACATCTATTTATGATAAAAATTCTCCAGAAAGCAGGCTTAGAGGGAACCTACCTCAACATAATAAAGGCCATAAGTGACAAACCCACAGCCAACATCATACTCAATGGTGAAAAGCTGAAAGCATTTCCTCTAAGATCGGGCATGAGACAAGGATGCCCACACTCACCACTTTTATTCGACATAGTTTTGGAGGTCCTAGCCACAGCAATCAGAGAAGAAAAAGAAATAAAAGGAATTCAACTTGGAAAAGAAGTTAAACTGTCACTGTTTGCAGATGACACAATACTATACATAGAAAATCCTAAAGATGCCACCAGAAAATGACTAGAGCTCATCAATGAATCTGGTAAAGTTGCAGGTTACAAAATTAATATACAGAAATCTGTTGCATTTCTATACACTAACAATGAAGTATCAGAAAAAGAAATTAAGGAAGCAGTCCCATTTACCATTGAACCAAAAAGAATAAAATACCTAGGAATAAACCTACCTAAGGAGGCAAAAGACCTGTGCTTAGAAAACTATAAGATGCTGATGAAAGAAATTGAAGATGACACAAACAGATGGGAAGATATACCGTGTTCTTGGATTGGAAGAATTAATATTGTTAAGATGACCATACTACTCAAGGCAGCCTGCAGATTCAATGCAATCCCTATCAAAATGCCAATGGAAGTTTTCACAGAACTAGAACAAGTAATTTTAAAATTTGTATGGAAACATAAAAGACCCAGAATAGCCAAAACAATCTTGAGAAAAAAGAACAGAGCTGGAGGAATCACCCTCCCTGACTTCAGACTATAGTACAAAGCTACAGTCATCAAAACAACATGGTACTGGCACAAAAACAGACACATAGATCAGTGGAACAGGAGAGAGAGCCCAGAAATAAACCCACATACTTATGGTCAATTTGCGACAAAGGAGGCAAGAATATACAATGGAGAAAAGACATTCTCTTCAATGAGTGGTGCTGAGAACACTGGACAGCTACAGGTAAGACAAATGAAACTAGAACATTCTCTACATCATATACAAATGTAAACTCAAAAAGGATCCAACACCTAAATGTAAGACTGGATACTGTAAAACTCCTAGAGGAAAACATAGGCAGAACACTGTGACATAAATCACAGCACGATCTCTTTGGATTCGTCTCCTAAAGTAAAGGAAATGAAAGCAAAAATAAAAAATGGGACCTAATTAAACCTAAAAGCTTTTGTACAGCAAAGGAAACCATTGACAAAATGAAAAGGCAACCTACTGAACGGGAGAAAATATTTGCAAGCAATATGATCAATAAGGGATTAATATCCAATATATATAAACAGCTCCTACAACTCAACATCAAAAAAACCTGATTGAAAAATGGGCAGAAGAACTGTATAGACATTTTTCCAAAGAGGAAATGCAGACAGTCAACAGGCAAATGAAAAGATACTCAACATCACTAATCATCAGGGAAACTCAAATCCACACCAAAATGAGATATCACCTCACACCTGTCGGAATGGCTAACATCAAAAAGAACACAAATAACAATTGTTGGCGAGGATGTGAAGCAAAGGGAACCCTGGTACAATGTTGGTGTATGTAAATTTGTGCAGCCACTGTGGAAAACGGTGTGGCGGTTTCTCAAAAAACTAAAAATAGAACTACCATATGACCCAGTCGTCCCACTCCTGGGTATATATCTGGGAAAAACCCACTAATTCAAGAAGATACATGGGCCCTAATGTTCATAGAAGCATTATTTACAGTGGCCAAGGCATGGGGGCATCGTAAGTGTCCATCAGTAGACCAAGGGATAAGGAAGATGTGGTACATTCATACATAATGGAATATTACTCAGCCGTATAAATGAATGAAATATTGTCATTTGCAGCAACCTGGATGGACTTGGAGGCTACTATGTTAAGTGAAATAAGTCAGACAGAGAAAGACAAATACTGTATGATATCACTTTTATGTGGAATCTAAAAAAAACATATAGAGAATACAAAGAACAAACTAATGGTTACCAGTGGGGAGAGGGAAGGGGGAGGGGCACTACAGGGCCGGGAGAGGTGGGAGGTACAAACTATTGGGTATAAGATAAGCTCAAGGACGTATTGTACAACACGGGGAATAGAGCCAATGTTTTGTAATAAGTGTAAATGGAATGTAACCCTTAACATTCTATAAACAAAGAAGAAAATCCCCAGTCCTGAGGGACCATCCTCCCCTGACTGGGTGCAGGGGGTGTTGCCGTGTGCGTCCTGGCCAGCACGGGCACTGCTGTCATCTGGTGTGGGGTGACACGCTGCACTTTTAGGGGTGGCCAGGACCCTGAAATTCACAGCACAGGGCTGGTCTGGGAGCCAGAGGTGCAGAGTCTCGGGAGCTGGGGGCAGCCGGGGCGCCCCGCTAGGGCGTGAGCTGGTCAGCAGGTAGCCTCGGGGCTTGTGCTGTGCTTGGTACTCCACGGGGCCCCATCACCCCTCTGGGCGCTTTAGTTTTGCGCCTGTGGATGGCCTGGCCTCTTTGGCTCCTGCTTGGGCCAACCTGGCCGGGGGTGGCTCAGGCTTCCAGGAGGTGGGAGCGTCGTCCTCGCTGGTGCCTTCCAGGGTCCAGCCCTCCTGGGCTCCTTTAGCCCCCAGAGGCCCGCCCACCCTGGGAGGCAGTTGACAAAGCCCTGCGCACCTTCCTTTTGGAAAATGCCCTTCATTCAGCCGCATCTGGGTCTGCAGAGAAGCCGTTTCATCGTGAGTTTTGATTTTACAAAACACACTTGCAGAGACCGAGTCAAACGCAGTGCTTGCTTCCCAGGCTCTGCCCTTCCAGCCGGACCCCTGAAGCTCTGAAGGGCCATTCCCTGAGGCTGGCTCGTGCAGGCCTGCGTGTGGGTGTCGTGGGCTCCTCACGTGGCCGGTGGGGACGGCCCCTCCCCGTGCACGCATCCCGGGGCTGAACTGCTGGGTGGGTGGGAGGGGGAAGGGGAAGCCTGCTTCCGTGTGCCTCCTCCCCCAGGGCTCTGTGGGGTCTCCCCAAGCTGGGTGGGCTCTCCTCCCTCCTTGCATGCTACTCAGGGCAGGGAGAGGGGCGTCTGCTGGGCCTCCCCAGGCTGCAGCTGGTGATGGGTGTGACGGGTCCCTGGGGCACAGCGTGGCATGCAGGCAGCGAGCAGCGAGCAGGGATGCTGGCCACGGCGCAGGTGGGACGCAGGGAGGGTGGCTGGGGCCCGCGTTGCCCACGCGCCTGCATCTGTTGGCCCAGGAGGCAAGGTGACCAGAGCCCCCTGCCCTCAACTCCCTGTCACTGTCACGGCCTCACTCCAGTCAGGAAATAGCCCCCTTCTGCTCTGCCCCGGAGACAGATGGTAATTTTAAAGACTTTAGGCAAAAACTAAGGGAAAATAACAAAGTCCGAAATGAGGACAATACCAACACCTAGACGGTTTGTAGGGGGTGTGTGTGCGTGCGTGCGTGCGTACGCGCACAAGTGTACGTTCGAACGTAACTCCTCTCAATGTGCTTCTCTTCCCTCGTGGTGGGTCATCTGGGCTCAGCCTCCATTACGGACACGAGGACCAGAGGCTGCCCGAGGCAGCTTGGGGCCTCAGAGCAGAGCTTGGCCGAGAAAGGCCAAGGCCCTGACCGGGCCTGACTCTGGAGCCAAGTCCACGCTGTCGCTGTGCCGGGGCGCCTGGCTTTGGCCCGTCTCTGCAACCTCTGGCGCTGCCTCTCCCCCGGGGGCCACGTGTGTCCTATGCGTGGCGCCCTTTAGTCTTGTTGGGGACTCGCTGTGCAGTTTCGTCTGTCTGCTGGCTTCCTCCCCAGGGATGCTATAGGGAGCAGTCAGGTAGGGATGCGCGGTCCAGGCGGCCTTGGTGTGGGCAAGGGCTCACGGCTGCCGGGTGGCACGGGACAGAGGGAAGACCCAGCCCTCCTTCCCTTCCCTTCCCTTTTGTGAGGCTCAGGTCTCCTGTGGGAACCTGCTCCATCTTGGACGCTCCTTGTTGGCCCGTGGTTACAGCCGGCCTCAGGGTCTTCCCTGCGTCCCGGGAGTGGAATCCGGTGCGGACCACCAAGTTGCTGCCTGTCTGTGCACACAGGCTCCAGACGGAACGAGCACATGCTCTTCTGAAGTTCCCAATTGCAACATTTTCATCTCAATTAATGTAACAATAAGTTTGGAAAGGTGGCAGTCGGCGTTGGAAAGTTAAATGACACCTTCTTGGCGTCTCACGTTGGTGAGAAGGCCAACTGATTATTTTTATATTACAATCCCCAGGCATTGTCAAATTGATTAATAAATTCTCTAAAAACCCATTGCCTCTTAAGACGTTGAATTTGGGCAGTTGGGGATAACTTTCCTATGACTTTCAAGGGTGGGCTCTCTGGGCGTCAACGGTGTGCCCGTGAGCTGGCGTGGCAGCCATCTGTTGTCCCGCAGAAATGAACTGGAGCTAAGGGGACAGTTCTGTCAGTTACCTTTCCACGGACATGGCTCAGGGTCTCGAGGCTGCACGGGGAGGGCCCCTTGGATCTCTCCAGGTGGCTTCTGTGCTGGGCAGAGCTAGAGCCTGCAGGGCCAGTCCCCTCACCTGTCAGCCAGGTGCCTCATCCCAGCTGAGCATTACCAGCCCAGACACAGGGAGCTCCTGAAACTGAGCACAGAGCTTAGCTCTGAGCTTCCTGGCAGACAAGGCAAAAAGGGAAGATCCACTGGGTGTAAGGCTCTCAGTGTCTGTTAAGGACTCATCTCAGAAGGTTGAAATGACACCAGCAGGAATACTGACTCTGGGCCATCACTCTGGCTGTCCTGGCACCTCGACGAATCATCTTCAACCTCCAAAACCAGGCGAGGTAGGCACCGTCATTTCCATTTTTAGGGTGAAACCCGAGAGGCCCAGACCCCCCATGTGGCAGGGTGGTCGTGACCCTGAGAGCGGGGTCAGGCCCTCGCAGGGTGGGGAGCAGTGGTGCAGAGCTGCCCTGGGTCGGTGAGGCCCCAGCACAGGGCCAGCAGTGGGAACTTCATGGGGCTGGACCTGCCAGACTGCAGCTTCCTGTCCTGCAAAAGGGGGCTTTGGGGTGCTGGTCTTGCCTGAGCCCTGCCCGATGACCTCTTCTCCCGGTCATCTCCACCTCTCCCTCCTCTGGCACCTTGGCCTCGGACCAGTGGACCTCAGCTCCCCGCACCTGTCCTCTCCTGCCTTCTCGTGCAGGCATCACGCCCGCTTTCCCGTGGCTCTGTTCCCTCCATTCCCAGGATCACACTTGTCAAAGTCACCATCACAGGGCTTCCCTGGTGGCGCAGTGGTTGAGAACCCGCCTGCCGATGCAGGGGACACGGGTTCGTGCCCCGGTCCGGGAAGATCCCACATGCCGCGGAGCGGCTGGGCCCGTGAGCCATGGCCGCTGAGCCTGTGCGTCCGGAGCCTGTGCTCCGCAACGGAAGAGGCCACGGCGGTGAGAGGCCTGCGTACCGCCAAAAAAAAAAAAAAAAAAAAAAAGTCACGATCACAGTTGCCAGCCGCGAGGTCTTCTGAGGCCTCGTGGCGCCGGGGGCGCTGCTCACGTAGACCCCCATCTCCTCGCCCACAGGCTGGTCCTGGCCTGTGTCCTGCCCACCTCATTCCTCTGGGATGGTGTCTCTGTCATCTGTTCAGGGAGCGCTGCTCACCCCCTGCTAGGCGCTGGCGTCCATCCTGATGGGGGAAGCGAATCCGGGGCCACCTGAGGCCTCCATCAGCCTGTGGGCAGGAGTCCATCCTCTAGGGGTCTGAACGCAGAGACCCCTCCCTGCCCAGGGCGACCCTGGCAGCCGTCCTGCCAGCGCCCAGCCTCACACGCCCAGTCCACCTCCGGGCCCACCACCCGCATCCACCGCCGCGTCCTCGGCCACCACAGCCTCGACCCCTGCCGTCGGCTCAAGGAGAAAGGACGAGGTGCGATGTGGCCCCAGCAGCTGCTGCAATCAGCCCGGCGTGTTCCGTCATTAACTCGGCGGCAAAATTAAACCAGGACTAATTAAACCAGATGGCGGCAAAACCCAAGCAGAGGCACAGAGATGTTTTTACATTTAAGTTGATCGAAATTAGGTGGAAAGGCATATGCTGGTGGAGGTGAAGAATTTTTTAAGTACATCTTACCGGCTCTTCTGAGCGCCCTTCCTGGTGATCTCGGCACAGATCTCTCCTCTCGCGCCGCTTAATCCTGGTTGCTCCCGTTCTCCTGTTGCCGAAACCTCGGGGCCCCTTGGTTCGGCCTTAATTTAAGCCAGCAGCGTATTCGGTGCCGACGTCACCGCTGTGGGTGGCATTCTGGCTGAGGGCACGGACGCCGACCCCCCACCCTCATCGGGAGCCGGTGGGCATTTCCTGGCCAGGGCCCAGGGACCCCACAGATGACCATCTGCATGGCGATGTGCTGACCGCCTGGACCACTTGTCAGGCATCCCTGTGCACTTACGTTGTCCTATTTTCTTCTTGAGTCCCTGGCTGGGGGGCTTTGGGCTCAGGCAGTGCTGATGCCCAGCTGAGGATGGAGGGGAGGCCGCCCCCCGCCGGAGGCTAGTGCTTTCTGGGAGGATGGTGGCTGCAGCCCCGGCCAGGCCCCTGCTGAGCCCCCCACCCAGTGCGGCCCCAGGGATTGTGCCCTGGTGTGCGGGGCGGTTGGGGGGGCGGCCTTGGGGGCTCCGGGGAAGCGCGTGCTCCTTGTCTAGGCCTGATCTCTGGGCCAGGGGACCTCACTCCTGCTTTTTCAGGGAGACCCTGGCAGCTCCGACAGCCCTTTTAAAAGTTTTCTTGTTTGATTTTTTTATAGAGGTGAAACTCACAGAGCACAACGAACCATTTTTCAGTGTGCATTTTGTCGGCATTTAGCAGGTTGACAGTGTCTACAACCACTGTCACCATCACGTTCTCATTTTCATCACCCCAGGAGGAAACCCCAGATGCGTTCAGCGGTCACTGCCTGTCACCCCCTCCGCCCACCCCAGAAACTCCCAGACTCACAACCTTCGTGAAGCAAAGGCCCAGAGACCCCTCAGTTCCTCTCAGGTGGAGGTTGACGAGAAGGAAAACAAAGATCCTGGCTTTGTCCCGGCTGCCAGGCTCCCCCGGTGACCTAGGGAGAAACTCCTGGGCACGGTGGTGCTGGCGACATTCAACAGGCCGGTGTTGCATCGGCGTGGCAGCTCTCCCGGGGGGGGGGGGGTGAGCACGGGCTGCCCGCGGGCGGCAGGCACACAGTAGAAGCATCCCTGCACTCTACGCGCCCCCGGGACGCTCGCCCCCGCCTGCTTCCTGACCCCCTTCCCCAGAGGTTGAGGCCCGGGATCCAGGTGACGGAGCTGCCACGAGCTCCGACCGGCCCTGGGCCCTGCATCTGGCCCCGAGGCTCTGCCTCGCTGGTGAGCCCAGCACACTGACATCCGGGGCTTCTGCCCGAGGGCTTGGCTCTGGGCCACCTGGGGGCCCTGAATTGTGTCCTAGTGGAAAGCAGCCCCTCGCCAGGGAGCAGCAGACCCTGGCCTCCTGCTGCCTGGACACCTGGATCCCTTCACCTGGTGGCAGCAGTGTGACCGGAGACGTGATTCCCGGGACCAGGGTCCTCTGCCACAGCCAGCCTGGGGGGGCCAGGCCGGCCTCCCTCCCCGGCCTCTCCTCCCTGCCCATCTTCTCTGGGCAGGCACGGTGGGGGTGAAGTCCTGGCAAAGCCCACTCTGTTTTCCAGCCCAGTGGTGCCCACACGTGACAGCCCAGGGGACAGTGCCCGTGAAAAGCCCCTTTGTCTGGCCGGGCTAATTAAGAAATAACAGCAGCCCCAAAAGGGGCCCAGGCCCAGGTCCTCTCTGGACAGCAGCCAGGGTCCCGAGGGGCTGGACAGGCACATCCAGGAGTTGAGTGGGATTCAAGGAAGACCTTCCAGGCCCAACCGAGCGTCCTCCCAGCCCCGGGGGCCTCTAGGCCGCAGTCAGCATGCTGCCCCTCGGAGTCGGGGAAGCTGACGTGGCCCTGGGAACAGGCCCAGGATCCAAGGCTGCTGCTTCGTCTGTGCTGGGAGCCCAGCAGCACACAGCGCCTGAGGCTTCACTCTCCTCTCTGTGAAACAGGGCAGACGCGCTGCTGAGTCCGCAGGGCAGAGGCTGCTTCCAGGCCCTCGCTGAGCACACCAAGGCCCGGGTCCTGTAATGGGCCGCCGTCCCCGCACCGGCTGCAGGGTCGTCTGAAGTGGCACCTGGCGTGCCGTCTCCCTGCCCACCTGGGCACCCGTCACGCTCCCGTCTGCACAGCCAGTGTGGCCCCAGGGACAGGGACCGGAGACTCCATGCAAGGCTCACACGGGATCCGTGACAGTTGCTGGGCTCCCACCTCCTGCCGTGTCGTCTGGGAGCAGCAGGGCGGTGTCCAGCACGGAGGGCCGGCCCAGGGAGCCCCACTGTGCTCGCCCCACTCGAGTCATGGCCAAAGCTGAGGATGAGCCGACAGGTTCTGATTTGCTTCAATACGAAAGACTTCCAACCTCAGAGAATCCGACGGATGCCGCACCGGCTCTGGCGTTCGGGCCCCACGACCCACAGACTCACGGAAGCTGGTCCAGGTCTCGGCTTGGACACGCAGTGACGGGACCAGGCAAGCTGCTCGGCCTCTGGGGCCTCGGTTTACTGATCTGTGTAATGGGAGCAGGAACGCAGGAGCACCCACCCCTGAGGCTCATTGCCTGGCCTCAGCGGGCTGACATAGGTGAGTGAGGGCCTCATAACGCCCCCTCCCACCTGAATGGCAGCTCAGCCGTGTCCCCATCAACTCCATCACCACCAGTAACCTTACCGGACGCGGGGTCCCGGCGAGGATGCCTGGCTGTGGACGGGATGGCCCTGGAACCCCTCCTGCCCGACAGGCATCCTGCGTGTCCCCACGAGGTCCCGCCTGGGAACTCCTACAGCTTCGAGGGTCCTCCGGAGGCCAGCTGAGCTGGGCGATGGTGGCCACTGTGTAGATGAATGAGAAGACCGAGGATCCCAGCAGAAAATGATGACCCCGGGGCACCATAATGCTGAGGGGTGTCCTGCCCAGTGTCCCCCAAGCAGTGTGTGGACGGTCACTCTGGTCGGGCAAGGGCCCTCACCTCCTCCCCTGGAGCAGTTTTCACCTGCACGGAAGCTGAACCTGCTCCCACATCTGCAGGGCCGGCCGGGAGGGTGCCCGTGATGGCCCGGACCTCGTGCAAGTGCAGGCTCTGAGGGGCTGACCCCAGGCAGAGAGCTTTAGGGTCGTTTGCATTTGAAAATTAACATGAAATCAAAAGAGACAGAGTAATTTTTCATTCTGCTTGAGAGGTTATTTGCTTTCTCAGCCGAAGCTTAGCGCACTGATTCGTGATGTCAAAAGGTAAATGATTTCAAACCAGATTCAATTTAAATTTCATTACATATTTGTAGGCGATGGCGGCTCCACGCATCCCTCGCCTTCTCTTGGAGGATCTCTCACTTTTAATAACTCTGGTGCCTAAGGCCCTAATCTGTTTATTAGGCAGTCATGTAGCAGGGGTGATGATGTCTGTGAAACAGGCCTGAGTCTCGAAGGGCAGCTGCGCAGGGGACTGAGCACAGCCCGGCAGTCCCAGGGGAGGCAGGCTGGAGACCCCGGTCCCTGGAGCCGCTCGGCCCAAACGTGGTGAGACCACAGGCAAGCAGCACCCTCTAAGCTCTGTCTCCTCATCCGCAACGTGGGCCGTTGAGTGGCTGGACTCCCGTGACAGTGAGGACAAGGGCCAGGCTCCAAGTGTCCTGCCAGGGACTGGTCTTGGCTCGACCACGTAGCAGCTGTGCAACCTTGGACCAGTTGCTCAACCTGTCTGGGCATGCTCTCCTCCCTGACACAGAGATTACCACTCTTACAGGCTGAGTAGCATCCTCTCAAAAATTCGTATCTAGCCGGGACCTCAAAACGTGACTGTATCTGGAAATAGGGTGTTTGCAGATGTAATTGTTAAGATGCAGTCATACTGGAGAAGGGTGGCCCTAAACCCAGTGACTGGGGGTCCTTGTAAAAAGAGGAGTGGACACAGAGACACAGGGAGAAGCCACGTGACAGCCGAGGCAGAAATGAGAGTGACGCCTCTACAAGCCATGGGATGCCAAGGATGCTGGGAAACACCGGAAGCCAGGGGAGAGGCCGCAGAGGGAACGAGATTTGCCGACTCCCTGATCTCACGTGAGAGGATGAACGTCCGCTGTATCGTCTGGGGCATCCGTGGCAGCTGCCCCAGGGGCAGATGCGCACGCCTGGGGTCGGCGTGAGGGTGCCCTGAGCATGTGCTCCTGTGTGTGGCCGGGAGACCAGGCCTGGCCCCAGGCAGCATCGTGGACGCTTTGGCTGCATCCCTGCTCCGTTTTCCCGACTCACCATCTCCATCCCCTCCTGCCCACAGCCACGGCCAGTCACAGCTCTGCTCTGAGTGCCTGCCCCGCATCTGAATGCCGGGGAGCAGGACGTGGGGCAGGGCCTGCCAGCAAGCACAGCGCGTGTTCTGGTCGGTGGAGTGACCGCCCGCACCCCGTCCTGGGGGGTGAGACAGCACGTCGTGAGGACGTGTCCGGGATGGGACGCCAGGTGGACAGCATCACTGTGAAGAGGGAATCAGAGCCGGAGCCTCTCCCTCTGGGAGTGCGGCTTGTCCCTGGAGATGAAACCATGATTTGAGGCTGATCCCGCGGGATGAAGCGACACAGGGCTTCACTGCAGGATGTGGGTGGCCGGACAGGCTCGGGAGGGCGCCCGGGCCAGAGCACGGAGATGGGAGAGCCTGGTGGGCTGGGGTGTGCCAACATGTCCGGGCCCCCCACTGACCCCCCTGGCCTCAGCCAGCCTGGGCCCCCGCCCTGAGCTTCGTCAGAGGAGGGAGCAGCGGGAATGGTCTCTTCAGATGGCCCAGGGCTGCTGAGTGACCGCAGGGGGAGGCCCAGCTGCAGGGCTGCACAGAGCTTTCTGGACGGCCAGGGAGAGGGGGGCAGGATGCAGCTCAAAGGAGCGAACAGACGCCCTGGGTCTGGACGTTTCCCTCAGGACCAGCCTGCCTTTGCTGCATCGGATCCCAAACGCCAGGGCAGACCCAAGGGCGGGGCGGGGCGGGGCCCCGCAGAGCAGTGTGGGAGGAGCGTCCACACTCTCAGCATGCAGCCCCGCCCACAGTGCTGGAAGAACCCGGCGGGGTCGAGGGTTGGGGACCTTACACTCGCGAGGACGTCTGTTTGCGGGGGAACGTGAGTGTGGATGGAATTTTCTTTGGAAATTAATGCCTGCTGAATTCTTCCCGCCTCGGCTGCAACAGTGCAGAATCCAGGGCGTGGAAACAAGGCTGTAAATGGGTTTTCTTTGGCCCGTTTCACCAGTTACTGCCTCCTCGCCGTCCTCTGGCTTTATTTACCCAGCGGGGTGCTGCTCTTGAGTGCGCATCTGGGCACTTTTCAAAAGTAATGTTAGTGCGTCTCAGGAACTCTCTTCCGCGATTTGGGCTTGTTTTATTTTGCAACATCAAACAGTGAGGAATGGAAGTTTCCAGATCAAGGCCTGCGGGGAGGCCCCCCGGGGTTAAGCGTGCAGACTCTCCCCGAGCTTGTCTCCACCCGACGCCAGATCCCATCCCCTCTGCCGCTGTCTCCCGTTTTCTCTCCTGTTCTGTGGTGCTAATGGCATCGTTTGTTCCCGGTGCCAGGTAAAAAGAGCACGAGATAATCACCCAGGCATGAGTCATCATTAAGTTGAAGATAAAAACAAAGCTGTTCTGAAGCTCTGTTGCCAGGATGGGCGTTGTGTCTTGGATGAACGGGGTTTGTTACACATGTGGGGTTTCGGGGTCCAGGGCGGCCCCGTGGGGTCGAGGGGGAGCCAGTGTGGCTGCGTGGCTCCGGACCGTCAGGCCTGACGGTAGACGGGCGAGGAGGTAAAGTCACCGCTTGGAGTGGCCCCGGCGGTATCGGGTTTGTCATTAAGCAGCGCGTTCATTGCCGGGTGGCCTTGGCCTGCGTCTGTGAACTCGGGATGGCAGGATGGCGTTAGAGGAGGAGGGTCCGTGTTTGCTCCACCCCCTGTGCTCTGCTTCTGCTCGGAGCAAAGTGGGGCCGTGAGCTTGGCCTCAGAGGGGACTGGGACCCATCTGGAGGGAAACTCTGTTCCAGAGACGGGGCCCAGGCTGCGCAGGGGCCGCTCTGCATCTTCCCTGGCTCCTGTCACTGGCTGCCGCCTTCCTTAGGGAGGAGCAGGCATCTGACCAGCATTGGTGTCAACGCCGGAGTTTAGGCTTTTGCATGAAGAAGCAGGATGAGCAGCCCAGAGCCGACACGGGGCTGACGGGGTTAAGAAGACGAGACCCGTCCGTCCCTCACGTCTGGCTCAGGGTGGGTCGGTGCAGGCAGCCCCCGCTACCCCCCAGGCCACTGGAGCCGCTCCATCCTTGAGCCATCTGGGTTTCCAGTTCCCTGTCTTGGTGGTCGGCTTCCAACATCACGGGCCTGGCCTATGACATGCCACACTCCCTTCTCCATTTGCTGAAATGATGCTCATGGGACGTGTGGAGGACTGGTGTGGGGTGGGGTAGGGCCCAGTCACGCCAGGCGGGTGAGCCCACATCTGCCTGGGAACGTCACCCCTCCAAGTCCCAGGGAAGGTGAGATGCTTGGGGATGCTCAGAGATGCGCAGGGCGCAGGAGGGCGCCCTGGAAACCAAGTCCGTTCTGTTGGGGTGTCCTGCCTTGGACTCCATGTCCACTTATTGTGGGTGACCTGGTGCAGTTCAGGGGGCATATTCTAGTCACCCCAGGTGATTTCGTGGCACTGAGACCAGAGCAAGCAGGGGGCCTGGTGAGGCAGGAAGCGCCCTTCAGTGACCCCTGGGACCCGCCTGGTGTCCAGCCTGTCCTAGGGGATGGACCACAGGGCTGCCTCGGGCCACCAGGAGCAGCCTGAGGTGACTCAGGTGCCAGAGACCCCAGGAGGGGCTGGAGGGCCACCTCCTTCCAGAAGGAGACCTAGAGCTGGCAGGTCCTCACAGAGGATGGCTGGGGCTGGACGTGACAGCCTAGGGGCAGCGCTTCAGCCCCTGAACCGCAGGTCACCCCAGAGCTGAGATCCCCAGCTCCAGGGTCTCCACCTAGTTCTCTGAAGCTCGTGTTCCGGAACTGCTCAGGGCCTGGTTGACCCAACACAGGCCCGGGGTCCAGTTGTCCTGGGACAGCAGTGGCCATGGCCAGGGGTCTTCTATGAGCCGCGGGCCATCACAGCCGGGAAAGTGACTGTGGCCTAGGGCACTGGGTGGGCTCGTTCAGGGTGGGGCTTAGAGCCTGCGGGTTTCAGGTAGGAGGGGTCTGAGCACCTCCGCAGGGGGCACGGTTGGCTTTAGGCCCATTTCCGCCCTGTGCTCAGGCAGTGGTGCCTGGAAGGCGGTCACTGAAGACTCCCCAGCCGACAACCCATTAGCGCTGTGGTGGGGACGGAGGAACGTGTGACAGTGAGTTAAAGCAGCTCGTGTTGAAGGCGGGGCTGGCGAGGGGTCCGGATGGAGAGGGTGATGGAGTACCTGGGCCCAGGCCGGGCTGGCATGGTGGACCCAGGTTGGGGACTCACTCGCCCCGGCCGGGCTGTGATGCCCACATGTGGTCTCGTGGCCTAGCCCTCAGCCGTCCCCCAGGGGAGTCTCAGGGGTGCAGCCCACCTGTGGGAGACGCAGGGCATCAGCCTTTGCACCAAACATCTTTCCGTAGATGAAAAGATGGCCTCTCTCCCTGTCTCTCTCCCCGTCTCTGTCTCTCTGTCCCTCTGTCTCTCTCATCATCATCACCATTGGCCCCCACAGCACCCAGAGTCTTCCCGTCTAGGGACCTTGGCCCGTAGACTTTAGGAGAACCCGACAGATTCAGTCCCTCCCTGCCCCTCCCAGGAGTCCCTCCTCTGCAGGCTCTAGGACCCGCTCAGCCCAGCATTTCTCAAACTGTGGCTCGTGACCCTTTCTTGATGTTGAATCAATCTGGTGGGCTGGGGTCATCTTTAATAATGTAAAATATTTACCCAGAATCAGACTCCCTTGTGTGGCCTGCAGCTCTGTGAGGTTTGGCCCACGCATAGGTCTTTGTGGAGACCACAAACGGGACACGGAGGATGCCTCCCACCCCAGAGCATTCCCTGGGGGGGCCTCTGTGCGGGTGCGCTGACCACCGATCAGGTCTTGGTTCCCACGGTTTGCCTTTTCCGGGATCCACGTCGTGCCGTCTGCGCGGCCGCTGCCCCACCGAGCATAACCGTGGGAGGTCAGTGCACCTCGCAGAGGGCACGCCTCTCTCTGGTCAAGGAGGTTCCGCGTGGGTGCCTGGGCTGTTCGCCCACCGCAGGGCATCTAGCTGCCTCCACTCGGGGCCATTGGAATGAGCTGCTGCGAACATTCGTGTGCGGGGCTTTGCGGGCACACACACTGCCGTTTCTCCAGGGGTCCGGCTGTTTGCTGTGCACTGGCCTCGGGCGGGGCGGGGCACAGGGCTGCGAGTGCAGGGCCCAGAAGGGCTGGGGGCGCCAGCCCTCAGGGTTTCCCTGGACACCCGGAGCATGGCCGCTTCCCGTGTTTGAGCTGCCATGTTCCTTCAAACCCGGTTTCCTTTGAGACGTGGATGCTGTAGGGTCTGCCTGGGAGGGAGGACGGAGCTTGTGTGATTGAGTCGTGAGCGGGGAGTTGGGGGCGGCGAGTGGGATCACAGCTCCCTAATAAACAAGATACGAGCGGGAACTCAAGGGGGGCCAAGTCCCCTGTGACCTGAGGCTCTCCTGGCACTGGGCCACGTTGTCCTTGGAGATGCTCGTTCCACAGATGATTCTGGAGCACTGGCCACCTGCCCGCCCGGGGGTCCAGGGGTAGTCACAGATCAGAGGTGGGCAGCTCACGGGTGTCCTGGGCCGGGCATCGCCGTGACCGGCCTCCGCCCTTCCCCTCTGAACCCCTCTCCTTCTTCCTGCTTCTCTGTACCCGGCACCCTCCAGCCTGGGGCCCCCTCTGCCCTCTGCCGTGGAGCGCCCCCTTATGCCCTCCTTCCAGCACTCGGATTCCCCCACCCCGCCCACCAGGACTCCCAGCTGCTTCTTGCCACCCCGCCCTCACCATGCTTCTGCCCAGAACCGCTCACCTGCTCACGTCTGGAAGCGGGCACCGCACGCGCTTTCTCTAAAGATCAGAAATACGTGAAAGCTTTGAGGGCCCCGCAGTGCCCGGCACAGCTTCTCCGCTCGGCCGGCCCCGACATCTCCACGGGATATTTCCGGCGGGTGACTCTGCCCCGTCTGCCCTGCTGTGGGAAGGGCTGACCCTGACCCTCCACCCGGAGCCGCCCCGGGCAGTTGGCTAGGTGCCAGCCTGCAGGGGTGAGTGGAGAAGGGCTCGGGGCACAGGGTGCGTTCCGAGTCAGCACCCCGAGAGCCACGAGGCAGGGCCTGGGGAGCAGAGACAGGGCTGGGGGTCAGCACAGACCGAGGGCCGGGGGGGATGTAGAGCACAGGGGTCACGGGCGGAAGGCAGGAGGCGGCCAGAACCACTCCCTGACCGGCCAGAAATCAGCAAGACAGGAGGGACATTCATGCCTGCAACGCACGACACAGTGCGCACCCGTGTGAGCACAAACCGACGCGCGTGTGCGCGCCATGCATGTACCCGTCCTGACGTTTACCCTCGACACACACACACACACACACACACGCACACACGCACACGCACACGCACACGGGAGGTGAAGCTGGCAGTGGAGACCTGGCATCCAGCCACCTCAGCCAGAGGCACAGCCACCAGCTGCCACCTCTGTGTTTGTCCACCTGACCTGCAAGCCCCCGGCAGCCTCCCGACGTTGGTTGACGGAGAGCTGCCTTTCAGCTGTTGGAGGGCCCACAAACCTTTCCTCCGGTGGGGGACTGTCTTTTGGGGGCCCCTTGCCCCCTGAGGTCTCAGCGGCTGACCGGCCTCAGAAGCAGAAACCTTCCCGCTAGGGGTGGATGCAGACATTTTAAAGCCATAACGCGTTTTCCGTTATTGTGCTCGTGGGGCGCCGGTCCTTGGGTTAATGACAGGCATTCCGTAAGTTTCCCTGCGTCCTGAGCCCGTGCCTGCCGTCAGCTAGGTTCTCCTGAGGATGCTTGTTCTGGCTAAGCTCAGATCACAGACGGACGAGGGCGCCAGGCCACCCCCGTGGAGCCCGGGGGCAGGCACGCCGGCCCTGGAGGTTTTCGGGGACCCCTGCACCAGCCTTCCTGTGGCTGGTGGGTGTGAGGGCTCCATGCTGCCGGCCTCCCGGTACAGGTGGGAAACAGGGCACACCTGTGAGGGCCCAGGTGACGGGGACACCGGCTGTGTGTGCACCAGTGGGGAGGTCCCTGCACCCTTGCAGGATCCTAGGGCAGCTCCCACCGCAGGGCCGTTATATGTAGGGACGACTGACTCCAAAATCCTCCGTGGGCAGAGTGGAAGGAGGTGCAGCGGCCAAGCCTTCTGAGAGCTGCCGCTCGCAGCCCCATCTGGGGGTGGCTGTGCAGAGCCCGTGAGCCCCCGGACCCCGATCCCAGAGCTTTGGTCCTAAGGAAAGGAACGGACATCTGAGCGCCACTCACTCATTAACTCTGTGCGTCCGGCTTTGCACAGCGGACTGTGTAGGGCGCCCGCTGCGCGGAGCTCCCGGGGGAGCATCTCCCCTTGCTCCTCCTTCCTGGTCCCCGCGGGAGGAGACGATGTCCCGTGAACACATTTGCATGTTGATCGTGCTGCCATTACGTGTCTGAGAGTCTTTATGGTGAGAAGAATGAGGCAATCACGTTGGTACACGCTGAACAGACTCTAAAAGACGGCGAGAAGGCGCTTTCATTGCAAGAGGGGAATTCGCTTAAAAACATGCTGTCAAAATATGTTGCTCTAAGTGCTGAGTTGATGGTTCTTTTGTTTTGCTTTGTCTCTTGAATGTGTCATTAGAAAAAATTAACAATGACATCAACTGGGAGGTGGGCTGCGCTCCACTGAAAGGGAGGCATTGAGTTGTCCTTGTCATTTTTTAAAAATGATTTCTTTGCCTTTAAATATTATATCTCACGTGATGAATGCCCATCCTAACTTGGGTATTCATTTTGTGAAAGTCAGGTGTGTGTGTTTGGGGAACTCAGAGATAAGGTGCTGCGAAGGGGCAGGCGGGCCCCAGGGCCCCTCCCAGGCTCCGCGCCAGCCTCCTTCCCGCCCCCCAGTGTGGGCCCGGGTCCAGCCCTGGGGGAACGTGGGCCCTGGGCTGGGCTGTGCTGACGACTTGCCCTGCTAATTCTCATCTGAGAGCGCTGTGTTTCGCAGCCCGGCCAAGTCCTCCCTCTGAGGCCACAAGAGCGGACGAACGGATGCATGTGTGTTTCGTGGAGACGGATGTGTGTCTGCATCAGTTGGTGAACCAGCGAATGGATGAACGGATGAATGAATCAGTGAATGCGGGGCCGCCAGGGGAGCTGTGGCCTCTGGCCTGGGGTCCCTGGGAGCCGTCGTGCGCAGACATATTCTTTCCGAGAAAGCCTCATGGAGGACATGCTCTTCCAGTGTCGGGCTCCACGGCAGAGGACAGAGCTTCCGTGGAGGACATGCTCTTCCAGTGTCGGGCTCCACGGCAGAGGACAGAGCTCCCTGCTCCACCCCATCGTGGCTGCTTTCACCCAGAATCTTCTCCCGGGAAGATCCCAGGATCCCAGAGGCCGAGGGGGTCCCAGAGCAGGGAGGGCAGCATGCCGACCCGGGCCGGGGCTCCGAGCAGAGGTGGGATGGCTGCTCCCAGCAGCCCACAGGCCATCCCTTCTGCCTGGAGGATTGGCCACCCTGGCCTTGGACGCCGGAACCTTCCAGAAGGCAGACCAGGGCATGGCTGTGGGAAGAGGGGCAGCAGAGGTGGTGCAGGCAGGAGGTGAGGGCCTTCCACCAGGCTGGACCATGTGAGTGGGGATTTTCAATCCCAGGGCAGCCATGGGTTGGGTGAGGGGTGCGGGGAGGAGCTGTGGGTGATGCCAGGGTGATGGCCCACCTCACAGTGAGCCTGCACGGGGCGCACGGCGGGGGACTCTGGAAGGAAGCGCGGCCGGGTGAGCGGTCAGCTAGGACGAACTGGGCCGGCTTCCACGCGTGGCCGGCCGTCAGACAGGGGAGCCACAGCCCCCTCTTGTGTCGGTGGCCCTGCAGCCACCTCGGTTGCCATGGAGACCTGAGGGGGAGGCGGGGCTGCACCCGCATTCCTGCAGCAGCAGCAGTGCCGCGAGGCTCCTCTGCCCGTGACGTCCACCTGCACGCGGCCCGCCTGAGCAGCAGGCAGTGGAGAGCCGTGCACTCCCCGCGCTGCGCCCTCCTGGGGAGACGTGGGCCCGGGCGTCACCTGGTTCAACCTGCTGCCATATTACAGAGAGAAGCTGAGAGCCAGGGCAGACTCCGGGGCGGCAGGGGCCTCCCGTCTCCTCGCCCTGCTCACAGGTGGGCCGAGAACCCCCAGGGCCCTTGGCTGGCGCCTTTTCTCCAGCCGGCGTGCTGCTCCTGGGACGGGGTGACCTTGGGGGTCCTGAGCAGGTGCGCTCACGGGGCAGTTGCTCGGGTCCATCACTGCGTCAGGTGCCCTGGACCTGCGGCTTCTACCCTGTCCCCAGGGGTCAGAGCGGGACTTCCCTCCGGCCGCTGTGCAGGGGCAAGGGGACGAGCCTGCCGAGGGCCCGGACGCTAAGCCCTCGACTTTGCACTTGAGCCAGGAGGCAGCCACTAGGCTGCCAGGAACACTTGGGCACAGGAAGGGGTGAGCACCCCCGGGCTGTCCAGGCCTGCCCGAGGACTCATGTCCCCTGGGGAGACCCGGGGGCGACGGAGCCTGGAGAGGAGGAGACCAGGGGCCTCCAATCTCGGGAAGGAGCCCGTCCGTCCGCAGGGCAGGGAGAGCAAGGCCGTACAGCGGCCGGCCGGCCGGTGGGCTGTGGTGGGCAGTGCCTTTCCCCTGGAGGCCGGCCCAGGCCTGCCTGCACCCCTCCCCTCCTGCCTGTCCCCTGAGGCCCCTCCTGTCATGCCCTCTGCTCCCTATGAAGGGGAGGGTCCCCTCCCCTTTTCTTTCTGTCAGAAAGGCTGTAAGCTCGGCCCCGCGGGGATTGTCCATGAGGATGCTACTGCCAGCGCCCCAGCCTGGGCACTGGGGCCAGAGCTCCAGGAGGCTCGCAGGATAGAAACCGAACCTTCAAGTATTTACATCCTTCTGCTTCGTGGCCCCTTTTGGGCCGTGGGCTGTCCGGGCGGCTCCTGCGGGGGCTCGTCTCTGGGTAGGGCTTCCCCTGGGGAAACAGGTGCTGCGTTTTCCCGGAGACCGTGTCCCTCTCTCCAGCCCCACGCTGGGCACATGCTCACAGGCACTGCTTGTGTTTCCAGGACAGTCTCTTTGGGGTTTCAGTTTCAGGGGTTAAAGGGATGACTTTGGGGCCAAGGCGACGATTATGCCCTAAGTGCCGCTGGCTGGTTCAGGGCAGGGGGGCCGGAGACTGCTCTCTGCCCTGAAGGAGGGTGAGTGGCAGACAATCAAATCTACACCTGCATTCACGGGCTGGCGGTCACAGGTGCCCCCCGCTCAGGGGCTCAGCCTGGTCCCAGTGGGTTTCGGCTCCCTTCCCAGCCCAGAGAGGGTCACGGGGCCCATGGCCAAGGCAGCCCCAGGGACCCTCTCATGCCGTCTGGTGAGGCTGTGAGGCCACCATCCAACATGGTCCCCGCAGAAGGGGGCGGAGCAAAGGAGGACGCGTGGGAGAGGAGGGCCAGGTGGGCAGAGCCACATGCCCTCTGGTCACACTCCTTCCCCCAGAGTGACTCCCAGGTCCAGCTCCACGCAAGGCTGGCTGGGAGACGTGGTTGTCCCGTGCGTCCAGAGGAAGCTGTCTGACCTCGGAGAAGGCGGTGCTGTTTCTCCACCTGCCAGGGAGGAGGGGGAGGCAGGCGTGAAGATGCTGCCCTTGTCCTTAGGTCTGGGAGTCTCCCCTCCTCCATCCCAGGCAGCCCCTCCCTGCCCCTGGGCTGCTGGGTGTGGGGCTCCCACCCCCTGAGCGTGTGTCCCGGGCAGGGACACCGCTGGCCAGTCTCCAGGGCCTGGTGGAGCTGATGGTGGTGGTCAGGGGGGTGAGGGCAGAACCTTTCTCATGGAATGTTCTGGTTCTGATTGTGCGTGTGTGTGTGTAAGTGCATGACTCCTGAGAAGATGGGACGTTTCTATAGGATCGTGTGACAATGACAGGCCTACTCTACCTGCATATGACTCAGAAAAGTGTCTTCTACACACACATATGTATTCCGCGTTATGTAACATGTGTGCGTATGGGGGGCGGGTGTAGAAGACACACACTTACGGGTCCGGTGCACTTATAATAAGAGCAAAGAGCATGGGGCCACCTTCGTGTGGAGATGAGCTCTCTGACCTCAGTGGCACCTGGGTGTGTGTACATCTCAGACGTGTATCAGAGACACACGTGCAAAGGCTGCTCGACTGCACCGTGTGTGAGTGCCTGCTGACCCCCATGCGCACACACAACGGGCCACACGTGTGCACACGCATGCGCACACCCTGCGGGGGAGGGAGGCCCCCTGCTCACTGATCCACGCCGTGAGGCTGACGCTGGGCCGGCCGCGTTTTGCAGCAGCCGGTGGTGTTTTCTCAGGCAGCGTCCATAAGGGGGTGCAGCACTGTGTCTGTGCATCCTGCACACCCCTGTGCATGCACACTCGTGCACGGACCTGGGCGCCCCCGGCTCAGGGCAGGCGGGCAGCCCAGGCTCTGTTGGGACGCACAGAGGAGACTTGTCCGTCCCAGGGCTTTCCCTTCCTCGAGCCAGGAAACAAGTGGTTTCCTTTGTTCGCCTGCAAGTTCAGGTCCACGACAGGGGAGCCTGCCCAGCAGCTGTCCTTGCGGTGCTGACGGCGTGTCAGCCCAGGGAGCCCCCAGGGACAGTGCGCCTGCCCGCGAACAGATACAGAGCCCGCGTGCGCCAGCGTGACCCGTTGGCAGGGGTCCGTGGCCGAGCTTGCTGTGCCCAGCGCTTTACTGGAGGAACATGACTCCAGCCTGATTATCAACATGTGACATTTTGAAAACCTGCCGAGGAGTTGTTAACTTTGGGTCTCCATGGCAACAGCGTCCTGTCCTCAGTGACAGCCGCTGCCTGAGTGGGTGAACGTGGCCAGGGGAGCGGGGAGCAGAGCCGGGGGCTTGCTGGTTCTGAGAAGCTCCTCATGCCGGTGTCAGGGCTGGGGAATCAGGACGGGGTGGCAGAGGCTTGGCACCCTCCACTTCCCAAACGGTAGATCATTCGGTGAGTCTTGGGCATGGTGGACGAGGCCCACGAGGGCAGGCTTGCTGGGGGCAGGGAGCGGAGATGAGGACGGTTACAGCGGCGTCTTTGTGGGCGCCCCGTGGTTTCCGGGCAGCACACAGATGTCCTTGTCACCTACTGCGTGGTACTTCTGCCCGTGCAGCTTTTATATTTACAGGGAGCTAAGAATGGATTTGACAGTCTCTTTTTTTAAATTTATTTATTTATTTTTGGCTGTGTTGGATCTTCTTTGCCGCACCCGGGCTTTCTCTAGTTGTGGCGAGTGGGGGCTACTCTTTGCTGCGGTGCGCGGGCTTCTCATTGCGGTGGCTTCTCTTGTTGTGGAGCACAGGCTCAGTAGTTGTGGCGCATGGGCTTAGTTGCTCTGCGGCATGTGGGATCTTCCCGGACCAGGGCTCGAACCCGTGTCCCCTGCATTGGCAGGCGGATTCTTAACCACTGTGCCACCAGGGAGGTCCAGGTTTTACATTCTTAAAGGGTTATAACCACAACAAAAAAGAAAAATGTGTGAAGCAACAGGGACGGTGTGTGACCCGCACGACCTGACTCCTGGTTTTGGGGTGGCCTCTAGGTGCCATGGAGACGAGCCACTGGGGGCCACAAAGAGAGGTCCTCCATGTTTATCTCCTTTTTTATGTCTCTTTTTTTAGTGTATGTTTTGTGAAGTGTGCGGTAGATTTAAATGCTCAGACATGTATACACACACATTTTGGGAAACTGATCAGACGCCAGTGCCCGGAGGTTCGGAGGGTCCTGGACTGAAGCAGCAGCTCCGATCAGGCCAGGCCGGATTCCGCTGAGATAAGCACCCCGGGGCCTCCTGTGACCTGCCAAGTAATTGCTGTTTTCAGACCCTGCCTTCCTGGTGCGTAATGACATTTCTCTGTCTCACGGCGGATGCCGGCTCTATGGTAATGAAGGCGAGGTGGCCAGAAAGACCCCAGTGGGCCCCCAAATTGGCTTATTTGCCAGGTAATCAGAGGCAGCTAGGCGCCATAATAGGACACGGGCTCCTGTGTAGACTGTGCGCGGTCGGCCCCCGCGGGACGGGCCTGGCGGGACGAGCGAGGGCGCGTGGCCTCCCTCCAAAGTGGCTGCTGCAGTTTCCCAGGCAAGAAAAGCTATTTGATTTCCCTTTGGGCACCTGGTCTGAAGCAAAGAGAATTATTATGTTGACTTTTCCTAAAGACGGAGTTACGTTGGGATGGGTGTAGTTTGTCAATGCAGCTCTTCTCTCCCATCTTCTGCTGTTTTGTTTCGAGCCAGCACAGCGTTTATGAAGGATGCGAGCGCGTTAGGCAGCAATCAGGAACGAAGAATAACGAGCATTTTGGGGAGGCAGTGCGGCGCGTGGTTCCGTGCCGACTGCCAGGCTGTCTGGGCCTGGGCTCGCCATCCCTGTCGCCGTGACATGGGCAGAGGTTCCCGAGAGCCCTGTCGGTGCCAGTGCTCTTGTAAGGCCCGGGGCACCATCACCCATGTCCTCACCAGCCGGCACTGGAGCCCCTGGCCCATGGAGGAGAAGCCTAAAGCAAATAAATAAGTATGCGGCAGGTACATCTGGCGGCTGCATGGTCCCTTCAGAGAATTGCGACAGTGGAGCTCGATGGTGGCGGGGAAGCTGCAGAGGGCGGGTGGTCAGGGAGGGCCGCTCCCCGTAGGTGACATTTGAGTGAGCGCTGGATGACGAGAAGCCAGGAGTGGTCTTCCATGGGGACACGGCTAAGTCCTAAACACTCAGTGAGTCCGGGAGCAAGTTCATTGAGAGAGGCAGCTTCCGAGGTCCCAGATCCTGCATCTTCCGGCCAGAAAAACACACAGACATCAAGCAAAATTCTGGGGCCCTGCACGCAGCCCCGCAGAGCACGGGGCATTGGGTCTCTGGGTGCCTGTGCACACGTCCCAGGAGGGCATGGCCAGGGAGCCCCTGTCACTGTGTAGCCAGGGGTGCGGGCAGGCAGTCCTGGGGCCAAGGGTCCAGGAGAGGGCTCTGGTTTGGTTCCATGGGTGACGGAACCTCTGGAGGAACACAGTCTGATTCAGCCCACTAAAGGCTCCTGTGGCTGCTGGCAATCGTGGATTGGGGGGTGGGGAGTGGAACGTGGGCCACTGGGGAGGCGGAGGAAACAGGGCAGATGGCGGTGCTTGGGTGGGGGAGAAGGGGGCCCTGCTGGGTCCGTGCCACTTCACCCCAGCCCTGCTCAGGGCAGTGTGATGCCCGTTGGAGCTGAGCCCCAGGAGGTCATAGCATCTGAGATGTTATGGGTCACAGGTGACAACGAGCTTAACTCAAACCGGCTTAAACAGCAAAGGGGCCATTGGCTCCTGGAATGGGGGAGCGTCCGAGTCCAGAGGCAGGTGGGCTGCTGGTACCCCTGCCCCTCTCAGGTGGCTCCCTCGTGGCTCCAACGAGCTTGCCAGACGCAGCCAGAGCTGTGCCTTCCCTCCCAGCACTGGGCCCGGACCTGGGGAGGCCGGGGTGTGTCCTGGCTGGACCAGCGAGGGGCACAAACCCCGTCTGGAACCTCGGACTGAGGGTGGGAAATGGAGGATGCTGATGGGCTGAAGATGGTAGGGCCGCCCCCGGGGATGGACCAGCTGCCCTGGACCACGGCTGCCCGGGCAGGGGGATGGCCGCAGGGGGAAACCTATAGACACCAGGAGCAGCGGGGGAGGTAGACGCTGCCTGACAGAGTCCCTTTCCTGGGGTGCCCATGTGGCCTCAAACATGCCCTTTGTTCTTTGCATGAATCCAAGCCTTGATGTGTTGCTTTCAGCTCTCTCAAGTTACTGAGCTAGAATCATCTCATAATTCACCAATTCCTTCTTTACAAAATGGTGTTATTCAGAATTTAGTCACTAATGTCTGTGAACACGTGGCCTCGGTTCCGGCTTCGCTCCGACGTTTGGACGAAGATTTGTGGCGCTCGGGGTGTGGGTTTGCTCGGTGTTTGCTGTCGGACCATGTTTCATCACCAGTAATAAAAGCAGACATTTATTAAAGGCCGGCCAGGTAGTGTCGGGCCAGACGGGTGATTTATCTGTGGGTGTGAAGCTCTGGTGCTCAAAGGAGCCCTGGAAAGCATCTCCCACGGGGAAAGAGGGGCCCGGGGCTGAGGGATGTGCGCAAGGACCCTCAGCCAGGGAGACGCGGGGGCCCGGGGCAGGCCCAGCGTATGCGGCCCACCTGCAGCCCTTCCCCCGCCGGTGCTTCCTGGGTGTGTGCGCAGGGACAGGGACCCTGCCCGTGCTTCCTGGGTGTGTGCGCAGGGACAGGGACCCTGCCCGTGCTTCCTGGGTGTGTGCGCAGGGACAGGGACCCTGCCCGTGCTTCCTGGGTGTGTGCGCAGGGACAGGGACCCTGCCCGTGCTTCCTGGGTGTGTGCGCAGGGACAGGGACCCTGCCCGTGCTTCCTGGGTGTGTGCGCAGGGACAGGGACCCTGCCCGTGCTTCCTGGGTGTGTGCGCAGGGACAGGGACCCTGCCCGTGCTTCCTGGGTGTGTGCACAGGGACAGGGACCCTGCCCGTGCTTCCTGGGTGTGTGCGCAGGGACAGGGACCCTGCCCGTGCTTCCTGGGTGTGTGCACAGGGACAGGGACCCTGCCCGTGCTTCCTGGGTGTGTGCAGGGACCCAGGGATCCCATTACCCTATGCCCTATGGGTGTGTATGCAGAGACCCAGAATTTTGCTTGAGGCCTGGCCCATCTCTGGCCCAGCTGTAAAGTCTGGCGGCTTGTCTGGTCCACCTGGTCACACTTACCTGTCGGCCACAGGGACTGTGGGTGGCCCCCCTCTGTGCTGTGAGATGGAGGGTCCCTGGAGGCGGCCTGTGCTGGGGGCTCAGCTCGCCCCTCGTCTTGGCCCCGGGCTCCGAACCCTTCACAGTGGGGCTCTTGCTCCTAGGGGCAAGCAGCCGGCCGGTCCTGCAGCCCTGCAGCTCGGGGCTTGGGGAGCTGCTCCCTGTGCCTTGGGCAGCCTGGTGGGGCCCACAGCCCCGGGTTCATAGGCTGGGAAGCGTCCCCGGCTCAGCCCTGCTTGTTCAGGTTGCCTGAGTGTCCTTCCCGGCCCACTGTCTCCAGCTGTTTCCGGTGGCCTTGGGCGCCACGTGGGCTTCCCGGGGCCTCAAAGCACGGCAAACGGGGTGGCTTCAGACAGCAGACATTTGCTGCCGCGCTGTCAGAGAAGGTGCCAGAAGCCTGGGCGGCAGGGCTGGTTTCCCCGAGGAGGCGTCCGTTCTCCCCCAGCTTCTGGAGGCTCCTTACCTGCGGCTGCGTCACTCCAGTGTCTGCCGCCGTCCTCACGGGGACGTCTCTGTCTCTGCGCCTCTCATTGGATCCGGGCCCCAGCCCACTCTGGTAAGGCTTCATCGTCACTAACTGTCTGCAGCAGCCCTGTATCCAAATAACGACATTTGGGCTCTCGAGGTTTCTGAGGGTCTGGACTTGAACATTTCTTTTTTAGGGGATACAGTTCAACCCATAAAGGTAGGCTGACGTCTCTGCACCCCAGTTTCCTCATCCAGCGCCGCCCTTTCTGGTTGTTGAGAGGCGACGTAGGTGCATTTCGGAAGGAGACGTCTATTATTTTCAGACAGAGCTGACCCACCTGGTGGTTAGTATCAACCCAGTGTGACCGGGGGACGGTGACTGGGCCCTGCTTCCCACCCCCCCCAGGGTGCGGGGTTCCCCTATGAGCAGACCAGGGAAGCAGCTGCTTTCCCAACAACCCCACTGCCAGGAACTCAGTGGGACCCTGGCCTCAGGGCATGGAGGTAAGTGTGGTCCTGGTGGGTCTGTGATGCTCTGGGCCAGGAGGGGAGAAGGGAGGTCAGGACAGCCTCGGGAGGGGAAAGGGCCTTGAGGGACACGGAGCAGGGAGGCTCGGCCTTGCTCCAGGGAGGGTGGACGTTCCCTTCTTCCAGTCCCTTTCCCTCTAGGAGAGGACAGCCCCACCACGTGGAGCTAGGCTCGCGCGCAAAGGCTAGATGGAGGGGCTGTGGGAACTACGGAGCGGGAGCAGGGAGGGGGCAGAGCCCCACCCTGACCTCTGAGGTGGGGCTGCTGGGAGCGCTGCGTGGACGGCACATCTCTGTCCTGCTGTGCGGGGCTCACAGGAGTGACCCTGTGCCCGCCACCGTGCATCCCTGCCTGGGAGGCAAGCAGGAGGCGGCGTGTCCTGGCCCCTCCGCAGACCCAGCGCCCGCGAGCCTCGGGTGAGCGGCCCCACCTCCCAAGCCCAGGCCTGGCGCCTGGCACCCACTCTTGCCAGGGAAGCGATCGGGGTCGCGTCTACCTGTTTTTGATCCCTCCTTTGGCTCTGCTGCACGTTAGGATTTTGAACGGTGTTAACTCTGATTACCAAATACCAAATTCCGTCAGTCAAGACACGCACCCTCCCCAGAGCGGGAGGTCGGGCCCGAGTCATTTTTTGCAATAGCATTTGTGGAACGTTAAGACAAAATGTTCATAAAAGAATCATAAAATGTAATCCTGGCTGTGAAGCCGGCCTGAGTGGACGGGAGGTGACCTTTCCAGTTACTCTGGAGGAAATGTCGCCCAGGAGAGGGGGCGGTGGGGTCTGATGTCCGAGGAGAGCCTTCCTGCCAGGCGAGCCCTGACCTGAGGCCACCCTGCCAGACGCTGCCTCTGCGACTGAGAGATGTCTGGACGGGGACAGAATCTGTGCTACGAACAGGGAGTCTGGCACTCTGACCTCTCTGCCCTTCCCATCGCTGGCCGGCTGTGTTCCTGCCTTCCTAGGGGGACGGTGGTCCCATCTGGGCAGAGCCCCTGACTCTGAGGTCTGGGCCAGGTGGGGTTTACTCAGACCCTGCCCTCGGGTGGGGGCTAGACTGGCAGGATCTGGGCCAGGAGGGTGGCTTCCCTCCAGGCGTGTCCTGGCTAATGAGACCACGCCCCCGCACCGCCAGGAGAGGTTGGAGTGGCCCCCAGGACTCCAGTTGACCTGGAGCTGCAGGGAAGCGGGGCCGAGTGTCACAGTGGGAGCTGCTCCCTTAGCAACCAGGCAGGGCTCACCTGAGATGCCAGGACCTGACACTTGAGGGGGCTGGGATCCGGCCAGCCGTGGCCTGTGGACACTGGGAGGCCCCGGCCAGGTGGCCCACACCAGGGGGCATCTGACTGTGGTGGCGTGGCCAGTGAGGGGGAGTCTCCTACAGGAAGGGCTCCCCGTGGGTCCCGAGACGTACCTAGCACCTCCGGGTCCCCGACTTTCCCCAGAACTCCCGGCCCTGCCCCCGACAGCTGCTTCCGTGCTTCGCCCTGGGGGACCCGTCAGGGCTGGGGGCACCCCCCGCACCCCGCCCACTTCTCTGGAGGGTTTGCCGGGGACTCCCTCGGCCCTCAGTGGAGGTGACACCTGAGCGGGCAGCGTTTCGTTAACGTACGCAGATCTGCGCCGAATGCTGCGGTGGGCTCTGCTCCAATGAGCGGCGGCGCCGGGGTGAGGGTGCACTCGGCGTTCATTGCGTTAACATCACACCAGCTCCCCCCGGGCTGCAGAGAGCAGGCCCAGCTGTGCTTCCGTGGCCGCATCCCTACCCGCTTTCCTTAGAGCTCCGACTTGCACTAAGCCCCCGCGTGGAGGATTTGCCACGTCCGTGTGCGTCCCACACTTTGGGTGGTCGTGTGCCGTGTGCAGATGAGAAGGCCCGTGGCCCCGTCGCCCCTCCGGGCCTTGGGGAGACCTGCGTGTCCAAAGCCCTGAGTTCCCGCTTTTATGGCCACCAGGGCGTCATCGAGCAGCCCAGACGGGGCGAGTGTGGGGTCTCAGGTTGAAATCCAGGTGAGAGAGAGCTCTGGGGGTGTCCGGGAGGAGGTCAGGCACAGAGCTGATAGCCCAAACCTCCCCCCACCCTCCCCCTGGCCCTAAAGGGTAGTGCGTGGAGTGAACGGGATGGAGGTTAGAGGCTCACTTTCAACTGGCAAGAGCTGCCCCGAGAGTGACATCTCCTCTGAGCGGGTGCAGCCCACCCAGCCCCCAGCGGGTCAGACGGCAGAGAAAAGACTCCCAGAAGCGATGACTCGCCACCTCCAGACATTCCTGAACACTTGGGTTCCACAAGCGTTTGCAAGTCCTAAGGATCTGTTATGTTTCCGGATGTGCCTTTTTCTCCCAACCCTCGCCCCCGCCTTTCCATCTGCGCGCTGACCCCCATCGCCCTACACACAACCGCAGCCATGGCCACGGCCAGCACGCTGCTGAAGGCCTCTGGGTTTCAGGGTTCTCTGGGATCGTACTCTTGGTCCCCCCCTGCCCTCCTGCGCAAGCGTCCTGGCAGCCCTGCCTCGGGGCCTGCAAATTCCTCCCTGACGCACTGCGGTTTATTCTCCCTGGTGTTACTTACTCCGTGACTAGAGTGGGACACCCAAGAGGACAGCAGCCCTGAGGCCCTGCGGCCCAGTGGTCAGCCCAGTGCACAGCGCACAGTAGGTGTTCAATGCACGTTTGTGGAGTCCAGGGCTCAGGCAGCCCAGGCCGTGCCTCTCAGTCTCTGGAGCCAGCTTGGGCATCACGGACGCCTCTGTGCTGACTCTGGCAGAGGATCAGGGCTTCACAGTCTCCCCTGCTCCCCAGAGGTCTCTTGGAGACACAGGGCCGACACCCAGAACTGATCACGCACCGGAACCAGGGGGGCTGCTAGGGACGCAGGTGGCCAGGCAGGTAGCCGTGCAGAGAGCTGCCACCGGGCGAGGAGATCTGGCCGGGCCTGCAGAGGAGCGGGCGGAGCTGCAGGGACCAGAGCCCCACCCAGGCTGCTGTGCTGGCCCCGAAAGAGCCCAGAGCACCATCCTTGCTGCCTGTCCCTGTTAGAGGCGCTTTGTCCCGGGATGCCACCCCAAATCCGGCCGGGCCGAGGCCCGCAGTGTCTGCTGAAAGGGGGGGGGGGTGAGTGGGTGCCCCGTGTCACGTGTTGGATTGTGGGTGGGTGGCTCCTGGTCTGTGGGCCAGCAGGTCCTACCCTAGGGAGCCGTTCCGGAGGCTCCTGGAAGCCCGGCGTGTGAGGGTGGGGAGAGCAGGTGCCACCCTGGGGCACCAGGGCCCTCTGTCAGTCCCTGGAGCAGCTCAGGTGGGCACCTGGAGGAGCCAGGGCTGTGGGCACAGCAGGCAGGGAGGAGGGCTGGCCCAGGCCGCCGGGCGCAGACTGTCCCCCATGGGCCAGTGGGCCGGGCTCCCTCCTGCCTCTCCCCCCTCTGTCCTCAGCACTTCCTCTGCACCTGTGTATCCTCTACTCAGGCCTCCGTCCTCGGTCCTCACTGACAGCCCCTCTGCTCAGCATCAGGGTGCTTTCTTTCCTCATTTTGTGCTCACCTGTCCCAGGTTGTGGGTGCTCCAGTCAGGCGTGCAAAGTGGTTCACTCACAAACCCTTGTCGTGCACATGGACGGCCCCTGGAGACCCCGCTGCACCCACCGCCCGCCCTCGGAGCTCTCAGAGGAAGAGGCACCTGGGATGAGATCCTTCCTGCCTGGGGCATCCTACAGGCCCGGGAGGGGAAGGGGAGCCACGCGGTCTCTGGTTCTGGTTCCTTAGGTCCGTCCGTGGGCTGCAGGGCCACGCGAGCAGCATGCCCATCCCCCAACCGGAGGCTTCTCTGTGGTTCTGAAAGACCCCCCAGCGGTGACGGTGTCAGGCTGGCTGGTTCCAGGACGCTGTGGCCCTGGAGGCTCCCGGGAAGCCCCCCAGCCTCGTGGGGGAGGGCCGGGGCTGCCTGCAGCGGGCTGTTCCGACCAGCAGCTCACGAAGGCTACGAATAGCCACTTGGCCAGACTCAGTCTTCGTCTTGTTTCAGAAGAGTTTGTTTTTCCAGACTCTGTCCAAGTCTGTTTTAATCCACCAAAAGAGAAGCTAAGTTTGATAAATAAAAGAAGATGAAAAATGGTAGAGGAAAATGTGTTTCTCCCCCAGCTCCCAGGAGAGGACTGCCAAAATTGAGGCGTAGACACAGCAACAGAAAGATCAAAGCGTCTGATGGCGTGTCTCTCTCCTCAGATGAAAAGGCAGCGAGTCCCCCAGCCGAGCCCCTTGCGGCCTGAGAGCCACCTTGCCTCCTGCACTGCATGCCGGTCGGAATCCCTTCGTCTGCTGGGCGGGACTGTGACGGGTCCCCGAGGTGTTCGTGGGAGGTTGAGCCCGTCGGGGAGACCTTGGGTTTGGGGTCCCCCATGTCCCAGCCCTCCCCTTGGTATCCCAGGTCTTTGCCTTTCGAGACGTGCCCGTGACATTCAAGGCGCTGGGATGTCAGCCCTGGACAGAAGTGCAATGGTTGGGGGCGGGCAGAGGGGACCTTGAACTTGGCCCTGGTCACTCAGCTGCACCTGGGTGGTGCGGAGAACTTTGCTTAAGTGATCATGGTGGAGGCGGCAGCGACCTTCCTCCGGAGGCTCGGTGTCGCCTGGCGGCCCGCCTGCCACTTCACAGGTACCACCTCCCAGAACCTTCGTGACCTCTTCTAAGCGGGTGGTTCTCAGAGCGGGGCGTTGGCCTCGCCTGGGAGCCAGTTAGAAAAGCAGATTCTGGGCCCATCCCAGACCCCCTGAATCGGAGACCCCCAGGTGGGACTCGTTCCGTCTTTCTCCAGGGGCTCTGATGCACGTGCACGTTTGGAAGCCGCTGCTCCGCGGTGGATAATGTGCCCCCCCCACCCCGTTTTCTAAGTGGGGAGAATTGAGAAAGTTGATATTTGGCATCTAACTAACTTGCCTGACATCTGACGTCTCGTCAGTGACAGAAACAGGAGCAAAGATAAGTCTGCTCATTACAGAGCCGAGCCAGGCGCCTTGCCATGGGCCACGCCCACACCACATGCTCTCCCTTCTGGATTCTTCCATGTCCCAGGACGGGTGGGGACCCTGAAGTCCCCAGTCCCAGGGATGACGTGGCCACTGGGGCTGCGACTGCAAGGGCGGTTTCCAAGTGGAGGAGGCGTCAACAGCGGCTACTGGAGGTTTCCCCGAACCCACCCGCGCCCCTGGGATGTTGATCCCTGGCGGGCAGGCTCTTGCTTTTAGTGAAAAGTATTGAGGAAGATCTTGGGGATGTAGCTAAGTCTCCGGAGATGCTTTGAAATGCCACTCACTTCCCCACTCTCCCCGCCTCCCTCCCTCCCCCACCTCCCGCCACGGACAGTAAGCTGACTGTTCTTCAGGTCCGCCGAGCTCGATTCTCAGCCAGCCTACGTTCGAAATTAAGGGCCTGCTCCAGTCAGCTGCTGCCGTGCGGCGCTGTGTAACAAGCCGGCCGCTCAGTGGCTCAGTGTGGCAGGCGGGGGTCCGTGGGTCAGCTGGGTGGCTCTGGCTACGGATCTGGGCTCAGCTACAGCAGGGCTAGCCTAGACCCAGACCCGGACTTCAAGACAGGGCTGTGGATCCCCTGGGCTTCTGCCGGTCTCAGCGGGCTGGGCCCAGGGTTCTGGGCTGCTCTGTGCGTGAAGCACCAGGGCCCAACCTCAGAGGCCCACGCCAGGCCCCCGGTCACTCCTGCCCCTGCCCGTCACTACGTCCCACTGCCTAAAGCAGCCCGCGCAGGGTGCGGGTGTTTCCCCCCCTGTCCATCATTGTCCCAATCTCCTTGCTCCTCTGTCCCGTCCCCTGTGAGGCCTGTCGTACAGCCGGTGTTGAATGCAGGCCCCCTCCTGGCTGGCCTGCAGTCAGTTGTTTTCACTGAATTCGTTGTCTTTCTGGGAATGAGATTATGTGATGCCATCACACCCACGCTGAGGCTTTTGGCCAAAGAGACCTTCTTTACAGAAATCAAATTGACCCAAAGAAGAGTTTTCAAATGTAAAATGTAAATTAATCGGCATGAAAGGGCACTGTCCGTTTCATCGTAAATTGTCTCCGAAATGGAAATACGAAGAGTAGACACGCAGCCCTCCTTTCCCGAGTAGAACTGGGCTATAACCCTTTCAGGCAAAGGCAGGATCCATCATGCATTCCTCTGCCTCTGAGACTCACTGCTGAGTTGTCTGGGGTTGGTGGAGGTTCTGCCCTCGCAGGCGGGCCTGACGTCGAAGCCCACACGCCGGCACGTTGGCACCCCGGGGACCATCAGTGACGCCGGGAACCGTGTGAACCTCGGGTGGGTGTGTCCCCCGTCGTCCCAGAGCCTGAGGTGGACTTGTAGTCCCAGCTCCACGCTAGTCCTGAACTTGTGGTGCGGCAGTGATTCTGCATGCGTTTCGGAGAGGGGCCCTCGTTCGAATTTAAATCTTATTCATTGTATTCGTGCGGTGGCATTTGGAGAAGGGGACCCGCGGCCTTACCAAGCAGGCTACAGGGACTCAAGCAACATGGTACCACCGAGGGCTCGGGCTGGCCCTTGTCCAGTCTGTCCACTCTTCTGGAAGTGACAGCCTCTGGGGAGGGATGTGGCAGGAGCAGGGCAGCTCTGGGGCCACCGCATGGTGTCGGGATCTGTCTCTGGCCCTCGCTGCCCACGTGGCCTTAAGAAGTGGACGAGCCTCAGGTCCCCTGCCCGGGTGTAAGAACTGGACTCAACCACAGACTGGCAGCGCCAGGCCTACTGCTGTCCGCTCAGGCTCCGATCTGGTTGCTCCCTGGCAGCTCGGTCTGCACCAGGCGCCGGTCCAGGTGGTTGACATGCGGTGACTCATGGCTGCCACGCCCCGTGAGGTGCTATCATGGTCCCGCTTCTCCCGAGGAGGAACGGAGCCACAGAGCGTTGAAACACCCCGAGCACTTGGCCCACTGATCTCAGAAGCCCGGCACTTTGGTGCCAACGCTGTGAGGTTGCCCACAGGGCCCACTGCTGCTGGGACAGCGACTTCTCTGGACCTCCCCGCCTTCCCTGTCACCACACACACAGCAGTGGGAACCACACGCTTGGGGTTATGTGCCCGCCTCGTGTCCTCTTCCGAACGGCTCAAGGGCCTCCCCGAGCAAGGCTGCGTCCCCAGGGCCAGCATAGGACCTGACACTTAGTAGGGGCTCGGCCAGCCTGGGGTGAGTGAAAGACCTGGGCGCTTCCTGATGTCAGGAGCGGATGCTTCTCTACGTGGTGTCCTGTGGTCCAAGCCCCGGGAGGCCAGACCCCCCTCCACCCTCCAGAGACTGTTGGAATAAAGGAGAGCCAGCTCAGCCTAAGGAGACCTCCCCGAGTGTCCGTTCCCCCTCCGGGTGGGCTGCAGGAGCGGAACCCTCTGAAAACTCACGCTGTCTCTCACTAGCCTGGGAGTCCCGGAATCAGGACTTCAGACTTCCCAGTCCAAGTTGTCAGAAAAGCTCTGGCCTGAGTGTGCCCTAGCGGACAGACGCAGACGCCTCTGTGGGCTGTTGCAATCGCAGGCAGCGACCGCGGGTCCAGAGCGGCCTCAACGGCCATTTCTGGATGACTGATGGCGACAGCCTGCCCATGCTGAGTGGGAGGGTGCCAGGCCGTGCCAGGGGAGGGCACGATCGATTTCGGCTTTTTGTAGCAGGACACACACACACACACACCACGGGGCAAGGGGTGGGGGGAGAGGAAGTGGTGGACAAGAGGACGCAGTGGGCTGGTGATGGTGTCCAGGGATGGCGCACGCTTATCTCGTGCAGCCACCAATCGTCTCGTCTCAGATGCCTGCCAGGCTCTCTTGAGAAGCGTTCTGGAATCTTCTGGGCCTGGTAGGAGATGGAGTAGCGATGTCTGCCGTGGGCACAGGCCAGGAGAATCACCTGGGAGCCTTTGCTATTTCAGGGCAGCAGGCAGGTGGGTCCAGGACCCAGGACCGCACCCTGGAGTCAGGATGAGGTTGTCAGGGCCGCGTGGCGTGCAGGTTCTGACCTCTGAGAGCTGGGAGCTGCCCAGTGGCCCAGCCGGGTGGAGGGAGCAGGTCTGGGGCGAAAGTCACGGGAAGGTTGAGCGTCAGCCCTGGCTCTTCCCCCACCATCCGCAGTGCTGAGGCCGGCGGTGCTGGGCGTTTTCCATCTGTCCACACTGTTCCTCTTGTCCTGGACTGAGGGGGATGACGCAGGTGCGGCGCTAGCCCGTGTGCCCTGGTGGGAGAAGGGGGCCTTGGCGGGGAGGCCTCGGGGAGGACGCGGGGCGCCACCAGTCCCTTCCCGCCTTCTGCTGAGCTCTGGGTCAGCGGCCGAGGTCTGGGCTCTCCCGCCCTCCTGCTCTGTTGGAAGGAGAAATGCATCTGACGAAGGGACGCACCGGGGACACCTCCCCTTCTGACTTACACACTCAGCTCGAATGCAGGGTCTTACCCCAGGGAGACCCACCCCAATGGTCCCTCACCGTCCCAATGCCTTCTGGACTTGGATGCCTTGGGCCCTCCGTGTGGATGGAGGCCTTGACGGGGCCCTGGAGCCTGGACCACTGGGTCCTGGTCCAGGGCCCTCTGCTTTGACGGGAACACCTTCTCTGACCTTCTCCCTCCTGGGACTGAAGCAGGATCTTGCAGACCAATGTGTGTCCAGAACCAGCAGACTCACTTCTGTTTGTGCAGAAAATTGCTGTTGTTGAAAACGGCCCCTCAAGTCTTAGCCGGTGTTCCTGCCTCGGGCCTTCGTGAGGTGGGTCCACGTGCATTGCTGGCCCACTGTCCCCTGCGGCCACTGGGGCTTCTCTGGGTCCCTGTACAGTGTCATTCTAAGCCCTCCACACCCCGGGATGCAGGGGTCTCGGCGAGCAGAAGGTGCCCCCTCTGGCTTGAGGGCCTCCTAGTGGAAGGACGGGCTTCCCCTCTCCACTCACCCCCAGGGACAGGCAGGGGACAGTCCAGTGTGGGGCTTCCCAGATGGAGGAACAGCTGAAGGCCCCCCCGAGAGGTGGGGCAGGTGACAGCAACCTCACTCGTTTTCTAAGCACACGCTGGGTGGACGAGCCCATCAAGAATTCCGTTCCAGAACTCCTTGATATTTGACTTAAAGTTCAGCTCTAAATATAGACCCACTGGGCTGCGTCCCCACGTGTTGTTTCTGGGTGTGTGTGTGATCACGTGCGTGTGGGTGTGATCACGTGCGTGTGTGTGTGATCACGTGCGTGTGTGATCACGTACGTGTGTGTGACCACGTGCGTGTGTGTGTGACCACGTGCGTGTGTGTGTGATCACGTGCGTGTGTGTGTGATCACGTGCGTGGTGTAGTGGCAGGCAGGTAGTGCTTGTACATCTTTCTTACACGCGTTCTGCAGCATCTTACAAGGAGAGAGACACCCGCGTCAGAGGCCCCAGGGGCAGGACCCTCCCCCGTGTGGCCCTTCTGAAGATGCTGGTCCAGCAGAGCCAGGCCACAGCCTCGCCGGCTCGCCAGGCTGGAGCGACCCCGCCGCAGCCGACCCCACCCACCTCTGCTCGGGTGGAAGCTGTCGGGGCAGAGCTGCAGGATCAGGGGCTTCTGGGCCAGTCGAGGAAGTTGGAGTGGACGGTGAGTGGACAGTAGTTAAGAGCACGAGGCCCCCGTGGGAAGGCAGCGCCCCTTGAGGAAACTGGAGGAAACGAAACGCTCTGACTGTCTAGCTGACAGCCGATTGGGGTCCTTGGGGCAGGGAGGGTTCTCGTGGCCGCAGCCCTCAAGGGCCGTGTGTCCGGGGGCTGCGTGCTGGCCGCCGTGCCAAGAGTGCCCGCTCGTCTGCGTCCCATCCTGGGAGCGTCCCCGAGAGGGCCGGCCCGCGCTCCCTCCATCAGAGGGCCCTCTGGCTCACAGGCCTCCCCAGGGCCACGGCCAGGACCCTGCACTGCCCGGGGCACCTGGCCTGTGCTCGCTGCGCAGCTGAGCTTGGCCTGGGCCGGTGGAGGGCCCCGACCCCTGTGGACCGCTCTCCGAGTTCCCGCAGCTGCGAACCGGGGGTTCCAGGGATTCACCAGCTCTTCGTGACTCTTCTCGCCACATTCAGGCCCCAGCGGGGCCACCGTGGGATGCTCTCTGCCACCAGGTGGGGGACCCAGAGGCCAGCCAGGCCAGTGCAGCCTCTGCGGTGGTGGTGGGGGGGCGTGGTCCCGGGAATGGGGCGCCGCCGGCCTGTCTCTATGGGACCTGATCCTTTACCGCGTGAGGTCTCAGCCGCCGGAGGCCCGGCTCGCGGGGTGTGGGCAGGTCGAGAGGGTCGGCTTGCTCCAGTCTCAGGACCGTGCTGGGGGCCGGGACGCACCAGGACCCCCCTCTCCTGGGACGGCGGCGTCTGGAGAGCGGCCACGTACAGGCTGGCCAGTCTCGGGGTGCTCCTCAGAAGTCCGTGTCCTCCCTGCTCCCCGCCCCCCACAAAGGCTGGACTTCCCGGGCCCTCAGCTCCACGTCTGGCACTGGGGGACCTCTCCGTGCTGGGTCTCGGTGCCCCACTCTGTCGCCCCAGGTCAGGGCAAGGCCTTAACACCCCCTCGACTCCTAGGACGGATTTGGGCACACATGGTGGCCCCTTTAATGTTTGCCACCTGCCAACGGCTCCTCAGGCCCCGTGGTGCTGATGGTCAGAGACCCTGCAGGGAGGCACAGTGCCCGGCTTCTGCTCCCAGGAGGGCCCGCGTGGGACTCCTGCGTCATCGTGGGCCGCTGGGGTCACAGGTCCCCACCCCAGAGACCCCCTATTAGGCCAGGCTCTCGAACAGCTCAGGATCCCGAGTTCTGGCTAGATGCTGGGGCTGGGGGATGTGCACAGGGTCCTGCTGCCCGGGCCTGGGAGACAGTGGCACAGAGCTGAGGGCCCTTCGGGGATGGAGGGGCCCGGGGTGCAGCCCGCGGGTCAGCCGACCCTCCTGTCCAGCCAGATGGGAAACAGTTTTGGCTTGGCAGTCCACAGCCCCCATCCAACTGCTTCCCGCTGCCGGAAAGGAGCAAGGGGCATCCCTGTGCCCGTTAACCTTTATTTACAAGAACCGGCCGCGGTCCAGTGGGGGCAGGAGGAGACGGGTGCATTCAATTCTGTACAGAAGCACCTGAGGGGCCAGTGTGGCCACAGGGAGCGGACAGTCAGCTCATTCCGGGGGCTGCCGGGGGTTCCACCGAGGTGACAGCGTCGCTGGGTCTGGAGAAGGGAATGCACTGGAGGGATTTTTTTAAATCTGTAAATCAGATTGCATGGTTTTCCACCAAATGGTGTTGATTTAACTGAGTTGGTTGCAAATTAACTGAACTCAGCTTGGCCTTCTACAGAGGAAGGCAGGTTTAGGTGAGGTTTGGGCCCCAATCTCAGCCCCTGCCCGGGGGTACCTTCATGGACAAGTCTACCGGGGTCTTCCTGACTCTGCGTCTATATGACCGCAGCCCTGATGGCCCACGGCTCTGGCCCACCCGGCCAGCCTGGGATCACCTCCTGCCGGCAGCTGGTCCTTTGCAGGGCGTTGCCCTATGAGTGGAATCTCCCCATTCCTGAGCACCTGTTCACAATGGACCCCGTCCCGGGCCCTGTCCCTTTGCCTGGTCCTTGCCCTGTGTGGGGACTTGCCTCTCAGCCCAGTGCCTGGAGCCCGCGGTGCCCGGCTCTGGGCATAATCGGGAAGCTCACCGTCGCCTCTTCTCTGTGCTCTGAGTGGCAGGCAGAGTGGGACACGCCCTCAGGAGGGTCTCCTGTAGATTAACTGGGCTTACTTGATTCATTGATTTCGTCAAGGGTCCGTTTACCGCGCTGACAACTGGAAAAACCTTAAATAAATCTTCAGTGAGCACAGGGGGGTGTGCCGGGCTCCTGGGAAATAGAGGCAGCAGCCACACGGCACCCCCTTGGGCCCACCCCCCACCCCGGGCTCGGCCCTGAGGGAAGAGGCTGAGAACTGGGGCCTGGGGCCTGGTGCCCAAGGCCGGCCCGCGCCCCTGGGGGAGGCTGCCGGTCCTGCGTTGCTGCTCAGGGCTGCCCTTCGTGCCTCCTTCACTCGTTCACGCATTCACTTAACATCCCCGAGAACCTAGTCTGCCAGGCCCTGTGCTGGGACAGGGGAGATGTCCAGAGCCGCTCTGGGTGGGGGCCGCCAGGCTGCAGGTGTGTCAGGGGGTGACAGTAGTCAGGTAGACGGGGAGAGGAGACCCCGAGCGGAATGGCCTGGACCGCAGTGCCTCCTTCTCTGCTCAGGCATCCTTGCTCAGAGGCATCTCAGGGTCATGGCACCTGGCCGAGAACTTGGCGCTTAGCAGGTGGCAAGGCCTGTAGGTGGACACACTTAACCTGCCCGGCTCCCGTTTCCTTACCTGCCGGGTGGGGACGGTCATGTTCTCCAGGCCGCTGTCCTCCGAAAGTGAGCATCAGCGGGGATGGGGAAATAGCCCCAATACGGGGCACGCAGCGTGCTCCCCTTGTTTGGTGCCCCAGAGCTGGTCCTTGTCCTCGGGGGGCTGCTCAGAGGTCCCCCCGGGGGTCTGGGAGGGACCTTTGAGGAGTTGGGAAGAGGCTCATCTCCCAGAGAGTCTGAAAGGGCCGCATGCCAGGTCTCGTCTCTGGGGAAGGTGCCCGGGAACCTGGGCTACGTCTTTGAAGGGGCAGAAGTTTGACGAGTTAGTTTAGTTCATCACTTTTTCCATTAATAAAAATTAGGATAGGAAAGAAATTATCATAATCCAACATTGACAATGAAGCTTTCCCATTTACTTCTCGTTCTGGGAGGGTTTTTTTTTTAATCAAAATGATTTATGGTGAATACAGTGCATATGAAAACTTTTAACCTGGTACCTTCCTAAGTTAAAAATGTTCCCTCCATATTACATTTTTAATCACATGAGTTAATTACTCTTTAGGGAGGCTTTGGAAATTCTGGGAAGGAGAGTGTTACGGATTTCGAAGAATGAGACTGAAACTGTCATTTTAATGAGAATGCAAATGAGAATTGTTAAGGTTCAGTGAAGGTCACAGCGGCTTAATCATCAAATTATTATGCCCACTTATTGCCAGTAACAAGTGAATGTTAAAAGCTATTGTTTTAACAGATTAGACCTCCGAATTATTGTTATTTCAAACTTTCCCAGGTGTTCCGGGTATGATTTAAGAATTAGTAAATGCTGGGATCCCCTTCACACCTAGAATCCCCTCCTGCACGTGTTCATCTTCACAAAGGGGTGGGCGCATGTGTCCCCAAATGTCAGAGTTTTCGGGATGGGCTCTGCGGAGATGCTGTGGGCAGGCGTGTCATCCACCGGTGGTCCTGCCCCCTCTCGGGCTCCTCTGTGTCTGAGGAGGTGGCTGGACAGTGCTGTTGGGGAGTGGGCCCCAGGGGGCCATGTGGCCGTGGCGGCCAGGACTCAGGGTCAGCGGGGGTGGAGGCCGGGGGGCGCTCAGGTAGCCGCCAGCATCAGAGGGAGAGGAAGGGGATGGAGTCACCCCGTCGTGGGACCCACGCCCTTGGGCAGCCTGTCGCCTTCCACTCACTGCTGACTCCGGGGCACGGCCCAGGGCGTGGCGCCTGGCACATGGCAGGCGGGGTGGGGGCTCTGTGAGTGTCTGAGGGTGGAGTGCAAGCTGGTGGCACGGGGTGACTGTGGGGTCAGTGCTGTGCGTGGCCCTGCGGTGTGGCTGGCTCCCTGGGCTCATCCCACCCGCATAGGTGGTGCACCCCTCCTGTGAGGTCAGAGCAGCCCCCTCTGCTCCTGCGGTGCCAGGGGCGCAGACCCTGTCCTTCTGCGGCCTTGGGGTATTGCTCCGAGGCAGGGGCACCACCTCTAGCTCATCCCCACGGCCTTGTCTGGCATATTTACCTTCACGCGGCGGAAGTTCGGGGGCATCTGTGTCTTCAGAAGGACGGAGGGAGGAAAGGAGACAGGCAGAAGGGAATAGTTAACCCCGGAAGTGCCCGGGGACCCTGGAGCACCCCCAGGCTGTGGGTACCCGGTGGACTGAGGCCTCCTGCAGCCAGTGACCCCCTCTCCAAAGGGCTTAGAGGAGGGGTGACCTTTGCTGGGGCACCTTGCCTGAGCCCCTCCCCCATGGCTGAGGAGGCAGGGGTTGGGGCTGCGGGAGACCTGCCCGAGGGCCCAAGGCTGAGGGCCCGGGGTCATGTCCATCTCTCCAGGGGCAGAAGCAGCATCCTCCCAGACCGAGGCCCCCAGAAGGCCAGTGGGGCTGGTCTGAGACACGCCCCCCGCCAGGCCGGACCTCCACTCTCCTTGCCCGAGAGCTCTCTAAGCTGGGTGTCCTGGTGCCTGGGACTCGTGTCCTGGCTAAGACCTCAATCTCTGAAGGCTGTTCCTCGGGGCAGTCAGATGTGTTGGTAGTTTAGAAAGGGTGACCTAGGGGACCACCCATGGGACCTGGGAGTGGCAGAGGGAAGTCTCGGGCAGAGGAGGTGAGTCTATCTTGGCCAGTGGGGGGCTCCAAGGGGCCTGGGGGAAGAGGTGGGGTTCCTCGGATGACGTGCTCCCCAGCCCCTGCCCCCAGCCCCCGTCCCTGGGCTGCATGGAGGCTGGGGGGAGCCGGCCAGCCCCTGCCACGGAGCAGCCCCCTGGGGTTTGGTGGGGCAGCGTGGCTATCTGTGCATCTAGATCCCGCGTACCACAGGGAGAAGTAATTAAATGCAATAGATGCTGAGGCTTCCGAAATTACATTATTTAGGAGCAGCAGCTCGCACACACACACAGGCTAAGCTGCGGATAATTAATAGATGTATTTAAATCGGCCTCTACCATCTGTATTCACCCGGGGAGGGACGCGTCCCAGGGAGGCCCACGCTGGGACACCTTTGGTTTGTGAGAGGAAAGCTGGGAATCCCGAGAGGGGCCAGGGCAGCAGGGCATGCGGGGACCACAGAGCCGGATCCCCGGCGGGTGTGATGGGGCTGTGGCCCTGGACCATTGGATGCGGCTCCCTCAGATGGCCAGGTGGGGTGCAGAGTCCGGCGGGGGGACACGGATGCAGGTCCCTCGGAGGTGCTCCCGGTGGGGGATAGATCCCCGGTGAGAAGAGCCACAGGGACACGGGGGCACCTGCCCTCCCCTGGTCGGGCTGCAGCCGGGCCCCTTGCTGGTCCCAGCTCCGTGTGCAGCCGCAGGGGCCTCACATTAGGATCTGACAGGAAGCATCTCGGGCAGCTGGTTCTCAGCCTCCGTCCTCTGCCCACATCCCACCTCTGGGTGCTGGTCACTGCCCGGAAGGAGCCACAGGCCCTAAAAGGACGCACGCAACTTCCTGCGGCCCAGACACCGGTTAGCTTCCAGAGCCTGGCGTGCGGGTCTCCCTTCCGAGCGGCCAGCCCAGGCACGTGCGGCTAACGCGGGCGCAGCCACGGCCTCCCCTGGACCTCACGGCTGGCCCTGGACCGCAGTGTCAGTCTGTGCTGCCGGAGGCTCTTCTGGCGCCAGGCGGACAGCGTCTGAGTCTCAGGGTCCTGCCCAGCTTTGAAGCGGGGGGGTGTTTGCTGCGAAGGCCGTGGTCATCGCTCTCTGTGGATGGGGGCCTGGGGGTGAGGGCAGCGTGGGCCGGGGGCTCGGCACCCCCTTTGGTCCCATGGCTGGTTGCTCACAGGCAGTTTCTGGGCTCCTGCTACGCCTGCTTGCTCCCCAGAACGTGCTAAGAGGATTCAGTGCCAGCAGCCCTGCCCCCTGAGGGGCGTCTCCGTCTCCTGCCCCCCTCCCCTGTTCGCCCTCTGCCAGCTGTGGGGGGTCAGCACCTCATCGCACCCCATGGCGCCTGCCGTCTCTTCCCTAGGCCCTGATGCTGGACAGTGCCTTGGGCCCTGCCGTGCCCCCGGTTAAGTCACGAGCTCTTTCCTCGGGGGCCGGATCAGCTGTGTCCCCACCCAGCCCCTGCAGCCAGCAGGTGCTCTGTAGGTATGGGGGGAAAGGCTGAGCAGTGCAGAGAAGCTGGGGAGCTCCCAGGCCAGCCTGCAGGGTGCGGGGTGCAGGGTGTGCGGTACTCTGGAAGGAGCCCTGCATGCCTGGAGCCTGGGGCTTCTTTGAGAACCAGATCCTCTGGACAAAAAGGCTGCCGCGTGTTTGCTGTAACATCCCATTCTGAGGGTCTCTAGATGGGGAGGTTGGTGTGAGAGAGACCCCTGATGCCTTGGGAGGAACCTGGGGTCCCAGACTCAAGGTGTGACTTAAAATCTCATAAAACAGCCAAAACCCATTAGGAGTGTCTCCCTCTAGAGGTGGCCATGGGGAATTCTGCGCACGCTATCAGCAGCAGAAGGGGAGACGGGAGTGTCTGGGGGGGGGGCTGTCGTGTGGCGCTGGCCCCCTGGGTCGTCCCTGTGCATCCCACGTGGGCCCTGGGTAGCAGGCCCCAGAGTTTACCTGGAGGCCTTTTACCCGGAGAGGGCGGAGCTGGCCCAGAGCCTGTTCTGACTGCCCCCCTGGGGAGCGCCATTCTGAGGACTCTGCCTGGGCACCTCCTGACCCCTCTCTGTCCTGCACCCCTGCACAGTCATGGGGGAGGCCGGGCCTGGACCCACATCCTCCTGTTGACTCCTCACTGTGACCTTGCAGAGCGACCTTTCCCGCCCGTGGGCACTAGGGGAGCTCCGAGCACGGCCAGCGCCTTCCTGGAGCGAGTCCTGGGGATGGAGGGGCTCCCTCACGGGCCTGGGGAAGGCTACTGGGACGGAGCTAGGGAGGCCCACCCAGCGGGCTCAGAGGGAGCCGTCGGTCCCCCCGGGCCTGGGGGAGCAGGTCGGGGAGATGCTTCCTCCCACCAAGCATCTGACACCGGCTCACAGGGTCGTGCATGCACTCCCTGCTCTGTCCTGGGGGAAAAGCAGAGGATGACACAGTGAACTGGTCCTCGGACGGAGGAAGACAGCACGCACAGAGCCGGTGTGGCACCTGCACCCGCGGTCGCAGGGACCAGGGGCGAGCGCCCAGCTGTGGGGTCCGGGCCAGGTGACAACAGCGGAAATGACATGGGAGGGGTGTCGTGGACTGACTCTGTCCCCCAGACTCATGTGTGGAAGCCCTAATCCCCCAGCACCTCAGTTGAAGATGAGTCTTTACAGAGGCGATTAAGGTAAAATGAGGTCACAGGGGTGACCTCAGTCCCACAGGACTGGTGTCCTTATTAGAGGAGATTAGGACACAGACTCACACACAGGGATGACCACGTGAGGACATGGGGAGAGGACGGCGTCTACAGTCCAGGAGAGAGGCCTTGGGAGAAACCAGCCCTGAGACACCTGGATCTCAGATTCTAGCCTCTACGACTGGGAGACAGTAAGTGTCTGTGGTTTAGGCCACCCCATCTGGCCCGTGGCGCCCGAATGGGAGATTCGCCCCCCACACCCCCGGCAGCGGTGCCCCATCTCTAACCTCCCCAGGGCAGAGGGCGGAGGGAGGGCCACCTGCCCATCGGAAGGGTCAGCACAAGCTCCTGGGGGACGGGGAAGGCGACGGGAACTCCCAGATGGACGGCGGCCGGGCCGGTGCCAGTTCATTCTCGCCACGTGCCGCCTTCCCGCCATCCCAATGTGGTCATTACCGCGTTTTCGCTTTCTGTGGCCGCATTGTAATGGGAGCTTATGTTCACTTTGCTGGGAGCTGCCAAATCGCCGTCTGCTTCTCTGCAGCACGCACTCATTTGCTACTTGCCCTGGGTGTTTCTTAAAGTCGCGCGTTTTCCACCCAGACAAATTAAGTCTCGGTTTGAAGGCGTCCCTCTCCGGAGCTGACATCATGTGTGTTAATAGGCATCGCACCTCTCAGGGTGCTGGAGCTGGGATCACCTGCATCTTCAAGCAGCCGATTACTTACAGGGATGCAGCCTCAAAGCCAATAATGAAGTTATCGGGTGGAGTCAGGGCCCGTATGGGTTTTTGCCGCGCCCCTGCCAGGGCCAGTTTGAGGGTACACTTTGGGAGCAGTGGCGGTTGGGGAGAAGTCTCTCTGTCCCTGTGTGTCTTAATCCATGTGGCCGACCAGGACACGTGTCCTGAGCGTGGTGAGTGTGCAGCCACTGGGGTCCAGGAGCCGTGGGCAGGCGAGCCCCAGCGGGCACGCGGACTGGACACTGTGGACCGAGGTGTGAGCAGGTGCACTGGGCGGGCTGTGGCCACTCAGGAGGCCCAGACAGACCCTGAGTGCCTGTGAGCCAGAGTGACAGGAGAAGCGTGGTCCACCTGCGGGCATCCACTCACGGCCACCAGGCCTCCAAGGGAGGGCATGTGAACAGATGCTCAGCGCTAAGTATACAATTAGCAGGTGTTGTATGTGGACTGAGTCACGTCCCCAAATTCATAGGCTGCAGCCCTAACCCCCAGTGTGATGGCGCTGGGAGGTGATTAGGTCACAAAGTGGGGCCCCCGTAGGGGGACTAAGGGAAAAAGAAGGGCGTCTGCAGCCGCAGGAGACCCAGGAGGAGAACTGCCTCCAGAAACCGAGCCAGCAGCGCCTGGATCTTGGACGTCCCGTCTCCAGAGCTGTGAGAAATGAAGGTCTGCTGTTTCAGCCTCTGTCTGTGCTGTTTGTCCCGCAGCCCGGCTAAGCAGGGCAGCGGACACCCCGTTACCCGATGTGGGCCCCCAGCAGCGGATCTGTTCTGAAGCCGATGAGGATGGAGGGCTGCCGGGGTTGCTTTGAGGAGGGTTGTCCTGATAGCCCCCCGGGCGACTGGCCCTCGGAGCCTCTGCGACCCCTCCCCCCCAGCCCCTCCTGACCATGGCCCTCCCATGGCCTTGTGGTGGCTGACCCCGGCTCTGTGGCAGGATGGAACCGTGCCAGGAGTGGGGTCCGGAGGAAGGCGATGTCCTCTTCTCACTCCCAAGTTCTCAGGGCCTCTTGCTGTGGCCCCCGCAGACACAGATGGGTCTTCTGGGGCCGACAACTTGGGGAAGACTGACTTGTCCAGGCAACCGGGGCTGGTCTGAGCTGAGCCTTCAGGAGGAGTAAGGAGCCGCGGGCGGGGTCCGGACGAGGGCACGGCGTGAGCAGGGCTGTGGATGTGTGTGTGGGTGCGGTGTGACTGGAGCCCTGGGGGTGACAGAAGCGCGGTCCCGAGGAGGGGGCTGGCTGGAGGGGGCACAGTGCCTCGGGGCTTCAGGAGGCACGCAGCGTCTCAGCCTCGCAGATGAGTGTCTGGGTAGCAGCCGACGGCCACCGTCTTCTTTCCTGGGACGCTGAAGCTTCCAGGCCGCAGTGCCTTTGCAGTCAGGATGCAGGAACTGTGTCTCCATGGGAGGGGCGTCCCCATCGTCTCAGCAGGAAGCCATGTCTGTAGTTCTGGCCCCGTCGCTTCCTGGGGCCGTGTCCCCGTGAGCCTCTGGGTTGGTGCCGGGCCGGCTCTTCAGCACTGATCCGTCGGGACCCCGACAAAGCACCCGTGTTCTCATCCACAGCCCCCAGTCACTGGAGGCCATGGCTGGGTGCCCAGGAGCCCAGAGGGACAGACACATCAGCAGAGCAGTGGCGGTGGCCTAGGGGAGAGCCGGAGTCCGGCACAGACACCAGGCCCTCATCACGCAGCAGAAAGCACGCCTGAGACCCGAGGCAGCCGTGAAAGCCATGCTGGCAGCTGGCCGTTCTCCGTGGTTCCTGGATGCACGGATTCCGTGCTGTGCCTGCCCCTGCGTCCCCGGGGGAAGGTCCGTGTTGTGGGAAACACTGGGCTCCTGTGGGCGTGGCCATCGCAGGGCCCTGCTTCTCAAGCTTGGAGCGGCCGTCAGGTGTGGGGTCCTGGGGGTCCTGGGGTCCCGGGGACAGGAGGAGTGGACGGGAAGGTGCACGTGTGATGATGACAGAGGACACCTCACCGGCCTGGTCCATCAGGAAAGCCGTCCTGCCGGCGTGGCCGCAGGGCTGCTGGCCTGACCAGGTCATGAGGGTCCACCTGCTCCTGCTGTGTGGTTCTGCGGGATGTTTGTGCCGCTCGGTGCCTGGCCGGGTGCACCCGCCACAGGCACTCAGAGCATCCTTCCCGTGTTAAAGGTGGGAACGACACAGCACGCGGAGAGCAGAGCCCTTCCCTTCTGTGCGGCTGCAGGAGCCTCCTCCCTGGATCCCTGTGGTCCCAGGCCGGATGTGGGAGTCTTCTGTCTGCTCTGGGGACCGTGAGGCTGATCCGGAAGTGAGCTGGGGCTGCTGCTGTCAGCACCCAGCAGGCAGCAGTGGGTGGGTTTCTACCGCGTTTAGGTGAAAAGTGCACCCAAACTCGGTGCCCTGTCTGCCCAGGCCCTCAAGGGCACCCACGTTGTCATTTATGGCCCTGTTCTGGTTCATGACCGCGGTTTTCACCTCGGGTCTCAGGCGTGCTTTCCGCTGTGTGAAGAGGTCCTGGTGTCCACTCCAGATGGCTCTCCGCGGGGCCTCCACCCCTGCTCTGCTGACGTGCCCGCCCCTCGGGGCTCCTGGGCACCTGGCCGTGGCCTCCGGGGACCGGGGGCCATGGATGAGAACGTGTGAGCTTTGCCAGTTTATAAACCTGACAGTTTATAAAAAGTTTACACCCACTTTCTTATTCACTCCTGTCAGTAGCTTGCAGGATGGCCGGGGCCGAGATGATGGACTTTTGTTATTACCGAGGTGGGGACGGTGACACCAAGGCCCAGCGTTCCTGCTGGGGGCCCGGGAGAGCCTCAGGGTGGGCTTCAGGGAATGGCGTCTGGGGGTCCCGTAACTACCTCTTAGGGCCGAGGCAGGGACTGGATCAGTTCTGGACACACAGGCAGTGCCCAGTAAAGGTCAGCATGTCGCTTCTGCTGCCACTACTGTTAATATCCCCCAATCCTCACTCCCAAGCCCCCTTCTGGAAAGTGGGGTGCGTGGGATACTCCCCAGCAGCACTGGGGACCCCACAGCTGGCCCCTGACTCTGATGGGGTGGCCACATCTCTGTGGGAGGCCTGGCGTCCCCCCAAGGGCGGCCATCACACCCGAGGAGGCGTGGCCTGCACCCTGGCTGGGGAACCCCAGGGCCAGGTCACAGCCTCGAGGGCCATGGTGCCCCCACTTCTGGTTCTTCCCCAGCAGGCGTGTGTCTGGTCACTGGGGGTCAGCACAGGGCCTGACCCCTTCTCCACAGGGAGAGGGGTCACTCGCAAGATCTGCAGCATTCCCCAGACCCACTGGGGCCACGCCCGAGGGCGGATGCCCCTCTGTATAGGGAGTGGTGCTGGGGGTGGGGCCCTGGGTGGACCCCAGGCCAGCACCTGGGAGGGCTCCATGCCCAGCGGGCAGGGCTGCCTCCAGGCCCGATGCTGGGCTGGGTCTGGCCTCCTGCTCCCCTGCAGCCAGGCCACAGCCCCCGACCTTCAGCCCTTTCTCTGACATTTAGCAAACAGGGCCAGCTGCCACCTCCTTCTCGGTTCTCAGCCGGGCCCTTGTGTGGACCCCGTGAGGATTCCTGCAGACGAGTGGCCGATCCTCACCCCGGGGCTCGTTTGTGCATTTCTCCAGAGGGAACGGCCGTGGGCATTTAGGCTGGAAGGACAAAGGGATAGTGTCCTGAGTCTTGAATGGTCTGTCTGGCCTCGCCAGCAGCTTGGGGGGGTGAGCACGGAGCTCTTGAGGGGATGGGAGAAGCTGGCCCAGACATCTGAGTCCCTGGATGCAGAATGGTGGGCGGTGATGCTCCCAGCGTCTCCTTCTGGAAGGCCTGGTCCCCGGAGGCAGCCTGCACCTCTGCTCAGGTGAAGAGATCTTGCTGCCCTGGCAGGTCAGCGCGTGCCCGAAGGAGCCGCTCCCGGGAGTGAGGGATGCCCGGCTCCCTCCGCCTCTTGCACCCACTACTGGAGCGGGCCTCACCCGCAGCAGGAGTGGCCGCCCTCCGAGGGGCAGTGGTCACGGCGCATTTGGTTTTGCTCCAGCTCACCGAGCAGGGTTGCGGGAGTACCGGCTCCTGGATGGACAGCTTCTGCAGGTCCTGGAGGCTGAGGATCAGGGGCCCCGGGGGAGCTGCTGGCTGGCATCCTGACTGCCCTGCCGCGAGCGAAGGCTGCTCTCCCACCCACCTGTCTTGGGCAGTGCCCCCAGGACCACGTCGGGCTCCTTGCCTAGGACTGTCCCTCCTGAACCCAGCCACTCTGGGAGGGCAGCGTAGACTGCTCCCCAGCTGTTCTCTTTAGAAAGGCTGCCCTGGATGGCAAGGGTGCCTCGGCCTGGGCTCCCCAAAGCAGCCCGAGACGAGGCCGGGCCTGCAGGTGGTGTTTGGGAGTGAGTGGAAGGAATGACTGTGAGGACGGGCTTCGGGAGTCGGGGGGGGCAGTGAATGGCGGGGGGAGGGTGGTCTCAAGTCCCTGCTGTGGGCAGCTGGGCTCTGCCCTGGTGGGAGCAGAGGAAGGCTGCCCACAGGAGAATAAGCAGAGACTGTTAGCCAGAGACTGGGGCACGGCGGGGGGCCGGGGAGGCAGCTGTACCGGAGAACGGAGGCTGGGTTCCAGGTGCCTGGCAGAGGCTGGGCCTGGGGAGGCTGGGCCGCCAACCAGAGCAGGGCGTCCCTGTGACTCGCTAAGGGCATGTTTGGCTTCTCCCGGATGGTCCTGCGTTGGGATCAGGGAAAGAAACAAGGGAAGCTGGGGGTCACTGCCCACATGCTGAGCGTCTGGGCTGATAGCTGTAAGGTAGGCTGGGGGTCAGAGTTCCCTCGTCACGTGTGGTCTGGCCAGTGTCCGTACAATGCCACCTGCCTCCTGGTGGCCGGGGCAGGACGGATGACAGGGGTTGGGGCCTGCAGTGGCGAGATGGGGGTGGAGCAGGAACCAGAGCCTGCCAGCCTGGAACCTCTCTGGGGGACACTGGCCATGGTCGGGGCGGGTGGGAGGCTGGCTGGAGCCCCTGGAGGGCCCACAGCCTCAGGCTTGGGGTGGGCCTGGGAACATGTGAGGGCTGACTCGAGGCCAAGTGCTGGGCAGGGGCTTGGGGCCCGAGATCACAGAGCGGGCGTGGCCTCCTCGGGTGCCGGCGCAGGGGACCGGCGAGCTCTCCCAGATGTGGATAGTAGAACAGGAGCACAGATGTCCCCAGATCCGGTTCCTATTACAACAGCAGCTGTGGGGAAGCCTCCGGCTCCAGCTTGAAAAGCACGAGATGCTCAATCGCAGCAGCATTTACAGGAATGTTCAAAAGGCTGTGGGGCCGCCAGTCTTTCACCATTTCTGGCTCTGCCTGGCTCAACCTGGCTTTCTTTGCCTGCTTTGAGCAGAATCTGGCATTTTTCTCCCTCAGATGGAGGCCTTGCAATGTCTGCATAGAAGGCTTGTAATTCTCAGGTCTTAGCTTTGGGAAGGTCTGCCACGTTAGACCTCCATCTTGCCACCCACCCAGCCCCCTGTTCAGCCCTCAGGAAGCCCCTATTGACCCCAATCACAGCATGTGCCTCATGGGGCTGGGACTGCCCAGGAGCGGCGTCCGTTCCCTCCAAGCACAGGCTTAGGAGAATGGGTCTGGGTCTTTCTCCCTCCTGAATGCTCCTTGCTTGGACCGGAGCTAGGCATAGGTAGGGGATAGATGGATGTACAGCTGGGTGGATAGAAGAATGGAAAGATATATAGATGGACGGATGGGTGGATGGGTAGATGAATGGGTGGATGAATAGATGTATGATGGTGTACAGATGGATGAATAGATGACGGATGGGTGGATGTACGGTTGGGTAGATGGAAGGAAAGATGGATAGGTGGATGGATGGATGGATGGATGAGTGGATGGATAATGAATGATGTATGGGTGGATGGATGGCTGCATGGACAAATGGATGGATGGACGGATGGATGGGTGGGTGGACAGGTGGAGGGATCATGAGTGGATAGATAGATGGATGGTGGATGGTGGACTGATGGATGGACAGATGGATGATGGATAGGTGAAGAGATGAAGTAGCTCTGAGAATGGTATAGCCTCTGGGTAGCGAGGACAGGCAGGTGGACCCAGCCCTAGCCCAGCCCTTCCTTGCCTGACTCTAGGCAGACCCTGAGCTCCCTGAGCCTCCGTTTCCTCAGAAGCAAGTGGGAACCTCTGCCTCAGGAGGTCGCTGTGAGGACCACCTGTGATGAGCAGCGCAGGGCAGAGCTCCAGCCCTGATCACAGCCCGGTGTTTGTGCCCAGGGGCCACCCTGCCTGCTCTTCTGCTCACCTCAGTGGTCTGGGGGCTCATGCTTGTTGACACAGTGGGTCTAGTTCCTTCCTTTCCCTCTGTCCCGCGGTGTCCCCTCCCATGGTTCGGCGGCAGCCGTCGCCCTTCCCCGTAGGAAGGGGCTCCCATTGTTTCGAAGGTTTTGCTACAAAGAAGCTGCCCTGAGTCACGTGTGAAGGGCTTTGTTCTGCGCCTGCAGCCTGCTCTGGGCATATTCTGAGGATGCGACTTTCAGATGTAGGGCGGGGACATCTTGAATTTGACTCTATTTCCTCAAGGACTCTTCAACAGGAAATCACTGTTTTTAAACAACACCAGTCTCCATGTTTGCTTCCCGGAGGGGCAGGTGAACCCTCACTGGGATGATATGAGCCGGCTGCGGGCATCCTGCCCTTCGCTGCCCCCGAGGCGCGCAGGAGGGCAGCGCGTGCACAGCTGTTCCAGGGGCTGGGAGCATAGCCCGCCCGCCGCGGGCAGCGGTTCCCTCCCAGGCTCATTAGGAGACACTTTGAGCGGACGGGAGGTATCAAGTTCACCTAAAGTGTGAGAGTGTGGTTTACTGCTTGATTTCACAGGGGAGGGCAGGGCAGCAGCGGTTGGGGCAGAGAGCTGCGCAGGTGGGCTAGTGGGGCAGGCGAGCCGGCCAGGTGAGGGGAAGCCGCCGGCCCCCAGGAGGCCAGCCTGGGGCGGCACGTCCGCTCCTCCATGAAGGCCCTGCTCGCCTTGCCCACCCCTCACTCAGTCCTCACCCGGCATCACACCCTCTGGGCGGGCGAGGTCCTCTGGGTGCAAAGCTCCCAGACGCAGCGCTGCCCGCTTGGAGGCCCGGGCCATGGCTGTCGGGGTGCGGGCGGGGACGGGGTGCCAGGAGGCGGGCTCAGTACGTGGCTGCTGCCTGAACCTGGCCGGATGGCGAGCTCCAGGAACCGGCAAGGTGGTCCCAGAGCAGGGAGACAAGGGCTCAGCAATGGCAGCTGTGAGTGTCGGGCAGGGCGGTTCGGCACCGGCTGGTGGGTTTTGCTGAGTTCATCACCTTTCTCCTGGGGGTGCTGGAGGGGCCCACAGGAGAAGTGAGAGCGAAAGAGCAAACACTCCTGCCGTGCGGGTCTGTCTGCATCTGAGGCTGACCCTCCCTCTGGCCTCAGACGTCCTGAAGCACAGCTGGTGGTGAGAGAAACTGACCCACACGCCCGCCCCCAGCCCCAGCCCCAGCGTTCCGGTCACGCTCCCTCCGCTAGCGGCCTTGCCGTCCACCGCATCCTCCATCGCCGCCCGGGCATCTGCTCTGCTCCCTCCTTCTGCTCTAGAGAGAGGAGAGAGACGGTCTGGAACTCACTCCCCCCACCCCAGCGCTGGATGTAAAGGGCTAATGGAGGAGTGAGCCCTGCCAGGGACTCTGCCCTTTACCCTTTACACAGAATCAAAACTTGAGCTCAAAGATGCCGTTCTGGGGGTGACTCCAGACAAGGGCTGCCACACGGTGAGCCCCGCCCCCCGACCTCCCTGGGGTTTGGGTGCTGCCCCTTCCAGAGGGAGCAGAGGGAAGAAGACGTTGCTGGGGGCCAGCTCTGTGCAGTGCCCGCTGCCTGATTAGCTCCGACCCAAGTCCAAGCTCTCATGGGGGATCGAGGGGCACAGGGACTGACAGCTGGCCAGCAGTCACACGGCCGGCCAGCGCTGAGCTGGGCCTGGGGCTGTGGCCCTCCAGCCAGAGCGCTAGCCCTTTTCTTTTTCTTTTTTTTTTTTTGCGGTACGCGGCCCTCTCACTGCTGTGGCCTCTCCCATCGCGGAGCACAGGCTCCGGGCGCGCAGGCCCAGCGGGCATGGCTCACGGGCCCAGCCGCCCGGCGGCATGTGGGACCTTCCCAGACCGGGGCACGAACCCGTGTCCCCTGCATTGGCAGGCGGACTCTCAACCAGTGCGCCACCAGGGAAGCCCCCTAGCCCTTTGCTTAACCTCAGGCCGCTGCTGGCTGCTGGTTGGACCCCTTCCCCTGGCCCCGTCGCCCTCTCTGATCTCCTTCAACCGTGCGGCAGTGCTGGGGACCCACCCTCCTGCTCTCGGGGATGGGGCCACGGGTGGCTCCGTGTATCCTGAATCCCAGTCAGCCTGAAGGAGAGGCAGCCTGGGCGTGGGGTCCATCTCCGCTGGACCCCCAGGTGCATAACTGAGTGGGCACTGATGACAGACGGCCCTGCCCTCAGCGCTCAGCTTTCCCATCCGGGGGGTGGGGACCCCTGCTGCTGTGCACGCAGCACTTAGCACGGTCCCGGGACGTGGTGAGGACTCAGGGTGGGGCAGGTACTCAGCGAGGGGTCGTCGTGGGAAATCAGTGGGCATGTGGCCGAGCTCGGTGGATGCAGACTTCTGCTCAGAGGACTGTGGGGACTTGCAGTCCTAGGAGTTCCTGGCAACCACAGGGCCTGGCCCAGCCCGATGCCTGAAGTGACGCCTGCGGGTGACGGGGGCCTGCAGTCACTGGGCGGGGGCACAAGGGCGACACAAGCAAGACCCTGCCTCGGGCACACATGGACCCGGCTTCCACGCAGGATCTAGAGCTCCAGGCGGTGGGCTCCGTCCGGGCTGCAGGATGACAGAGCTGGCTGTCCTGTCAGCCGTTCTGGGGGTGACTCCAGACAAGGCCGTTCTGGGGGTGACTCAGGTGCTGGGAGAGTGGCCTGGGAGCTGCCAGCACCCGCCAGGGGGGCCGGGGGCCGTCCTTTCCTCGCAGACCCCCTGCCAGGTGAGCCCTCTGCTGAGGTCTCCCCTCCCCCCTTGGCCTCGGCCTACTCTGCCTTATCCTCCCTGGCACCTCCTGGAACCCACCCCAGATCTTTTCTCAACCGACCCCCTCTGGACCCAAGCGATGTCGTGTGGTGTCTCAGCCTCAGAAGCCCCCATAGGGAGGCCCCCACATTGTCCCCCCCCCAGGTCTCCTCCATCAGTTCCAGACCCTGCCATCTGCCCACTCCCATCTCCCCTTAGATGCCTATAGTTGGCCCCAAACTGAGCTTGTCTGAAACCAGACACTCCACCCGCTCCCAGCAGCCAGCCCCTCACACGTCTGCTCCCCAGTATCCAGGCCTCCTGTGGGTCTTCCCATAACTATCTCTAAACCATTACCCGTGTCTGACCGCTTCCGAGTGACTCCCCCACGGTATCCCCGGTCGTCCAGATTGTCGGTGACCTGAGCGGCCTCCCTGCATCCTCCCTGGTGAGCCGATGGCCTCTTCTCTTTAGGACGCCCACCCTGGTCCCAGTCGAGCTTTGCTGCGGTTCAGCCGTGAGCACAGAGGCCTGTGGATTCGGCAGCACGATGGCTGAGCCTGGGATCCCCGGGAGTGGCCCTTCCTCCGCCCGTCCTATCCTTGCTAACCTGCCCCATCTCACCCCTTGGCCCTTCTATGTGCTCTTGGCCAATTCAGGCAACCATGCAATTTGAGTATCACAGTTTGGTCTGGGTGCCCTTCTGTTTTGTGGCCTCTGGGATGGCTTGTCTGGGGGTGAAGCTGGAACCTTCCAACCTTGTCTGGGGGTGAAGCTGGACCGTAGTGGGGAGGCAGTCAAGCTCAGGGGGGCGCCCAGCCCTCCTGTCCCAGGTGCGCGTCTGCAGCTCCCAGGGAGCCTCTCCTCCGTGTTTCCCAGTGTCAGGCCCTGCTTACTTGTCACATTAATTAATTATTCTTGCTGACGGTGGGGCAGGTCCTCTAAAGTGACCTGCAGACGCAGGCTCATCCAGGTAAATGGTGGTGGGCACTTTCCAGCCGTCCCCACAGCCCTTGCTTTGATCCCTGTGAAGGTGAGGCCCGCGGCTCCGGGGGCTGCCCTGCAGGCCTGTTCTCCTCGCCCATACCCAGGAAGAGGCAGAGCTGTGGCCCAGTGTCCTGGTCCTTCCCAGGGCATCTGCAGCCCCCAAGGCTGCACTGGATTTGCCCCAGGTCTAGATCCCAACTCCTCCCCCTCGTGGCTTCCTGTACCTGAGGCCTCCAGGAGGCTGCAGGCCTCGTGGCATGCTCACCAGCAAATCGGTCCTCTCTGAGAACCCTGGACTCCAGTCCCCTGGCCCCTGAGCCTGCCAGCTGGGTCCCCGCCTGCTGCATCTTCCTGGTCCTGCCCCCTCCTGGGACACTCCACTGATTCTCTTCCACTTGGGTGACTTCCCCCTATCAGCCAGGGGCAACACTCCTACCCCTTCTGCTGTCATGGCCTTTGGTTGTCAGAGTGTGACACTTCATTAAAAACATAGCTGTGACAGCCTTTATTTTGTTTGTATCTTTATCTTTCTAGATAAATATTACTGCCTCGTTCTCTTCAACAAGTGCAGACTATTATATGGACAAAACACAATTTATTTACAGTATTTTTATGACACTAGGTTTTCTCAAATCACAGAGCTTAAATGGCTCACGTTGGAAAAAAAATCAAATAACAAATGAGGGTTCAAAATGAAAAGCAAGATTCTGCCTGTCTTCCCCACACCCTGACCTTTTCCCCAGAGACGAAACTGTTCATCATCTGGTCCTTCCTGCTGTAAATTGTGTTTATTTATTTTTACCCAGTGTTGTGGCAGTAAGTGCTGACTTCAATGTTCATTCCTTGACCCACCACCTCTGATCAGCCTGGTCAGGGCCTCAGCACCCCTCACTCTGAGCCGGAAGAAAGCAGAAGCGCTGCTTCAACACCATACCTTCCTTTGTTCCATGTAATTTAAAAAAAAAAAAAAATCAAGGTTTAAGAATGTATATTATCTTTTCTACTATAAACATTTTTCTGCGCTCTGTCTACTTGTGGATTTAAAAACTTATAAAGAAATCAATGGCGTTTACAATACTACTCTATAAATATTGTTCAGCAAAGATACTGGATTTGTGACCAGAACTATGAAGAAAGAGAGAGAACATTTTACAGTGAAGGTTCTACCGGTCGAAGATTCTTCCAAGTGTGAGGGCCTAATGTGTTTTTAAGCACATACTTCACAGCTTATTTCATTTCTAAAGAGTCAAAGATGCTAGATTTTCTTTTATCCCATATTCCCACATCTGATTCCTTGATTCCTTTCTCTGCTGAGTGTCACTCCAGGTCAACTTTTGTCTCGGGTGCATGGCCAGTCAACTGAACCCTTGTGTGCCCTTAAGTGGGAAACTGTGTCGGCAGTCTAGCTGGGTATAAAATTCTAGATGCTGAAACTTTTTCCCTTTAGCCCCCAACGACCTGCTCCAGTGTCTTCTAGAAGCCGTGTTGCTAATGGAAACCCTGGCGTCTCCCATCTGTTTCTGACTTCACAAAACACACCTTATTGATTCTTTTTATTCTGCCAGCTTCTCAAGTTCCTTGCATCTCTTGGGTCTCGGTCTGTCTGTTCAACCTACTCTGAGTCTGGGGGCTGCAATCCGAGTATGTGTTCAGTCGTCTGAGTTTTCTCCTCTGTGTTGCATTTTTCCTTCTCCTTTAGAATTTCTATAAGTGAAAGTTTGATGCCCAGGATATGCCCTGCATGTTTCAATTTGTACCAACCTTCCCATCTCTCTCTCCATGTGCTCTCTGTCTGGGAAGTGTCCTTTACTTCCCACACACCCCTGTTTCCAGCCATGCCCATTTTACTCCTCAGGGCATGCCCTGGAGCCTAACATCGGTTAGTCCTGTTGATTCCCGAGACTTTCTTCTTGTTCTCCTGGTTCCCTTTTTTTCATGGTACCTTATTTCTTTTACTGGTGCCACATTCTCTCCAATTCCTTTGAGAAAGATGTTATTTAGAATTATTATTATTACCTTACTTTTCCCTGAGTCATTACTGATTTCTGCCTCCTGAGGGTTAAGTGTTAGAGTATACCTGTCCTGGGTCTTCCTTCTCTTTCTGTAAACACCTGGTGGCCCTGCCTGCCAGGTCCTCTCTGTACAGGAATAAGGGGTGATGTGAGTACAGGCACTGGTCAGTGTGAGTCACCCTTGTCCTGGGTAGCAGCTGGCTTCCTGCTTAACCGGGAGAGTTGACCGTAGGTTCTCTGGGAACAGGCAGGGTGTATGGACAGATGGGCATCCCTGGAAGAAGCAGGGGAGCTGGTGGGGAAGCGAGGGCCCAGGCTACCCTGATGCTGGCTGGCCATAACCTGGGGATGTTCGTCCACCTCCCCCCTGGGGACGGTCCTGCCTCTGACCTCCGTCCCTGCTTGCTATGGGTGGCCAAAGATCTCCACTCTGCCCTGCTGTGTCTCTCTCCTGCTCTCCCTTTCTCAGAAGAGCAGGGGACTCCAGGCCTTGTTTGTGCCAGAGGCCTTTTTGGCAATCTGGCGATGCCTGTGAAACCTTTCTCAGAACACCATAAAAATATATACGATTACTAAGGAAACCAGTTACACCAAAATGCAATTTCAAATGTTGGGAAACCTATTTTGATATAGTAATATGTTTGCTTCTTTATTAAAACATTACATAAAAATGTCTGGCGGTGGGACAACCATAATTTGAAGTCAGGGTGATATTTCAAGCTGTCTGCAAGAGCTGTAATGTGATATGAAGATCCCTGCAATTCTGGTAGTGACAAAAATCACAGTTACACCTAAACTCCTGTGAGCCTGCATGCTCACTTGAAGGGAGTGTCAAACTTCAGTTAAAGACACATTAAACAGAGGCACATTTGCCCCATCTGGTCCTTACCTCCAGCCCTCTGGGGACTGTCCCCAGGCAGAAGACCCCTCCCTTTGTGGACAGCATTCTTCTGGCTCTGGCCTGAGCCTGACAACAGCTGTCTCCACGATGCCCCCCCGTGAGCACCGGGCCTGTGCCTCTTGGAGGCATTGCCTCCCCTTTGGAGTCACAGGTGCTGACGCTGGAGGACCTGGGCCTCCTTCCAACGTCTCTGGCTGCAGCCCCTCCTCTTCCCTCCAGCAACTGTGGCCCCAGGACTCCCCACCCTTCCTGGCCTGCAGATTGCCCTCGTTTTGAGTCCCGACACCATTATGGTTTTATTATTATGTTTAAGCATCTCTCTGATCAGACCCTGGCTGTCCCCTCCCGAGGTACATGTGGTCCCCACTCTGCCATCTTAAACTCGCTTCCCAGTGGCACCATGGGCCTCCGTGGTTGCACAGCTAACGCACTCCTGTGGGCACCAGCCACGGGGGCCCCCGGTTGTCGCCTGTTACCTCTTCTAAGGGCACAAGCTACGCCACACACGTTTCCTTGCAGAAGGTCTCAGAGCCAGAGGAGGATGCTCCGGTCCCCGCGGCATAGCACCTCCTGTTGCACTTGTTGAAAATAGATTTACACCATGTTTCTCCTCACAAACTTTCTTTTCTTAATTCCCTTTATAGCAGGATCCTCCAAATGGTTAGTTTGTTTGTAAAAGTTCCCCTGGGGAATTTAGAATACTTTAAATTTTCAAAATTTCAAGTAGAAGGCCCCGGATCAGGGCCCAGTGGATGTCAGAGGCTGGCCTTGTTTCCTCCTTGAGGTCCCTTTGGGGTCCTGGGTGTGCGTATGTAATAAGCACTGGGTGACCCTGAAGCCTTCTGAGGAGGAGAGCTCTGCACCGGGTGAGGACTGACCGCCAGTGACCTTGGTGGAGGTCAGGCTCTGTTGTGTCAGGAAGGGAGGCTCTTCAGAGGCTGCGGCAGGTGGGGTTTCCTACAAAGTGCCTGGGGGGGAAGGCCAAGGACCAGGGTGGGGATGTTACAGGACATGGGGCTCTGAGGGGCTGTGCAAGGGGAGAGAGCCCCCAACCAGGGCAGGGCCTGAGCTGCTTGGCCTGTGGGAGGCTACGGCCCCTTCTCCAGGTGGGGTCTCGGACCCGGCGTTCCCGTCTCATGGACATGATGCAGCTGGAGTGTGGAATCGCTTCTGGGCTGGCCTCCCCTCTGACCTGGGGCTGGCACAGCACCTCAGGCCAGGCAAGCTTGGAACTGGTCCTGGAGGACTTGGTGTCAGTGTGCCCAAGCGTACACGGAGGGCCTTGACCTGTCTGACCTCTAGGAGCCCTCCCAGGACCGGCCTCTTTCCCTTCCCGGCACTTAAATGTCTGTGCAGGAAGGAAGCAGTTTTCATGTGCACCCTTGGGCCTGCTCTGCAGGCCTGATGCTCACCAGGGCCCTCTGAGGGTGGGTCCCGTCCCGTCCTCCACCCACCCCACACGATGGGGTTAGGTTCAGCCAGAGGCTTCCACCCTCACCCCCAGCCAAAGCTCTTTGCTGGGCATTTGGAATTGAATTGGAAATTCAATGCAGGAAAAAACTGCCTTGAGGCCTAGATACTGGCCTCTGGGGCGACTCTAAACAGGACCCAGATGCCTCAGCTCTGGGGCTCAGGCGAGTACCGGCCCTTCCCAGAGGCCGGAGGAGGCCAGGCCAGGAAGGGGCCCGCTGTTGCACGTGGAGCCGCCCCCGGCATTGACTGTGCGCCCACGCACGCGGGGCGGCCGCTGGCCTGGGGGATGGCACAGACTAGGGCCGGGATGTGGAGTGAGCGTGTTTCCAGGCCGAGGGGCCGTTTATTCAGAAGCCCTCGCAGGGCAGTCCCGGGCAGTGGCGACGCCTGGGCCGGGTTCCCCTGCCTCCTGGGGCCGTAGGGCGCGGGGGGCTGGGCGCACCGGAGGCCGCGCGATACCCGCTCCAGCCCCCGCCGCGGCCGCCTCTGCAGTGAGGCCCCTGCGCGCCTAGGTGGAGCCCGACCCGCGGTTTTCGGCCGGACCGGCCTCGCCTGACCCGCCGGCGCGCCAGGCGGGGCGCTGCAGGGCGGGCGGGGGTCCCCCGGGTCCCCTCCGCGGCCCAGTACGCATCGGCTGCTCGGCGGGCCGGGCGGAGCGCAGAGGGCGGCGGGCGCGGGCCGGAGTCCGAGCGCCGCGCTGCCCCTCCCGCCGCCTTCCCAGAAGGGCCGAGCTGAGCGGGCAGTGGGCACGCGCCGAGGGCCGGAGCGGCGGCATCCCGTGGGCGAGGCGCGCATTCCTCGCCGGCCCCACCTGTCGGCGCGGGCGCCACCGGCCCCGGCCTCGGCCCCGGCCCCCGGCAACGCCAGCCGGGCGGGCGGCCCGCGGGAGCGCCGGCCCGGTCTCAACCGGCCACCGAGGCGGAGGCGCGGGCTCCCGGAGCGCGGAGGCCGTCACCGTCCGAGGGCGACCGGGCCGCGCAAGTTCTCTCCCTGCGGGCTGGGCCCCGGCCGCGCGGGCCCCGGCGGCGGCGATGGTGCGGCGGCCCCGCGCCCTGCGCGCAGCCCTGGCCCCGCGCCCGGTTTTCCGCTGCGGCGGCGCGGCCCCCTGAGCCCCGGGCCGGAGCGAGCGCGGCGGCGGCGGCGGCTTGGAGAGGAAGGCGACGCCGGGCAGCGGCGGGAGGCGACAGGCGGCCAGCGGCGGGCCGTTGCGCAAATCTGCGGCCCGCCAACGTCCGGGCCCTGCCGGCGGCGCGGCTCCGGGGCGACGGCGGGCTGATTCATGGGGCCGCGGCGGCCGTCCCCCCGCGCCCGGGCCCCCGGCGCCCCGCAGCCCGCGATGGTGGCCGGGCGGCCGCCGCGGCCAGAGCCTCGGTGCTAACCTCCCCGCCCCGCCCGCCCCCTCCCCGCGCCCCCGCCCGCTCCCCTCCCCTCCCCCTGCCCAAAAAGACACAGCCCGGCTCCCGGAGCGGCGCCTCCAGTCGCGGCGGAGCGCGGCGTTGGCGCGGATGGAGGGCGCGAGCGGGCGGCCGCGGCGGCTGCACCCAGCGGGGCGCTGATGCGGCGCCTGGACCTTCGCTGCTCGACTAGGGGGGCGTCGGCCGAGTGGGCACTCCGCGATGCAGCTCTTGAAGGCGCTCTGGGCACTCGCGGGGGCCGCGCTCTGCTGCTTCCTTGTCCTGGTGATTCACGCGCAGTTCCTGAAAGAAGGTAATTGTCCCCCGCGCGCCTGGCTTCCAGCACGTTCCGCCGCCACCGCCACCGCTCTCGGCCCGGCCGGCCTGGCGCTACTGCGGGGCCCGGGCGGCCGGCACGGACCCTGCCGCTCCGCTCACATCGGGGTCCGAGGTGGCGCGCGGCGGGGTTTTGGCGCGGCGACCTCGGTGGCTCTCGCGCCGCCGGGCTCCGGCCCGTTCCAGGCTGCTGTGCGTCCCCTGCCCCGCACGGCTCGTTGGCAGCGGCGCCCTGGCCGCTCTCCGCGGGCCTTCGGTAGATGGCACCCGCGCTCCCATCCTGGCGGGCCTGACTCGGGGCCCGGCGCGGGAGCCCAGGGCGAGGCCTGCGCGCCCGCATCCCGCTCTCCACGCCGCCTTCCGGACGAGTCCAGGACCCGCGGGCTCTAGGAGCAGGACTTGGACAGCCAGAGCAGCTGGCCCCCGCACCAAGTCCGGCCCCCTGCCCTTCCCCTGTGCCTGCTTGAACAGCGGGGCTGTCTTTAGGATCCCGTTCTTGGACTTGCTTGAGTCGTGCAAGTTGATAGTGGGACCGGCGCACCGGAGGAATCTGTGG